>NW_026901215.1:1200000-2400000 GCF_033783945.1 Neopsephotus bourkii | reverse complement strand
TCTCAAAGACTTCTTGTATTACCATTAGGTTCTGCTGAGGAAAAAAAAATTTACATCTATCAGCTAGGTATTGTTGCTATCAGCTATAACTGCAACTAGAATCCTCAGTGACTGGGACTTCTCAGCAGTGACTGTTGTACAGAGAGGGACGAGGCAGACAGAGGGAAAAGGTGGAAATCTCACCATAGTAATGGTTACATTTATGTACATTAGAAGTCTCAGCTGTGGAATGTGCTATTGATAGCCAAAAGTCTAGCCTATCCTAGACAACAGTGTACAAGAATATTGTGGCAGTTTTATCCGAGATATTTACAGGAATATCTAAGGCAATTTTAAAAGGGAATTTTAAATAAAGCAAGAACACATTTTATGGAAGCCTTTTTAATCCAGCATGTTCCTAAATATAAAATAAATCTAAGAATTTTGAGATAAACAGCTCTCACACAGTTTTAAGAAAATCTTAGCAGAAGTCTATAATGTGTTAAAAAGAACTCTGGGTTGTGTACTTACAGCACAGACACATTTCCTGTCTTGCAGGCGATTTCTTCATAAAGAAGAAAGTTTCCTAAGTCTGAATAACCTCTGTGGTGACTGATTCCCAGCTGCAATATATTTTAAAATACCTGTCTCAACTCCCTTTACTCATGAAGCTGTCACTTCTGATGTCCCAGAAATCACCAGTCTAACTAACATTTCTTCTGCCACTCATGCCACTGCTGGCCAGTGCAGTGCACTAGGTCAAGTGGCATAGTCATAAAGAATCAATTCTGGAGCCCAAAAGGCAAAAGTACTGATGCAGAAGATTGCTAAATACAACCAGTTGCCTTATGGCACTTGAATCTTCCAAGGAGGACACTCTGAGACTGATCTTCAGTAAATATAAAATCAAGTCCTATGGCAAGTCAACGTGAATAAGATTTTTTTCTTTTTTTCCATTGCTTCTAATTACTATTTGCTTGGGGGGAAATAGGAGAGTATATGTCTGAATAAAATACATTAAAATACTGCCTTGGCTAACATTACAGAAAGGGTGCGAAATCTGTTAACCCTTAGACAAATTTGCATCACCTGTGGGGACTCTGCCAAGGGCAGAATGTCCTTGGAGAAAAATAGTATGTATTAAATAGATATATTTAGAGCTTAAATTGTGGGATAATTAAAGGAGATCTCTCAGCCCTAATGAAACAGTTCTAAGTCTGTAATCAAATTATTAGAATTCTATTAATAGATATTTTTAATGTAGATAAATTTATATACACATATATCATGACTTTTCTTTCCAACTTCACATGGTGGCTCTTTCTGCCATAGTTTCATTGTTAATTTGTACTTAAACTTTGTTGTCTAGTCAAATAATAGCAGGATTCATGTAGAGAATGCCATATTACATAATTTCCTGAGAAGTGTGAACATTGCCACAATTCCTCCTAAACTCTGTGGAAATCAATGCAAAGTTTGGGGTTTGACACCCACGTCAAATTTTGCTTTTTTCTCAAAGGAGTGAAATGTGTTAGAAGCTCAGGTACAACATCCCACTACTCAATGGCTGCACCATCTGCTAAGATGATGAGCTTTGATTTTCTATATTTAGTTTAAGTTTATTAATCTCTTTTTGTAGACTTTCGTAGACTTATCACCTGAAAAAATCCCTTATTTTCCTCCCTGTAATTATTAGCATTCTGATAACAAAGTACAAGACCCTCTGAAAGTATTTTTTCTGATACAATATTTAACCTTGACTATCATGTTTTAACATCTTCAGTACCTGAAAACAGCATGCTCGAGTATTACTGCTCAGTGCCACTGAGACCTAGGCATGACAACTGCTGTTGCCAGTGTGCCTTCTAACACTATTTCATCTACCCAGCTGGAGTACACCTCTGATTTGCTGTGAATGCCTTTAGCTGAAAGCAAGCTGTGAGCTTCAGCACAGTTGGGATGAATCAATCTCTGTATCTGTGACTGGAGATATAATCACAATTTTAAACAAGCCAGAGTGAGCACTCCATGAGTGATACACGTTTCAATAACCCCCAAAACTTTGTTCCAATTTCCTATGGAGATAAATGACGAACTATTCAAATGTGCGAATGGCAATTACATACCTAACTTGGAAGTCTGATTCTAAATGGATATTTCGACTTGTGATATGTGCAGAAGTCTGTATTCTGCTTCATTACACTGATTTGCCATCTTTTCTTCTCCTTCCTCCACGAAGTAACTGTATCATTATATGTGCATATTTGGTTTAATGCATTTGTTGTGCTTTTCTACAAGCCTAGGTTTCAAGCTGTACTCACCTAGACAGAGTCATCATGTGAACCAGGAAAATTAAGGTGGCTAAATATGATGACTGGGCACGTGATGGCCAGTTGTCTCTTCCTTAACTGTGAGTAACCCGTGGAATGTGGGCCTCCAAATGAGTTCAGGTCTTGAACCATGTAGGCTGAAATGTATTGATTTTTCACTCTTGACATACCTTGTTAAAGAAAAATAAGTCATGTAAGTACATTTTTCTGCGATGTTAACAAAATATTTGAAATAGAATTTCCTTGCAGATTCCCTCTATTTTGCTAAACTAAACTACCTGCTTTTGTTTCACTCTTGTTTTTGCCAAGACTGGTTAGGGCTTGATATAGGGAATAGACTAAGGACAAAACTGAGATGACATTGTTTTGTGCCACAACGGACTGTGGAATTAAAGAAAAACAAAACACAAAAAGCTTGCAGAAAGATTTAGTAGCTGCAGGCAACCTATGTCAGGATCGAGAGCTATAGTCCTGGGACAGCACTGCCCCAGAGCTGTGACTTGTAACAACTGTATATGGCTTAAATGACAACCCCCTTAGCCGCCTCCAACCATTTAGTCATCTCTGATCTAGTCAAAGGAGACAGTAAAACATAAAGGAATACTAAGTGTCTGCTGCCCTCCTGCCCATTCTGAGCACCTTATCGTGAAGTGGATCTTTGGCATGAGTACCATGAGCATCCCCCCACTGATTTCCACCCCCACCCCCCCCTTTTTTTCATAGTTTTTCTCTATACAGTGGATGTTACTTAGACTCAAGAAAGGGAAGATAAGGTAGAGGAAGATCAGGGTTTCTGCTTTGACTCAACTGGGAAACTACCCCTGGTTTAACAATTTAGAGTCACCCCTGTGTTACCATCCTTCTACAAGCATCCAGGAAGTGAAGCAGTAATTTGCAAGGAGAAGGAATGGTGAGGTAGATAAGTGTACTTTCACTGAGTGAAATCTCTCAGAAAAACCAATGTTTATTTGTGTGTCATTTGAGATCTAGCAATGCTAACATCCCTTACAGTAAAGAAAGCAGTAATTGTATACCTCTCACTGCTTATGGTTAGTAATTGTTAGTGCTGTTTAAGGTCTTGAAATTGTAAGCTACTTAGTATTATAACAAAGGATAACAGATATTTCTAACTAAATCTTTTAGACTGCTTTTTCCCTAGTGCATGAAATGAGTTTGCCCCTAATGAATGTTGAACAAAGACTAGAATTTACATTTATTAGATCATAATGAATAGGTACTTTGAACATCAAGGTTCTTGGAGTCCAAATCTTTATGAGTCAATAATGTACAGTTTGAGAAACCTGAATTAGAAATAACCCTGTACCACTGCTCTAGTCTAAACCAAGTATAATTGCACCGTAAGATATGCAAGACTCTGAGCTATTGGTACTAAAATAGCTTGTTAAATACTGAGACATAATTTCGCTGGCTTTGCTCATAAGGGTTTTTTTTTTTTTTTCTCCTTGTAGATTTTAAAAGATACAGATGTACTTTATTTTAAGCAATACATTCTTGCTCTAAAAGAACTCTGCTGAGAAACTGTAGCAATTTTATATCAAAGTGAATAGAGGATATAAGATGCCACAAAAAAGGAAGTGTGGAAATTTAAATATGATGGCTAAAATGAAATCTGATAATGTAGTAATATTATTAATGTGGTACCAAGCGATTCATAGGAAATAAATAGCTGACTGAAAAAAATAACTCTGTTCAACTTCCACGAGATAATAAAATCTCTTATAAATGTCAGGTAACTCTGCTATATAGAACAAATTCTCACATCTGCAGCCTGTCTTGTGCTTTATACTGGACAGTATATTATGTACAAAAGACAAAAAGATGAGCAAGTGAGGTCTGCTGGGGGGAGGAAGGAAGGCAGCACAGCATTGGATTTCAGAAATTTGGCTGCAAAGGAAAGTATTAAGAAATAAAGAAATCCCTATGTGCAAGAAAAGGAAGGCTCAAAGAGGCTGCAGGAGAAAGGGACAAAACTCCATCCCCCAATAAAGAAATTTGAGGATGTTCATGTACAATCCAGGACTTCACTATGTAGCTGTATTTGTATGTCTTCCTTTCTGATTTGTGTTGTGTAACCAAGATCTAAGTAGTGATTTCATCTAAGTCATGCCTCTCTCCAGCTCATGACAAAACTTTTGTTATTTTAGAAATTGAGCCAAAATACATATAATTCAAATTAGATTTAATTGCTGATTTATTTGGAGGAAAGACATCTGGAAAGAAGGGAAATAATCCTGCACCTTAATCAAGGTAAATACTCCTCTCATCAACTACCTGACCAAAAGATCTGAGAAGAAACTGCAACTGTAATTAGGAAAATAATTTTGAACCATCCAACGTCCTGCATTCACAGTTGGAAATTATGTGGCTCATAGCTGTGGGCTTTTCGCACCTCAGCAGCGAACAGAGATTTGAATAATTTGATAATTTGCAGGTTGTGAGTTTTATTCTGAGTCATGTGTGAAAAAAATGCATGTTGGAATCAGGCTTGGATACAAGTGAAAGGTTTTAAGTGAAGTAACATTTTCAACTGAAGAGAAATAGAGGATTTCAGGGATATTCAGTGGCCCTATTCATAACTTGGATGACTGTTTTTAGGCAAAAATCTATACTCATAATCTTAGATGATTAAAGACAAAGCCTCAATTAATGAGGATTGTTATAATATGATTTTAAGTAGATTATAGTATCATTTTACTTCCTGGATTTAGATGATGGAAATAGTAGATGAATGCCACTACAGGTAAGATCCTTTTATTTAGCAATAAAAGGAAAATCTACAAGCACAAAATGGAAAAATAAAACAGAAAAGTTAGCAAGAAAATTACTGATGTGAGGCCTGGGCTTACACTGTTGCACACTGACCAGGGTAGGGATTTGGGAGCTACTGCTGAAAATTTGCAAACTTCACTCCCATGCACTGCTGTCATGAAGGAGTAAAATGAAAATCAGAATCAAAGCTCCGAAGAGACAGAAGTGGAATATAAATAAGAAAGAATTGGTGGTAGGGTATATTTTATTCTCACCTACAGCCCTAGGATGTAAATACAGAAATCCTGTTCATGTCTGAATGAGAAAATTGAGACAAGGAATGAGAAGAGGTTACCCAGCAGTGACTGAGTAGTGTAAGTAAACGTAAATCACATTATTTAATTCTTATCAGAATTAGTTTTTTAAATACCGTAAGTTAAAATATAAATGAGCATCTCTGTTAGAAAATGAAAGATTAAAATGTGTGGCAAGAACAAGTCACACTGTGCAGCAGTTTAGACAACTAAACATAAAGTGATCTATTACCTGTTTCATTCTGAAGCACTAATCAGGCAAGTTAACAAGACCAATTAGTATTATACAGCAAATTTAAGTTAATTGGCCTATTGGGACATTTTCCAAAAAATAGAATTATTGTTCATCAGAAAAGCCACATTCCTAATCTAAAGTGGAGGAAATTTATCTGCCTCATCACTAAATCCTGCTGCCATGAAAGTGTAAACCTGAAAGGGCTAATTCTTGTTCAGTTTGCAGACTGCTGAGAAGCATACAAGCAGACTGGTCTGGGAGTCATCACTGTGCATCATCTTGATTGATGAAAACTTAATTCCAGTTAAAAGAGATATTTGTAAGTGCTATTTAGATATATATGCTTATTTGGTCCATGTTGGGCAAAACAGGCATTTCAGTCAGCACAACAGATAGTCTGGAGCCCCAGACAACACTGTGACTTAGTTGAACAGACCCTACATAGATGAGAATTCTTCAGTAAACTACCATTAGCAAAGGAAAGAAAGATTGGAAAGACAATCACATAGATAAGAAGAGTGCAGATGAGAAAGACAAGCAGATCTTCTGAGTCCTGCCCAGTGTCTCCTATATACAATGCTGTATCTCCATCATACTCAGAATATAAAATGTGTATCTTAGGTTCTCTCCCCACCCACATTATTGCCTTTTCCTTGCTCTTCAGACACTATAAGATGGCATGGCAACAGACCGGAGACTCACTTTTCAGCTGTGCTGGAACAATCATTCAAATATTTGAAAGGGATTGCATATAGCTTCACTATAAAATTAATTTCCCTCCCCAACAGACCCTTGCCATTCTGAAATACAACATAAGTCTCTCTTGAATCCCCATAATAATGAAAGTGCTATAGCCCTTGTCATAAATAGATCTATGTGATCTCAGCTCACTTGTTGCTTCACTCTGCCAGATTATCTTGCTATCACAAAGGGATTACCATAAATGGCCTTGAAAATTTTGTTAACCCACAACTACTCCAGCACTCTCATAGAGCAAGAAACCTTAAAGCAGTTAATTCTATTCTTAAAACTTAGTCATAAAAGGAAAATCTGTATTTGAGCAAGTGTCTATTTCTACTTTTCTAGAAGATAAAAAAAACAAAAACAAACCCAAACCAACAAACCCCCCTCCAAAAAAAACCCCAAACCAAACACAACCAAAACCCAACCAAAATCATTAAACACTTCCTAATTTTGACTTTAAGATTCCAGAAGTCAAGGTTAGTTCTAACACATTATCTTCAACATAGAATGAAAACCAATTTCTTTGCAGTCACACTCCAATTAGCTTCTGATTGACAGCTGTCACGTTCATAATCATGATTTCGACTAACAGATACTTAAAGAGACTAAAAAGCAAGAGTCATAGAAAACTGAATTTTAGTACTTAATCCAGCTCCTGAATTGAGTTCATTGAAACTTCTTTGCTGTTGCATATGCTACTTTATTGATTTGTAAGACAGGCACGCAAAGTAGTCAACTTTTCCATCCCAGAGATATCTGGTGAATTTTATAGATCAATGAAAGCATCCAGGAATGAAAATTAAGTGAGTTCACCTAACAGAATTAGATGCTTCAGAAGGAATCTAAAATAGCTTAAAATATTGAACACAGCATATACAAAGAAAGCAAACATATGCAAATGACATGTTATTGTGACGCTCCCTTTATAATTATGCTTACCAGAACCAGAGCCCATAGTATATAGTGCCAGGTACTGCACAAGCACAGGCTGAAGAAATGAGCATAGTCTTACTGAGTTCTCAAGCTGAATTTCAAAACTACTGCCAGATGCTTTGACACGAAAAAAGCACTCTAGGGTTAAGGTTCAGTGTAGCTGGAAATCACCAAACGTATTTTCACACCTCCTCAACTTCCCCTCCTGTAACACTAAAACACACAGGAGTGTTTAAATTGTTATATTTCAGGAATTCTGTGCTCTGAATTTGGCCATCAATGACTGGTTCTACACGAACCACCTCAGTCCTCATAGGAAGCAGAAAACACTGGCATCAAGCCACAATTACAGTTCAAATAATCTCATTCTGGACCGATAACAATGGCTCCAACTATCACTTTCTACGATTACCTCTGTGTTAGCCCTACCTCTTCCGTGTGTTTTTATGTGGAGAGAAATAAAAATCTAAGTATTCTGGAAGGTGACAGGTAGCCATAGGCTGGGAATGGCCTTGTCTTACTGCACTGCTTTCGCTGTGCTCCTAATTGTAGCATCAGTAGCCATAATTAAAATGTCACCAAGAAGTTAATGATGTTCCTACTCAGCAACACAAATAAAGTTCTGTTTATTGAATCATGAGAAAGATTTTTGACACAAAATACCCTTCACACACATGCATGTGCTAATTTTCTAGGGAGGATTAACCAACAGACTGTTTAAATGGAACTTAACTATTCTAGGCGAGATAAAATAACAAAATAGGGTAGACTGTGTGGATTAGTAAATAAGTAAGGTTTTTTTTTTTTTGTATAATTAAGACATGACAGCACACCAAGTAAGATGGATTATGTTAACAAGAGACCGTAAGCTACATTTCTCCCAGCAGTCCTGAGTTCCAGCATGCTCGTTTATAATCCAGATTTAAGGGCATTTAAGAAACAGGATAAGATAGGGTTAAAAAATGAGCAGGCAAAAATTCCATGATAAATATTTACACATGAAACAGGTTTTCTATTCAGACTTCAGAAGCCTTTGAGCTGAAGAGGCCCAACTATTTTTGGAATCACAAGAAGACAAAAAAATAGTCTCTTCTATCTGTTCTATTGTTTAAGTCTGGGTTTCTTTTTTTTTTTTTTTTAATAAAACAGTAAGTATAAGTTATCCTCATAATCACAGAAAAACAGGTAATACAGATTGCATAATTGTTCAAAGACAATAATAGTACTCCAATATCATTATGCATGATCATTCAGTATCCCATGACAAGGCTGGAAGCTCTAGGCACAAATTCTGAGGTTTTTCTATGGTTTTCTTGCTGAGATTTTTAAGTCTGAAGTTTCATAAAATGTTTCAGATTAATGAAAGCTCTTATTTCAGCTGGCTGTGTCAGTGACACTAGATAATGGTCTGTGGTGAAACATACAAAAATAGAAAAGTACTGTTTGTCCGCGGTAGCTCCTCGCTGAAAAGTCCCCTGAACTCCTCGGAATGTACTGCTTTCCTCGGGAAGTCCCACTGTGGAAATCCCCAAAAAGTCCCCGATCCCCATAGACCTTTCTAGATATAGCTGTCCACTTCTTCCAGTGTAGGCTGGACCCCTACATCAGACTGAGTGCACATTTTTGCCAGTATAAAAGCCCTAGCCCCAGATGATGCAGGGAGGCAGAACCTCATACCACCCAGGTCAATGTTGTCTTCGCAGGGTGCCCACTAAGCCTGAGCCTGCCACCTCACACTGAGATGATATCTCTCGGAGCTGGTCTCCTGATCGTCATCACATGGTCTTTGGGGTTGGTAAGATAAGCACCAAAAATATCCATTACTGTTTCTTTTACCATTTGCTGGCTCTTCCTCGCTATCTTTTCCTATAGTAATAAATTAGTTGGGTTTTTTATCTATTGTGTCTCACCTCTCTTTCTCAACTTGGAATCCTCGAACTCCAGAACACTAGCTCACCCATATTCAGCTTATTTGTAGGCTGCACATCTACAGCTGGAATACATAAATTATGGGACAAGTGCCAAACCATGTTAATGAAAATTGGGAATTTTTCAGTTCAGTTTCATTTAAGCTGAAACAGGCCCATAGTTTAAAGCCAACTCCATAACACCGTTAGTACTTTTACACTTGAAGCTACTGAGCAATGGTCTAGCCATACTTTGGTTCATTCAGGGCTCAAAGCAAACAGCAATGGTATCAGAACCCAAAGCAGCTACCATTTTGCTCTTAGCAGCTGAATAACCTCCTAAAACTCACCTTGTGTTACTGCATTAGAATTTACATTTGTAATCAAGCTGTTAGCTGTCATTTCTGAAAACAAGTACATAAATAATGATTGATCATGTAAATTAGAACATCTCAATCTGCATACACTTTCTAAATATATCACAGTTTCAGATTACCAATGGCAGGAAAGTGGAGAAGGTCACTCTGTTCCCAGTGCCCTGGACCATTAGGATTTGAGGAGCTGCAATACTGAACCCCCCTTTAATACCCTACACACATTAATAATCACTACAGAAAAGACCTACTTACTGTTTTTGAAATTCAGAAAGGCTGCAATTTTACTCCAGGTCTTGTATTTAATTATCATTTTTTTAATTTCAAAATTCTTTCTCCTCTGGTATTTTTCTCAATAAAATTTATATTGCTGACACCTAATCAACAAACTGGATGCCACGGTCAACCTACTGTGACACAAATGCTCAAAGACCATTAGCCATAAATGGCACTGAAGATTCAGTACCTAAATGACCATAATACAGTGATGGTGTTTCTGATATTTTTATATCTGTCTCTAATGCTTTTCTGGGTTTAGTCATCCATGTTTGTTTTGGTTCCCATAAGTGTGTAATGTCCTGAAAACAATTTCTCAAGTTGCAGGTCTGTTTGATTCTTTGAGGAGATGGCACAAAAATAAGATGTCTGACATGTGATATTTGTATTTAGACAAAAGAGTGTGAAATGAGTCAACATTACAGCGGCAGAAAGGGAGGCAAATGATTGACTTCAACCTGGTTTTACATTGCTACCTTCTAAATCAGCCTTACTTGTTACTAGCTACTTAGCTTAAATCAGTTAGCATATTATAGTCAGACTTGACTGTATTCAATTTCAGCAAAGCTTCAATATGCTTTTCTCAGAGTTAACTGCAGCCACTCAAAAAAGCCCAATGTTTAGACCCACACACCTTGCTTTGTTACTGAAGGCTTCTTGCTTGCAAACATCAATGATGGATAAAGAGGTAGAGTACAATCTAGTCACCACAGGGACAAGACACTAAGGGACCATATTGGGTTTTGGCTACCATGTTACTCTATTCAGCTCATAATCACCTCAATCCTAAAGTCATCACTTCTCAGAGACATAACTTATTCTTCTGGAACGCAACACATCTTGTGTTACTAGATACCTGAATCAACCATAATAAAATGCTTATTGCTCTTTTGTAACCTTAAGATAATTTGCTGTTGGTGAACTTTCCTATCCTTTCTTTACTACCTTTTTTTTTGTCTCTCATGCAAATGATGCCAAGTAATTATTTTATATACTCTTCTTGGATCACAGAAATGCATAAGTCGATAAGGAATAATTGTGGGAACTCATTAGTAATGCATCCCTTCAATGATTTGCTTTGGAGTTATTAGTTTGTAAGTTTTTAAAGTAACTTTCAAGTGTTGCATCTTGATTTTTTATTGTAACAACTTAGGGTATTTTACCAAGATGAAAGCCTTATACACGCCAGGTAAGACACTGGAGTTTTGGGTTAATTTATTTACACTTTCTATAGCTATTTAGAAAATTGTATTAAATTCTTTATCTGTTTGAAAGTCATCTTTATTCTGAGAGAAATCTCCTTAAACTGGAATATACTCCAAAAAGTCTTTTCTTTAAGTGTGCTCTGTGCTTTTAACAGGTGTATCTTTCTGGACATTTTAGACTACGCTGCTATGTGGCGAAATAACAAACAACCCAACTGATTTTACTTAGGAAATCCCCAAACAGTTAAAATATGCTACTTCATTTCAGAGAGAATATTTGCAAGACTTAAGACTGCGGGTCTAGGTTTTTCCCATGGTAAGGTTTATCTTGTATGTACTGTGTATTCTTATGCTTTCATTAAACTAAACAAATTTTTCATAATAAGCAAAGCTGCACATTACCAGGTGCATAATGATGACCTGCTAAATTACAGAACCGCTTAGCAGGTAACTATATAATGTCTTGCCCTCTGGAAAATTGAATCATAGAATAGTTAGGGTTGGAAAGGACCTTAAGACCATCTAGTTCCAATCACCCTGCCATGGGCAGGGGCACCTCACACTAAACCATATCACCCAAGGCTTTGTCCAACCTGGTCTTGAACACCACCAGGGATGAAGCATTCACAAGCTCCCTGTGCAACCCATTCCAATGCCTCACCACCCTAACAGGAAAGAATTTCCTCTTTCTATCCAATCTAAACTTCCTCTGTTTAAGTTTGAACCGGTTACCCCTTGTCCTATCGCTACAGACCCTAATGAAGAGTCCATCCCCAGCATCCCTATAGGCCCCGTTCAGATACTGGAAGGCTGCTATGAGGTCACCATGCAGCCTTCTCTTCTCCAGGCTGAACAGCCCCAACTTTCTCAGCCTGTCTTCATATGGGAGGTGCTCCAGTCCCCTGATCATCCTCGTGGCCTCCTCTGCACTTGTTCCAACAGTTCCATATCCTTTTTATGTTGAAGACTCCAGAGCTGCACACAATACTCCAAGTGAGGTCTCATGAGACCAGATTAAAGGGGCAGGATCACCTCCTTCGACGTGCTGGTCACGCTCCTTTTGACGCAGCCCAGGATACGGTTGGCTTTCTGGACTGCAAGCGCACACTGAAGCTGGCTCATGTTCATATTCTCATCGACCAACACCTCAAGTCCTTCTCCACAGGGCTGCTCTGAATCTCTTCTCTGCCCAACCTGTATCTGTGCCTGGGATTGCCCTGACCCAGGTGTAGGACCTTGCACTTGGCATGGTTAAACTTCATAAGGTTGGCATCAGCCCACCTCACAAGCGTGACAAGGTCCCTCTGGATGGCATTCCTTCCCTCCAGCGTATCAACCGAACCACACAGCTTGGTGTCATTGGCAACCTTGCTGAGGGCACACTCAATCCCACTGTCCATGTCAGCGACAAAGATGTTAAACAAGACCGGTCTCAACACTGACCCCTGAGGGACACCTCTCGTTACTGATCTCCAGCTGGACATTGAGCCACTGACCACAACGCTTTGTGTGCGGCCATCCAGCCAGTTCTTTATCCACCGAGTGGTCCATTCATCAAATTGTTGTCTCTCCAATTTAGAGACAAGGATGTCGTGTGGGACAGTGTCGAACACTTTGCACAAGTCCAGGTAGATTACATCAATGGTTCTACCCCTGTCCATCAGTTCCATAGCCCCATCATAGAAGGCCACCAAATTGGTCAGGCAGGATTTCCCCTTAGTGAAGCCATGCTGGCTGTCACCAAGCACCTTGTTGATTTTCATGTGCCTTAGCATGCCTTCCAGGAGAATCTGTTTCAAGATTTTGCCAGGGACAGAGGTGAGACTGACTGGTCTGTAATTCCCCAGGTCATCCATTTTCCCCTTGTTGAAAATGGGGGTTATATTTCCCTTTTTCCAGTCATCAGGAACTTCACCTGACTGCCATGATTTTTCAAATATGATGGCCGGTGGCTTAGCAACTTCATTCGCCAGCTCCTTCAGGACCCACGGATGGATTTCATCAGGACCCATGGACTTGTGCACGTTCGGGTTTTTAAGATGGTCTTGAACCAGATCCTCTCTTACAGTGGGCCAAAGGTCTTCATTCTCACAGTCTCTGCATCTACCTTCCAAGACTAGAGTGGTGCAATCAGAGCCTTTGCCAGTGAAGACCAAGGCAAAGAAGTCATTCAGAACCTCAGCCGTCTCCAAATCCTGGGTAGCCACTTCTCCCAAGAGCTTCCTGAGGGGGCCTACATTGTCCTTAGTCTGTTTTTTATTTGCTATATACCTATAGAATCCCTTCCTGTTATCCTTAATATCCCTAGCCAAGTTTAATTCTAAGTGGGCCTTAGCTTTCCTAAGCTGGTCCCTAGCTTCCTGGATAACATCCCTGTACTCTTCCCAGTCTGCCTGTTCTTGCTTCCACTTTCTATAAAACCCTTATTTCATTTGAATTTTCCTTAGCAGCTCCTTATCCATCCAAGGAGGTATCCTGGCCCTTCTGCTGCACTTCCTTCTAGGTGGGATGCAACACTCCTGAGCTTGTAGCAGGTGATTTGAATATCAACCAAGAGTCTTGGGCCCCTCTGCCCTCTAGGGCTATATCCCATGGAAGCTTACCAAGTAGGTTCCTGAAGAGGCCAAAGTCTGCTCTTTTGAAGTCCAGGGCAGTGAGCTTGCTGCACGCTCTTCTCACTGTCCTGAGAATCTCAAATTCGACTATCTCATGATTGCTGCATCCAAGGCTGCCCTGGAGCATCACATTTCCAATGAGCCCTTCCCTGTTGGTAAGCACGAGGTCAAGCATGGCACCTCTCCTTGTCGGTTCCTCTATTACTTGCAGAAGGAAGTTGTCTTCCACACAATCGAGGAACCTCCTGGATTGCTTGTGCCAGGCCGTACCGTCATTCCAACAGATGTCAGGGTGGTTGAAGTCACCCATGAGAACAAGGGCCTGTGATCGTGAGGCTTTTCCTGTCTATAGAGTGCTTCATCTGCAGCTTCTCCTTGATCAGGCGGTCTGTAACAGATCCCCACAGTAATGTCTCCCATCACTCTTTTCCCTTTAACTCTGACCCACAAACTCTCTGTTAACTGATCACCTGTCCCCATACTCTCCAGCCTATCCCTAACATAAAGGGCAACTCCCTGTCCCCACCTGCAAGGCCTGTCTTTTCTAAAGAGCCTATAAACCTCCATTCCAACACTCCAGTCATAGGAGCCATCCCACCATGTTCCTGTGAAGCCTATTATATCATACCCCTGTAGACGTGCACACATCTCTAATTCTTCTCTTTTGTTCCCCATGCTATGGGCATTTCTACAGAGGCATCTGAGCCAAGCTCCAAATGAAGCCGGCTCATTGGCTGGAGTGGCTGGAATTGCTCTGAGCATTTATCTATAATGCTGGCAACTGACTGGGTGTGTTGGGATGGAATGATGCCCCCCTCCCCCAACACATCTAGTTTAAAGCCTCCTTGGCCAGTCTGGCAAGCCTCCTACCAAAACTGCTCAAGACCAGCTCCACCAGCCCCCAGTATACCTGGCCTACAGACTTGCATCCCATGTTCAAGCCACCCAAACCCCTGACTGTGACACCACCCTTTTAACCATCTATTAACATGGCTAATCCTCCTAGCTTTTTTTAGGTCCTAATGAGCAGAGGCAAGTTGCAATGCAGTTATTTAGACTGTACACATCTGTGAAACCCTCCCTGATTTTTATATTAACTTTTTACTGTAGGTACAAAATACCACCTGAAGCATAGAAAAGCAAAATAAGCAAATATCCAAGAGAGAGGGAGTGATGACAGTTGATTAACTGTGGTCTTTTTGTTAACACAAAGTACTTTAACTGAATATTGGGCACAGTTACCTTATCAAACTGATGTGTCACTCTGCAGTCAGTGCCCTAAAATAGATTAATCTGATTTCTCTCACATTTTCAGCATATATCTCTCTATATATGGACATCTATTGATTTAGTATAGAAATAATAATTTAACAGTTATTCCTTATGTTGATCATGGGTTCAAATATTTTTTTGAGATTCATGACAAGGGTTACTGTAAAATACACTAAATAAATAAATTGTGTTCTCTCTGTAATATGACAACCTCTGTCTAACTGGAACTAGTTGACACAGGATCTAGAGGAAAGATGAAATACATCACCATTATGATATGAAAAGAAGTTGTCTTTCTGACAGATTTCCAAACATATCAACTCATTTTCAACTTCCTTGGATGCTTAATTGCAAACATGTCATTCAGCATTCCATTTGACTTGTCTTTTTTTCTCTCTCACTACTGTAATATACATGTAAATCAACATCCAATAAACTAAAGTAGTTTTTATTCTCCTTGTACACAAGCTTCTTCTAAACTGTTTTCACTCCTCCTTACCTTTTGCATGTTAAACTTGAATGCACTCATTTTGAAAAGAAATCGTTACTTTGGTTTACAAGAAAACACAATATGCAAAAGTTTCTGGTCTAAATCATTTGTGTTGAATTAACAGACTTGGTGAAAATAAGAAAACCTGCTCAGACTAATGTAATAGTTGGTGAGAAAAAAGCTTCCAGCATATTGCACAGCAAAAATAAAAGAAATTGGAAAGTTAGCAATGCATTAAAGTGACTATTTTTGTAGACATAGTCTGATTTATAGTTCAATTTCACTCTAGAAAATCCTCTTTCACACCAATACAAGCTGAATGCAAAGTTATTGTAAAAGACTATCAAATCAAAATTGATAGTGCTTTATGTTTACTTGTGCCTGGAATAAGATTACAGAAAATACCAGACAAGAATGAATCAAAGCATGTTCCTCCTCTGCAGTCAACTTCTGAGCAGTGTAACTCACTTAAAATATTTTTCCTATAGAAAATAACTGGAATTTTAGCTCTTATTTTGCACTGAAAGATTTACACAAGACAGGTGCTCAGGTAATGCAGTCAATGAAGCTAAAGAAGTCGTTACACACATAGGTAAGGATTTTCAAAACAAAATTAGTTTGGAAAAATGATCTTGAATTTGTTCACATCATTAATAAAATATGATTTGGAATAAGCCTATTATTAACCTAATAGATAATGGGTGCAATTTGCACTGCAAGATAAAAAAAAAAAAAGTAATTTTTTTTTCCCCTCTTCAGTCTTTATTTCATTTAATTTAAGACAGTGAGATCTGCACAGGAAATGGCTTTAATTCTTCCCGGTATTACACTGTTCAAAGGAATAAAGAATATCTAGATGCCTGTCCTGCCAAACAACTGAGGTGAAAATCATTAGAAAGGAACTGGAATTCCAAGAATTGAATTTCCAGGTTGGAAACCTGTTATGAGGCTCACTGACATCAGCAGAAGGAACCTGCCTGCAAAGTAGAGAGCATCTGGCTTGCTGGAGCATGGAAGGCTGCTGGCAAAACCTGTAGCACAGCAAAGCACTGGCCTGTAAGGGACAGAGGGCCATGGAGCTTATATTTCCACAGCCCTTGTGTGGCTCCAAACTACCTTCGCCTGCTTATTCCCAGTTATTCCAAACACTTCTGAATACTTCATTTGAATTTCCCATACTTAATTTAAAACAAAATAGGAGTAAAATAGTAGGCAATTTGGTACAGCTGAAACAGAACGGAATAGAATAAAAGGATCAAAGAAGAATCTTTCTTTGGAGAAAAGATTAACTGCTCTAGTAAGAAATGCTTCAGGGAAAGGCTGGTGTGGAAGAATTCATGGAAAGTTGGGGGAGGTAATATGAGAATCTGCTCACTTACAACATTTTTTCTTAAAGTTTTGGTGAATTTGAGTTTCTTTGTACTCATATACACTTGCAGATGAGGGTTTTTTCACAGATTGGAGCTCAGATTTTATGAAGAATGGGTTTAGCAAAAGAAACCATTCATGATGATACATTCCTCACTGACATTAGTCAGAGATATCGGTAGTAGGCTCTCACAGTACATTTACAGCTCAGTTAAAAAACAAGTAGAACTTAAACTAGGGTAATAAGTGGTGTAGCAGTGTCAGTGCAGCGATAACATACTTTTTTAAATTCTTACAGCTTCCCTCAGATAAAACTGGAGAGAGCCAAAAACCAAGGATCATTTAAAAAACACTGTTTCCCTCCCAAAACAACAATTTTTGGATGCCTACCTATGACCTTTTTCTGAATTTCTCCTCTTTCCAAAATTTGTTCTATCAAATTTTAAAGAACACAATCTTTTCAGGCAACCTATCCTTTGTTCCACTGGAAAAGGGGATACTGATGAAGGAAAGGAGATGTTTCAATCCAATTCATAAATAACCTGTCATCATCTGTTCTGCTCAAGCCTAAACAGTGTCACCATGTCCCTCTCTTTATTTTGAACTTGCCACTTAAGGCAACCAGACAGATCATTGATCTCTTCATCAAGCATCTCAGTGTCAGCTTTGATTAATTGCTTATGTTTCTTTCTGGGAATGAGGTTATGCCCGAACAAGAGTGAGGGATGAGATGAAGCTGTGAGGCTGCTCCCAAACCCACAAGTGGGCAGGCCCTCAGCAGGTCCCCAGCACCATGCTCCAGCACACTGGCTCATGTACCTCATTTGGAACACAAGCAACTACAAAAGCACTCAGCTCAATGCCAACTCAATGTCAAAAATGTTAAGCTATGAGAATCCTCATAAATCTCAAAAGAAAGTATAACTGAAGCAGAACTTCCTATATCTCATTAATCACTCGCTGAATTAAAACTAGAAATGCCATGAGTTAAAAATGAGAAACTCAACCTGAGAGGACACAAAGTACCAATGTCCTCTTGGGAACCACTGGATCTTTATGAAAAGGTAAGGAATTCTAAGTACCAATAGGGAAAATCCTCAGTCTTCCTTTTCTAGACTAGAATGACCTCCTCTTCCCAGGGATATGCCATTAGATATTCTTTCCGGTTTTTTTTTCTTCCTGTTTTTACACAGTTTTGTTTTATTTTAGGCAGTTGATTTTTTCTTGGGAAAGAACTGCTTTTCTTCACTTTTACGCAGCTGCAAATTATGAAATTAAGTTAGCAGTGATAAGTAAATCAAAATTAATGCAGCGCTTCAGTCTGCACTTCACTAAGGCTTCTGTGCCCATGAGCCAACACAGTACCCACTGAATATTAAATGACTCAAAAGGTTCACAAAACAATGTCGGGCTCAGAAATGGAAGAATAAGAGGTCTGAGTGTGAGTGGGTGCAAATCACAGTAACGAAAAGGAAGAAACACTGATCAATATACGAAGCCTGCAGGACTATCAGATATATCCATACACAGGAAAAAATTGAAGAAAAATTAATAACAGTAATACGTCTATCAGCTTGGCCATATTTTTATGAGGAAAGCACAGTATATGCATCATCATAAATGTATCAATCTTTTTTACTATTTGGATGTCAAAGAAATATTATATATTATTTCAGTACTTCTGTCTTTGGAGAGGTGGGATAATTACAATTCAGAAAAACTAATTCAGTGGATTTGGAAAAGTTTTAGACACATTCAAGGCTCTCTTACAATCTTCCCCTGTCCAAAAGCCCCCAGATATGTAATTGCTACTCATAGTTCTACAAGTTTAACATATAATTTTTCTATCTGTAATCTGAAGTAGAATATATTAGACAAAGATGAGCAATCAGTGACCCTTTTCAAACTGCTGTTATTCTCTGCTGAAACTGAGCCTGCTCCCTGCAATCTCAGTGCAGAATACCATTGACTTGACAAGCTTTCTCAACCTTAGTTCCTGAATTAATATAGCTGAACTCTGATTTTTCAATGAAAGGAGCTTTTTGGATCCATGATTCACTATCAGCTGTATTCAGGATGAAGGGACCTTATTGTATTTAATTTCCAGCTTGCTCAAGCATAGCAACTTGCAAAGGTCATGTCAAATTTCACAATTACTACCCCCATGCTCTCCTCTGACGAAGACGGGGAGAGAGTTAATACATGATGGGGGCAGATGAACTAGAAAACAGTGGGAAACACTGAGAAGTTTAAGGAACTTCAAAAAAGCAGTATAGCACATCTTATAATTTGCACAAATATACTTAAGGACAACTTACCTAACATTTTGATGTATAACTTTAAACTTGCCAACTATTTCCTTTGCAAAGAATTTGCTGAATTAAAAACAACCTTTCCAAATACCAGCGATCTCAAATAACAGAGAGAAAACTCCCACTGGTTTCCTGATTTTAGCTGTTAACAGTGTTGTCCATCCTGTCCCCCCATTATGAAAGGCTGATTTGTGGGTATTAGAGGAAAAAATTATTTTACAAATGTATTTTCCAATGGTTAATAAGTTACTGAATACGTGACACTGCTAAATTTAACTCCCTCTCAGAAGCAGAGAAAAATCCTTTAAGATATCCGTGAATTTTGCTACTTTTACTATTCTCCAAACAGATGTGGCCTCTCCCAAAATAGATCTTTTTAGCATTGAGATTTTATCTTGTGATACTAGACACAGAACAGAAAGCAGATCACTGTTATTTAATCCTAGTTCACCCTGCCATATACCTTAAACAGCTGTATACTAGAGAAGAGATCCACAACTTCAGCATGGCAATTCTAAGAAATTCAACAGCTTATAAAAAAAACACACCAACAACAAAAAAACAAACAAACAAAAAAACCCACCAGCAAAATGCCTTTTCAGCTTTAGTCATTCTGAAGAAATGCAGCTACTTCATCTTTTGACAATTTGACATTATAAAAAGACCAAAGCAACCAAGATCCTAAACCATGTTGGTTTGGTTTCTAATATTTAAGATATTATTTAAATGATTTAGTTCCTTTAGGAAAAAAAACAACTACTTGGTACAGAATTGAGGTGGACTTTCCCTTACTATCCCCATCTCAGAGACTTTTTTCTACTGGAAAATTCAAAAAGGGGAGAAAATTGCAATTCTACTGAAGTCAGCTACAAATTATCATTGACTGCGAGAGGATTTCATGCTTTAAAGATGATTATATGTATACATGTGTAATGTTATTCCTCAATTTCTTGTATCGCTGTAGGAATAGGAAGGAAGTATAAACAGGTAGATGCTTCACATTTCTTAGACGGCCCTTCTTCAAAGATCCTTGTATCTTTGAATTTTTAGCTTTGAAGTGCTTAGATTCAAGGGAGCAAGTGATTATACTCTGGGAGACTTTAACCATCTTAAGATTTTTTCGGAAGTGTTCTACTTATAGCAGCAAACTAATTATATGCAATTAGAACACAGCAAAAAACTTGGGAAAAAAAAGAAGCTCACAGAAAGAAAACATAACTATTTTTAAATAGAGTCCCATCTTTCAGTCTTGATTTTTTAAACCCTGCATTGTATAGAACTATTGGATAATTTAACTTTGCCAAATGAATATATATGTATATACATGTCTATTTTACATGAATTAACTTACAGCTTTGTTTTTCATGAATATTCTTGCAAATAGCCTATTAGGAGAACAATTGCAGAAGCTGCAATGCCAATAAGAATGTCACATATTATGAGTAAAAATGTGGTCCTGAACACTGTCAAGTATATGAATATTTATTAAAATAAATTATCATATTTTCCCCATTCAAAGAATCATATAAGTATTTAGGGTTAGATCAGTTAGATTAGAAAATAAGTAGAGCTTCAGCGACTTCAGTGTGTTTACGTCATTTTTTAGAAAGCCACTATTCCCTTCTTTCTTTGAAAATAAATTCTACTACTGTTTTATCTGAGCCTAATTGAGGTACTGGCAATGGGATACATACTGTGAGAGACCCATACAACCTAGTTAAGCTTCCAATAGTAAAATCCTAAAAATCACATAAGTGCATTAATCCACAAGCCAAATTCCAACCATTCACTGAAGCCCCAAAGCCTCCTGTTTGCTGTGAAATCACATATACTGTCTGCCTCCCTCAAAAAAGTATTTTAACATTCACATAGAGGAAAAAAACCTCAAAAATCCCATTTGTGTAGCTCCACAGATTTCAGGAAGCTAAACTCATTTATCTACTCAAGTCTCTACTCCACCGCTGCATATCAAATAATGACAGAATTGGCACAAGCAATGAAAAAATGGCATGGTAGTGTTTGCTAGTTAGGTTGAACATGACTGTTTTCAACTGGACTTTAAAGTTCCTATAACATATATAATTATAGAAACATAACTTTTCTATTGCCATTAAGGAAGAACCTTGGGAAACAAAACAAAGATCCTGCTGTCAGCAGAGAAGTTCTCTGCTGCTCTTCACTCCTTAATGCAAAGGCCGGTATTGAAAAATGAAAACAGTAGCCTGGGGGCTGGGAACGTCATCTGTCTTCATTAACCACCATCTCCAGTGTTATGGACTCAGAGATAGCCTGAGGGGAAATAAAATGCCACAGAAAAACCTCCTCCAAATAAATCACATTTTTAAAGAAACAAGTCAAGCACTCAAACAAATGGCAGCCAGCTGCTGGTGTTAAAAAAAGAAATCCAGCCTTTACTTTACGTGTGTTCTTTTCAGAGCTTTTCAACTTGTAATGGGAAATTATTGCCACCACAAGGAAAAAGCAACCAGCAATAACAACCCTATTTGGCGCTATCATACATTATATCGCAAATCAGAGTTTCTGGGGACACGTATATAGTTTACTGTTCTCATCCTGGACTAGCCAAAATACTGCAGGCATAACCATATCTGTGCATGATGAAAGGATTTCAGTACTGTACAGGTCAGTGGCTGCTTTCTGTTGATCTATGTTCCCAGAGAATTTAAATGATGATATTTGGTTAATAATTCCTCTTATAAATAACTCCTCTTAAAAATCCTTCATATTTCAATTATAGGAAAGTTAATGAATTGATGATTTCACAAAGTGCACTGGAACCACCATAAGCTTCAAGTTTGACTTAATGTGAAATGGGAGAGGGTCTTACTGAGGTATTTTTGTCTCACGCATATAACTTGTTTACAAACACTGATTTTTCTTCAGACTCTTCAGTTACTGATTTCCAATCAGAAGAAAAAGCTCAGAAGCTGTTAGATATGGAGAACCACCTTGCCTTCCCAAATTAGGTTCTCCAGAGGTTAACCATCTCCCCTACTAAAATACTGTCCCTGATTTGAATCCTGTGTTTATGCAGTAACATTTTCCACATATTATAGGTCCTATGGATCAGTTCCCTGGTATTCATTTTTTATATATATACACCTACACTTCATGTTTCTAACATGAATATTTCAGTGTACCTTTTATTTTTCAGAAGTGACTAAAAGCTTTTCTGACTCCTTATAATCCTCTCATTAAAACAAAAAATAAAACCAATTGAGCTTTTTAGAGTATTAAAAAGAAAAAAACCTCAAAATTGTAATAAAGTGTGTTAAAGAAGATTTAACAGAAGAATACTGAAAGTTTCAGGAGGCACTTTTTTGTGCATCTGTTTCCACGAGAAAATAAATTAAAACAATTGTTTGTCTTAGAATGTATTCCTTTTTCCATTCTGTTTGGTGAAAACCTTTTCTACATGATATAAACCTTGGTACAGTGACTATATTTTTGCCAGCTCAATATTAGCTATCTATCCCCATTTAGCTGCCAAATCAAATGCCAAACACTTCTGCCTACTCATGGCATGAGCTTCTCTCTAGGATTCCTTCTTATCAGTTCACCCATTTTTCAGCTTCCAGCTTCAAGTGACTTTGCAGTTTTCTCACTTGGAAGTCACAGTAAAGACCCAGAAAGGTCTCTGAGGTTGAGCTCCCCCATTTAGAGAGAGGTGTTGGCATGTTGCTCATGATGCAAAGTTATGATTCTTAAAACATATTCTTCCTTGGCATCCACCAGAAACATGATCTGTCTCTAATAACAAATGGCTGACGTTGCATGGACTGAGAGAAGCTTGAGCTGTGCTGAGGGAAAAAGAAATGACTAATCCTTATTTTGTGGGTTTTAGCTGATGTGACAGTCACCTCCATATGACTGTTTCAGCGCTCTGCACAGACATACCACCCGCTCCCACGCCCAGCCTGTGGCTGTGGAGGTGGTTGCCTACTAGCTTAAACACTTCTTGTTGCGGAATTGCCCCTCAACATTTTCTAGTCTTCAAAACAACTCCACTGCATTGCAGTTGGGCTAGTAACTATCATCACCTTAAGACGTCTAGTAAAGATGCGCCACCCTTGTTGTACTGCTAATTTGTCAGTTTGAAGTATGTGAAACACCAAAACCCAGCAGATTGTTTTCCTGATGCAATCTTGAATTTAATTTTTAAAATAATACTGGCTAACCTCCCTTAACTTCATGAAATGGAAGCAGGATCTCTGACAAAAAATAGAGAATTTGGCAGGAAGATGGAGGTTTTACTTTTGCCAAAGAACAGATGAGCTTCTATATCACTGGTTCTTTTGGATCATATTCTCCAAACCCCCCAGATTAAACCAGGAATCTTACAGTGTGGCATTCCAGAAGCAGGTATTGCTATTGTTTGCCAAAGACTTTTCTGAGACATGCTTTTTCTGTATGTATGCCTGCTTCTTTTGTAGCCTGTTGTTTTTAAAACCAAGGAGACTGGTCTCAGAAGGGATAAATTAATATCACTTGATCATAGCTTGAACAAACACAAGTTTCTGCTAAATCATGTATGAGCTGCTAACTGGCATCAGCATCAGAAACAAGTTTGCCCTGGCCCATGGCACTGCATAGAGCTGTTGGGAATGCCCAAGAATAGGCTCAAGACACAAATGATATTCACTTATTTGAAAATGCCAGCATTTCATATCTTAATCTAAGGTTCAGCCATACTTCATTTGAAACCTTGCTTTGCAATTTATAGCTTTTCTTCTACTTTGATATTTAAAAAAAAATAAATTCTTCTTAACATCTAAACAAACAGAATTTTGTATGGATTAGCCCCAGGCTTAATATGCGGCACTGAGAAGCCTACATCTTGTGTTACCTAGGCTCTGCTTGTTCTTCAATCACAAATTCCTGCTGCATTTATGAAAACCTGGCAGCATCATGATTTCTGTTCCCAGCCAAGTTGTAGGATGGGTGCAGGACTGGCTTTCTGCAAGCTAACTCCCTGGTGTTCCTTTGAGCTCTCAAGACTTGGAAAAAAAACCCACAGTGTGCCACAAACAATACAGCAGACATGCAACCTGTCTTTAGAGGGTTATAATTTCCCTAGAAGATACTGACAGAACTTGCTTTAACCAAGAAATCTATTGACTTAGCAGGCTGAAAAAGACACTTAAAAGACACAATGGATGGGTGTATGCAAAAAGACATGCCTTGTATTTCTCACTCCAAGTTCTCCGTTTCCGTAAGTTTTATTCAGTACTCTGATAAAACTTGTTTTGAAGCCTACACACCTTTTCGATCATTACAAGTTGCACACTGTAATGCATAAAGTCTAGGGACTCCCACTCAGACCTCTGTCCAAATTGAGGCTTAACACGCTTTACCACTAAACCATGGAAATCTTGTAAAATTTGACGTTGATAGAACTTTGTGCTGTGGTATAAGATATATGTCTGGAAATGTGAAGACAGAGCACCTAATGAAACACACCAGGAATATTTAGAGAATAAATCAACTCCTAAACACTAAGGCAAACCAGAGCGATGACATGCTACTTGCTAGACCACCACACACTTTCTGGTTTTAGCCTAAACAAGTTGAAGCAAGGGGTAGTGTGTGAATACATAAACAGAAAACTTAGTGGTCTGGACAGGCCTCAGTAGATCAAGTGAAAAGTGAGAATTCAGTGCAAAATGCTTTTATGCCCATTCCCTCTGCTTTAAACTAGATTGCTTTTTTACACTGTGAGTAAAGACCAAGAGTAAACCAAAGAAGTCTGACAGGCTGACTTAAGCAACAAGTTCATCAGCTCTCCAGGATGCTGTTGCTTCTCTTTTCTGGAACTACCTCCTATGGATAGAAACAATATTCAGCTGACAGATGTAAAAAGTTTGTCCTGTACTCCTTAGACACTTTGGGTGAAGCAGGAATCCTTTGAAGGGAAATGGGGTGGGTGAGAGGGGGAGTCATCTGCAAAAGTGACAGAAGTAGAACAAAAATGACACAAAATAAAAGTGGAAATCTGACAGCAACAGGAATACATGGTGAACTGCAGACCTGGAGTCTTTAAAAGGCTCTCTGCTTTTGTCAAGCTAATGACACAACCATTTTAAATAAAACTGTTTCTGTAGATATGAAACTTGCAATTTCATTAATCAACTTATGCTTTTTGGAGATAATTTCATCTTTGTTCATATGTCTAAAACACAGTGTATTGCACTGCCCTTTGTAAGCCAAACCCACCTCATCTTATTCTTGCAGACATTTCAACTGAATTAAATGTGAAAGAAGTTGGGTAGAAACCAAACTGCACAAAAGACTCTTTGGCAAAAAAGTTTTGTTCAAAATCCTTGGAGTCAAAGTTTGTAGCTTTATTTCTATCATACTGAAAACTAAAACAACAGCCAGACTGATTTGGGCCTCTATTTATAAAATGATACAACAGTGACATTTAGACCTTAAATGTTGTTTATTGTCATCCACAAAGTGATTATACAGCAAATACCTTGTCTTGTGGGAACTGGAAGATTTTGCTTGTCTCAGCTGCCTTCCAATTGAATTCTGTTCTTTGTAGAACAGAAAAGCCTAAAGCCAGTTTTTCTGCAATCAGGATGCTAGCTGAGGAAAGACAATTACCGACATGGTACACTGGAAAGCATACTTTACTTACAGAATGCTAACTGTGGTTGGAATGGTCATCAACAGCCACATGCTCATGATTCTGCAGTTCTAAATGCAAAGTCTGGAGTGACATTTGTGAAATTAAAAGTTTTCCCTGAACTATGCAGCAAGGTTCTAAGAATCAGTTGTACAAATGCTTTGAACATGTGGAGAAATAGCTGATGCTTGGTGAAGGGGAAGGTGACAAAATGAGAACAAAGAAACTATCAAGTCAGAAGGGCAGACTAGGAAAACATTCTTTGCCTAAATGGAGATGAAAGAGCACAAAAGAAACTGTCCTAATAAGGGGTAATTTTTTTATATAATTTCTTGCTGCTCAGTAGAAGACACATTTCTGTAGCCTGAAGCAGCAACTGATAAGTACATGGAAATTAGGCATCTATGAAAGTTCATAATTAGTAGGTCCTACCCGATAAGATTAGTTCTGAAATGAAAGTCAGTCATCTACTGCATTCTAGAATTGGCTGAAGTGACCCAATTCACTATTAGAATTGGACAAGTTAATTGTAGTAAATATTAGTTTAATTCATTCTTTTAAATTAATTTCATAGGTGAATTAATTGAACATACATATAAGCTATACAAATTTGCTCATTTAAATTATTAGCAAATAGTTTATGTACCATAATTACACAGAATAAAAGGTAAATGTTTAAGTTCATCATCTAGGCAACTTAGACGTATTAACTATGTAAACAGAATGACACAAATGTACTCTAATGCTGTTTGAAGTGGCCTTCTCCTAAAATGACTAGAAAGGAAGCTTACGTTCCTTTCTAATTGAGATGATTAAACAAATGAATTCTGCTTTAAGTCATTCCCTCCATGAATGAAGATGGAAAAATTGAGAGCCTTTCTCTTTGGGAGATCTAGCAAGTTATGAGGCTTAAAACTTTGTATAAATACACATTAAGAAAACGCACAGAAGTTGTACCACACCCCTGTTCAGTGCTAGAAAGATTATACCTCATTACTATCCTTTACTGCATTTCTGAGTCAGATGTGAAGAACATACCACCACTTCTCAAAGACCCAGAGCAACGCCTGCTGAAAACCATGTGCTGTTGGAATTGTGCAATCTGCCCAAATTGGGTTTAGTCCTTCCTTCACCTTGTCCTCTGAATCATTTCTTTGCACATTAGACCGTTACAGAGCCAATCAGATCCTCAATACACTGCTGTAGCTCACTAAATTCTCTGGATTTCAAAGAAAAGTGAAAATAGAATCGGGCCTACTGTGCCTTAGCTGAAAATCACCAGCTGTCTTCAAACTCTGATGTTAGCAACATATGCCATTTTTATTTATCACAGCCATCCTTCTGGAATACGCAAGAACCAAACATATGTACACATTTTGGCCAGGGAGATAAAAACAGCCATGGAAAAAGTTAGCAAACAGACTTCTCTTGTGTTAAATCTGCTTCTTACCTTGCACAGTTCTCACTATATAAATTAGACAGTGATTATATACATCACAGGATTTCAAAGGGGAGGAGAACCTCAATATAAAGCCATACACACTTCTTTTGACAGCCTTCAGCACAGCTATCAGGTATGAGGAGCTTTCTGCTGATGTCCATCTGTTAAAATAGCCCCTCAGAGATTATTACAGCTGGATGTGAAACAGCAGTCCCCAGGGAGCTCTTATTTACACCTATGATTGAAGTGCCCAGCAGTAACACTGTGACAGAAAACTGCTTTTGACATAACTGCCACCTCTTTCTTTGCCAAGTTCAGTTGCATTGATTCAAACAACCCCTAAAACTTAACATGCTCCTTTTCTGCAAAATATTCAAGTCTTCAGTAACAGCTCATAGAAATCACTTAATGATAATGCATTAGATTAAAATAAATAGTCATTGTAACAAGCTGTGATTATTTAAAATTTGTTTCAAGGTGACTTTGCTCTATATTAGAAAGAAAACAAAGAAACAATAAAAGCCTAACAGTCTCTCCCTATCAACCTGCTACAGGCTGCTGTACCCCACCAGCCCATTCTTTTACTGGCAACAGCTCGAATTAAAACATGTTCATCTGTTTGTTGAGAACATTTTGTCAGCTTAGATTAAGATTCTGTTTTGTCATCCTTACCCAGACCAGTGAGTAGAGGCATGCATTCAGCTAAAGAGGTGAATAAGGATTGGGATCTACAGGACCAGAATGCATAAGACTTTATTATAAGCCAAATATTGAATTTAGCCCAGCCATTTTTTCATTGTGTAAATGCTCACTGCATACAGATCTGACTTTGCCAAAAGAGTAGCTTTGCACTTAAGTTACTGCATACTAATGTAGTCAGAAAGAGGATGCATTTGTGATCAGCCTAGAATGTCACTACAAAACTGAGAAACCCACTCAACAAAAAACTACACCAGCTTTTACTCACACCCAAAGAGCATTTGAACACTTTTTTCCAGGTATCCAAGTATGGATTTCACGCTAAATTAATTTGCAGAAAAAAAAATCTGGATTTTGCTCTCAAATAATCCAAACAAAGTTCTTTCAGATAAGTAGGTACCAAAGCTTTTCAGTTACGTGATGAGATCATTCAAAATCAGAAATGCCGATTAACAAATGCAGGGAAATTTCCCTGTATCTCCTCTTTCCAACTTTTTTTTCTTTTTTTTCCCCTTTTTTCTCTTTTTCTGTTAGCTCCATTAGGAGGAGCTCTTGCAGTATTTGGCCTAGATGTGACTGGTTTATCTAGTAACATCCAAACTAATCACACAGCTTTAAAAGTCAGAGTGAATACATTTCAAGAAGTGTTACTTCAACCATACAGCTTTCAGTAGTATTGGCCACAGACAATAGTTTGACCACTAAAACAAGAAACCCACTATAAGAAATAGTACTGCTAGTGGTTTGGCATTTCAGGGCATATGCACAACTTCAGACATTCCCACAACCTGAAGAATGCCTTAAAGAAGTATCATATACTTATGCTGTGAACATAGAAAAATGCTAAATCATGAAATACAGGCAGGGTAACTCATATGCCATATCCTTACAGAATTCATCCAGTTCTTACCAAAGAAAGCACAGGAGCCTAAGTGGAAAGACTAATTCCTGCACACACTAACCATAACACATGGAGTCACTATGCAATGGATACAGTGATGAGAAAACATTAGGTACCACAACAGATAGTTTCAGTACTACTGACTTCAATAGGCTTAAATTATTAACGAGTACTGTTATCCAGCATATCTTCTACTTTTTGACTGACCAAAACCTGATAATTCATGAAAAAGGAAACCCCTTCCTCTCCCCAAAAAATATTAAGCTGCTAAGCACTTACTGCAAGGGGCTTCAGATGCACAACTGCGTGTAAATCAAAAGACAAAAGCTAGAAGCCCAAGTTCCTTTTAACAGTCAACTGAGAGATATGTAATAGTCAAAGCACATACTTGGGTGCTAAAAAACAGACTTTAAATACCTAAGGAAGGAAGCATTAACCTCCTTTGAGTCCAAACTACAAAATTTCTAGATGCAGCAAGAGTTACTTAAATTTGATTCAATGTTTTTAAAATATTTTTCATAAATATTTCAGCCTTGGCAGGGGTTATGTTCAGTGACATACTTTTTCCATGGCGATTCTTTTTATGTAAACTCCATTTGATAGCCACGCACCATTAGCTTTTCAGTAAAACAACATTTACTATACTGTTTGGGGAAAAATAGGATACAGCATCTCATAAATCTGCCCAGTCTGATGAAAATGCCTAAGAAGGTGATATTTCTGCTAGTGCTTGAGTTTTCAAAGTTTCTTATTTGAAGAAGCTTACATTTTAGGTTTCTCAGAATAAGGATCAATAGTAAGGAAGAAGAGTGTGAAAAAACATTTTTTAGCACTTGAAGCTGTTATGTAAATTTAACTTCCTGAGGGTTTTTTCTTACTTTTTCTTTTTTTTAAAAAACCTGATACTGCATCCAAGTCTGTAAAACATTCTCAAGGCAACAGATAGTCTACTTTCAGTCTCAGGATCAGGGTTCTCCTTTCACATCATGAATACTGAAACATAAACTTGAGCTAGATTAGCAGAATGTAAAATAAATGGAGAAAACTGCAGATGAAATTAAATTTAGCAGTTCAGCACCCTTAATGCATGTGCTTTTCATAAGTAATATCTGATTCATTTGCACAGCCTAGCTTTTTTTTTTTTTTTAATTGTAATTCTAGAAGAAAAGTTGCAAAGGTATAATTTCATAAAGAAAGAACTGAAAGGTTATGAATGGACAAATACCTAATAGGTTACACAGTCTAGGTATATTCTTCCTAGAAAGCATTGGTTTACACATTGTGCAATACCATCTTGGAACATAGAAATCCTTCTTGGAGTGCAATACAGCAAGGTCTACTGTCTGTTTTTCTTGCCAACAGCCCTTGCACAACACCTCAAATGATGACTTACACTGTTCCTGGGAAATATCTACAGGCGAAAATGGAGAAGGGAAAATTAGATCAAGTATCTGCTAGCACTTTTTACCCTCTTCAGCTCCTGCCGTTTGCTGTATTTTACTAAACCTGCAGAGATTTCACAGATTTCATTGATTTAATCAACAAAGGAATGTGATGGAGGGCAAAATTTATAGAATCATGTCAACACCTTTTCCTGATCTCTGATTATGTTGGGTTGTTTATTTTTCCTGATCAGTGTATGGATATATGGTAAATTAGTTGTGGATATTTTTTTTTTAATACATATACTTTTTAAAAAGACATTTTCAACACACTTATTCCTCTTCTACAAACTGAAGAGGAAGTGACATTTACAGCAAGGGAATTATAGAAAACAAAGTTTGCAACACTGAAGGTCTAATTTCAAAGCCAAGGATGATCATTTTGTCTTAGAAATACCTGTAAAGAGTTCTGTAGAAAACATACAAAATGTTTTAAAAATCATAAAATGAAATCCTTTTTAAAAAGTGTCAGCTGTTTGCCTGCAAGGATAAATAATCAAATTCTAGCCCTTCTACTTAATTCATTTACTCTTATTGGCTCATAGCAAATTTCTATTAAAATTTTAGCATAAGTTTTTGTTGTCTAGTATATATGAATAACAACAACATAACCACTTTCAGATTTCCCGTTCATTTTAAAAACTCTAAATGCATTGGCTAGACATAAATTACACATGTAATTCAATAATCTGAACATTTCTTGCATGACAAGTTATGAAGAATGGGAATTGCCTAGGTACTATTTTTCTCGACTCAGTACTATTCCTTTGAAAACCCAGAGTTATTTTATGCTTGATAATATTTTTCAGAACCACCATTTTCATTAATTAAATAACTGTTTCACAAAGACAAGTCTAATGAGAGATAGTATCTTGTGAGGCGTTAAAAGAATAGCCCAGTCAGTTCTGTAATCAAGGCTCTTCTCTAATTAGATTTATATATAGTATATGTAGTGCCACTGACAAACATCAAGGACTATGGAAGTAAAAAGTCCAGTCATAGGATCATTAGAATAATTATTATGTTTTGATTTATCAAAACACCTCCAAAATGAAGAGGCCAGTGACACACTGCTGCTTCTTGATACTTCAAAACTTTTGACAGAGAATGATGAAGTGTAATGGAACCTCCAAAGAAGCTTAGAATAAAACAGTTTAGCAACTTACCGGAAGCAAAGGTGAAGACAGTTACAGATGATCTTTTAAAACTTAATTCAGAATAAGGTCACATAACAGTGCTTCATATTTCATAGATTCTAAATCCGAGACGCTTGAAGACAAAACTAACAGTGGGATAATATTACCCTGCAAGTTCATCAGTAGTCACATCATTTTAGGAAACAACCTTTGTATTCTTGTTCACCATTTTGTGAAGTAAATCAAGGATATTTAGCCACAACATTTTTCTCTACAGGATTTTTTGTATTTTAGATTTGATTGGGTAAAATTTAGAAATGAACATTTGACAGATAAATCTGTCTCCAAGTGTGAAAGAATTTGAAAAATCATGCAAATATGAAAATGTGAATTTAGACAGAGTTGCGAGATCCCCAAAACAGTCTGGCAGAAGAAGCAATTGTGCAAATAAGATTATACCCAACAAAATACCAGCAAGGTGGCAGGGGAAAGAAGGGTGTTTGTTTTGTATTCAAATCATGGTATTTATTGCTGAAAGATTCTCCCCAAGGACAATGATAGAGTATAATTGAGCATCTGTTTGTTCAAACATGTAGATTAGAGGTTGACATCATGGTGCAAGTTGTGAAGACTGATCTCTTGGTTTTCACTGATGGATTATGAAAAAGGTGACCGTGAAGTGAAAATTGCGACAAGTAGCTTGTGTTTAGTGAATCAGGGAAGCAAAAGCAGATCAAGAAAGGGACAAGATAATGAAAGGGATTTGTGAGGCAAATGACTGCACTGTGATGTTCTGCATAACTCAACTAAGTGCTTTAGGCCAAACAAAAAACAGATTACAGCAACCAGGTAACAGAGAAAGAAAGTGAAGAGCCTTACTGATTGTGTAGATAAGAAAAGCCCATCTTACAGATCATTGCTCACAATAATCTACATATGAAGGCCTTGATACAAGTCTGAACAAAGAAGTGATGCACAGGAGTCAAATGAAAGAGCTGTAGTCTTTGAGAAAGGAGAGAACAAAAGGGAAAACAGGTATGTTTGCTTAAACCGGAGATAAAGTCATCTGTGAGGACAAGTCAGAAAAACATGTCATGATTTTACATTGAGCAGGTGGAATCATGTCACACTGTCATTCTAAAGGTGGGCTGAAACATTTGTGCTTGCAAATAAGAACCTCCAGAAATATGGCGTGAAGCTAGAAAAACAAAACAGTAGAACTCTGGGGAAATAGAAAAAGGGCGCTAAGTAAATGAGTGACAGCAGATTAAAAGTCAAGAGAAGATGACGGTGATAAATAGCATGATAAAATCTTATTGCAAGGAAACAGAAGTAAATGAACAAAATGTTTTGCTCTGTCACATTCCTATACTACGCTACTTGCATGTTTACTTATTCTGACTGTAAGAGAAGTAGCTTCCTATCAACTGGCTTAGTTTTTTCATGCTTTTTTCAATTATTACTGAATAATATTAATTCCCACCCAAATAATCTAATTTCTGCAAAAATCTATTTAAAGGCTTTGAAGTTCTTTTGTGATAGCAAACTTGTTATGCTTTATAGTGAAGAACAATGTAAAATATATTGTAAGTCCCTGTATGTACATTGGCAGTACCAGAATTTATTCTAGCAATGTATGTATGAGCTACTTACATCTACGCAAGGTAAGACTTGCTCATGGAAACTTCAAATTTACTATTTCAAAATATTTCATTAATCCTAAAAATTTACAAGAAATATCTGCCTAATTATTCCATCAAGTGCAAGAGAAGGGATGTTGCCCAAGAGACATTTAATTGCAAACGAAACAGTAAGGGCTTAAAGTGGTAGGCCAGGCTCCCAAGAATAAAACCAAAGCTCTTCACCCAAATGGATATTCACAGAAGTTATTAACATATACTCATATTCTGTGATTTTACATTCCTAAAAAAATAAAAAAAAATAAAAAATAAAAAAATTAGCAAAACCATCCCACATTGCTACCTTAGTATTTGGTAGAAACCTTTCCAAAACATCATTAGTACTGCAGGCCCAAAACATCCCAGATAAAATTTCCTTCATTAATTCAGTAGACAACTCCAGCAGGCCAAAATCACATTAGTGGAAAGAAATGATTAGTGAAATTAAATGAGAATTGAAGAACTTTATTTCATGAATGTCTGTTTGAACTTTTGATCCCTTGAACAATATTTTGTTAAAATAAAAGAGAAACCAGTAACACTCCAAGAACAGTTTATAAATGACCGAATCTCATTATAGCAAAATCTGGAAAGGCTTAGTTATAAATATCTAAGACTACACAAAAACATAGAATCTCTTAGAAGTCCCATTTGTTATAATCTTAAGAGCTGAACTCTTTCTTGAAAATAAATGTAGACTTCTTCAGACATTGAGACTTTTCTGTAAATGCAATGTTAACTTTCATAGCACCTAGACATACTGCTTTATAAATCTAAAGGAGATAAATGGGATCAGATTGGATTCAGCTGATAAGCTGCTTTTTCAATTGTCACTATGATCCCTAAATACAACCGATAGATCAGTATGTAACCCTGGTGGCAACATGTGAAGTTTTAGAAAGTGTAATTCAATGATACTGGCTAGCTTGTACACACACTACATTTAAAACTGCATAATAGAAAATGGGTTGGTCTCTTATAGAAATCTTACTTCAGAGTACAGTAATGACCATATGCTTACAGAGAAAGGAAATACAAAGTAAAGAACAATCACAGGCACAAATTAAAGGAAAATAGGCACAGCTTTACACATTTTTAAAACAATCATGATCAAAACACATATGGGATTAAAGTATCCAATATTTATTTTTTCCAAACCTGCATACAGAGACATAATTTACAAATTTCAGAAAAAGAATACCTATTCATTAAAAGGTAGATTTTATAAGCTTTCTAATTCTTTTCCCCTCAGATTCTCTAAATCGATGGCCAATTTAATATGTGACTTGGCAAACCACTGGGATCCAGAATTTCCTTCACATTGAATATATTTAATTATTGTAACATGGCTGGGTAATGCTGGTGTTGTACAGCCTTATAACAATTTTACAGATGTAAATATTCTTTTTCACGAGGCCTCAGAATACCCTGATAAGATGGATACTATCATGACCACTTTTCAGATGACTAAACTAAAGGTGAAGCAGTTCATTGTTTTATTAAAGCTAAGCAATGAGTTCAAATTGAAGATAAACCTGACCTCGGTAACATGAATCCCACACCTCCACTGCCAACCACCCTTCCAAGAAATACGTAACAGCAATGGAGTTCAACAGTTCTTGTGGTGCTGTTTCATACATTTGATTACAATCACATGAATTTCTTTCTAGCATCCTAAAGAGTTTGTGCAATGAAAAGGTTAGACCTTTAAACTTATCTTGGTGAGATACCTACTTTCAATTAAGTTATACTTAAAAGTGACTGCAAAAAGAGGAATAGGAACAGGAAGGGTGTTGATTTAAATAAAGTTTCAACCATGGTGTTTGTATCAAGAGTGACAGCAAAATTACTGAGCAACGTCAACATTCATTCATTTGGACAGCTTCAGGGTAGTCAGTATAACAGAATCAGTGCTTGTGCTAGACGCTAGACAGTTTGTATACAGTCATGGGAGTTCAAGTGATTCCTAAAGCAACAGCAGATCTGGGTTTTTTTCTGTAATTATTTTTTTTTAAGTAAAGGAAAATGGATTTTTGCTATAATACATTTTACAAGAGTCTGGAAAGGCTGATAGAACTACAAGTCACTGTTCTACGGTCATAATATATTTCAAACAAACCATGGTAAATGAATCACAAAACTCAGAAGTAAAAATTTCCCTTTTTTTTTGTTTTTTGTTTGTTTGTATTGAAGCAATACAGACACCCCAGCATAGCCATATGATAAGCTGTTTGCTCACTGCATCATTTTTACTTACTCTTTTTAAATTCTCTCAATGAGTGCAAATTACTGGTCACAAGAAGGAATGCTTTAACTATTACTGTAACTTCAACAAACAATAAAGAGTGAGGCTTTTTAGTAGGTCTAAATAGTGCCACTTGCTTGCTATGGAGAAAAGGAGTACCCCCATTTGGCCTATATTTCACAAGAACCAGGAACCCTGTGTGTCCTGATATTTTCCACCTCCATATCATACCTAAGGAGCAAAAGAAATCATAGTAAATTAAAGACAGTAGAGAAAACTAAATTGATTAGAGATGTTTGAAAGAGCGTGTTTAGGAAATTTTTCATGGCTCTTCAGTACATGAAGCACAGTTGTGTTAGCGTTCATACCTGATGAAGTTTCACCATAAAAACATATAAAACAAAGGTAACAAGCACAGATTTAACACTGAGAATATGTAATGAAGTTATTTGATTTTTAACATGTAAGAATGTACTTATGACTTCCATTTAATGAGGGTTCTTTCCCCTTTAAAAACTTCAAGAAAATAATTTTACCATAATTTAACATTGATCACACACTTTTATTATTCAAAATAACCAGTATTAATTACTTTCTGCAGACTATGTACATTTTCCCAAACAAGCCTTTTTCCACAAATCATAGAGAGACAAAGCACTCATGAGACCAGTTTTAAGAGCTGCAGTCAAACCTCTCATATACCATAGAACTGATTGGTTTAAACCACCTGTATTAGGCTTTTCCAGTAATACCTGACCTAAAATGTCCATATGTCTTTTGAACATGTGTACTTTTTAACATGCAAATCTACCGCTATTTGATAATGACTGTTTTTTTGTGCTCAACAGTCAGGCTACTGTTCACATAAGTAGCCCTGGGTAGCCTCAGGTCCATAGAAACTGTAAATAGCTCACACTGTGCTAGGTTCTCAGAACAGTTTGAAAAGCTACCAATACCATACCTCACAAACACCAAAGAAACATTAATTCTGCTGACAGTTTTGTGAGAGATATACTACTACTGAACCTTCTTTCATTAAGATTTCACAGTAAACTAGGTGATTATCTTCAGAAAAAAATTAAAGACACATTTTTAAGAAGCAAGGGAAGATTAAAACATCACTTTCTAAATAAACCAATCAAGCTCAGAGCTATTAGCTGCACTCTGTATGATGGGATAGAACAGACCTGTATGCTACCTAAAGATTAACAAAATGTAAGTACAATTTATCAACAAAAAACTTTGTGCTGTAGGATACTGTAGTATTTCCATTACGCTGCCACCAACAAATATCATAGAATGACTACTGAAATTTGAACATTTGCCTGCTTTTAACAGCCTTTCAACAAGTTTCCCAAAGTCCCACATTGCATTCGTAGCACCTACCTCTCTCCTCTTAGCAGCACGAACCTGTTATTCATTTATTAACCAGTTTGTTCTAGTACCACTCTTATATGAACTGTGATAGTTTACCAGAGTGTCTACACCTGAACATACTCTGCTTTTCACTGAGGATACCATCAACCAGCTGCAGATATGATTTCCTGATTAGAGACTGCTACTTAGAAGATAGACTCTGCATTTCCACAAGTATTTCTACAAAATCTACAGAAATTAGTTGCATTGCAAATGACCAGAGGCTGGATTTCAAAGGTATTTTAGAATCTGAACATAGATACATATTTAGTTCACTTTCCAAAGTGCTACCTGCCACCTGCCGCATTGTCAACTAAGTTATCAGCAAAATCAAGGACTGATGTATATCCAAATGCAAACAATTAATACTAATGAAAGACCCTTTTCAAGACCCTAGGAAAAAAAAATCTCATATTTATCCATATTGACCTTATAATTCAATGAGATTGACCTGATATCCTATGACCTGACCAAATAAAATTCAAGAGACAATGAAAGTAAAGCAGCAGTTACAGCATAGGTGAAAAGGTGACAATTTCTCCACTTTCAATGAATTCTATTCCTCTTCTACATGTTTGAATCTGAACATGCCTATCCCCTCTAGTGATTAAAAAGAATTTCAGTTGTTCAAATTCAGGACAGTCTTAAGTGTAGAAAAAAGAACTCTACTGATTTCACCAGTTTCCTTTGCTTTTAGCACTTCAGCATTTGTCTCACAATAACTTTTCAGGGTAAAAAGCACACGAAGAAAGGTCATATTACCCACTGCCAAACTCAAAATCTCTCATGTCTCTCTTTTAAGAGAGAATAAGATGAGATGGCTGCTATTACCTTTGTCAGCATCAGCAGACTTATGGCACAATTGTAAATTTTCATAGCTAATCTAACAAGTTAAGCTTTGCGTAGTTGATAGAACATAAGTAGCAGTCTGAGGACAGAGTTTGTTCTGGTATTAACTGAATACCACCACTGATGTGTCTTTACTGTTTAAACATTAGCACCAAATAAATCAATAAATAGCAACAGTAAATAGACTAAAACCTCTGTACTTCTGAAGTGAATTAACAAATGGCTTCTTGGGAAATGTGATAAGGGCAAATTCCTGATATGACTAAGAGCAAATATTCCAACTTGCTTTGGCACAGATTCATTCATAAATTTTATTTCAGCAGGTGAGGTCAAATCAAAAGTGGAGGGCTTGAAAATTTATTCTCAGCACAACCAATCCCGTGTTGTGACTCCTCATTTGTGGTATTTCTGTTACAAGCCTTTCAATAAACTTAGGTGCAGAAGAGAGACCACTCTGAGAAGAAATCGTTGCCCAACGTATCTGTGTCCAGAATAAGGTTTCTCTCTTCCATGCTGTCCTGGGTTCAGCAGTAGCAGTCATTTTTCTCCTTCTTAGTAGCTGGTGCAGTGCTGTGTTTTCACTTTTGCCTGGGAACAGAGCTGATAACACCGACATTTTAGTCTGACCGAGGACTTTGTGAGCCTCATGCTCTGCTAGGGAGGAGGGGAAGCCAGGAGGAAGCAGAGACAGGACACCTGACCCAGACTGACCAAAGTATTCCATACCACAGCACATCATGCCCTGGATGTAACTGGGAGTTACCCGGAAGGGCTAGGACTGCGGGGTTGGACAAGGTATTGGTCGGTGCTCGGTAGGGTGGGGTGGGGCGAGTTATCGGTCACCTGGTGCTGAGGTGCTATATTCTCTTCCCTTGTTATTTCCCTTATCATTATTATTATTGGTGGTAGCAGTAGTGATTTGTGTTATACCTTAGTTACTAAACTGTTCTTATCTCAACTCGTGGGAGTTTCATTCTTTTCGATTCTCCTCTCAGTCCCTTTGGGAGGAGGGGGAGGGCAAGAAGGGGGGGAATGAGTGAAGGAGCTGTCTGGTTGGTTTTAAACCATGACACATGTGACTAGTACAGAAATAATAGGTAAACAACGTATTTGTCCTCTGCTGTTCATGACTAGAACTGACCATGAACTGTAATTGAAGACTTCAAAGAATAAATTTTCAACACAAAATACATTTTACTGCAATACTTAATCATTTATCCCTCTTTCAATTGCCTTATTAATAAGCATTATCTTTTGAATCAAATTCTTAACCATACAAACACATTTCTCAAATGCTTCCCAGCCTTATTATACTTTTTCAACCTTCAGATCATTTCCTTGGTAAGTAGCAGATAAAAGTCTTTTTCCTCCCAAGTCTTTTGATTAAGTTCAGTGAATAATTTTATCCAAAGCATCCTTCAGGAGCACTTAGACAAGTTATCTTATAAATATTCAATATTCAGTTACACATACTTGTAACTTTCAGTCTATGTATTATAAGATTTATCTGGAAGAGATAAGAAAAATTCCAAAGCACACACAGTCACGGGACAAAAGCAATTCATCAGGAAGTGACCTTTAATATCTAGTGATAATCCCCTCCAAAGGAAGCTAAACTTCAATTTAAAAGTTAAAGAAAAATGGATTAAAACTCAAAGAATTGTCTCATTGCATGCATGGCTTTAATCTACCAAGAACAAGTTTTGCCAAAAGAATGAATGAATCAGGCAGACACAGAAATCAAAATAATCTTTTGGATGTCTATTATTTAATAGTGTGAAATGCTCTCTTCTCAAGGTCACCTAACTGTGGTATATCATTGCTGAAGGAGAGCACTAATTAAAATCACTGATGATGAATACTGCATCTTTAGATGTTAATAAACGAAACTAAATGCTTGTTAGATTTTCCAGAAGTCAATCAGAGCTTTAAATTAAATATCACACTGAATACCCCAAACTGGCACACAGTGCTTTATTAAGACAAGTAACAGAATAAAAATTCAACAGAACTGTAGCTTAATACATCATTCGGAGCAGAAATTTTTTACTCATTTTTCTCTCTTAATCTGGGTAACTCTATTGCAATTTTTTCCTTTTATATGATAAATTCCTTAGCATTATCAGTGTTTCCCATTAATCACATATCTAATGTATGGTAAGTCTCTGTTACCCTTGGGCACAATGCTGTCATGTGGGTGTGATATGGAACACCATACAGTTTCCAGTTATTCCCCTGCCCTTAAAGAAATAAATCTTGGAGCCAGAATTTTTTTTTCCTCTTATCTCTTTTTATTAGAGTCAAGGTTGCAGGATTCTTTTAGTTATTCATATTTTTTTAGCTAAGATATGAGACATTCAATGGAGTTAATTTAATTCAACTATTCCACTTTTCATTCAGTATGATACTGTGATAGGTGCAAGATTGAATTTTCTAATGCATAAGCAGGTTTATTGCACTTACTGCCATATATGCAAGCCCAACAACACTACTAGGGAATGACAACTATGCTGAACTAAGCAACTTGCTCTAACAGAAATAAAACCACCAGACACAAATACTACAAAGTTGCCACTAGTAAAATGTATCATCTTTCTCTCATGCTAAGAGCATTTTACTCCAGTTTTGCTGTTTAGACTTCAGCAGTTAGGTTATTAGTTTATGCCTTGAGGATCCTGGTTTCAATTACCTTCTCTGCCATTGACATCCTGGTGACTGAATGTAAAACATTGGCCCCAAATACGCAGTATTAGCCTGTTGTCTAGCTGCTATTGATTTCACCATATGAACAATTAGATGTTAGTGCCATTGTGAATATCAAGCTAAGCTTAAAAATATCCTGGTTTTCCTGTGACAGACAGTACATCCCATTTACACCTAAAATTTATGACAGTATTGAAGCCCCAGTGAATGTTGCAGGTAGCTGCTTTCCCAGTTTTTTATTTTTCCTATGTTACATTATGTTAGTACCTGGGAGCTAAAGTAAAACCCTAATCTCAAATCCAAGGCAGTGAAAGAGCATAACAAAAGACAGATTCTGCCTTAAAAGGAAGACATCATGCCCTGAAATGCTTTTGCTAAGCTTTAAGAGCTTTAAGTGCCTCAAGTTCTTAGATTTCCTAAGTAACTTCCAGTGCATCACTTCGTTCATTGAGGTTATTATGCAATGAAATAAAATAGGGTCTATTTCTAATTTCCTTTCCTCACCAGCCCTGAATGTTGACTGGCTCTAAATCACTCACACTCACCTTCATTAATGTGCCTTATCTCTTTGCTATTCATCCTCCCTTATTATATTGTTAGTTGTTATTTTTGTTCATTTTCTCCTGATTGTATAATTTTAGTCTTTTACTTTCTTCCTCCTCTTCTTCAATTTAATGAGTAAAAGAAATACCATTTACCTAATGATATCAAAGAACAGTTAAGAGAAATTACCTACAATTTAAAGAACAGAGTAATTAATTATATAACTCTACATTTGCCTTCTTTATATATCACCTCCCAAGTTCAAGCAAGACTGAATGAGTGTAGTACAGCTAGGCAAGTATTCAGGCAAGAAGGACACCACTGAGAGAGAGAACAGCTGTATAGGATATGATGAAATTACACTTTCTGTGGGCTGCATTTGTTTCAGAGCATTGTGAAAATCATTTCTATTTCTGTTTCAAAACCCCTAGAGTTAAAGAAAATCTCAGCTAGAAAACCTCACTAATCTTCATTATTGTAGAGTGGGGTTTTTAAGAAACTCACTCTGAAGCAATCAAAGTTAATGAGTTTTGCCAGTTCCTTCCATACCTGTGCTCAGTTTTTAGAAGTTTATCCCTAGTTCAGCACTTCCATTTTCAGCTATATAAAATTTCCAAACTGCCACCTTTTATTACACCACTGTATTGGACCTCTCATGTCCTTGCCGATTAGAAGTGCTGGGCCCACACTTAGAAATAATATTTTCAAGAACAAGAGTTGAGAAATTAAAAAAAAAAGGAAAAAAAAAAAAAAAGGGGGGGGGGGGGAAAGCTAGAGGTAGGCAAAAATAAGGTAAATTATCAAATAGGGTTTCTTTATTCCTCCCAGCCTTCACATAGTCACCTGAAACAGTGTTAGGGATACTGTAACTGTCCTTGCACAGAAGCATTTTTACCCTATTGAACTGCAAACTTTTGATCATGTCAATGACTGCTAAATGATATGCTACCGAGTTTACCGGGCTCAGCTCAACTCTTTTCCTCAGCTAGAAGTCTCCTAATGACTAATAAATGGAAAACCATTGCACATTCAACATATCCTGTCTTGCCATCTGCGACAAGTTCAAAGTGCCCCCATGACCTCCTGCTCAAGGACAGGGCAAAGTAACAAGGACATGTAAAATCTCTTCATTCACTCACTCACTGCATAGGAAGAAAGACGGTAATACAGAAAAACCTCAAATTGTTCACAAATAGAAATTTGATAGAAACAAATGAGTGTGATCTTCAATAAATTATCTCAGCCCTAAGTTAAGTCACTGACCATCTGGCATTTGGCAATATGATAACTCATTAAACTACTTTAGTAAAGCTGTGGATTGAAATATTACATTCTCTCTTTCAATTTTAGCTGACACATAAAACTCAACATCTTACAAATTCCGTCAAAACAAATGTAATAATGCCATCTATCCTCTTCACCTTCCTATATACATTTTTTAATGGTACTTCTCAGAAATCCACACTGACATGTTTTAGGTGGGCTAGTAGCTCAGAATAACTTTTACATACCTTCTGATTTCATAAAGCATTTGAAATAGAAGCCTGTAGGAGGGAAAACCCTTTGCTGATACATTATTTGCAGGTCATGCTGTATATGCCCCTGTATAATTGCAAGATGACAATGTTAACAATGCTAAAATTAGGGATAACATTTAGAAAAAAATCTGCATAAGAGATTTAGCAGTTTAAGCTTTCCAGAATATCATGTGCTTGGCAGTTGATACCAAGAATACAGCAGATAATTTTAAACATAATCTAAAATTGAATTTGAGCTACAAAAAGAACAAAGTCATATATTGCTGTAGACATTTGAACAATAATACTATGTTCCCAGCCAAGAGAATGGAATATTAATATGTATAAATTTCTTTAATTTTTTTAAGAACTGATGAGTTTAGATACTGACTAGTCAGTTCTGAAGACACAGATTTAATAAAGCACTTAGAATTGATAGAAATTTTCTTTGATGAGTATGACAGCACTTGTCATTTTGGAAATTCCTTCCATCATTTTTTGAGCTTTCCAAAAGCCTGTGTTGAAATACATTATTAAAAATAAAACTGTCTTTAAGGAAAAAGTAAGAAAGGTTGAGTATGCAACAGAAAAACAAACAGTGCAACTGAAATACTACAAGTGATGGAAACATTTAAGAAGCAGGAAAAGAAGGAAGCAAAACTCCAAGCCAATTTTCTCACACCTGGCATAGATGCACCAAATACAGAACTTCTGTTATTATGTCTTGATTTGTATTCTTCATGGAAAACAGAAAATTACGTGCTTGTTGTGAAGAACAGCTCATTTAATCATCAAGATTACTTCTAAGTGTCCCTTAATAATGCTACCAAACTGATAGAGGAAATGCTGATTTGATTATAAGTGGCAAATCTGCATACAGTAACTCCTGTCATGATGTCATAGTTTCATTAAGAGGATCCAGCTTGATTTTGAGTTAGATGGAGAGCCACTGTGAGAACACAAACGTTGACTAGGATTTCTCTAGCACTTAGAAGCCTAATCTTATTTAAATCCTTGCTAGTTAATTTATCTGTATTACAGTAACACACCCGAGAACAGAACTGGCACATGTAGTTCATGTGTTCATCAAGAACTGGTCATTTCTTCAGAGGTGTTACAATATATTTCAAACAAACAAACAAAACAAAATGTGCTTTTTAACTGTGTTTTACTGTCAGGGAAATGAGATGCACAAGGTCTATGGCAGAAGAGGTAGCACCCAAGTTACGAGGTATCTACTTTCATATTATCTCCTTCATCTGTTAGTCTTGGATCAAGCCTAGATGTAGAATATCATTGTTCCTACAGATACAATAAAGTGGTATTTACCAGATACTTTGACAGAAAGCAGGCGAATCAATTTCTGTTAATTATTCTAGTTTTACTCTATTCAGGATGTAGATTAGAAACAGAGATTGATGGCAATGCTGAAGATCTGTTCTTCCTCAATTTAGTAATTGTTTAAATGAATAAACAATGATCAATAACATCACATAGGGGAAATGGTGAGGGAAAATCTTACTCTGTGTCACCCCACAAAACATACCATTTAGAATGCTTTTGAAGGTGCAGTAGGTTAAGAACTCCTTACACAGAAGAACTTCAACTTAGGTGTTACACGATGCTGGATAAATCACAGGTTTAAACATCCTTTTTTTTTTTTTTATTCCCTGAAGACAGAGGAAGGGCCTTCCCTGTGCTTTTGGTAGGTTGTGAATCTGTTGCTTTTGCAGTTTCAAGTGTTAAATCACTGGGAAAAAAAAAAAAAAAAGGAAAAATTTGGGGGAAACATTTGGTTTATATGAAGATTTTATTTGAACTTTTTGTTGTTGTTATTGTTTTTGATAGAGACCTGAAGTGAAACCATCACTTATTTCTACAGTTTTAGTAGTAAAACTGTAGAAATGGAATTCTCCATTCATTGCTGAAAAAAGTGAACAAGTTTGAAAGACTATAAGCATCATATGAAAGCAGGATAGATGACAGGAAAAAAGTTCTGTGAATTGTTTAATAGATGAGTGTTTTATATCAACTCACATGTTTCTTTGCATTCATTGTGAAAGTGTCATGTTAACATTGATTTAAAGGTAGCTCATAAAATATTCTGATGCCAAACCAACAGTTTGTTTGTTTTTTTTAAGCATATGACTTATGTCAGCCTAATCATCAACTAACACATACAGAGCTATGCATATTTACTGTCGTTGTGTTTACAAACTCTTTAACTCATGGTAAATATATTTACGGATGTATGATTTACCTTGAGCCACTGCAAGCCTACAGGAAAAGAAAAAAAACAAAGTTATTGCTGACTCTAGCAGCTACTTGATGTGCACGCATACAGCAAAAAGTCTGAAAACCTTCCAGAAGACAGGAACAGAAAATACTCAGAACAGAACACCTTCATGGAATGCTTTTCCTCTAGTTTTATTTCTCCATTTTTTTTGTCATGTCTGCTCAATCAAGCTGAATAAACTCAATTAAAATTGTAGGAAAGAGTGTATGGTTCCTAATGTATAAGACAATTTATAAAGGATCATTGGATACTATTTTTGTACCATGATAGGATTAGCTTTTTACAATGAAGCTCTTCTCAACCACGACATCAATAAGCAAGATACAACTACAATAGCTGACACAATTTACACAGTTACTCCATGGATGAAAACTGACCATGTAAAGGCCTCTTTCCATTCAGATCCACTTCAAGGTTCACCAGTATAATGTCAGATTACACCTTGCCTTAAGACTCATTTAGCATATTGCTACAAGAGCTTCTCTCCCTCTGATAGAATTAACATGCATTGCCGGTTCAGTGGAGCCTGAAAGAAGTTTCTGGGATCATTTCTAACAAACCCAGTTATATTTAAAAGATAGTGTTAGTTACACTTGTTCCAATGGCAATAGGAAAATTATTGATTGACTCTTGATACGTGTTTTTCCTTTCTACCACTAACCCAAATAATAATTATTTTGCGACAAAATAAAATTGTTTTTCCTGGAAATTCACATAATTGTGGCCTTCTTGGAGGTGAGCAACTGTACATAAAACAATAGCTGAGTACATACATGTCTATTATTTTATACTTCTTCCATTGTTATAAAGAAATATCAAGAATAAAATTTAATAAAATTAAATATGACACTAAGACTAATAAATCAGGTCAGATATAAATATACATTTAAGAGGAATACAATTTAATTATGGACAGATTAATTCATAAGCTCATCTGGAATTTTATTAAATTTGATCACTTGTTTTGTATGCATGCTTTTGGAATTGATAGAAGCATTCTTCAGGTAAGCTAGGACAAGTTAATAATCAGATGGAAAACCAACATTACTTCTTTTAACCTACTCAGAGACATCACTGATGAAGAAGAGATATTTCAATGCTAAAGAGTACAGGGTTGTCCAAGAAAGTGAGGGTAAGTATAGAAAGAAAACTTTCCAAAAAGCTACAGAGAGAAAAAAAAAAAAACCTTTGATGAAGTCTAGGCAGTAAATTGAAGACTTTAAAAAGTTCATTTCCTGAGGTCTTTCTTACTAATATGCCTCTGATGCAACATTACTGCCAGCCAAATTAATGGGTTTCCTTGATTTTATCAGGGTGGGTGCTTTTTTTCATTTTCTTTAAGAATATTCACACCAAGATTTAGGAACATATTTAAGCATTTATTGAGGAATATAATTCAGTAAGGCTAGAAAAGTTGTTGAATGCATGTGAAAGTACAGCTTTTAAACTGAATATACCAGCAGTACTCGGTCAGTGAGCAGGCAAGTAGGCCAACGACATGTCTATAAGGAAGAATGTGAGAATGAAGACCCTAGGCCCACTGTACAAGAGGATCTGGTTCGAGACCATCTTAAAAACCTGAATGTGCACAAGTCCATGGGACCTGATGAAATTCATTCACAGGTCCTGAAGGAGCTGGTGAATGAAGTTGCTAAGTCACTGGCTATCGCATTCGAAAAATCATGGCAGTCAGGTGAAGCTCCCAACAACTGGAAAAAGGGAAATATAACCCCCATTTTCAACAAGGGGAAAATGGATGACCTGGGGAATTACAGACCAGTCAGTCTAACCTCTGTGCCTGGCAAAATCTTGGAGCAGATTCTCTTGGAAGGCATGCTAAGGCACATGAAAAACAATAAGGTGCTTGGTGACAGCCAGCATGGCTTCACTAAGGGGAAATCCTGCCTGACCAATTTGGTGGCCTTCTATGATGGGGCTACGGAACTGATGGACAGGGGTAGAGCAGTTGACGTCATCTACCTGGACTTGTGTAAAGCGTTCGACACTGTCCCACACGACATCCTTGTCTCTAAATTGGAGAGACATCAATTTGATGAATGGACCACTCGGTGGATAAAGAACTGGCTGGATGGCCGCACACAAAGAGTTGTGGTCAATGGCTCAATGTCCCGCTGGAGACCAGTAACGAGTGGTGTCCCTCAGGGATCGGTGTTGGGACCAGTCTTGTTTAACATCTCGTCACTGACATGGACAGTGGGATTGAGTGCGCCCTCAGCAAGTTTGCCGATGACACCAAGGTGTGTGGTTCGGTTGATACGCTGGAGGGAAGGAATGCCATCTAGAGGGACCTTGACACGCTTGTGAGGTGGGCAGATGCCAACATCATGATGTTTAAGTATGCCAAGTGCAAGGTCTTACACCTGGGTCAGGGCAATCCCAGGCACAGATACAGGTTGGGCAGAGAAGAGATTCAGAGCAGCCCTGTGGAGAAGGACTTGAGGTGTTGGTCGACGAGAATATGAACATGAGCCGGCTTCAGTGTGCGCTTGCAGCCCAGGAAGCCAACCGTATCCTGGGCTGCATCAAAAGGAGCATGACCAGCAGGTCGAAGGAGGTGATCCTGCCCCTTTACTCTGCTCTTGTGAGACCTCACTTGGAGTATTGTGTGCAGCTCTGGTGTCCTCAACATAAAAAGGACATGGAACTGTTGGAACAAGTCCAGAGGAGGCCACGAGGATGATCAGGGGACTGGAGCACCTCCCATATGAAGATCGGCTGAGAAAGTTGGGGCTGTTCAGCCTGGAGAAGAGAAGGCTGCATGGAGACCTCATAGCAGCCTTCCATTATCTGAAGGGGGCCTATAGGGATGCTGGGGATGGACTCTTCATTAGGAACTGTAGTGACAGGACAATGGGTAACGGGTTAAAACTTAAACAGGGGAAGTTTAGATTGGATATAAGGAAGAAGTTCTTTACCGTAAGGGTGGTGAGGCACTGGAATGGGTTGCCCAGGGAGGCTGTGAATTCTCCATCTCTGCGGTTTTCAAGGGCAGCTTGGACAGAGCCTTGGGTGATATGGTTTAGTGTGAGATGCCCCTCCCCATGGCAGGGGGGTTGGAACTTGATGATCTTAAGGTCCTTTCCAACCCTAACTATTCTATGAATCTATGATTCTAAGATTACGGAGACTGTGAAAGATTTATAAAAACTGCTTGGAAATCTGAGCAAGCATGCCATTACTGTTTTAGAGCTTATGAACACTAGAGATTTAGCTGAAGTGAGGATCTGACTGCAGTCTGATCTTCTAATCTGAGTATAACAAAGCTTTGTTTTATAATGTACTTTATTTTAGTCCCTAATGTATCTGTTAAATGAACCAATGAGCTATACTTCATCTAGATAAACCCCTTTGTCTATGTTTTGCCTGAATCATGCTCTCATCAATGTTTGCCTATGCTTTCAAATAAATATTGCTGGCATAAATGAAAGCAAATCCAGAGAAAATGATTTCTGTTTTTTTTTTTTTTTTTTTTTTCTGGTGTAGACAAAGCTGTTAAAAGTAGAGGCAGGCAGCTAAATTTGCAGGCAGCTGAATTTGTTAATGATGAGCTTCATTCACAGCACTCTTTAAAATCATGTTATCTTAAGAAATTATGTAATTTAATCATTCATTATCTATTTTTAAATACTTCTTTGAAAGTATACAATAAGAACATGATATTAAACATAATTACAAACACAAAATATAAAATGACATAAATAAATCATTTCTGCATTCATTCGCATTGCAGAGATGAAAATGACCCGCCACAGTTGCTCACAGAGGAACTTTAATTCCCATGACATTTTGACTATCATATTGTAAATGACTTATTCTTTGAATGGCAAAGACATCAAAAGGTAAAGGAAAATGGCTATTTATAATGTAGAGGAGCTTTACTTTGTTCAAAGCCTTGAATATTATGAAACTATCTGATTTTCCATATGAAACAGGCACAGTCATAAAGAGGTTTATGGCTATATTCTTAACAGCTGCTGAGGTCTTATCTAACGGGAAAGATGTATTGTAGCCAAACTAAATGGCCCAGTGAAATGTGTTTAATACTTGTATTAAAAATTGGTTTAGACGTGAATACAGTGGTACGATGTCTCAAATGAGTAAGTATGAAAAGTTTCTCAGCTAATAAATTAGTGAAGAACGTCTGACTTCAGTGCTAAATTTTACCATCTAAAGATGCTTTGGGCTTTAATGGAGTCACTAAAATGCTCAGTCTTTGGTAGATAAATACATATTTTAGAAATTCTTTTTCATTTCACCCTTTCTTTACCTTCTGTTTTTATTTAAACCTTCAGTGCATGTGTCCAAATTCAGAAAAAGATTCAGGGCCCTAAAGGGAGCTTTTCATTTTAGGTGTAGGCACCTGCATTTTGATGTACGACTTGTGACAGCAGTCATGCAGCTTCTGTGTGACCTTGATGTGGCCCAGATGCTGCCAGTAAGAGATTCCTGATGTCGCTGATTCTGCTTTTACCTCCAGTTCCTGTTTTGACCAAGCTGATCAGATCTGTACCCAGTCTTCCTAAACATCATCAGAAGTAGTACACTTTCTGTGCTGCTCCCAGTCTCATCCCAGCTAATCAGGTTGGTAAATGTTTTTGGAGCATATGTAATGAAGAGTGCTTTGACAAATTTCAGATATGTCAGATTTCTCCTTTAAACCACGAAGGTTTGCATTTTTAATTTAAAAAAACCCTAGCATTAAAACAGTCATTCATTAATTTCTGTTACAAATTCAAGGTCATCTTCTGTCTAAATAAATTCAAACCTCCACTGCATGCCTCCAAAGGTATGTTAGTTACCTCCTAACCAGTTTCCTAAAAGCTAAGTACAAAGTACTTCAATGTTTTGGATTGCAACTTTATCAGCCATAGTAAAGTGATTAACCACGATACCAGACCATTTACAGAATCACTGCGTCTCTGGTACTACTCCTTACATTTTAAACATGACCTATATTACTTAATCTTATATGCATAAATGTGTTTTATTATGATGCCAGTGATGATTTAACAATCATCCAAGGATCTGTCCAATTTCTACTCTACATAAGGACACACACAAAAAACTTTTGTCTAGTCTCAGTTCTATGTTGAACAACCTTTCACTGCCCAGAATATATAAGTGGGTTTGCTTTTTACTTTTCACACAAAAAAATTAGGAAGGGCTGCCTGAATTCAACTGTCAGTTTCTTGGCAGTGTTACAAAATTTTGGATAGTAACTGAGCTCCTAAGTAAAGAGTGAGATACTGGAGAATCAGGAATGAAGTGTGGTAGACAGCTTCGAGCCAGAAACTAGAGACACTCCCTCCTCTGGAGACACATTGTGGCAGTGTCTAGGATGGATATTACTGTGAATTTAATTTGCAAATGAATTGTGCAGATCTCATCACATAAAATAATATTTTCTTCCAAATCAATGCAAAGGTCTTAAACACCATAAAAATCGGATTGCAATTCCAATTTAACTAGTTAACCAGTTTCATGTTGAAATTGGTACTCCTTACCAGTTTGATTTTCATTTTTCATGTCATAGAATTATAGAATCATTGACTGATTTGGGTTGCAAGGCACCTTATACATTCAAGGCAGAGAAAATAACTCCCATTTATTAAGGCTATCTATTTACTTCATTAGTGTAGACGAACTTAGAAAAGAGAATATCAACAGAACATTTCTACGATTAAAAAGGTTGCTATTTACCTTTTTAGTTCCCCTCCTACTACTTTATGTAATATAATATCTAAAAATGCTAACATAGGCCATCTGTTCTTATTCCTATTTTCAGCACACTTTTTTTTTCTGTTTCATTCTCCTAGTTTAACTCATTTTAGCAGTACTGGAGCTCATTCTGTGTCATTTTGCTACAGGGAAAATCCATGTTTATTTCAATAGAATTTAATAGATGCAATCAAACAATGAATATGCAAATTCTGCACAGCAAGACTTTTGAAGAAGAAAGTTGTGAAAAAAACCAAACTGTCAACTTATAAATACGGAACTGAAATGTTAGAGAGCAGCTGTAATGAATGTTACGATGCAGAACAAGTATTATAATTAGCCTCTAGACACCACAAAGGAATATACAAGAGACTGCCCAGATCAGCAAACAGAATAAAGAAAATATTATTTAATTACACTAAAAAATAGATGAGGACAGAACTAAAACTCTGTGAAGTTTTATAGATTAATAGTTTATTCAGTGCCAAAATGAGAACAGAAGTGATGAGAAATATCTGCATATATGGATGGCATTTCAAGTAAGAAAAGGGAGAATATTCTATTTCAACATGTTGCTTTCTATGTTGGTGAGAAGGACAAGTGGCAAAAAAGCTGGCCTAAGCTTGGCTGGCATTACCTTTGGGATCTCGATGCCAAGAATTCCCTAGCTGCTTACGCAAATTCCTGTATTTTGAAGCACTGTACAAGAATCAGGGTTAGGAACGTGATCTGACAGAACACGTCTGAAAATTCAGTTAAACCATCCGTAAAAAAAATGAAGGAAGCAACTAAGGAAACACATTGTTATGTATAAATTACTCTGGGACCTTGTGCAGTTGTTAGTCTGTTTCAAAGAACCTAATTTATTTGCTTTCCCAGGATTTCCTTTCGCAGATGCTTCAAAGAGATTTTTTCCTTTTCCTTCTACAAGATTGTGATTGCAATGTCCATTAGGGAGGATTATTCTGAGAAACAGTCTCCCCATCTGTTGTCTCTTTTAAACAATATTAAGTAATATTTTTTCCTCCCTCCAAAACTTGTCCACATATTCCATTACCACTGCGCAGCAGCAGCCTGGAATGAACACCTCAGGAAATGCAATTGAGTGAAGCAGTCTCAAGCAATATTTCATTACCTGAAAGTAAGAACAAACCTACTTTCAGATTGAAAATTACACTCATAAAAACAAGTGCATCTATTAATGCACTACAACTTGCAGCTTAAATCCCTTCGTATCTCAACAATGCACGCTGCCTGTAAGAAATGACACTTTTTGTTCTCCTCTGTGGTAAAGCCTTGGTGAAGAAGAGTGGGAGCCAGCAGCCCCAGTGTACAGCAATGCTCTTTCCCTCCCTGCAGGGAGAAATTGTCCAAGAAGGGCTGGTGCAGCTGCGTGTTCCCCTGCCTGGATGCTTCACAGGCAAACTCCAGGCAGTACAGTGACCTTATCTATTTCAAGAGTGGAAGAAAAGAAATTTCACATGTAAAAATCTATTTGAGAGCCAGTAGGATAATCAGCTTTGAAACAATCTGAAATTCCTTATTTATATTTCCCTGTATCTCCACTGAGGTCCATGGAATTTCAGGTTTGAATCTAAACTTGTGACCTTTGTCACACCTCTCCGTGTTTTTCCTAGTATCTGTTTCATGGACTCTGATGAGTAATACATAAATAAGTAAATGTTTTGCTGATGGTTATGCAAACATGTTACCTCAGAGGCATAAGAATATGCTTCTGTTATTCCTCACTATTGCTCTGAAATTATACAGATCTTAGTTAAGTAGCATCTCTGAAAAAAACCCAACTATTTAATTTCCTTCTGAATTCCAGTTTAAATAAAGGTGCAGGCCCCTGCTGCTAAACATCCAGACAGAAAAGCAGCAGGTTAGCTTTTAGGCCTGGATTCACTCTGACATCACTGTTGTTGACATCATCTGACAAAGATTAAAGTGTACAGTCCATTAGTCCCTTGGCTTGTTCTTTGGGAAAAGTATGAGAAAATAAATCAAATGTTGCTGAATGAAAAAGATCAAAAGTTTCAGTAAAATAGATCTCAGTCCACGGCTTTTGAGACTGTATTGTAAAGGAAGATGAGTGTGCAACATTTAACCAGTAATTAAAAAGTACTTGAAAGCCTCCTCCTAATGGTTTCTTGTAGTATCGATTCACTGGTGGATTCACTACTGTGTCAGAGGTACACTTCATTTGCAAGTGGATACACTCTTTGGATTCTCCCATATTAATTTTTTCCTGATCCTATGTTTCTAACGGTGGCAGTAGGGGGGGATTCAAACTGAAACTTTCTTGTAGTAGTTGGTTTAGTTCAATAGACATTAATATTCATTTCAGTCCAAACCTCTAGAATACCAGCACACACATCTCAAAGCCTTCAGATCTCAGACTAGGCAATGCTGCCTAATCGTGATTTTCACATGATCAATTTTAGTAATAGCATTAGTGTTTAATAAATACCATTGCTAATAATAATCAATACCCTAAGCTGACTGGATAGTATAGTGTTTTGTATGCTTACATTTCTTTGAGCTTTTCCCGTTATTTTTGCTTTAGAACGCATCTCAATTTACTGAAGTTCTAATGGGATTGCACTGAAACATGAACTCATTAGTTGTAACAACCCCTCTGATAATAAAGCCTTTACTGTAAAAGAACTGGTACACTAAACTAGTTCCCTTTGAAAATAAAGTAAGTTTATGGATTTTTTTCCCCTTGACAAGGGGCACAAAGTACCTAGCATACAAAGTAGACATAAATACTTTCAAAATATAAAATATACCATTGGAAAGCTGTCAGTGACAGTGCTTTACAATTTTTTTAATTTAAAATGAATATTAATTTTAGTTTTTCTCAGTCTGCTTCAGCTACCAGTTTTACATTTTTACATCCTGTTGTTACTAAAATTCTGTACTAAAGAAGACTGAATGCACCCCCACCAAGTCTGTGGATGACACTGAACTGGGGCATGCTGGCAATGTGCTTGAAGGCAGGGCTGCCATTCAGAGAGGCTTCCAGAGGCTGAAGGAATAAACCAAGAGGAATACCACAAAATTCAGCAGGAAAAGCTACAAAGTACTATCTATGGGATGAACTAATGCACCACCAAGGCAAGGACTGGGGACTGACCAGCAGGGAAGCAGGAAGCAGTGGCAGTACTGTGTCCTGGCAGTGCTGAAAGCAAACAGTAAAGAGATTATCAGTCATCTTTGCCTGGCCCTCATCAGACCACATCTGGAGTTCTGCATCTTTTGGGGGGCCCCAGTACAAGAAAGTTATTGATAAATTTGAGTGAATCCCCAGAGGGCCATGAAAGAGGCTGCAGTTCCTCAGGACCCCCAGTGGAGGGGGCTCAGAAGGCAGTGCAAGGGAAAAGGGTCATTAATCAAAGCAGGCTAAGAACTAATTCACAGTAAGGATTAGGACTGCCCAGAGAGGCTGTGAAATCTCTATCCATGAAGCTTTTCCAGACCTGGAAAGGCAAAGTCAGGTTTAAATTCAGTCCATGCTGTCACTGGTTTTGAGTAGGAGGCTAGATGAGGCCTCATTCAGTCCCTTCCTGTCTGTACATCCCAGCACTGAAGCCTCAGGTTTCAGCCTGGTGACAAGTTACATTTTTCTGACAAGTTTTTAGAGAGATTTCATGTTCTCAGTCCCGGTTCTGAGAGCTTTATAGTGCTGAAAAGAGTCAAACACTAAATTCCTACAATCTCTGTACTTGCTGTCACTGGGTGGCCTCAAAACAGCTCCTGAAGCCTCATTTCACCTGAGAAAATAGTGTGGTAGCCAGTTAAGGACAAGGATGTGAGTACAAGACTTCACAGCATGGGAAATGTTTGGATTTTCCAGTATACACTTGAGTTACTAAGTGCTGTATATGGATGATATAGAATTACATCACTTCATTTTCCTATGATGAGTCACTGTTTAAAATATATTACTAAGATTATATTTTTGGGCATTAGGATTCTTGAAAACTTAAAACCACAGAGAAACACTGAAAGAGAAATCTGTTAACCTAAGTAAAAGCTAGGATCTAGCCTGCAGCTGAGATCATCATACAATCTACATTGCTGTGGAGAAGGGATGATTCAGCTCTGTTTTTTTTGTTATTACACGGTCCATATCATTCATAGGTGCAAAAGAGGATACTACAAAGGAATGATGCTACTACTTAATGTTTACAAAACACACAAACAAAGCCAGCAGACAAACAAACAGGAAAGGGGAATAAAGGCCTTAGAGGTCTCTCAGTCACAGTGATTTGAAGAGATTTTCAATGCAGACTTGTATGTCAGAGAATAGAACTTGATGCAAAGAAGTGAGAAGTGGTTATAAACTCTCTATAACATCCTTGGAAATTACTTTTTCCCCATATATTTTCTTTTGGTTGGTAAATAATACTACTAATTTCCTTTTACTTTTTCTGCATTTGCTTTCTAACTCTTCATTTCTCACTACCATTAACATGTGTGGGTTTCATACTCTTTTTCACACCTAAATCATGAAAAATGTACGCCTTTCTTTTTGTGACATCAGATGTTTTCCCTGCCCTCTAACCTACTAATGTAATTTCTATCAGTTCTCACAGACAAAAAAGATATGCAGGAGACCACCTTTTTACTTTTGTGTTTAAAAGCTTAACTGAACAAGTTTGTTTAACATCAGGCCATTATTTAATTTATACATCGCATTTCTCTATAAGTCACAAAAAACAATACTGAAAGGACCTCATAGATAGATTTGACCTCATCAAACTGTTCCAGCTTGATCATATATTCCAGTACAGTTCCTACCGTAAGAATTTTTTTCTCAGTTATCCAAATCTGAAAAGTTGTGATGAATCTCTATCATTCTCCAAAACAGAAATACCAGCTATTCCCTTCCTCAGTCCACCAGTATATATTTGAAAACTGGCATAATTCCTCTCAGGCTGAAACGCATTTATTCTTTTTTGACTTTTTCTTTGAAAACACTTCCTAAGACTCTTGCCCATTCTTTTCAAACATTCTGAAATTCACCTTACTTTTTTTCAGATCCACTTCTATTTTTTTAATGCCTAACCCTATCTCCTCCCATGCCCAACCCCCTCCTGCCTCTGGCTTGACATCCTGAATTTAGTAAGGTTGTTATTAATACTATCACCCAGGTCATTAATTAATATATTTAGTAATAAAAAGTTCAGAATAAGCACCTGATAAATCCTAGTACCCACCTCAGTACCTACCCCCATTTTAAAAACAAACTACTGAAAACAACTGAGAACTGATCTATAGAATTAGACATTTATCCCTATTTGTTCATGAGAATATCATACACAATATCAAAAGCCCAGAGGCAAAATGTGTGCTCCTTGCCTGCTAGCTTACATGGACTGTTATCAGGTATCACTTCTAATGTGTATTTGCATCCACTGTATGGAATGTGATCCTTCAAAATGCTGGAAGTTTGTTTACAGAGATCAAAAGAATTTACCCTGAACAGAAAACATGGTCATACTGAGAGACATCTTTATATAAAAGCAAAAACATGAACAAAAAATAAGCCAACCTTGTAACTCAAATGTAGACATGAAAAACAGATGTTGAATATGGTACTAATAACTGTACTGTTGTGTACCCTTACTCTTGCATAATTAATATAACACTTTAGCACAGACTTTTTCTGATTTTTCTTCTTTCTTCAAAGGAGAGAACAGAGTGCTTCCTTTCTGCAGGCAAAAGCATTCTTTATGTCCTACTACTTCCATTAATGTTTTGGAGGGGAGTATCAAAACCCATTTGTAATGATACACAGATGGATATAACATTCTCCTGGCAATGCTGCCTGTAAGACTTTCACTGCACAGGCTGCTGTGGTGGATTGACCCTGGCTGAACACCACCTGCTCCATCAACCCCTCCTCAGCTGGGCAGGGGAGAGAAGATGTAACAAAAGGCTAATGGGTTGAGATAAGTACAGGGAGAGATCAATCACCAGTCACTGTCATGGGCAAAACAGTAAGTCATGCCAGCAAACCTGTGCCCAAATATGTTCTTATGCAAATGGTAGGAAGCTTTTCCTCACATTTACCTGGGGAGGAGATCTTGCCTTGCTGATGGAAATAGACTTTGAATATTGCAGTCATAGGAAATAATGATACATCAAAATAGATCTTAAGATTCTGTAAGCTGTCTAAAGGAAATACCAAATCTGGCATAGAAATACAGAGCTTTTTACTCTGTGTTACTGAACAGTAAGTAAAATGTCAAACCTACATAGTATGTCAAATCAGATTTTCTATACAAAAGGGATAACAATTACAGTAAAAGTGAATGAGGCTGGGTCTGATAAAAATGCTCAAAATGTAATGCAGATGTTGGAGACCAGTGAGTCTTAAAATACTCACTGATGAACAAACTCAGTATTTGTATTGCTGAATCTCACCTTTTCACTTTTAGATCTCACTTTTCTGGTATGACAGAAGATCAGAAACAGCAAAAATGGCTTTACTTAAAAATAGTGACTGCAATTGTGAAAATTGACATTATGAGGTTGAACTGGTTTCTGTCAAGTAGTGCCCTTTTCTTGAGCTAATGTTAAAAAAAAAAAAAAGAAAAAAGAAAAAACCCCCAAAACCTCCTTGTGCAAATTAAGGCCTGGTCTTAGATAACCATGATGTTACAGACAGCAGTTAAACATACTCGTAATTCTCATCAAAGCTAGTGAGACTTAAGCTTTGGCTTTATTCTTGGCATTTCAAGCTGCTTCCTGTTGCCTCTTGTCAGGAATTTGTAGACTTGAATCTTAACAGAAATAAATATAATCGTGGGAAAAGTGATAAAATACTTCTTTCTGAAAGAAGTATTCACTCTTAAGATAGCTGAGGTAATTTTCTTTTGTGGAAACCAAGTATCTGGTGTTACATTATAGATTGAAGTAAACCAATAAATGAATGAACCACATTCTTACCTGCTAATAAAGGCAATATTGTAGATGTCTGCAGTTTAAATGAACAGATTTAGCATCCTCAAGAATGCTTTTTATTATTGTTTGTAAGAGTAAGTACAAAAATTTTAATTTTCCAAAAGCATTAAAAATATTATTTTTATAAAGAAAATTAAAACACTGAATTGAACAACTAAAGAAAAAAATGCAGAAGTCTATTCCTCACTTTATAACTCACTTATACCTTGATATAAAATAGAGTGATAGCGACTGCTTTTAATATAATGGCACATTCTCCATTAGCAGAATGAAACAACTGAGCATTGAGAGCTCTCTGTTATACATACAGTGCTTTGGAACATAAAAAAAAATCATTTGCAGAACACATTAATCCTGCTCTTTGTGAATATACACAGATGAAAATGTATTTGCAAGCATACTGGTCCATCAAATGTGCTGTTTCTTAGATAATTTCAAAAATACCAGTTTGGTTTCATTCCAATACACATATATTCAAGTACCAGAACACAGTTATTGAAAAGTACTCCCTCATAATTATTTCTTCAGTATTCTAATGTGTTTCTCCTTTTGGTATTCAGTGCTGCTTCCATACTCACCATATTACTTCCTCTCCCATTGCTAAATAGAAAATACATACAGTTACAAGTTTACTCATGCCATACAAGTATTGAAAGGTAACTTCCAAAAGAAAGATGCAAGTAGGCTGAAAGACCACTAATCATAATCATACTTGAAACAATAGTACTAAACTCATCCCACTACGAGTACACACTGCGTGTCAGGTTCCCCATTCCCCCATGTAAAGATTCTGGCATCTCAGGAGTGATAGCAGCATTGCTGCCTGCTCTCCTTCACTCTTTACTCTCAGTAGTGAGGACAATTCAAGTCTTCTCCTTTCCCCTTCGATTTATGGGTGACTACAGGAGGCAGTGACTGCCTTCCTGAGATGGTTTAAAAAACCACTGGCCTTGAACTTAGAGATTTAGCACAAAGTATGGAGAGGAAGCTATAGTTTGGACACAGGTTTTTGAACTAAACTTTTCACGTAGTACAAACACACATGAGGAGAAACCTTGATAGACACTAGTATGAATATATATCGATATATGGCTCCTGAAAATCATGATTTGTGAAAGTCTTGTGGAGAAGAGACTTCTCTTAGGCACTGATAGAACTGTTCAGAAAACAACCATTACTGTGTTCCTCAGAAAGTATCTTAATGTAGCGTTTTTTTCACATGAGAATTTAGACTAATGGAACTGGGTCCTCTTGGTTATATTGTAGGGCAAGAAAGCTTTCTCAGGTCGTGCCAGAGAGATGGGGAATGCAGTTTGCTGAAAGAGTTTTATGACAAGAGAATCTTAGATGTTTATAGCACAAAACAGCATTTGTTAAGTCTGTTGCTGGCAGGAACTTGTAAATCTAAGTACAGTGAGAGAGCTCTTAGCCAAAAACTTGTTTTCTGTACTGTTTTAGCACAAGATCAAAGCATATAAACAAACACAGTATTTTGGGTTTGTGTTTTGGTTGTATTACAGCTACCAGTATATTTTTTCTTGTAAGTTAAATACCCAGAAAGTGATTGCCTGGAATAGAAACCTGATGAAACAGTCTGAATAAAAATATTTCGGACAAATATTCTCTTTGCATAATCCCCTGAAATATCACTCCATACATATTTTAGGAAAGAATTCAAACTTTTTTATTGCTAAGGTCTAAAATAATTCTTTAAAAACTAATTTCCTAAGCAGCACAAGATTGTGGCTTTTTAAAAAATGTAGTAGGTTGAGTCCTCTACGAAGTTGGCTTCAGCTTCACGGCTTTCTTGAAAGAATTATTATTTTTGCCTTTTTAGACTTCTTTTTCTTTTATTCTTGCAGCTCAAGTCAATTACCTCAATTCTAACAAATTGCACTAAAATAATATTTCAATGGTATTTTTTTTCAGTTAAATAATAAAATGTATCTGGAATCCTACCTTACCATATTCTATACAACGCCATGCAATTTGCCTGAAACCTTCATCCAGTACCTAACAGGGAAAGTAGCAGTGAGATTCAATATGAAGAAGTGACTATTTTTAGTTATGTAACAAAAAAATAATTAGATTTAAGTGACATCTGCCAAAATAGACAGGTCTGTATTTGGATACGTGATGCACTGTAGTTTTGAGTTCATCTACTCAGTATTGATAGGAATGTATAAATTCATGCAGTTGTAATAATGTGGTTATACTTGATTAAAAATAACATCTTTGAAAGGCCCAGAGATCATGTCCACAAAGAAGTCAATAATCATCTTTAAACTATGACCTTAGTCTAGCACTAAGGAATGTACTTTCTATTTGGTTCACCACCATACCAATCCTTCACAAAATATTTGCATTTTGTGCACATGAATTAAAAGAGAACCAGCTATCTAGGTCTTCTAAATGAGAAGTCCATGCACAGACCCCTGAGTTGGCAGTAAGTACTCAGACCTGGCAGCTCCTGCTCTAGCACAGAATTTTCTTTATGAGTGAGATAATAAACTAATAGGAAAATACACCCATGCTCTCATACACAACCATAAACATATATGTACATCAATAAACGTACAAAAACATGAGCTAGCTTTCTTCTTTTGATTGCATAAAATCCTAGAATTCCATCTAAGAAATATACATGATGCTCTTTTCCTCAGGAATTCAGTATTGAGGTATTTCACCAAGGCTAGAATATGCTGAGAGAATTTTGGAGGAAACCAAAATGTTATCAATGTTAATATTAGTACTATAAAATCTGTATTTACATAGAGCTTTAAATGAACTATTTTTTAAGATCTGGATTAATGCAGTTCTAAAGTGGTTTTTTATAACTAGGATATTTCATTTCTGGATAAAAATAATTTGAAACTTCTAATGTATATTCTAAGCATCAAAAAATTACTTGATATGTAATGACCAGTCTCCTAAAACATCACTAGACAATTTAGCTACATAAATCTTTTCTTCTTGTATCTTTAAGAAACCATCCCTAACATGACCCATAAAACCCAGTTACCTCTTACCCAAATTTTATGCCACTCTAGAGAGAGTGAAATTAGTATTTTATTTTTGGTTGGATTTTTGTTTTGTTTTATTTTGTTTAGGTTTTTTTGTCTAAAGCAACACAAGGAATTACAAACTGAAATAGAAGAACCTCCAGATATGAACGTGTGATAAAAGAAAATCAAAACACTCTTTTCTGTGGGGAAGTTGAATATATGTGACATTGTCAGTCCTTTTGTGTTTTTTTTACTTTACCTTTTATAATACTTCTATTTTCACATTTGCTTTTTAAAAATATATCTTTGTTTCCTCTTTGTTAAAGTATGATGCAATACCTGAGCTGAAGGAAAAATAATTTTAGAGTAAGGAACAGCCATGTTTTCTTTGCGCTTAAAGATACACCTAGGGAAATCAGCAGAAGCTGAGCGCCTCCTTGTAAATTGCACAAGCTGTCAACCAAAGTATATTAAGATACCCTTGTGAATATTATTCTGGTTTGGTATAGACTGCAAGTTTTTGGAACAATTATATCTTTGTTTAATTATTATTCATAGTTCATTTTTTCCATAAAAAACTTTAAGTCATTTGTTGTGAAGATAGCACTTTTGTGCTCAGGGGCAAATTACTATCTGGAATTGGTTTATCACACTAAACGTGCCAGGAAAACATTTCACACTAGGCAGCGTCCTCATGTAAACTTGGTCCTTTGTGACAATTTATTATGATGGAATTTTAAGACATAGCTGACCTGAGCTTCAAAGACAACATGTGTTTAAACAGAAAGCAGCCTACTGAATTTCTGTTTTCTGTAGCACTTATATCTGCTACAGATAAACATTTCTTTTTTCTCCCAGCAAAGGTTATCATCATGACCAAAAATAAAAATATTGAAATACATTAAGCATAGAATCTGGTTTTGTTTTCCTTCAGGGCAAGGTTGCAAAGACCTGCAAGGCCAGTTTTGCATTCGAAATTACAGCCAACATTTTTATTGCTTGATTATTGATGGATACATTTAAAGTGTTTTGGTCAAGTGTTCTGATACCCAAATGATGTTACCTCTTATGTTTACTATCTAGGAGCACCAAAAAACCTGCCTTGGCCTTTGTGTGGTCCACTAACTGTATCAGAGTCTGAAGACCCTAATTCCCTCTACCTAAGTCGGTGCCTAAATGTCTGTTGTACACACGTGACAATAAAATTAAGGTAGATGCATCTGACATGAAAAAATGATCATAAAATGGTGATTCAAGTTCTAACATGCAGAACAGTCTACATAATCTTCAGTTTACGCTTGTCCATCAAAACCTACTGATATATTCAGAATGTGAATAGATGGCACAGCTAATAAAATACCTACAGAAACAACAGTATCAATGACCCATGTCTCTGTACATCTTAATGAACTCTAAGAAAGATTGGCACTACGGTATCTAACTCCTTTTGACATACCCTTTAAGTGATGGAAACCTGGAAAAAACCTCTTTAGATTTGACACCAGCAAGCTTTTCTTCTATTGCAGCCCCTTCCCTCTCAACAAGGATAATGAGTTGAACCTCTCAAGTCTAAGTGTATAACAATTTTGTAGGAAGTCCGGCTACTATTCTCAGACAAGAAGGATGTGAAACATTTTGCTATAGGACAAATTTCAGGAAATAAAGCGCAGTGTAAAGCTGTTAAAATACAGCAGACATAGTTGCTAATACATAGTTAATACAATAACTATTTGAACAGTTCAAATTCTTATCTATCAACAATTTTGATTCCTTCATCAAAATATACACAGCATGTTTAACTTTCAAAGGAATGTTTTGATAACTGATACGAGGGAATACAGCAATAACATCACAAAAGTTTCATGTTAAGAGTTAATGAAGTGAACTATGAGCAAATGTTCATGTTTGAATGCATATACTGAGATACAGGGAGAGCACGTGGAATATTTTACACCTTTTTATCTTTGGAGTGGCTGTACTGAAACACAAATTAGTGAAGTGACTTAATTAAGATTGGGAACCTTGACTGAAAATATTAAGAACCAGGTTCATAACTTGTTATTTGTTTGGAAACACTGATAAAAATACAGTGACATCATTAGATATGGACCCAAATAATCACAGAACTGTCTATCTAGGGGGCAAGATGTATTTCATTCAACTGATAATATTGATCTATTGCTTATTGCTGTACTAAAATACATCAGTTTTGGAAACAAAAAGAAAAAAAAAAGCAGCTTGATGGCTGAGGGCTGGATCTAATTTTTTGACTATTTGGGAACTCAGCTACTGCCACTATCTATTTTTGATTGATGAAGTTCAGATTGGTTTGAGTATTGGCAGGTTTGAGCAGGATCCATATGTCAGATTTCATTTAGACTACACCCAGTCCAGAGGGAAATTTTGATGTTTTTATTCTATTTAGGACCATTTCAGTTTCTCTCCTTTTAAGTGTTCTTTAGAAAAATTCAGTGTCAGGTCACATCTCCCAGGCCCTGATGGTTATGTTTGAACATCAGCCTCCTGGTTTATAAAACAGCACTGGGGAGGCTTGAAGCTCTCTATATCTGCTTTGGCTTTTGGCAGAAAAAAATTGTGAGATAAAAAAAATAGTTATTGTAGCTCATACAGCTGTTTTAGACTGAGGTGCTCTCACTTCACTAAATCTTGGAATTACCTGAATTTTTTACTTCATTAGTAGCTGCTAAATTGCATTTTTGGACAACGGAACTTGGGATTCTGGTTCCAGAATTTGGCAACATCCAGCACTTATTAACGTTTCCCCTTTGGCCAGGAAGCACTTCCTGTGTCTCTGTAGCCTGGTTTTATTAGGGGGAGGGGAGATAAAAGCCTTGCATATTCCCCCTAATCCTATCACACACTAAATCACCTCATTCATATTGACTCCACCAATGCTGCTTTTACCATTTCCTGAGTTACTTAGCAACAACCATCCCTCCCTTTTCCACTCCCCCATCCATCCTTTCATTTCCCCCCCTCCTTTGCAATCACGATTTCCAGGCTGTTTAGAAAAATGAGGATGCTCAGCAGCACAGGGCAAGCTTTTCCTTCCAACTTCCCTTTTTATGCCTGCCAAATCCTTCTCGCCTCCAAAATGAAAATCCAGGCTGCCTGCATATGTGTAATCAAAGGTTAAAAAGCACCCCGGCTGACACCACGCATGTGTTAATCTGTGCTGCAGCAGAGTGCATCATTTCCACTTTGACCTCAGAGTTAATCTGCATTCAGGCAGAAGCTCCATTGCTTTATTCTTTCTTTTTTTTTTTTTCCTCTCATTTACTCTTTCTATTGCTTGATCGGATTTCATTGCATGTGTTTGAGTGGTTCTGTAAATGTCTGCATGTGTTTGTGTTTCTTCTTTCCTTGACTGCTTTTATTCTGTGAGTGTCCGCGATTTTGCTGTTTGGTCATTGTGGGTTTTTTTTCCCCTTTTTTTTCCCAGTTATATTATTCCCCTAGACTTGGAAGCTGCTGCCTGCTGCCTGAGCTGACGTTTTCTGATTATATCTGCAAAGGGCTTCTGCAGATCTAATTTCTGTCTCCCTGCATATTAATTCCCGCAGCTGGGCGCAATGTATCATCCCACTGACGGGACCTGGTAGGGAGGGGGGCAGAACCACTACCAAAAAAAAAAAAAAAATAAAGAAGGGGACGGATCCATCTGCAACCGAGAGGAAAGGGGAAAAAAAACTTGGTTGGGGGGGGGGGGGAGGGAGAGAAAAAGAGATGATTCCTTCAAATCCAACAAGCCCGGGGAGCACTGCATTCTTGAATCCTGCATTTTCGCTCAAAATGATGGTGTGGGCACTTCTGTTCCTCTCTCTCATCCAGTGGTAAGATGTGCTTTCTGATTCTGTTGGGAGGGGTGGGGGGGAGAGGGAGGGCTGGGGGGTGAAGAATCTGTTTGCAAATTTGCAGAGCTGTGTGAGAATGCCGGAGGTTTGGATCGTGGCATTACATTTGTCTACCTCCTAGGAGCTGAGATCTTAAAATGTTTTATTTCTCTTACAATTGTTGTCGCTCTGAAATGGACAGGGAGGGTAAGCAGCGGGTGTGTATGATGGTGGTACATGCCAGGTTTCTCACAGAATTTGATGCCATATTACTGAAGCCTTTTATTGCTGATTTACTGTTTGGTACCGTGCATGGAGTTATAATACAGCTGTGTTCTTAGGGTAGAATGTCAGTGCATTTCTGCTTGTTTGCACCTAAGCAGCCACATCATGGCTGTGCCCGGCTCCGGGCTCCGAGGCACCACTCACTCTCGGGAAGGAGCTAGTGCAGGGATCCAGGGCCAAGGACAGAGATGCGGTTCCCTGCACAAGCCTCCAAGGCAGGCAGAAGGGCTGCCTGTATTTCCCTGTTACAGAAGTGTTTTTAATGCTGACGGAACAAGCGATGGAATATAATAGTGTTCACTGATTGTACGAGACAAACGTTTACCACAGCATTCACCCCCTCACTGACACATGTACTGGTTGAAGACAACCTGTGCATGCTGCATGTGTATGTATACATAGATGTAAAGAAGTAAAAATCTTAACAGCAGCAGAAGAAGGAGTTTATATGTGGATGAGTACAAAGTGGAGGGGGATGTGAGTGCTGCTGCAGTGCCAAGCACTATGCTGAACCATAACTGCAAAAATCTGTGGACTGTGCATTTAGCAGGTTAGATAAGAAAGTAGCACTGCATCACAAAGTACCTGGCCTTTCATGTGCCATATCCTCACAGCTGTGTAAACCATGCTGGCATCGATACACCAGTGAAGTTAGTGCCCACTCTCTCTTATACTATTAATGCTGTACTGACATAGACTTGCTCCTCATTCAAATTTACCTTTTCTCTTCTCCCCTCCTTTTATCTGGACACTACCATACTAGAAAGTGGGTTCTTCCTGTTTGCTTTTCTGTTTGTTTAAGAAATATCAGACTTTGTAGCTGCAGTGGTAGGATTTTGTTTCTAAGCAAAACAAATAGGCCAAAATTATTGGCCAGGGAAATTAAAAGTTGCTGGGTTTTAGAATAACTTTTTTCTTGCAAAAAGAACTTTGTGAAGAATTCCTATGAAAAGAAACTTAAAATGGTTGAAAATGGAGTAGAAAGTGAAATAACACTTGGTGAGACTACCCTGATTGATACTTTTGAGGGATGATTTGTTATTGGGAGTAAGACAGGTGCAAGGTGTCTCTGATCCTTACAGAATTGTTTATGATCACCATGTGAATACAGCAATGAAAAATAAGCTTTGACAGGATCTCATGAACATAGTCTCAGATTATTTTGACATAAAGCTTCCACTAAAATAATCCCAGATATTTATGTTAACACACTTCCTTCTTTTCACTCATCTTTCAGAATAACATAGCCTGAGAGGAATTTTGCCAAAACTATTTCATAAGCTTTAAAAGAAACTTCATAATGCAAATTAAAGTTTCATCTCAGCAAAATGTTCTGTTTTCTGGTCAAAGCCTTCTGATAGCCAAGATGATTTCCTCTGACAGCTTCCTGACCTCATAATTTTAAAGAATAAATAACAGATAAAGAAACAAATTTAACAAGTTACAAGTAAAAGGGAAAATTATCCTTAGTGCTTAAAAAAGATATTTTAAATATTTCAACAAGATTTTAATTCTAATAATTGGGACACTTTTCTCCTACTTTTATAGAAGAAACCTTACTATTAGTCTTGGAAACTCATGGACCAAAACAGAGTTACAGAATTGAGCTTAGATACCATTTATTTATAGCCTGGATGAAAGTTTTTCTTTGCTAAAAACACATCTAACACTTCATAAGGAGGGGAATAGCTTTTGTATTATCTGTTGCTTGTCTTGGACACAGAAATTCCGAAAAGCCAATGCAACTGAACATTAACACATATACTCTATGTTATGCAGCTAAATAAATGTGACATCAATCAGAAAACAAATGAAAGTTATTTATAGAATCTGATCAAAGTAATGGAACACACAAAGTGGATTACCAATATCATAACTAATATTAATTAATAAGAAAACACTATTAATAAAATTATGTAGAAAAATTAACTGTTATGCAATTGTTGATATTTAAAAGATTGAAGAAAAAAGAAGTTAAGACATTCAGACAGTAATGGAATTAGCTAAAATTCTGGCATTGACTTCAGCAAAGTACGATCTGAATGAGTTCAGAGCAAATGTCATATTGCAGACCTGCAGTGTTTTACCTTCACAATAGTTTTATGCAGTAGTTTCAATCACACACACAGAGCACACTCTTACAATTGTGCACACTAAGTTTTAGGAAGTGCTTTTTTCCAGTTTGTTTCTTGATATTCATAACCGTGCTGCAAACTTATTGCATAAAGTCCCCCCATCATCTTATCACTAAGTCTAGCACAGTAGCATTGCAGCCCCTCATATTGGCTGAAGGTGCGGGTCAGTGAAAATGAGTCAAACCAAACTCCAAATTTCTAAAAACTGTGCAATCTTGGGTTGAGAAACACTTCTGAAAGGTAAATAAAATAGTTCGATAATCGTAAACCTCCATATGGGGTTTAACTGGAAGTAATTATTTGATTACACTTATTTCACATAACAGGTAATTAACATGTTACAGCTCACTTGTCAGCAAAGTTTCAAATAGATTTAGTTATATTCTGCACATTATTTACATACAGATTTTCTTAGTTAGTTTTGCACAGTCCTCAGCTTTAAAGAATTGTCAGTAAAAATCAGAGAAACACAGAACAAAGTCATGTCCAGATGTGAAATGCGGGACACTAGCTACTTTTCTTTTTTCACTTGTTAGTGCCCAAGTAGTGCCATGGCAATGTTTCTATGTTGCAACTAGATACCTAAACCTGAAAACTCTCAAGAGTTTCATTTCAGCACTGAAATAGTTTGTTTTATATGTGAATATATGTATTTTTAGTAGTAAATTACCAAACTTGAGAGTAAATAAACTTGTTTTGCTCTTGTAAAGCACTTAGCAGTGTCAGTTGGGTTTTTGCACTGTGTGGTAAGTGATGCAATAACAATGATTAAAAAGGGCATGATAAGCAATATACTAACAAAGATTAAAAGGGGCATGAATATCCCTAAGCTGAACAGTCATTTAGAATTACTGTAAAGCTAGCTAACATCAGTTTGCTATCAATCCTGCAACTGTAGTTATTCCTACACTAGCTTCCAATACTTTCATACAGTGTCTAGCACTAATATTAAGTCAGAGGTCACTTGGAGCATTACTGGAATAAGATGTTGTTCAGCAAGAGACTATTTCTAAGCGAAGATGGAATGGTCCATTTTAGAGAAGTGCCATGACAGAAGATGTGAATGTAGGTGCTGTTAAATTGTGACTTTAACCTTGCCTATGATACTATGAAATAAAATATTTAGTGCTGACTGGCCTATATACCACCGTGTCTGTTTCAGCAGAGCTGAGGCTGTATGGATATACAGCCTGGATAAGGCTGTAAGAAGCTGCACTCAACTTGAATATTTCAGGGGTAGCAAGGAGGGTGAGACTGCCTTTTAATTTTTCATAGCCATGCTGTATTCCTGACTGCTATCAGCTGTAATGGCAGGATAGGAACTTGGAATAAATAGTGTTGTAATAAAAAGACTACCAAACCCACTGATCTTAAGTAGAACAAATCTATGATTCTATGATTTAATAAAATTCTCCCGATTTCATTATTAATAACTTGATAGGGTAGGAAAGATTACAAACACTGTTTTCTTACTTGCAATTACATAATGATTTGGAAATGCAGTTTAAGCCCTTTAACTAGCTTCTGCTTTGGTAACTAAACCACCTAGCCCTAATACACACCAAAATTCAGGTACTCCAAAATACTCTAATGAATACACAAAGTGATGTTGGAAAGTCTTTCAGAAAGTCTGAATCTTTGAAAATCCAAGAAATGAAACTTGCTAATAAAGAAAGTTCTATAATCTAACTACACTAAAAACAGTTTAGGAAATTAATATACTATTTTAATGTAATATTTCCCATGTGATTCATATTATATGTGTTATTCACGGCCATACAAATCGTGCTTTTGGGTCTTGAGTGTAAACTGTTCATGAGTAGTGCTGATCTGCAAAAAAAAAAATACCCTGTTGATTTGGACTGTGGTCACACTGTTTCCTCTTTATGCTACATTTGCTCTATTGGCACATGTCGAGAAACTCAGTGATAGTTGCACAAAACTTTTAAAGGCAAGAAGGCTCTGACAGGATTGAACAGATGAAGGGAAAAGAAGCAAATACCTGGTCAAAGGAAACTTACTCCACATCTTAGACCCAGTACAATTAAATTCTCATATACTTAAGTAATGGCCAGCACTTTCTGCAACAAAAAACTGATCTGTGAATTGAAAGCATGAATTATTAAAGGATTAGATAAAGCATTAGACACAGATGAACAATAACATGCACATGCTTATAGGAAAGTTGGGTTTTTTTTCTCTTTTCTGCCTCTGGTGCCTGCTTAGAATATATCTGTACTGATAGCACAGTGCCTTGTAGAGATACACTCAAGTAAGTTCCAAAGCAGAGGTAGTTTTGAGGGCAGTACCTCTGATAGGCATTGTCCTGCAGTGTGGTAATGCACCAGTTCATTTGAAGCTCACTCAGTACCCTGCAGCCTTTCCCTTGTTATGTTCAGCCACTCCAGCAATAAAGATTCAATATATACCTAGACACAAAGATTCTATTAGGGTGGTCATCTGATTATTTCTTTTTATAAATATTCAACAGAATAACTAGAGTGTACTGTGGGTCTCCACTGGTACAGGCTGAACTGCCTCTTTACAAACTATTTTACTGCAGCCCCACTCACAGTCTTATACAGAGAGTAGCAGTGAAGAATACAATGCTAGCTGAGGGTTTGCTTAATATGAATTTGGGCATAGAAAATATATATGTTAAAAAATAATTGACATAGGGATGTTAGAACTGAAGTGGGTTTTTTAAATGTTCATGCTTCACAGTTTATCAAGTGTTGTACTTTTCTGATGAACATACATTGCAATACAAATTCCCTTTAACAGTAACTGTAAGATTTGATTGCTATTTTCCCAGTTATGTCTACTAAGAAATCAACACCCTATCCTACACCTAATGTGGAAAATCTCTCCAGTTTTAGAAATCTCCTCACATGTTAGGCCTAGTTTTAGCCTCTCAGTAATGCCTGACCCACTGCACTCAGTCTCTTGCCAAGGGAAAGCCAGGACCTATACAGTACAAATTCTTACAGGTAGCTATGCATCCATGAATTAGAGCTAGAAAATAACCCAAAGTTAAATTATAACTCAATAAGAAACTTCAAGAAGTGTTTCATACACTGCATAATGCTTTTTCTTGCAGAAAGCTCTCAACCTACATTCCAGCTAACTGATTTACAATACCTCTGAACACCACCTTATCTTCATTCCTTCTCTTTTATTCTGCATAGAAGATCAGCTTAAACTTTACACTCCACTTCATCCCACGGACTATAATGTAAATTGATCTTAAGTGGCACATGGGTCTTGTCCTGGCCCTCTGGACATAAATGAATTTCTCCATTCAAGAACAGAGCGTATTTTCTGTGAATGGAAGTTCTGAACATAAACTAGGGAAGCTTTGTACCACTAAGAGAAAGTGGCATGTTTATTTATCTCATTTTAGAAAAGATGTGACAACTGAAGGTAAAAATAGACGTCCAGGTAACTTCACTGGAAGTGGAAGTACTCTCCTGGGCTCAAAGGTGAGGCTCTTTACTTAGAACAAGATATATTCATTCTATGATGAAGAAAAAGACTGCGACTATATCAGGAAAGGACCACAAACTGGTAAAAAAAAAAAAAAAAGGGGGCCATCACCATAGTCAGATAACTATAATTATTACTATGTAAGGAAAAGTCTATTTCATAGAATGAGACTTAAAACAAACATGTTGAGCATTAATGAAATTAGAGACTACAATTGCCTCTAGTGGATATATCTAAAGGAGAAAAAAAATCTCAAAGTGTTATTTTAGTTGAAATATGAGAAGGAAACAGCAGAAAGTGTCTATTTTAAATGCACTGATGTTTTATCAGCAGAGTCCAAATTCGCCTAGTGTGTACACCTATAGAGGTGTGGTTTTGCTCCAGGCATTTTATTTAGGTGAGCTCCCAGCTCAGAAGAACTAAAGTTCAGCATGTTGAAGTTTTGCTGTTGTTTGAAGTGGGTCCAATTTTTTATCTGTGATGTCCATAAGTAACCTGTTGCTTGATTCTTCCAACTACGAAGAAATTGAGCTTTGCACTAAGCCAGAAGGTGGAGAAAACCACATTTAGTTTTATCTTAGGAAAAAATAAATTAATATCACTTGCTTTTAAACTTGTCATATGAAGTGGTTGGAAATTCATTTATATCAGTATGTGTAACCATCTCCTTCAATGTGAGAAATTCACAAAAAACTTGAAAAAATATCTTTTTTCTTTTTTCATCCATACGAAAAAAGATCAGGAAGTGGGACATAGTGAATATACATTTTCACAAGTCCCAGCACCTGCAAAATGACTGAGAGAAACCAAGGTAAAAATGGGGAGAAGGTGGTAGGTTGAAGAAATGTGTTGAGAGAACACCGAGTATAACATCGAGTGGGATTCTGGGGTATTTGTATAGTTCTGACAGGAAGTTAATATGTGAGTCTTGTGAGAATACGGGGTATTCAGTCTGACACACAGTGATACCCTCTTATTTACATAAATGAGTGATATTTTTAACACAACTACTGTCAAAAAAAAAAAGAAAAAAGAAAAAATAAGGAGGCTTAATGGTGCTGAGAACCATCAGCAACTGTATAAGAGAATTGTAGCAAACACCTTATCATGTGAATGACTACCTCAGCTGCATAACGTTTTTTCATGTGATGTCCTAAGCAACACAGAAAAAGTTGACTACAGCAGCATTACTTGTTTTGTCTTACATAAAGGGTGTAGAGCACCCAATGAAATCATCATTGGCTGCCTGAAAACTTATAAAAATGGTTTTCTTTCTAATCAGTGAGGTAATACAGAGCCCAATAATTCATTTGGATTCAAAAAGAAGAAAAATACTTTAAAGTCCATTAAACTCAGTGGTAACATTTCCTTACAGGACATCTCTAACTGCATGTTTCTGGAACTGAAGAGATTTTACAAGGGAAGCATCATTGTATTCTTACCCTGAACTTTTGCTCTTATCTTCTGCTACTGGCACCTGCCAGATTCAAAATACAATATATAGCTGATGTGACCCAGAGTAAACATCAGATTAAGATTACTGCAAAGTGGTAGCAGGTAATAGAACTTCAGTAATTTATACAAGAATCTCACTGAAAGAAATTAATATCTTTAAAGAAGAAAATCACTAATGTGTAACTCAGATTTTCTTATCTACAGGATTGGTTCTATTTTTTTAGATTTAGTGGAAGGACATTTTCACACATGCTCGGTAAAGTACAACACAATGCGTAGGCCTAGCTGTGAAATCTGGCCATTGTATATGAGACTAAATATAACTCTTACAAGACAGAACTTTCATCTGTTCTCAGACAGCCAGCAAAACATTAAAGAAATAACACTTTTATAAAATCTAAGCAAACACATATAATATATATTATTACCAGAAATAAAACATCAACACACAAAAATAAACAATTTAAACAAAATGAAGGATAATAATGAGCATTTCAAAAGAATGAAATTATAAGATATCTGCTTTTCATGCTTGCATTAGCTCTTTCTAAATGATGCAGGTAATCATGTTTGGAATTACATTTTTTACTGAATGTCATCTTGTACTTTGGTGACAACCCTTGAAATAAAAAGCTAGCTTTTTTCTGAGCTATTTGTTATCTTAAGCTTATGAATGTTACACGTGCTACAGAAAAATACCTATCGTTCTATACCTCAATAAGAAATGCATCTTAAAGGGGATCTTATGCATACTCAAAATAACATTCTGACAAAATTCACTGAAAAACAGTGGGTGATATGATAAAATGACTGCTTTCCTTCAATACTGACTCAATGTTATATTGTGTAACACAAATAGCATGTTCTGGTCAAATGAAGCTTTTGTTAATCTGTAGTAAGATATCTTCAGAGCGAAATAGAAATATGCCTGCTGCAACAGATTGAGGTTTATCTAGTGAATTCCACGTTCATCTAATTCCCTTAGATTATTTTTCAAGAGAGATAAAAAGAGATAGAAAGAGAAAGAATGAGAAATAGAACAATTAAGAACAATTAATATTAATAAGACAATGCTAGAAAGCCTTACTAAACTAATCAATCATCAGTGCATTATTTAATTTGTTATTACTATTATTATTATTATTATTGTTACTATTATTATTATTATTCAGTATATTATTATTAAGTGATAATGCGCTTCTGGGACCTACTGATCCATGCAAAGGTTTGACAAAGCTGGAGAAAGAGTGTCACCAAAACAGAATGAATTACACTCAGAATGGTCAGATAAAGTGATCAGTCATCTCTTGGCCATTTCACGTACACACTATGAAAGGGTAGTATAGGATGTACTCTGCTTTCCCTCTACAAAAACTGATGAAGACACAAAAGACATCACACTGTGGATTCACACTAAGAAGGCTTCAATCAGGTGTACAACACATACTGATGCAGGCAGGAGAGAACAGTTCATCAAAGAGTCTGCAAACATCTTTCCCCTTCTGATCTCCTGAACAACATCTCTAGTTTCTACTTTTATAGACCTAAAAGCCATTCTTCCAAAATTTAGGCATTCAAGTTGCCTCTGTGTGCAGAAAAGTAATCATCTTATCAAAACCCATTCAATAATCTAATTCTGTGTGTAGATCATAAGCTTATACTTATTTGTGGTCATGGCCAGTATTTTCAAAACAGTTGTGAAACTGTTGCCCAGATAGATGCCACACCAAAGGCAAACAGCACACAAATGTCAGTGAATCAAGAATGCCACCAAATACTTGACATATAATTAAAACTACAGTCAGCTTGTACAGTCACCTTATACAGATTAATAGCTCTGTTAGCTCTTACAGTGTTATTTAATAGAGTAAGGACTTTAGCTATGAGTCCAGAAAAGCTGCACAGTCCCTGTGAGAAGGAGACAGAACTGAAGGAGATGTGGAAGTGAATTGTGAGGGCTGGAATCATGCAGCATTTTTAATGAAGTGACAAGTAGCCTGCTATTACTTAGAATAGAAAACTATGGATTCAAAAATATCAGTTATGATCAAATTAAGAAAGATGACAAATGCAAGGCAACATTTTAGATGAAGTGGTGATAGTGTATATGTTTTGGAAGTTAACGGCCAGGGACATGCCATACTGAAATAAGAACACAGGTGAGAAAGCTGGTAGTAGCTGTTAGTTATGTAGTAAAAGGACAGAAAAGCAGTGAAAATAACTTCCTTACTACAGAATCACAGAATCCCAAGGGTTGGAAGGGACCTCAAAAGATCATCTAGTCCAACCCACCTGCAAGAGCAGGGTAACCTAGAGTAGATCACACAGGAACTTGTCCAGGCGGGCCTTGAATATCTCCAACGTAGGAGACATACTACTGACTGGTCTTGCGGCAAAATGGCTTTGAAAAGCAGCTGAGACTTGTGATCCATGTAACGAAATCCACACTGCCAAGTACTGTCTCAGTAGCTGAACTTGAAGACCTCAAAGACACCTTCTGGCTTCTGTATATGTAACTGAAATGATGCATGCTGCTCACACAGCCTGTGAGGGCTATGAACCCAAGTATGTTTTAGTATTACAATTTTGTTTTGTAACATAGTAAAGAAATCACTATTTTCTTGGAAGGCAAAGGTTTGGAAAAGGGGAAGGTTAATATGACACTTGGTAGAACACTTGGAAAATCTTAGAATATAATCACAAATATTGCTGGGTTTATGGAACCAAAATAATTAAGTATCAAAGACTACACTGTATTGAATGAACATATTGGATATCTGTAAGCTCTTTGGGACAAGGACAATCAACATTACATTAATAATGGCTTTTTTTTTTCATTTTATTTTCCTAGTTTCTAAAGGAAATGCTAGAAAACTGTTTTAAAGACTTAAAGCATGCTTTAAGCTGCTTTAAAGACTTAAAGCATGCACTTAAAATGACTTAAAACCTTAATAAAGCTCTAATGCAGCACATGAGATTAAAGTCACAACAAATCTTTAGGGCTAAATTCTTAACTTCCATGTCCAGTTTAACTAATGAGCCTCTTAATACCATTTTAAGAGGCAATGACAAACAACATGAAAATATTTTTCTCTGTCACTGCTTATTGTGGTACTGATCTACAACTCTGCATCCTTGACATCAAAGGCTGTAAAACAGAGACACCCATGGTTCACAGAGGTGAGGACAGTGTTTCTTTTCCTCTCACAACAGGCCACCGCTGCCTCTAGAGAGATTTCATTTCTCAGAAGTTATCAATTCCAAATTATTTGCTATTAATACCCAACCACTTTTACACCCACTTAATACACTTTAACCCCTCAATAGCCAATCACTTTTACCCTTGGTATACTTCTTAATATGGATTATTTCTATAATGAGTTCCAGAATTTACTATTCAGTCACCGAGGGATTCAATGTGTGAAAACAAACCCTATATAAATTTAATTTTAAAAGCGAATAGGAATAATTTTAGCCTTACAGATTTAAAAAAGTGGGTTTTATTTCAAGCTTTGAAATAAAATTAATCTTTGGCCAGAAACCAAGAATTTTAGCTCACATGGTAACTTTGGAAAAGTTCTGAGTACGTGAAGGCTTTTGGAGAGTATTGGAAGATAAAATTGTTTCCAGCTTTTACAATATATTAAGGGAGGGAAAAAAAAAAAAAAAAGAAAGAGGAAACATACTACATTTGTAAAATCATTTCTTCTGTTATGGTCCCCAAAGTACTATCTCTTAATCTCTCCATAGTAGATAAGCAGCAGAGGTGATTACATATTTGCAATATATATTCAGATTAAAAAATGAGAAATGTTTATCATCTGCAATCGTTACCTGCGTACTCAATGTTCAGAGCTCTTCAATACAACAGTAATGAAAGGATTTAATGCAAAAAAGCAGAAGCTTAATAGTCAAATAATGTCCAATCATAAGTAGTACATATTTTAAATAGGGCTTCTCAGGTTATCTGCAAGAATTCCAAACAGCATGTATTTGTTTAACAGAGACATCATGTCTACAATGACATCTTGGGATGAGGCAGATAAACTGGGGTTCAATTCTGCAAGGTTTGAAGAATTCAAGCTGTCCTCCAGGAAAGCACTTTCACTTGTGTTTAAATGTTTACCAACACCAGGATCAGAATACTGAGCAGCTGGCAGGATGAAAAGCATAATCCTGGAAAATCTGACAGATATAAGCCAAAAATGCCAACATTGCCAGCAAGTGTATTCCAGCTATGTCATCTCCTCTAAATGATTTCACTGGTAACGTCTCCTGGGATACTACAGGGCTTGGAATAGCACCTCTTCTTTAACAAATTTAGAGGTATGTTTTCCAAATTCCTAAGGTGTTCAGGATGATAAAGCACATACAGAAGTTTTGCTTCAGCGGCTTCCAGTGGAATTTCTTCACATCAATACCCTGCCAGTTATTGTGCTTAAGTCTGTAGCCCATAAAAAGCTGCTGGAGCCACAGCAAGGGAAAATGAAGATGGATTTATCCATGTGTGAGATATGTTATGATAGGTAAAACTTCTTTATCCTTCCTTAGCTTCCACTCATGCTCCATTAGTTTTAGGGGTTTGTATTTTTCCCAGGTTTTCAGGTCTCCATCTTCACCTGATGGTTCCATCCAGCATCTGTTCGAGTCATGAAAAGACTCTTCCTGTTTTTAAGAAGTTCTGATTACACAATTTGGATAAGATCCTCAAAGGACCAACAAAATCTCTGAAGCATCACGTTGTCTTCTCTGTACCTATAGAAAATGGGGTCTGAAACCACCTGATTTTTCCAATTCACGTATACTTAGTTACCATGATGCTTTGTGCAGCTACACTAAATAACTTACAGATCTTGCCTGAGTGCTCACCATCAGTACAATCTCCATAAGTGACACCACATGAAGCTGGTGCTTATATCTCTTAAATAGAGCTCCCACAGCTGGGAGCTCAAGATGACCCACTAACATCAGGTGGTAACAGCTGCTTCTCATGGCTTGGCCTTGCATCAATTCACCTTGAAAGCTTATTGCTGCCATGCCATGGTGGATGCTCCATAGAGCTCTGAGAAAGGACCAAGGAAACCTGCTGGGGATCTGGCCTGAATATCTGGACATTTTGGTTTACATCTGAAATGCTCTCTGCAGCACATTTAATTTGATTTTGCCACAGCAGAGAGCTGCAGTGAAGATGGGGAGAAAAAGAAAATCCTCTTATATAATCTTTTGAACTGAAGGAAACAGTTTCACCTCTGTATGTCTTCTGTACTTTGTCTCATTCTCTGTAGTATCTTCTGCACTCTGTATTATTCCATTGCTAAGCCTACTTTGAATCTCTAGTTATATCTCCTAGACCTTAATGGGGTTTCACCCCTTCAGGGATTCCAGAAATAAACTGGTAATAGGTGTACCTTATAAAGATGATTCCCAATGCAGTTTTTCAAAATAACGTTTTAGGAATAAGTTTATGACTACGTCTACTGCTATTTCTGACCCTTGTAGCCAGTTTCACACATTAATCAAACTCACTCTTAGTTTCTGCTTCTACTCAGTTATTGTTCTGACTCTTGCCCTCTTTTTCAGTTATAAGACATCCATCTTTCTCCCTGAAAACCATCTACTTATAAAATACATTTCTAGTAGCTTTCTCTTTAGAACTTTCTTTCCTTTTACAAAAACCAAACTTCTCTGATCAGAATCAGAAAAATGACAGCTTACAAAAGAAAATTCTACTATATTGATGAGACAAAGAGTCAAAAGAGGTATGCCAAAATATTTCTGGAGGAAAAATGAAGTCTGGAAGATATATGTTTGTATATGTGTGAAATGGAAATTGCTCCTATTTTCCTGGTGTTTTGACTAGCCTTAATAGTCACATTTAAATACAAGGGATGGAAAGATAGGCTTTGCAGTGATCATTATGCCTAGCCCACTCAAATGTCAAAAATTTCAGTACTAGGTAAATTTGCATGTTATGTGCTTTATATTTTATTTATTGGAGACTGGTAGAAATACCAAAAAGAGAGAAATAAGACAGTAAGTGAACTCATATGCATTTTCTTCTCATTAAAATAAAGTTGTAGAATCACCATATTATTTATTAGTTAAAAACCATTAAAATAATTCACTGTATTTTAGAAAAACATTTTTAAGTTCTTTCATAAGAAGTTGAATATACTTAACAGTGAGATTTTCTTTCTATGGAATAGATATCAAAAGATTGTGTTTACAGCTTCTTCTGTACCCCGTTTTTTCTTTTTGAAACTATATTCCAACACGATTGTCATAGTGGGGTATAAATAGGAAATGAAGATGTGGCAGCTTTGCATCGATATTTACTTTGGAAGGCATGCTTGTGAAGTGCAGCATACAGCCCCACAGCACAGCATTGCCATTGCTAGTGACAGGCCATAACCTCCGCACTGAGCTTGCAAGGCTCTGAACTTTTCCTGACCCAACTACAGCTTTGGTTTCCTTGGTTTAGCTGCCACAGCAATTTGTCTAATTGAGCAGGCTTCTATGGCTAATTTATTTGACTTTTTGTATAATACAATCATAGCTTTTTATAGAGAGTAGTAGCAAGCAGTAACTCTATGAAGAGTAAGTTATTACATAATTACGTAGTGCAAAGAAACACAAGCTTACTTTGACAGCAGAGCTCTTGAGAAGTGAACACAGGATGCAGCACAGAGGGACAGAGGCATGGGGTGGCACTGCCATTGAATAACTTTGTCTGGGTGTGTATTACAGCAGAGGTGCTGACAGTCCTTATCCAGAAGCTAGGATTTTTCTGTGCCCCACAAAATTAAGAGTCCCTGCCATGAAGCCATCCCTACAGTAACAACCACCAAGAAAAGTCCACCAGAATTCCACAACAAAAATCAACATAGGCTATTTTATCAAAATAAATTCTGTAGGCAAAATTCCAGCACACTTGTTGACAATTTTCCTGCTCAGCTGACACAGAGACATTAGCTTGCCACTTATATTCTTACTGTAATACATATCTACCCTGTTATCAGAACTAAATTCCACATCCACCCCTGCACAGTCTGTTTTGTGAGCATGAGTGCAAACAGCGTCTTGCATGATATAAGTCAGTTTAAGTGGGAACACATGGGTTACTATTGGTTACCATGCATTAAAACTGAAGTTAAATCAGAAGCATTGTTTTTAAAAAAAAAAACAACAAACCCCCTGTTTAATTTCACCATTTGCTTACATGCATTTTGTGAATGAATTAGCTTCATGATGAGTTAATTAAAGACATGTGTATTGAGCAACTATTTTCTTTTCATTCAGCTCTTTCTTCAAGACACATTTCTGTCTAATAAGCATTTTAGTAATAACACTTCCATGATCTGCAAGAATCAAGGATTAAGATACACTCAGAATAAACCCAGATTGGTTTTAAATTTCTTTTCGTTTGGCTCCCTAGTCATTTGGGGTTTATCTGTCCCACTTGGTTTATCAAGGATACGGGCTATAACATTGCCAGTAAGTGTGAGGGAAATGTGATTCCCAGCACTGCAGTGTCATTTCCTAAGGCATGGTTAGTGACTCTTCCTCTGTAATGAGAGGGTTTACCATCATACCTAGTCTTCACCAAACACAGATAATCCAGCACATTTATGTGCTTATTTATATTGTAAAAATGGTTTACACTTACATGCAGAGATGATATAACTTAGTATATCATAGCAAGTAGAAGGACACTGGTCCTTTAACTGGGGTAAGCATTCAAGGTTGCTTACTCCCAGCCCAACACTGGGAACACTACATTATAGTGCCTGAGACACAGAAGAGGAGAATGAAAACATTTCCAGACAGATTTCATTTTAACGAAGATTTATAGTCAGTTTAACTTAAACTTTGAAAGCTCACATCAGAGACAAAAAAGGGTGTTTTAATTCTCAAAAAAAACGCTCCAGAGGGTTACTCAGTAAGCAAAACTGGAGACATTTCTACCACCTCACATGTTTGTTTTTAAACATTGACAGATAGTTATGAGAAGATGGCTACATCATGAATGACTGATTCCAGAAGTGATTTCCCTCTAAGTGAAATTACCTTGCTGGCAAAATACAGAAAAATGTTGTACAAGTACTCTGAAAAGGCACAAATATGAGTACCACATAGGGTACTGCAGAACAAGAATCTTTATTCTTTCATTTTTCAAATCTAATCGAGCAATAGGATTGGGGGTTTTGAGCTAATGTTGTTTAAATAGATGACTGGAGGGCATCTACATTTTCCTAATCTTACTCACTGAGAACAGAATTAAGCTTTTTACTTCTTGTTAACTTATAGTGAGATTTTAGAGTAAGCTTTTCTAAAAGCAATGCATCTCATTGGGGAAGAGAAATTACGTATGATAGTAACAGATGGAAATTACATACAATCAAACACAGCCAGAAAAAAATGAAGAGAGGTCACATTAAAAAGGACCTCGTCAGATCGCATTGCAGCACTGGTCGTTAACTCCTTCTCTTGAGCTCTCCCAGCTCCAGCAGAAATCTGCAGGAGCCAAGTTACAGCAGCAGGAAAAAAACAAGCCCCATGTGCATAAAATTTCACATGCAGAAGTGAACAAAACAGTTCTAAATGAAACAAAAAAAGAGGACAGAAGGGATGGGAGGGTAATAAAATGGAAAGGAAGGTAAATAAAAAAATAAACCTTCTGAGGTTCACATAATTCCAAGATTACACCTTTTAAAATTAGATATAGCTAGACAATTTCAAATAAAGTAGATCAACTTGAGCTAACCCTATAATGCAGAAGAATATCTGAAACTCTTCCCCCCTTTTTTATTTCTTCCTATCTAATTCTTTCCTTCACCTGCCACAAACATGAGTAGCCCTAACCACAGTAGAAAGAGATGTGTGAGTTGCTTATATTAGCTCTAGCAAACAAAATGTAAGAAAACATCCTTATACAAAATTCCAGCTCCAAAAAAAATTGCAATAATAATCTTAAATTATGGAGGATTATCTGAATTATCTGGTCACATTTTAGACTCCTTCAGAGTTCTCATAAGCTGCACTTGAAGCTCAGGCTGTTCAAAATGAATGATGTGTGCTTGTTTCTATAATTATCTCTCTTGTTCCTTACTGACTATACAAGTTTGGTTCATCCCTCTTCATTTTCTTATCCTCCCTGGGGGTAGCATATGTTTCCTCTCCCTGCCCACAAGTTGTATGCTGTGGTGTAATTCAGTTTTGGTGAATTACATTGATCTGTTCTGATAGACCTGAAGATGGAAACCCTTTATCAACTAATTTAACCAGTGTGCCTCAACTTCCTGCTGGAGACACTGATTCTAGACTGGGTATTACGTTTCAGATTTTGGTTCTTTGCCAGGACTACTAGCACTGGTTTCTGGTAATTTTGGTGACAACTGGCCATAAGCCCATAATGTTGGTACTAGAATTATTTTGAAAGGGAAAATAATCCTCGTGCTTTCTCATGTCTCGAATCCAATCAGTTGTGCAATGCAAAAATTACACCACAATTATTCAGTACAGTGACCTAGAAAAAGCAGCAAATACTACAAACCAGAGGGTTTAGTGGCAGCCCTCTATAAATGCACTTCAAAGGGCTTTCTTAAAAAAAACCCACACAACCTTACAGGAAGGGAACAAAACTTAAACCAAGTTAAATTTTTCTTTTTTAACCTTTCTAGGTAAATACTTGCTGTAGCCACATTCACAAAACCAGATATTTTAACTGTAACTTCAAAGGGCTAAAATTCATGATGAGATAAGGAGCAGTAACTAATGTAAGCGTATGCCTTAGGGAAGACATTAAATGACTAAAATAAACCAGCCAGCTATAATTAACAGTTTTATAGCAACTAATACAAAAACATCATTGCTATGCAGTATTTTAGAGGTCTAGGGAAGAGGTTTAAGAATTGGACTGCTTCCCTCAAAATGGCTGATAAGCCCCAGTGAGGATACTGTGAGCTGCTGAATGACTAGAAGGCAGCTTGTAAAATCCACAGCATGATAGTTAGGTGCTGCATTGCCAGGTATCATCTCATTCAGTGGAAAGCACTGCAAATGTTCACAGGAATCCAGCTGGCCTTTAAATATCAATGTAGACATAGTTTTCTGAAATGACTGCTTGATTGCAGGCAATCTAGGGACTTTGCGTACCATAAAGATGACTGAAAAGTCATCTGTGTACTCATCTGTGCTACTCTAGTGATTTCTGGGTCTTGAATACCCATTTTGAGACTTGTGTGCTCAGTTCCTACTTCACCTTAGTGTTTTGGCTGTAGAGATTTATTTTTGAGAATTGTAGTATTATTTTAAGAGCTATTTTCTTGTACACTTCAGTGCCTCTGTGACTTAGGAATGACGGAAAAACTCAGCATTGTTTTGATTTTAAGCAGTGATCATTTTGGGACAAGATTTTAAGTACTTTACACTATTTGAATAGCTCATGGAACGATAGCTGTAGCAGTAGCAGTTGCATAGGAAATTAACATATCTTCCATAGGCAACCTACCTAAAATCCAATCTACCCAAACCATTAAGTAGAGGTAACTACTATTTTATTGCCCCTTGTGACCTTCCTCAGCCTCCCTCACTAGGTGACTATTGCAAGTGGCCAAAACACAGCTAATACTTCTTGGCTGTCAAGCCTGAAACAAGCTTTTCTGGGAACACTGTGAATCGAGTACCTGAGGCTTTTCTGCCACAAAGCTCCATCCCAGGTACCAGAATTGCAGTCTCAATAGCACCAGAGCTCCAGGTGGAGGGAGCAGGATAAGAAGACACTTGCTATGTGCCCAAATCTCTCAGCATAATCTCCATTTCCTTTTACAGAGCTTCTCATAAGTGACTGATCCCCTCTTCCCCCCCTTCCCAAGCCCCCCCCCGAAGTATTGTGATGGACATTTAGTAGTAAAGGAAAAAACAGGTACCATTTTTTCTGGTAAAGACAGAAGCACGGTCCAAGGCACAACCTTAGGATTTAAAGAATGAGAATGGACAGAACAGAAACATGAACAGAGGAATAGAATACAGCATTCAGCTTTGTGAAAACATTTCTATTTCAACTGAGATAGCTTTACTTAAAATATGATTGCCAGTGAACAAGAGAGAATATAGACACAGCTAGATTTCCACAGACTCTGTAATCTCCTATGAATATGCTATTCTCTACATACTCATATGCCATATCTGCATACAGCATCACTGTATCCACAGTGGGAACTTGGAATATGTTCTTCCCTCACAGTGACCACATTATTGCAATGAATTATGTATGACCTATATATTAAGGTAATTTTTTATGCACATCAGAGAATTAACTTACTTTGATTATTCATTAATTTAAACAGTGCTGTCAGGTAAAATAGCAAGCTTTGTTTCAGTCCTTCACTGAGACGTCGAAAACACTGGTGCTGTAAGTTGTAGGCTCACTCTGTGTGTGAGTAGTTTATTAAATCTGTGCTGTAGGCTCTGTACCTTCTTTAGCCTACTGGGCATAAAAGATGAAATTGGTCAGATTTTTTTTTTTTTTTTTTGACAAATAAGCTTAAGTTTTCAATTAGCAGTGAACTAACTAGTTGTTGGCTGTACAGTACTGCTGCAGGTCTTTTCTTTAGGCACTTTGTGCCTACTCTGATTCTGCTTGTAAAAAGCAGTGCAATAGCAGGCAGATTCCAGCAGGGATAATTGACTCTTTTGTGAAGTTTCTTCACAGAACACTTGAAAATTGTTAAAATTGATCTACTATATTTAGAAAAGTTAAAGGGTAAAGCCACAGCAGGTACAAATTAGCATATTTTATTGAAAGTCACTGGAATTATAGGGATTTTGTCCAGCTAAATATATGACCTCACATGTAAATGTTGAAAGACTGAGCAGCGATGGCAGGTTTTTGCATCAGAGAATACCATTTCCATTCTACTACTTGTAATAAGTTGTGAAAAAATATATTCTTGTGAATTAGGAAATATTTACCTTGTTTCAAAGGGATATACTTTGTGAGTTATTGCTCATTAATGAAATAAGATGTGCCCAATCTGTCCCTTAGTTTAAACTGAAAAATTATTGCTGCTGTCTGTGGTTTTAAAAAATGTGTAGTGTACCAACTTATGGTAGTGTCTTTCCAAGAAAACCTATGTATGATTCCTCTGGAAGCTACATTAGAGTGTCTCTCATATAAAGTTGTCATGGAACAGCAGAGATGATCAGAAGTTATAATGTGACTTTATGTCTGCAATTAATGGAAACACAGTTGTTTTGAAGTGGATAATCCACCCTTTAATGTAAGACAGCTAAACACCATTAATGTAATTATTTGTTAAATTTTACTAAACTCAAGATTTTTACATAGGTATCAAACTTACTTCCATGGGAATAAAAGCAAAAAGAAATCCTAACAAATCTATTAAAAAGAGGAATGGATTCCCAATCTGTAATCTGCACTTTCATGGCTTTGGTCTGTTAATAATATAGTTTATCAACACATTAGCAAAACCTTTATCTAATCAGCTGTGCTATGTCCTCTGGATAAGGTTCAGAAAGAAAGATGGGAAAAAAGTATTTCCCTAATGCATAAGTGACTTCTCAGCAGAGATATCCTCTGGGACTAACTGAGGAGTATATATATTACACTATTTCACAGTATTTCCAGTACAGAAACAACGTCTTTAGAGCTAAGGATAAAAGAGGCTATGCTAACTAAATAGGGCAGCATTTCCTTAGTTCTTTATCCCTTGATTGGAGAAACTGGTTCTACATGTAGCAGGCACCTCTGCCCAGAGGTTACACTTGCTCCATGAATGATTAAATGCTGCTCACATGTTATTGCAAGGAACTTTCAGATGCACTAGCAAAGTGCTGGATAATCTTGTCCTTAACATTTACGTTGTGCGCTTAAGTTACACTTCCCCAGTGAGCACTCAAAAGAACTGTATAAACATTACAAATGGAGTAACAACTTCTTTAATGCAGAATTGCTATGTGTATTTTATAGAGAGAAAGATAAGAAACATGAGTTAAAACCACAGTAAAAACTTCACTGGCAGAATGAGGTGGTTATGCAACTGTAGGGTGAGTTACCAGTTCATAGATATTTGCACATTTTTAGAAAAAAAAAAAACAACCCTCACAAATATTCCTTTCTGGTCTAAATTAATAAATGTTTATTAGCATGAAGTGATTTCTGCCCTCTAGCTGCTTTATGAAGATGCATTTCTAGTAATGACACATACAATGAACCCCCCAAATGTTAGGCACATGCATGGTTATATATATATAAGTAATGACAATCACAGCCACCTCAGAGGCTCAGCTGGCAATCTGAGTAGGGGTTGGACCAGATGACCTCCAAAAGCACCTTCTAACTTTAATTACTCTACAACTTGAAGTTTCAAGTGGGGGGTTCTGACCCTCCTAAGCCCTCTCTTTTCCAAACAGGGAAACTGCATTTATGTAGAGCAGTCTTGCACACATCTTGTGATAGCATTAAATGTCAGAAGTCAAAATATCGCAAACTATCTGTGTCTGAAACATTAACTTTCAAAAAATTATGCTGCAATCTGCAAATAGTTTGTATACTTATATTGCTAGATCTTAAAACTAGCAGTCATAATAAAAACAGATTTCAATATGCATTTGAGTATAATCCAGGCTTCATCAAATTTGCTCTGGACATTAAAAGCACTTGCAAAATTTAGGCCATGTAATCAGTAGAACAGATCTGAAAGTCTCAAGGAGATGAAAAAGGCTTTGTCATTGTAATTTTCATTAGTATTAATGGCATTGCAAAGCTAAAGCCCTGCTCATCAGGATAGGGAAGTGCTTCTGATTGTTCGGGCTGGTATGCAGTTTTACACAGATATTTGGACAATTGGATAACCACACTAACTTATGATCCACTTGGAATTCAGATAAAAGCTGGACTTCAATGACCTTTTTCCCTCATCACTTTGGCTATGTTTCCTCTCCTCTCTCTCACACTGATCTCATAAAGCATTTGCTGGTTTTTGAGATCTGGAGTGAAAAAATGGCTTGAAATGGCAGATGAGCAGACAAATAGCTATTTCTTTCCTACAAATAACTACTAAGAGAAAAAGGAAGTTTTAGTGACTGTGGGCTGCTGTTCTATGAGGTTGTTCTAGATTTGAGACAAGTCCTAGACACACATGCTTTTTCATCTTCTAACCTTGAACTGTCCATTACACCAGGCTCTACTAAGTAGCTGTCTGGCTTTTGAAGCTTTGTCATCACATTAATATTCAGGACCACGTTGCCTTTGTGAAACAATGTACTTGATTTACTTGTTCTTTCCCATTCAGAAAAAAATATTCTTTTTGGAGAATAGATATTTAATTGGTTATAAAACAGGAGTGTGGCTTTTTATACATTAAGTTAGATTTTTTTCATTCAAGTTGCATAGACTGAAAACATAATCTAGAGCCTTCTGTTCACAAAGACTTTATTTAGAAGGATTTCCTTTCCTTCAGGAGGGAGAACCTTGCTTCAGTTATATTCCTTTGAATTACAATTAGAACTTTGAACTCCAGACAGCTGGATAAACAAATTTCCCTACCAATTTAATTATCCTGGCCTGCTTGTAGTACCAGCAGAATACTACAAAGCACATTGCCAATTAAAACTCTGCTTTTGATTGCCAGTAAAGCACTACAGTTTCAGGCCTGTGTAGCCAGAGGGAGGAGGTTGGGTTGCCTATTCTTGATCTGGGAAGCTGAAGCTCCCAGCTGCACATTGCTGGCACGGGTGGGTGAGGTGGTGCCTGGAGGCTGCAGGCAGCAGCACTCAGTGTATGTAATGAAAGCATAGACAGCCTAGCTTCGCTAGCAGCTTCCCAGCTTAACTCCATGCAATACATGCAAGACTGGCGCTCTCACTCATACTATACATTCCTAGTTGCTACAACCATATGTGCAGTCACAGGCTGCTTCAAATTTCACTGTACTTTCAAGCACCTCCTGGGAAGCAGAATCCTATACAGAGAGGCACAGACGTGTTGTGGCTCTTTCCTGTTAGGCTTTCCCTATGTGCCCACAGGGAGGAAAGATTCTAAAGCCTCTTTCATAGTTAAGTTGTATTTGTGCAGTTGGCTTACAGCTCCCAAATGCCCACCAAAAGCCTCCAGGCCATCTGCTCTAGGTAGCTATAAGCAGGATGCAGCACTGTAGGGAGGGGTGGGAAAGACCTCAGCTGAGAAGAGATCCATGTGAACAGAATGGCCCTGTGAGACTCTGGGACCAGTTAACCCTTTACTATTGTGCCCATGACCATGGTCAGCTGTGTCTGCTTTCAATCTCGTGTGGCAAGCATGAGTTCCAGCCCCCACGAGAATCAACTTCTCTGTGTTCTCTCTCAATTTCATAAAGATTCTGGCTGAAACAGGAAAATACCTGCATTTTCTGCATTTGACCCAAACTCCACCCATCAGTTTAAGACATTTGTAGCATCATTAATACTTTTTCATATCCAACACTGCTCCAACTTTGCCACAGAAGCAGGTCAGGAAAGAAGGGCACTGACATATTATGCAAAAAACCTCACAGTTGCCTAGCACCATTCAGCTGATTACCACTGACATTCTGAAATGAAAATATCTAATGATGTCATATTCTAAAGTAGTTTCTATTTTCTCCTCTAGAACTGAAGTACAGATTTTGAGAAACAAAAATGTCCATTAAGGCTCGTCTACATATTTCTGATTCTTAACTTGCTCTTTTTACTGTGCTAAGCAGGTTGAATTACACTAGAACTGCTATCACACTGCTCAGTAGCAGAAAAGAAGACCCTGGTAGACAGTGAAAATGAATACCATTGGCAAAAATTTGTGCTGAACTTTCCAAATGCACAATAAACTCAAGTTCATCAGAGCGAAGAAAAGCTGTGTGACAGTTTGTTGCAATGAATCTAATTATTGGTCTTGTCAGTAATGTGTTGCATCAAATCATTCGCTCAAAGAGAAACAATGCAACAGCACTGTGTACATACTATGTCATATTTTGCTGTAGAGCTGCATAAGCAAAGTGACAATTAGATTTGTTTAATAACAACTCCCACCTGAGTCAGTGAGAGAAAAAATAGGCATACAAAAGGTGATAAACACTGATGTTCCTTCTAACAGACAGAATATGATCTGAACTGTACTAAAAGGAAATGCTGCTAACGTGAACTGTAACCTCAGCTGTTACATGACATCTTTACTGTGAGTCTGTCTCCTTTTATAATGCAGGCAATCCTTCAGTGTTTTATGTGGTCCTATTAAAACCTAATAAGTGTGTATTGTCTCCAAAGAGAGTTGCGTACAAATTCATCCTTTTCAAGGCTTCCCATGTCTTCATTTTTATTTCTTTAACAGTTCCACCCAAAAGGGAGATGATGATTATGAAGATTACACTTCAAATAAGACTTGGGTTTTGACTCCCAAGGTCCATGAGAGTGATGTCACTCTTATTTTAAATGGCTTGCTGGAAGGATATGACAACAAGTTGAGGCCTGACATAGGAGGTATGTTTGGTTTCTTTTTAGACCACTTTTAAATAATCAGTGACGAGAAAGAAATTTCATGCTGTGTTATGCTACACAGGAAGCAGAATCCATTCACAGTAGTTATGAAAACAAATTACAATGTGATAAGACATCAGTGGCATGAAAAGTAGCCATGATTTCAGAAGCTGATGTAAATTAATACTGCTAAATCTATCCTGAGACCTTCTAATAAGACTGTTGTGATTTACTGAATCAGGCTGCTTGTAACAATTCACCTTCATAGAAGTTTACAATTTAACTTCAGTGGAAAGAAAAAGCAAGTCTTTACCTTCTTTTTATATCTAATGAGGGGTTTAGAAAACCACAAGTAATATATGGAAAGGAAGGCTGAAATGAGCCTGATCCTTGCATGCTGTGATGGACACAGACATAGCCCCTAAAAGCAGCAGATCTGTACTGTTTGATGCTGCATGAGACCTTACTTGCGCAGCAGGGCAAGAAGTGACTATGGAATAGGGCACAGAGGAATAGGTTCACAGAAGAAAACTGCTGTCGAGTAAGGCCAACTTCCCCAGATTTCCACTACAGTCAATATAAGTTCATAGCCCAAGCTTAGGCTCTGAACAGAGGTCTTATTTGACAGAATCACCTTTTGCAGGAATCTTCCTCTCCAGTGATTACTGAGGGAGCTCAAAGTAATAGATCTCCCTGAGTTGTTGCATGTCAGCTTGAGAAGGCCCCACGTGTGCACAGAACAGGCAGAAAATACCTCTGTAGAAAAGGATACAGGAGTAATCAGATTATACAGAAAAGCAACGAGAATTCATGGATGAGGCAGGCAGAGGAAAGCAAGGGAAGCAGAGAGCAACAAGGTCAATGAAGGAAGCAGTTTCTAACAAATTTATAAAGGCTTATTAACTATGGTATTTTTCACAGTGAGGGATAACATAAATATTTAACCTTCAATGTATGCATATAGTGTAAATTAGCATAGGAACTTGTCTTATTCTCCCTATCCAAGATTTTAGAGAATAGAAAGGAATTCAGCATTCATAAAAGAATCTGGGAAAAAAAGCAATGATGTTTATGTCAAGGTTTATAAGAATAATATCAAAACAAACTAATCTAACAACAGTTATTTCTTCCTGTTTCAGAGCCTTGAGTGTTATTTTTTGCTTTGGGCTCATGAAATTGTTGCTTACCTACAGCTGTCTCTGCAGGCACCAGCAGTTACGTTGTATGTGGCATTATAATGTAAAATGAGTAACGCATGAGATGCTAAGAAAAACAAGCCTGCTTATGTTGATGGTGTTTTGTCAGTGGTGTTTCTGTGACCTGACAGAAAATACACATACTCTCAATCAGATACAATGCACTCAAAATTTACAATGCTGGTTTCAGCATCTGTTCTTAAATAAGTGAATTTGTTCAGATAGAATAAACCATCTAAGAATTTGTCTCAAAGTGTTTCTAACTAATTTCAAACTGGAGACATCACTGTTAAATGTGAGGAAACATACAAGAGCAGTACTATAGCAAATTTCTGCTTGTGTTTGACTTTCATGTAGTTTATTTTGACCTTCACTCATGTTACTGATTCTTCTTGTTTCTCTTACAGTTAAACCGACAGTAATTCACACTGATATGTATGTCAATAGCATTGGGCCAGTGAATGCTATCAATATGGTAGGTAAATGATTGCCAGTTTTCTTACAATGCTGACTTTGTTACAAAGCCTCCATTATTTTTGACATTACAAAGCTTCCATTAGTTTTAACATTGTGCTATATTTATATTTTAAAAATATCATTATTATTATGGATGTGAGGACTATATGAGATATGAATTTCTACAAGACAAGAAAACTAAGCTCTATGCTGAAAAAATGTAATAAATATAGTTTTAACATATCCTCACACTTTTATGTGACAGCTTAACTCCTGTAAAACTGAGCTTCCAGATTGCTAAAAAATAAGGAAAACCATTTACCAGTGATATTAGCACTCCTGAAATAAAAAGAAAAAAGCACCAACAGATAAAAAGAAAAGCCTAAATCCTCTTCTCTCCTCTCCTCTTTCCAAAGTTCCAACAAAAAATGCAAATATATCTTCATACAGGTGAGGGAAAGTGGTCTAGCCTTAGCACAATGCCTGTTCCATTCTTGTTAGGTTTATGTGTAGAAATAAACCTTAAGATTGCTCTTTTCCATTCTACAACTACTTTTGCAGCTCTGGCTACCCAGTGGTGCCAGGGAATGTGAGGCTTGACCACTTCTGATATTAACTGGGGGCACAGGCAATGAAGGCAGCAAAGTAAGCTCAATTTTTTCTTTTCCTAGATCCAAGGGAATAAATAATTGTCCTCTGACCTGATCAGGTATGAGTTGAGGTGGGGGGACACAGAATCAGAAAGGTGCATATACTACCCAATTAAATCTTAGTTCCACCTATCAGTGGGAAAATAACAGAATGACTTGATTTTAAATAATAATCTTTGGTAAACCATGCCCTCAAAAATTGACTAAAAAAATATTACCAGTTCTAGCATCATCTTAGTTCATACTTTTTTCGTATGAAGTTAAGGAATGCATATCAGGAGTTATGTGAAATGCTGAGAGCTATGTTTTCATCAGTATTTCTGGTTAACACAACAGGAATATACAATTGATATATTTTTCGCCCAAACGTGGTATGACAGACGTCTGAAGTTCAACAGCACTATAAAAGTGCTCAGATTAAACAGCAACATGGTTGGGAAGATCTGGATACCAGACACATTTTTCCGAAATTCCAAGAAAGCTGATGCTCATTGGATAACAACTCCTAATAGGATGCTCAGGATCTGGAATGATGGCAGAGTGCTATACACATTGAGGTATTTATAACTGACTTTAATTTCAGTTTCTGTAGGGAAGGTGAAAGAGAAAGGTCATTTGAACTTGGGTCATTTACGTTAACCCTGGGTTTTTTTTTCGTATTTACTTATACATACAATCCTGAAAAAGGGAAATATTTAGAAGATATTATTGGCATGCAATTTATTTTATATTGGTAAAGAGTTTTATTTCTTCCTATAGTTTGTACTGTCTTACTCTACAGTAGTCATACTCCTATACTAAAATGAATATAAGCGTTGTTATAGAAATTCATCTTCCTTTTCAGGTATGTTCTAGCGTTTGACACTGGATTGATCCATATTGCCTTTTTTCTTTTTACTGGGCTAAACCAATGAACTCAAAATATCCTTGACTTCAGTAAATAGTTTAAATAGAGGTATTATATACATCAAAAGCTTCATATTCTGAATAATTACAATTTAGCTACATGAAGCTCCACCCTGCAAAAGCATTTAATTCCTCAATTAGCTAATGAATAAGGACTATGATTTCAGCATTGGTCATTTAAGGTTTCATCCAAAACCGACATTTATGCCCTGTCCCACTAAAATCTTTATGAATCCGAACTAGATATGCTCATGTGTGGATTCCTCAGTCATGTGTACACTTTCCTTTTGAGACAGATTGCCTTTAAAATCTATCTTTCTAATCATGAAGTTATGCATATGCCTACATTTAAGTGCAACATATGCAATATATAACAACTCAGATATCATATTCCCAATGACCATAAGATACTTCCTAAATGTGAAAATCCTAAGTGAGTTTTTTACTTTTTCTGATATGTAATACGGTATTTAGAACTATGTAAAATGTAGGTAAGAACAGCATTTGTTCAAGAGAATTGATAATTCTAAATCACAGTACAGAACTGAAGCTGTGAGACATAGGCCATCTGACTTCCAGACTGCATTTTTTTTTCCACTGTTTTTTCCACTTTTGCTGTATTGGGTGCCAAGAATTAAGTTTTGAAGAAAAGTATACCCATCATAATTTTAATGAATAGATCTGAAGCTTTGGTTAAGACAACCTTTTATTGCTGCAACTGTCTGAATTACAAAAAAGAGTTTTATTTCATAGTTATTTTAGATTCATTACACATTGCATCTCCAGAAGAGATAAGAGAACTACTGGAGTTGAAAACCAGTGCAAATCAAAGTCAGTCTGATAAAGAAGATCCTACGTCTGCTTTTGAAATGTTAAATTTGGACTTAGCTACACTACTGTTTCTTTGAATTCCATTACCTTTCTCTTCAACCCCCTCAGTTTCTCTCATTAGAAAGAGATATATCTGATGGAAACAGTTATCTGTTATTAATGTATACTTAGTGAGTTGGGGCAAGCACCAGTAAGGATTCAACCTGGATTAATCCAGAAGTCAGATTTGATAGTATCAGCAGAGATCCAGGTTCTGTCCTGGATAGAAAAGGGCTCTAGAAGAGCTGGTTGATTTTGTTTATTCACTTCCCCCCCAAGTCCATCCTGACCAGAAGGAAACGAAGCAAAGTTAGCAAGTGTGAAAAGAAAATGTAGAGGTGGAAGCAGGGACAGGGGGACCCAGGAAGAAAACAAGAGATGCTGACCAAGCACTGAGGGACAGGGTTAGAGAAGCCAAAGTTCATCTAGAGTCAAATCTGACCTGGGGATCCTGGTGAACATTCACCCTAAGCCAACAAAATTGGGGTTTTTTTTTCCTTTCCCCTTTTTCTTCTCTCCTCCCCCCTCCTCCATCCTTTCCAAAGTGCAAGTACCATGCATCTCATGGCAGGGCTGGAGCTATGTATAGTCTAGCAACAATTAAGGGAGTGAATGAAAAATGGTAGAGTTTTTAGCTGGCCCATGAAGGGATACAACCACATCTAATTTTGGATTTCTAAAAGTACATATCTCTACTTGATCACCTACACCACCTGAGTTATCATGCAGGTGCTCCTGATATTCAGTGGAGAGAAACATTTTCCGGTATATTATTCTTCTGATTTAAATATCTTATTTTGGAACGAAATTAAGTACATCCTCAGAGCACCTTTTCACTAGCTATCAGTGTAGTCTAGATGACTGTCTTGGATGCAGATGTCTAAATTTAGACTCTCATCCATCATTTCTGAAATAGAATTTTTATCACGTAAGATACATTTCCCTGGTGCATTATGGCATGTTGTGACACAGAGATTTGTCACTGCTCGTGAGATGACCTGTATATTTACTTATGGATTTGCTAGTCATGAGTAATGCTGCTACTTGAGATGCATAGGAACAGAACTTTAGTACCTTATTCTAATACACAGCCCAGAAAGTAGATGATTAGGGCCTATGTAACAAAAATCAAACACTGCTTATTAGTAACCATGATGGCTTCCTGTGCTTGAAATATCCAAATTAATATATACCTATCAATGGTTTATTTTTGCTTTAAATATATATATATATATATTGGTTTGCATTTGTTTTGCTTGTCACAATGTAGCTTTCAGGACAAACTTCGCAACTGCATTCTGTATATCCTGATCTCTTTCTCCTCAGGCTGACAATTGATGCTGAGTGCCAGCTACAGTTACACAACTTCCCAATGGATGCCCATTCCTGCCCTTTGGAATTTTCAAGCTGTAAGTAACATGCTTAGCAATATCCCTTTTTTACCCACTGTGAACAACTTACTATAAATTTATATTATTTATATTTACATACTAGGAGTCAGCGAGAATTATGTTCTTAACTAGACATAGACCAATGTGTTTTTTTACCTTATTTTCAAGTGTATGTTTCATATACGTTCACAAATACTATTGAGGAATGCTAGAAAATTATATAATTTCTGGAACCCATGTGATTCATTTATGGTAATAACTCAGCATAACAGTAGAAATATTTACAATCAGAATCAGTGTCTCATGGCCCGTTGCTTTTTCTCTCCATATGAGTGTTTTACTGTTGCAATAGTTTGAGTCAAAAGTTTGACATTTTGCAAACAGGTCAAGGTATGAATTTCTGGTCCAGCTGCAGACTTTTTGGCCATAATTGAAGGATGGGCAAAATTGCATCCTACTGGGTCCACGAAAGTAGAAAAAAAATATCTCAAGGGCTATTTTGATTTATATATAAATAAAATAAAATGTAACATTAAAAGGCACTACTAAGTAACTTGAGAAAAACATATTTATAATTTACTTGCAATAAGCTTCTCTAGTTTTTTCCAGAACTGGAAAATAGTGTTTTTACTCCCTAAAGTGCACCATAACCCTTGCAATGACTATAAACCAAAGCATTCTGTATTTTCCATTGCAATAAGATGGCTACCCAAGGGAAGAGATCATTTACCAGTGGAAGCGCAGCTCTGTGGAGGTGGGGGACACCAGATCCTGGAGGCTTTACCAGTTCTCCTTTACAGGATTAAGAAATACAACGGAGGTGGTGAAGACTACTTCAGGTAAGACAACTTATCTGCTTATGTTTAGATTCATTTTGGATTTCATTAACAGAAAGAAAAAAAGAGATTTAGAAGTTTGGAAGTTAACACTGGCACTTCACTGAACAATTATAGGCTTTCTAATACCTATGGAACAATCCAGGCTTTAGTATTTCTGAAGAACACTACACAGGAAGTAAGTTGTTTACTGTCCATTCTTATCCCCCAAGTAATACCTAAAACTGTCAGGAGAAAGCTACTACTGCAAGGGGAGTGTAGGCAAGGGAACTTCCTACCCTGTTTCAGTGTAGAAAACAGCACAGCTGAGCCACTAAATGAGAACGTGATACTGATTTGAATAGTTTACAACCCCCTTCCAGCTTCTAGTTGCAGAAAGTAGGTCTGCACAGAAATAAAATACAAAGTCCCAACCTCTTTACTACAGCAGCTCCAAGTTTATTTTGTTCCTCAAAACAGGGCACATTCAACTCTCATTAAAGAGAACAGCCTTACAAATCACTCTCAGATGATTTTCCTGCATATTTCTGTCTCCTTGGAAACAAGTAATGAGATCTAAAATGATAAATGAGCAAGTACTCAATATTTAATAAAAATAGTGATTTTTAACACTACTAACTAAGCAGCAAAATACATGCTTCTAGACATATATATTGTTTTATTTCTCAGTGGAAAGAAAATCAGTGAATATGAGAAAGGATGCAAAGAGGAAATACTAATATTGTATGTGTATGATATACCTTGCCTTTGGTTTCTCCCTTTCAAAACGATCAGTGAAATGAAAGCAGTTTTCTTTTCTGGTTGCTTTTGATTTTTACTTTATTTTCCTTTTCTGGTGTATATATTGATTTAACTTCAGACATCTGTGTTAATTCAGACTTAAGAAATATCTTAAGAAATATAAAGAAATATCCCCATCCATTTTATTTCGTAAAGGTCAGCACTGTTCTATTCAAAAGAAAGTGAGATATACTACATAGGAGAGAAACCCGTTGTGAATTACACCGGGGTGCAAACAAAGGGGTTGAAAAGCAATTCAAGTTCCAGCTCCTGAATCACCAGACATTAAGCACAAATGACATGTCTAGTCTTACAAGCAGGGCAAAAATGGAATGAAGCCTCACAGCTGTAGCCACATTTGCCTTATGGCATCTTCTGCCATTTTAGATGAGGAAGATATTTAGTCAGCTGCTCAAGAAAGCATTTGACCTTTCTCATTTTCCCAGGAAAAAAACCAACAAATAAAGGTGCAAAAGTGAAGAGAGCAGTGTGTGTGCGAGCTGTAGCTGCTAATAACCATCGTTACACGTGGCATGGTGGAATTGCTCTCGAAGCAGAAATATAAACAGTGATACATCTCACCTCAGACTCCCCCTGAATAGGCAAAGCACAAAAGGCAGCAGTGTACCCTAGTGTGGCCAAAGGTCTCAACGTGCTCAGGTTGAAAACTAACTTTAATTCAGCCTTAATTCAAGTTCCTTTTATTTGCTCCTTTTCTTTTCTTGTTGAGCCATTCTCTAATAAACTTCTTTTCTTTTTGGGGGGTGCTGGGGGTAGAAAGCAATAAAATCTTAACATACTACAAGCTACAGATCCACTGATGCAGCACAGCTTGCACTGGTGAACCAAAAGCACATACTGGGAAATAAACATTAAAACACAGAAAGTAAAAAGATACTTTCCCATGCAAAGAAAACCTTTTATTTTTTTCAGCCATTCAAGCTCATGGTTCTCACCTGGAGTTGCATTGTTAGTTTTTAATCTGATGACACACACCAACCCTTTTAATTTGCCTTAAGAAAAAGTAACTAGCAACTAGCATGCACTTTAAAGCAGGAGTCACTCCAGCCATCACTAGATTCCTAAGAATAAATGCTTGTGAAAGCTACTCAGATTGCTGAGCTGCTTTCAAAGACCTGCTGAGTATACAACCTTGGGGAAACGTCTTGTGTATACATTTATTTTGCTGCAGTTATCTTATGTTTGATTCCCCTTGCTCCTTTTGTTTTTATGACCGTACGTATGCAGAAAACTGGATTTGATTTTGATTTAGGTGCAGTATCTAAATAATTAGAAAGTGGGGAAAAAACAACCACAACAAAACAGGGGTTGTCACAAATCTGGTCTGTCTACTACAAATATTTTGCTAAAGCTGGCAGAGCCTAAAGAGTGTTTATTGTTCTACTTAAGTGCCTTATTAGCATGCTGGGAACTGCAGTAAGTCCACTATTCCTCAGCCAGACCCATATTCTACCTGTTATTACTCTCTTACATGCACACATTTTCAAGAGTTTCCCAAAAGAAAAGAAAATAATTCCAAGCTTACAAATTCATTAGCAACTGATGTGCAGCCTGAGTACACAAGTTAAATGTTTGAATGCCTATATTGCTAAAATAAGTCTTGAGACTTTACGCAACTAATTGCAGTGCTGTGTATAATAGGATTTAGGTACCAATTAATGACCAAATGCCAATGAGCCAAGGTACAGTGGAGGAGGCAATAGGAAGATTCACAAGATCTTGGAAAGAGGACTATACTTCCAAAACTCTTCCCCAAAAGTAAATTTAGATGACAACAGAAAACAGAAAAACCTAAACACAAGAAGGGGGAATTAGAGAATATGAGATTGAACAGCTACAGACAGAAAGAGCTTGGGAATAGCGTTAAAGCATTTGAAACTGGAGTTAACTTTTCATATATTCATTTACTCCAAAACAAATTCTTGTTTTCAGCTTCATGCCCTCCAGTGACTAACAGATACTAGTCTTTAAGAGCTATGCTTACTTCCTGATCAAAAGAGAGAAGAGAATCAGGAAGGGTGGCTGAGACTTAGTTATTACAATCTGTTACCTTTTTTCCTGTCATGCCATAGCATGAGAATATTAAAGTACATTTGAGATTTAGGCTGAGTTATGGGCAGAGAACGACAAGGACTGTTTGAGTATAAGCTTCATAAGATTTGAGGAACTTGCTGAAGTAACTACATTTACATGCTGCTCTTCCCTTGCATGCACTGCACAAACAAGATTAACTGAAAGGGACAGATGTGGGATTCTGTCCCTTATAATTTAGAAAATCCCAATAACAACAGAAAAAAGCAACTGGACTATTATAAACCATGCTGTCTGTTTCTTATCTGAAGTGAACCTCCTTTCAATTTCAAATTCAAATTCACTCCAAAGTCAACATCCAAATGTGATTCTCATTTTCTTCAAAAGTCACAGACCAAGCACTAAGAGATTACTGAGCTAATGAAGCCCACAGCTGGTTAACAGTGGGGTCTTAAAAGTGTTAACTCTCAACCTTCTGCCCTATGAACATTTCATTTCATTAAGATGACTAAATAGTCTGTATATTTAATAAGATATTACACATACATATTTGTTTGATTTTTCACTACAAACTGCTACATAAAGAGCAGTGGTTTAGTTCAGCTTATTTACAATAAAGTGCATATTAAGACATAATATAATCTGAGTTATATAAACTGCTACAGTTGACCTCATACACCTGTAAACTGAGATAGGTTTAAGGTTTATTGTATTATTAAGTATGTCTCTAATCTTTGTTCAAACAGTCCATATCAGTCATTTATTAAGAAGCTACCAATTCTCTTGTGTGACCTTTCTGATCTTAGTAAAAGGCCCCATCCACTGAATGACAGTGAGGCTCTCAAATAAAAGGGGGATGAACTAATGGCATATTCTAGAGATTTTTTTGCCAACTCCTAAAATTTGGATCGATGCTGCTATGAGTAGTGGTTATAAAAAAATTATCAAGATTTACAAAATCCCACTGGATTAGTAGTTAACGCCTATCTGGAACGTGATGCACTTTGGGAACAGGAAAATATGAAATTTCCAGAATTTTTAATTAGTTACTTCAAATAAAGAGGAAAAGATTGCAGGAAGGAATAAGCAACAGCACAAATACAAACAGATCAGCAGTTGTGTAAAAAATTCTGGGGACTGTAATAGTCCAGAAGTACACATGGACAGAGGATGTGACACTGTTGCAAAAAAAAACCCAAACCCAAACCCACCTTTTCTGGGATGCATTAATCAGTGTTGTGTGTAAATGAGGGAGAAAAATTTACTGTCCTACTCTGACAAACTAATATCAAATGGTTTATTAAAAAAGTTCACTTTTAAGGGCAACATTTTAAGAAAGACAGAGGAGTGCAGGAGAGTATAATAAGTAAAGGGGTTAGAAAACATGCCCTATAAAAACATTTAGAAGCATGGAACCAGTCTGGAAAAAAACATAATTGGTGATTATTAAAGAATTAAAATAAAAACCCTAGGCTTATACCATAACAATAGTCAGCACTGCCACATATTATTTAGGGAGACTGCAGAAACCTTGAAGTCAGATTTCTTATTAAATCATACCTCAGACCAGGAGGAAAGGACTACCTTAGATCTTGAAACTGTACAGTTCCCATGAATTTCACAAAATTACTGCACAGAATGCATTTCTACTCACTATTCCACTGGTTTTGCATGTACAAAATACTGTACTATGCAAACCATTTTGTGAACGTGTAATTATTCAGGACAGATTGAGCTTCTGGTATTCCCAGTTCATTTTTTTAACTGGGTAGTTCCATTTTTAGACATGACATTGCCTATTTCTTATTCACACAGCCTGTCCTGAATTTTTAATTAGATACAAAGGCACTATAAAACTAATCAATAAATAACTATTCAACAAGCTACACAGGATCCATGGAACTGGTGAGCCAATATCTGTAAATTCCTTTTTATTTTCTTCCTGTTCTGTGTTTTACAGAGCTAATCGGAACTGTGCAGCAGAGAGTGTATTGCTCATAACTGATAAACAGTGTCAAACTGGCAATTAAATATTTATCTTCCTATGCATCTATTAAATCACATAAATAGATCCAGGTCTGGTTTCTGGTTTATCAGGAAAATGTGGTCAAGGCTATTATTTTGTGGAGGAGGATGTACTTGGCAGACTTGTATGTGTTAATGCTGTAGTGTAATGAACTGAACTGTTGGAAGGCATGAAGTCCCCAGAGGTTCCATAATGCTCCAAACCCTCAGAAGTCTTCTCCCTATGCTTCTTTATTAAGTCAAAGCATGATGTGACAGGTGCACACTATATTAGAAGATCTGTGTTGGGAAATAGGCCTGACATTAAAAAATGGCCATAGGCAGATTGCCACTATGACTAGAAATCCCTGACATCCTCATATGCAGCTCCAGGTGCTAGCATGAGCTGATTATAGCCTATGGCATTGTTAGGGAGTTCCCCCTGAGAACTGAAAACTTTCCCTGTCCGAAGATTTTAATCTAGTGAATAGGTACAAGACACTACTAGTACCAGCATTTTGCTTTTGGCAAAATTTAAACATACTTTGTATCCACTTCGAAGAGGAGCGAATGATGACAAGCTTTAAGTCAGAAAGCCCAGCCTAGTATTGAATTTTGCTGTGTATTACTACTGTCTTCACAGTTTACGAGAGGATTTATCTCAATACTCTTGTTTTTTTGAAAAGCTATATTAAATTATTACCTTAAACAAACTTTCTAAAAGAATACTGTCTCTGTAGGATTGTGAAACATTTAAGCAGTAGGCAGACACAACCAACTGAAAGGCCTATTTTTATGTTTGCTGTTTCAAAGGAAATTCTCAGCTCTCAGCAAATACCTCTAAGATAACCCTAAAATATCTGAACAGCTATACCTTAAAATATTACTCTCAACATAAACATTCTTGTCACCTGTCCAGAAAGAGAGCACTAGGGAGTAATTTTGCTTATAAATTATTCTTTCACCCCCTTTCAAACTCTCCCTTATTTTAACTCACATAAGCCACAGTTTAACATCACTATATCCAACACATAATTATTTGAAAGAAAATACAGGAAGGCTTAGCTATTTAATTTTCATATACCACCATTATGAAGGCTCACAATTCTGTGCGCAAGAGAAAGATTTTTGTTATGGTTGTAGTTTACAATAGTTTGATATTGCTGTCAGGGAATACAACCAGGCTAAGGTAACTACTTGTGCTTTTTTACGTTTTATTTTTGAAGGGTAATGAATAAAACACATTTTTAACAATTATTGTTTTTAACAATATTTTCTCAACCCAGATATGAGTATCTACTCAATCATTCATCAAAGCATAACAATTAAAATGCAAGTTTGCTAAAATTGTAATTTTGAAAAGTTTGGTCACTGAAAATAATTCGTCTATATTTCAGGATTATGTCTTCAAAGAGCAAAGTTGTAGTACAGTTACATCCCTCCCATACCTGTTGTATACTCTACACTTTCTCATCCAAGTTGGTTAATTGTGTGGCAAATGCATCTTTATAGATGAATCCACATGACTGCATAAATGAACTAATTCAGTAAGCAGGCTTTTTGGTTCCTCCCTGTCATGCAGACATCCAAGATCTACAAAAATAAGTACATTTTTCCAGAACTGCGAAACCCATTTATCTTTATATAACCCCTGTGAGGCAGACAAGATGACAGGGACAAGCTGAAAGCTCCCTGAGAAACCACACAATGAGTTGCAGACAAGAGGGACAGAGGCCTCTCCTGAAATGACTCGGCTGGACTTCAGGCAACTGCATTCAGGAATCTTAGATACTGGCTGCTTCAGCCCTTGGCAGCATCCCAAAAGACCTGAGAAAACCTGCACAGCTGCCTTCCCACTTCCTTTATTCACCCAAATGACTCTTTTCAACACTTGATCTATAGTTGCTTTTTAAATCTCTATGGGCCCATTCCTGTGACAGCACAGTAACAGGAAAATTCATGCCACCTTAACAGTACAGGCTCAGGAGCAGAGAATTTAACACAAATGACATATCCAACAAGAAGGCCCATGGATCCAAATAATAAATGTAATTAATAGCTCGGTTTGACCCGTTTTTCTGACCCATACTCAGTTATAAGCAATAATAAGGATCTTTCCAGTTTATGTGGCAAATGTAGCTGCACTTCCATAATGTTGTTAGGTGCTGTAAGATTCCTTGTAAAGAGCTCGATGTAAGCAGTGAAAACTGCCAAGCCATGGCAGTAGTGACAAAGCTTGACTGAGGACTGAGGGGCCATCACAGCTCTGGGGTTAATGCAAAACACGTCCAGAGAACAAAAAGTTCCTCAACTTCACTACCTCTTTTATGGTGATGGGCTAGATCGGTATGGTTTAATAGGCAGGGGATAAAACACCAATATTCCTGTGAAATTTGTATGTTTCAAATTCTTTGAGATTGAAAGAATCTTACTTGAATATTATATTTTATCTTTTGAGAGGGGTTAAAGGTTTGCTTAAAATTCCAGTGACAGTAATTCAGCCCTTTGTTACTCTTTCTTAGACTCAATGTCAACTGAGTCAGCCCACCAAAGTGAAATCATGACTAGTCCTGAAGAAAAGGGTTGCTGGGGCCTGAAACCTCTACCAATCCACCCTCTCAAGAGTCTTCCCAATTGAACACTCTTGAGGGTCAAATTTATTTTCCTGAGTTTGTCTTTCTGTAGCTTTGCCATATCTGAAAGCATAGCTTGCTATAGTTTAAACTGAGCTTTAGAAAGGTCAGGTAAAGTTAAAAAGGATTAATGTACAAGAACCGAAGAATAAGGGATAATGTGGAATCTTACAAGCATTTGCACTGAACCTAATGCAGGGTAACTGCAAAAGCACATAGATTAAAGGCTTGGTTTTGTAGTAAATATGGTTTTGTGGATATAAGACAACAGTGGCTTTAAGAAATAACATTTATTAATTTCATGCCAATAAAATAATTAGGCCTTTTAGATAATTTAAATTATTTAACAATAAAGAAAAAACATCATTTTAAAATGTTTTTAGTTTTAGGATAAAAAAAATCAGCAGATTAACAGTGATTCTATCTCTTAAGACTTCTCCTGTAAATAACCAGCATACAAATTTTTGTGGTGCCCCTAATGCTCCTATGAATATATTTTCATGAGTACTGATGACTCTTTGAGACACAAAGCATACTAACACCCCCACTCCCTTTCTTATTTCCTGTTTGGTAATGAAATAATAATTCTCCATCTACTGACTGATTTTCACAGAAAATGTCACAATATCACAAAAGAAAACTCACTGTAATTCCACTCTTTGCCACTGGAGCTAGAGCTATTTGCAATGAACTGTGGCAAGATCTTTGATCCAAAGGATTAGATACAATGGCTTAAAGAATAATTCATATTCACATTTAGCATTAAAAAAGCTCGGAATAGTAAGCATTTTTTAAAGATTTTTCTTCATAGTGATTAAGTATGTTTAAAGTCTCAATTTAAATAAATACATGATTTATTGTGCTGTTTAAATAATTTAACATCAAGCAATCCTGTGAGAAATCGGAGGGTCCCTGAGCACTTCAGCCTTTCAGATGGAGTCACAAGCTAATCTGTGCAACCTGTTCATTGATCAGCACAGCAGAGCACAACATAGCACAGCACAACATTTCTCACTGGTTTACTTCTAGAACCTTTTATATTAAAAACCCACATTTGTAGTGCAATGACTTTAAGCTAATTTCTTTCAGAGTTTTTTTCCCTTGGTCTTATATTACTCATCATCTTCCTGCTCTTTCAGTGAGAAAAATAAGTTTATTGAGAATGTTTGAAGCTGACAGCTTAATGATCAGGATCTGTATAGTGCAGGGGTAGCTCCTTTGAAATAAGTTTCTATTTCCCTGGGACACATATATATCCTAAATAATAAATACATGCCTCTAAGGCTGTTCCTACAGTTAAATCCCCTCAGTTTGCAAATGCAGTTTCTGGTTTCTCAATCTCATGTCATTACATAGCATTTTTAGTAGCCTACTTAGATAAGATGCTGGTTTGTTGTGGGACATTGTCATTGTATTTGAACAGATGTAATTGAAAGGCTGAGTGGAAGCAAGTCATACATGTCTGCATAGCAAGAGTATCTGAGTCAGGCGGCATTGGTGGGAGCTAATAATACCCAAATCCAGCCAAACATCCCATGAAAAATGCAAATGCAACCAATTTAACATCACTAAGTTTAGAGAGATCTTACCAGTAAGAGTTGTTTTTTAATTTTTTTGTATCAAATAAAACAGGAGAAACAAAAAGTAAATAGACTATGGTGTTAAATGAAAATGTCTACAATATGCAAAAATTTCTAAAACTCTTTGCAATACCTTGTAACTACAAAAAGTTCTACTTACATTTTTAAATGTGTTATCTACAGTTCCATAAAACCATCCTATAAAGTTGAGAACTTATTCTCCAAGAGGAATGTAGTGGCACAGTGTTAAGCATGGGAGTAATGCTCAAATATTTGTCATTATTGTTTAATGTTTCACAAACATCAACTCCCTCATTTTTATTGTTATAATAAATTCCTAATTGTAAATAGCATGTGTTTTAACATCAGTTTTTTCATCAAGGCATAATCATCCTCATTTTCATGTATACCATAGAAGCTATAAATACGCCACTTACCTCAGAAAGTGATAAGAGTCTATTAAGTGAGCTCTCTGTTACTCTCAAGAAGACTGCATAATTAAGGTTAAGGAGCTGCAGGATAAAATTTATGTAATAACACTTTCCTGCATCATGCCCTACATAAGAGAACTTACCAACATGCCACCACACCCTTCGTGTGTGTCAGTGCCACTGACTAGGAATGGTCATGAAACTAGTCAACAAATTGCCATTTGTTCTTTCTTGTATATAGTCCTATGAATAAAAAAATAAAAATAAAAAAAAAGTCAAAACACTATTGCAAATAATGTGCTCTTGCTGACTGTAGCTCAACGCTTTTCTTTTAATCTTGACAGTAAGAGTTTGAAGAGGAAGTAGAGTCATATTATGTAGGTAACACAGTCATACAAGTTGCTTCTGTTCTCCGAGTCCGTAGATTAAACCCCCCCAAAAAACTCTCTTCGTTCACCCCCTTTCAAAAATCTTAAAATGAGTTCATACCCTGTCCATTCAAACTACTGATAGCAACAACTATTTCACCTTACTCAACATCCCTTCTCTAGTTATGCAAAATACAAAATATACAGTCAATAAAGAATTAATAGCGATTTCTTAGATGGTTTTCTGCTCTTTCTCAGTAACATTTATTTAAAAACAAACTAAAACAAGTTGGAATACTTCCAACCACCCTTGTAGTTCACCAAAAATTCTTTTCTTACATCACTGTACCAAACTACTGGTCTCGAACAGAGCTATTAGATTGATCTAGCTGCAAAATCATAAAGTGAAACAGCAATGCCTTGGAATTGCATATCTTCACTTTGGTTGTACGAGTGCAGTAGCAATAACCAGGGCAGTTCATGACAGCATGCTGTCACTTCAGCTACGTTTGCTCTACTGCTAAGGATTTGAGCTATGAAATAAGAGCTCTTGAATAACTGTCAACATTTCTAGTCATCCTGTAATAATATTATTGAATATGAAGAAATTACTTTTATTATTTTTTTTTAAACAGGAGTTGTCAAAAACTGTATAACTAGGTTTAGATGAGTTGGGAAGGAAAAAGTTTCTACCTCTTGCATCTTTCTGTCTGGCCCACCTCATTCCTAGTGCCATACCCTTTAAAGTTTATAATGGATTTTTGTTTCCTGGTGTCATAAGAGATTTTTCTCTAAGGAAAATTTAAAAAAAAATTAATAGTTCTGTGAGCAGAAGGGCTGATTTCTGATAGCTTTGCATCTCATGGATGAATGGCAAAATTCCGTACTGTCTAATGAACATGTAAACGCCAATTGAAGCTTTTTCAGCAGCTGAAGCATTCGTTGCAGGCGTTCTCCAAGACATTTCTCTAGAGTCTAACAGGAACCAAATTCATGGCTTAACCTTTCCTGGGAGGAAAAGTGTAAGGGGCGGCTGATGTTGTGGAAAACAACAGGGGACCATTACACGAGTCCCTCAAATCCCTCTACCTGTCTTTTTGAAACTTTGCAGCTTCTGTATTAATAGTTATAACTGATCCATATATTCAGAATTACAAGCAAGGAGGACCTAGGATAATAAACCCTTTCTCTTAGAGGAAGAGGATACAAAGCAATATGTTTCTCTAAATTTTAACAAAAGCTTTACCAGTACCAGTTTTCCAGTTTATAAAATAAATAAAAAAAAAAAAAAAGAGCTATTCAGTATTGGTTTCATTTTTAATTACATTTCACATGTCATTGTAATTCCAACCTCTGGATGGGACTCAAGCTCTATGAGCCAAAATATCACAGTAAGAATATTGAGAATTAAACTGAAATGAGGAAACAACTGAAATAATCTGAGATGTGCACAGCCCAATATATTTAGGTAAAAAAATGCCAATTATTATATGCACAGTTCAGGTAACAGTTGGGTTTGTTGTGTGGAATTAGAGAGTAATTCCCTATCGTAGACTGAACTTTTGCATGAAGATTCTGTATCAGACTTGAGAACAAATATTTTGCATATAAATGTTCTTGAAATAATACACTACTCCTGCACCTCTGAAAATGAAAAAATCAGCCCAAGCTAGTCCTTCATATACAGAGCCAAAAAGACTAGGCTAGTTAAATGAAGGAGGTTTATTCCACCCGTACTACTTAAAATCAAAGATAAACGTATGATAATTGTTACTATGCCTGTCTGAATGCTGTACCACAGGTACCACCCCCATGCACAAATTTTAAAATACAATATAAAAACATATTTAAAGGAAAAAGAAGCCTTTCAGAAAAAGACAATGAAGAATATAATTTTTTTCTATGGCAAAACACTAATTTTATAATTCCCTTGCTCTGGATATACAAACTTTTTTTTTTTCTTCCAGATATAATTTCTATGATAGTGGAATTTTAATCCAAGACCAGGGTTGCTTGCTCATAGTAATACAACTAAACAACAAATAGATTGGCTCCCCTTGAGAGATGCTTGAAAGAGCTGTGTTTACACCTGTGTTCATATTTTCAAACATTCACTTTGCTTAAAAAGGTTTTTCTCATAGTTGTTAGGATCAAGAAAAGGGAGGAAGGCAAATCAGTAAAACATGTATTTTTCAAAACCTACCATCAGTCATCTTCTTTTGAACTTATTCTACTTCTAGAAATGATAAAATGTTTGAAATTCATCTAGCTGGGAACTGTTGGGATGCAATTTGAGAACACTGCTGTCATTTCCACAGTGAAAACTAAAAGTCATGACAAAAAGCAAACCTCCAACTTCTCTTTTTCACTCCAATGAAGTATTTTAAATTCTTACGTGGCTTTGGCTACCCCTTCTCTTCCACCTGCAGTATTTGCATATGAATGGCAAAGCACTTGCTGGGAAACGGGGCGAGCAGACCTGGACCAGGCAGGAGGCCTGCTCCTGGGCACCACGCAGTGGAGGACCAGTGCTGCATTTCATGATGGGAATGTTGGTTTCTTGGAAGGAAATGCGATGGCATTTCCATATCCACATCCCTTCCTGAAAACTACGAGCCCCTTCAAAGCAAGCATTGTTTTGCTGGATGTGAGAAGTTATTGCTTGCAATTTTATTGCTTTGCCTCCTAGGTTTGAGTATCCTTGTGCCTTATGTCATCTGACCTAACATCATAACTAACTTTGTCTCATACGGAATCTCTATAACAAGCTGCTCCTGCAAGATATGGATGATCATTGCATCATTTCTGCATCCAACCTGTCATCTCAAACCTTAAGTTTTTCATGGTAGCAACCTTCACAGATATATACAAAAAGCATCTTAACATTTTCTGGTGCCTAACACCAGTTGCAGCCTTATCTCTTCATGAAGTTACAAACACAGAACCTAAACTTCTAAAAACCAATGTATGAGACCTTACAAAGATCTAACTTCTAATGACTTTACCTTACATTACCAATATGGAGGGTACACTCCACGGTTCTGCAGGACTCCAAATGCGTCCTTCTCTGTATGCCACACAGTATCTCAGATGCAGAACTGCCAGTTCACTTTTAAAAGCTTTGCAGAACATAACTTTTTCAAACGCTAAAAGAAGAAAGCCTTAAAAAGACCTAGCCCGTGGGATTCACAGTGTAATAACCTCACTTTTAAGGAAAGATTAAGAGGTTGCACTTCCTGGCCTGAAAACATACAATGTGATGATATTCACACTGCAACATGGAATGGAGACTCTCAGGGGAACCTGTTTTGTAGTAGTTGTGAATGTTATCCTGAATATGTCTATTTCAGAAATAGTTCTTCAAAGGTCTCCTCTTGAAAAGGTCAAACCATTTAAATACCTTGTAGGATTTGGACTAGGGTGATTACATACATCTAGAAGCTTTACCTTTATTCCTGTGAAGCTGGTAACGGAAACTTCAAGATGGTATCTGTCATCTTTAAAGAATTTTTTTACATCCTAAGCTTGATCTGTTTGACTTCAAATGGCAATACTGGTTATAAATTATTCATGAATCATAGCTGTCTCTGAGACATGATCTTCAAACTAAGCATCCTCTTCATCTCTATTCTTCCCTTCAGGCCTGTTGCATGCAGGCCTGTCGCCTGTCTTGAGCTTGGCAATAAGTATAGTTTTAGAACATCATCTCATTTTTTGTCATTTTTTATAGTTTTCTCTTTCACTACCTCTGATACCATTATTTCTTTTTTACCTCTGTATTTACTATTGTAACCATAACCTAGTTCCTTCTGCTTCAGTGCCTTTTATTTCTTCTTGTTCTACGATTTTAAAAATAATTTGCCACCTCTTCTAATAGCTAAAGAGAATCTGGGTTTGACAGCTTCTTTTTCTTTACTCCAACAATTTTACTTTATACTCAATGTCAGTAATATCCTCCTAGAAAGCTCAAGAGATTAAAAATACACTCAAAAACGTTTGCCATCTCCTTTCTTAGCATATAAATAACTGTTCCATTAAAGCTAGCCTTTTCCTTTTCATTTCCTCTCCAATCACACCTTAGACTATTTTGCAACACCTACTTTTACCAGCGGATGTTTCTGCTGTTACATGTTAGCTGTGATTGTGAACAAGATTAATTTGCACATCGCTGGAATTTTGCACCTGGTTTCTGCAAGAAAAAATCCTTATGAAACCAGAAACAATTTGGAATCTGCACATGGAGCAGGCATTTTCCTCAGGCAGACCGATAGCAGGAGAATGGATATATTGGCTACCTCTCAAATGTTAGTCCTACAATAGCCATTTCCAGAGGAATGCCTCAAATTGGAAAACAAATACATTTCTGATATTTTTATTTAAAATTGACTTAAGCAGTTATAAAAACCCCAGAAATATGAGTCAGATATTTTATTTTTAATAGTCATATGTGTGAACTCTGGAGCACTCTTCTAGCTAATCTGGCAATATTTTACAGCAATATAATGGATTTATCTACTTAAGAATATGGAACAAAATGTTTCTAAAATTCTTTTGCATTTCTCATTAGAAAAATAATTTTTAGAGGTAAGTGGCTTGCTTAGATGCTATAAAGGATGGTTCTAATACATTTTAGACGTTTACAATGTGTTGACAATAAAAGTTATTCTCAAATAAGTGAGCCTAAATACAGATCCAGAGTCTTCTAATGAAAATCATTCTAAGCTTTTGTGTGTAGGAGTTATGTTATTTTAAAAGCTTTTTAAAAGTCACATATGTAATATACGTGACTTTGCATCATGTATATTACATAAATAAATGATCTTTTATTAAGCTCTAAATCCTAATAGTGACTATCTCGAAGCAGATACATACCTTCCTGAAACACATACATGTACATGAAAGATGTAACGGGAGTACTCTGCTGCAATATAGGTATCTGCATGGAGACTAGTACAGCTCATGTGGGAGAGAATGTACTTGTGCAAGACAGCATGTACTGCTCAGAAAGAGGGTAGGCAACAGATATATGTTCACTGCAAAAGAAAAGTCTGTTCTTCCCAAGCCTTGGAACAGACCATGCAAAACAAAGAAAAGTTGTTTTCTGAGCAATGCAGACCTCTGTAACAGCCAAATACAGCATATTTTTCAGGATTCCTACATTTCAGATTAGAAAACTGATTAATTTTGAGTCCCATTCATTCTCTCATTGCTCTTCCAACCAGTCCAAACTGGGGTTACTCTGCTATGATACACATACACAGGAAGAGCAAGTCTTCCTGGTGTAACAATTGACATGTTTATCTTATAATGCAGATGAACACTAAGATAAGCACTGGAATTCCTGCACAAGTACTGGTAAATCTTAAACATGAAGTTATCATTAGAACTCATTTTAGCAAGGTGTGTGTTAACATACTTTCTTCCTGACTGTGTATCTGGGTAAACAACAGGTTTCTGAAGAACTTAATATGTCAACAAGCAAGAGTGGAAAGCTGATTGGGAATATTCCCTGCAGAATTCTGCAAGCTTTTTGACACTGAAAGCCTTTAAGATAAAACCATGAATTTTTAAGCAACAGAATTATTTTATGGCATGTAATTTCATTTTAAGTCAATATCCAACAGAGGCAAATAACGGAAGTTTAAAATGTGCTTGTGTACTGCTGCCAGCTGTATCTGTCATTGATAAAAGGAACTGAAAACTGTGGACTGTCTCTCTCAATGGCATAATCACTACCTGGGTCATGCACTTACATTTTAATTAACTACAAAATTAATGATTTGTTTACCTTCAACTACATTGGGGTATCCTGTCAGAATCAGGAGTATCAGGAAATTCAAAATTACCATAATCACTCAAGAACCCATCTAATCTAGTGCTCAGCCAGATTCTGAATATAGACAGATTTTTCACTGGGAGGTGCAGGGATCCAATCCTAGACAGCAATGAAAGAATCCACCTCTCATGTATGCATTGCCTTTAATATTTTTGTATTTTGTAAACCCCAATGCATGAGATTTTTATTCTTTCCCAAAATTCTGCTTTCTGAATTTTCAAAGCATACAGCCTGTTTGGTTCTTTTCTGGCAACCCAAGAACATGACAAGACATGAATGTGACAAAACTGGGTTATGTTTGTTTCTTGTATTTTAAGAAAAGAAAGTTTAAAAAAATGCAGAAAATGTCAAGCCAATCTTTATAGCACTGATTATGGGCTCTGATTTTAAATAGGAATATTAGTGAGTTTATTTTATTTTGCTTATTGTATGCCCATATCTACCTTGGTAATTTTTAATATCACCAGAAACAGAATAATAATAATCAAACACTTTCAAGTTTCCTTTTGGGTGAGAAGACACAGAACAATTCTTACATAAGTATAAACGTAAGTCACAATATTACATAATTAAGTAAAATATTATTTTTCTTTTCACGTACTTTAACATTAAATGTTTCACGTAAGCTTGAAGCAAAATCTGCCAGATGTGGTTGAAACACAGTGTGCACATGTTCCAGAGAACCTCCGTAGGAGGAAAGATGGGTTTAGAGAAGAGAAATAATTGTCCTACAGCTGTTGAGTGAGAGAGCTGGGCCTAGACCCTATCCTGCTTGCTGCTTCAAGTGTCCTAATCAATAATCTACACTCCTTTGAGATATTTTGGGGCTATATTGTTTTCCAATAAGACAATTTACTTTGTATCTTTGTTAGGTTCTTGTGCTCAAAGTAATCTTTTATTACCATGCTTCCCTTGCTCTCTGAAGCCCATAGCATTTGGCTTCTGAACTAAACTCTGAAGAAAGTTGAGTTTGATCTGTATTACTTTTGCTTCTTGATGTTTTGCCTTCCAGGATCTCATACCCGGGTGAATTTCAGTCTTTTCTTGGTTATTTAGATTGGTTTCCTGGGGGTTTAAAACTAACTATTCACTGATGAAATCTTATAAAATATTAAAAGGAAACCAAAAATAAATTGAAGTTCTGAAAAAACCCAACCAATCAAGTGCCGGAAGTCAAACAATCAGGAATGTTGTATTCCTCCCAGCATCCCTCAGGCTCTTTGTTTATGGGACTGTCTTTCCAGTAATCTCCCTGTGCATGTAGTGGAAGCGAGATGCTGGTTCAACTGGTACTTGTATAAATATTTCTTCTGCTGGGGGGTTCAGACAGAATGCATTTGTGAAATCTGTAGCTCCCCTGCAGAACACTGTCTCCATGCAGTCATGCTTTCTCTCCTCTGGAGAGGAAGTAGAAGAAAACACAAAGTTTTATTGCAGCCTCGGGTTATGTAATACTGTCTCCTGCCTCTGAAAATAACTGGAAACATCAAGATCAAAGATTAAATGTACTGTATCCTCAAATTCCTCTCCTCTCAGAATGGAAGGTTTTCAAAGGAATTTCAGAATGACCTTTGACATGCAAGACAATTTATAGAGATGTAAAAGCAAATCCTAGAATTGGTGTTTTATGAATTGCATTAGCCCTGTCCAGCCATTTCAGCAAAAGGGACATGCACAAAGCTCATTACACAGTACTAATTTCAAGGGAGTTTTCTAACATGTCTGTGAGACTATTGCTATTTAGGCCAAAAGTATTACTTTCTTTTCTTCTGCTATGGCATTTTCTCACTAGGCCTGCATCTAACTCTCAGACACTTCTGAAGTTTTATAAAGCCTGCAGTAGAGTATATAGAAGGCATGTAGGTTTCCTGTTCACCCAATATGGGAGCAGTTCTGTCCACGGACTCAGTCACTGACCACAAACAGAGCCTGATGTCTTATATCAGATTCAGCATGCTAAAATTTACATAGGTTTGATAGTTCTAATTTCATGCCATTTCATCATCCTTGTAGTGTGTTTGATCTCAAGTACCATCACTTCATGCTGTGAAGTATGGAAACCACTTCTTTCCTATGCTCACTATATGTAAAAGCAGACAGGGTTGGGTGTTTCTAGGAAGTGACTGTACCATCTGGATACCTTGAAATGAATGAAATATCATAAAACATGCTTCTTATTTGCTCACATTGGTGATTTCACCATATCTCAAAACCTTCATTATTATAATGATAATAGGTCAAATATTCATAGTTAATCAAGTCATTGCTTGAAACATGCATGGAGCTCTTAGTTAGAGGTGCTTCATTATTTTGAAGCAGGCAGCTTTTTCTTAGGTATTCAGATAACAACCAGACATCCAAAAGGGCCAAGGACACAGGATACCCAACTGTTTCAGGCACAGCAAGATTTCTAACAGGGCAGCATCACAACTGGTTGTGCTATCTCAAAATTGTGGGTCTTTGCTTCCTCACATTACTTGGGATTTTGGTCATTCTCACATTTTATCATCTCTGTTCCAATTTTATACCACAGTAAATCAAACAGGTTATTTAGAAACTTAACCATTCCTAATGATTCAGAGATGAGATGCTGAGCTTTTATCCTGGGCTGATGCTTCCTAAGCAGGAGGGGAGGGTAGTGGGAAAGGGAGCAGAAGGTTATATAATTTGCAGATTATTTACACAGTGGAGCATAATGGTTCACTCACAGCAGTTGCAACCTATTACATCATGCTGCTGCCACATCTGAACACTAATCCTGCACAGTAAAAATCCTGTGTTTGCTAATGCCAGCGTAGTAGCTTAGCTGCCATCAAAAACAAACAAAAAAGAACAGTTGTTTGTAATCATGCCCCAAAATATGAAAAAAAAGACATCACATGTAAATATACAGGGTCAGTAATGTCCATCTTCCCTTTAACCTTCCAGTATTCATTGCTAGAACCTCAGAAACAAACACACCTAAATTTACCTTCAATCCCTCCCTACATTTTTACATACTGGTATTTTTCAGCAACAAGAAATTCTTAGGGTGAATCTTGTCTCTGTGAATTCAAAGGGAAGGTGGGAACAACAGTAAAAGATTTTAATTACTGTCTAGTGACATTACATTCTTTCCTCTATAATTAGACACTAATGAGAAACGGAACACATTCTGTCAAATGAACTGAGAAAACATCATTTCAAGTGGAATGAGTGGCCAAGGACCAAACAAAATTTAGAACTGTGGGGCAGAAAGTCATGTCATATAAAAAGAAATTTCATTTGCTTGGATGGCTGTAATGATTCATCTCATTTTGCAGGAGTTTCATCAGCTGGGTTGTCATTTCACACAAGCATAAACTAATTCCAGTTCTCTCCTCCCTGCTCCCGCAGGAAATCGGGGTGTTTGATATCAAGCACATTCACAGAGAGACATACATGTTGCTCTTTAAAAACAGGAAAAGAAAATAAAAAGAGAAGATCTCCTCCCATCCTCTGTCCTCACCCTGCTGTGCAATGTAGTCAGGATTCATCCTTTGGAATGTAAATTGAAATCCAGGCTTGCAGCTATCTGAATCCCAGAGATAATCTTGTATAAATGGACTACAGTGCAAGCTCTGTCAAAGCCTTAATATTGTTTTGCCTCATTACATAATCAAGCTCTAATCACTGCTTAGGAATGGGTATTTAGCACCGGGATGAAATCACAATGCAGTTGCTATACTGTACCATCCATGACCATGAATCGACCCATTCTTTATGCAATGCCAAACATCAGGTAGAGAACAGCACCGCTTCAATCCTTCAAGTCTGTTACAAGCAAACATCTACAATGCCATGACAGATTTTCTTTCTTTTTTTGCCCTAAACATTCACTGTATTTTATTCACATCATGACTTCCCTATGACGCAATAGTGGTATTTTGCTGCTGAACCTCAGAGGGAAAGATATTGTTGAGCATTTTTGAAAAGGAAGAAACTTCATTATTTCTTGAAACTGTCTGGCCCTTCTGCAGTCTAAAAATGAGCCAATGGAAGAAGAGAAAACTGTGAAGGACAGAAACAATGGAAAAGGCATTTGGCACAGGAGATAATGAGAAGGTTTCATGGTCAGGTATCTAGGGTACAGTTCTTTCTGATTTTGCATTTCACCAGACTTCTCATTTCTGGCTGTGGACACCAATAAATCTCATAAATATCAGTTTATGTTCTGCACTGTTATCAAGTTTCCGCCCTATCTTTATGAAAATACATTCATGCTCAGTGATCAAATACTTCTGCAAAAATTATTTGCCGTGATATATGTAAAAAACATGAGCTGGAAGAGCTCAGATCATCTCTTCATGCAGTAAATGACCAATTTTAGAAGTACTGTTTACTTAGTACTAAACTAGGCAACACTTAAGGACTTGCTGATCTGTTGTAAGAAGAAAAAAAAAAAAAAAACAAAATAGGTCACTTCGGGGTTTATACAAGAGAATAATTTGAATAGGTTGAACCTGAATCCTCACAGAAAACTGTGTGTTTACAGCAAATATTGTGTTTTCCTCATACACACTGAACTGCATTCTGAGGCTGACTCAGTACGCTCACCAGACAAGTAAATTGCAAATATAGACCCTGTCAAGGCAAGAAGAGAGATGGGGACAAAAGCCAAATGAAGATGCATCAGGACAAAGACACTAATATTAAATTATTTCTTCAACTAGGATTTTCATCCTAGATTAGAGCTGCAGTGTGCAATACACTCCATAGGCTGACACAGCCCTAATGTGAGAGAGAAAGGTCTGACTCTGTTCCCCCATTCTCCCCCTATTCCTGCCTTTCCTGGGGGCAGTAATCCAGCCGCTGCTGAGCAGTTCTGGTACCATCACCTGTTTTGACATGAATGAGAAAAGGCTTTGCCTCTGTTCTCTTTTTGTTTTATTTTTCCACTTGTAGGAGGTTTTGAGTCACCCTGCTGCCCTCCAGTATGCCAGAAGTGGAAGAAGGGCACACAATCTGAAGAAAACTGGCTGTTTTGCAGGGAATGTCCCACAGGTTTTCCAACTCACTATTCATTATTACAGAAAATATGTATGCAAATGGCATCAAGCATGACTTATTTTTTTAAGAAGTATGCATTTAAGATTTTTTTGGTTCTATTTCCTATTTTTATAGCCAATATTGACCCAGTAGGCTGTCATTTTAAGAGTTAGGGAGAATGAGAAGTACTGTATTCAGTAACGTTTGGGTACTTCGCTGCAGCTTGGAACTGTAAGGCACTGAACTAATACACAGCAAGATGCAATAATGCCAGATCTAGAAAAATAACAGAGAACATGAGAAATCTGAATATTGCCACTTCGACAATAAACCCTTTGGGTCTGGAGTCATCTTGGTTTATGTGTGGCTACATCATGAAACAAACTGGTCAATGATTACTGCCTTTCAGTTCAGTTAAAATATTTTAGACATTTAATTTTTTTTTCCTCAAAATTCATCTGGAGTAGGTTTTTATTTTTGTTATTATTATTAATACAATTAATTCAGAGTGAGAGTTTTCTTAGAGTGCTGAGAACAGTGAGCTTACAACAGAGTTCCTACCTTAAAGGAGGTATTTATAAGAATCACATGTTTTAATGATATTTCCATGTACCATGACTGAAAACAGGAGAATTTTCCATTAAGCTACTATTTACCTGTTTATTCTTGAAAAAAACAAAACCCCCAAAACCTGGACAACAGTGATAGTTAGGATCTCTGCCTAAATGAGACTGTTGGCCATGTTAACAGTAGAAAAGAGAGAACAAGGATGTATCTATTAGGTATTTATGAGGAAAAGAAGCTAAATTCTGCTGTCACAGTTGTTCTTCATTAACAATTTATGCAGTTTATACTCATTACTTGTAGCACAAAAGGTAATACTTTGGTAATATTTGTATCATACAAGAGTTGGGTTAGGTCTTACAAGTGCTCCTCTATTAACAGAGCCATAGAAGTCAATGATGCCATTTCAGTGTTTGCATAAACACTCAATAGGCAGAATAATTAGAATTTTAGGATTAGGTTTTCCCCTGGCAGACTTGCAATCGTTTCTCATGTCTATTCTGAAGTGACAGTGCCCTCCTGTGGCACCATTTTCTTACATTTGCTTTTTTCCTATGTTACTCCATCCAGAAAGAGGAACTGCATAGGGTTTCCCATAGATAAACAAGTCATTTATTTATGCACTTGTTTATATGAGTAAATTTTGAGACCAGGTTCCATTTCTATCTCGTGTGGTTCTCTAGACATTTCTTTTCATTTTTCTTGCTCTTTTCTGTATGGCTTCTGCGTAAAATTAGGAGAGAAAAACCCATTGGAAATTCGGAGAGCTGGTGCATGTCTGGGTCTGTGTGAACCTCTATTGGCCGCACTAACAAAATTGTGACTATTAGGTACCACATAAACAGTGACCTGCTCTAATCCTAGTTGTTAGTCATTTGATCAGTCACTGAAGAACAAAAGATGATCCTTAATTTTGGGAGAGTTTGGCTCATACATTAGTCTTTTTCTTCAATTCTCAGCAGTTTCACAAATCCATGTAAGTAGAGGAAAATGTCCGGTTTTAAAAAGATGTAATAAGATATTTGGCAGCATTTTTCTGCCAGTTATTGATTCATCAATATCCTCCTATATAACTTATTTTCTCCACTGATTTTTACATTTTAGGCATCAAAAGCACTAGATTATAAATTTGAGAGTTAATAAAACACATTAATTTTCACCCTACGAAACACTGACAACAATATTTAAGGTAACCAAATACTGAAGGAAAATCCTTTTCAGACCCTGGGATAGAACACATCCAGTTCCTAGGGGAGCAGCTCCACAATGCATCTCCCTGACACCATGGAGACAGCAGGAGGTGAGGACTTTTTGTGCTGTAGACTGTCAGCACACAAAGAAATTCTAGAGATTTTAGGTAGCGGAGTGTATAATGAAACAAGTAACTTTTAAGAAGTACAGAACTATCTCTGCCACCCATCTGTTCTTGCTGTGCCACCCTTCAGAGTGGTGTGTATCTTTGTACGGAACAGAGATAGCACTGGGCTAGTCAGAATAAAGTCTTCTTATGTGTATGGACGCGTGTCTATGCACACATTGGTAATTTTCCAAGACTTTTAACTTAGCCATGCAAGATTTTCACAGAAATGCCCACATGTAAAAAGACCAACCCTTCAAAACTCCACATATTCAACAGAAATTAAACCATTTTATCCACTCCCAAACTCTCTATGAGAATGAACTGAAATGACACAAAGACACATACATAAAACTTGACCAGGTGGCAAACATATAATTTTTGAAGCTCTTCGGCAGTTCTTTTAATCGGTTAAATCCAGCAGCAAATCTAGCAATTTTTAAAAACCTGCAAACAGGATCTTATAATAGTAAACGTGAGACAATCTTAGCTGTAAGAGTTGCTACCCGAACTGTAATTAAGACACCAATTTCCTGTGATGTTACAAAGCTGTTCTTTTCTCAAGCATTTGTACTAGCTTCCAAATCACTTCCGAGTACAAATTAGAGGCTTGTTTCCCCAGTACCTTACACTTTGCACAGTCACTTAAACATGCATAAAGAGAGTACTAATGGGTATAATTTCCCATTCACTTCGCACAGGTATAAATGATTCCACAACCAGGAAGCAATGAAGGATCACACCCACTGTGCTGATTAAATCAGTTTAGTGTTCATTCCCTCTGGCTATGCTTCCTGGCACAACTAATTCCTTCTATTGAACTTTTTGGGACTTAGGCCAGGGCACATGCACAGATGGTTCCTCAAGTCAGGAATTCACTTTCCCTACTGTCTAACAGAGCCTGAATCCTGGTATTCAAACTACTGTATCATAAAGCGTATGGTAGGAGGAGCTCCCCAAAACTTTCACAGACTGCTTTGAGTCTGTGTAAATTAGGATGTCACAGGGCTGTTAAAAATAAAACTTTCTGAAAGGTCTTACTAGGCTCATGATGACTGGATACTGATGGTATGCATCTTCTTTACAAAATAACTCCTACTTCAGAAGTGATTTAAGTACTATGCACTTCCTCTGTGTGCAACAGAGATTACTGACACCAAGAGCAATATTCAGCTTCCCATTCAGAGTAACAGAATAAAGATGTGGCTCAAGTCATAACCCTGCCCTGCACCTCATGATCTTCCAAACATAAGTGTCAGGAATATGAATTCAGTAGAAAGCATGATGAGTGTTTATACATGAGGATAAACATTTTCCTGTGGTCCATTTTAAACAGATGTCACTGAAGAAGCTGATTAACAGGTTATTGCACCTTCAGATGAACATGGCTATATCTCAACTATAGAAACATAGATTAATACAGAGGAATAGAATAATTATGTATATTCATAAACAGAGAGATGAGATCTAAATATATTTAGGATGAGCTATTGTACTCCATGTAATAAGAGGGTTTTTTTCTAGGGAAATTTTTTATTTCTTTAAAAATTGAAAATTATCTAGGTATTATTTTCTAGACATATATAATAGCTATATATACCTTAGGGAGGACAGCAAGACTGTGATGTCTCTGGTGAAAGGCTAAGTAATCCAAAAATCTTCTAATTAGGATGCCAAATATTAAATATTTAAGTATGTTGTCTTACAAAGATACTGCCAGGTTGTATTATCATTCATTTCTAGAAAAATCCAAAAGTATATTAGCCCTCCAAAGAGCAATCTGGCAGCCTGAGAAGCTTTCTTGCTGTAGTAGACAATACTGGATATAAACAAGAGTCAGAGCTCTGGGAAAGAGGATGAAGCAATAATGAAAAGATTATCAATTTGCCAAGTGAGGGCTAATGAATGACACTGTGCTAAGGATCAAGTCTGGCCATTTTTTACTAAAATAATGCCTCAGTTTGACAGCTCCATACAGGCATCACACCAGGAGTGAAAAATCACCTCAGGCACAGAGATGATCTGAATATAACAGAGAGTACTTAAGCTGGCCCCAGCTGAAGAGCAAAGAATTCCATTAATAGAGTCAGAAAAACAAATGTGGTTGAAACCAGGGCTGGGGCAAGACTCCATCATAAAAGATGTGATTAAAGTGAAATACTGTCAAGTCCATGCTCCCCAGAGGAGTTAATGTATTTTACATTTAGGATGTACACATTCTGACAACTGATACTAGGTCCTAAATGGCGTATCTTTGGTCTTACGTTAATTTGTATACTCAGAGTACTTCTCTTATTCAAAATCTCAGAAGGCCTGCTGTTTTATCATTCCAACATCACTTACATAAACTAGGTAATACTAGCAAGATGCTTCTCTGGAGCATGCCACCACTTAGTCCTGTTTTCCTTAGTCCTTTATTTACTACTTCAAGCTGGAAGAGACATTCAATACATTGAAGAACTATTGGCTTGCTTTATCCTGACATTTCCTAAATTATATTTGTTATTATCACTCTTACCTTGAAATAAATCATCATTCGCAAAATCCCAACCAAGAAAGGTAAGAAATAGACAAAACACCTCTCTGAGGTATTAATATTATTCCTTTCCTTAGTAAGATTCTCTGAAACAGTGGGATTTACTCCAAAATGCAGCAGTGTCTGCAGCACCAGCAGGACTTTGGATTAGAAAGCAACATGTATTAAAGGAATTTATGCATCCTTCAATGATTCTTCAGAGTAGTCAATTCTATACTGCCTGGCAAGTTAGAGTTGAAACTGAAATTTCTGTTTCCTTTGATTTAACTTCTCCATTAGTAGAAACCTTGAAGCCTGTATAACATTTATACGGCCTCTTATTTCTTTGAGCTTTCAGTAAAATGTTCCAAATTCTACAAGGCATGAGAAATAAGGTCTGCCAGAATAATTCTGTGGATTTTGTCTATGAATATCAGGAGTTGATACAGTGTTTCCTATGGATATCATCCTGGAGTGTTTTGGATTTTTTACTTATATCCATTAGGGAAAAAAGTGTTTGCATAAAGGAAGGTGCAATAATGTTCGTGAGGGTTGAACAAAATCTACAACAGTTACATCATGACTTACCTTCTGCAGCATGTTAGCTGAGATATGCTATTTTGAAACATAATTGGTTAAGAAGTCCAGTATTTAAAAGGAAAAAAAAACAAAGCAAAAGAAATTGTGTTCAACTCGATATAAAACACTTCTACCTGGAGCATCTCCAGTTTGTGTAGCAAATGTTCTGTGACAGAACTCTGCTGTTGCTCTATGGAAATGGATTGGTACATCTTTAAGATGACAGAGAATTCAAAGTAATGCCTCATTGCTGCTGAATGAACTGAGGCCTTTACAAGTTACTTAATGGTTTAAAAGTTCTTCCACATTATATTTTGAAGAAAAAAACATTCATTTTAAAATTAAGAAAGTATTGTAAAAAATGATTGTAAGAGCTTACTGGATAAAAACCACTCCTTGCATTAAGGGAAAAATCAAAATTTTCTCCACAGAGACCAGATGACAACCACCAAGAGAAAAACACAATGAAACTATGTGGAAACAGTCTATAAAATTGAAGGATTGAGGCTACTCACCCTAAATATACACATACAGGGATATTACTGTGTTGTCCACGCCACTGTTTGGCTTGGCTTGCACACACTATTACTCAAGAAAGGTCATGCATGAAGTCTTTACAGCATGCCTTGGTCTAGGTCATCTGGACTCATCTGCTTGTTTTCTCAGCACAGGTGTTGAGTTTTGGATTTGAATCTAATACCTGTAACAAAGTTCTGGTTGTGTACTAGATTCTGATATTTTCTGTTCTTTCTGAATTAAAGATTCTACAAATCAAGAGGGCTAGTATTAACCAAAAAGTTGGACAAAAAGACGGGTCCAAGAACAGGACAAAGATGTGAATAAAACTAGTTGCCTAGGATCTGATATAGTACTTCAACATTGAAGTAATATGATAACGCTGAACATGGAAACAGCCTTCCCCTTTAAACTATTTGAATGGAAATAATACAGATGCAGCTTAAAGTAATACCTACCTTTGTATAGCAGGAGAAATCCCTGATAGCATATATGATAGTAATAGCATATATAAAGACGAATTAATAAAAATTCCCCAAATTGACAAAATGATAACTTCTCAGGAACTTTACAGATGATCCAGATGGATGAAGAATGAGTCATATAGTAATTTTATGGCTTCAGTTTTACAGTGTTCCTGATCAGTGGTATGTTTCTTGGTTTGGTTTTTTTTTGGAGGGGGGATGGTGTGTTTGTATCATTCAGGACATACACATATAATGCAAACTTACCCACAAATTAACAGGATAAACAGACTGTAGTTACTTGAATTGGTTGCTCATATTCAGCCATATCGCCTCATAAACCATGCATATATAATTTGGTTTTTAAGTCTTGGTTTAACTGTAAGATATTGTAATTAAATTAAAACCAGTTAATCCTTGGGATGTGGACATTCACATTGGGAAAAAAAACCCCATCAAAACCCCCAAAGAAGCACCAGCTGGAATATTATCTCTGAAGTTTCTTCTGTGACCAGGATCAAAGGAATTATTCTGGGAGAAATTAAAATTTTAATTATGCCTGAAAACAGAGAACTCAATGGTAACTAAAGGTACTGATCTAAGCAGAATACACATTTGTCACAGTCTCTTTGATAATGCTGGAAAACTATCTTACTCTCAATTTGCAAATCCTATTCTGTTGCAGTTTGAAACTTCTCCGGATTGCCTTTCACTGAATTGCAATGAAGTCTTTTGTAGTCTGGGTTTCTGTAGTTCTTTGCAATTAAGATTTCCCAGGAGTGCTGTAATCTGAGGATGAGAACTAGGTTCTTTTAGTTTAATAAAAGTACATCTAAACCTGAAGCTTTGCTGTACTCCTGAATCCAGACGGAATTTACTTAATAGCTTGAAAGGGAGAAACAACTGGAAAAAGAATCATAAAACTACTGAATGGAAATAACGTGTTATGCACAGAGTAACATATAGCGTGGCTTTTGGGGGGCAATTAGGAGGTGTGGGTTCAAATCCTTTTAGAGGAAATAATAAAATAGAAGATCTCAGGCAAATAAAAAAATTAATTATTGACACTGCCTAGCCCTGAAGAAGAGTTGCTAGCATGAATAATTTAGAAAGTACATCTGAAAGCATGCATTATTTGAGAGCAGAGCTGAGGGCATGCTAAGAGGGACAGCATGGTGACTGGAGGTTTGCTGGACCACCACCAGTCAGTTGTTGTAAGAGGACTGCACCAGGCATTTGCAAGCTATGAGGAATGACGCAGGTAGAAGGAAGCCCGCTGTGCTATGCAAGGCAGGTTACCCTTGAAATCTTGAAGTTATTTAAACCTGCCAAACTGTTCTCTTTAATAGTGTAGAAAATCCACCAGTTCTTGAGCTATACCAGTGTTGAAGAGGTATGTATTTGCTGTGAATATATCTGGTAAATTAGTTTAATATATATACCCCTGACACACAACAGGAAAACCCTAGCTAATACAGAAATCCTGCATTGGGTTTTTAATATATTATTCTATTTCAGTATCCTTTTATTTTACAGGAGACTACGTAGTCATGTCTGTTTACTTTAACCTGAGCAGGAGAATGGGTTATTTCACTATTCAGACCTACATTCCCTGCACGCTTATTGTTGTGTTATCCTGGGTCTCTTTCTGGATTAACAAGGATGCAGTTCCAGCCAGAACATCACTAGGTGAGCTATTTTTTCTTCCAGATTTTATGCAAGTGTTCTGACATTTAACTGACACCTCTGCAGATCATCAGTTTGCAAATGTAAGAGGCAAGGCAAATTCACATGAGCTCTCCTCGTTTAAAAGGATTCAGTAATTTCCAAAGAATAATACACCCTAAACTGTATTTGCATCTCTTCCTTTTTACTGTCAGATCTTGAGTATTGTAAACTGCTTACAACCAAAACTTTTGCATCTTTTCTGATGACAGTAATATTTTTATAAACATCAAGAGAATGGGGAACATTGCTGTATACTAAAGCAGGGATGTGTTAGTTTTACTTGCTCTACTTCCATATCATGGTGACTGGCAATACAAATGAAGTACATATCAAGTAAGCGATCAAAATTTCTGGCTATGTGCTATAGTGGTAAAAAGGGAAGAATGTACTACCCTGACTTCTGCTTTAGAGACCAATAATCAAATCTAGCCTCCAGGCAACAAAAACAACTGAATTTGGTGGCATCTAAAATCCTATCCGTGAAAATGTGACATGCAAATAATCAGAATTAGCAATTTCTACACATTTAACAACTGTTCCACAAATAAAATAAGAGACCAAATTAACGTTGCTTGTGCAAAGCAGCTGGAGCTGCAAGGATTAGCAAAATAGAAACTTTCAACTAGACAAAGTTAAACACATTTTCTACTTCTCCATTAAATCCACGCAAGTGAGAATCATTTTAGTATTTCCTTCTGCATTTTCATTTCTTCACAGAACTACAGCATAGAGCACTGGAATGCAAAGGAAGGGACAGCATTTTCATTCCAGATCTCCCTTGAAAGAAACAGAGGAATAGAGGACCACTGGCTCCCATGACTGAAAGTTTTAAGCGTTGTATTGCCTTTTTCATTTCCTCTCTAAAATGAGGTTATAACATCTGCTTTAAAGAAGTATAGAAACAATAAGGCATTCAGCTGTTATTTAAATTTTACTTGAATATACAGAACAGTTTCTCTCCCTCTGTTGAGAATTAGTCTATTTGTACCACTGAGAAGGAGAAATCAGTGGCATGAAATTTACCATATAAATGTGATGGATTTTAACTGTTTTGCTGCATTTTTAATGTTCCTCACATTGTAGTACAGGCAGTAATGTTCTGAAAGGAGAAGGCACAGTGAAGTATGTCACAGTACTTTACAGTTATAGAGTACAGTCACTTATGAAGACCAGAAGAGACACTGGTCTGGCACAAGGAGAAATCTGACCTCACAGTTTTACATTTATAAGGAGCCCTGAGAGTCTCTCTCTTCCAGCTTTATATGCAAGAAATCACTTAAGCAGCAGATAATTTGTGTGGGGCTAGCATGCCTGCACAACTAGAATTCATTTAAGCAAGAGAAAGAAAACAGTTTTATTCCCTTACAGAGCACACATACGAATCTACACGTTTTGTCCTGCAGTTCCTCATGGATTACATGCTTTAAGAATTTTAATTTCCACCACCTAAAATGGCTGCAAGTTTCTTTCTTATTGGCATTGCTATCACTCTGCAACTAAAAACTTATCCCAACACCACAAAACGTTTGAGATTGGTGTTGAGTTTACTTTAAAGAATGGAGTAAAGAGATTTTTATTCTCCACTATGATTTTCTCACTGACACAAGGTCTTTTTTCTACACCTTGTTTCAGTGTTTGAGCACACACAGCCTAAAAATAAATGTCACGAAAGTGAAGGCCTCCTAGAAGTAAACTACAGAACTAAACAAGTAAATTAAATTTCTTAGACTCAGAATCAATCTAACCAAGCTATTCTGCACAAGAACACTTGCAGAGACCATGCAAAAATGTTTCATATCCCGTGTTCATCCTTGAAGCTCTCACTGAATCCACATTCACTGCTGTGATGTGCTGTTTAATATATGTTTGAACTCCAGGCATACTTCAAAACCTCTCAGAGAGAACCAACAATATCAGTTTGCAACTGAAGTAATATTTCTGTTGTTTTCTCTCTATCTGCCAGGTATTACAACTGTCCTGACAATGACCACCCTAAGTACAATTGCTCGTAAATCTCTTCCCAAAGTCTCCTATGTGACAGCAATGGATCTTTTTGTGTCAGTCTGCTTTATTTTTGTTTTCTCTGCACTGGTGGAATATGGAACTTTGCACTACTTTGTCAGCAACAGAAAGCCAAGCAAGGATAAAGACAAAAAGAAGAAAAACCCAGTATGTATCTTTTTAGCAGCAAGGTCTAAAATTTAATTACATTTTCTAAGAAAGCATTTAACTCCCTCTTCATGCTTGTACTTTCTTTTCAGACACTGGTGATATATACTCTTCCTTTGTATTAATAGGAACGTAAAATTCACCTCAAGAATGAAAAGTTCGTACATTACAGTTGTCTGGATGCCAGAAAAACTAATTTCTTAGAATAAGGATCCTTTTAACCAAAGTGTTCTGCAAATCACAACTATCATCAAAACCATTATTTATGTCATAGATAGAGCTCTCGCTGTGACCTTTATGGAAGGACTGTCACTTTCTCTGTCTTAGCTTTAGCAATAATCTCTGGCATTAACTTACGCATGTATTATTGATATGACTGTTTTTCTTACTATCAAGACTACAGTTAAACATTTATATTCAAACTACAGTGTGCTTTTTCTAATTTCCCCTTAAGCATCTGTTTACTTTTCATTGTTTTCATATCTTCTTTTCTTATATTTCTTATCCCCTTTATCTACTTTTCTCCCTTAGAGAGTGATTCAGATAGCAGTTAACAATGTTACTTATGGATGTGCGCTACACAGTAATAAATAAGTGTATTCAATTGCCACAATAACTAAATCCTGGAAGCACCTTCACTAGGTGTTTAAGGTTTTGCCCAGGTAGGGAAAAAGTTCATTGCTTATTTTGTACAGGACAGATTTCTTCTTGCCTTTTGCACCTGAACTAAAAGGTCTGTCGTATAGAATCTCTGAAGTGAAAATAATTAGTGTAAAATCCTAGAGAGAAAAGTAGCCTAGCTGTCTACAAAACAGCCCAAATATGCCCGTGAAAAATGCAAAGAAAAAGTGGTTTACATTAATAGAGAGCACTGTCAAATCCATTTCAGGCATCTAGTCACTCAGATTTGCTGTCCTAAAATCTTCAAAGACTTCTGAAGATGCTATTTATGTATTTTTTGTTTTAACATACAGCACAAGAATTCTTACCTTACTTTAGGTATGCTAAAGTACGATTTCATCATAGGCTTCTCTTCTGGTCAAAAGAAAGAAGCACTGCTGGCAGGTGATGCATCTTGGCCTGTCTTAGGCTGCAATAAAAGGCCGGCTGTGTGCACGTGTGCCTTTTACAGTGCAGTAAAGGAGCCAAGATTAACTACCTCAAACTGAGTTGTCTCAAAGATATTCATAAAAGGGCAGATGACTTGTTCTTTATATTACTTATCTATGAGCACCTGGGGACAAACAGAACTGTAGATGATTGCCAGGTTCAAAATCACAGAGTCTAAAAAACTTAGAAGTAGAGTGTTCAGGATGCAGGCTGCAGGTAAAAAGAATTTTTTCTACTAAAAGTGTTTTTGTAAACTGTGAATGGTTTCTTTCAAAACAGTTCAACATAAAAGATTGGGATCCCCTGGGAATATTAAAGATCTAAATTGAGTTTGATACCTTATGTCTTTGGCCCAGGTTTAGTTATAAGACAGTGACAAGTCAAAAATGTGGGGGGGTTATATTACATACTTGTTTAAATTGCTATTATCCCAACTTTTCTATAAATTTAGTTCTTTTTGACTTACTATGTTTTAGAAACATATTTTTAATTTACATTATTTTTGTCTCTTTCTTTCTTTCCTTTCTTTAATTTAAACAAAACCCTCTGATTCTCTTTTCTGTCTACAAAATGAAAGCTTCTTCGGATGTTTTCCTTCAAGGTATAATGCTTTTTGGAATGGAAATTCACTGCATGCGACTGCTGAATTTAACTATCAGAGCTTATATGAGAGTGGTGCTTTGTTGGGTGGGTTTTTTTAATGAGACATCTAAACATTCTACTTCAGGTAACTTCCTAATTCAGTAGAATGGTTACATATTTCTAGACAATTTGTAGAGCTGATTCAGCAGCCTAAATAATGATTCACTACGGTTCCGAACTGAAGTAAGTTCAAGAGTGGCCAACATTATTGCATCCCGTGAACTGAGTTTAACGTCAAAACGTTTCTGCTCCACTCTTTCTCAAGTTGCCATGGGATTCAATAGCAGCACCTACACCAGAAACCTGCAATGCACCCTCTTACAACTCAACACTGACCCCACCTTTTCAACCTCTGTGATTTCACTCCGAATTATAAAACTAAATGTGTTCTGACAGTGACCTGAAGAAAATTTAATCCCATCATCAATTACTCAAATGCTGTTATGCTTATGCAAAAAAGTCAGAGTTTTGAAAGGGTTTAAGTTGCATATATATTTTTAATGCCATCACTGGATCAATAGACTCTTAGCACATTAGGATATGTATCTAGCTATAGGCCACATCTAAACATTCTCTTCATTCAGAAATGCAGAGATTCCTTGGGGAAAAAAAAAAAAAAAACCACAAAAAAACCCCCACAAAACAAAAAACAAACAAACAAAACCAACAAAAACCAAACACCAAATACGCATAGTTATGGAATGGAATTGTTGTTATTTTACCCTACTAACCATCAGTAGGAAATTTCAGCGCCCATCATCCTAGTGTTCACCGAGTGCTCAAATGTGTTTTAAATGCTTCATTTGCTCAATTTCTTCCGAATATATACGTGTATATCTATACATGTATAGAAATTTATGTGCAGCTACTATATAAAATCTGGAACATGTTGAACCTTCTAGTTGGTGAACATTAGTAGATGATGAACTGCATCTATTCAAACAAGTGGAGAGTCTTACAGAGATTGTCCTAGCTTGTTTATTCAAAAGAACCAGCTTTTCCTTTTTTTTCCCTCTGTGTGTGTGTATATATATATATTTGCTCCTGTCTGAACATGAACCAGCCCTAATTTAAAATCCTGCATTTCCACTGATTATTCCAGTTCTTTCTATGTGCAGTGCACACATTGCTTTCAGATATCAAGCAGCTATGTAAAATACAAACCATAAGAAATTAAAAAATACCATCAATTACATTTCTGAATGTTTCCTTTAACCTCTGATGTTTCCTTGTTTGGCTTTCAAGCCAGCTGTCCACAGCTATTAACTTCATATTGATTTGTGCTGCTTCCCTGTAAAGTATATGACGCAACTGATTTTAATGAGTTTAAGGTAATACTGCCATTAGAAGTCCTCAGCAATCTCCCATGTACTCCATGCAGAACCATCATTCACATGTTGACTATAAGTCTCCATCTATCTGTTGGTCTGGTGATAATAACAATGTCTCTCCCTCCTGCCATCTTTGTCTTTTTTTGCTACTCCACCTTAGGCACCTACAATTGACATCCGGCCTCGATCAGCTACTATTCAAATGAACAATGCTACACACCTCCAAGAAAGGGATGAAGAATACGGGTATGAGTGTCTTGATGGCAAGGACTGTGCCAGTTTTTTTTGCTGCTTTGAGGATTGTCGAACAGGAGCATGGAGGCATGGAAGAATACATATCCGCATTGCCAAAATGGACTCCTATGCCCGCATCTTCTTCCCAACTGCCTTCTGCTTGTTTAACCTGGTGTATTGGGTATCATATCTTTACCTTTAAAAGCAGAAGGAAATCAGTGATATGAGCCTTACTCACTGAATTTCTTAGAGAGATGGCTTCCTAAATCCACTTGAAGTATTTATGATGCGCTTTATAGTGGTCTGAATTCTTTAGTGCCATAACCCCGTGAATATCAATCATATCATTTGTCCAAAAACTGCCACCAGGTTATTGTGAATTAAATGTCCATTCAACATGTCAAAAGAATTTGAAATAAAAATAAACAGGTAATACACCGCTATACCTGCTGGAATAGAGAGAAACAGAGCAGGCAGGGTAAGGGGAGCATGGCAACATCACTTGGTACTCGTATTTCAGACAGAAGTCCGAGAGAAGAATTTCCAGGTAACGTGCTGTACAGCTTAACACTGGCTATGATTATGCTATAGCTTGATTCTCTGTGGGCTTTTCTTTTTGGAAGAGTCATCTCTCACTCTGAATGGGTATTAAGCTAGGAAAGTAAACTTCTACTCCCACCAAGATAAAAATAAACCCTTCCATTTGCCATCCCTTTAAGAGCACATGTACAATGCTGTAAATATTTCAATACCTTGTAGTACATAAATTCTAGTGCATGCATCTTTTGGGGGCCAAAATAAATGAAACAAAGGTACCATAAAGTTTTGTCTTTTATTTTGTGTCTCTGGATGTGCTATTGTAATTGAAATGTGGACAATTTTTTTTTTCCTTGAAAAATTATCCCCTTCCCTCATGCATGGAAGATCCAAGCAGACAGCACTTTCATGTAAGACATTAGAAAAGCCTTAAGGATTCAAATAAATAACATGTAGACAAATCTGTATGGCCAATATAATAGTTCATAAAATGTACTGAATGTGTCTGCTGCAGTTGTAGCCTTCATTTTTCATTGATAATGTTGCTATATTTCAACTGAATTTCCAGTAATTATACATTGCAATATCAGCTTCTGAATTTAATCCATGTGCTTCTACTGTTCTTTTCCCATGTTGAGCTCTACTTTTTTTCCTTACATAAATATTTGTGGGTTTGTTTTTTTGGATTCTCTAATCCCGTCCAGGAAATAGCTTTTATTCTACACATTATTTTTACATGAAAGATGCAAGTTCATTTTTAAACATTAGATTTTGTATTATATATACACATACAGTTCTCTGCCCATTCATGTCCTTCATCAGCAATAGTTGTTGTCAGTGCTGCTTTTCACTCAGTGAGTACCTTTACTAAAAACAAACCTTTACCATGGCTAGCACACAGTTTAGAGATAGCCTTGAAAATAAAAAAGAACAGAGAGCGTCTTGGCTACTAAATCACATGTATGCAGTTTATGTGTATTTAAAACCTCCAACCCATGAGGGCGACTCTTGAAGACCATTTATCCACTGGTTTTCAGAACCTGTATGATGCTCAATTATGCAACCTTAAGCACATGTAAATATGACTGACCTTTTTTTTAGTTTTCAAAGATGTAAAATGTCACCTCCAGGAAAGTGGCTTGCAGGTTGAAAAGGGAGATATATAACTTATCATTACAGTATTATTAATAGCTAAAATGGAGGAAAAGGAAAGTTTTCCAATGTTATGTTTGTATAGTTTTGGAAATAAAAATGTATAAAAAAGGAATAATTCTTGATCATCAATTGCTCCTTGTCCAATGCATTTGAAAACATTTTAATAAAGGAATTGCACACACCTGTGGACTTTTTCAATAAAACTGCTGCACTCAATCCCAGTTTTCTCGTGATCCGTTTGTTAAATGCAAGCTTCAAAGATTAGACTACTTGATTAGTTGGGTTCATCAGATGCCTAAATATAAGTGATTATAATCCTCATAACCCTCTGCCTTGTCTCATTTTAATGGTTCACACAACTTTCAAAGATGGAGACTAAATCTCTAAAACCATTTTGAAGATTATCTTATTTTTAAAAATAACAAAAAAAAAACCCCAAACCAAACAAACAAAATCCAAACCTTTTCTTACCATATATCATACACCAAGTAATGGAAATCAATCCTAATTGGTCATTACCCAACATCTCCACTCATGCCCCACTTATTTTGGTGATGTTATTTCCTCCTGTGGAAAATGGACGACATTCAAAAGAACAGCTGATGGAGAAACACGTAATTCGCAGGGAGACAGTGACACCTTAGCACAACCTAGTGCTAACTGACCAAAAAGCACAGTGTTCCTCTGAATAGAGATTATATGAGCTATTCAGCAGAGATTTAAAAGATGACCTTTGCATTGTAAAGCCAGACTGCCACCACAGCAAACAAAATAGCAAGCAAAACAGCAAGCAAAACAGCATTTGGATATGATGAGAGATATTATTTAGAAGAAAACTACTCAGAAACCTATCTATACAGACATATTCACATGTAAAATGTTATATTAATCTATACGTTACACATATTAACTCTCCCAGTTGCATTCTAGGCAATAAACTCACTCTTAATATAATAGACTTGCTGAAATGTTTTCAAGCTACTCACACTGCAGGTAGCTATTACTGCTCTGTGACATGCCTGAGGATGTTCAGTTGGTCATTTAAGGGTTTTATCAAGTATGCGCTAGTGGCACAATACACCTAATCACAGAATGGCTGGGGTTGTGGAAAGGATCTCTGCAAGTCATCTACTCCAATGCCCCTGCCTAAGCAGGTTGCACAAGCTCACATCCAGGTGGATCATGAAGACCAGAGAAGGAGAGTCCATGATCTCTGGAGGAAGTGACGTTTGAATGTTAAGCAACCTCCTTTGACCTCTCTACCTTCTAGAGCAGTAACTCATGGGATTTGTCCAAGTAAATCCTTAAAGAGGGCAAAGTTAGCTCCCCTGAAGCTTACAACTCTCCTGGTTGTAATCTTACTTATTGCCCTGCTTCCTCCATGCAGGATCCTGAACTCCACCATCTCACAGTCACTTCAGCCAAGGCTGCCCCCCAACCCTCATATCCCCAACACGGATTTTTTCCCCAGTGTATCCCAGGTTGGTTTTTTCTGTTAGTACAAGGTCTGGCAACACACCTCATGTTCTCATACCAAAAGAAAACACCCTCAAAAGCATTCATAAATCTTTATACAGTTATATTTACAACCCCTTGTTTGTAAATAAAGAGCTAGCATCCAGAAAGATAACGTGACTTTACAACAGTTCTCCTATTTTCAGTGTTAGGCAACCACAGAAAGACTATACTTTAATTAGACAGTATTGAATAAATTTAGCCTTTGTACAATACAAAATGCTGAAGCTCCTAAGGGTGCAGTTCCCAGCACAGCTTATATGTACACACACACACACACACACACAAAAGAAAAAAAAAAGAAAAGGAAAGAAAGGGGAAAAAAAAGGCAAGTCAGTTTTTTAGTTCACTCATTTCTACCTGATTTTCCCCACAGTCGCATAAATCTATCTAACCTGAATGGACTACGCAAATCTATTATGTGTATTAGTCTCAATGACCCAGGCACAGCAGCACATACTGGCAAATACAAAAAGTCCAAATATTTGGACTTCTTTCATCCTGCACTCCCAAAGCCCTTCAGTTTAAAAACATGGGTAGAAAAATAATACTTATAAAATACTTGAACATATGAATAATGTGTGAAATCAGAAAACCTGTGAAGAAAACTTTTTTAACTGCACAGATTTTAGTAGATAGCATAACTTTATACAGAACCAAAAAGAAGAATTGGGAAAACAGTTTTAGATTATCTGCCTTACCCCAAAGTCTGGGTAATAAATAGCTAGGTCTAAGATAAGGATTTAGTGAAAGTAAAGACTGTTCATGGGCTTATGCAGTTGGAAGAATAAAGCCCATTATTTTAAGCAAAGGGATCCAAGGCAGAATCCAATAATAAGTATGACCACAAGAAGAAAAAATATGAAGGACCCACCTAAATGGAACTTAATTACAGCCCAGGGGAAAAATTGACATTTTAGTGTTGCCCGTTTCAGTTCCTCTGCAAAAAGAATTTAATTACATCTTATGAAAAGCTTCACAGATATATCAGTTTATTATACCTGTGAGAGACCTACTGTTCCATTTGTAAAAATTAAAACCAAAGCACTTTCCCTCCTTATTTAGAAGGGTCCTGCAGATGAAAAGATTACTTTTACACATTACTGTGCTTTTCTTTTTAAAGTCAAGATTTACAATGAAAAACATATCTGTTGAATATATAAAAGAAGGTTCATGACCTTTAAAAAGATCTTGAATAAGAGATGAACTAAAGGCTTTGCTTACAAGTCAGCAAACCATTTGAATAACTCATTCAACAATGCTGGATTAGTTCAGAAAAACATATTAAACAAGGTTCTCTTTCTTGCAGGGGAAAAAAAAAGGCACAATATGATAAAGTTTTCTCATTTGGATTCACATAAAATTCATACTGATTATCAGAATGAAAAAAGGGAAAATAAGAAATGAGAAGATTAATATAGATTTAATTCAACCAGCACGAAAAACATTAGCAGTATCAATCTTCCCACCAGACACATGTTTTTTGATACTGGCATATTGAAATCTATATCTGATGAGGTTTCATCAGCCATCACTCTCTTCAGAATTATCAGGTATATGCTGTAAGCCTAACTACAGGTTCAGTCACTCTGGTGTGAGAAGCCTGATGTTAACTTACCCATAGGAAGAAAAAACTCCAAACCAAGACTTCTCATTTCATTCCTAAAATGAGACACAAGCACACAGAGACATCTATCCAGCTAATATATTTACAAGATGCTTAGGAAAATAGTAGATGAGGCTATCAAGTGCTTGAAAGTCAGACAGACCTGCTTGAGAAGATTTGGCACAACAGGAGACTTTGCTGTTAAAGAAACACTTCGTTAAAGAGCCACTGTTATTAAAGAAAAAAGCCCAAACAAAAACATAAAATTTACCATGTCTTAAAGTCTGCATGCTTGTATTGACAAAACAATGCATATTCACAGATTCTCACAATTCTTTTCAGTGCTTCCCTTAAGACTAGAAGTGAAAGACCAGACCACCAACTTCAGCAACTCTGTATCACAGATCTATTTAGATTTCACAGGTTTTTCTGCTTCTCATTTGTGTTTTACTTATATGCATGCTCTTTAATTTACTGCCACAATGAGATTTCTGGTAGGAAAAGGCATTTTCCTTTTGCCAGCTCCTTTGTTCTCACTGAACATCCACCCAAATTTAATGACTTTCCTGCATTAAACTACAAAGAATATCAACTACACCTCTACCTCTTATTTGTTAGAATAATTTATTTATTTAAATTTACTGTAGAAACATCCTAAATTAGATTTTTATTACCAGCTTGAGTAAGTAACAGGGAGTGTGACTGTCTATGCCTTCTGCTCCCCTCTAGGACCCACAGAGCAGCTGGTCAGACAGGTCCAAATCACCACAACAGGTGGTTTCCCTGAGAGCATATTACATGGGGAAGCATTAGCTCACATCACAGATCTGTCCAAAATCTGTACAGTAGAAAGCAAAGCTGTGTCAAAGAAACCAGCTCACAAACTCTTAACACACATGGAAATATTAGTTTCAAACTGCTCTGCATGATCTGCCATAGTTGATCAGAACAGTCTCAGTTTGAAGAGTCATCTTGTTCTAGTAAATTAGTCTTTGTTTCAATAAAATAACATTTTTAGGCATTGGAAGCCTTTTCTGTCCTTTGGAGCATTCACTTTAAAGCAAAGATAGGGCAGTTCCTCCTTCCTGCTGTTGTTGACCTCATACCCTATCCCTTGCATGCAAAGAAACAAACCTAAGTCCCAAATACATCTAAAAGTAGGACTGAATAGAAAACTCAAAAAAATCATGAGATTCTTTTAACCAAAATCATAGCTTTCTTGCAAAATCCTCTCAAGGGCCTTCTCACTTGCCCATGAAGGAATTTAGATCATGGAAAATTCTCATTCAGAGCGCTGCAACTTGTGTGAGCAGCTATGTGTTCCACTAGTATATTCTGCCAATTGCCTTACTTACTGATTTACTACTCAAGTGCTACTGGTGCCTTTACTCCCATGTTTGCTGGTCCAGTGTTCCTAAACCAAAGCAGTGAGAAATTCTGGCAACACATAAAAGCATAATGTGGGAAACGTACTATGATTAGGATGGTACAGCATTAATGATAAACAGGAGACTTTATTAATACCTCAGTGCTATCACCTAGTAATAGTTATTAATAAACTGACGCAGGCTTCTAACTTAAAATTAAGAACCTTAAGTTTTTGTTAATTACTCTACACCACTCTTGTTTAGCTTCTTGCTGCTAGTGCCAAAGTGTAAACGGTAGCATACATCTCCTCTGAAATAGCGTATTTTAGAGCTATTACGAACAAAAATCCAGGATGCTTGCCCATTAAAACTGTAGTGGTTACTTCTGCTCAAGATCTCTGAAATTTGAAAATAATTTGATCCATTTTTTTTCTGTGATTTTGTCTTTTACAGTGAATTTAAGCATAAACATTTATCTTTCTTAAAATTCATCTCAAACCTTAAGTAAGACACTAGGATAAAATTTCCTAGGGGAAGAGATGGATACAAGCTCATCATGTGAACACATAATTTAGTCTTCAGAGTTTATTTTTCCTACCTACAAAGAGGAACTAATAATAATGTTGAGTGGTAAATGCGTATACATGGGCTTTGATAATGTAAGCACGTTGAAGCTCATATCCCAGACACATTTGAGATTATTGCAAAAATTCTTCAGAGGATTTTGCCAGCTAAATGCTAAGTATTCGGTATTGCTCCTCCTACCTTCCCTCCCACTCATCCCAGCACCCAGGCACAGGAGCTACCCTCAGTACACCTGAATTCATATGCAGTGCAAAGGAAGAGTACAATGTGAGAAGATACTCCCTATCAAAATGTCCTTATTTTACCCTGTCTTCTAAGGGAGAAACAATGCCTAGAACTGGAAAGTGGTATTATCAAATTATTGGCAGCTTAGTTCCTGTCCCTTATTTTTCTTACTAAAAATCTCAGAAATTTAAGAAACTAGTAATTTAGAGAAATAATCTTGGTCAACTAAGACCACTCATAACCAATCCTGTGAGACGCACACTAGATCCCTAACAGTACTCAATCATTTAGAGTACTAGTACAATTAAATAATTTTACCCCATCTGAATAATTTGCCACAGTTCCAGTAAGTGGATTGACATTCTGATGTTGCTTAGAAAATGTGTTCAATGAACATTTTGAAACAGAAAGGGAAAATATGAGCTTATGAATTTTAGCAACAAAAATCAGATTAACTTTTAAAGCTCTGTTTAATTTGTAGGTAGCAGGCAAAATACTAATCAAAAAGGCTCATGAAAATCATTTATGCTATAGTAGAACAGATTGTATTTTATTCTGAATAGCAACAGCCAGTTTTGTAAGGATGCTCAGCAATTATCATCAGTTATGAGAAAAAAAAAGCTTTTCAAAGAGTTAAAATACAAAAGAAGCCCTTTGCTTAATAAGAATTAGATAGGAAATTAAAATAAAGCAAAACTGTATCCTAGAAATATGGAACCCACAAATGTAAAACCTCACTAGCTACATCTTTAAGAGTTAACACACTTTAAAAGTGTTTACATTCCTCTTTTCCGTAATTTGAAATATATTACAGTTCAAAAATCAGAACCATTTGAGACTTATATCACAGGTATCATTGAATACATCCCCACATAAAGCTAAGTTAGCATCTGTACTTAGCTCTGTAGATCTATATTTTAATCTGGTTTTACCTTGTTCAGAAAGAGACATCAATCCTCTCTCTAAAACTTTCCTTAGACATAGATATATTTAAATTAATAATCTCATTTTTTCCTGTTCTTTAGTATGTTTAGACAATCAGAACTTAAGGACAGAAGTTAGAACATTAAAAAAGCCCCATGTAGAGAGTTACCACTTATTCATCAATGTTAACTTCAGAATTCCTATTTTCGCATTTTCTCCAGAGCTTTTATAGAGAAAACACTGACATTTCGTTATTATATGTTGGAAAACCAGGGGAAATTGGCCTTTAAACTGATACGGACGTAGTCATTTCCTCCTACATGCCCATTTTTGCCATTAGCCTAAGATTGCACATGCCCATTTATATGAGCTTAGAGGTACCGAGGAAGTTTCTACTGAGATCTACCACACCAGCACACAACTACTGTAAAATGTGTTACCAAAAATGGTCCCCAAAACTGCAGAACCACTGGTGGTTGTGGCTTATTGCATTCTTTCAGGTATTTTGCTGACTGCACCCAAACTTGCAGAGATGTATAGAAGGCAACAGAGACACACAGATTAGCGTAACAGAAGTAGTGCAGGAGACGGTTACAAGGGTCTTTACAAGTTCTCAGACAGCTGGACAGGTATAAACAGAATAAAAATTATCACTTGTGATGCATTCTCTCTTTGCCACGCTTCCTTATGTAAACCAAAATATCAAGGTGCTTAAAAAGGCAACAATATTCATTACTGTGTGTCTCACTCACACCTTTAAAGTGTTCATTCCACCACTTAATATTAAAAATACTATTTGGTTATAGCACCTTCTTCAGTAAGCTGCAGTTTTATCATAATACATATTTTGCAGTAAAAAGTGTTCTCGTTTACGAGATTCATAAATATTACTCAAATATTCTTTGTGAAATATCATGCTACCTGGAATATTTTGAGACTAGGTGAAGCATTGTTTTGCATTTTCCAACTGTCCAGCAAACTGCCTAACCCCATTAAAGAGGGAAAAACTACGAATGCCACCTCCAGACAGCATTAGTCCTAATCATCTCAAGTGATTTGGTTTGAGTCTTTTTTTGCAGGTTTTTAATCCAAAAAGCACCTTTACCTCATCTTTACAAAATCTATAGCCCACATCCAGCTACATCCATTCAGGTTACTATTACACTGATAAAATTAATGATCTTAATTTTGGGCTGCTAGCAGGCCAGTATGTTCTCATGTCAGAACAGTGAACCCACAGGCAGTGAAAACCTCAGGGTTTAGTCTCTATGACCCCAGAATGATTCCCCAATCATTGACTAATACCGTTACATAAAATTAACGTTTTTCTGTTTCAAGAAACAATAAACCCATAACTCTCCTCACACTCAGCTAACAACACAAACTGTACCTTGAATTTTACAGGCAACTTTTTAAGAAATTCCTTTAGCTACCATAGAAACCAAGGATGCATACTCTACATCTGATCTGGACAATGTTATTCACATACCCTGAGTTTACTCACTTTAAAAGCTAAATGCATTATTTGTAGGCAATGATAAACAGAAAAATTATTTCTAATAGCTTTTTTTGAAGGAGAATTAAAAGATTAAATGATTGTAAACTCACTGGACAGTGTGAGGATAACTCACGCTTCTGAAGGAGAACTTTTCTGAGAGAGAATTAAAAGATTATTTTTCTGAAGGAGAATTTAAAGGTTAAATGATTGTAAACTGACTGGACAGTGTGACGATAACTCAGTTCCTGTACCTTCTAAACCAAAATGACAAAAGAATAGGGGAGACAGAGCACCTGCAGCAAGTCTGGATACCTGCACAGAGCTTTCCATGATCTGCAAGCAAAAAGCAGATAAATTGCATCACACTGGTAGGAAACAATTCTTCCTACCAAGAACTTTACTGATGGTTCAACTCTTCAGAAAAGTGGTAAATGCAATGGCCACATTTATTCAAGACTCTTTCTTCTTCTCCCCCACCCCACCTCCCCTCTCATTCTTTTACTTGATTATTTTCCAGTTGGGTCTATAGAAAGGATGAAATGAAAAGTTAGCTTGAGATACAGCTCTCCTCCCCTAAATACAAATGTGTAATTAGAACCAACTTGCAGTTTCCTAAGTTGGAAAAAGTGTGTTTTGTTCCCCAAACCATCACAAATTGGTGATCAGTTTTTCTGCTGCTAAAATCTTCCCTTCACTTATCCTGTAAATCTACAAAACTGAATACTATGTGAGTGCTCATGTATCTTCCCAGTGCACAAAAATAAGACTAAAATTAAAAAAGGCATGTTACTTTTAGTTGAAAAAGTACCTGTTTTCATGATGAGATGAGTAACACAGAAGTCAAATGAGATACAAAGCCAAAGAACCTAAATATGAGCATCAAAGTAAACTGTCCTTATGTCCGATAACATGAATAAGAAATAAGAGTTTCCAGTAGGAGTGTTTTAAAACATAGATATGCATTTCAAATTCTACTGAAGCTGCCCTTGAAATATCCACTGCTGCCTGTGTGGCATCAGAGATGAATATTCATTTGTCCTTATAGTTCAGGATTAGGAACACAGTGAAATATAAACATATCCCCATCCTTCTCACATCACTGAAATTTGATTAGTGCTTGTACATTGCTAACAGACACATCCCTAGGTACGTTTCTTTGAAAAGTGCTGCAGGTTTTCCTTCTTCGGTATCAGTTCAGTGAGTGTATGGAGATATTTCACTGAGTATGCTCTTAGTGTGACATTCCAAAGGCAACAAGCACACACACAGTTGCATCCCTGAACTGGAGTTACCGTATAACAATATATCAGGCCTAAATTTCAGATTATAGCAAATTTAATGGTTCCAGTGCAAAACATGGCACTTTTTAGCTTATGACAATAGGCAGAGGAATGCTATCATTAGAGAAGAGGAAAGGAAAGATACAGGCAATGTGAACGACACCCATACAAAGTTTACATCAAAAGATGTAAACTGCACTCGAATACTTTGAGACTCAATCTATGCCTTAATCACAAATCTGTCCTTTCTATGCCATTAAATGAAAAATCTCTCCACCTGCCTGTCAGCCAGTGACAGCATTATAAGAGGATTAAAGATAAAAGGTTTTACAGAGATTTTTAAACTGCAGATCTTACAGATTCCTTGCTTTCCCTCTTATGAAGATTTTAGATTTGTTCTTGCTTTGTATTTCAGTTTCCTAATCTAAAATGAAAGTCACTGAGTTTGAAATGTATGTTTTGTTCTTTATGCACAAAAAACACAGCAAAGAAAGCTGTCACTGAAGACCCAGCTGTGAAAAACAACAAAGTGCTTAGAGCAAAAAGCAGGTGTGATGAGGATTCTTGCATAAGAAATAGAAATAATTAAAAAGAGCAAAAAGAGTACGCAACCAAGCAAGCAAGCAAAGCAGCCTATTACACAAACATGGAAGTCTACAGTTTAATTAAATACATGTGAAAATCTTGTTATCTCTCACAGATGAGCAGTTAATATTTTCTGCAAATGCTCCTCAATAAATTAATGTTTTTTAACAGATTCTACAGCTTTTGTAGTTTTTCCTGGGACTACTCAGTAGAGAATGACACAGTTTGAGTCCTAAAATTCACATTGATACCAATTAGGCAGTGCAAGTTTATTTCCCTTTTCTTAGTATCTCAAAGTCATACAGAGCTCTAATAAAGATTTTGGGAGGGGGAAGAGGGGTAGTCAAAACTTTACTGTGGATAAAAGCGTGTTAGGACACTCAATGGCTAAATGTGTACAACTGGAGAGGAATTATCTTAAAAGTAATGTGATAAACAGCCTTGTACCTTAACTAACACACTGCAAAACCACGAGGTATTCCCACATATGCTAGACCCTAGGTCAGAATGGAATCACATTAAGTCTCACTAATAGGAGAAAATGGATCAGGCTATATCAAATGTTCACCAGCCCAAATCCCTGATCTGTTTTCTACTCAAAATCAACTTGAAGTCCAGAAGATGTAGTAGAATGTTAGCAGCTGCCTACTATGGCCACACAGTATAAAAGGTGAGCTCTGTCGAACTAACATTTTCTCTTTGTCTACAGTTATTTTAATTGTTGAGTTTCCAAGCAGTAGGTCTTGTTACTTACTTCTCCACTTTACAGCATGGGTGCTAAAATACCCTAGGGGTATTGAGAGATGGCAAGCCCACCCCTGTTTTGATTCTTCTGGATGGCTCTATTTTTTTAACATACCATAGATGCTTACTGAGACTGAATGGAACATTTCCTCCTGTTTCTTCCACTGGGATTTGGAAAAAGCTTTTGCACTATGGTATTCAGTTGTTTCTGGTGACAAGCTTTTACAACTAGGAGGAAACCAGATACTACCCACCACTGTCTCAAGTACTGTTCCCTTTTACACAAATATGAAGCATCATTTTGACAGTGACAGTTTGAAAGACTCTGAGCTCATACTGTGGTTCTGTTTTACATCTTTCTTTATACTTTGGCAACTTTCCGGAGGTTTGACAACAGTTTCTAACATTGCAGACATATTTGTTTTCAGTCTCCTCTCGCATAAAATGTCAACAGGTCATAACCATTGCTCCATTGTATTGTAATTCGACAGTGCTAAAATATAGAGTGATCTGACTCTATCTGACTTTCTGCTCCAAGGTCCCTGGCTGAATAGTATTGTAAATCATCATCCTACACACAGAGCACTCTGTAACAGTCTAATATCTTAAGTTTATCACAGGCTAAGTTGAATCAAACATATCTGAAAAATTCTTAGCATAGACAGCAATCTAATCTATTATTAGGAATATAGTCTTTGCTCACCTTTTTCTAGCTCTCCAGTTTAGAGGATTAGTGGTTTGCTCTTTTTCTGCTTCTCCTTTTTGAGCCTCCAACAGTGGCAGCCATTGTGAATCTAGACTTCCCAGTTACTGAAATACACAAGTCCCCAAGGAAAAATATTACTTCTAAAAAATAATTAACAGATTTTTTTACATTAAAATGGGTTACACTTTTATTACATAGGATTAATGATACAAATAAGCAGCATCAGATGACACTGTAAATATAAATTAGAAAGATAATGTGCTTAATTACTGTGTTAATTTTCAACATGCAATACCAACAAGAAATTGTTGGGTGTTCTAGCAGAAAACTCAAACTAAAATACGTTGTTTATTCAGCTATCAGGAAGTATTCTGCTATTTAACCTTCTCTAAATTTCTTAATTGACCTAAAATTCTGTATCTATCACACATCAGTTGCTCTTAAGTAAGTTAATTCAGTAAACTCATGACTGCTTATTTTTTCAAGGTTCTCCAATTTTGATGTAGGCAACATTATATGAAAATGGCAACTAAAAAAAGGAGAAAAATTTCCTTAAATACACATCATTAAATAAATTGTGGTGACATTATGAATGGAACAGCCATACACAAACATTGTGAGAATTCATTTAACTGATTTGCCCTTTTCTGTCTCAAAACCATCTATGTTTTATTAATTTATTACAAGTTGTGAATTTCAACCTATGGAGAACTCTCAAAATATGTATTGGACTGTTCAAGTATTCAGCCCTTGCACTGTGATCATCAAACTCTGATTGATTCTGTTCTGATTGTGTGAGCTGACCTTTGTAAACTATTCATACTTGGTAAAATCATGTTTTGATTATACAAATCTTAGTAGTGTATAAAAAATTGTGTTTAATCAGCATTCACACAAACTAAATCACAGATGAAAAAAAGGATTATGAAGAGGCAGGACGTGAGGAGCAAATACCGTGGATACAGTATTCTAGTTAAAAGTCAAAATATTCACGAAATATTTTTCACTACTATCTATTAACTGCACTCATGAACCTGTTTTTCTGAAAAGGGAAGTGCACACCATATAGAACTATTATTTCACTACTCTGAGGCGAGTGCCTCTTTCAAGATAGTAGCTATAATGCCAGAGAAAGGAAGACAAGACAGTTGATATCCTACATCCTTCTCTACCCCACAAAGTAATGAATGTTTTTGTTAGAAACTTCTGAAACGCTAAAAATTATCAAAGGAACAGCATATCCCAAGACAGAAATACAATACTGTCCTGGGTTCAGCAGTAGCAGTCATTTTTTCTTCTTCTTAGTAGCTGGTGCAGCGCTGTGTTTTTGACTTTCGGCCTGGGAGCAGTGCTGATAACACCAATGTTTTCAGTTACTGATCAATGGTTCACTCTGACCAAGGACTTTCTGAGCCTCATGCTCTGCCAGGGAGGAGGGGAAGCCAGAAGGAAACAAGAAACAGGACACCTGACCCAAACTAGCCAAAGATGTATTCCATACCACAGCACGTCATCCCAGGATGTAAACTGGGAGTTACCTTGAAGGGCTGGTTCACTGCTGGGTGGGGTGAGGTATCAGTTGGCGGGTGGTGAGGTGTTGTACTCTCTTCCCTTGTTATTTCCTTTATCATTGTTATTATTGGTGGTAGCAGTAGTGATTTGTGTTATACCTTAGTGACTAAACTGTTCTTATCTCAACCCCTGGGAGTTAAATTCTTTTCAATTCTCCTCCCCATCCCTCCAGGAGCGAGCAGAGGGAAAGAAGGGGGAGTGAGAGAGAGACTGTGTGGATGATTTATGGCTGACTGGGTTTAAATTATGACAAATACTTATTAAATTCAGAGATTCATTATCCATCCCCAAATGACAATTCAGTTATTAACTTTCCTACTCCTTTTTATTGTAATGGCTGGTTGGAAAAGAACAAGAGGTATGGCTGTAGGACTCGAAGTAGTCTTGAAACTTCTTGTTTTCAACATTTATTTTTTAATAAAAGAAACCCATTTCTTAAAAGCTAATGGGGAGCCTTTTACAACTATTATAACAAAATAGTTTGTCCAAATACCAAAGATGAATTCTTTCTTATGATTATTCAGGTTGAAAATATGGAAATTATATTCATAGCCAAATGCAACAGGTAGACAAGTGTTGCTTCTATGATCTGTAATTATTTACAGTAGGCTCTTTTACACAATATGTAAACTTAGACCTCCACTATGTCCGAGTATCAAATATTTTATAGACATGTTTTTATCTGTCTCAAAGTACTAATGGAAATCAACAAATTTAAAAGTTCATTTCCATTTTTTTCAGAACAAAAGTTTACAATGTTTCTTTTTGAAATATTTTTTATATTTTCTATATATCTTTAGCTTCCTTAAGCCAGAACAACAGGACACCATTATTTATTTTTTTTCCCATTCTTGAAGAAATTGTTATTCCAAATTTAGTCATGAATTAATTTAGGAAAACCAACTGATCTCGTTGACAGGCTCACTGTAGTCCACTTTGCTCTTAAAATCTGCTAATCTTGAATTAAGTGGAAAAAAACCCACACAAATATCAGAGATTGATTTAGAGTAGAGAAGTGTAAGACAGATTTACTGAGAATTCGTAACTTAAAGCCTCACGGTATTGACTTACACCAGGATCATAAGGTTATTCAAGGATTTCTCTCATCAGTGGGGAAAAAGCTTATCCTGGGAAACTCTCCTCTCTGGCCCTGTCTCTGCCTGTGTCTGAAAGTACTCTTTTTCCCACTGCACAGTATTTTCAGCTATTATGAGGTAACTGCTGAACCATCACACAATAAAAAGGCATTGATTTAGGTTGTGTTAAATGTGGTGGCCAACAGTGGCAATCCTTATGTAAGAGTAGTGTCCCCTCAGCACACTGGAGATGGGAATCTCAACAGGTAAATGAAAATGCAGCGCAAGAAAAAAAACGTCTTACAGCCCACAGAAGATGAGCCATCACCTCTCGTAAGACTGACCTCCCTCTAGAAACAAGCAGGCTACGATGGATTATGAGTTTTACCAAAATTTATGATTTAGAAACATGTTTTTATTTCTGTTGATGTCAGAGGAAATTCTCAAAATTTCCAGAAGAAAAACGGTCAGATTGGTCAGCTGTGTCCCCATACTCCCAATCCCATGAAAATACATTGAGAGTCTACCATAGGTTTTTCAAAGTCCTATTGCTGACAACTTAATCATATTACTTTTGTCAGAAGCCTCAGCGAACTAGCACTATGATTATATAAAAAAATGAATTATCCTATTATGTAAATGCAATTGAACACAAACCTACTATGCTTTTCTTCTCCATTTTAAAGCTAAAAAATACACTCAAAAAGATTTAATCACATTCTCTCCTTAATTCCTACTGCAAAAGGTTTTGCTGATGCAAAACATGCCTATGTAGTACCTCTGCCAGACCAAGGTTGCCTCATGCAATGTGAATATTTCAAACTTGAAGGCTACATTTCACTAGAAAATAGAATCCAAGTCTAGCTGAACTGCAGTCTGACTCTTACACTTCTGAGAGATAATGAAGATACCTGGTAAGTGCTGCTGCAGGCAACTTGGCTGTATTCAAATTTTCAGAGAATAAATCAGCACTATAGTTAGAAAAAGTAGGACTCAAGCACAAGACATTTAATTAACCTTTCATTGCAAAGGACTGATCCTCCACGTCAGCGTTCATGTAAGTTGATCCTATAGAAACTGGCACTGCTACCATCTGCTCTGCAGATGAGGAGCAAATTTCACAGTCCTCACCTTTTGGGAGCAAAAAGTTCAGACACATATAGAAAAGTGGGTTTCAGAAAGCTTTACACTCTGGCTGCAGTCCAGGAGAATGGCCCTTCGTAATTAACTGTGTACAAATCCATTAGAGAGGGACTGAATATCACAACTTACTGGTCTGCCTGTGACCTAGAAAGGGCAGAGGAGTATTGACAGGTCTGCTGGTGCCTTGCCTGGAACTTGCACTACAAAGTGGACCATAGTCAGGAAGACAAGTCACTGCAGTGTGTTTTGGAGACAAAATTATAAAGTTCCTTATTGCAGATGAAAGCCCAAGACAACTATCTCAAGTAGCCAATTTTGCCTTGATTTTTCATAGCTTCTGAGCCCCACAGCTTCTACTGCCTTCAGATTTGAAATTCAGGTCACTAAAAGCTACCAGAGGTAGTTTTGGGCCAAGTAGCAGTTAGGTATTAAAACTACTACTGATGCAGGATAGAAGGCACCTGCTGGAGAAATTATCACTAATAAGCATTGCCAAAAAAAAATCTAGAAGATTTCTGGAAAGTTGCCTAAAATATTTTTATAACGGAGTGGATACAAATGAAAAACTGATGTATTAAAAGAACAGGGGTGAGGGGAGGAGAAGCAATAGGAATATTTAAAGAAAAGTTTTTAAATTCCAGAAGACTGGGTTTGAATCATGTCGCCTTAACAGATTAAGTGCAATGCCATTACACATAAGCCCGAACACACTAAAGATTATGCACTGCTGACAAGAGAAGGACTTGTAGGCCTAAATGGAAGCTCAGCAAAATATAATGGACTAATAAAGACACAGCTCTCCTGTCTACTTTTCCACAGTCAGAACTACAGCAACAAAGCAAGTAAATGTTCTGATTTGCAGTAAGTTCCCTTCTTATCCATTTTCCCAGAAGCAGCACAAGCAAATGAAACAGATTTAAAAACAAGTCCTATGGTGTATATATGTTTTTAATACGCAACTTTGAGGGGGGAGGCATGTCTCCCTCATTGCACTGCAATTGCCTGAGCATTTTTGATGCAAGCACCACTTCTTACTCCTACTTTCACAGACAAAAAAAACCCCACAGCATGACTCAAAAATCATACTAAATTGAACTCCTTGACCAAAGCTCTTATGATCCTACTAAAGCTACCTTGTCAAAATGTGTAGTTTGTTGCCCTTCAGCCTCTTCTTACAATTTTCATTTCCCACATATACCTGCTCACTTTTTAAAGTCTCCTATGAAAATAACAAATGAGCTACCAGCTTCTCTACTCCAAGCCTTCATCCTTTATTACTTTCCTGACACATGAGAGGATTTTGTTCTCTTGAAGGTGACAAACTCTACAGGCCAGTGTAATTCTCAAAAGGTATTTTTAAAGAGATTCATTAAAAACAGGAATAAATAGAAAAACTGGCAGCTGTGTAGGACAAATGGTTGACACAAAATACCAATTCTGAAACCCCCCAAGAGAAAGCATTCATAAAGCAATAACTGAATTCTAGAAAGAGGTGTCCATTCTCAAACTTTTATCTTTGACTTTATCCATTAGACTTCCATTCCCTTCCATGTTTGCCAGGTTCCGGTTCCTCTGTATGCCTAAATCTATTTTTCAAACCCCTTGTCAAGGATTTAGTTCCTTTGATGTGCTTGGCTTGTTTTCAGTCTAGACAACTCCACAGAACGGCATTTTCCCAAGCTGTTACACTTTATTATTGTTAAAGATAACATTTTGCTAGCCCACTCACACATCTTCCCACACAGCACCAAGATGACCATGGGTGGCACAGGATATGGATAGACAGATGTGGCTGCCAATTTCAGACAAGTTACGTTCACATCAAAATTCACTGATGGGCAAACAAACATATCAGGAAGAAAGCCAAGCATTCTTACTCCCACTGCCTCGTAAATATCACTATCCACTTGGGAGAAAGATGGTCTTTGGGAATAATAATTATCTCCTTTCCAACCTCCTACATCTTACTACAGTACAGAACCTGTTCAGCAGTATGCATTTGAAAACTTCGTGTGTTTGAATAAATATGTGCTCTCATAACTCTTTCTATAAAGTTATGCTTTGGTATTAGATCACTTCTGCTGACAGATACCAAACCTCTGTTCAAGTTTATTAGAAACATGCCTCCTCGTGCCTCCTTTAAGACACAGAGAAAGCATTGCATTGTTTTGATGAAGAATGAAGCAAAAGTAGGAAAACGCCCCAATGTGTTTCTCCTCACTTGGGCTGACCAGAACAATGACAACAAAATCAACACTGGAGTCATGACACAGTAAAAAAAGCACAAGGGAAGAAGGGATTCCTTTAAGTGCCTCAGAGCAGACTCAGCTATACCTAGCTACATGCTTCCAAGAAATTTCTATCTAATTTGTTCTTAAAGATTGGCAGTGATGGAGAATCCAAAGCATTTTTATGCTTCATTTTGTTTGGTCTTAAAAAATATACCTAGTCAAATCTGAAACTCCATTTCCATATTTTAAGCTCATAACACCTCATGGATTTGGAGAATTTTTCATCTTAATCGTTAGGTTAAAAAAAAATACATTAAAAATCCTTATTTTTTTCATTTAGTCACTCCCAGTTGTAGGGGTCCTGTTTCTAGGGTTTTGGTTTTGGTTTTCCTGAGGTCTCAGATCTCTCCTCCACCTCTGCACTTGCTTTGTGTCTCCCCTGAAGGACAGTAGCTAAATGTGGATCTTGTCCTCTGAGAGACTGACAGCTAGCTATAATACAGGCTACCTGGACACCAAAAGACCAACTCTTTCTCGATTTCCTAATCACAGGTCAAATTCCAAGCCAGTTGCAGAGTTTTAAGCATGAGGACAGAGATAAAGGGCTATTCAAGTAACTACCAGGAGCAAACGAGTGGCTTCTGCTTGTCTCCTTTCTTACCAAGGAAAGAGGCATAATCACTAACAGTGGTTTGGCTGGCTCCCTCTACTCCCTCCTCGCAGATTATTTCCTATAGCTGTGTCCAGTGCCTAACAATGGCAGAAAAAAGTGTTACCACCACACCAGCCTAATGTGGGCTTTAGAATTCTATTGCAAATTTTCACTTGATGTCTCATAGAACCCTATGGTTCTACAGGTTGGTTAGAGTTGGAAGGGACCTTAAATATCACCCCTGCCTCGTATATGTTTGCTGGTTTCCCACTGAACATAGTTAGCCAACATTTAGCTTGTAATTTCTTAATTCTTTTCTTAAGAGCAGTTATGAACTCTAAAGATGGTCGGTTATTTTTGCCTCTTTTCATCCTCAAGCTGCCTGTAATTTCTTTTATCAATTGGATTGCTCAATCATATCCCTTAGCAAACAATTCTGAGTTTATGAATCTCATCTGGAGCAGTTATCACAAGTTCAAAATATATATGAGGTGTTAATAAACTAAGTAATGCAAAGTCATTTTTTAAACTTCTGATTAGGTGATTCATATAAATAACCAATACTGCTTAAAGGGAGAATGTTCTCTTTGCTGCAAATTACATTTCAATTGCAAATGCATTTCTGTGGACTTTTGGCTTTAAATCTAATGAGCGTATATTAAGTAAGTTTTTTACCTTGAACATTAACAGGAAAAAAAAACCCAAAACCCAAATAATAGACAAGCTTTAAAAATATGAGAAAGTATTTCTGGTTTTGTTTCTTTCAATGTAAGTTCCTAGTTTTCCTTATTCAGAAACACAAAACAGTTCAAATCCAGTGTTTTGTCTCTCAATGCTTAGTTGCTTACTGGGAGGGCCAGATGGCTCACTTCCAGGTACGACCATGCCCTGAATCTCCTTGTAAGAACTACAGTTACATGTTGGAGCAAAGTTCCAGGCATCCTCTCTTAGCAGAAAGTAACAGAGAAACAGGGAATATTGTGACAAACCCCCAGTTGCTAATACCTGCTCAGGTAACACTGCCTGCAGGACTGACTCATCTCTGCCACTGTTGACTGTTGTGAGGTAGATAAAAGTAACTCTAAAGAGTAGTTATTTTGCCACTGGAAAATGCCACATGTCAGGCAAGTTTCAAGGGAAAATGCTGTTAAATTACAGAAGTTGAGTCAGGACATCAGTTTTCAGTAGCAAAGCATAAATATTCCTGGCAGGTAGCAGCTAATATTAGTTTAAAATCTGGTGCACCTAAACTAGTTTTTGGTTACAAGAAAGCATATCAACGTATTTGGGAAGTCAAACCAAACTGAGCGCCCAGTTGTCTGCCACACTGTAAACTCCTTTCCCATTACAGGAGAGATTAAGATTGTCTAAACAGACTTCCTTGCTAGGAATCTCCTGCTTAAATGTAAACAGTATTAATGAAATGCTGAGTTTAGCAGTGCAGAGCACCATTAGATAGCTTGTATTTATAAAAAGCCAAGCCAAAATTGGAATAAATGTCTTTTCAATGTACTGTTTCCCATCTTGCATCTTTAATCCTCTCTTAGTGCAACGTTAATTGCACATCTTCCTTCCCATTCCCTGCTCTGTTATCTTCAACCCAATGACAAAGATGAGCTTTCTAGACTTTTCGCTGTGAATTTTTGTTAATGCTCTATAATGGGAAAAGATACCTCTGTACTCTCTTCTAGCAACTGGTATCACGGACTTCAGAAGCTTCCTACCCTGGATGTTTCAAAATCTGAGAAAACATCTTTCCTTTGAAAGGGCCTATATGAAAATATTGATAAGAACATCTGCCTTTTCTACAACCCAGGCTTAATCAGATACAATACGGAACAGCAGTAGCATTCAGCTAGATGACTAATAAAAACCCCCAACATTAACAAAGGAAAACAAAAAGAAGAGCTTCCTGTTCCTGGAAAGGTACTAACTATTGCACTAGTGTGGGTTTTCCAGTTGGGAATTATTATTTTTTTTAATTGAGATAGAAACATCAATATAATCCCTAATTCCAGAGAGAAATGCATTATTAAAGCATATAATAATATTTATTGTCTTTCCTTCTACTGTTATTCATAGCTGCTGTTTCTTACAGTTTTACTGTAGTGGCACAATCAGAAATGATTCACTTTTATCCATTTTCTTGCCTATAGGTGCTCATGGATCCGATTTCTATCTCAGCTTGCAGAAGTGGCATGGCATTTCCTCTAAACCACAAAATTACTTATTTAACCTACTTATATAATGTATGTCACTAAGGGACTCCAATCCCTCTATCACAGTACTCTAAGATGCAGTTTGGGTTTTTCTGTGTTTTTTCTCACTGAGAAGCTTACTACCACTTGAAATCCAGCAGCCCCATAGCATTTTTACTGCCCATCACTGTGGTCCATCTATTTATTCTCTTCACTCTGCTTCTGCCTTATACTTTGTAGTTTATGGATCAGGTTTAAGTTTTAAAATAAGAGATTAGTCTCTATGTACTTCAGAATAATCTTCAGTGCTGTGCTGGGAAACTATTAGACTTAGTCTGCCACTGGTACCCATTGCAAAAAAAAAATATAGCCAACTTATTCATTGAGCACCAAATATTTACTCTGACACAATGTCAATAGGTTTCTAATACAACAGGAGTGTCCTGGGAGAAGAGATAATAAAATTAACAGTCAAGAAACATTTTATAACAACATTAAACTTTTTTGGCATATCTAGGTACTTTTAGATAAAAGATATGGAATGCAAGAAGTTCAGATATAAACATATTTTTGTGTAACTTGTTCTGACATTTCTTTAGAATCAGCTCAAACCACAACAGTTAAGTGTTTTCACGTACTGTAACCTATTTAAGAAAAATTAGGATAGGATACTTACCATGGATTAGTGCTTATGTATAAGTAGATTTGGTCCAAATCTACTTAATATTCTACATTCAGTTCACATCAAAACTCCTTTGGTATTCTTTGTGTGTATCCTTCTGAGCTGTATTGCCATGATCTATCCCATGTGACCCAATAAGCCACTCCACATCTGCTCAGAATCTTGTATTTTTCTTGTGATTTTTTGAAAATATAACATTAGGAAAATAGCTGTTGCATTTTACCTTTATTACTAAGTCTATAAAGCTTTATACTTCCTCAGTACCACCAGTTCTAGCTCACCAGTTCTGAGCTTCTTCCTTTGTTTCTGCTTTGCTAAACTTTAGGAAGAGTATTTGCTGAATACTGGGAAAAAAAAAATATCTCTTTCAAAGTACATAGAACTATACAGAGTTATTGCTGCTTTAACAGCTAGTAGAAGTTTAACTTTACATGTAAAAGTGTTCTACTTTTCCCTTTTTTTCTCAGCTTCATTACTGAGCTGCAGCTTTTACCCATATGACAAATGATGGCTTCCTTCACAGCTGTAGTTCAGTCTGTTCCATAACCAGACCAACATCCCAGATTGCAATAGCAAGAAGCAAATTCTTCATATTACTAACTAGGAACAGACAAGCAACTCTTCTGTCACACAAATAAATAGTGTGTTTGGAAAACAGATCAGCAAAATTGAGATGCCAGAATTCTCTTGCATTTTATGAATCACAACTCTTAAATACAGCACTTTGTTGAATCCCTGTGGTGCCATTCTTTCATAAAATAAGGAAGAAAATATGCAGGAAAAAGCTGTGTGAATAAAAAAGCATCTACCCTATGCTGGGCAAGAGCCAATGTTTATTTTTAATGAAAACTGATTGCTAGAACTGGCATATAGCTCAATTTTTCAGTTTCTGATATTCTCTGTAAATTTCCATACAGTTTGCACTCAGGAAACTAAAGAAGTTTTCAGAGCTTTGTATTCTTGTGAATAAAAGTCAAACAGACGCATATGTAGCATGATAAAATTTTTACAAGTAGTGACATTTGCTGAGAAGCTGAATTGAGAAATATTCTATTTCATTTCAAATATTATCAAAACATGCTGAGTTTACATGGTATCGAATAAAGCTATCGGAAAGATCTATTGACTAAACCCTCCTCAACCTCTGAGGCAATAGACAGTCCCTCTGAGTGACACATTTTACAAAGAAACATCATTCTAAGTCCTTCAAGTAGGCTATATAAAAAACAGAAAGGGAGTCAGAAAGGAAGTAAGTCTCATGAGGCAACAGAACCCTGCAGATTCCAGGTGATCACTGGATTCTCACTGCCAGCAAATATCACACAATAGCACTTATTTCCACTCAGGATCCCTAAAAAGACCTGCACAATGTAGCTACCTGCATAATTGTTGGTGTTTAATGCCAGCCAGCAACCGAGCACCACCCAGCCACTCCCTCTCTCCCCTTGCAGTGAGATGGGTTGGTACAATAGGAAGGCTAAAAGTGAGAAAACTGGGCTGAGATAGAGTTTAACAGGGAAAGCAAAAGCTGCACAAATATCATACGGCTTTGGGTACCCCTTGGGTCAGTTGGGGTACTGCCTGTGCCCCCTTTTATCATGCCCCCCCAAACCTCGCTACTGTTGGGGTGGAGAGCAGAAAAGGCCTTGATTTTCTATAAGCACTTCTCACCAATAACTATAACATCCCTGTGTGATCAACACTGCTACCAGCACAAATCCAAACCATAGCCCTATACTAGCTGCTGGGAAAAAAATAACTCTACCCCAGCTAAAGCCAATACAATTATCCACACTATTTCTGGTCCATAAGGGACAATGGTGCCAGAACAGAGTTTCAGGTCGTAAGAAAGCAATTCATGAAATGAAGCAACACAGTACCTTGCACTTCCTTAGCTGTCTTCTGAGAGTACCTGACAAAGTCATGATTATGAACAGATAACATCTAGACATGTTAGATGAAATTTATTCATTAATACAAAATATCTCATGATTTAACAATATGCAAATTAGTTGCAGCTCTCAGATATCAGTGATGCCCCAAGTCAGAATATCTGGGTGCTCACTGCTTACAGAAATAGCCACTTGCAAATCCCTTTAGAAGGTGTATGATATGCAAATTCACATTTAGATGCATCAGTCACAGATAATTAATTTCATGTTGTTTTTCCTGTAACTAAACTGGGTTAACTGAAATAGAGTTTGTGGTTGCCCAGGAGAAACCTGGTTGCCAACAAGTCTATGACTTGCAAACACATTCTAAAACACCCTAATGTGAAGTCAGTGCATCTTTACCTTCCTATTCTTCATACTGTCTGCAAAAAGAGTACCTTCATAATCTGTATTTGGACTTGATGAAGAAGGAAATTCTGGAATCAACACTTTGATACTGATATTGTAATAGTTTTACACCTCTATTAACTACATTAGAATAACCTAAGAGGTAATGTACATGACAATCTGTGAGAACATCTGTACACCGCAATTTAGAACTCATCCAGAAACCAGACCAACCAAGATAAGCACAATAAATTTCAAGTTAGAGAGATCTATTACAAAGTTTGCTGACCTTCACAGTCATAAATTCTGTTTGGTCAGGACTGTGCCTGCTCTATAATGTACCTATCACATGAAAACTCTACTGTGCAGTTTGACACCACATATATCCCAGCCCATTAAACAATTTTTAGAACTTTACTCCAGATAACTATAAGATAACCTTATTTAAGGAATCAAATACAGTTGAAAGCACAGTTCCTTTGTAAAAGAGGAACTTTTACAAAGAGAGGAAGAGATTGTCTACATAAGTATATATACATCACTTGTCATTCACTACTGAACAGAAATGCTACTACCACCTTTTCTTCCTCAGTTGCCTTACAGAGTGGTGCATTTTTATTTTTGACATTGAAAGTGTTAAGGCTTCTGTTAAAAAAAATCTTCAGTGAACAAATAAAAGCTTCAGTCACTTTTCTATCACACCTTACAGTAACACAACTTAAAACATCATGTTGATGTTATATTACTTTATACATCCATCATTCTTAATTGCGTGATGGTATAGATGGAATGGAGTTGGTCTAAATCTATGCCTTGTGTAGTGTCCATACCCATCACAAAATATGTAACCTTACTGTAAGTCTTAATTGGAAGACTCAAGTGTGCTATTAGTAGGTTAAATTCAAATGTTTCACAATCAAATAAACTAAAATAAAACCCATTCCCATTTAAGAAGAGAAGTAAAACCGAATCCTCTAATTTGAAGTGGGCAAATCTGCCCAGACCACTTCATGCTAGCACACAAGAAAACCACTTAAACACTTATTTTAACTTTATTTAAAGGCATTTCAATAACTCTGGGGGCAGTGCTCCAGTCAGCACATTTTGATTCAATAGCAGAGCAAAGTTCTCATTTTCTCAGTAATGGGACTGTACTTTGTCACTATAAAAATCTCTTTGGTGCTTACAGTTGTTTGTCTCCTTAAAGGAGTAATTCTTGTAGTAATCTTGTGTCCAAGATGATTACTTAAGAGGAAATGTTTTATAAAAATGTTGAAGTCCTCTTGTCCACCACATTTCACATTTCAATCTATTTTCTTAAAACTGATAGATGCTTTAGAATATTTTGATGCATCCATTCTTTTTTCTTATCTGCCCATACATAGCCCAGTTATCTATAAAGCACATACAGACCAGGCTGCATTCTTCCACCTGTGAGACCTCCTACCAGTTAAAAGTTATTTCCTAATGTGTGCAGAAGGCAGATCACTGTTGCTCACATACTATGCTATTCATAACAGGACAGGACAATTCTTGCTGGTGTGTTTTCTTGTCTATACATAGTTTACATTTTCAAATCTCAGTATTTGAGTATGTAGGTGGGTCCTTAGCTATTTCAATCTGTATCCCTGTTTGTTTGCAAGGCAGATTTCACCTCATTCTCTGTCAAGAACTTTCAGAAAAAACTATTTACTTACCACTGAATGATAGAAAGTATGTATATTAAAAAAAAAACCACCACAAAATCAAACAAAAACAAACCACCAAAAAAAACCAGTCAATCTTTTAATTGGAAATCCAGTTTTGCACAGATGTAACACTGGCAACCATATACTACCTATTAAATTGCAGTCAGCTTCATTCAGTTCTGGTCTGCTCTATGTCAAGCAAGTTACTTTGCCACACATAACAAACTACCTTAAAGGATACAGATGAGGAAAAGAAAATGGAAAATTGGCAAGTGAATCATAATGCATAGTACTCCTTAACAAAAAAAAGCAAACCCCAAAACATTATGAAGAGGACACTGCAAACTGTTGGCCTGCAGAAATAGCTAATTTTATAAAATGCCTTTCACAGTGGTGAAATAAATCTGCTAGTTCACCATCATAAGTATGCTTTTAACATACTTCTGGTTTTGTATCAAAAGCAAGACTGATTACTTAATCACAGCACCCAGTAGTGCCAATACCACTTTGATCAGTCCTTACACACAACCAGATACACAGATTCCACAGATGACTTCTCCAGGCATTAAGAGTAAACTGAGTCTTTCATGTCCACCGGAACTGTGCCTTTCTGGGGGTTTTCCGATAGGAAAGAGTAAATTAAAAAGAAATACAAAACAATATGAGCAACAACTATTGCCAGCTGAGACAGGAGAAAAGGGCAATTAAAGACATCCTAAAGGCTTCCTGAAATGAAAACTATTTCTGTGGACATACTGAAAACTGGGAAGAGCAGTCTGTCTTGTCAAATGGAACTTTAGCCACCTATTTTCTTTTGATAATCTTAATTCTCCTTTGCAAGCTTATTGAAATATTTAGTATTGGCAGGCAGATATGAGAACCCTTGGTTCGGGCACACCTGAAGCAGTACATACTGCAGCCAGTGAATGCCCATTTTGCAGTCACTGAATCATAACCCAGCTGAGAAATATTTGCAAACAGGCACTAGAAATAAATCAACATTGTAACTTTTGGACACCTTTCAAAAGAGAAAATTCAGTTCATTTGCAGAAAACAAATCATAATTATAAAACCCCCTAGATCCAAAGCCACTTTCCTGCATAATCTATGAAAGTTCAAAATGCATTGCTGGCTCTTCAGAAAGCCTCCAGTAAGAACAAGCTGCAGCTGTACAGTTAAGGCACTAGCACTCCATCTGCATCTCAAAATTTGGATTTGGTAGGGAGCAAGCAGACAAGGGAGCTGAAAGGTCTAGTCTGAAATTTGTTCAGTTGAGCTACTACCAGAGTGTTTCTCTGAAAAACAAATCGCAGGCTCCTACACAGAAGAAAAGGTATTCAGAAGGCCTTAAGTCAGTTTTCTCAGTTGCGTAACAAACTGTACAAAAAAAGTCTTAAACCGTGAACGTAGTGAGGTTGTTAATATCCTGAATTAAATAGCCAATTGAAAAGGTCAAGGTTAGACTAAAAGCAGAGCAACAAATGGAGAATGAAGGTTTGCCTGCTAGGAAAGAAGTTATGGTTTAGACATATTAGCAATCCCTTTTCTGTTGCCCATTCTTATGGCCCTCCAGAATTACCCAAGACACCAAACTATGCAGTTTTCAAAGCCACAGTGGAGAAATGAAGTCAATATTGATTCATGGCTGCTTCAGCACATCTCAAAAGTACAAACTGAGCTGCCTGTGACTTAACTTTGCAATCCAAGCTACAGTATTTCTAAAGTAAAAAATGCAGAGCATAACCATTTGCTAAAAGAATATGCTAGAATGTTATAGCAAGGAAAGAATTCTGGAAAATGATGATGTCTTTATTCTTGATTTCAAATACAAGAATATATCATTACTAAAGCCACCAAGTATTTACATTTACCCATTTAAGAGAATTTTCACAGTGCTAAGTTTTGTCTTGATGAAAGACTGCAAGATGTTTTCAAACATATGTTGATTGAAATGCTATTACTAAAGACAGTGAATTTCAAAGTAGAATGAATCTCAGATCAGCAGGTGCTGATATGTGGTCTCAGATTGGCACTTAAAACACTCATCAGGATGTGACTGCTTTCAGGAGCTGAATACTTGCAATGAATAACAGCTATTTATAGACACTGAGCTATATTTGCCAGCTTAGGAGGCAGAAACCAGCAGGGGGTAAACACAGCAACAGGAATAGCAGTGGTAACTAAATATTGAAATAAGTGCCATTCATTCTGTAAGAGCAATTAAAGGACTATGTTACAACCCTCCCAAAAGTTACTGTGTTCAATGTGAATGCCTGACTCCCTCCTCAGAGGCAACACAGGCATCCCAGCTTTAACCAAGCACCATGCCTGACACAGTAAGTCCATTCAGTTACAAATCTGGCCTTGTGCTTTTGGGTTTGAGCAGTTTGGTAAAACTATCAGGATCTGTAGTCCTCACTCCAGGTACAATCTCGCCTGTGCGAGCACTGTTTTACTGCCTATGTCTGAAGCGTTATGTTTTGCCTTCAGGATGCAAAAAAAATTCTACCTGTAGCTGACCCTACAAGGCCGTGTTTCAGTGAAGCACTGTTCACTCTTCATTTCTACACTCCACCTCATTTCCTCAACAGCTTGCTATAAACTGAGGGCATATTCAGTGTAGGAACTGCTGGCCTCAAAACCAACTGAAGAGCACACCCACACAGACTGCATTAGGGTGCTTTGTGAAGACAAAGGAGGGCTTGAGTTTGTTGGGGTTTTTTTGGGATGGGTTGTTTTTTAGCTCAGGTGGCCTAAAATTAAATCTGAATAACTGGCAGTCATCTCTCTTGAAAATGTCAATCAGTACATAACACATTGTGCATATTCACAAAGGCTTTTGAACCATCACCTTTGCTTGTACATACTATATCCAATTTTGAGCAAGCAAAAGGTGACAGCTAAAATTTCACCTTTGCTTGTACATACTATATCCAATTTTGAGCAAGCAAAAGATGACAGCAAAAATTTCTGCCTTCTCATATTTGCAGAGCTATATGAATGAGCCGGCTCCCCCTACCTTCCTAATGCTATTTGCTGGATGTTGAAGTAAGAATACTTGTGTGAACTTAGCCAGAAACCTTTACCTTTTCTTTATAAAACTATTGTGCTGTTAAAAACAAACAAACAAAAAAAGCAACCAAACAAAAACCCCAAAAAACCAAATCATCACCACCAACAAAAAACCTCACCTTTTTTTGGTTGGCAAAGCAAAAATACAGGAAAAAACACTTTTGTCTTAGGACAAAAAACAAGGAAGCTAATATGGGAAATGTACCAGTAAAACCAACAGAACAGGCAAGATTTTCTTGTGCAAAAACACTGAAATGAGCATGTACACTGAAGTGTACATAATTACATTTTTGTAATTATGTCAATTAAAGGTAACAGTAAATCCTCACATTTGACAGATTCCTGTTAAACCAAATCTTATATTCAATTTTTTATATATTGCATTATTAAAGAATTCCTACATAATTCTCTCCTGTCTTTCCTCCTGCAAGCCTGATGTGTTCCGTCAGGTATACTTACGTTTCAAAAAGTACATGCTAGGGCTCCACACAGCCAAGGGGGTTTTGATCATAGCCTCCAGAGAGCCAGCTGAAGAAACAGGACCCAGGTTCAGAATGGTTACAAGTAAATAGCAACATAACTATAGAAAAGACATGTAAGGCTCTTCTCAGTGGCAAACAATGATAGGACAAGGGGCAATGGGTACAAACTGGAACACAAGAGGTTCCACTTAAACTTGAGAAGAAACTTCTTCTCAGTGAGGGTGACAGAACACTGGAACAGGCTGCCCAGGGAGGTTGTGAAGTCTCCTTCTCTGGAGACATTCAAAACCCGCCTGGACACGTTCCTGTGTAACCTTATCTAGGTGTTCCTGCTCCGGCAGGGGGATTGGACTAGATGATCTTTTGAGGTCCCTTCCAATCTCTAACATACTGTGATACTGTGAAGTGATGCTGTACACTTCATTATTCAAATCCTGCTGACAGAACCAGACCAGGAGTTCTCAGCAGAGCCTTGCTCCTTGCTCCTCCTGCTGCTCCCAGGAGATGAGCAGCGCTGGTTGCTCCTGAAGCCACATGAGCAGCTTCTGGGAGCAGCCACCCTCCAGCTCTGTGCCATCACTCTGGGTCTGGCTCTGTCCTGCACCAGCAGCAGCACCAAGACATGGGCAGGAGCTGGACACTGGCTCTTTGGACAGGTTATACTGCTGGAAAAGTCAGGTTCATTCTACACAAACAAATTCAGGTGGAAAGCCACTGTTCCTCTGGCAGACTGCCACACAATAGCCATTGCCTTTGCCTAACCCTCTCTTTTTAAATCTTACACTAGAAACTGAGCTAAAGGGGTACATTTTGAGAGAATTCAATTTGCAGAGGACTGTGTATTCTACCTGCACAATTAAAGCTGAAAGGGCCGTGTTGTGTGTTCTCTGAAATCTTTATAAGCTATCATTACCAGCAAATGAGACAACACAAAGTGACTCTCTAGTCTCATGACAGGACAATTTAACACTATCTTGTATTTTTTGTTAGAACTGTACTACCATTGCTTCCCTTTTCCTTGGATGACTATAAGATCTACATTTTTGCTAAATTCATAGCTGCTTTTGGAAGAAGGATTTTCTGTGAAGGGAGTTAAATGGTCCATCTTTTTTTCTTTTCTTTTTTTTTTCCCAATTATTTTCAGTAAATTCCTGCTGTTCCAACATTAAATAAAATTTGGTATTAATGAATTCTGCCTGCAGGTGGCCAATTGCATTTGGTATCACATTTAAAAAGTCACAAGCAAACATCTCTCCTTTAACCTCTCACCATCTTTTTCTCCCCTAATTAATGTATAAGTGATTGTTTCATTACAAAGCAACTACCTAAAGCACTAATTGTTTCTGAGGCTGCTGAAGTTCCTATAGCTTTTCCTTTATTCCAAATACTCTAATACACAGAGGGATTTTTCACCTTTCACTCCTCCAGAAGAGCAGAGATCTGATATCCCGATAACTCTTCTGGAAGACCGAATGTAAGATTTGAGAAAGCTCTTCAAGTATAGGCACCACCACTGAAAGAGAACAGCTGAAGAGCTTGCAGTATAGCTGTCTCTTGGCAGTAATCACTTATTCCAGCTGAATGCTAACAGCAATCATTTACTCTAACTGAATGCTAACAATCCTTTCCTGAGACACAGTGCCATTATCCCTCTACCCATTGCCTGCAGCAAAGTCAATACAGTGCTTCTAAAAATAATAATAAACTTTTCTTTTTAAAAATTACATGGTGCAAGCTAGCTTAAAGGTGTGCTCATTGATAGGTTAGGGAACTTAGTATGGAAAGGCTATGTACCCACAGTCCCACACTTCTGTTCAGCAGGATACTGAACCTGAGTCAATAACCCTGAATTCAGGAAGTGGCCAATATCTCTTGACAAACCCCACAACTTTACCTTTTCTCTAAGCCTGCTTCTGCTCTAAGACCTGACCATGCCATTGCCATTTCCCACATACTCTGGTCATTGCAGGCAGAACTACTCACAGTGACAAGATTACTATAAGCTGCACCAATCTCTACTGTGTGGTTGGTTGGGAACCAAGACCTCAGAGCTGAAACATATGCCAGCTACACCAGTGCATCAGAGTTTGGATTGGTTTCTGTTATCTTTTTTTTTTTTTTCTTAAATTTAAATACACCTTCAGCTAGAAGTTGAGTTTTCTTAGGTGGATTTCCACCTTTAAAACAGTAAATTCACCAGTATAAAAACATAAACTTCTCATGACTGTCTCCATCTCACAGAGCATACTCTCAGTTTAAATTATGTACTTCATTACTTACTTTTAACCTTACATATTTCTGCCAATCCAGAAAATAAAGATATTATTGAAATATCTATTAGTCACCATCATTACTCAGATTCAAAATACAGCTGTGCTACAGAAAGAGTCAAACAGACCAGCGAAGCAGCAAAGAAATCTTTTCACATAAGTAGGATCCTATACAGCTGCTGAAAAAGCAGTTTGCCCAATTTGCAGGATGCGTCACAGGTACTATAGTGCAGGTATAATACATACAACAATGCCACCTATGCAGCCTGGAGCATTATGAGTGACCCTTAACTGACTGACTGATTTACCAGGTGGAAGAGGAGTTTTCTGTTAGAAAACAAGCCATTGTGCTCTGCTCCTGCCCAAATCTGAAGCAAAGTTTAGCTTCTGTTTACCGTATCTATTAATCTATTTCTGCTACTGCCAGCTACAAATCTAATTTACATTCTGTATTACATGGGAAAGAAATACATATGTTCTTATGCCTTTCAAAGATACAGTATGTTCTACACTGGGATGATGAATAGCTCATTGCTTAGTTAACCATCCATGGACACTGATATTTGTCAGCATTCCCGGCAGCCAGGCATGCTTGATTCAGTGCTGGTTAGAAAAAATTTGGAATAACTTAAGCAAATAAATGCAGCATTTCAGAAAACATTAATGATTGTCATAAGCAATAGAAAATGTTATTACATAGAAAAAAAACAATGGGTTTAAAATGCCCACAAAGAGATTAAATACCAGCTTCATTTCCAAACTAAATATGCTTTAGAGATTTATCTTACGATGGTCGATAAAGTAAGAGGTTTGTCAGGCGGCCAAGTTGACACAGCCTTTTTTCAAGTCTCACTGTGAGCCAAGTAAGGGAATAGCCTGCTTCATGGAAGACTGCTTACCTGCAGGGGTTTTCCCTGTAAGTGTGAGTTACTGGTCGATAACAGGAATAAGAAATTCATAGTCATGGATTAAGGTAAATAGCCGTCATGATATATTCTGATTTGAGCAGAAATAGTGGTATTTTCCCTTCCTTTTTGCCAGTTGAACTTAGTTAAAGGACTAACTTCTGTTAAACCATAGCTTGATTAGCAATATTGGTCTGAAAATATACATCTGAAGGCAGAAAATCTAGGAAATAATTTCACAAGTGCAGCAAGTAAATTTCTCTTAGTATATTATAATTAAGAGAAAGAAAAAAAAAGGAAGGAAAAAGGAAAAATCCAAACCCCTACACAGCTGCCAATTACTTCAGAACAAGTTTCTCACAGTTCCTCATTTCCTGATGGTTAACAGACACACTTTGTGATAACTCACTACAAGAAAATTATCTGCCTTCAATTGCTTACAACATTTGTATCAGAAAGGGAGTTAGGTGCTTCTGTGTAATGAGTTTAAGAGCCTCTTCTCCTTTCCTGGTTGGAGAAAGGAGTCCTACACAATTTACACCTGAAGCCATGAGAAAAGCATATTTTTTTAAAAAAATCAGCTATTGCCTTTAAGTCTTCTATTTCTATTTTTCCAGGCAGAAGCTGTGCAAAGCTGAAAAACAGAAAGCTGGAAACCAAGTAAATTTTTAGAGTTTCGACTCTAGTCAAAATACAGTAAGGGAGCCACTAGAAGCAGGGCAATTTTCTCAAGAGCAGGTGGTGGTGTTCCTCTAAGAGCATTATCATCAGGAAGTTGCTCTATGGCACGGAGTTGCATAATACCTTTATGAATTCAGGAACCCTCCTTTATCCTCCTTACTATAAAATGTTAAAAGCCGCAAGTCATTTCCTCATCAATATTCATTTGTCAAGCACAGTGTCCTATTTACTTCATTTTATCTGGTAACTAAGGATCTAAATGGTCAATAGGTGAGAAAGATGTATGGTGAGTTGATAAACTAGGTCCTGTCCTGTTCATATGCATATCCCCAGGCTGACAGGCTACATTTCATACAGTTCTTTTTTAATTCCTTATGGTTTTTTCCCATGAGGCTAATTCAGCACACATTCAAATAAATAAGCATGATTTCTTCAAGGTCAGTAGTTGTCCCACTGCATCCTAAATGCTCAACTTCTTGTCATTGTTTTTCCTATTAAAATCAGAGTTTAAATAAAAGCTCAGTATTTCAGACACAAGTCATGACCAATTTCATGCCCCTTAAGGGTGGATCATCCACTTTTCCCCTTGGCTTGCACTGACTCATTCTGTACTTCTGTCATTCCTATTTTTATCCCTCCTTAAAAACATTAAGTGAATGTGAATATTGTTTAGGTGGAGGTTTGTAACTCCAAGAACATCCTCGCGAATCTACACATTCCATTTTTGCTTTAATTTATTGTACCTGCTTTCGTGATATAAATTCAAGCCACTAAGTACTCCAAGATTTTCCTTCCAAAAGCTCATTTCTAGAGCAACATCTAACTTACCAACTGCTCTGGTCTCTAACACAATAAAAGCTTTGCCTGAGACAAAATTTGTCCCAGTGTTTCTTGGCTACCTCAAATTTGTTGCAATCACTTGCAGCACCCTGTCCTCTGCTGTGCAAACATACTCCCTTGGGTCTAAACCATTCATAGTCCCCTCTTACTGAAATGTTTCACATTTTTAAGTGCTTTGAAATACAAGCATTAGTTTCTCAGTATTAGTCCTAAAACTTCAGTGCAAATACTTAGTTCAAAGCATTTCTAGCTTGAGTTTCTTTGCTTTGTTATGCAGTTGATATCTTTTAAAATCAGTCATAGTATCTTTCAGTATGAATTAATTTTACAGCTAGTGCAAGGTTACTCACTCTCATTTTCTTCAGCTTCTGGGATCTCAGGCAAACATATTGTTAGCATAATCAAATTTCTGACTCTGTGAACACTGATATTAATACTAAATGTTAGAAAACTCTTGGGGGGGGGGAGTTTTTCTGTTTTGAGTTTTTCTGTTTGTTATGGGATTTGGGTTTGAGGGTTTTTTTTAACATTTTGATGAACAAAACCAAAAGGAAAATCAAACAAAAAGGGTGACAAAACCTTATCCAGTGCAGTACACAATCTGTATGAGCAATTAGAGGGCAAGATTTTAACCAGAAGGATTAAAGAGATGGAGAAAAGTTTATTCAACATTGCAGAGGAGAAATACTTGAGCGATAATCATGCCAACTTTAGCACAAAGCTCCTCACATTGTAGTGGTTGCACCATAAAGAACTGTTCGGTGAAGTGCTTCTATACCCATTTTTTTAATTGGAACTACAATTCTAATATCATTTTGTACCTCTTATTATGTACAAATCTGCGATTTTCCTTTTTCCCATGAACCCACAGAAAGGAATTTAGAACTCTGTTTAGAGTCTTAATTTGACACCGGCTATTCCCATTGAGACATGGGGCATTCCCAATTTTAATAAGTTGTTTGTCAGCTCAAATTTACATCCACTAGATTTTACAAAACGTGATGTTAATCTATGGAAAGTCTCACTAGGCTCTGCAGCATGCCTCTGGCAATATTTTTTCTTTTTTTCACCCGCATATTTTAGTTCACAAAATGTTTTTTGGGGTCAAAACTTTTTAAAGGGATTTGCTGAATAGAGTATTTCTAGGCATCTCCCCAAACCTCTGCCTCCCAGCTTAATTGAGATCAGTTAGCTCAGCATTTGCCTGTGACCTCCGAAGCTCTCAAGTTGCCTACCTGAGAGGTGCCAAAAAATACTAATACCCCCACTGTCACGTTTACCCTCCCACTGTCTGACTGACTGTCTCTGCAGGATTTGCTCCTGCTCACAACTGAAAACTTTCCTTCTGGCTGTTACATGGATTGATCACTTCTACTTGGAGCACATGCATTATTCCAGTGAAGGCATAGAGGGATCAGAGAGGCAACTGCCTAAATGTTATTCAGGCAGTAGAAATCTAAAATGCAGAACCCATAGCAATGTAATAAGCTACTGCTGGAGCATGGTAAAAAGGGCAGATAGCTTGAGTACAGGGACAGAAAGTGAATGTACAGTTCCTTGTAAACCCAATGAAATATGCAGTTCAAAAACATAAATAAATGTCAGAGGTACAGTGGCCTGAATTTCTTATTACATGTTCTTGAAATAGGTAAAGCTAGAAGGCATATGCTAATAGGGCAGTGGGAATGCGTCACTGCTATCAAACAGTATTAACTGCTTAGACAGAGTTCTAAGTATGTAGTTCTGCAAGCACTGGCATGAAAAATTCGTTCTTCAAGAATTTGTATCTTATGGGTAACTGTCTTTTCAAAGCTGAATTGTGCTAATGCTGCAACAGGAGCACACTCTTGATTACACATCAATGAGTCCACACATAGTGAAAACCAGAGTCACTGCAGATCTGATCACTGTTCATGTCAAGGTTTATCAGTCAGCTTTTCTCATGCTTCATTGTTTTACCTAGCAAAAGTATTTACAACTAAAATCATTCTTTGAGACCTCTTCTCTCACACTCAGATGGAATTAGCTGTTTGCTTCACAATGTCTCCAGTATGGATAATATGGATATACATGATATAAAGAATATAGGCATTGCTTGAGAAGTGAGAGCAGAAAGGATCCCAGACACAGGCACCTGACCAAGCTCCTGAACACTTGGCTGTCCTCACTGTAAGTGACTTATAACTATGAACACTGCTACATTTATCCCACTTTTAATGGCCAACTTTCTTGCCCGTAAAATAGCTGAAAAGCTTCATTTTCAATCAGAATAATACCTGGAGTTTAATTCTGGATTTTATCAGTGCTCAACTTACAGGTTATTTTTTGAGTCCTACAGTTATTTTTTCTCAGAATTATTGTTATGCTAATCATGATATATGTCACCTTGAATCTCTCATTATAAAAGTACTGGTGGGTTGGTTGGGGTTTTTGCAGGGTTTTTTGGGTTTGGGTTGTTTTGTTTTGTTTTTTTTTTCAAAAAAAAAACCCCCACAATAATTAAAATTTATAGATCTCTGAAATCTGTCATTTTTCTACAAATTTGTACAATTGATTCTGTTTATCACAGTACAGCAGATTTACCAGAGGAAGAATTTTTAATACCTATCAGAAGATCATTTTTTACAGTCCAAGTATACTTTCATTTATGCCTGTCCAGGAGGACTGAAAAAAGACTAAGAAAGAAAACTGCGAGCTTCTCTCTTCCTGTCTAGTGTCAGAGTAATTAGGAAAGTCTAATTCACCACAGTATAATCAAAGGTCTTTCAATGACTCAGATTCCCTATTTACAACAGCGGTGCCACAAATGAGGAGGGAAAAACTATTTATATTTTTTTTTACTTTTCAGTAGATTAAAATTAATCTTTCTTAAAAAGGGGGGATTGTTTTTCTCAACAAACACTGGCTAAAACATGCCAAAGCCTCAAACTTCTAAATTTTGGAGGATAGTGTTACCTACAATAATAATGGTTAGACCTTTGTAAAGAAAACAAAAAACAGTGGGACCCAAACTAGAAGCATTCAAACCCATGGACCTGCAAACACATAGATAGATGAGTTTCAAACATTTGGCTCAATCCTTTCAGGTTGATCAATAGTATTTCATTAAAAACTAAAGATTCGTCTGTAATGGAGCTAGACTTCATTCTAAAGAAATAGCTGTAGTACCATTTAAATCAGAAAAGGCATTTAGGGGAATTGCTTTGTATTGCCTTTGGTATTTAAAATTATCCCACTTTTGCATCCAAGTGACTTACAGCTTTTGCTAAAGTAGGGGAATAAAGGCCACAACTGTAGGTAGCAGTGCTTTGCTGTCAAACTATTTATATTGATAAATAGACTTTTTTTTTTCCTTATATCTTTATTTGCCCTCCTGGCACTGTGCATACAGACTGATGTATTTTACATAAATCAGACTACTGAAAGTTACTCCTGAAAATTAAATGGAATTTAACAGCTTCCTAATTAAGCTTAACCTTCCCAGACTCTAATAGAAGTACTCGTCTTGATTTAATAACCAAACGAAAATAATTTTGCTGCATACTATCATGAAAATTTTGCATATATAAATGCTGATATTTTAGAAAGAGAAGCTTGAATAAGTAAATAGGATTTACCTCCACTGATTTTGTTTTTTCCCTTGAATACAGATTTGGTCTTAATTAAAAGCCTGCCATTCCTGATCAGGATGAATGACGCTTTGCTTTTGGTTTATGAAATATCTTCCTGAATGTTCTTTAATCCAGTATATGATTTAGTTACATCTTATTAGCAGATAACACTGCATATTGATGCACCTTAAACCTCTAACTTGTATTGATTAGTTTGATTCTTTCTGAGATGGAGACACTTTCAGTAAATTTGTAGTTAGTGCAAGATATTATACAGCCATGTAAGCTACTGAATTTCATTTGGTACTTCCACACTTTCTCTGGCTGTTCAATTTGCTTTTCAGCCCTTACTTTTTAACCCTCACAGATAACCTTGGTGTTTTTCATGCTTTTATTCCTGCTTTCATGACCTCTACTGGTATTAGCCTTGTATTGCACTACATATTTAGCTTACTGAATCAACTGACATGATACAGGACATGGGAAACACTAACGTATTATTCTTCTGTTATTGAGATTCTTTGTGTTAAAGGCTGCCCAGACTACACATCGGTTTCACTTAATTTTTCATCCATGAGGTGGCAAAACGTAATTCTGCATTATCTCTCCCTCACCTAATTCCTAAGGTTTTTTAATCATATAAGCACTACATATTAATAAAAATGAATCCTTCTATATACATCATCCTCCTCTTTTTACACTTGCATAATGCAAAATTACAATTTTGCCTTTCAAGCAGCTTTCTGAGAGACTACAGATTACAGCCCAATCTCTCACATTGTACTGCTCACACTGGCTGAGTAAACACTAATGTTTCATACCCAGCGAAAACCTACAACTTTGTTATTACTAGGGAGCAGGCAATCCTCGATGGTATTTCCACCAGTGGTGAAACAAACCACTGATAAAACAGGCAAAAAAAGGCTCCTTTATACAACAGAAAAATAATAGAATAGACAGAGGCCCTGCATGACCTTGAAAAAGCCAAAAAGTTGGAGATGTAGGTTCTAAGACTTTGTTAGAAAATAACATGAAACAAGAAAAATACCCAACATTGTTGGCTGCATGATTCCCAATTTTAAGAAGGCAACAACTGAATTATGCTCCCTTAAACTGTCTATATGCTAGATCAACCATCTATTTACTCAGTCTTAAATACCTCTCTTTATGCAAGGCATTTTTTCAACCTAACTGACAAGAAAAGAAACTGAGAGAGTACAGAGAGATAGAGGGCAGACAAAGAAGTAGAATGGCTAGATTAGGAACAAGGGAAAACGTCGGAGGAGTGACCCGAATCAAGAAGACAATCCCAATATGAGTTATGCTTCCTGTTCATCTATTGCACAGGCTCACCTAATTTATACCATTGGTGATAGTTTACGTGACAGCTGTACATCTTTCATTGGCTACATAAACCTGTCCACGCGCCTGTCTATACATTGCTATTGGCTAAGCTAAGTTTTACACACATATCTCTGCAACAGCAGGGTGCATGCCCTGCGATAAGCAGCGCATTCCTTGTGGCCAGCAAGCTCCTGTTTCAACGTTCTGCTTACATTTCTTCGACTCCAGGCCTCCTCGGCTCAGCTGAGTCAGAGAGAGTTCAAGGCTGTCTCACTCGGCTCTAATCCTGGGTTGTGCAGGCCCTCATGAGAATAACCATTGCTCCACAGGAAAAGTGATTCACTGCAGAGTAGGAAGACAACAGAATGGCACCAGGGATGTATGTACAGGCATAATATTCCCCGAAATCAATTGTGATAGCCTACCTCTCTTTTGTTAAAGGCAAAGGAAATTCTTGCAGCACATTTATATGTAGTGCTAATTACAGAATTCCAAGATATTGTTTTGTTTGCTTATTTAAATGTACAAAATCTGCTGGTATAAAAAAAAAACACCTGATCTATCACAAAGCCATTGAATAGCATTTCAGGAACACAACGTCCTGTTCTATTATTCATGTGCTTTAGATGAGCCATTTCCTTTCTTGGTGCTGTTCTTGACCCTATTTCAAACTTGCACTTGTGATTTCCAGTTGCTTGACTTTCACCTAAAATTGCAAGATTTGGGAGAACTGCATCTTCCATGTGCCTGTACCTCATCCTGAAACACACTAAAGTTTTCCATGAGCAAAGTTTAGGAGAGCTAGAATATACTGGCTTTCTTAAAACAAAAATGAATTCTATGGAAAAGCGACCAGTTAGCTCCATCCATAGGCTGTAGTTATCCTTCTACATACAATTCTGTTTTGCCTACATATTTTCTATGGGATCTCTCAACACTCACTTCTTGCAGACTGTTTCTAAAATAGAAGACCGTGATATTGCCTTTTTATTATTTAAACTTAACCTAGGTGCTGGATCTGCCTTGCTACTAAGTGACTCCATCTCTTGTCTGGTTGGATTTGGCAGTACTTGAGGTGATATGAAACAGCAACAGCAGTTTGAGAATTAAGTTCACCAAGTTTAAAGGATGCTCTTAACAATCACTTTCTACAGCAAGAAAAATACAACCTCATTTGAAGGAATGGTTTAGCAATACCTAAGAGTAGTATGTAGAACTAAGCAGTGTTTTAGTGCCTAGGTTACAAAGTCCATTTTGATTTCTTAACACATATACCTGGAAAAATTGCTGTATGACACAACAGGCTTTGGCATGTGAGCTTTCAGTCAGTGGAAATTCATAAAAAAGAGCTCAGTTATCTTGTAACAAGATACCACTAGCAGTCACACAAATAGAATTTACCCACAATAACCACACTAAAAATATAAACATTTTAAGCATTCAGAAAGGTACTTGAAAATAAATCAAAGTTGTTATTTGGGATCCTGGCTTAGATTAGCCTTTTTTCCTTGCTTGAATTACAACTGTAGAATTTTCTGCTCTGTTCTGCCATGTACACACACACATCTGCTGCGTGGCTGCTAACATATGGTGTTTCACTAATTAATTGCTAGCTATCAGCCGGGCTCCTACTGCTCACATCAAATGTGAGTACCCTCCAGAATGTTTCACAATAATGAGCATTTTACAGACTCACTGCAGTAGCCACTCTATGGTCAGAAAACTGTCTTCCATGAGAGAAATGCACTAAGTATGTTAGCATTTAAAATCTGGGTCTGTTAAGTTTAATATTGCAGGTTCACTGTTACGTAACACAAAGACATCAGAATAAGTGCATGCTAACAAATATCTGCAAATGGAAAAGCTGTAGTAACTCAATCTTGTTCCTCTGATGAAAGCACGAGTATGGACAACACTGGGAAAACTCAAGTCCAATGAACTTTCAAAAGACAGCTTTTTAAAAGCGATATGCTTAGGCCTTTAAAAGCGAAGTGCTTAGGCCTTTCCCCCTCCTCCCCCTTTGTATCTATATCTCACGATGAAAAATTGGAGCTAAATATAAACTTTACCTACTTGCAATTTAAGGTTTTATTAATAGAAGCATTAACATTACTTTAATTGTAGCATCAAGGTTATAATTACGAATATTTTATGACTAAGCAGTTTTCAAAGGAATAATAAGAGAAGGAAAACTTATTTAATAAAATGTGGTGAATTACTGACAAGTAGGAGAAACGCCTTTAGAACCGGAATACAGTTACTGAATGTAATTAATCAGTCACTATAGTCTCAAAGAAGCTTTGAGATTTGTATTGTTTTCCTTTAAATGATGTAAATCCTTTGGCAGCTAATAGAAGAGACAGATAAGAAATGTGACACAAAGAACTGCCACCTTAAGAAATGGCTTAAGAATTGAATGGAGGTTCTGCTTAGACTGTAGAAAGATGAACATGCTCTTTTCCAAAGATCAACTTTACATGAGCCTAACTGCAATGACAGTACATTAGGGAGGTTGAAAAGGAAGAAAAAAAAGGGAAACACCAGTTGACGAACTACAGCAAATTCACTGTGCTAAACCAAGTGACGATGTAAGGAATGAACAATAATACCCACAAGCATAAGAGTAAGTTCAAGCAAAATAGCAAGTACCAATGAATTGCAGCTCTTTCCATATCTGCCAGCTGAAGAGCCAGTAAAGAAACAGTTCAATGCAAACTCCCATTGTAAAACCCTTTAAAGGCTGATTCATGATCTTCATTGATCTTCAAACTTTGACACTGGTATCCTGAGCTGTTGGGCTGTTTGATCCTAAGAGCTTGAGGATTAACACTTATACCCATCCTCCCAGAATGTGCAAGTCGTTCAACACATACTAAGATTCACTAATACTACTGGGCTAAATGTGACTTCAACCACACCAGTTTAGAAGAAAACTTCTCAAATGTTGTTTTTTGAAGCATGTTTCTTAGGACTCCAATGGCAGCCACTTCTGAAAAAATACCCGTTTGATTTGGAAAATTTAACATTTGTTCCTGTTTTCTAGCTCCACCTACTGACATCCCATGAAAAAGTTCCATCCATAATCCTTTCTAGCCTTTGACAGAGTGCTTACCTTCTGTAGCACAGTATCTGTGGCTAATCTGAAACAGACGAGAGATGATATAAAGGGAGAATAAATGGTACTCTGTTTCTATGACTGGCTTGTTAACCCTTGATAATATGACCGGATAATATGACCGTGATAATACAGGAAAACACATATGCACCACTGATAAAAAGCACTGGCTGCTGTACACACAAATAGTAACAAACATTCAAGTACACTGCTTTGTCCTCAAAGATGGAATTACAACAGAAAACCAGTTTTTTAAAACGATCATGTACTTAGTGTGACAGATATCCAGGTCCATTGTTAATGGGGGGAAAATCTTCCAGCATGCTCAAAATCCCACTGACAGGTAGATGGCATACTAAAGATGAACTGTTACAAATGCATTTGGTTTACCTTTTTTCTTTTCTTTTTTGAGGAAACTTTTTTAAAAGTAGGCTAGCCTGTTCTGATTAGGGGACAGTTAATTTAAACAAAAATAATGCCATTGACATCACTTTTGCTCAAGGGGCTAGTGTTGGAGAAATGGAATACAAATTGATTTTCTAGAAGCAGCAGCATACATCCTTTCTTTAGAGAAGGATCCCAATCTTGCCTAAAAATTAATATACCAAGAGAAGTAAAAAAAACAAAAAAAAACAAAAAAGCTGGTTTTCCCCCTCTATTTCAAGTAAGTAGTTTCAGTGGAGACAGTGAACAGTAATTGAAGAAAGTGATGCTACACCCTTTGTGGAATATCACAGGCTAAACTAAGGCAATAAACTGCAGATGAAGTTGCCTTGGGTTAAGAGATATTGAACAGAGGGGGGACAGTCAGTTCCCTATTCCCGTAACAATGACATGAAGAAGTGTCGGTGAAACAAACCCACCCACAACATTCCAAAGGAGGTAGTCCTACTAACAGCATAGCAAAACACCGAACTGTGAGGTGCAAATACAGACCATGATATATGCTGTAGTAGGTACCACAGATACCTGCCTAGTTCTGGCTCTTTGTAGCTTGAGGATTTGGTTTGGTAGTTTGGTTTACCTTAAGTTTATTTGTTTCCAGCAGCACAGTATGAGCATCCCTTTTGTTCATCCTCACTTGTCACAGACACTCACAGGTACAGTGTGACACTGCTGTACTCAGAGTTTTACTCTATTTGTCCACCTACTTAAATGGGGGTGGGCGGGGGGCGTGGGGTGGTTAGGGTTAGGGCAAGCTGCCATTAGCATTCATACTATAGCAATGCCTCTGGAGGCAATGTAAAGTGACTGTTCATGGAGGAACAATAACTCAGCCAGAAAGCTCCAACTGACGGCTTTGCCACGCTGGCAGTTACCAAACCCAGTCTTTTTCAGACCAGGTAAGAGAAAGAGTTTCAGAGCCCCACGGACTTTGCAAAAACACCTTTCAAATCCATCCATTCTATGGCAAAGGGATTCAATTATAGTATCGCATCTACCTGAAACGTGACAAAAAATATGGTCTAAGAAGAAAGGCTGTTTGAAGTGAACTCATAGAACTGATGTTGAATTCCTCAAAAACCTGAAACTTGTCCTTATGCTCCTTCAGAAAAAAATCTAACTGATATAGCTGTACTTCCCTGCAAGAATGCAGTGAACAGGAGTCTAAAGCCTCACTAACTATAATCTAACACTATTTAGCCACAGCAGCAAAACTACAGCACTTGTACTGTAGCCCCACAAACTGCCCTAACATAAAAAGCATTTTTTTCAAGCTCTGTCTTTGAGACCCCTCTAAGAAAAAAAAAAACCAAAAAAACTACAGCAGGTATTTTTTTTTTTTTGTCCAAGATCAGCAGTATGAGTGTGCTACAAGCATGGAGGCAGACAGATCAAGCCTAGTATGTGTCCCATATTTAATCCTAAACGAGGTATATATGATCTCTCCCTAAGGGCTATTGTGCTTCTACTTGGCGCAGAGGCTCTCAAACTGCAGTCCAAATGTGTCCATGCTCAAAACACAGTGCAGATGAGCCTTCCCCAAAAGGGATGGCTAATCTTATTCCCTATTCAGACAAATTGAAGAACATTACCTTAAGGCAGAAATAGATGATTTACTTCACAGAAAATGAGACAAAGCTCTATCTTGAAGTCAGAAGACTGTCTTTGCAAGCAGTCCTTGTCTGTCCTTGGAAAAAGAAAAATAAACACCCTCGTGATGTTTCAGTTTCCTAGTATATAAGAACTAGGAAAACCACAATTCTATCACAGGTATGGATTGTCAGCTCTACAATACTAATATATGCAGGCTGCTGTGAAATCCCAAAATGGAAATTTCTCTCAGGGTGTTGAGTATAATACTTCTTTTTCAGGTACACAAGAATTCAATACATATTAAAGCAAGTGTTTCAGCACCTTTTCCCAATACTTTTCATCTGGATGCATGCATAGCAAAAGATCACATTCATTACTCCATGGAAAGATATTATCCCTGCAAAATGTTCACTCACATCCCCTCATTGGGCAAGGTACACGTGTTTTTTTGGTACCAATGTGCCAAATAAGCCTTCAAAACCAAGCATTTATTTTCAAACTGAAAAACAACCAGAAGGTTTACAAACAGCTTTCTGAGTTATTTTTAGCAATTTACAGCTAGATGGAAATGAAAGACCAGAATAAATCAGATTATTTTGTTATAATCTCCATTACTATCAGAGCGTATTATGTTAATTTAGAACTATAATGCCCACACTTAACAAGACCTCCTTTTACTTGTTTAGAGTGCTTCAACTCCCCACCAGATAAAAGACTATTCATCTGTTACTAAATTCAAGCATTAGGGCTTTTTACAGCCATTTCCTCCAAGGAATCAGCCATTATTTACCAGTATTTCAGAAATTAAGTTCTTACCAAATAAATACCTGTGCACAATAAGTTGTGTTCAAGACGTTACAAATCCCTATAGCAATCCTATTGTGGTCTACTAATAGAAGAATATGGAGCCCATTAAAATAGCAATCTGTACTTTCAATGCAACTGACTAGGTAAGCCAACACAATCACCAAGAACAAAAGCATGAAATTGGAATGATTTTGCAGCAGCAAAAAGATATCATAATAGCAATAATATTCATGTGTATATTCTACCTCTTATGCTTCATACATCTTATTCACCCAAATAAACATGATTAGAATGCAGACAAGCATACAAGAAAATGAAAATGTCCCCTAAGCCAGAAGACTATGAGTCTCCCTACAGCATGATGGCAAGAAACAAAAGCACACACAGAACACAGCTCTGATGAGTTTTCTTTCAGCAGAGCAAGGTATTTATCAACAGTTACTTAAGTCTCTATAAAGATTAACATTATCAAGCATTCCAGCTTAGTCAATAAAACATTGAAATAGCAAGGATTCTGCTCAGACTGAAAGACTGCCTGGCAGTTGTTGACTATTCTTCTCACCATCACTATTTTGTGTGCACCAGCTACATTCTGAGTTTTCATCTACATTTTAACTTAAAGCTCAGAAACAGATGTATTTCAGCAGATCTAACACAAATTTTCATGAGGATTTTTGCAGGTCTTCAGGATCAAACATGAAGGACTTCTATCTTTCCCCCCCATTCAAAGTGCTGCCTTCCTTAGTACCACAGATTTCAGTAACTCTCTGCATATTTACATATGCAAACCAGAAAGCATGAAGGCACCATTTCGATACATCTCAATTAGAATGTACTTTGGTGTTTGTCTCAGTTAGGAAACCTGATATATTTCCCCTAAGACACCTGATACTGTCCTCAAATTTACTCTTTCTTATTCTAGCAATAAACTAGTTTTCAGTTTCAACTTGGGATGGAGTTCTTCACCTGCTTGATTTTGTACTTTACAACAGACTTACTTTCAGAATACTAACATAACATACGCAAAAAAATTACAAGTGTGAATGTTTTAACTGCAGGTCAGCCAAATCCTGCTTCTTGTGATGGTCAATTTTTCATTTGTTGTAACACATTCCCAGAGTTCCACCGAAAGTCATTGAGGAGAGAGGCTCCTGATTGGATAGTTCCATGCCCAGCAGCAAATGAAGCCTCCATTGGATTTGCAGCGGTTGAATGGAATGTGCAGAAAACAAAAGCTGGACTGAAATTTGTTAAATAACTTCTCTGTACCTCATTCTTTCCTGGTAGTTCATCTTACGCTTACACTTCCAATTTCAGCAGGAATATACACATCAACATGTCAATGACAGATAACTTTCTTTGGTTTTTATCTGACATTTTACAGCTGCTGAAGGGACACTGAATATTAGGAATAATATAGTGACAAGAAGAGAGCTCAGAAGACTGAAGCTGCATGGGAGATAAGAAAAAGAAGTATGAATGCAGCATATGACAATGCAGAAAACACACAAGGCAAAGAAAAAAATAAAAATGAGTATGAAAGATAGAAACAAAAAAAATGTAAGACTCAGGTTCTGTGAAGTTTCCTGACATACCTTCTGCTGAAGATAGAAAATCCTGGGTAGCAAACAGTGCTAAAGCAATACTGCCTGGTTACGCTACTAAGGCAACTCAATTCGTGTTTTAACACTAGCAGAAGGAAGTTATTGTGGATGTGTCTCAAACCCCATCAATTTTATTTGTTTTCAGGTTTCTGGATTTGTACTGATCTAAGAGATTTGGATCATAATCAGATCCAGATTAAAAAAAATCCATATTAGAGCACAATAAAATTGGTTTCCAATCATAACTGCTGAGTAAGGTTGAGTACACGGATTTTCTCTACTTTTAAATGGAGCTGTGGTGTATTGGGACATAGGTTCCATGCACACATTAAAAAAAAAAAAAACCCAAACAAAACAACACCACATTTATTTTACTAGTCTAATGTGCAGAATGCATTTTGTAGTTCCAGTGAGCCTGCTGGGGACGTGCAATAGCATAGCTCACAAACAATGCACATTTGTGAACCCTGCAGGATAGAGCAGAGGCTGTTAGCCCCCAAGAGCAGCTGAGACTGTTGGCAGAAGAGAATATGACCAAAAACTCATATGGGGAGAGCTGAAAGCAAAAAGGTTTTGCCAAAAGTACACGGCATTCTTGAAAGGTTTGTAAGCTGAAAGGAAGTCTGCTCTGAAACTACATTAGACAAATCTAGACAAGTCATTAATAACAGAAGCATCATTCATGATACGGCTATTTTACATAGATCTAATAGTTCAAATAGATCAATCTTCAGATTTAAGATTAAAGTGAAACATATTCATGAGGTTAAAATGTATGTGTATTTGGAAAAAAAAGGACCAATCCAAAGCCAAAAAAAAAAAACCAAACCAAAAACTAAAACAAAAAAATATTTGATGCATTTGTCATATCAAATGTAGGAATAACTTGACTTCTCTCTACAGCTTATTTGGGGGTATTAAAATTTCATTATTCCCTTCTAAGGACAGGAATTTTTGTGAGACAGTCTCTTTGTAAGACTGCTAATTTCTATCACAACTATAGAATGCTACTGTGCATAGAAAAGAGCCTGTCCTGGGTTCAGCAGTAACAGTCATTTTTTCTCCTTCTTAGTAGCTGGTGCAGTGCTGTGGTTTTGACTTTCGGCCTGGGAACAGCGCTGATAACACTGATGTTTTTAGTTGCTGCTCAGATATTTAGTCTGACCAAGGATTTTCTGAGACTCATGCTCTGCCAGGGAGGAGGGGAAGCCAGGAGGAAGCAGAGATAAGACACCTGACCCAAGCTAGCCAAAAAGATATTCCATACCATAGCACATTATGCCCAGGATGTAAACTGGGGGCACTTACCAGGAAGGGTGAGTTCACTGCTCGGTCAGGCTGGGTATTGGTTGGTGGTGAGCGGTTGTATTCTCTTCCCTTGTTATTTCCCTTATCATTATTATTATTGGTGGTAGCAGTAGTGGTTTGTGCTATACTTTAGTTACTGGGCTGTTCTTATCTCAACCTGTGGGAGTTATATTCTCTCAATTCTCCTTCCCATCCCTCTGGGAGGAGGGGGAAGATAGGAGGGGGGGGGAGTAGACTGCATGGTTCTGATTTATGGCCTGGGCTTAAACCACAACAGAGCCCAATGCTCATCTCACTTTTAATGCTACCTTGGCTCCAATACCAAATGGGATTTCTGTCTGCATATCTAATGACTTGATGAAAATTGATGGATATGACTAGGTAAGGTTCAATATGTGAGGGACTTGGTATCACCAGTCAATTTATTAAACAGAAGCAAAATACTTTTTCCATAGTTGACTAGTACTTCACCACACTGAATTTTACCTAAGAGCTTATTCTTGATATTTGTATATTCAATTCTAGCTCCCATATTTACCAGCCATGTGGGGTATAATGAACAAGACAAGATTTAAGATTGAACCTTGAAAAGTGCTGATATCTTCTGCAGGTCATTAAGTGACAGAACTGGGTCAAAAGCTTTCTGTTGGTTTATTTTCCTCAAGGAATGAAGAAATTTAATTGGAGAACAGCACAGCACTGCAAAGTAATCATATATTGGAAAATAAAATGAGTATAAAGGAAGACTCAAATTAACAAATGTTCTTGCATTTGTCTTCTGAACCAAATTCATGTGAGAAAAGTGACAGAGCAATTGCATATCAAGAGCAGTTTTTAAGCAGGCTACCACCTCCAGCTGCAATGACAGACTTCTACAGATTGCAAGATTCTTCTGCAGTCATAATTTGTCTCCAATTAAATTTCAGCTGCTCCATAAAGGAAACCAAATCCCTAAATTCTTCAATAAAAACACTCTACACCTCTGTATTCACAAGTCCATATGCTTTATCCTCCACGTTTCATAACCCTATTTCACTGGTTACACAAAGAATTATTTCATGATGAATGCAAGTATACACATACTCTTCATCTGATTTCCATACATTCTATTACAATTTATGACACATTTTCACCTAAATTGCTAGGATTTCTAATTAGTTTGTTTACAAATACAAATTATTGGTAAGTAGCATCTTCAGCCTATGATTCTGCCTTAAAAATAAAACAAACAATATCCTATGAAAGCCTTTTCTTTTACCTAGCTTTATGTGGCAAAATCCTTGACTACTCAGCCTTCTGGAGAATCTAAGCCAAACCTGTACCTTCACTGGAGGCTCAAATTACTATTTTTTTGTTCCTTCCTCTGTCTAGCTCCTCTTACCTTCAAAAGACCAAGCGTCATACTTCCCACCAGCCAACTCCCGCTTAATCATTAGTGATTCCTCACACTTCCTGCCCTCACTCGAAGAAAGACAATGAAAAAAGTAACAGGAAACAACACATCAAGTAGATTCAAGAAGAGATATTTTCATTCTTCATTCCCACTCTGCCCAACTTTCCCATTCATTTCACCTTCACATGCTTAACTTCTTTGAACCACTATTAATGAACACACTTGTTTCTAAAAGAATGTATTGCTTTTTGCTCACTGATGGTATATAACCAACATCTGCTGTATGACTCAAGGCTACCCTGCAGAAATTAGTGTGTTTCTATTCCTATGCGTGGATTCTATTTATTAGATCTCAATTTTACTACTTGTATGCACTCTCCTCATTCTCACTACCTTGTCTTAATAAATGGAAAAAGAATTACAAGTAAATAACCTATTGTAAAAGGAATTGTACCAGCTGTCTAGAAAACTGGGGCTGCAATGTTTAGCACTATATCAGCAAACAGATTCCCATCAAGAAAAAAGATGCAACATTTGTTATAACAAAGTTTTGGTGAACACTGCCATGAGGTTGTCTTACACTAGCCTAAACTGAATTTATTTTATTTCTCACCTAAGCATAACTCCCGAGCAGTGCAAAATGGACTCAGCATACATGAATAGGTCTGGGCTTGGGGATCAGCTGTTTCTTTGTTCAGGGTTTTTGTTGTTTGTTGGAGCCTTTTTTGGGGTGGGTAAGGGGTTGTTTCTGTTGGTAGTGGTTTAGACTTGTTTTTGTTGTTGGTTTAGGATTTTTGAGGAATTTTACATTTTTAGTGGCAGAATGCTCCAAAACCTAGATCATAATATACAAGAGTTCTAACTTCTCTCTACAAAAAACAATCTCTGCAAAGCAGTTTGGGATAGAAGAGAGGATATTAGCATTGCATACAAAGTTATTACAGTCTCTTTCAGAACTAGGCCATTTCTAAGTGAACTATGTGTAATATTCCAAGCCAGCACTTTTTTTCTGGAATTTAAACTGCTGTCGTCTTATCTCAATAAGTATAAATTAAAGAAGACAAGCTTGCAGAGGGCAAGAACTTAAATCATATTCTTTAGCTACCATCAACTGCCAATAAAAACTCACAGCTGAAATCAAACCTTCAAAAGTTAAGCTTACAGCTGCTGTGTCACTGGAGTGACCCGAATATGCCATTATGATCTTTCCTCATCCCAGGAGACCAATAAATGTTATTCCGAAACAAGGAAGGAGACTGTCTTTTTTCACACAGTAGTTTCCCATAATTAACTTCAGTGGACCCAGTGCCACCAAAGTCTTGAATTAAGCTTTCAAAACTGCCATCACAGCAGCAGCAGGGTCAAGAGTTCTTGGCTAGAAGCTCTGTCTGAAGCCTAGAGCAGAGCCAAAGGAAAACATCTCAGTGAATGAACTTTCTAAAGCTGTTTCAAAAGACTTTTACCAATCTACAGAAAGACCTTCAATGTACACAAAGTGTCGCTTGGAATTATGAGTTTACTCATGGCCAGTTATGTTGCTGGTTCCAGTAGGTTGGTCATTCCATGCAGTTCATACTGTTCTATGTTCCAGGTACATAGCAAATAAAAAACACACTAGGGAGAACGTAGGCCCCCTCAGGAAGCTCTTCAGGAGAACTAGCTACACAGGCTTTGGAGAAGGCTGTCGTTCTGAATGACTTCTTTGCCTCGGTCTTCACTGGCAAAGGCTCTGACCACACTACCCAGGTCTTGGAAGGCAGATGCAGGGACTGTGAGAATGAAGACCTTCGGCCCACTGTAGAAGAGGAACCGAGACCACCTTAAAAACCCGAACATGCACAAGTCCATGGGTTCTGATGAAATCCATCTGCGGGTCCTGAAGAAGCTGGCAAATGAAGTTTCTAAGCCACTGGCCATCATATTTGAAAAATCATGGCAGTCAGGTAAAGTTCCCGACGACTAGAAAAAGGGAAATATAACCCCCATTTTCAAGAAGGGGAAAATGGATGACCCGGGGAATTACAGACCACTCAGTCTCACCTCTGTCCCAGGCAAAATCTTGAAACAGATTCTCCTGGAAGACATGCTAAGGCACATGAAAAACAACAAGGTGCTTGGTGACAGCCAGCATGGCTTCACCAAGGGGAAATCCTGCCTGACCAATTTGGTGGCCTTCTATGATGGGGCTACAGAACTGATGGACAGGGGTACAGCAGTTGAAGTTACCTACCTGGACTTGTGCAAAGCGTTAGACACTGTCCCACACAACATCCTGGTCTCTAAATTGGAGAGACATCAATTTGATGGATGGACCACTCGGTGGATAAAGAACTGGCTGGATGGCCGCACACAAAGAGTTGTGGTCAATGGCTCAACATCCAGCTGGAGACCAGTAACGAGTGGTGTCCCTCAGGGATCGGTGTTGGGACCAGTCTTGTTTAACATCTTCGTCGCTGACATGGACAGTGGGATTGAGTGTGCCCTCAGCAAGTTTGCCGATGACACCAAGCTGTGTGGTTCGGTTGATACGCTGGAGGGAAGGAATGCCATCCAGAGGGACCTTGACACGCTTGTGAGGTGGGCTGATGCCAACCTTATGAAGTTTAACCATGCCAAGTGCAAGGTCCTACACCTGGGTCAGAGCAATCCCAGGCACAGCTACAGGTTGGGCAGAGAAGAGATTCAGAGCAGCCCTGCGGAGAAGGACTTGGGGGTGCTGGTCGATGAGAAAATGAACATGAGCCGGCTTCAGTGTGCGCTTGCAGCCCAGAAAGCCAACCGTATCCTGGGCTGCATCAAAAGGAGTGTGACCAGCAGGTCGAAGGAGGTGATCCTGCCCCTTTACTCTGCTCTCGTGAGACCTCACTTGGAGTATTGTGTGCAGTTCTGGTGTTCTCAACATAAAAAGGACATGGAACTGTTGGAGCAAGTCCAGAGGAGGGCCACAAGGATGATCAGGGAGCTGGAGCACCTCCCATATGAAGATAGGCTGAGAAAGTTGGGGCTGTTCAGCCTGGAGAAGAGAAGGCTGCGTGGAGACCTCATAGCAGCCTTCCAGTATCTGAAGGGGGCCTATAGGGATGCTGGGAATGGACTCTTCATTAGGGACTGTAGGGACAGGACAAGGGGTAATGGGTTAAAACTTAAACAGGGCAAGTTTAGATTGGATATAAGGAAGAAATTCTTTCCTGTTAGGCTGGTGAGGCACTGGAATAGGTTGCCCAGGGAGGCTGTGAATGCTCCATCCCTGGCAGTGTTCAAGGCCAGGTTGAACGAGGCCTTGGGTGATATGGTTTAGTGTGAGATGTCCCTGCCCATGGCAGGGGGGCTGGAACTTGATGATCTTAAGGTCCTTTCCAACCCTAACTATTCTATGATTCTATAATGCTATGATTAATGGGTCAAGTCTGAAGAGATCTAAACATAGCATGTATAATGCTCCATTAGCATTTTATATGAATTAACTCTGATTAGGTAAAAAAAGGCAAGTTTGCAGAAAGGAGAGTAAGCAGATTGGAGAAGCTGCTCTCATAACTTTTTCTAATATGATTCTTCAACTGAAAGTAAAGATTATCCAGGTAGCTCCTGTGTTTGTACACTTAGAAATAAAGATTTGCCAGAGGCACATCCAAATGCCTAAGCAGTACTTCCCCCCCACCCTTCCCCTCAGATGAAGAAGGTTTAATTCCTATGTGTTCCTCAGTTATGCAAGCCAGTAAGAAGGGGAATATCTACTTCCTCTACTCCCTCCTTTGTCTGGTTATCTACTCCCTCTTCTTACATTCACAGTCCAGGGAAAGTATCACACCAACATCTTTATATTTTCCTATATAAGAAGCTGGTATTCTACCTTCCTTGTAACTGCAGATGTTTCTTTTTCCCCTCTGCCCCCCACCTGTGTCACCATTTTAAGTTCAGTGTGAAATCTAGCTGTTAGACAGGCTCAATTAGGTAAATCATTTACTCTCCGTTAGATACAACAGCCTGTAATACCATATCATTTTCCCTCAACAATTATGAAAATTTGCACTCAAAGCTTGTACTTACATACAAGTTCATTGTCTAGCAAAAAATAAAGAAGCAAATTCTTGTTTTCCCTTCTCCACCATGTCACATATTCTGTGCCACAAAACCTGAAATAAAACTCTTTAAAAGCAATGTTATTTTGGCATGGACCAGAATGCTAGAAATTTTAAGTGTCTGGATAAGCTGTTATATAAACATTTGAATTCACCTAAAGTTCCATATTCTCTATTTTAAACCACATGCACTCAGTATACAGCATCCCAAACTATCCGCAAACTCAAGGTCAACCTCTGGCAGAACCAGAGAAAAGCAATAAAAATAGTCCTGTCTCTTCCAGGTGACAGCCTGCCAAATCTTATTCATACAGTCTTGGCATCTACTAGATTTATGAGTAGCAAGGTTGTCTGAGCACAAAGAGATGAGAGCAGAACCAGGAAGAAGAGTATCAGAGCTGCTTTTCCAAGGTTACTACAACCAGTAGTCAATTAATAGTCCTCACAAAATGAACGTTTCTGTCTGATCAGTTGATATGTAAAGATCCAAACAGCCCGGTTTTAAACAACAGCTAACCAATACTTAAAGAGTTTAAGAAAGCTGAAAATATTTGTTTGCACAGGATAGCTGGTCATATGTTCAATTGTGGGTTTTTTTCCCTTTAAAAACAATATTTGCTTCATTTGTTTTTAAGAAAATACTGCTAATGACTGATAGATACAGCATCTTTGACTCAGTGTCATGCAAGCGCTATGCCTAACAGTGGATGGAGTCCAAAATGAAGTCTCATGAAAGGCAAAAGGCTGCATCATGGAAATACCCTTAAAGGCAACTTCATTATTTACAGTCTCCGTTTGGAGCACATAGGCCAAATTACGTGCTATTATGTGCTAAACAAGAGCTTTAAGACTTTTGGGGACTTAATAGAGAAATAATGAACTACAGCCTGTTATAGTACTTGAAGATGTCTGAAATGTTTGCTTGCTCTCCTTAAAACAGCAAACACCCTTCCTCACAGCTCCATAGTGGCTTGGGCATGCTGAAGTTTCAAACAACAACAGTCTCATGCTGGCATAAGAGGTCCAAAGAGATCACCTGGGTGAAGTTTAAAGCAGCATTTAATATGCAGGTTAGATTTAGTTGGTATTATTAAAAATATCTAGAATACACAGTTTGTGCCACACTTAACTGAGAAGGGATATTTCCCGATTACTTTGGCAGGGAACCGTTGATGAGTGTGGAATAGGTTTTTCCTGTGGAGGGATAAGAGTGTTATTTTCCATAATCTGCAGCTAAACTACTTTTGAGTACTGCAAATCTTATTCTTCACTGTTACCAGAATACAGTGTTATTGATCAACAGGCCCACCAAGAAATGGTGTTTGCCACTTAGCTGTAGGCTTTCTGGTTTTCTGGCATGCGCCTCAGGATATGAAAGAAATCTTCTATAGAACCTTTTAAACTAGACTTTTATTGACTGAATTCTTGTCTGTGTTAGCAGGATGCAGCGACCCATACAGGTCATCTAGTTCTGTGTCCTTAACTGCATTCCCACAAAAATTACTCCAGAGATAAAGTTAGTCTAATAATTTTAAAGGATCCACTCTTTCAGTAATAAGACTAGAAGTGGTAAAAGAGCTTGTTGACCATTTCATGTGGTTCAAAAGATTACTTTGAATAAATTTGCCGGAATACCTGGAAATCTTTTCTCCTGTTTCCTGCCTGTTCATCCACTTCTGAGTGTCTACATGTGCTATGAAAACGCAAACACTATTTACTTACAGGGTGAGTGAATAATGATTTTTAGTGACAGATAACAAGCGTTAGATTATCTGTCTAAAGGATAATCAACATAATCAAAGATCTAGCAAGGAGCAGACCAAGAGTGAAACATGAACATAACCAAGCAGCCCAACCAGCAAAGACAGAAAATACTAAACCAGCCAGTCCTACACCATAGCAGGAGAATTATGCTACCGTTAGGGCAAAACCCCACCAAGATGACTGTTAAAGGCATCTCTCTTAGAAAGCTACACAACCCAAATGGGCTATAACCTAAAAGGCTACAGGAGGTGAAAGGGAAGGATAAAGATGTCTGAGTGAGGAATAAGCATGGAAAAATATAGAGAATAAAAGCCACTGAATATACTTAAGCAAACTGCTTCTTAGTCCATTAGTCTGAGTAGCCATATCTGATCACTGCAGTCTATCCTCTAGCTCATGTGCAAGCTCTAGCTCTGAGTCTGTGTACACAAACACTAGTGAACCATAAGGGTCACAAGCCAACACAAGAGGTCTGAATGCCAGTCAGTGACAGAGAACAATGGGTTTGATGGGCAAGTGACTAGGGAAGAGCAACTGTAGAGAGACCAGCTAGTGGGGAGACCACACTGTCTGCAGCTGTGGGAACTCAAGTAAACTTTAAATTGAAATGGCCAATGAGTAGGATTGAGGATACCCAGGAAAAGGGTGCTCCCCTGATTATCAGCCTGCACACCCAGGATTAAACTACTCATGCAGTGTGTGTTTATGTAGACACTGCTGCTGTTGCCAGCCATGTTTCAGTGTGTGCATCCCTATTGCAAATACATTCTGAGCCTTGCATCCAGCTGGACCTTTGCACACCAAAACTGTATCGGCCTCCTGACAACTGACCTGGGACTAGTCACTGACAAACTCAGCTCTAGCAGGATGGGAAGGAAGAATCCCTGGGTGTTAAGTGCACTGGATTTGCTTGCCTCTGACAGCAAGGATGAATGTTAATTAGTTTAGTCACAGAAACTGAATTGTTACAGAAGATTTTACTGATATTAGTCACCCATAACAATAGCCCTGTAATTTAAGAAAATTATTACTCTGCTAACACATTTATATTTAATAAGATTGTTTTGCAGTTATTTGTATGATTTTATACCAATGCACTCCTTCAAAAACACCACCATCATCACAATCCACATTTTTCATAACCAAAATCAAAACATTACATTTTAAATGCAGCAACAAAAGCTGTTTCTAACCTATGCAAGAAAAATTACTGATTTTTCAATCCATGCAATCTAAATATCTGTTGCATTTAATCCGCTTAGTAACATGCTAACTACTTTGTTTAATGTGTTCAACATAGCAGTCTATTGCTTACATCTTCACATAGCAGACTAAAGGATGGAGCATTATACTCAGAAGAGAACATGCAAAACCTGGTGGCAGTTACCACAGTATTAGATTGTAAAACAAAACACTTTTAATCAAAGAGCTGTTCCTCAGTGGATCTTACACTACGTAAGTTTTTGCAGAGCTTGTCAACCTAAAAAGGCCCAAAGCATTAAAACACACACTAAAATTCCACTCAATTTGTGGACTGAATGTTAATATTTTCAGATATGTGCGGTCATTTAAAATCACCAGACTCCACACAACAACTGTAAGTGACAGAAGTGACAGAAATATGATAAATTCCAGACTGGAGGGTGGGGAGCATTTTAGGAAACAGATGACCAGTGATGGTAAAAATTCTCCCTAAATCTGCTCTTTTCCTTTTCAGAACAGTAAAATAGGAAAGTTTTATTCCACAGTGACTGTGTGCGCTTTTCACTGGACAAAATTGAGGCACATCAAACTCACAGACTCAGAGCACAGAGTAAAAGTCTTTCTCAGCTTATGATATTGTTAGGACTTCAGTTGTAAAAACTGCTCCATATGCTAACCCCCACTGGCTTTACTTAACTCACTTGCTGGAGGAACTGGATCTCCCTCAGACTCAACTGCATCCTCTTTAGTCCAGTGCCCCATGTCCTCCACTGATCTTATACTATTGCTCTTCACACACTCAAAGAAATCATGCAAACACTCACCACACGTATTTTAGTGAAATACTCATCTTGGGAAATCCCTTGAAAAAATGTTAAACTGTCTATATTTAGAGGAATGTTTCAGATACTATGTGATTAATACAGCAGATCATATAAGCCTGTTTATCATAAGAAGGCAAGACACTGAAATATCTTCCAGACAGGCAATAAAAAAAAAAGAAGACTCTTTAAAGAAGTAAGATAGTTCGTGCCCTCATTTCCAGTGCTGCCCCACAACTGGTCACAGCCACCAACTAAATAGCTCCTTAAAGACTTTCAGGGTTAGATTTTGTTTAGAAGTAGCAGAGCTACTGCCATTCCAGCACACTTGTCTTGAGGACTAAACCAAAATATACTGGGGAATGTGAATCTTGTTTTAAATGAAACCTTAATGCTTATGAAGGTAAGGAAAACCAGAAAAAGTAAAAACATAAGAGGAAAAAAGAAGGCCATGTCATGAAACAAGGCAGAACTGATTTCCTTCATAGCCTAGAAACATTTGAAAATCCCATGCTACATTACAGGTTAAAATTCAACAAATATTTTCAGATTATCCAATATTAGAATAAAATTATTAATATTGATATTAACTAGGGCTAAATTGTACTCCTCAGAAAAGCCATGACACATTAATGCAGAGAACAGTAAATGGCATGACCCTATAAGGTGCACATTATACAAAAATAACACCTTGGGCAAGCAGGCTAAAAGCACTGTCTGCTTTCGAAGCCTGCATAAAATTCTTTTCCAAAGCAGAGGCATAAATAGATTTCAATTTCAGAAATGCAAGACTAAATACATTTATAGATTTTGGTATTCACACTCAAATGTAAGCAAATATAGTTACATACATTAGCAAACATTTGCTCCTACACATTATGCAGGCTCCTTAGTGTATACTGAGTGCCATTTCCTTTTTAGCAGACACTTGTGTACTTAAGAGCCCTTACAAAGGCTCTTCCATTTCATTAAATTAGCTTTAATTTCAAAATCATACCGCTTTGAAGCCCCCACCTACACAAAGCATTATACACTTAATTCCCTTTTCAGTATCCTCCTGTAACTAAGTTATCTCCAGTAATTCAGTCATACTGGACTAGCCCCCACACTCTGGTATTTATAATTCATGACGAATGGAATAAGCCACTGAGTCCAAGGTGTAGCCATCATCATTTCATGCTTTGGTGTCTGGTGATTATTAAAAATAATCCAACTTCTCTATAGCAATCTGACACCATTACTAGCGGTTTCAGAGTTTAGCTCTTGATGAGCTATAGCTTTCCCCAGAATTGGTGTTCTTTACCAGTACCTGTGACAGCATGTTATATATATATCTCAAGAGCATGTACATTTTTGAATGTTTATCTTCACTTGATCAAATCTCTAATTTTTGAGCTTCAGCAGTGGGACAGTGTTTTCAGTGGTGATATTCTTCTGAATAAAATTTTTCATTAAAAAAAAAGTCCTAGACCCTTGATTGACATTTATTCAAATAAGCTACAGTACTCTCACCTTGAATCAATCACTTTTATCCCAGGCTTGAAAAGGAAATGAGTTTTTGAAGGGCACGAATTCTTTAATGTGAGAGCTTTGTTAGCCTGGGCATATACCTGAATGTCCCAGGCGGCTCTTACTGATTCATCTAAACCAAGTTTTAGTTTATGCAGACAAGCAGCTTCAGAAATTCCAGTAGAAACTCAGTGAAAATGATAAAACATTTAAGGTGCCAGATCCTGATTCTATCAGTTTACACAAAAAACAATTCTATCCAAAATAATGCCCTCCTGCCATCTTTAAATTAGTTTAGCAAGCAGAATTTCACCAAAAATCAGCAGCAGATTTGCTTTTCCTAGTTCTCTCTCATGGACAGAGACTATAAATCAAAATCCCTGATTTAGGAAATTAAAGTATTAAATGACAACAAATCAAGTAAAATACTGCAATGACAGAGCAGAGCACTCATTGGTAAAGGTCAACACAGGTATGCACCATGGTATTGGCCTAGTAACTTCTAGAGATCTTTACATCTGAGTGTTAAATGGGCCACAGCAATGTACAGCCTCTCCAGCCAAAATCTGAGGGAACATTAGTCTGGATCCAGCATTAGTTCTCCTTTAACCATGTGGCTGAGCAAATGTCAAAGTTTATCAGTTACTGCTCGGATGAATGCTACTTTGAACCAGCAAGCATAAGGAAGACCAAGTCAGCTTAACCAAATTTAGTTCTCACTAAATGAGGAGAAACTGAGTAAGCCTCTCTGCTGTCCAAAGCACTGTATTTGGTCATCAATCCTTTAAGTTAGCTATGTAAGGTACAGTAAATCAGGGAGTAATATAGGACAGGCAATTAACCTTCAGTTAAGATCCTTACATGGCCCACTTTACAATTCCATCTTCATTCTGCCAAAGGTTAAATATGTAATTAGAAATTAATCCGGCTCTTTGTTAGTTCAGAACTAGGAAGAAAAGTCAGACTGACAAAGCTGAAGAGAATTTTCTGTGTTCAGTCTATGCTGAATAGACTGTGCTTTGCTGGTATAACTGACCAATCATTGGTATAGGATGAGAAGACAAGTAAAAATAATGTCTTAGCACTGATGCTGGTTGACCCCCTCAGAACTCATAAAATCCAAAATATTACTTGCTCAGCATTGCTGTGAAACCACTTGGACATCCTGTCAGAACTTTACATTTTAGTTTGAAACATTTTGGACTCCCTTCCAGTCAAAAACACAATGCTCCAGACTGCCATCCCCATGCTTTCATGCACAAATGAAATCTAGTATATGATAGCCTAGAGCCACAGAAATAATATCCACATGGACCTTTCCTGTACACACAAGCATGGAGCTAAAGGTTGAAAGAAAGGAATTTTTCTATTATATTGTGCTTATTTGTTTCCCTGTTCTGAATTTTAACAGCCCTAAAGACCTTTCTTTGCTTTTGCCTCACATCAATTATAACACTTTAAATAAGTCTAGCAAACAAAACCAAAATGAAATGTCAGAGGTCTGACAACACTGAAATACTGCATTAGTATTTTGTATTACAGCTGGAGCACAGTGAAGCTTTTCTGAATAGAAAAGGCACTTGAAGGCTGTAAGCAAACAGCCTTAGACAGTTTAAAAATTTCTTCTAACTGAGGAAAAGGTGCCTTGCACTTATTTAAAGGAAATATTTTCCTTGAATGATTAACAAAAGCTGAGACCTATCAGGATGTGACCTAAGAAAAACTTGTTTGTGATTATTCTAAAAGCTCTGCCAATCTGAGCTCAGTGTTTGACAAATGGGTTTGGAAAGCATGGTGGGGTCATGGGGTGGAGGAAGAGGGAGATAGGAAACATCACATCCTTTTTGAAAAGGAGCTTTGTGATTTTCCATATAGAAAAAAAAAGACACATGTCTGTCCTTTCATAACACATGTATCTTACATAAGATATGTCTTAACCTAACATACTGGGAAAAAAATAAAAACATATATGAAAGCTCAATCCTCCCTGAAACAAAGATACATTGGCTCAGGGTAAGCCTGGCCACTGTGGAAAGAGAAGATTATTTTAGGAAAACAAAAAGCAGGCATAAGAAAACATGCAGTTGGCTTTTGAGTGGTTGCTTTGCTGCAGAAGTCTTTATCCTTTGCTAAATAAAAGCCAGAATGCTTTCTTGGCCAGTTTGCTGAGGAACTGACATCACATCCTTAGTTCAGCAAGGCCAAAGAAGGGGCAGTGGAGAAGCAAGGTAGTGGGGAGCTATGGGCTACCTGTGCTACTTCTAATAACGTAGCAGAGTACAGACCAAAGTCTTCAAGTTCATTCAATTTCTCAATGTTAAACCATCTTTCATTTAAAGACAGGGGAAGAGACTATAGTTATGCAATTATAACAGATGAAGTTTCACTCTACTTAGTGAGGACTATTTCAGTTTTAGGGAATATTCAGACAGCCACTAGCTGAAGTATAATTAGAATCCCATCATAATCAATTCTGTACCCTCTGTGGGAAGTCATGTCAGCTTCCCACACACTGGGGACTATTCAACTGCTTTTGGGGACTATTTTCTAAACAAAACCATAAGCATAACACTTTCAAAGTAGAGTATAAAAATATCAACAGTATTTACAACAGTTTAGAAAGGTGATCTGTAACAGCACACTAAGTATTAACTGATTATGCTTATCAAGAAATAAGGTATCTTAGAGGGTGCTTGGCCTAAAGAAAAGGAGTAGGAGGGAAAACTGGGCTAGAGGAAAGAGGAAGAAAGGGGAACGTTTGGGATTTTGCTAGTTCAATTAGTTGCAAGCTAAGGATAATGCAGGCAGCCATGGCTTTGTGGACTCAAAGGCCTGAAGCTGTACTGGACAAAGGTTTCAGCAACTGCTGTACAAGGCTGTCCAAGAGCTGTGTCAGCAGAGTAAACTCTATCTCACCTTGTCAAGTGTAAGATGTCTCCTTCTAAAACTAGTAGCACTCCCATCTGAGGTCTTCAACCTGTTATATATTTAACTTACAATCTAACATGACACAGTTACAAATTTACATATAACATTATGCTATTCATTTTTAGGACACAAATGTCCTCTAAACTGTTCTTGAGGCATAAAATGAAAAAAAATTCCCCCTAAAGGAGTTGTTATTTGTTATAGTGCATAGGAAGTGTTACCCTTCAAGTCCTTTTTTTTTTAACTCCTCTTTAGAGAATTTAAAGCCAAAATCTGGAGAACAGAAAAACGCAGAAGCAAGAAGTAGGAAGAAAAAATATTACAAAGATATTAACTTTTCTGAAACAGTGATCTGATGCTACGCTGACAAACACAAAAACAACAAAAAAACCCAACAACCCAGCAGATACTGGCTTTTTGATTTGGTTTACATTTCCAAATGATCTCTTTTCTCTGCTCATGCCAGTTTCTGCCTTTATGTAAAAGGGTTTGTTTTGATGAATTTCACAATTAAATTACACAGGAAAAAATACCAAAGTGTCAGAATATTCTTTTCGGCTTTTAAATAAAATGGCTGATTTTATCTTTTCATTTATTTTCCTTTAAAGTTCTGAAGACAGTATCTCTTGTCTCAGAAAGATTTATGTGAAATATTTACATATTTTCAGTGCCTGTAATAACAATAATACTGCTTTTAAGAAACATTGAACCACACCATAAAGAATACTCTAACAAAATGCATGGAGATTTAGCCTGTGTTAAAGCAATACTTGAGCACAGGCTAAAATTTTAGGGAAGTAGCTAACTTGAGAAAGTTTGTGTGAGAATTCAACATGGTTTAATTTAAGCAGTCACTTCAGTGTCCTGCTAAACAAAAGGCTTGATCTACATATATACATAAAACTACACACACCATATAGCTATTAACTACCTTGTTTCTAAGGTATTATGCACTTGAATTTTATACTTCTTTCAAGCACTAAAGCAGTTTCAGTTTGTTAACTGTGATGTTATTCTAATGAGAGGAATGCCTCTGGTCCTGTCATTTGTGACCTTTAGGAGCTATCAGATGGTAATGACTTCTGCCGGCTTGCCTTGGCTAAATTTGCTTTCAGTTGTGTAAGAGGAAGTCAGAACTATGATAATGCTTCATTATGCCACAGAGCATGTGCAATTTTTTTATGCTGTGCAAAACAGAAACTGATTTTGAAATGGAATTTGCCAAGAGAAATAACAAGAATTTAAAAGTCAACAGACAGCAGAAAAGGGCACTTGTTTTTTTGGCGGTGGGATGGAATATGACCTTTGAATTTATTCACATTTGAAAGCTCTCTTCCCTTTATTTTAATGGCAAATATGTAAAATATTCTAAGAAAAATGACAGTGGTACTTTCTCAAAGTTTCATTATTGTTAGCATAATTCCAGACTCTAGTATGATTTATGTTCCCATCTTGTAATAAGGCTATATATGAGCCTGAAGCTGAAAAATCCCTCTAAGAAATGGAGAGCAAACCCCATAGTTCCAACCACAGCAAGCACCCCATTTTGATTATTTACTGCACTTTACAAGATTTACCTGATTAATTCATGTTTCTACAGAGGATAAATCTAGATTTTACAAGAGACAGCATCTGGGCAGGAACAACCCCAGGTTCCAGTATAGGTTAGAGAACGACTTGTTAGAGAGCAGTGTAGGGGAGAGGGACCTGGGGGTCCTAGTGGACGACAGGATGACCATGAGCCAACACTGTGCCCTTGTGGCCAAGAAGACTAATGGCATCCTGGGGTGTATTAGAAGGGGGTGGTTAGTAGGTTGAGAGAGGTCCTCCTTGCCCTCTACACTGCCCTGGTGAGACCTCATCTGGAATACTGTGTCCAGTTCTGGGCCCCTCAGTTCAAGAAGGACAGGGACCTGCTGGAGAGAGTCCAGCACAGGGCAACTAAGATGATTAAGGGAGTGGAGCATCTCCCTTATGAGGAAAGACTGAGGGAGCTGGGTCTCTATAGTTTGGAGAAGAGGAGATTGAGGGGTGACCTTATTAGTGTATATAAATATATAAAGGGGGAGTGTCACGAGGATGGAGCCAGGCTCTTCTCAGTGGCAAACAATGATAGGACAAGGGGCAATGGGTACAAACTGGAACACAAGAGGTTCCACTTAAACTTGAGAAGAAACTTCTTCTCAGTGAGGGTGACAGAACACTGGACCAGGCTGCCCAGGGAGGTTGTGGAGTCTCCTTCTCTGGCGACATTCAAAACCCACCTGTACACATTCCTGTGTACACTTATCTAGGTGTTCCTGCTCCGGCAGGGGGATTGGACTAGATGATCTTTTGAGGTCCCTTCCAATCTTTAGCATACTGTGATACTGTGACAGAGTCTCTTTTCTGAAACCTTTCAGAACCAATACCACTGTTTTGAAAACCAGCTCAGAAATTTTTTTGTTAGATGCTTTCAAGGATTCTTCAAAGTTTAGAAACGTCCTCAAACACATGCATAAAGCCTGCAATTCTTTCTTGCATTTTTGATAAGAGCATAACAGTGAGAGTATACTGGATAAGTAACTTCCTACCTATTACAGCGTTACTTTGTTCACTACTTTTTCGTAGTATCAACTGCTGCACAAGGCAAAAAGGAAAACAAGAAGCAGGATACCCTTGGAGAGTATCCAGCTGAGCTGCAATTCATCTTATCTACAGCTTTAAGAAACAGCATCAATATGGATGCAGTTTCCTTTTACCTGCCCCTCCTCCTTTCAGTGAAAAAATCTCCACATGCACATTGTGGACCTCAGATTCTTACTCCAGAGGAATTACACATTCACCAAGTCTAATAAATTACTTCACTTCTGTTTTGCTTAAAATATATTCCCCAAAGACTGTAATGAATATATTGAGAGTACCTGAGTATGACATGATATTTGCTCCTATTTTGAGAACTAAGTCAAACTACTTTGGGGGGAGAGCAAAAAAGAAATTTAAAGTTTTGCTAATTATTTTGATCTAATTTGTAGATTCTGTAGCAGCAGAACACACAAAACCTCTGTGCAGTCCATGATCCCAAGAAAACACAGAGAAAAATTGATCTACACTATGTGTCAGATAATTCCCACCATGTTAATTAAAATTAACCTCATTTGAATTTTTTCTAAATGCTGGACACCTATTTTGAAGTTGCTATACTGAAACTTTCAGTTTCTTCCATCAGAGTAATTTATTCTTTATAGCTGGTAGGTTGAGGCTTGCCAGAAAGCTAACAATGACAGATGACATTCTTTAAAGATAAATTATTTTATGTTATAACAATAGACATTAAACCTTCTAAATGAAAACTGACTTTCTGATGAATAAAAGAATTTAACCTTAACAACCTCCTATATATCACCATGATTTGTAGAAAAGAAATGGGACTGGTCAGAGGTAATGGGCATTCATGAGCAAGGTATGAGTAGGACTATAATAGAGGTATGGAAAGAGGTTACTATTTAGCAATGGCTTTATGACCCAGGTAATGAGTCCTAGTGCAATAAATGCAGTAAAATAAAGCAGTATATCAGCACAGACTTTTTTAAGACCATACAGCTGGATTCTCTTCTGCTTTTAAAACCTCTTTATAGAATATGCACAAAGGGAAAATTTACATTGCTTGGCGGAGGTTATCTTCTTTGTAACACTGAAATACTTTGAGTTCAAATAATCAATCTGCAGTAGTGATTCTTACCAAAAGAACTTTAAACTATGTTGGGAAGTCTCTGGAAGAAAGCACAAAGGAAGAACAATAGTGTTCCTTTACCAAAACCAGAACCAAAGAAACCCAGTGATAATCATTTGTGTAACTGTGAGAAAAGTGGGATCATTTTGTTCCATTTAGCCACAGTGGATCATCCATTGTTTTCTCACTGAATCTTACTATGCTTCATTTGCCAGTCAAACATACAGTTTTCCAAGCTCCAAAACCAGTAGTGCAAATTGTGGTTTGTGGACAGCTTTCTTGTCCCAAAGATATGCTAGCTTAGTCTTTTCCCATTTTAGTTGTTAACCTGTCATCTGAAACCGAATTTCTTTAAAACACCAGGTTTCCTATGGAAAGGAAGGCACTGAAGACACATCTCAGATTTAACATATTTTCCTTTCCTAGTCAATGTAGACAAATTGGTCAGTTTGTTTCAAAACCATTACCACCTTCTGTGTTACTTTAACTATTCCTATTCAATAGTGGAAAGCAGCACACATCCATTTTGCTCTTTGCAACTTCCAACTGAACATGCACACATGTCTACTAACATTAGTTGCTCTTTACAATAACCATGTGATGAAGTTCCTTTTTTCATTACTCTTAACACAGAATGAAAGACCACCAGCTCCTGCTCTTTAGTGAGAAAACCACCAAAACTTTAATTACAATAGTAATGCCTCACCACTGCTGTAGCCCTAGTCCCATCAAGCAATAGAACTAATACACTGGCATCCTCAAATCAACTAGTGTGTTAATGCCACTAGAACCTGTAAATATTTTGCATGCATCATCCTCAGTTATAGGTTGTAACAATAAAACAGAAAGTCAACATTTTTCTAAATCACATTTGCACGTAAGACACCATATACCCAGATGCGAAGAAAATGGTACCCAAATCAACCTTTTCAAGCAAAGACATGTTTTCACAGCATAAGTAGTTTTGTTTATAATCAGATATTAAACCACGTCCCCTTGTCTTAGTGAGAAATTCCAACAGGATCTTTGCATGACAGCGGGGAAGCTGTACCAGACAGAACTCGATAGGCAGGAGATAAATTCAGGGTGCCATTGAATTAGTTACAATCAGCAGGGACAGGAGTTTGCACTAAAGAGAAACACAGCTAAGAACAAGGAATGTAAAAAGGATGCTTTCATCTCAAGTTGGTATCTATTTTGGAGACAACAAGCCTAAGATTGGGGCTTAGAAATAAATGGATCCCGGCCCAGAAGAGCTGTGTGAAGTATTTTTATAGTTTGCTTAATGTGACAATCGAGTAATGGAAGGGTACTGTGGAAGTATCTTACAGTAAAAGCTACAAGCTGCCATAAAGCTGTAAGTATTCGCTTATTCCTCTGCATCACAGTCTCTAAACATAACTGCTTTAGTAAGTTTTTCACTGGAGTAAAATAAATTCATTTTTGCTTTTACTTTAAAGGCTGTCTTGACTTAAATGTTATTCCTAGCAGTTAACTGTAGTCATTCTGTCCTCTAGAGAGCAATCCTAAGCAGAGGTATTGGCTCATCTTCAGGGGGTTTCAAACATCAGCTCCAGTACTGAGGACCTTGTGAGAAAGTCCCACATGGAATTACTTTGACTTTTTGAGGAATTGCTAATGTGGAGGATAGGTTTGAAGTACACATCTCTCCATGGGCAGATTATGTTTGGTCTGTAGTGAGACATTAGCAAAGTTGTTCCTGAACCTCCGGAGACCCCTCAAAGTTTTCCCAATTTTTCTGAATTTTTCCATTGTGAGACCATTCCATTGTCTCATTCTACACTATTACTGCATTACACTAAAATACAATTGGGCTTGACATGGCACAGTTATACATCATCTTTTTAGACTGTTTTACCAGCAGCCTGTAACCATGGAAAGGAGAAAAGCATCATTCATGTTGCAAAGAAAGGCAAAATTAAGAACTCATTTCCACATCCAGCCCATTGGCCAGACAAATTCTGTTAGATCATGCTTCATCTCTAAAATCTGGATTATAATTTTCCTCCATTAATCTTTCTAAGGCTTGTTAATAGGTTATCAATCTCAACCTGAATCATGGTTTTGGTTAAGTTTGCTCTGAAGGAATTCAGTCCATTTCATAATTCTACCCAATTAGGCTATTTTCTAAGCAAGGAGTGTTCTTTATTCTGTATTAAAATCCCCAGTGAATGTGAAGAGTGGCTTTTCATGCAGATGCTCCAACTTAATTGGATAGTTTGAAAACCCTTTGCTTAACCTTCACACCCCACTAGTTACATTTTCATTTCTCATTGTAGTAAATTTAAATACAGAAGAGCAAAACCCAAATTAGAATTATTTGTATTCAATGGCTTCAGTAAAATTTCTTTGCATTTTCCATGTGAGTTGTTCCCTAATCTCTATCAAATAGTACACAGAATAAATAGCAGATAGTAATGTGCCTTTTGCATATAATAAAATACATGGAGACTAAAATGTCTTTGGGAAATCAAGAATCAAAGTTACAAAAACCCTCCTAAACTCTCTTGAAGAAAAGCATTCCATGGAAATAACAGGCATTTATAGTGTTGCAAAGGATATCACAATCATTTAGCCTAACCTCATTGCAAAATAGACCGTTACAGTTTCCTGAAGTAATTTTTATGTAAACTAGAGGAACTAAGTCCTAGGGAACTAAGTTCTCAGCTGAAAATATCTATCAATGAATATCCACTATAACAAGTCTTCCTTTGGTGAGTTTCATTTACTGTTAAAAATATACCTCTTAGTTTCATAGGATCAGGTTGGAAGAGACCTCAGGAGGTCTCCAGTCCAACTGCCTGCTCAAAGCAGAGGCAGCTCTAAGTTCAGACCAGGTTTTCCAGCACTTTATCCAGTCCAATCTTGCAAAGACTGAGTGTGCAAAGCCTTGCACTCTTCAAGGCTAGAGTATGCAAAAGTCAGCCACCTGTTCCATTACTTGACTGCCCTAATGAGGAAAAAATTCTTCCTTATATCCAGTCAGAACGTTGTACCACACATCACTACATGGGGAAATTCCATTAGTGAAATTCAGATTCATTGAAGGACAACATCTCCACCCCACCAGCCCTAAAATTATCACTGCTTTAAACTCATTTTTTGGACTTCCACCACACTAAATATCCTGCTCTGTGGGTAAGATACTCTGAGCGTTTTGGCTTTAGAAGAACTTTGGTGGACAGAAAAGCAAACTAGTAGTGTGGAAGAACTACTAGTCCATAACCTAAATGCCTTGACATCTTAGCATCTTCATGTAAAACAGAACAAGTGCATGCTACGATCCATCCAGTACTTTCACTGTATTTTATGCTCTCTCACTTTGCTTACGAATTTCACAAGTCTTAAATGTCTCCTACCCTTGACCCAACCTCCCAGACCAAAACAGGCTTCCCTCGCCCCCCCACCCCGCATTCTCTATCCATCCCAGATAAACAAAATACTTGCTTCAATCTTTTCCTTTTCTCATGTTCATTTTCCTTATCTAGGAGTAACCTAATTTCTGTTTGCAAACCCTCCCCTACCTGTTTCACAGGACTATCACAGTTTCTTTTTTGATGACCATAAGAAGCTACTTTTGGTTATTTCCTAGATATAGGTTACAAAATCATAAGGAGAGAGCTCAGGCCACTGTCAAGGGCCTATATAACAATTTGTAATAACTTGTAATTTTCCCAGTACAATAGCAATGCAGTCAGCACCAAGTCATAGTGTCTGTAGCCCAGAACTGTCTCAGCTGAGGAATAAGAAGAAATCCTGTTTACTGTCAAATATCTCTCATTTTTCTCACATGAAATCTCAGTAGTTAGTCAAATACTGAATCACGTAGAGTGATACCATTCATCATTCAATTCAAGTGAGTTCTGACCATGATTTCCACCACTGTATCATTATATGACTTTTCTAGCAGATATTATGTGCATTTTTTTAAGATGTTTTCTAAAGCGTTTCAGGCACTGAGTAACTGTACTTATTCTATTACTTTGTCTATCCTTATCTTAGGTTACCAGGAAGTACAGAATAATTTCTCAGACTAATTTGCTGTAAACATTCTTGATATAGAAATTTCTGAAAGTACTTCAGTTGCATAAGGACACACCTTCCCCAGGGACACCTAAAGACCTTAAAGTCTAGCTCTTCTTTTATTTATTTTCTTAAAGCATATTTTCTTTTTTACTTTTCTATTTTCTCAGATACTTAGCACAGGAATCCATGGATCATGTTGTTTTCTTTCCACCAGCATTGGTATATAATTGGAAACAGGAGATGTGCCTTCTGCGTTCTGTTCCGCTACCAACCAGTCAACAGGATCTAAAATGAGATTGGCTCTTCTCTAATCCTTTCCCACCTTAACAGAAGCAAGGTTTTCTTCGATATGTGACACGTAGCTTGCTATCTCAGCGCATCTCTTACACAATTACTCAGACGCACTGGTTTATGTTCCCAGACTAAATACTGAAGTTAATACCAAACATGAATACCAAAAATGTGAGAGCATTTCCTTGAAAAAAAATACTAATTCTGCTACACTTCCTCAAACAGCTAAAATTTCCCAATTACCCAATTTGGTTTAGTGTATGGTCATAGTATGGATATAGCGTGACTTAAACAGTCTACTGATCAGTAAATATATTCTAAGAAATGTCATTCAAATCTTTATGCCTTTCAGAGTCCCACACAAATAATCATGATGGCAATTAATGCTCTGACATTATCTTCAACAGTACATTTATACACAGAATAAAAGAATAAAAACATTCCTTTTTATTTATATGTATTGCTTAGAAGATTCAGCTATGGATCAAGATCCAATTGTTCAAGGGCTGACTAAATGAATACACACAAGCAGCAAATTGCAAATACACAGTAGGAAATTTGTGCTCAGAAGACTTTTCACATGAAGCAAACAGTTAATGGAAGTTTCATAACCAAAAGGGAGTCATCTGTTAGGAAAAGCCTGTGAAAGATCTTTCCATACAAGATCTGTGTACTACAAACTCATACAATGAAATCACTGTTTGGAATCAGTGAGATGCAATAGCTATCCACAAATGCAGAAACACGTTCACATGAGTTAAGTTAGACTCTCTTTCATCCTACCTAAAATCCATTTAGGCTTTGATGTAGCCTTTTGGAAGACCATAAATTATTCTGAGGTTTTTGTTACCTAACCAATAATTTGAATTTTCCTCCCATTCCCAAAGCACTCTAGCGCTTACAAGTGGACATTAAGCAGTGTAAAGAAGCATTTATTTGCATTTAGGCAGAGGTACTTACTAATGGGTTTCTTTTGGCAGCCTGAATTGTTGAAGGAGGTGTTTGCAGAGGAGTAAACTAAACTATGTGGCCACTAATTGTAAGTCATAAAGGAGGAAATAAACGGATGTTCCAGGTACAAAGCCAACACATTATGAATTTAAGCATTTTTCTAAGTCTTTATGTTCCCTTTTATTATTCAGAACCATTACTTTTACTCACACTGTAACTTCACAACTTATCCATTAAGTTTTCCATGACATATCCACTATGAACAACATTTTTTGCCTTTCAGCAAATTCCTCACCTTTTAGAAGAAAAGAAAAAGTCGTTGGAACTAGATGACCTTTATGGTCCCTTCCAACCCAAACCATTTTATGATTCTGCTGTCTAACCTGCAGTTTTCTATTAATAAAATTGTACATAACACCCTTTTCAAATAATATTTTATGTAACTCCTTACACTCACTGTTTTTTTGGTGACGGTTTGTTTTCAAATCAAGGTAAATATGAACTTAAGAGGGATTTAAGATTCCTGGAGCAGACATATTAAATAATTATTTCCAAAAGTATTGTAACAGTTTTGTTGCCTATTAGCTTAGGACTTCCCCCCCCCCCCCATTCTAAAAGCTGCCTCAGCTGTATTTTTCTACCTTGTCAAAGCAATTTCCATAATTAATGAAAGATTTTCCATTCCTTTTCACAGACGGATTCACTTCACACATCAAGACCAAATGTACATCCCTTTTCAGTTTATTTTAGAGCAGAGCAAACCAGAATTTCACACCATACAGGATACAGCCATGGATCTTACTGGAATGCTAATCAGTTCTCATTTTTCCATAGCTTTAAATTTCCATATTGGAACTTTTTCTAAACTCACACCGTATAATTTATAGTTGCCTGTTTCATCGGGAAGTCTTGTGAATCCTTTTTATTTTAAGAAGCAATCTAAATGGAAAATTTCAAAAGCATCAGAATTCTGTTTCCAAACATTTTTAAATAGCTCTGATCATTCCTGTGCAAGATTTGACATTTCCATCACTGGTGGTTTATTTGCAAACTTCAAAATTTAACTTGCAGGTGTTCATATATCCGAATTTCCAGCTGAAATTTTTTTATTAAATTATAATCAGGTGTTCCAATTGAAGTGTGGAGAGAGCCTTTTTTTTCCAAAGCTTTATCACAAACAAAACTTTCCATAAAATGATTACATTCCAAATTCCTTAAGTTTGATACCAGTTTGGGGCTGTTTTGTTTTTGTTTTGGGTGGGGTTTGGGGGTTGTTTGTTCTTTGTTGTTTTTTTGTTTTGGTGGTTTTCTTTGAGCATATGTGTTTGGTTTGGGTGATTTTGGGGTTTTGTTTTTTTTTTTTTTGTTTTGGTTTTGTGGGGGTTTTTGTGGGGGTTTTTTGGGGGGTTACGCTTTTTTATTGTGTCTTGGTTTTGTTTGGTTGGGTTTTTTGTTGTTGGGTTTTGGGTTTGGTTTTGTTTTGTTTTTTTACTTTTAATGGCAATATTGCCACTGAATTATTTCTATTCTTCAGCTAGAAACAACATTATGAATGAAGATCAGCTTTAATTGAAAAATGCTCTAAACACAAAAGCAGATGAAAGAGGATGACCTTGGTATCTACATAAAATTTCACAGTTCTGAATTTATTTTCACATTTATAATTTATATTGGCCACTTGTGCCAAAGTGCAATTTATAAAAATTCCCAATAGTTCTTGTTTTCATGGAGAGTCTCAGCACTAAAAATTGATCTGGTTTAATGTACTAGTCAGGTGGTCTGTAGTTTTCATATTACTTCTGGGGATTTCTTTATCCATTGAATGCACCCTAACAGCTCAGCACAAACTCTCTGAGTTAGAATTGTTTATCTAGAACTTACAAAGTAGCAAGACCAGTGGAAATGCTGGAAGAGAAAGAGGTGAGTGGGACTGTAGGTGTATCTAGTATGCAAGTATTGACACTGCCACGTGAAAGGAAAGAGAAAGGCTGATAGAAGCTGAATCATGACGAAAACACAAGTCAACAATTGCTGAAAGTGCTCGAGACCAGGAAGATCAGTCCTCCCAAACCTACTGAAGTTGCAGTCTACCCTTAGTAAAATCAAAGCTGTTTCATAACACCCCTGAAGAGTACTTCAGTCATATCAGTGCTAATTTGTCTTTATTTCAATATGTACCTGCACCTGAACAAATTATCGATATTTTATGCATGCTTCCTATCACAAATTACTCTCTTCAAAGTATGACAGATCTATGGTGTCTACTCCATCCTTAGTTGCTGATCTCAAACAAATGCACCACTGGATGAAAACACGCCATTGCTTAGAGTTAAAGCCATCATATTCAGCTGCAAAGCAGATGAAATTTAAGTAGTCAGTACTTTACTCAATAAGATGGAAATTTTCTCATTTAATCTTCCTTTATGGACCTATGACAGATGCACTCAACCTCTTAACCAAACTAGTGGTACAAGCTCCAAAGCAGGTAAAAGCCTGAGCAATGACAGGACCAAAAACTAGTTTCAAGCTGTTCTCGGAAAACTTGCAAAGGACAGAGAGCATCAGTGCATGTGAGCTGAGAACACCCATTACACAAGTGACACATGAACAGTGGGTGGCTTTTTCAGGACTCATTTATCAAGGAACAAAGCAAATCGTGTGCATAAGGAGTCTCATGCATATTTTTCCCATCACATGGAATATGGAATAAAGTAGCTGGCTTCTAATAACAAGTATGACAGCCTAAGTCAGCTGCCTTTGAGCACCTGGGCTGCCTGGCAGTGACCTCCCTTTGAGCTGGAACACCTCTCAAGGTTGCTCCTCAAGGCGGAAAGAACTTTTATCAACAGCAGATCTTTGGTAAGCAACCAGTATCACACATAACCTTGTAGTATGGTAACTGCAATTTTGGTTAAGTTTTGACTTGGTAATTTTCATTTGGGTCTTGATAGTTTTGGATTATTATTCAAATGATTGTAACTAACAGAATGAACATTCCCATCAAGCTTTGTTATGTCGCATTTTTACAGTACCATATTAAAACCACTGTTGCTAATACCTTCCACAGAGTTTCTTTAAGTGATCTAAATTACCCATTCACAACAAAGTAGCACAGGTGGCAGGATGCTAAATCAGGGTTTGCAAAGGGAAGTTGCTTTCCTGTGAAGTCTTTTGCCAATAAACACAGTGTGTTAATGACATCTACTTTTCTACTCTACACTGCTGAATGGGAAAAGACAAATGTTTTTATATCATATAGCAATCTAATGTATATATTTCAAACCATCTGTGGAGATAAGCAGTTCATTCATTATCTGGAACACTTTTGACAAATTCTACTATCACATTTTCTGGATCAAAGTTACCTTGACAGAGTACAGCTTTCAGGGAATAAGGTGCTAATGTACTGCATCAGAGAATAGTCTATGATGAGGAAATACCCAGCAGCTTAACTCCAGACTGACACATAGTTTCAATTCCAATATTTATTCATATAAAATACCAAATGCTGACACAGTATCGGGAAAAGACTCAAATGATACTAGTTTTACTAACAAGGACAAACGATTACCTGTTACCTAATCCTATGCAGCTATACAGTATATACACAATACAAAGTTATTTTCACAAAATACAGAAACAATTAGATGTATCTAAACAAATATAAACTGTTAACATGTATTTTTCTATCTTGATACAAAAGAAGTTGTATCCTGAGCAGTATCTCAATAATTTATTTTTTTTTCCCAATCCAGAAGGTAATCTGTTTCAAGCAGAACCCCCATGTCTCATAGGTAATTAGACAGATGATTCTCATCTAAATGGTGATGACATCCTCCTCTCTAGCAAGCAACTAGTATAAATATATTGTAAAGGACTGCAGTTTAAGTAAGTTATATTCTTTCATCATAAAAAAAAAAAAAAATCATTTTGGCACATGAAAGAAGACAGAAAAGATAGGGAAAACAAGAGATAATAAAAGGGAACACAGTCAGGATCTTCCAGTCCATGAATGTACGTTCTGTGGACTCATCATTTCCAGTTCCTCTGACAATCTGGTTACTGCATATAGCATCGCAGATGGAATTACACCATATGCACAAAGTGACTACTCATGACCTGAGAAAGCTGTGTTTTGCTTTGACAAGTCTTATAATTAGAAACCCGTTAACAAAAATTTCAAGATATTCTACTAAATTAGGTAGACACCATCAGCAGGAAATTTTAAGACTGACCCAAGAATGAGCCTCACAGATCAGATGATCTCAATAACAGGCTTTGAAAAGTACATGAACTTCAAGACTCACTATGCCTTTATTCCTGAGGTCTGCCCTCCCACAGGAAGTCTTTACCTCTCCCTCAGTAAACACCCGTTTTTTGTTGTTTTGAGTCAGAAATGCAAATCAGATTCCAGTAATGACTCATGAAACAGACTATCTTTGCAGAAGGAGTAACCTTTAGAGCTTAGCTGCGATGCAGCTAGAAACGTCTTTACCCAAAGCTTCCTTTGTCTGTCACCTACATCACAATTTCTAAATGTGCATGTTCATCATCTGTTCAAATGCATCCACCAGCATCTCCCCACATTTATTTTGAACCAAGTTATTTGCAATATGACTACCTGCAAGTACCACCTGGCTTAGCCTTGGAGTTAGTGATAATTACCAAACCAGCTACAGGAATAACTGTAACCTACCATTTTCCTTTCAGTTTTCACAGTGAAACTTAAGGATCAGGTTAGCCAAAACCTAAACAACTGATACACACAGAGTTAGGGGCACTATGAGTACCATGAGGAAACTGGATGAAGTAATAAAAATACAATTATATTCAACAGAAAATATGATCTGAAATTTCTTCTACCAGTTAGAAACAGAAACTAATGACTAGGAACTACAGGCTAGCAGCTCAGTTCAGCTCTTAAACAGAACCATGATAAGGGAAATGAAAAGCATGTGTAAAGAGACAGAAGATCCTCCAAGATAAAAAAAGAAATGACAAAGATTTGTTATGAGAACACTAGAAGTTTTCTAAGGAATCAAAAGTGCCATTTTGGAATACCCTTCACTGACAAAATAAGGAGAAAACTCCATTTATATTACTATACAGGAACTGATAGAAATCAACTAGGAGATCCTTTCTGCTCTAAAATGGCTGAAATACATGGAGTAAAAACAGAAACTGCTGCCTACTACAGATTCAAGTTCAAGTGAAAAGGTACTGGCAAACTGTAATTTGCTACAATCAGTAACTCTTCCTGGTTGTGATTAAGTAAATCAAATAGCTTTAACAATATTTGTTTTTACATCTTAAAAGCCTGCATTTCTTACAGGTTCTTTAAATATATGCAAACTAAATTCAGTGCCTTTTTCCTCTTTTTTGGTTGTAAGCGGATTTGTGTATAGAAGCATTGCTGAGCTTCACAATCTCTTTTTGCCCAGCCAGAATCCAATATGCTGCTATTCCCTTTCCTGTTAAACAAACAGGATCTAAAACATTTTAATCTTCAAACTTCTTACTGTAGCCTTGAACTTTACAAGCATCTTCTAAAGCTTTGCCTTTCCTTAGGCCCTCAGCTCGTACTAGTCTCTCTACAATATGGGGTTTGTTCACTTTCTGGGGGTGGCGATCACAGCAATAAATTTTTTGTGGCTTTTTGTTGTTTTTTTTTTTTTTGTCTGTTTTTGTTTGGGTTTTTTTGTGGGTTTTTTTTGGTGTGGTTTTTTGTTTGGTTGGTTTTAATCATACTAATTGACATCTGCTTTTATTTTCCATGTATCTCACTGTATCACACTATTCTTAGTCATAAACTTAGTCAAAAAAGTTAACAAATTTGATTACAGAGAAAAAGCTTCAACAACAGAAATATTACATTAATGGAAAAAACATAGTATGCATAATAAGGTCATAATACTTAAGATTAAATACTGAATCAAATCTGTTTCACTATGCAGTATTACAAAAGTGACAGAACAGTTTAGCTGAAGAAAGAATTAGATCAAAACTTCTGAACTGTTTTCAAATTTTTAGTTCGGTTTATATGAACTTGGAAAAGTCCAAATCAGTTTTACATTTTTCAATCAGTGACTAACTAAAAAATTAAATAAACCAAACTTATTTTTGTGCTTCCAACTGACTGTATATGATCGAGTCACTCTGAGACACACCATAATGGAACAAAAGAACAATGTTAGGATATCATCTTAAGATTCTTTGCCATTAATCATGATTTCAGTATTCTTATCTTGGTATAATTGATCAATCCTCTCATGTGATTAAGATCTGCATGAGGGATCCTGCACTAAAAACAAGTGGAGGTTTTACCACAATCTGATTATCACAAAGTAACTGTTTATTGGTGTTCCTGATTGTAGCCCTGATCGCAGCTCTTCTGAATTTATGCTTTTTAAAATTTATTCAACATGCTGACATTAATATGACTGTTCAATACTCCAGACTATTGCTACCTGAAAGAAATGACATAAAAATAAGGCTACAATTATTTTTCCAGACTAGAGGTTTTGTCAATAATTTGTGACGAGAAGATCTTGCAAGGCACCCATAAGTTCAGGAAGCCCTTCACAAGGATATTAAAATAACCTCTCTTCTTGCTCAAGATTTCTCTTGCCCCATAAGGAGACAGTTTCAAATTTGTAAGAAAAAGCTGTTCACTTAGGAACAGCTGACCTTACCAGCCCTACTAAAATTTTATTCTGGAGATTAAGCAGTCAATGTCAACCAAAATACTGAAATACAATAGCACGACTACTGCTGAGTCACGGGATCATAATACGATTAAGCAGAGTGAATTTCTTTGCCAATGGCAAAGGGGAAAATGTCTGTTCTCTAATAGGCATGGGTGAGAAAATCTGCAGAAGAGAAAATCCTTTCTACAACCTTAGTAGGAAAGTCTGCTTTGACCCCTAGTTTATACTCGGAGCCTTTACTTTTACTTGGTAAACTGAAGAGTTTTGATATGTTCTGAATCAAAAACAGGCAGAAAGCAAGCTAGCATCTAAATTTGCCTTTAAGGATTTTTCTCTGCTGCTCTGCATACCTCTCACACACAACGCAGCAAGGCCCCAGCAGGACTGGTTTGCGTTGCTGATGTGCATGTTAATCAAATAGCACTGTTCAGCAGCAATTATCTTGGTCAAGCAGCCTGCATTTTATAGGGTTCAAAGGGACAAGGGTAGTAACAGGGGAATAACCACATAATGAGGTGACTACATTTGAAATGATTCTGTGTGTCAGAAACTTAATGTCTGCACTTGTAAATTGGTGGTTCATCACACTACTTTAAAGCAGGAGCTCAAGACAGTCAAATTTTGCATACTCAATACTAATTTTTAATGGTGGTGAAGAAGTCAGGCATTCAAATTTGGCAGCACGGCTAATTTGCCTGAAGCACGTTATGAATGTTAATCCTGACACATATAGAGGCTCTTCACAATTAAACAACAATCCATACAGTGTGCATAAAGGATAGATAAAACCAAATCCAGAGACAAGAGGTCTGGGCCATTGAGGTGGAACTTCATTTGTGTTATAACCATTGATTGGCTGGAATGTGAGCACCTGTGCTCCCCACTGCCTGAATTTTATGGTAAAGCCCCATTGTTTGGCCTCAAACCATCACTAAAGTAATCAGACTTGCTACTGTAGGGCAAGCTGAAGTCTGTAACAGGCCCCAAAGCAGATGAGACAGAACTGATACAGTTTAACTTTCCTTGTTTCTGCTTCTTGCTTCCCCTCCCCCCCCCCTTTCTTTTCTTTCCTAATGTACTGTAGATCTTGATTTAAATTATAGCATTTGTCAAGTAAAACTGATGAATGACCCTGCACACAACTCCCCCAAATTCTCAGCCACATATGGAGCTGTTTCTACTAGCCACACCACCACAGCAAAGCTATGAAAGTTAATTTTCGAAATCTCTTTTTTAATCTAAATTTTTATAAGATAAGGAATGCTTAAAAGCTCCCTAACACAGGAATGTCTCTTCTGGCAGCCCTGGGAGCCCAGCAGGCCTGTTTATAGGGGACTGACCTAGCAAAGGCACAGCACAACAGAGTGTATTACTTTTGGTATGTCCTGCTGCCACCTACTTGCCATTCCAGTGCAGTGTGGCCAAGTCTCTGCTCTATGTTGTCTTTTTTAGCCTAGTTTAATTTGACAAATTAATGAGTAACAGTCAGCCCATGCGCTGCTTTACTTGACTTTTAAGTACTCCTTCAAAGTCAGCTGCTAGTCCTGGAAATATCTGCAAAATAAAATCCCTATACCCAACACTTAGAAAGTGCTGTTTCTAGCTGTGGCCCTTTCTGCACCTGGCATTTCAGCTCCCTCACTTCCTCTGCTTTGTTAAGGAGCCTGTTTTAGTGAGAAGCAGTAATCATAACAGGGCTGCTGCAGTTCCACCTGGAGACGGTACCAACCAGCATTAAGAGCACTAAGAACCACTTTTTACTACAGTATTATCACATGAATCCTGCGTATTGCTCTGTCTTTCAGGCCGGTAACAGCCCAGCAGTACACTACTAGCCTACTCTCCACACAGCACACTTGCTGCCATCCCTCCCTGGGAGCAGGTCCTGCACATCCTTCCCTATGCCACATCCCAATCACACCTCTGCTTATCGAGCACAGAGCACATCTGACATGCAGTGAACGTGTCTGGGACCACAAGTGTCAGGGCCTTGAGTCCCCAACATGCTCCACAGTCAATCCCCCCCAGTAAAACTCTGTGGCCCCCAGCTCAGGTCAGCTCCAGTACGGCTTCGCCTTTAGCCTCAGCACAGGCTGCTGAGAGAAGAGCTACGAGGCCTGGTCGAGGATCTCTCCCGGTTTCTGCTCTCCCCTGGCCCTGCCCTCAGCCCAGCACAGAGCCGACAGCCAAGAGTCGGAGGTGCCCCCGGGGTATGCGAGCAGGGCCGGACTCCGGACCGGAAGCACCCCCCCCCCCTCTTCCCTCCGCCCCTGGCACGTGCACGGCCGGGAGCGCTGCCTGGCCGGGCTGCCTCGGTTTTTCGTGTGTGGCTGCAGCACCGGAGGCTCCCAAGGAACACTCCAGTTTCTGTCGTTAATAAACTGCAGCCTTCCCTGCTTCCGCTTCCTCGGCTACACAAGTGCTTTTCCCCCCACATTCTCGTATGTTGTGGAAAAGATAAAAATAGATGAAAATTAAATGTCAACACCTCTCTATGGCAAGAGCATAAATAAAGAGTTCATTAATGGTGTCTCACAGGGGGTGAGATAAGAGGATATCTGAAGACCCAACTCAGACCTTAATTACGCCTACATTGCTGTAGGAATGCATCTTCATTGCCTGAGGCAAAAAAAAAAAAAAGTCACCCTTTTCCTGCTCTTCTAGAAAAGTCATTTGCTATTTATAAAAAAATAAAAAATATATATAAAAATGGAGATTAGAGTCTAAGCAGATACAGCAAAAATGCCTGTTACTGGTTCAGCAGTAGGACACAATAATAATATGCGCCAATTCCTAAGGCTGCACTGAAAGACAAATTAGATGGTGCTTGGGAAGCTGCAAGGCTGGACACAGTGTGATCAAAAGCTCTTCAGAAGAGGCAGGTTTATCTCAGCCCTGTAAGCACAATGCAGCCCTGCAGGAGCATCTCCCTGAAAGCCTTGTGCAGATTCACAGTGTTAATAACCAGACACTGCTGCCAGGGATGCCTGATGCTGCAGTTTAATTTGACATGTGCCTGTCAGTGGTTAACTCCAGAAAGATAAGGTTAATATTTAGTGTTTAATGACAGGTGGAAGAAAAGGAAGCTTGCAGAAAGCAGGCCTAACCTGTTAAATGCAGAAAATGCTAAAAATGTAAGTGCATTTCTTGACTTGCCACTGCATCTCCCTCCAACTTCTATCCTAACACAAACACTTCTGTATTTGTTAGTCACAGCATTTTACAATAAATCAGCGCAACCACTCTGAATCTTTCAGTGAATGATAAATGCACCCACACATACCCTTATAAAGGATATGCTGGTTAGGAAACACATGTATGCACGTTTATTGTTGTGGTAATCACTGCAGTATACTGTTACCAGCAACATCAACCAGTGCAGATATTCACTAACTACAGCAGCATCTTTCCCTTTCCTCAAGGAAGTTCACCTTACCACTTAACCTAGATGATCTTAGTTTGGAACATCAACAGAAAGGTTATTTGTTAAAAGCCAAACAGAAGTTGAGAGAAAAACATTATTCTCCTATCCTGGAAAGTAGGTGCTTTGTCAGATTTACAAAGCTTGCTAGGATTTTAGTTGCAATAATGCATCAAACCGGAGCATGCCAGATGAGCTGCTCTTATATCTCAGATAGAAGCAAATATGGGTATTTATATGTAAACGCTGGGGGAAATACCAATTTCATTTCCCAGGCAGAAATAGCTATTTCATTTCCTCTGTAAGTTAGGATTGCTGTTTTTTTAGTCTTCAGTTCAGCAAGTCCAAAGTATTTTCCATCTTAAATACATCTTTGTCTACAGACAACTGTAAGTATTAGATCATAGCCAGAATAAGGAAAAAGTTTATGTAATATTGCTAGGAGAACCAGTTTAAGAAGTGTTTATTAATTTCCTCATCAGTTAGTTCTTTCTGGTGGCTCTGGTGATGCACAGCTCACTTTCTTTCACCCTCAGTAACTATTTACCAGATTAAGTTCAAGAATATAGCAGCCATTTCTAAATTATGGTAGCCAATTCTCTGTAGTTAGGATGATCTGTAATCCCTCTAAGTCATTCAAAACCTGGTTTGTACTTCCTGCAACCTAATTTTATAAATCGTAAATACCATTCCTGATTTGCTGCCACACAAATGTTTATTTTCAGTGTCAAGCATGTCCGATAGCAGACACTGTCCTACTGAAAGAATGCATGCTGAACAGCAGTAGGATCAAAAAAAAGAAAAAAAATGGTGTTGGGGCTTAACTAGAATTCAAGAGTTGCTGAGAGCTTGGTTGGTTCTCAAGCTTGAGGAAAGTGGCCTCTGAAGCTAGAATAATCAGTTTAGCTGAAAAGTACATTAAAAAGAGTTGTCTTCTCTCCCTATAAAACATGTTACCTGAAACTGTCTGTATAATTTATTAATAGCATTTATGTAGGAGTAGTCACAGAGGAAGAAAGTATTTGGATTTATTTAGAAGTTTGGGAGGAAAATAGAAGGCTATTTACAGTCCTTTATAAATGCATTGGACAACCTCCTCATCCTTAACTGCACCAGTGTGATTTCCATAAGAACCAGCTTCCTTTTAAAAATGGACATTGACAGTGAACTCTGCACTGGTAGGGTGTTCTAAAAGGTGTATTTAATGTACCTAGTAAAGGGTATAAACCACATGGAATGTATTAGACTTCAGTAATAGTTTATGCATAAAATTCCTAAAGCAAAACTTACGAATCATCCTTTCCATCTTCTGAATTACATAAAGCTCATGCTGTTGCTGAAGCAATCACATATTCTACATCTAAGTTGTGCAGCACAAACATTACTAAAATCATCTTCTATATTCCATTTGATTTTATGATACAAGTTCCAGCAACCCAGCTGTGCAAAAGTTAAACTGAAAAGATGGAAGAAAATGCTTTGGAGTTTGTTCTAAATCTTCTACCTGCAAAGCACTTCAGGAAGGGGTATAAAAATGCCATGCTCAGACAGTCACTCATAGAAAAGCTATTGTCCCAAGCAGCTTGCAGAATTAAATACTTGACAAATAAAAAAGGAGAAGGCACGTATTTACAGATAAAACCTGGAGAATAGATGAGGAAGGGAGAGATAACAGGAAGCTATTCATTTATATAAAAGATAGCTCAGGCATGAAGTTCATATGGAAGAAATCAGAAACCACCAGATAGCAGGTTTACCCAATGTACTTGTTAAATGTGGAGATGCTTTGTCATATTTACATACAAGTTTATTACTCTATAAGAGCAGACATATCCTTTCAAAAAGCAGTGCTTTGCTCGGAATTTAGCCATGGGCCATGAACAGATGAAGTGAAAAGCAAAAGACCTGAGCAAGTACAGAGTTACACTTGGCCTAGTGTACCATTCCAGCTCCTGTAAACCAGTGCTTTAAGGACATCTAAAACCAGGATTATAATTTTCTGTGCTATATATAATAGCTGTTGAGTACTATATACTTCATGAACTTGCTACAGCTTTTCCTAGAACATCTCAGAAGCCCAATGTTCTCTAGCAAGGAATTTTGCAGTGGCATTGTACTTTCTGTGAAATACTATCTCCTTGTTAATGTAAGTCTGATGCTTGTTATTACTACTGCATTATTTAGCTTTAACCATAAGAAATGGATAATAATTCTTTTCTTTACATGATTTGTATCTTTTCAGGACTTCAGCATTTCTCCTTCAGTTCTTTAATCTTGTAAAAAAAACCCCAAAACACATGATATAATGAATCTTATTTTAGAAGCTGATAAAAAGCTCTAGATAGAAAGACTTTGTCAGCTTTTTCTGTACCTTTTCCAGTTCCATTATATCTTTTTTATATGAGGGGAAGAGCAGAGAAGGCAACGAGAACTGTATGAAGTATTCACGATGGTTGCTGTGGGTTTACCAGTGACATAAATGATCTTTTCTATTTCTAACTACTTAGTTGGTAATTTCTAACATTCTTGTATCTTCAGTACTAGTCTAGCATGTTACAGACCCAGCACCACAACAATCTTTGTTCTGAGTAGTAACCAGGAATTTATAGCACATCTTGGTTCATACCAAAGGATTTTTCAGTTTATCACTCAACTACTGCTGACTAAAGCTTATTGCTCAGTGTCTGAAGGTCTCTCTGAAACTTTTTGCAATGTGTTTTCATTTCAACTTTGCTGAATAATTTAGGTAAAATACATAACTTTGTCATTCACTCTGTGTTATAATGATTCAGGGTTCTAGTAAAACAGCACAGACTTTGCAGGGCTTCAAAAGTTTCTTCTCCCTCAAAACCTGATTATTCCTACTTATTTTTATTACTTTTAACTGGCTATGAATCCCTCTTTTCCTCATTCTTCTGCCAAGAAATACTAGCTGGCACATGTAACAGTAACATGTCTCCAGCAACTGGAGCCATAAAGTTGACAAAATTCCTTCTCAGAAAGACTCTATGAACTGTCTTACAATAATAAGAAGCAAATACAGGTGGAATGCTGCCCAAAGGAACAAGTAATTTTGGCCTAACAGCCAGGGAAAAGGAATGCAGTGCTAATAGAAAGCTTGGCATGAGCAATAGGTTATCATGACCTGTTTCATAAAGCCCTATACACATACTATAGCTGTCCTTGTTATAAGGAACTACCTTTGGAGATAATGGAAGTGAAGCAGCTTAGTCTGCAAAACAAGAAATGTGAGCATAGTCTCCTATATAGTCTTGTCTGATGTTTGTCAAATTAACTTTTTTTTGTCACAGGTTATCTGTAAAATAAGATTTCAAGAGACTACCCATTTTAAAAGAGAAAGAGTAGAAGATATGAGATACTCAGATGCAAGACAGCAGTCTGTGGTTATGTACAGCATGGTGACAATACTCTTATCCCTAGCCAATCTGCAAACACTCCATATCTATAGCATGCAGTACAATGACATCAACAAGAACTCAGAATGTGTCTATGTAAATGATTTGTATATTACTCTATATACTACATATACTACATATACTCAGTTGAAGAAAGGGTTCATTTCATTGTCAGGCACTTGTTTTTACTACAACAGGAGTAATTATGTGTACAGAAAGATATATGCAAAGGAAAGCAGTATGGAGAATAACAGGAAAGCAATATTCACTATAAAAAATTATTAAATACTACAACTATACTAAGATTAGCTGAAAAAAAAAGAAAACCTCAGTGGGCAAGGCAGACATTTCTTTATTACTAATGAGACAGTGCAATTCTTTATAGTACTTTTGCTTCAAAGAAAAGATCTAGTTTGGTTTTAATTAGTCTCAGAAGGACGTTTTTACTGAATAGGAAATTCTCAAATTACAATAGAAAATAGAGGACTCAGCATAAGTGAAGTGAACTAGAACCAGAAGAAGACAAGCTGAGTGTCTACTGGACAGGTTTGCCAATATCCCAGCAATTCAATGTCACTTAAAGCAGAAGCATGCAGCAAGTGTCTCATTATATTAAGGTGCCTGCCGCCTCCAGAAAACTTGCTGACATTGGATTTGTGTTTGAAGCAACAAAGTTTTAGCAATTGCTGAAGGGTTGTTGATTCACACCACAGTGGGTAAAGTTAAAAAAAGTATGACAATCCATTAAGGAAAGAATGGGACCCAGCAGCAGTAGTTCCTTGAGGTTTTGGTATTTTAAAGCAAGAAGTGGGTGAAAGGTAACCGTAAAGGGAAATAGTTTTTCTATTGCTTAAATCGGTATAACTAGAGTGGTTCTGACCCTTGCAGATAAAGTTTGTGACACTCTGAAACAAATACACAGGTCAACTAAGGTCTTCTACACAGAGGAAAAGCTAAAAGGAGTGCTTTCTATTTAGAGGGTTTTCTACAGCTTTGCTGTTTCTATAGTAAGATGTTCTTCATGTTCAGTGAGAATTTGTAATAATTTACACAATCATATTTTGAAGTGGCCACATCACCACAGCCCATTTCATATCACTTTCAGCAGATTAGCTATTTATTCCTTAGGTCCTCTAACCCAGGTGGCAGATCATATAGAAACAAAGGTGCTGGGCCAAAAGAGTTCTAGCAGTTACTGTTAATTCTGAACTATGACTCACACAGGCCCCAAACCATTCAAAAACCTAAGCTAGCTGTGGAGTCTTTCTAGCTGGAGCCTCGATAATGTCACCTGAAGGAAATCATAAGTTTTAGTGCTTTTCATGCTCTTTTGTCATAGGCTCTCATTGATAATCTGGGGGTTAATCTAAAAGAAGACACTGAAGAATTAAAAGCTAACTACACACTATTACCCTTACAAAATTAAAAGGTAATGTAGCAGAGCTGTAGTCAAGAGTTTCATATTTATACACGCAGGTTTGATGCCATATTACGGAAGCTTTATTACTGACCTTACTCAAAGAAGATTCCTGCTATAATAACACAGGTTTCTCAGATACTTCATCATCCTACATGACTTTTATTCTCTAATATTTGAGCTAAAATTAACAGGATTAAATAAATTTATTAATCACATACCCAAGTCCATATAAGCAAAGAGACCATTATAATTGTTAATGCCGTATTGCATACAGTGCTGCTTGAAAAACTGTCCTATCTAGTTACAGCTCTGACAGACACATTTGGGGAAAAAAAAAAAAAAGCAAACCATGAGATTTTATCTGCCAGTTAACTGAGAGATATTTTAAGCAAACAACCCCTATTTCCAAAGAGAAACAGAAATACAGAGAAGGTGATAGCATCAATATTCAACAGCAATCCACCCTTAATGAGCAGTTTTAAAATTTATTTTTTAAAGGGCCCAACTCAGCTTTGACTTGCCACAAGTATTTGACTCCACTCATGTATCACTAGATTATGATACATGAAGTTTGGCAAAATATTTTTGCCGTTTCAACTGGATACATCACATCTAATACAGATATACTGGGAGAATTAATATGAGGCACTCCAGGAAAGGCATTCAGTTCTTGAGTTCCCTTTCCTTGTGTCCGAAGATTGCTCAGCATTGTTAATGTTCTAATTACACTACAAATCTTAATCTTTCTTTCCTGCTTTTAAGAAAAACTGGGCTTTGTAAATAAGGTTCATTTGTGTATATGTGCATTTTTTTGGATAACCACTAACCATATCTTAGTCAGATGGAACTTAACAGAATATAGGAATAAATAAGCAAAATAAGCTTTAAATGTGTTGAAAAACATATCCCCAAATCTGCCTTTATCAGGTGGAATGTTTACATTGACTCTAACGTCTAGAACATAAATAGGCAATAATGGTGACTAATAACAACAACTGGTAAAAAAAAGCCTTGTTTAAACATTAGGCTATTTTGTCAGATTTTGAATGAACTAAAGAACTTCTGTATAAAACAGATTAAAGATTAGGAAAAATAACTTCTATCAAAACCAGACTAGCGCAAGAGACACACAAGGACAGATAGAAGACAGTTGCCTATGGTCCACAGTCTATGTCTGTGGATTTTTCAGAGCCTTTTGTCCCACTAATATGAGCAGCTGAACTGTCAAGTTTACCATCACAAAGAAATAACTGACTCCATACCACACAACCAGCTATCACAGATGTATTGACACTGTCTGCGAGGCTCTGTAGCAATCGGAGAAGCTTACCTATTCAATCTTCATTTTCAGAAAATTCAGCCCTTTTCTAAAAACCTCAACATGTTCATGCTACCAATGATAGCATAGCTCCTATTTTGCTTTACAATAAGCATAATTTACTTGTCTTAAAAACCTGCTTTTCCTTCTGGAATACCACGAGAAGGGCTTTGTGCAGCCAAAAGATTTTGAAAAATATCTGAAGAAACGGAGTATGCAAAAGCAGGAAGCCAAAAATTAATAACTGGACCTCAAAGCACCAGTGACAAATACTGCCCCGAATCAAGCAGCTGCCACTGATAATACTGAGGACAGAAAACGGAACATCTTTTATATGTGTGCTAAGACATCTTGCTATACACCAGTGCAAGCCAGTTGAATTTATTAGCTCAGTATTTGAAAAAAAAATTTGTTTCAGCCATTACTAGAAAGGGAGAATCAGTTCTTTTCACTTTTTTGTTCCTTAGGTCAGAGTCATTTTCATTTCTTACAATTTATACAATATATTAGTAAAACCAGTACTTGCTAAGCCACAGCACATTTTCAAAAGAAAACATCCTTAACAGAACAATAAGGTGACATGGGGATTTGAGAGAAGAGATAACTGGTTTTAACATCATTTTTTTTGTTTCCAACAATCAAGAAACAGGTAGCAACTTGCAACCCCAACAACAGTGCTTGCACACAGATATCCATCACTGGTTAGTAGTTTATGTCCTATCTTCACCCATTTCTTTTCACTTTCCAGAGGCACAAAAGTCACTGTGGTATATTCAACTGAATGACCCTGGACAATTTGCTGCATTTTGTGGATATACTGTGTCAGTTGGCTTTGGGTTTTGATACAGAGAGAACTTTTGTGCCCATTGCAACACAAAAAGTTAATGTTAGTTTCTTATTTTGGTCAAGAAACTATGTATTACCTAGAAACACTCACAATTTGGACACTGCAAGGCACACTGTACCAGTTACGGATTTGTGACATATGTAATTTTTTACAACACCATAAATCTTAACACATGAAAATCCATACTTGCTTTGCCAGTATTCAAACCTGTAAGCTTAGAATGCACATATACACACTGACATAAATTATAGAAACAACTCAGCTGATCTAGCAGATCCTCAGCCTCTTCAGATTATCTTATTATGAACAGATAAGCCAGTTCAAAACCAGGTGTACCTTTTTACCACCTAAAGCACTAAAAGTCTCTTTTTTGTTAAGTAAATTCTGGTTTTAAAAATCCCTATTAGACTTCTTTTTTAATTCATTGTACAATTCAGAGGTTAAAATGAGGTTTTCTTACAGTATGTAGGTCACTTGCATTTACTTTGAAGTACTTTATAAACACTGTAGCTAGCTGAAGCTTTCATAAATGTTCTCATTCGTCCTTTTAATATTACAGTCCATTAGAGGCACTTTACAATCAATGTACTCATAACATTTAAATTAAAGGAGAATGAAGTTTGATTTAGACTGATAAAATATTCATACTGGCCATACCTTATAAATCTCCAGAAGCTAAAGATAGCATGGTTGCCAAGATAGGGTAACAACTGTATCCACCTATAAAATATTAAAAATAAAATCTAGAAGCAAGAGTATTTCAAATTACTTTATCAATCAGACCTATTACATTTGCCCCACTGGGGAAAAGCCTCGTTCAAAAATAAGCATTCAATTCAAAAGTGAAATACCATCAGATTGCCTATTGATTCCATGATTGCCATTCCATAAAGCATTGATTATTTTGACACTAGAAATAACAACAGCTGTCTTCAGTTATCTCACATGAAAAAGTGTGACTCTCAGCAGAATTGGAATGTTTTCTTCCCATATATGCTGTTAGTCTGAGGGGCCCCTGAAGTTTTTGTATAAAAGTCAGAGACATTAATATACTTTTCATTTCTAGAGAGTAGTATTGATTTCTAAACAGTAGCAGTATTCAAAATGCAAAAGCCATTAGATGCTTTCCCCACATATTTTTTATGAACAGTAACCTCCAACTCTCAAAAATCATGAGTCCATAGATCATTGTTGTAGCGAGAACAGATTCCAGGGTAAAGGGCCTCTGTTGCTAAACAGGCTTCATTTTTCTCGTCAACCACCAGAGTGTAACTGAGAAAAGTCTGCTGCTAGACCATAGCAAATTTGGCCCATTAACCTTGATAACACACAATGAACAAAGAAAATTCTAAAACATTACATGATTAAACTGATTGAAATATACACCACTAGTTCCATTCTGATTCCCTAAATCAAGGGTTAAAACTCTCCAATCCAGTGCACACTATCAACAAATTAGGCTTACCTTCCTTTCTCTGTCTTCACACTTGGTATTTGGAAACATGCATATTTGGCAATGCACTGTGCTTTTCAGAAAATAGTATCTAAGGTGCCTTTTTTTTTATTTTTCTGTTATTGCTAATAAATTTATAAAGTAGAACAGCATTTTTGCCTGAAAGCAAATGAAACATCTAAAAAGAAAAAGCTGAAATAGCAGACTTAGTAGATACTCTTCATTTATTTTCTGCTCTGTTACAAAGAAATAGCCCTTACCTGCTGAATTCCACTCTTCTTTCAAACTAATCCTTACTCTAAGGACCTACAAACTACCTCCCACAAAAAGAATAGTTTGCCACTCTTTTCTTTTTTTTCATACATTAAAAGAGTTTCTGGCCCAACTGCAGTTTGAACATAATTAGTTTAAATTTGTTATCTATCACACTTTCAGCTGTGCCACTTGACACACCCAGCACCTTCTACCTAGCTAAATTGTCACGTTCTCATTGGCCCCGGCTCTTACAGAGTCAGGGATCACCCTGTGCCCTAGATGCAGGATTTGAGACAAAACATGGGCACGGAGTCCAACATTGCAATATAAAGGGGCTCACAAAGCTGTTCCCCAGCACTGGAGCTGTTATGCTTCTGTTTTATGACACTAAGGCTTCTTATGAGCCTTCTACTGCATCTTGAGTAGAGTATGGTCACTGTTTATTGTAAATGCTGGACATCTAGCTCACATGCCAGACTTCAGCAGGAAAGGGCACTCACTTTTGGCAGTTCTCCTCTACCTCAGATACTTGCAGTTGCATTCTAATATTAGTGTCCTAAGCTAACTGCTGAATTTCCTGCTGAATGATGGCCCAAATTTAATGAAAACTTTCACCATGATTTAGGAACTTAACTGAGGTTGAGTCTAACCTTCAAACTAAGCCTGTGGGCCTAACTTTCTCTGCCCTACCTCTGACTTACCATAGCAGTAGAGAGAGAACATGACAAAAGGACTGGGAATTAACAGCCTCTGAAACGTCATGTTTCCATTTGATAAGAAAAAGCAACTAACAGCTGAAGATGACTTTAATTGCAATATCATGTAGTAGCCAAGATGCTAATCTTTCATATTCACAATTCAACACTGCAGTGCTGGTTTAACACAGAGGCTCACAGTAAAGTTCATTTAATATAAATGACTGAATGTCTGAAGTCAGGAAGACAAGGAGGTATTTTTACCAAGTAACCATCTTGAATTAGTGCTTTAATAAGAAACTTGCAAAGGTTTTTCTTCACATTTTAGACACAATAAAACTCCTACAATGCTCGTAAAAAGAGTTTACAACGTGAAACTTACCAGAGAGGTATATACTAGGTTTCAAAACCATGCTTGTTCTTTGCTTTGTCACAGTTATATTAGACTGTCCTGATAAATAGCATAGGATAACAGTGGGTTACCTGAGACTTGGATTCCCCTCTCCTTCTGATACAGGCAACGTCATCATACAGCCAATTTTTAACTTTGTGAGATAATTCCTGTCAGTATGGATTGGGTGCTGGCAGTGGGGATCACAGGCGCTCTCTGAGGCAAGAATGGGGCCGCCCTGTGCTGGACATGGCCGGTTCCAGCTGGAACAAAGAGCGGCACCGCAAGGCACTGCCGAGCCCATCAGCAGTGCTGGTGATGGCACTGCTGTGAAAACCTCCTCAGAAAGAGCAAAATGCTGCTTAGGAGTAAGAAAGGAATGAGGAGGAGCCCTGCAAGCACCAGGTGAGAGGAGGAGGAGGGAAGAAGGTGGGTCTATCCTAAGGGAACTGCGGCCCATGAAGAGCCTGCATGGGAGTAGGGAAACATGTGAGGAGGGGGGGCACTGGAGAGAAGCTTTTATGGAGTGCCCACAGCCCTCATTCCCTGTCCCCCTGCCCTGCTTTTGGAGGGGGGTATATGAGCTGGGAAAGTTGAGCCTGGGGAAAAGATTAGGGAGATCTGCTGCTTACGTTTTATCTGGGTTTTGCCATCAAATTAATTTTCCCCAAATCAACTCAGTTCTCCTGTGATGGTAACTGGCACACAATCTCCCTGTCTTTGTCTCAACCCACAAGCTTTTTCATCTTCCTTTCTCTCCCCATCATGTTTGAGAAGGCAGAGTGAGAGGGTGGCTGGGGAAGCATCTGGCAGGGGGCCAAAGATACCCCACCATGGCCATTTGTTTGCCACCCAATACTGCACTCAAGTGACAACCCTGTAATTAGTGAGAGTTTCATGCTCTGGAACTGAACTAGCTGGCATTCTTAGGGTGACTAGAGCCATAGGCCAAGCTTAACCCATCTTACAGTAAAAACACAAGCTTTACTGAACCCATTGTTTTACTAGGAGGGGAAAATACTTACATTTTTAAATGAGCACCCATTTGACTGAGTTCCAGCCATTGATAAAGTGCTTTACTGAAGATGCACCATGTTGTATGACTGACTAGACCTGAATGCTGAAAAGGACAAATAAGCTAATCCAGTATTTACATGTATAGGACGAAAACTTACTTATCAAAGATGTGTGCATATATGGCATCACGCACGAAAAAGCATTCAGTCACCACCATACATAGTGGTGTTAATCTAAGTTGGTATGTATATGAAACATTGGTTTTACATAGGTTTGAGCAGAAGATTTGGCAAAATTTCATTGTTTTTTGGAAGCCAACTTGGAGTAATACTATTAAAAAAACCTCCAATCATTTCTGGCACAGTGATCACACTAATATAGTACATTTCAGGTAAGATAAACTTGCTTCTCTTGTGCTTGGCCTAGGTACAACATGAAATAAAAGTTTCAGTTACGTGTGTAAAAATAAAAATGCTTCGCGTGCTCTTCTCCCATTTGGTCATGCTCTGCTTTGCAAAGCTGTATGGTTCCCAATATTCAAGTAAGAATACCTTCTGCTAAGCTGATCACATGTTGAGATCTTTGTACATGCACAGACACCTGCTGGTTATGGAACTGGTTAAGCCTGAAAAAGATTTCCTGTGGGAAAAAGTTTAGAGAACAGGGCCAAGGAATTCCTTGCATTTGCTCTGTAAGCTCTGAAATCTTCACAACATTTTTCTGATCAAGAGTATCTTCAGTTCTTATCTCAGTCCCATCATCATTTCAGACTTCTGACACTGAGTGATGAAGAGTACTGCAACCAAGATACAACTTGCACCTATGCTGCATGTACAAAATGAAAAAAAAACAAACCCCAAACCCAAACACCCCCCCCCCCCCCAAAAAAAAAAACCAAAACAGAAAAACATTTGTCCGTTTTTCCTCACTTACAGTGGCATTTTGGTGTTAGAATATTCTGGAGTTGTTAATGATCTCTGTTTCGCTTACATTGCATCTCTCTTAAGATTTACACCTCAGTTCTAACTGGGGCAGATTAAAGGCAAAGACATTTCCTTGGCAGTCAACTGTAGCCATGACAGTGAATACAGAATACTTATAGTGTTGTTTTTCATTGTGGGTTTTTTTTTTTTACCTTTTAATTGGAAATGACAGTATTTAAATGTGATCACTCAATAATCATTGTGTTGTATATGTGGTTACATTAAGAGTAATGATCTAGAAAAGCAGTGTTCGTAACTGGGTTTTCCCAACAAGAAGCTTTTGCTGCAACATAGGCAATTGATCTTCAAATAGACCATGTAAAAACAGGTGTTCAATGACATACAGATTGGTGGCAAGGTGATGAAACATCTTGTTTCATAGCATGTTTAGGATGTTGGTACCAGTATGGAGAAAAGATAGTGCATTTGCAGTTCTCCATCCAAAGCAGACTAACATTTGTATAAGTAACTTTTGTTTTTCAAGACATCTCTTCATGTATCATGAAGATTCTAACATTAGAATCTGTTAATCCGAATGGAAAATGCAGCCTAAAATTAGTTACAAACCATCTGCATCTGTGAGCAAAGTCATACACAACTTTGAAATCCCTTTTTGTGTCTGAAATAAAATAAAGGAACAACATCTTTACATACGAAGTCTCTGTTAAATGGTTCAAGTTAACTTGCTGCTTAAGCTACGTACTGCTGTCTAAAGACTATTATCTCTGGGTAGTTCCGTTCTCTACTTAACCACTTATTTTCACGTATTTGGATGCAAAGCAAACGTAGCATACAAATATGAAAAAAAAATGTTTCAGCCCAAAGAATAAGGTTATCACATTAATAAATGCATAACTACTGTTCTCAGAGACAGCTGGGATGTAGATCAAAATAATTTCATTAAAAAGAAGTTTCAAAGTGGTCTTGTATAACAATTTGACAAATATTAAGAAAAATGTAAAAATTGACAGCCAATTTCTACATCATTTAGCTTTATTCAACATTCTCCTCAGTTTGGTTATTTCATGGATACAGAGACAAACCCTATTACAGTTCATAGGAAAAATAATCCAAATTTGCTGCTTTTGATTCTTTTAGGGAGGAAGTACAGAAGTTGTCTCTTTTCAGAATAGTAAACTTGCCCACCTACATTATTTAATGCTCCATGTTCCTTTTTGTAACCTAAGTGCATTTTCCTCGGTCAGAAGGGGTCAGCAGAAGTCAACACAGCAGGTGCAGGTTCTGATGGCCTTTTGCAAATTTCAGAATGTTATTAAAATTTATTTCTAAAAGGTTAAGAATTTTCTTCTGCCTTTCCTGTCTAAATAATCAAACAAGCTGAAATGCCATTCTCTGCTAGAAATATTGCCAAGTTCATAGCATCAGAAAACAAACTGTCCAAGCTTTGACATCTAATCAACATCACTAATATACTTAAATACAAAGAAGAAACAACTGATTTTAAGAATTCAGCTCTCTTCTATGTGTATGTGCAGACTACACTGTCAAATAAAGAATATCACTCTTAGAAGTTACCCTTGTGATAAAAAGGTCAAGCTCTAGTTCTTTATATGTTTGACACTGGCTGGAGGCTTTTATGCATATTCATCAGCAGTGCTGCTTTCTAAAATCACTTTAACAACTGGTCACTATTTAAAACAAGACCAGCCTGACAGAAATTAAATTCATGCCAATCCTTTAGATGATGGATGTTGAAACAGATTTGCACAGTGCAGTAACTGTGTTCACACAAACTCCCTATCAGTTCAAGACTTCAGTCTGAGTGATTTCCAATGCAGTCTGTTCCAGGCCAAGGAGTTTAAAGGACGGAAGCAAGTGCCTATTAAATTTCAGCTGATTAACGTTTTTTTCCAAACTATTTGTCACCCGTACAGAGATATTCACATGCTGAACTTGTAGCAAACTTTTTCTGCAGTGCATTTGGAATGGATTAGGCAAATACACCTTTTTTCAGTGCATGCTGTTAGACATTAATAAGCCTGCTATTTAGTAAGAGTTCCTCTGAATTTCAGTATCAAAATTCATAAGTAAGCTTAGGTCCAAATTAAGCTTCAAAACATCAGGGTACATATATTAGGTAAACTTTCCCAGCCAAAAGTGACATTTTTCATTCTAATGAGATATCAACAAGCTTTGCTTCTAAGAATGTTTACTGTATTTTTTCACAATCACTTTACAGAGCTTAGAAGTGAATAAAAATTCTGCCCTTTATATTTATGGGGTAACATTCAAAAACTGTAGCACAGAAATCTGTTTAACAACCAGAAGCAAACTCATCCATCTACAGTTTCATTTCCCCCAAATCTCTGATAAAAAATAGCTGATATCTCCAAAAGTATTTAGAGAATAAAGTAACAATACTTCTGAATACTGCAACCCCCCCCACACTTCAACTGTTCCAACAGTTATTTAGAAAGAACAACCAACCCTGCTAATGCAAAAAAAAAAAAAAAATAAAATCACAAATGTACTTAAATAAGAGAAAGAGGGAATATTTGTGTATTATATACGTACTAAATATATAACTACACTGACCTACATAAAATCACTATGGAAACTACCCACTGTTTTTCTCAGTAATAAATATTGTTCAATTATCCTTTTGGATTCTGGATACTAAAACTTCAATCTGTATTTCTTTATACAGGCCTTTCTTTAACACTGCCTCACCTTAAAAAAAATGGATCAGAGACATCCCATAAGGAAAAATAATTTTTCAGGTAACCCATACCACTATCCCTCAAGGGGTCATACACTGTCCAGAGAATATCCTGGGGAAAAGAGTTGCCAGCAGAATGAGAACCAGGAAGAGCTATCTGCCATGAGCATTCACAGATTCAGGACTAGGACTGAGAATTTGCCTCTCCCAGGTATATTCCAGGTGTCTGAAGTCTCACTGTGTGCCCCTTTAAAAACCCAGACCAGCTCCAATGACCAAAATTTCAAGTAACTTAAATGGAAAGAGAATCAGGCTCTAAATAATCATAGACTTACAATTCTTTCAAGTGATTAGCATTGACAACTTCCATCTGGAAGGTTTACAGGTGATTTGTACAATGTGAGTATAGTGAGATACAGTAGAAGGCATCACCCCTCTAGAGGGACAGTATGGGTTGGAGGCTTTAGAGTCCTGAGCTCTGAGTACTGGAACATACTTCAGGCAGGACTTTCAGAAAAATCCCTCTTCACTGCAGATGTAAATTGGTTATACCTAGTGCCCTCAGGAATTAGAGGTTGGGGTTTTTTGTCTTTCCACTTTGTAGCTGAAGAGTTTTTTATCACTGTAAGAGTCAGATTATCTTCTGCCTGTTACCCATGATAACATTGCAGGGTCTTTTGCCTGTTACCCATTATAACATTGCAGGGTCTAGCAATGAAACAGCATGGCAGACCTTGTTGAAAATGAACATAACTCAAAGGATATATACTCATATTGCACAAATGTCTGAAGAAAATCAGTACATCTGCTATGTTTTTATAATATGTCAAATGTTTAGGGTTTGGTTGTTGGAACCTGTCTCAGTACGTGCCAACTCCAAGGGAATATTTTACATCAAAGCCTAACCCCAGAAGTTCTAAGCTAAATTTTATGTCACTGCAAACTCCATCTCTTTATTCCTCTCTAAAGCCAATAAAATATTCAGCCTAACTTCAGCACATGGCCCAGGGACGGGTGCATTTGAACTGGGACAGTTGTCTCTGCACTCATGTTATAAGGGATCCCTGGAGGTCCCTAGTCTAATCTCCCACCTGAGGCAGATCCAGTTAGTTTGGGTTCTTCAGGGCCACATCCAGTAGAGCTATGAATATATCCCAGGATGGAGATTCCACAACTATTAGTTCCTCTTTAATATTTGACCACCATTATGATAAAAAATAAATATTTTCTTACATTTTTTTGTGATTTAGAGTTTTCCAGTATGTGTCTATTAACCTTGTCCTATCCCTGCATACCCTTTAAGAAAAGTCTGGCTCCATCATTTGTGTATCTCAAATGTCAGAACCAGAATTTTAGTAGTCATAACCTTTATAACAATATCACAGAAAACTCACTTCTGAAGTTAGCGGGTGACTGCAAAGTTTGGAAAGAACAGTGAATACAAAAGAACAGCTTTGGAACACCTTCCCATATCAGTTTAGATTTAGAGTGGGTGTCCTGCCACCTGTTTATCATTTTGCCAATGTCCAATCTGCTACTTGTTCCAAAAATACAGAATTCTGTTTTGGGTGCCAGCCCCATGCCTACTGCTTGAAAATGAAAATACAGTCCCTCAGCCTGCCTTTGCAAGTGTCTCTTCCATGCTCACTAGAACTTAAGGAATTTAGGAAAAGCTATCTTTCCATTTGTTCAAAAGATAAAACAAAGCATAAGAAACACAAGAAACCTGGATATTAAAATGCAGGAAAAAAGAGAGATACACTTGACTTTTTCAGATAGAAAATGCCTGATTCCTTAAGGTTACCCAGGTATGTAGTCAGTAAAAGGTTATGCGATGGCAGACTTGCTCTAGTACAAATAAAATCACTCCATTAGTTCTACTGTTTTATGTAACCACTTGATCCACTTCAGTGGTTGTAACAGTCTGATGGGACAAGGCTTTCAAGTAGCTTAGCAATCCCATTATTTTGTCAAGTCATTCTGCAGCTAGATGTTTGTATCACTTCACTCAAACATGCTCTAGTACCTAGTGAGAGTTGGAAGAATTCAAGACCCTTAAAGAAATGCCCTATTTCTTGAAACCAAGTATCTCAGTATAGAGTAAAATCTTTCCTTATTGCCTTTAATACTAAATTTAATGAAAAATAAGCTGTTGATAGCACAAGTGCTGCTCTTCATTCACCTGCATTGATGCCTTTTGTATGTCTGCAGACTTGAGCGGAATTACACTTTTGGACTTTGTACTGAAAGTGTATAATACTCATACAAGTCATAGAGCTTTATTACATTATAGTTCCAGTTCTCTAGCACAACAAAGTCATCTACTGACACTTATCTATCTATGGAAAACAGACCAAAATGAGTACAATTACTTGGAAAAAAAAATAAATGTTGATTTTCTGTTTTCTGTTATGTTCTTAAACTGGAAGTAGAATTCTCAAGAGGATTCTCAGTATCTTACCAGGATATATACAAGAAGAGTACTGGTTTTTCTAAAAAAGCATAGAATCATAGAATACTTAGGGTTGGAAAGGACCTTCAGATCATCTAGTTCCAGCCCCTCTGCCATGGGCAGGGACACCTCACACTAAACCATCTCACCCAAGGCATTGTCCAGCCTGGCCTTGAAACTCACCTGGTTTTCAACAAGATAACACTACTCTCCCTCTGGAAACCATACTTGCTCAAGACAAAAATCTCAAGGACCTACCTAGTAAATTCAATTCTGAAATATCTAATAGTTTTGACCTAAAAGCCAACACATTTCAGTTCAGCATTTCCATTATGGAAGTTATGCTGTTCAGTAAAACTGCAGCAATACAGCTCTATGTACCTATTCTTTTTTTGAGGAGAGTGTCATGAGTCCAGAAAGTGATTTATAGGAAGTGCTCTGCTTTCAAGGAGATAACATTACATAGATATTCTAGTACACTGGATAATTAGCTACAATAATATCTGTCAGCCTGCAATGAAAGGAATGATGGTAAAAGAACAATTAGGCTTAAAGTATCCTAAAGTAACTGGATTAAAGGACTAGAAGACTTGTGGGTTTTCTCAAGTTTGGTGGGTTTTTTTTCTTAAAAGGTAATTTTAGTGTTGTCAATAGTTCTGATGAGGGAGAATCAACACGGGAAAAAACCCACAATTTCTAGGGAAAACAAAAGCTCTCTTATTTCAATGCTGCCCCTCTCTGTTTTAAACTAATATTTTGTAATTACCAGCATATACTATAGGAATGTATGCATGTGCACATTCAGGGCTTCTTTAGTTTCTGTATAATCATTTGAAAGAACAAACTCCAGGAACTGATGATCACAGCACTATCTCAGAAGAAACAGTCTACCCAGATCTTGCTCAGTGCCACAAGCAAACCCAACACTGTGAGAAGAAAGAGAACAATTTCAGTTGCTCTAATCTTGCAGTCTCATGCCTTTTGATCTTCTCTTTGTTCCCTCCTTGTGAAGCATAACTTGCACTGGCTGCAGTTTATTTACTTCACAGTTTACTTATCTCTGCTGAGCAATACACAGTATAAAGTTTCCCTGCAACTATCAGACTATGGTATGTCTTGTTTCTAAAGTTGACATCTGCATTTCTTTCTTTTGAATGTCTGAATGTCAAATCACCTGTTTGGTGTCATTTTAAAGTCAACACATTAACCTCTAACTGCAGTGCTTGTTTAGTGACTAGAACATACTTTTCACCTAACCCCTGATTCATTTCCCCTCAGAATCTATACTGAGGCTGTGAAAGACAGTTCCAGAGCATATGTTATGGCTTTTAATGTGGATTGTCATACAGTTTACATACCAATTAATTAAGAACTGGGCAATTCTTATAGAAACTTTTCATTACCACAACTCCCAGTAGTGTTTATTTTCTTATCAAAGCAGGTATGTATTGTTGCACTGAGCAATTTTATCATCTTTATAATTTAGTTTTCTGTTAAAAACCTGCATATCTAAGAGGAATAACACTGTGCTTGGTGTTACATACAGCTATTAGCAAAGTAGATTCCTGTCTATAAAGACACTTGTTCATTACTGTATATCTGGCTGCTGCCACACTGGAGTATGCCACCCGAGTGGGAAAAATGATTGTGATATATTACAAACCTGGTATTTTTCACAGCCTTGAGAAATACAAAATGAGATGGAGTAATTAATACCATTGTCAGTTTATACTGTCAGAAAAGGAGCAGAAACAGACAGAGGCCTCACCGCAAGCAGTAAGAAAAGGATTGGCAGGACTAGAGCATTTGAAAAGTAACTGGGACAGAAGCTTCTTTCCCTGGAGGGCACACAAGGGTGTGGAAAACAGTGGCACCAGATGGAGTGGTCTTGAGAGATGAGGTGTTTTTTTACAGGAGGGTTACAGAAAATATTTAGCCACCAGCTTAACATCTTAGAAATCTGCTTCAAGGATGGATAAGATCAGTAACTAACAGAGCCCATTTGGTTAAGTGTGGCATGGAGAAAGGTGGACATAGCCATAATCCCCTTACAATACAGGGAGACTGATAGTAATGCTTTTAATTTTCTATGTCTACATCCAGTTTTCCAGGAAGCTTGTCTAAAGGCTTCAAAAGCTTCATACGAAGTTCTTGAAACCAGTCTTTTTCTGAGGAAATTGAGTACCCTTCATTAACGTATCAAATTATGTACTGGTTAATTTCAGCTCACAAAAACACAGTCAAAAGTGGCTAGCAGACAATTCTGTGGGTGGCCAAAATGCTCACTTGATAACAGAATTGGCCATAACAGGCTTACACCAGCCTTGGCTCAGTATAGAAGTTGTTACTTAAAAGGTTTCAGAGATGTTATTTCAGAACTGACTACAGAGAACACACTACAAAATGTTTTGAAGACAACCTACTTGAGTTAGGCTACTCTAATCTGCACTAGAGACAACACAGAGGAGATCAGAACATTCAGCTATCCCCGCCTATGTCAAATTCCCAGTTTCTGTGCCATGCAAAACTCATCAGAAGCACATTACTGAAATGGAAGCTGTATATAAACACATCTACTGCTATTTTATAGCCTTAATTAAACATACTTAATCATCACTAAGTCTCTGAAACCATAATAATTTAAGTCAAAATCCAAACCTATGAATGGTAGCCATTAGCTTGAAATGTAACATGCAAACAAAAAGACTGTTGGATATACTCAAGTGCATCCTTGCAGGTCATATCTCCTAAAAATGGTCTCTCTGAAAGATATCCTTCATACACATTGCTTGCATGGAAAGTTTTTCAAAGTCAGTATAAAGAAGCCTCATGAAGATCAATACATCCAGACCTACAGTATAAACCTTAAGACAACCCAATACATTTGTCTTCATTGATGCATATACATGTTTAGAATTTTTGCTTTGAATTTTCTTGTTAAAATTCTCTTTGTACATTTGAGCTGAAAACACCTTTGCTATCTGACTAGATCCATTTTTGATCTTCTCACGGATTTGATGCTGGGAAAAGGTAGAATTATGCAGGGGAGACCTGGAGGTTAAGCAAAAAGAGAATCAGAACAGCAGAGTTAGCTTCTCACAATTCAGAGAATTATCCATCTGGATTTTGGCAAGTATCAAAAGCCTTTGAAAATTCAACAGCAGTGATTAGAAGGACACCAGTGAAATCAAAATACATTCCTACTAGTTCATAAAGTCTTCTAGTCATGTATCAAGGGTGAAAAGACTAATCCATTTTGTTAGTCATTCATTTAAAGGTAGGTAATAGGATAAGATCCTCAGGGACTAGCAGACATTTTCTAGTAAGTGACTCGCTGCTCTTTAGTAAGTTCAGTCCCATAGGACTCACATTTCTGAAATCTCAACACATTTTCCCAAGTGCCAAGAAATGTTATAATAGAAAAGATCTACATAATTCCTGTCCCCAAAGCTTAAAAATAAAAAATTTAAATCCTTGCAGCCATGAAAGAACAAAACAGTAAAAAGGAAGTGTTTCTAACCAAAGTATAAAAGGTTAACAGCAGGTTTTATTTAAAGATACATTACATTTAAGAGGTCAGACTATGAAGAATAAAGTTTTATTATGCCAGAAGGCTAAAATTTGAGACCATATGACCTTCTTGAAGATTTGTCATTCTGCCTCTTTGTGGAGAAGGCATAATAACTAATAAATGAACATTTTGCAATTATATGCTACTAGCCACCCAAGAATGTAGGATATTGAGTTGTTTTTCATTTGAAGTGACTTACGGTTCTCTGGGAAGTTTTAAACTGAAGAAACCTTTGAATGTCATGTGGAGAGCTATGAAAAGCTCCATTAGAGGTGATGACAAAGAACACAACAGAAAGACAAAACCTTCAGATTAGTGTTACTTCAAATCCTAATATCAAATCCTGAATTTTAGGAGCCTAAAGAAATATCAGGGTCTATTCATGTACTTCCTGGAAAAAACTCTGCCTGAATTCTACGTTTAGCCTTGAATCAGCTTTCCCTCACAACTTCACTGACAATTAAAAAAAAACAAACCAAAAAACAAAACCAACACAAGCAATTTTGCTCTAATGCAAAAACTAAAGCAAATCAAATAAAATAAAATAAAAAGAGCAAAAATACTTTTCATATTTGTTCATTCCATTTAGATTTATAATGATAATTTGACTTGATAATTTGAACGTCAATTCAGTTGAAGATCTGAATGTATTCTTTTATTACCACTTTCTGTCAGAGCCAGCCTAACCTGAGGGCAACTTGTATAACTTCCTAGGCTTTCTGTAAACCTGCATAATTGCCAGGGCTAAGTCTGTTTTTGAAAGACGTTGTGAAATATTGCAAATTGTTTTCCTACATTTAAGTCAATGTGACTATGTTGTACAAGGTTTAAGTAGTCATTAATCATATTAGTCAGTGCTGCTGCTCTGGTCTCATCTAGAACTGTCTGCAACCTCTGCACTTCCCAAAGTTTTTATATCAAAATCCAGTGATTTGGTCATAAACAAAAGATAACAGACCTCAGAATTTTGTCAAATTAAATACTTAACTAAGACAATTCCAGAATTTAAAATTTCAGCTAGCACATCCAGAAGTAAAACATATGGAAAAAGCAAAAGAGGATGAATGTTCATGAGTTGTTTTGTTTTTCTAGTAAATCCTTAATGAACTTGTAAAATCATCATCATCTATAATTCAGAGAACAATTTCTAACAAGTGCAGCTTTTCTCTTTCTATATACCACATATTTACTATTCAACTTGAACCAGTTATTGGTACATTTATAGTGGATAACAGCTTTCCAGAATTACAGAAGATGCCTACTGTGTATAAAGGCTGCATCTTTCTACTATACCCAGCTCAGTGGTACCTCAGATTGCATCCAGCCTGATAGATCAATATTTCCTTTACAGAATTGTATTCTGGCAATAAAAAGGAGAGGTTTTTGTTGACTTGTTTGTTGGCTTTTTAATCCTTTGTGGTACAAAGATATTTCTCAACTAGAATAAGTGAGTATCATACTGTGATTTCATGTCAATCTTTTATGCATGGCCAGAAAGTGCTGATAAAGCATTTCTGTGCATTCAGAGGGGAAGGCACTCAAAAATGTACTTCTATAGATCTCTGAAGATGTACCATAGTGGAATTCTGTGTATGTGTTTCAAATATATAAGGGCGATGCATGTTAAGTTTGTCTTCCTTGCATCTAATTTACTCTGAAACGCATGGAGCTTAATACTAATGAAGCAGATAGATATATTCCTGGTTTAAGTTCAGGTAAAGAGCAGACAACTATCATCCAACTGTTCTTATTTCATAGCTTTTCCACTTTGCTAGTAACATTCTGATTAATTTTTCCACATCCTTTCCCTGCATAAAAACTGCCAAACAATCACTGCCACAGCTTTGTGAAGTACAAACCTTTGGACTCAACAATATTGCCTTATTCCTAAAGGACCTCATTTTCCATACATGTGTCTATAACAAATTAGACCTCCTAAAAAGCAATGCAATAATTACATTTTCATGATGCCTTTTATGCATTATGATTTTGATACTCTAATAAAATCAGATCCTTCCAAAGGACACAGCACTGTCAAATTCATAATTTCAAGCGCTTATAATTTATAGCTTATACCCACATGCTCTGTTTTATTTATTAATGTGTTTTGATTGGAATAAGCAGCATGATAAAGGAGGGTAACGTAACAAGTATAAATATTCTTGAGTAACGATTTGATTTAGGGCCAGCTCTATCTTCCCCACACATAACACTTCTTAGATAGAAGTCTGAAAGACAGTAATTAGCCTACTGTTGGGAAGCCCAGTTTGAAGTGACCCGTAAACAGAGAACCAAAATCCCAATTGAGAGCAAAATGGTACTAAGTTACAGGTCTTCCTGTAGCCCCAAGTGAGAAAGCTTAAGCTGTCAAAGCTGAAGAGCTGTGTTGACTGATGTGATGAGCAACATCCATGCTAATTAAAGGTGTGAGACATAAACTAGATCTGTGCTCTTGATCTGAACATTTGTCTGTACACCTAGTTTGCAAGGCAAATTTAAAACAGGACTAAATTTAGTTAGGACACATGCTAATTTCAGAGCCACCTTACGTGGACTCCCTCTGCCGTCACTGGAGACAACTCACTCTAAGACCTAGAAGTGATTTTTATTTTTCGTAGACTGTCTAAGCAGTCATCTCTATCTGGCTAAACCTACTGTAAATGTCATATTGCACTTCCATCATTTATGCAAAAGAATACTGAGCGCATAAAGGTCACAAGGCCATCCTAGAAAAAAAATAAATGTGTAAGAAGTGGGGAAAAAAGGGGAAAAAATATCAAACAAAAACTTGATGTTATTCTCGGAGTTACTATAGAGTAGACAGTTCTCTGGAGAAACATTACAGGAAATAAATATTCCACGAAAGATGCTAAAAGATAATGCACTATACTGCACTGAATGAATGCTGTGAATGATGCTATTGCTGTGCCTGCTCTGCCTGAACATTCCTGTATTGTTCACTGGTTCAGTGTTTCCTTCTTCAGAGAACAGCTTTGCAGCACCATTTTTTCTACCAAGGCAAAGATTCAGAGACACTTCCCAAAATAAGAGATTAGATATCACAGTATGCATTGACCAGTCAATATCTGTATAGATATATAGACACCTCTAATTGACATATGATTACGTCATTTAAGAACTGATCTTTTCACCTTGTATTTTTCAGGCAGATAGTTAAAAACCCTGTTTGTTAAAAACAAATGTCCATGATCTGTTCTGAAGCACAAAAAAAAAAGAATACACTTAATAAAAACCACTATATCAGTTTAGAAGGCTATTCATCTTCATGTTCATAATGTAAGACCTCAAGAATTGAATTTTTAACTGAAATGTCGATAAATTCAACTGATGTGGTAATGTATTTTAAGTAAAATATTGGGATAATGCACTTTTCAGTGATTAGCCTCAAAAACAATGGCAAATTTCTATTTATGTATTCCATAATTTATATAATCTACAAAATCTATTTAAAAATGTAATTAAATTCATTAACCAAATATATACTATTCTCTTCTGTCTTTGGATTGCCTGTTCACAAAAGCTTGTAGGTAACTCACCAAGTGAATAATGTCTTTTCTTCTTATCAATTCTTAGTACTAGCACTTATTGCACACCTTTTACAGCTGGTGTAACGTCACTGAAAAGGCATTGTGTACAACTGTAAAAAACAATTCCATTTTTTTTACTTCCTCAAACATTTTTAAGGATTCATCTCAATTAGGAGCAAATTTTCAAGGGATGGTATTATTGCAAACCTGTAAATACAAAATATGGAGAACTAACGGAGATGTAGATCCCATTTCAACATAGACTTAAACTAGTAAGAAAATTAACTATCTGCTTCACTGTATCACCCATAAGGAATATTACTGCTGCATTCCAAAAGGAATAAAGCTTCCTTAAGTACATCACAATAAAATGGTAGAGGCTTTGCATAAATGGTAACATCACTTCACAACTTTCCTCTGGCTACCAGGTGTACATAAAAAAATATAACATTTGGCCACTAGAAGGTAAGAACTTCAGAGACTGCAGACTGTAAAGGGAAAAATGAGATTACTAAATATTTACTAGCATTTGGAAGAAAAACCTTGGGATTATACCATATTAAAACTGAGCTCAAAAGAAAACTAAACAGGACAATCATGATTAAATAGAAAAATTTTGGTTATATGAAGACTAATGCAGAAAGATTTAGGGCTAGAAGCATTGTAGGTCTTTCTATAGAGAAGTCATTTGTATTTGTATTTTATATATATTTTTTAAAACAAGTAATAAACAATCCTGGTACTCTTGTAACTGCCATCTGTTCACATATATCAAAGCACTTTACAACAGAGATCTTGATCATTTTAAGTTTTTTACAAATGGGTAAGAAGAGGCACAAGAGGAAGATTATTTGCTATCATAAAAATATTGTATTGATTCTGTCCAAAATCCTCTCCAACCCAGTATATCCCGTGTCTGCAAGAAAAGAATAATCAATAGAAAGAGTAGAAGTGCATGTTTCTCTGGTTTCCAACAATTTCAATGAAAGTTGAAGGCTGGTGAAAGAGATGGAAGCAGAAAATAGGTTTTCTGAATTCAGGCCTAGCCTATTAAGACAATATACAGTTTATAAAAAACGGAGCTACAAGAGATTGACTCTACTCTTAAAGAAGGAATACATGGATTACATCTTGAAGTAAGATACCCAGACTGTAAGTGCTTACACTGTGGATGTTTTGACAACTCTATTTTAAAAGAAATCTGTAAAAATGCTCTTACACTTCTTTCTTTTTTTTTTTCCAAAGCCCCGTCACACATTTGGATATTCACTCTGATTAAGTGTTAGTAATCATTTAGCATTGTAACTGCCCAAGTTACTGCATCAAACAAAATCCATTGTTAACTTTGGGAATGAGTGAGGTTTTTGTCAGTATCTCAACAGAATCCAAGAGCAGCTGCCTGCTGTGAATTGGGACGGAGTGATAAACGTAAGAGGACGTGGAGGAGCTCAGTCTCAGTCTTTAGAAGGATGGTAAAATTTGACATGAAGAATATTAAATAGATACTATGTTAAACATATTTTAAGCAAAGAATACATAATTTCTTCTTATATATAGAAAAGTGGCAATTTTTCCTTAAGTAATCGAACTGAAATAACATTTCCCAAACGGCTTCTTTAAGTTTAAAAACGTCATAGTTCTACTCAGGGTTCATAGAATCATAGAATAGTTAGGGTTGGAAAGGACCTTAAGATCATCAAGTTCCAACCCCCCTGCCATAGGCAGGGACGCCTCGCTCTAAACCATATCACCCAAGGCCTCGTCCAACCTGGCCTTGAAAACTGCCAGGGATGGAGCATTCACAACCTCCCTGGGCAACCTATTCCAGTGCCTCACCACCCTAACAGGAAAGAATTTCCTCCTTATATCCAATCTAAACTTCCCCTGTTTAAGTTTTAACCTGTTACCCCTTGTCCTCTCACTACAGGCCCTTATGAAGAGTCCACCCCCAGCATCCCTATAGGCCCTCTTCAGATACTGGAAGGCTGCTATGAGGTCTCCATGCAGCCTTCTCTTCTCCAGGTTGAACAGCCCCAACTTTCTCAGCCTGTCTTCATATGGGAGGTGCTCCAGTCCCCTGATCATCCTCGTGGCCTCTTCTGAACTTGTTCCAACAGTTCCATGCCCTTTTTATGTTGAGGACACCAGAACTGCACACAATACTCCAAGTGAGGTCTCACGAGAACAGAGTAAAGGGGCAGGATCACCTGATTCGAACTGATGGTCACGCTCCTTTTGATGCAGACCAGGATACGGTTGGGTTTCTGGGCTGCAAGCGCACACTGAAGCCGGCTCATGTTCATTTTCTCATCGACCAACACCTCAAGTCCTTCTCCGCAGGGCTGCTCTGATAGATTTGTAAATGATACCAAGCACTGCTGATCAAAATTTGATACAATACTTATAATAGCAACTCCAGCCAACAGCCACAGCCACCTATGGGAAGTGGTCACCACATCTCCATTTTGATCACGTGTGTAAGCCCCATTGATACTTGGGGCAGTTATCGTTCTGAGCACAGCACTGCTGCTGACACCCTGCATCACAGTTTGCTGTGAGGAGACTTGGTAACATGTCTGGGGTTACTTTCAAATCATTCCTTGCTGGGCATCTCTCCACTGTGCTATAGTTGAAGCTTAAGAACCAGATTTAGGCTCAAAGCTAATTATTGCATTTCTCTACCTGACCTAATAAGTCTTGATTCCCTGATGGAGTCCCTGGCACAAGTACAGCCCCCGACTAGTGCAGTTGCAGCAGCTGATTTTACCGAGTATGGATAACAGAATGAGTCCCCAAACAAAACTCGTTTTTGGAAAAGCAACATATACAGTTTATAGCATCCAATCATGGAACTGAAACAATAAAAGCGGAACAATGTGACTCAGGTGACCCATTACAACAGCTTGAGTATAAGGTCACACATAATGAATACGCTGAATTTGTCAGTACCTACCTGAGGCTTGCAGAATGTTTCATTGAAGAAATATAAACAGTACGAGAGCTTTTTATGTACAGAGCAAATAAAGCAAGCCAAGCATTGCCTAATAAATGACTGATTTTGAAATATTTGGCTTCTTTAGTGCTAAACATTTGTAGGGAAGAAAAGTACTCAGTCATGAAAAAAATATTCTGCGCATGGTGGAAAATAAGTCAAAAAATAATACCCTACATCTCCCCCCCTTCTTTAGATTCATAAAGAATTTTGAAAAGGCTTCCAAGAAAAGGCTTGAATGAAAACAGAGTTCTATGGTTCCAAACACGCAGTAAGAACTTAGCAGTTATTGCAGTAACTGTCAAGTCCATGATGAGTTTTGTACCTCTGAGAGTGCTGTATTAAAGCTACAGATAAGAAATAAGTATCTGGCTGGATTCTTCTGGCTCAGCCTTTCGTTCCAGAATATTTCTGACTTCTCAAAATTACACTGCCTTTGGACTCCACAGACAATCTTAATATGAATGGTATCTACATAGCATACTAGAGTCAGACTTAATACTCAAGATTTATGTGTCTGCCCCATAAATTCTAAGTTTTAGGTCTTCAAAAAAATTTATCACAAGAATTCTAATCGTCTATTCTTTGAGACACATTATATGTGTGGATACAATGCAGATCCACAGATGGAGTCTTTAGAGTTGTTCTTAAAATTCAATTAGTCTTAGCATCATGAAAAATACTTATTTAGACAAAAAATGAGACCAAATTTTGGATTTATTACTTCCATATTGTGGTCGTATGTGGATAGCTCAGGCTTAGCGTAATTAACTACGTTAACTACTTTTCACAACAACCCTCTTTTTCTATTTTTTATTATATTATAGAACTTTACAGAAAAACCTTACAGTAAATATTTATTTCAACATTATTTTTTATATAATTTATGAGAAATACTTATATTTTCACACAAGTGTATTCTGACTTTTGGACCAAATACAAGAGCACCAAAGTTTAAAACTTCAAGCCCTAAACTTTATGACCTTCAACAAAACTTGTAGAAAACATTAAAAGAAACTCTTACTTGAAATACAGCCACATTCTAACAGGTTTTCTCTAATCTAAATAGAGATTCTCTATTTAGATTTTTATCTCTATTTTAGATTTTTTTTTCCAATTTTGTTATCTCTAATCTAAATAGAGGTACTTTTTTATCTCTTTAAAAGTCCAAACAGCCTTGGTTATGTGGAGGAGCTGACATTGCAACTATTATTCTGTAGCTATTCTCCATTTTTTTCTGAAATTCCTGAATACTTCCCCTTGGAGGATAAATCAGGCCCATGACTCCAGAATAACATTCTAGGAAAAAAAATAGGGATTTAGAGATACAGATAAAGGAAGATTACACTTCTGTTGCAGAGAAAGCCCACTGATAGAAACCTGGGTCTAAAAAAATGAGACACCATTTACTTTTGTATCTCTACAGGGAAGGAGAATGAAGGATTTATCTTTTACCTCTTACCTACTCAAGGTGACTCCCAAAAGCCTCGAAGTAAATTTCCACAACTCTAACTTGTGCTAAAGGAAATCATGCACCTCCTGAAACAACCAACTAAATAGAAAACAGCTGCTATAATTTATCATAATCATTTATCTAGAATGGTTTATATTCAAAACCTAAAAAAAGGCCTAAACCCAAAGTAATTTTCAGTCTGGGTTGTTTTTTTTTTTTACCATAGCTAGACTTTAGACCATTGAGTTACTGAGAAGCTGTTCCAAACTTGGGGGTTACTTAGAGATTATAAGAATAGGACAGTGATTTCCATACTATTTTATAATTTGCCCTAGCAAAATCCTTATAGTACAGCTGGAACGTTAATCTTAGAGCTTCACATTTTCTGCCTCAGGCAATTCGCAGAGAGATACAATCAGGAAATAAAAATAAACATGCTAGCTATAGGACTGTTTATCCTATTGATTTTCTATTTAATCCCATAAAATGCCTCCCTTCCAACACCAGCAGCCTCTCAAAGCAAGCTCAAAAGTGATATTATCTGGTTTAAGGATACTTTGGCACAGGGCAGCAATAACTTGAAAGCTTAAAATTTGAGGAAATGTTGCTGCCCATCACACCTGAAAGAATTAAAAAGAAAAGATCAACAAATCAGAGATGTAACAAATGGGCTGGAAGAAGACCCGGGGAAAAGGAACACACAATTTTTTACATTACTAGAATTGGTTGCAAAAGTCCAGTTAAGTGACAGAGAAAAAATGCCATGGATATATATTGATTTCAAATACAAGTTTTCACAGGAGGAGATTATCTAACATTCTCCAGCCTCACATTTATGGCATTAAAAACAAATTCAAAGATCTCCTCAAGACCCAACTAGCATTTCATAGTCATCTTCCCAACAATACTCAATAGACAAGACCTCTTCCAAGTTCTTTTCTTCCTACTTCTTCCAGCTTGTCAATGATTTGTAATTGAGGGGGGAAAAATGAAATCTCTGAATACACAAGGTAAAGTACTTGGGGAGGGGGGGGGGGGGAAGGCAATATGATAACTAAAGGGAGTCTTAAAAAATTGCTTGGATCTCCTCCAAGTCCACTGCTGCTTGGAGAACTAACTCTAGTATGATGAAACTGCCATGAGGACAGATGTACATTGCAATGCATGGCCTTATGAAGTGCATGGCCTACCCCTTTAAGCAGCTCTGGGGGTAAGAATAGTGACGTCTGCTGCCATGTCACAGCAGTATACCTAACCCTGCGGGTTCTTGTTCTCTATATTCAATATAATATCAATACCTAAGTTAAATAGGATTTGAGGAGGAACAAACATTTATTGTCTAAGCATTTGGATTCTGGAAATAGCAGTGAAATTAGTGTTCTACCATTGAAGTATGAGGGTACAGCAATGTTTTTCATAATGGTGTGTCTGTTACACATTAAGTCCTAAAAATTTTTAAACCAGACAAAAGTTTTGCAACAGTTCTTCTTTTCTGATTTCAGTGAAGTTAGGAAGTGTTTTTAAGACCCTTCAAAGTCAGAATTTGAAGAAGCATTATGGGAAGCAACTGCAATGTGGAATCACTGCATGCAATAGTAACCAAAGGAATAAGGTCTATCATATAGACAATGGATACAAGCTATAAATGAGGAAGTAAACTTCATGGTCTCAGGACAAAACCAATAAACATGAAAGTTTAGCTACAAAACTTGTCTTCCTGAGAAGGTCTCTTTAGTATTCATTGTTTATACAAGTATAACAAACTGTTAGCTATAGCAATTCTTCTACTGTATTTGACCTAAAGTGTCTTAAATTGATATGTAGACTCTTGCTGCACAAGCATTGACTTTTAGGCCTTCTATCTGACAGATTAGGGGGGAAAAAAAAACTTGTTAAAGAATAAATATTTAGCTGCTCTGTCTTTATCTCTACTTAATAGCTAGTAGTGTAATCTCACAAGAATATACTTGTGAGCTGCTGATATTAATGGCACATATACATGTACTAGATGAAATTGCCTTAGGAAAAATAAGGTTAGCTTTTTACCCAGAAGATGAAAAGGATCAGGTTCAGACGTGATCAATACATTCAGGGATTTGTTATCAGGGAAATTGCAAAGCTCTCCTGAGTGAAAATGTACCGAGAGCAACTTTCCTTCTCTGCACAAATGGAATCTAAAATATGTATGCTTTTGATAACTAAGCTTTTGAAAGTGGGATCCAAAATTAATCTCCAAACAGGGACAGAGAAAAGAGGAGAAAAAAAAAATCACTTTCATTTCTCTTCTTTCATGTGCAGTCAGATTGTTTTCAGCAGCAGTTCCCTCAGTCATGTCAGTGGGCACTGTGCACACCAGCTGGTATAACACAGCTTCAGAGATCTTTCTCTAGTGAAGGTGGGAAAGTATGTTCACACTGCAGCAGTGGTACTGACATACAATACACCAGAAAAGATATATTTCATGCCTGCAAGTGGAACCTGAAAACAACATATTGGGCTAAAAATCTAAGACAGCCATTTAGTAGCTGCTACATTACTGAGCAGTTCACGATTGATGTTCTTCCTCTAATTCCATAAGGTACATTTTTTCAAGCATGATGCAAATAAAAAAAACATATTTTGAGTGACAGATATACTAAGAATCTCTATGGTTAGAGAACTGAATATTACACTTTTCTGAGTATCTGTTACTACTTTTCTTAGCCTGTGTTAATTCCTAGATATCTCTCTGTTATCTCATGAAATACTGATCCAGGCTAAAAAAGTTAACATTTCTGAATGTTAAAAGCATTAAATTCCTATAATTCCTGTATGTTTTTACCCCTTCAGCCAGTTCTCTAGATTTGCTCAGTACAGAGGATGTCAGGCAGTTTTAGTTATAATTGCTCCTTATCATAAGAACAGGATCATCCCTCCTTGGGACTACAGAATAATCTTCTGCCTTTTTGTGTTTTCTGCTTCTCCGTGGTTAAAATATCAGTTTATTTTCCTGACTGACAAACACCAATACATAGGTAATAAATATGAATCAACTGTGAAACATACCCCTTTCAACCTTAGGAGACCTTTAAAAGATTTTGTTTCTTAAAACCCAAGGTAATTTATTCTTTGGCCATAAACCAAATTTGAATTCAGAGGAAGTACAGAAACACCACCTTCGTGGCACAGTACGTAATTAAAATACAGTTATCTACTCTAAACTGATATATGCCAAAATGTTTACCACAGACAGAGGCTGAGGCACGAGTCCTAAGATGAAAAAAGTAGGAGAGCATTGAGATCACTGAAAAATACATGAAATGAAGTAGAGAGACAAAGAATCCCAAGCCAACGAGCACATGGTTTGAACTAATTGTAGTTAAAGGAACCATCAGCCAGATCTTGACAATTCTATTGATTGAAAGTGCTAAATTAAATGCTGCATGCAAATCTGTCTGGAAATTATTTGAGTCTCAGCAAGTCTGTCTGATTCCTGCCAGCAATACAGATGGAAAACAACCTCATCCTATAGGGTTTTAAAAAGAAATTAAAAGACATCTATTTCAGAATAAGAGAGGACTGAGTAACCTACAAATTAGTCCACATTTTGGTATTTTTTCCCCCTTAGGGCAATTCTTGGCATGTGCTTAACAGTATTCCCAATGAAATCAGGTTTTATTTCTACAGAGAGTGGAATGCAGATGAGCCTTTTAGACTACAGAGAATGCCAAGTTAACAGCGGCAGCAAATTCTGATCAATTATTTTTTCTGCATGAAATAAAAATTTATGTTTTTTTTTTTTAGAACAAGTGCTATTTCAAGACTTCTATTTGCTGGAGAGTTTCTGTAACATGAAGACCTATAGCAGCAACTTTCATTTAGTTTACGTGATCTGGATAGGCAGGTTGTTCATTTTGCTTTCCCAGACCAGCTGTTTACCGATGACATATGTGGGAGGTACAGAAATAACTGAATGCTGTTTCTGATGTGAACAGTAGAGTATAAACAGATTTTGCTTTAAAAAAAACCCACTTTTTATGAACCTGGGTAGCAGGCAATGTAGTTTTCAAAATTTTAATGATTTCAGTAAGAACTACCCATCAGCTCACAAAACAGATGGCAGTATTACTGCCCACCAGACTTAAAAATATCCCAAGAGAATTTAAAATCCACAGCAAGTCTTCTGTAGTTAATCCAGCAACTAGAGATTATACTCTGGGTGTTAATTAACAGCTTCACTTTGAATTAGCTGTGAGACAGGGAGAGAGGAGAATATCTAAGTTTGTTACTTCTTTTTTATTCTGTTGTTAATAAGGAACTTAGTGTGAAAAGTCTCAAAAGAAACCTGTGGAGCTCTTTTCACCTTCTTATCCTGCTAAGTATTTATAATTATTACTGAGCTCTATAAATCCTCACCATTGCTTTCTATTGTGACTTTTGTGGGCATTAAGCAGAGATTCAGGTCTAACATAGACATAGTAAGCTTATCAGAAATTGCTTTACAGATTTAAAGGTATATTCCAACAAATGTATCCCCCCAAATACATAAGGAACAATTTTTCCTGGATTATTATATTGATTTAACTGTATCCATTTGTAATTCATATGGAGCAAATGAGGTATGTGGCTCATTGGTTTTATTCAACTGCAAATTGATTAAATATAAATAGCATGGTATGCTTCTTTATACTAGTAAATGCCTTCTACAACAGAGAATACTTTGTTGAAAATATTCTTATGGGCAGAAAAAAATTGCTGTCCCCTTCTGCTAAATTAATATCTAAGCATGTGTTGGAAAAGATAGTGCCAGCTCTATGGTGGTCCATCAATCTCTCAAAGTCAGCAGTGAAGTCAAAGGAAAAATCCACTGTTCCCATGATCGGCTTAGAGTATTGGATCAGGCTTATGAAGCAACTTCAGGGCTTAAACATTATCATTATACAAAATTACTACATTAATTTCACTGTTTTTTTAATCTAATGAAAAATTAATAAATCCCAGGTAGGTAAATAAATAAATAAAGAGTAGGTTTGTTCAGAATGCTGTGTTTGTAAAATAAAGTATTTAAATTTCCACGAATGCACGTAGTGTTCATGGCTATCAGCAGTATAAGCAGATAGCATCCTGCTGAGAGTGTTCCCCATCCTACCCAATGGGTTTACAGAAACTGAGATATTGAAACATACAGAGGCTTACAGGCATAGTCAGATCTGACATGCTGTTGTAATTCTCTTTAGAATTTTGAATGCCTTTAACATGTTTGAGGAAATCTGTAGAAGACAGTTCTTCATTTAGGTTTGATATCTCAAGAAACTACAGGGTTCAGCACATTACATTGTTTGTCAGACTTTAATACCCAGGTTTATTTTACCAGGGTCTAGATGGACAGTATGAACTGTCATTCTTAGCTGCATAGCACTGCATTAAATTTAACATAAGATTCATTTATCTTTACCTAAAGAACCAGAAAAATCACAACCGTAAAATTAAAGGTGTAAAGTAAAAGGATTTTTGAGTATTAGCAAGCTGAGCAGGAAAGAGATGGTTTTGTGGGTTTTTTTTTGCCTTAGAATCGTGCCCAGTATAAGTAAAATCAAAATACCTTGAAGGTTTTTGCAATGAGAACTTAACATCCAATGGTTCTAAGTACTGAACCTGGAAAAAATCTTGAAATATGTCTTACATTATAACAGGCTCTTAACAACCTACTGTCAGAGCACTTAAACATGTTTATGATATAAAGAGCTGAGTTGTCATTATTGACAATCATGACACCATGAAGGATCCTATGAATGATATTAGAATAATTAGGTTATCTACTGCTTCAACATAAAAAGATACTGATAACAAAAGCCCTATTTTATATTTACAAATCCCCCTTTTCCTTCTTAAAAAAAAAAAAAAATATCTCACAGTGCTGTACAGATCCAGATTCTTAAATTATGTTTTTCTAAATTCTAAAATTATTTTATTCTAACTACACATGAATTTGGGAAAAACGCCACGTAAGTTCAAACATGTCACCAAATTCTGAAAAATATGGCATAAAGTAACTTTCTACCTGGTTTTGTAGGCTTCTAATCTCACAGAATTTATAAATCTGGAAGATTTGGGTAAATATATAAGCATGTGGGAGGCTATGTGAAAATTTAATAGTTTTCTATAAAGCTTCATAAATCTCAGTTTACGCAATTTGAAGGCAATCATAAAGAATTGGACTAGAAGGTACATGAGGAAGCAGTCTCATCCACCCTCTGCAAAACTTGCTAACTGTTTTTTTGCATCCCTCCAAGTTATTTTGACAGATTAATTAATTTCAACCAATTTAAGTCTCTTAATCCTAGTTTCTTTTCCCCAGGTATTAAAATTGTTAATGAAATACTCAGAGTACTTTTTGCTTTCACATGCATAGCTCTGAAAATTTGTCCAGATTGAGAGAAGTCCTGACTGCTTGCCCCCTAAGAAGTTGCAAGATGAGACGCATTATGGCATACCAGTTGTTTGTGGGACAAGCAGAGGGCAAATTTGGCAATTTGATATAAAGTTTTCAAGAATAAATCAGCATTGTAACCCAGGCAGTCATAACTTGAGAGGACAAGCACCAAATGCCTCCTAGGGCTTCTCCTAAGATACATGTGAGGGACAAAATTCTTTAAGGAAGGAAAGACAGATTGCCCCTGTACAGAACTTCACAGATTTTTGCATGGCTGTGAAATATGCATCTCCCGGTCTGATACCTTTTAAATCTCTTAGTAAGAGTATAACGTGCTTCTGTTCTTCTCAACTAATTCCTAATCCTTTTCTGGAAGGCAAAGCTAATCAATCTACATTTCTCAGCCAGCAACAGGAGACAATGTTCTTTAGTCACAGCATGTGTCTTTTCCTCCAGAGACTATGAGCTGACTGTCTTAATTATTGGGGTCCACTGAAGTCAGTGAACTAGGATAATCTACATCAGTTGAGTATTGTCCTTTTATTTCATATTACAATACAGCAGTGAACCAGGGATCAGTCTAACTGTGCTGGGTCGGTAAGTACCTAGAAGGAAACGTGCTGAACGAGGAACATCATGGCCTTGGCGTATGTGCTCTTGGTTAATGAAGGACCATTACATATTTAGCACATAAACAGAGGACTATGTGAAAGGGAGCAGTATAATAGAAAGGAGAGGATGAGAACTTTTTATTGACTACTGCACAGTGAAATTCAGCTATTTGCAGAACCTTTAGCTACCTATCCATTCATATATTTAACTCCAGGATACCAACACCATGAAGTCCAGCAATATCATTATTTCAGTATAAGGTCCAAACATGTGCTTCTGAGAATTGTATAACTTCATTCTGTAGGCTCGAGAAAGTCACCAAAACAGCATGAGCAGATAATTACCCAAGACTGTGCATGAACAGAGTTCCTTATGATGATTAACCAGTAGGAATGATAACCAGGGCCATTCATGTGACAGAAAGTACCGATCAGATCATTGCAGGCCTGCACAAAAGAAAAAAATCACTGCTGATTGAACAGCAGAAGCAGCAGACAATAGAGATGATTAAATGGATGGTGGTAGACATGGGGCTGCTGGAATAGCAACTCACACATCAGAATCTTTGACAAGCAGAAGCTGGGAAAGTAAAAATAGATGCTAAAGAGCAGCTGATAAGAAATCAGAAAGGAAAGAGGAATTCGTTGGATAAATGGAGTGTGATCAGGGCACCCTTAAATTAAACATGAGAAAAGCAATAGAGAGAGGAAGATATTCAGATATTTGGAACAATCTCAAAGTATTAACGAGGTGATATATGAAACATGTAATTACACAACTAGATCATCTGTGCAAAAGAAGTGATCCTACAGCTGATCAGACAGCTGGAACTTAGGAACAGGAGGCTATGCAGCTGTTTGCTTAGACAGTAAGGACTCAGAGAGCATAACTATGGGGCAGCTGCAGTATAAGAAAACATCCAAATTAGGCAGCAAGAAATTATATGAGAGCCTCAGGACCAGACAACATGAATAGAAAATAGCGTATCATGAACAGAATGGATAAGAAAACAATTGATTATTAAAACAACAGGATCTGACAGCAGCAGGGCTGGGTGGTGTGGAATCAGGCAGCAAAAGTATCTGACTGGCCAAGGCTGAGATCAGACAGCATATGCAGTCCATCAGGCAGGAAAGGGATCCAAAACCAGGAACAGTTCTTTGGCAAGAAGCACAATAACCCAACAGAAGCAATTCATCAGATTTGACAAGATGAGTGGGAGTCTTCTGCACTAAAAATGGTCTGGAAATGCATGCCACCATGGAGCAGAGCATCACATTTAGTGTTATGTACCCCTGTCTGCAACCTGTTGTGCCTTCCTCTGTCATGGTACAGTCCCCTCCTCCTGCAGGGTAACGGGAATGTGAAGGAGCTGGATCTGTAGGAGCACACACCACAATGTGATGGCTATAATCCTTTACCAAGGGAAGGTCTGTGTCATTTTCTCTCACTGCTGTTTCGAGCTTCACTGGTTTGAGAGGATTATGAGTAATGATTAAATCCAGCAGCCTTTCTCTGTACAAAGCACCAGAAATTGTCTTTTGTATCTTTTTCCTGCAGTCTGCAAAGTTCTGTTTTAAGCTGCAGCATAGTCAAACCCTCAGTAAAATATCAGCAAGGCATTGAGGGAACAGAGCAGATTATAGGTCAGTGTCTTTAGATATCATCTGGCCTACTGCACTTGCACAGCATGTGACATTGAAAACGAAATAGCACCAATACATCATTGATCCCCCGAGCATATATGACTGCTATTAATTTCATCTTTCATCGGCTTATCCTCCCTGTACTCTTGCCAATTTCTGACGACTGTTGCTGTTTCTATAAATCACTGGAATACCAGGAAACATTACAAAAATCACAGAGAAGTGAAACCGCATTTCTCATTCTCTCTTCCACTCTCCCCTTTTCCCCCACAAAACCCATAATTATGCCTGTATGGAGAATTTCTCAGACCTTTTTATTTAATCTTTGAAGGTCTGTGACAACATCACCAATCTACTTCTGCAAGATAGTGGTTAGAAAAATTTACAGACCAGTTCTTTTGCCAAAAGCTGGTATAGCTAGCACTATTGCTAGAGCTCAGTGTTGTTTATGTATTATAGACAAGAGCACAAAGATGTTAAAACCAACGCTGATCTTATACTGCCTGTATTGACCTTTGTCATTGCTGGAGCTCTGGGTGACAGTTTTCTTCGTGGTGAATTTGATGCATTTCTTGATCATCCCTCAGTGACTTGAAATCACATTAACCCACCGTATCTGCTCACAATACCTTATCACTGGTCTTGTTTGCTCTTGTTTTGCTCTCCCATATTTCTTTAAAGACTTCCCCTCCAGAAATTCTCCTGAGCCAAACCAGCAGATCAAAGCCCATGGGATCAACTGCGTTAAATTTTTCATGAGGTTTCTTACCCTTCTGACTCTTAGTCCTGTTGGTAATTAAAGCACTAATTTGCATGCCAAACAGAGAGTCTTCCCTGGCCTCCCCTCTTGCCCTGTCAATAAACAAAGAAGCAAGCCTGTGAGAAATTCAGCTTCTTTCAGGTATATTGACACCATGAAGTCAGAGATAACCCAGGATCTCATTTACGTTCTGACACTCTCTCATCAGCTGTTCTCACCTGATACCTCTGATCTGAACAGAATTTTTTGTTAACCTGGGCTACTGAAGGCTGCCTGAGGTTGCTCAGGAGCAGCCTTTAGTCATCCTGATAACCTGCCCGTTTTGCTGTGTGACAAGAGAATAAATAACAGATGTACTGGTGGCTCTGAAATATCTTTCTGTATCTGCCTCTGTGTATATGCATATTCGATCTCTGCCTTCTGTTCTACACTGAAATCATTTTTCAGGATTTATCTGTGCTAATCAAATATACTTATACCTTGATCACATTTCCCATCTTTCCCTCAGAATTATACAGCACTTGACCAGGTATCACGTAATCTGTCACATGGCTTTGCATAGGGTTCCTAGACCAATCACTCTGGCAGAAGCTGGCTATGAATACTCTTGGTATTGGAAGAAGACATGTAATTACAGTCTGAGGTAGAGGACTGGCTTGTGTCTTAACTGCATGGTTCTATGCACCATATAGGTCCTAGGGCACATAATGCAGATCTCTGAAGTTGTTTCTCCTTGACTGAAGACAAATTTCACACCTTGGATCACATGTGTAGGAGGAATGTAAATTTTAGTGATGTTCCTTTAGTTAGAATTATGTCTGCTAAGTGGCAAGTCACCAGCTGCAGCATGTTATCACTTTTCCAACTCATGCACAGACCAGCCGGACCACATGGTCTGCAATGATGAATCTGGAGCATGAAAGCAGCCTTGGTAAAGCTCCATATATGTGCGAAGGCACTGTTGTGAGCGTGTGATGGAAGCTAGTGAATGGTGTCTGATTTGAGAGACTTATTGTCACATTTTTAAGGCCAGCCCTGTGGTATACAGCTGTATAAAGTTTGGAAGCACTCTGGGGAGAAAAACAGCATATAGAATATACTGGAGATTTGTGGCACTAACACAACTTATTCTGTTGTTATTGCAAAAAAAAGGACGTGCCTCAATCCATCAAGTCTGCATTCTTCCTAACCTCTATATCACTATACTCTCTGCTGCTTTAGCAATGTCTGAAGTAAATTAAGGAGAACTGTAACAGCCTGGATGTAGGATATTCTCTGAGGAAGACAGACTTGAATCTACATTCAACATAGATACACAGGAAGGAAATGAATCCCAGTATTGCCTCCTGATGAATGCCATGAAGCGAACTGTCTCCCCAGAGCTCCCTTTTCAACAACAGTAGAGTTTGTTTTGTTTGGAAAAAAAAGGTGAAGTCAATTGAAAGAGAACAGCCAACACTTATCATCTGCGAGGTCTTCTCACAGCCTTTCCCCAGTCACACTCACCAGCCCCCAAAATTCAGAATGACAGAGCAGTTCCAACCAAAATAGTAATTTCTCCCTGCAGCTCTGAGTGAAGTATGCATGACAGGGTGAGGATTGGATCTGAGCTGTAGCTTGGAACCAGCCTTTCCCTGTGGCTGGCTGTGATGGAACTGAGAAGCCAGAGCCTTGATGCAAAGCTAACAAGACTTCCTCCTTGTAAGGACCTCCCCAACACACTTTAAACTGTTCTCCATGCTGGTTTTAGGCAATGCCCCAAAGAGTATTTTGGGGTTTGGGTTTAGCAGTCAGGGCACATATCCCATGTTTCCCACCCACTGTGCAAGGAAATAGGAATTTGTACAGTATGAAGCCAGGATTTTGCCCTACCACAAAATTCTAGAGTCACAGTGTCCAGGGTCTCTTCTTTACAGTGGGCCTAAATTTCTCTTCATATATAGCTCTTCTTTGAGCTAGTGGGCTTCTTATACAGGTTTTTATCTAGCTTTCACTTCTTACACATTTTAGCGTGTACTATATCTGATTATTCATAATTCATAAATATGCAAACAATCCATATAGAAAAATTGGGTTTTTTCCCCAGGTTTACAAAACGTTTTGAGGTTAACAAAAACACTGCCAGTTGTGCAGCAACCTTAAGGTCAACATTTGGCTTCCCAAATGTTCTAAAAGTACTTGCTGGAAGATTAGTGTTTGCTTCATGTGTGTTAGTGTCAGGGAGCTGAAGGGAGGGAGTGCTTCTGCAGCTAAGTCAAAAAGATGGGGCTGCAGGCTCTGCTAGGTCTGCTCCAGGATCAGGGCTCAGTCCTGCCACTCTCCCAGCAGCACCATCAGCAGGATTTGTGCCCACATTACACTGTCACAGCTCAGTCTGGCAGCTTAGCGGGAGTCCATCAGCAATGCATCGAATCAGCTTATCTGTGCACACAGGATCTTTTCTGTCATCTTTTTCTACGGCATAATTTGGCTACATAAAAATCTTTAAGAAAAGCATCTTAAAAGTCTTTTTAAAAAGAATGGAAAAAGCAACAGGGCTGGAGGGAATGTACTAACTGCTGATACTGCACAAAGTCCTTCTAAAATACCAGCACAATTTGGGAACTTAGCAGCAATCCATTCCCGTGACTTATGATAAGGCAAAATCTTAAATCTTCTTTAATTTTACTGCTACTAATGCAGCCTTCACATTGTGTTTAACAAATAAACTAATGTGTGTACATAAAGAAGAAAACTATTTTCTGCTAAATAAGTAGATTTTTGTTTCCAAGTTAATGGGTAATTGTAAACAGCAGCTGCCTAAATAGCATTCTTTAGAGCATGAATTTAACCATCAGCATAGTGAAACCAGGCAAAGAAAGAATACTTGTTTCAGCTCTGTACTGCCTTGTAGTTCCTTTCAGAAAAAAAAAATCCTTTTGCTGTATGTAACTACAAAGCAGCTATTTAACAAAAAAGGTATAATTTTCTACAGCTGAAAAGAAAGGGGAGAAAAATAACAGCTACAATAATAGGACGTGATGTATTACAAGTTCCAGGAAGCATCAATTTTTCAAAGGAGAAAATGGTTGTGTTATAAAAGGTCTCAGTTAACAGAAAAAGTAAAGATGCCTTTGGAAATACCTAGACCATTACAGTTTCATAAAAAAAATATTTTTCTTTGCTTTGAGTTTTGTTTTGAGAGGATACTTTCATTGTTCACAATATTCTAATCTTCAACAACAGCTTGCATTTTATTGATTGAGACCACAGGTCTTGCTTCTCATTCTGAATTTGTCAGTCAGGTATTGATGTAGCCACACGCGTGAAAACCCCAAGGAAAAGCCATCATTTGTATTTGTGGAGCTGACACTCACACAAACCTGAGGGCAGATCTATTGGTACAAACTCAAATAATTTCACTCTACACTTTAATTAGTCCTAATATAGCTGCCTTTTGATAGGTCATAGTTCCTTAAATCGGCATAAAGGCACAATGTACACGTCCTAGGTTACTCTAGGAGAATCATGGGAATATGGTTATTGCCAAAGAGTAAATTGGGTTTAATACCTGTAGTATAACAGAGCTATTAAATGCTAACTATTTTTTTTTTAATCCATGTACATCTCTATCAATAAATGCATGCAGGTAAAATAACTTCAGATTTATCCTCACTAAACAACAAAACCTCCTGCGTTATTCTGTACATAATTAGTTCTGAAGTTACATAAAATTAAGTTCAGCCTCACTAACAGTAGAATGGCTATTCCTTATTTGCACTGGTGTAAATCAGATAACCACCAGTTCTAAGATTTTGACAGTTCCAAGGTTTTACCAGTTTTAAGCTACTGATTTTGTCTTTGTTGGTACTATAATCACTGGGAAGAAAAGCACATACTCTGAAAAGATGTCAGCAATCAAGTAATGCAGAAATGGAAAAGCTTATTTTTCACAGTAGCCCTTTTCTTGAGGAGAACTTTTTAGGACAATTTTAAAGGACTTTCTTATTAACAACCCATGTCATTTGTGTTAATATATTGTTATTTTACATGTCCATAGTATTCCTGTGATAAACATGTCTCTTCTATGAAGTCACTATTCATGCTATTAGTGTGAATTTAGCATTTCTGTATCAGTGGTTGAGACCCATTTAAAATTTCAGTTTTACCTCTGTGGGATTATAAACTCACATATTCAGACCTTTATTTTACATTGTTGCTGAAATGTATTCATGTCAGTTTTAGGTATATCCTTCATACGAAGAAAATACACTTAAGACTGTTTACACCCCTGGCATTCAGAGTGATTATACTTCTGATCTTAGCACTTATAAATGTTTTCTCATTGACCTTAATAACCAAAAACACTTAGCCTAGGAAAGGAGTAACATTTGTCTCTGATACAGACATTATTGCATTAGCTGTGCATGACACAGCAGATCAGAATATGTAAATGATTTGGATATGTTAGTAACTCATACCTTTGCTGATGGAATATTTGGAGTATTACAATATAAAAGAGGCTTGCCCACAACACTTATAGAAAAGGATAAATTCATTTTCAAGCTGCTGTGTGCCCTCATTATACTTGTTAAAATAACATTTATCCTTTGAAATTTTTTCCTTCTAAAAGGAAAAGAATTTAATTAACTTGCATGAAGTAAAATATCTATAAATCAATTAAATGAAAGGAGAAATTAACTGAAGGGGAAAATAAATCAGGAACAAACTACTAAATACAAGAGAACCATTAATATTAATACTCATTTCACTGAAATGAATACAATTAGAAATGGCTAGAAAGCAAGATGGCAGAGAACTGTTCTCGCTACACAATGGATTAATTGGTCCATGATACTCTCTGCAAAATATGGCTTCATACATTTCATTGTAAATAGTTTCTGCGATAGCCAGTCCCCCAGAATAAATGTTTTCTAATGTAAGTAAGGTAGGAGCAAGCAGAAACTGAATTCTGTGATAATATTCAATCTTCACTCCCAAATGTAATATCTGTGGAATAAATCTGTACGAAATGACTCTGCTATCACTGCTACCATAAAGACAGTGGAACTTTCAGTAGAACATAACGGCCATCACAGAAAACAAAAGCAAGATACAACCCACAGGCCTACAATTTCACCTAATGAAAACATCATATGACTGACTGAATGAGATCACTAGACACTTCTCTGAGGGTAGTTCACCTCCCTGGCTATGACCTCACATGTAATATATGGACAGTTTGAACATACCCAGTCTTGCAAGGAGTGGGACATTGGGCTTCAAGGACTGCTTCCTTAGCACATGGAAGCAGAGGTACAAACAGATGCCCTTCAGTATTAACTACATAGTCCATGAACCTGTACCTGTGGGATTTAGTCAAGTCCTCTGCTATGTTGTAGTGTGTATACTATAGTTTGAATATAGTTATTGTGATTCATTTGTTGATATGCATTTGTTTGTATTTGCTTTCCTTTCTGGTTTATAAATAATGTCTTCAGTGGACGGTACTCTAGAAAGTACATTAATAAACACTAGGGATAAGGGATATAGGTAGGAAACATTTCCGTCTGTCATTCCTTATATACCATTCAGAACATCATTTGTCTGTATCTCCATCTCAGAAGATTTTATAGCAATCAAGGCTGGCTCAGTGAATAATGTTTCCTGACTAAGATGAAGGGAGTCCCTTCTGCCTCCCCCTCTCTTCTGCTCACAGCTTCCACAGAGGTTTAGCAGACTAGTAGATCAAGCTGTAAGTGAAAATTACATAAATATAGCCTATAGTAAAGGCTGACAATGTTAAACAGATCCCACAAGTTCTCAAAGCCTTGCACTGGCCCTACTGTACGAGACTGTATTGATTTCTGTCACATTCAGAGAAAACAGAAGAAACACAACCAGTTATGTCCACTATATCAGTTATAAAACATAGTCTAAATTCTCTCTAGAAATACACCCACAAAAGACTTATTCTAATTATAGTAAATTATATATACTTAAATAGACTATTTGGTGAATCTATGCTTTCCTAAAACAGGCACACAGGGAACAGTACGGTAGTATTTAAAATTTTACTGTGGCTATAAAACCAATAAATTATGAGGTTTTACACAATTCTCCCATATATTTTATTGAATAAAGGGATTATTAATCAAATTATGCTATTATATGTTATTTAATTTTGTATAGCATGACCTGCATATTTCACATTACAGTGTTAACATTGACAAGAAAAGCCAGAATAAACAAGAGTATAGTGCAATGTTGCCAGACTACCACCATTATTGACGTCGTAACTTTCTGATTAGAGACATGTCAAGATTGTCATAATCTAGACAATTGTGAGACAAATTTTCTCTCATTGATGTTCTGCTTTCAAAAAAGAACAGAAATATTCTTTCCTTTAAAGTAAGTAAAAAGAATTTTCTGAAATGTGGAGCCTATTAAAGCAAGTATAGATACTAGAAGTCATGAACTTTCAAATCACTGTGGATATCCATGGTGAAAAAGTACTTACTGATAAAACACCTAAAATCCTTCACAGTACAAAGCTTCAATGCAGTGTAAATTCTTCAGCAGAATACACATAGATCAAGTTTTTGTGTGACCTAGGGCCAAATCTTCAGCCAATCCAACACCTAGTAAATTCATTATCTTCAGTAAAATGCTGCTGATCCACACTGAGCACTGACCCGTGATCTCTTAATACACCTTAGCTGATTAGTGCTGGTTCTGCTTTCTATAACTATTTTCATGGTATTATTCCATTTACTTTTCTGGAACTCATCTGCTCAAATGTGAAAGAGATCCAAATCTTGGCCTTAATACAGCCTAAGCATTTAAGCCATCTTACAGTAGATACTGTGTAGTGGCTGTAAGACACATTACAGATACTGAAAGATACATACTTGAAAGCAAAGGGGCAAAATCTTCAACTAAACAAAATGATAACTGCACAAAGGAATAAATCACAGAATCCCAAGGGTTGGCAGCGATCTCAAAAGATCATCTCGTCCAACCCCCCTGCAAGAGCAGGGTAACCTAGCGTACATCACACAGGAACTTGTTCAGGTGAGCCTTGAATATCTCCAACGTAGGAGACTCCACAACCCCCCTGGGCAACCTGTTCCAGTGCTCTGTCACTCTCACAGTCCTGGTACTGTACCTGGCAAAGGAAAATCTACCAACACCACACATTTATTCCAGCAGACCTGAGTCTGATGTAAACTCACAATTACTTTCATACTCTCAACCACAGCTCCCTCTGATAGCTGTGAAAAGAAGCTTGTTATGTGCATTCACATGGGCATCCCTTGTTCCACTGTGTTACAACCCACATGCAGCTCAGACCTCATTTGTCAAATAAGTTAAGAACTTTATGTGGCACTGATCAGGCTGTATACCTCATCCAGGATCTCTCTCTACCACCTGCATGATCTAAGAGCCCTAAGGGGATGGGAGAAATCACCTATATTGTTCTTGAAACTTATTCTTGACCACAATTGCTATACTGAAAAGTGTAGACTTAATATGTGCCCATGAAAAAGGGAAGTAGAGCCTTGCAAACTCACATTTCAAAGACATTGGATCTTTTCAGAGGCCAACTTGCTTTTTTGGCAACATCCACACAGCATGTGTAGAGCCAACTACAAGTACTCACAGCTTTATCCAGACAACAGTTGGATCAGCTGTTCCATGGAAATTTAAGCTTTCAGGATTCATCCAAGTAAATGAGAAAGAATCTTCTAAAGAAAAAAAAATATGATTTAACCCTCCTGGAACTCAAAAATAGCTAAAGAAGTTTGATGGAAGTATTCCAAGAGACTTAACATCAAACAAAAAAAAAAAAAAAAGAACAGAAAAAATTCCTTTAGGCCAGAATAAATTTTGTGCTTGCTAAAAATATATGAAAACCAGAATTAAAGAAAAGTCTTTCAAAAACTGGATTGTAACAGTCTATGCAAAAATGCCTTAAAATATTATACTGGAAAATACTTGTAAAAAATATCTTTAGTCTACATTTCTAAATTATTATTTTAGGTAAACAAAACAGTAATGATGAATGATGTTCTGAGTTCAGTTGTTCTCTTTACGGCATTGGTGACATATGTGCTCAGCTTGTTTGTGGAAAGAAAAGCTCATTTTCTTCACTTTTTGGCATTGCTGAGACAGTAAAATTCATAAAAAGTAGTCTGCCTTCCTAAACGCTTCATACATCAACCCCAAAATAGACTGCATTGCAGAAAACAAATCTGTAGAAAAAATATGTCTGCTAGATGTCTGCTATGCTAAGGAGTCAGTGTTCAGTGGTTTTTATGTCTTGGAAAATGCATAAACTATCAGAAAATGTATGCAAAATGCTTTGAGAAATCTCAAGATGTAGCTGCTGTAGACAGCATGCAAACTCCTAATTGGAGAAGGCAGCCCTTAAAGATATATAAATGGTACTTTTTGATTTTAAATTTCACGTCATCAATATAATCTTTTCCCTCTGCCTTTTCGAGTTGTTCACCAACAATAGTTTGTAACAGAAGCTGTCAACCGTAAGCTGCTCACAAACAGGGCAGGAAAACAGTCATATATGCATGTCATGATGCCAACACATAACAACTGATACTCACTAAACAACAGACCATTTACAATTTATCAAATGTTTAACTAAACTAAAATTTTAAGTACAAAGGCTCATGTAAATCACAGAGGCTGAGCCTAGCACCTGCCTCAACTAGATGACACAGACTCCTCAGTAGTACTAGAATGTTTTAATCCCTTAAGCTTTATCTTCCAGTACGGTGTAGCACACAAAGGTGCCCTTTGTGCTCACAGACCTCAGAGATGTGACAGTGTTCTCATTACTCATCATGCAGGAGTCTTTCTTGAATAGTTCTTCTAATACTACTTTTGGCAATTTGGTTAGGTCTGAACATTTGTGTAACAAGGTCTTCTGCACCAAATTTTGACGTGGCCAAAGACATACCTGCCCATATGTGTTAATCCATTTTGTAACAGAGTACTTTTTGATTTAGTTTTTATATCTTATGGGAATTTAAAAAAAAAAAAAAAAAAAAAAGAGAGCAATGTGGGTTTTTTCCTACCAGCCTATTAATTCATAACATAAAAGATGCTTCATTTCTCTGTTCACATAGCTAACATGCAGTTGGAGAGAACAATGTAACTTGAATTTTAAGAGAAGAAACAAGAGTTTTTCAGGAATAGGTGGCGTGCAGTAACTAGCTATTTTTCTGCTGTTCTGAAGACCTCAGAAACACCAGAAAGTGAAAAGAAAACATTTCCATGGTTTTTTACTTCTTTTTTTCTGCCTATTTAATGGTGGAAGTGACAAGATAGCATAAAGAACAGAGACTGAACACAGACACCCCCAGCAACATCCTGGTTTTGGGTTGCTAGAAAAAGCCAGGATGAAGGAGCTCTGACCAAGCAAATGATTTTAAGTCAGAGTTGCACATTTGGAACATACTAATAAGGTATTGCAGCAGGCTGGCAAGGCAGCACTGGGGGCCTCTGAGTGGCTTAAAAACCATGAAGGAAGAGTACAAAAAAGGAAAGCAAACTCATGATTGACAGCAAATGTAAGAAACCAGAACCCAGATGTATGGCAACATCAGTAACTTTAAGATGCAAAATAAGAACCAATTACCAAGGGATAGAAAGTAGAAATATTTACCTCAGCAGCATAGCATAAATTTCACTATAGAGTACATAAGAGATTTACAGAATGGAACTTTATAACTCACAAAGAGTTATAAAGCAGGTACGTTTATTGCGGCACCAGGTGCGAGGAGGATTGCTCCTCCTATCTTTCACACGGAGAACTCAACAAGCTGGCTATTTATTATGCACAAATGTACACATTCATTAGATTTCGCAAGCATAAGAGGAGATTATTACAATTAGTTCCAAGAACTCATTAATACCATTCCCCTCCCCTCTATGCCTGCGCACTGCCATCTGGTGGCCTTGGGCCGGGGTCTTCTGGATGAAGTAAGAGGTCTTCCTCACCATGCACTTTTCACCCTTGTCACAGTTTTCCCAGCTGACAACCTCAAGTCTTATAGAGACTAGCTGAAGCAGGCTCTTGTCAGACATTCATCTTCCTGAGGGAAAAGGGTCCCTGATTTTAAACAATATGTTTCGGCTACCTATTCTATTCTGAGTTATAGTTTAACCACAAGACTAGCAAAAACAAGAACATACCTGTTCCCTATACTAAGTTAAGACAATCAATACATACTTTGAAGAAAACTCTTAACCCTTTCCTTAGTCTGTTACTATTCCTCACATCATAAGGGACGAGCAAAACAATATCTGTACCATACAAGAGGATGTATATGGAATGTGGGACTGCCCAGAAAGCCACAGGATCAGACATCATATTTATCCTGAAAAGGAAAATAGAGGTCCCTGGAAATTACTGATCAGTTACTCCAGCTGCAGTGTATGAAAGGTACTAACAGATATAATAACGTCTGGCTGAGAGAAATAATGAGGGAATAAAAAATGCAGCTGACATAAATTTGACAAGGAAAAACTGCATCAAACAGATTTAATTCTCTCTGGAGTAACTGGTCTGTTGGAAAAAGGAAAAGTGTTGGACGTTTCATATGTGTTTATAAGAGAATAAGACTAATAAATCTATTAAACATATTAGTAAAAAAAAAAAAAAAGGCTAGAAGAACTCACTATAATATGGATACTGAACTGGGTGCAAAGCAGCACTTACAGAACAGTTATCAGTGACTTGCTAGCAAACTGGATGTTTCAAGTAGAGTCCCATAGTGTCTGCCCCAGTACTGATTTTGTCGAACATTCCCTCTCAGACTCTGATGGAGACACATGTATGAAAGAGCACACACAAAAATTGTGCAGGTTGTATATATCAGTGTGAGAGGGGTTGAAAGTACTTTGGAAGTCAGGATCAGGTTTCAAAATGTTATCAATAAGTAGTTCTAAATTAGCAAGATGAAATTCAATAGGGAAAAGTATGACGTACATTTAGAGTGAAGACTTTGAACAGACTCATTAACGACCATTATGAAAGGTTCATTATACATTTTAGCATTAACTTGTGGAGATTTTAAAATTAGATTTCAAGTTATGATCTCAGCACTTTCACTCAAAGCAGGGCTCAGGCCTGGGTGTTCTTGAGGCAGCTACTAGACCTATACTTTTATAGTATTTTGGACAGAGGTCATGATTTAATACGAACAACGTAATCACTTTAAATCTATGGCCATAAGTTATCAGAAAATATAGTTTTAAGACCACACAGCTACTATGCCCAGAAATGGCAGCAAAGAGATTCAACACATGTGTAACACATTTTCAAAAGGCAGGTCAAAGTAAAACCTCTTCCTTCAGGGAGCATTTACACCCTCACTGAAACCCACAGTTCTCTGATTAAGACCTGGGGCTGCCTCTGCAGGGAGGTGAAGTCAGTGTCCCCTCTGAATAACATCTCCTGTTGCGGAGTGAAAGGGCAAAGCAAACAGTGTATATCTGTTACTAACAATGTTCTACCTGCTGGTAGAGCATTTTGAAAATGAGGAACATTTTATAAACAACACGTGTCTAACTCTCCTTCTTACAAAGGTCTTCAAATGGGCAGATGTCTGGACTTCCACAAGGGTTGGGGTGCAAGGTGCAATCAGTTAGTGGCAACATGCTTTAAGAAGTCACTGACGTATTAAACTAAAATTCAGGGTCTACAAGTGGAGGTACATAGAAACAGTGGGTCATTAATAAGTCATTTTTAATGGAGTATTTTCCACTAATCAGTTTGCAGATGCTGCAACAGAGAGGAAGACAAAATTAACAGTTAAAGAAACCCATGAGGATTTGTTCTATGTTCAGCAAACATTACGAGTCTCCAAAGCAGCAGGTTACATTGCAGTTAACATCTAAGTCCAGGATCATCCAACAAGCTTCCATACCCAGGGCAAAACATGAATAACACAAGCTGGTGAATGATCATTTCTGCAAATTAAGGTTATCCAGAATCTGAACACTCACGTACTGCGAGCTCATTTTGTATTGTCAGACTCCATGTAATCTCCCAGAAATTAAATGCCACCAGAAACAACAGCCATGCTTACTCTGTTTTCTAAGGATTTCCTTGAACTAAATCAAACTTTGCCTGCACTGGAGTAGATGTGTATCATCATTACAGGAATATGGTGTATAATGCCAGTCTTGTGCTCCACTTCAGCAAATTTTAGTGATACAGTAGCATGGCAAAAAAATTACTCGATGATCCTCATTGAGTCACCAGAATCCTGCCATCAATAATTCTGACTCCAGAATTCCTGCCATTAGTTTCTGTAGTTCTTCTGCAGCAGATATCCTTTTGCTAATTTAACTTAGCTTGAAAAGTTACTCTCACTTTTCTTACTGCAAGAACTTTTTGTCAATAGAGAACTGTAATTCTGCTAAGACAGTTTTCCAATATAATATGAATATAGTGTTACAACTCTTTTAAATACTGTGATATTAAGTGTAAAACCTTACTACAGCATTTTTAGTAATCTTCCAGGTCTGGTCACCTATTAGAGCAGAATACAGTAGACATTAAATAGCATATTTGACAAAAGGCAAATATAAGTGGTGTTACAGTGCAGGGTGTATCCCACTCACTAGATGCAGGTGAAGGATTAAGTGGAATTGTTTATGTAGCCGTGACAGCAGTGAACAACAAAGCAACTGCTCAGGGCAAATGGGAAATTAATACTGAGAGGTGGGCTAAGAGCTTTCCATATAGCAAAAGGATGCTGGAAGCAGGAAGCAAACAGGAAGGCAGAAATATTGGTGACAAAATGTCTGCCACTGTTTTCAGCTGTTGCTTCAGCCCAAAGGCTGCAGTGCAGGAGAATTCTGTTGAGTCTAAGAGGGAGTCCTGGGACTTTGTTGGAGGCCACTTTAGCTAACCTGCAAAGGATATCGCAACAACCAGCTTAGAGAGGTTGGGATTTCTTTTTACATAAATTTTAAAGAATTGGATTTTTTTTTTAGGCTAAAGCAAATTAAGCATGTATATCACTACTGAATTAAAACCACTGGTATTTCTGGCACTCACTAGTTGCTTTGTAGCTGTATAGATTTTTCTGGGATTAAGAATAGATAGTAAAAGGAATTATGAATAATACATGTAGCCTACATTTTCCTACTATTATCAAGCAGCAGAAATTAATAAATTCATAAACTCAACAGGATTTTATACTTAAATTAATACTGTTAATGGTAAGCTCTTCATCAAACAGTGCAACCCAAATATCTGCTGGTCTATAAAATAATTCTGAGTCCTCTAACAGCTGAGAAGAAGCTCTTAAATGAAATCCTCCGTTACAAGAATACTAAACTTCAAACTTCACAGAGCCTGCTTCAACCATTAAATGCTCACTACCAACAAAACTCATATTTTCAGAGCTGACAAAGGAAATATAAAACACTTTCTTTCATTTTATGTCTGCCATGTCAAATTCCTAACACACCATTCCCCCAGAAGGTCAAACTTCCAGTGTAATGAGAATTAAATGCTGGGTAGTGGTTTTTAGCCATTTTCTCCCTAAATTTCACACCCAAGATTTAAACTCCCTGCAAATCTTTTTGATTACTTAATATATCTTGAGAATAGTGAGCATTTTAAGTATAGCTTTTCTTTATATAAAACCTTCCCAAAACTAAACAGCTAGATCTTTTTTGTTACATTTCTCGGTGTATGAAAAATAATGAAACATTTGTATCAAATATCTCTTAGTTTAGAAAGTTTCTTACTGGGAGGAAAAGCATCTCCCAGTTACATCTGACTGATGTTATTTTTCTAATCTATCTGCAGATGGTAGCTAATGAGGCTTCCGGCACGGATGAAAAATATATGTGCAAAGGAGTAAAGCTAAGAGAAAGTACAAAAACTAGCACTGCCGCTATCCACTTTGAGGGAAAGAGCAACATCCACAGAATAATACAATATGTTATGTGTAAGTCACGTTTCTTAAGTTTGAGGATGAATCTACATTTATCTAAACAACTCTTTCTAAACAACCTCAGAAGTGATTTATCTTCCTCATACTTTATATATATATATATATATATATATATATATATATAGTTCTAAGACATTCTTTTGAGAGCAACTTTATGTTCTGGATGACCTTTGCTGCTATCTCTTTATCTAGCTACCAAAATCCACTTCCGTGCATGAGCTCCAAGATGTCCAAAACCCCAAACTGATGAATTTTTAAAAGCATACCCAGACTGCAAACACTCAGAAATGCTTTTCTAGCCCCATAACAGGAATACTATAAGCTTTGGTTTCCTTAACACCAATGTTCAATGGGGAAAGAAGCCACATCTGCCTCTGAGCATGCCAATGTGACAGTTATCCTTAAATTCAAGGTTTTCAGTGGTATCAGCTGGACATTGGAAGAGTTGTAAAATAAAAATAGAGTTGTTCTATGGCTTAAAGACTAATGTTAACAATACCTGGAAATCAACCTTCAAAGTAAGAACTTTAAAAAGTCAGAACTTTAGAATTCTCCAGATCTTTCTTCAGATCCCTTTCAAGAAGGGACACTAAACCCTTTCAAGAGTAAATGGCAAGCATTGATTTCCAGTAGTAAAAGTGGATGATCAGAATTCATTTTATGGTTAAAATCCACATAATGTGTATATTCTAACCTTTTATTCTAGTCTGTTTCTATATGTGCTGTTCCCAAGTAGAAATTGCACAGTACTGAAATAATTTAGAAACCTTGCTAATGAATAAATGGCTTCTAAATTTCAAAGTATATACCAGAGAATATGAAGCTAACCTAGTCAGACCCAAAATGGTACAGCAAATGAATATAAATAACCTCAACAGATATATTAAGGTATGGCAGACTAGCATTTTGATATAAAAAACAGCATTAGTAAGTACAAGCACATACAGAAAGCATTATTGCTGGAAATTGAACTGAAGTCTGATAAGATTAGCTAAAATATGTGAGGTGGAGATAGAGGAATAACTGTGAATTTGTTTCTCAGTTTTCAGCTCAATGGGCTATATTTTACATTGGATGCTGCACAGGATACAGACTCTGTACTCTAAATCCTTGGTTAAGGTACATATTAAAATTGAACACAGCCTCACAACTTCAACATGGGAAATATATTTGAGTTCTGTATGTTTGAACGGAATGCCAGATGGATCTGCTTCAAGTGGTAAAAATTAGAGAAGAATGAACTGGGAAAGGAAAAGGAACAAAGTGTCTAGTCCTAGAAAATTCAAGAAATCTGAAATTAACTGGGAGCTCCTAGGAGACTGACTTCACCAATACCCTTGTATCACTAACTTACTTCAGACATGAACATGTATTTATATTATCCATACATACACTGATGTGGAACCAGAATAAAGCCCCAATTCAAGGGGTATCACCAAGGGGTTTAAAATACAGAAAAGAAAAAACTGGTTACTATATGCCATCTGATTATGCATGCAGTGCAGATGTTATTTCTTATTTCAGTTATTTCTGTTTAACTTAATCAGTCTCTTTCTCTTATTCTGCTTGACATTCTTCTCTCTTTTAATCTGGCTGATACCAAGCTCTGAACTAAACAACACTAAATTACTCTCTCGCATATGTTGACATAAAGCAAAAGCAGAAAGATGATAAATAAATTTATATATCCACCAAAACTCATGGGACAGAGGATGAACAAAAATACACTGAATCTATAGGCATTTTTGAGGTGAATATTTTTATATTCATATTTAGATTTTTAACAACATAATTGTTCTGTCTCAGAAAAATACTCATACTTGCTGATAATGTTTTCCATTTTCCAGGATAAGCAACATATGAATATGGACACCAAACATTTTACAGTCATTTCTACCTTTTTACTCTAATTAATCTGCCTTCTACTCTACCTAGTCCTGCCTGATCGTTTAAAAGTACTGAGAATCTAGTAGTTATATCCCATAGTTTAGTTTGTTGCAGGACTAACAAAACCCCCATTTAGTATGAAATTGGTTTGAGTGATCAACCTTCCATTGCTGATCTCTGGTGGTGAAATGAGATAACGTGTTTCTACCTTACATCTAGTAAAGTAGGTGAAAGGCAAGCAGTGCTTGCTATGTGTGATATTCCAGGCAGGCCTGCCTCTTACGGGCTGGCAGCACCTGATATGTGTTTGCCAGCACCAAACCAGGCGAACACTCCTCCTGCTTCTAGCACAGTTACAAATAGAAACATTGCAAGATATATCCCCACTGATTCCTGAAGAGCTCCAGTATCTCAGCCTGGGATTTTCCTTTTGACACAGTGTTTGGTCAAGCAAACTCTATATCCATTTCAGAAGTACTGCTGTTAATCTCCAAAGTCTCTGGTTAATCTAATGCTAGAGTCCAGCTAAATCTGATCTATTTTATTCTCTAGATAATTGATTCTGTGAAGAGACAAGTCTATAAAATTAATCTAGAATTATCTGTCAGAGTAGACACACACAGTACAGAAAAACTGAGTGAACTAAATGGCACACAGGAACTAATAAGAAGAATTGTTAATTAGTGGTTTGCTGTTAACATTTCTTTATCTTGCTATTTCAGTGTTATGCTTGATCCTGCCTGTCACATCTTACCATCCCATAAAGTGTGACAGATCTTATAATTTAGTTCTATATTTTTTGGAAATACACTTCAGCATTAAAGCTATATTGCATTACCCTTCCCAGCAGCTAGAACCATATCCATATGACTGCATGATCTGAAATTAGCAACACACTCCCTAATTTTCTGCAGCAAAAAGATTTGAGAATAAAAATATGTTTTCTCCAATGAATTAGCATACAACCGTTTCCAAGGTGAGACACATAACAGTCACAAATCATAAATCAACAGCAGAAAGAAAGAGGTTGGGTTCTTTTCCGAGGATCTACTTCCATATAGCATACAGGCCTACAGAAAGGACACTGTCGTATCTTTATGTAAATCACATCAGTATTCATCACTCCAGTAATGCAGGATCCTTATCAAGTGGTTATCTCAACTGTTAATAACCTCAGTACACTACAATGACCCACTGGCTGTAATTAACTCCTGTAATGATGTAGAGAGAGGACCAGCAGAGTAATGAGCATGTTTATGTGTGGAAGGAAAGGGGAGCTAATGGGATGGACAGAGCTGTGTAAAGCTGCCTGAAGGTGAAAGTTTCCCTTATAGCACTGAGCTGACAGATAGTCTCTAGCATGCTCATAAAAAAATTAGAGCTCTTCAGGAGCACATCACTTCATTACAAATTAGCATATGATAATTGACTTAAAGCAAAAGTTATGTGATACTGCTCTTGAATGTTTTTCAGGGGTTTTGATTAACTTAGATATGAAAAGAGAAAACTCTAAGGTGGGTGGGTGACACCATTTGACAAATAGAAATCACCACAGCATATATACATTCTCTGAATTTTCATACTATTTTATCATCATACAGTAGAGGCAGCTCCTCTCAGGATTCACACTCCTGGTTTTCATGTCTGCTAGGAGAGAGCCTCACAGGGGTCTGGAGTCATTTTCAGTGCTAGCAATGTCTGCCACAAACCCTGTTTCAGGTGAACTATCTCTGGAACAGTAATGCTTGATTCTGGGCTACTACAGGGACATATTATTGTCTTACAGTATTTTGTATAATTTGCTTTTCCACTGAGGATTTTTTAATAGGCTGAAAATAAAAGCCAACTTGCTCCCTCTGAGAACTTAAAAATTGAAAAGGAAATACATCTTGTCAAGAGGTTAACAGATGGTCAAAATAGGATGCTCAAATAAATGGAGAAAAAAATGCAGTGAAAAAATTCAAACTGGTCTGGTTTGCAGTCTTAAAACATTTACATATGTATGTAGAAAGCAAGTCATGGAAGTCTTGAAAAAGACTAGTGTTAAATGCTACATGATTATAGCTCTGCTATAGAGAAGGAACTGCTACCTTCCTTTAACACTAACGACTAAATACAGCCATGACATTTTGCTTTTCAAGAAACTCTTTGTGCGTCCAGACAGCAAGATTCTAGATGCAAATTGTCACCCTGTAGTGTCTAGTACTATGATTACACATAACTCTGCTAACCCTGTAACATAAAATAATAGGTACTCCTAAGCAATTTCAAAGCCTGCATGATGCTGTGACTATTTCCATTCATAACAAAGAGTGAATCAACCAAGCAGCCAAGTGTAATAGGTTTCTTGAGAAGAGATTGCTAAAAGCTGAGCACACACGTAATGGTAAATGTGAAAGATTTATGTCTGTTTTTCCTCATGCTGACCGCTGCAATATGTCACCAGGCTGCAAAACAACAGACTACTAGGAACACAACTAAAATATGCCTACTGGCCAAATGGGAAGAGTTATTTCACTTGGCTGCAATGGTGCCTAACAGACATTGCTAGTGTTCTTAGCTAGAATTACTGGAGAAAAAGACAATCAGCAGTGGAGGTGCTGGCTAGAAAAAGTTACATCTCTGCCAGAGATCCTTGGAGGGACTGTCTGAAAAATACAGTGACTGAGCTGCATTTGAAAGCAAAAGAGGAAAACCCACTGAATTATTCTCATTTGTGAATATTCAGCTGTGCACTATTTACAGAGTTAATCCATTACTGAGGACATGACAGACAGCTATCAAACCAGGGAGGGGGAAGCTCTTAGTCATGGAGTCAGCAGCCAGCTCTCTGAGGAGTAACCATGAAATTACAGCAAGCTCAACTCTGCTTTAGTTTAAGCTATAGTTCCTATTAGCCATAAGAAGCCAAACAGCTTATCAAAGTAGTGCCTGTTCCCATCCCTGTTTCACATCTTCCTTTGCCTTCTACACTCTGCCCCCACCATTGCCTCTCTTTGGCCCTTTTGCAGTGGACTTTCCCAGGGCTACTGAGACCTTTAAACAGTGTGAAGCATCCATTAACACAACAAAATTAACTATTCACTTTTACCTTTGTTATTTACATGAAAATGGCTCTTCAAACGTTGTTGGGAAGCAATGTTGTTTTCACAGACCACACAAGCATTTTAAAATTACTCATGAACTATTTAAAGACAGAAAAGTCCCTCATGGATGCTTAGGTGAATTAAATCCAAAACACTTAAAAAACAAGTAAATTTGGGATTGTTCTAGGTTTTCAAAGGTATTAGCAAATGATTCTTTAGGCTTTTTATTAAAAAACCCCAACCAACTGAAACAACATCACACACAACAGCTTGTTAGCTGATGTCTTCATAGGCTTTTTGGACTGAATGAACAGAATATATTCTGTGTTGTGACTATTTGGTTCACAAGGCTGATCCCAAGGGAAAGCAGACTGTCTCCTGCTTTCATGCTGATACCGTAATTGTTTTCTTGTTGTTCCCTTTGAAAAGTCCCTGACTTTCTAATAACTTGTCCTTCGTTTGTTCTTCCTCTAATAATTTATCTTGTTCCTTAGGACATAACTGATTAATTGCTTTAGTGTTTGTAATGGTCTTAAAAGCCACTTCTGAAACTCAATACCACTACTGTAAAAAATTTTAAATGCAATGTTAGTAGCATAAATTGGAGACAGTATTAGTGACAACAAGAAAACAGACTAAGGAGCAAAAAAGTATACAGATCATGCTTGCCCTGAAACATCTGTAATGATTGTTTTATCAAGAGATCTGTGTTCATGGTAAAGGGAGGCAATACATAATGGAAGTGTTTCTTAGGATAGAAAAGGAACATGTTGTTTATGAAAGCTGCTACTCTAGAGAAGCATGGTAGTATTTTCACACAGAATATTTAGGATATTATTGAGGGTAAAAAAATAGTTTGGGTTCTGTTACCATCAACTAATCTGTCTGATTTCAAACTAATAATTTCTAAAAGTCTTCAAATCACAGGAAAATTCGATCAGCAGTTCATAATGGGCCTGTTATAATTTGGTTCTTTACATTTAATTACATATAATAGTCAGATATTTTATGGATAGTGATAGCTACTGGAAAGGACATTAGACAAACCATATCATTAGACAAAGCAGATCTGATACCCAGCTGTGCTGTTTCACTGTGTAACTCAGATTTCTGCCTTTAAAATGCAAATAGTATTTATTCCACCTAAGAAAACTACCTGAAAGGAAAACATACAAGAAAAATCTTTTTAAAGCCAGACTTCTGTGCCTCATTCTGTTTTGTTTTTTCCTCTGTCCTTCTTCTGTTGACCACATAATGGAAAGCAAAGGCTACTTCTCTGACATCCCCAAAGGCTTTTTAAATATTTAAACCAGTATCCGGACCTTTTCTGAGCCAAAACTAAGTCCCAAAGCACTTCAGATGCACCCATTCCTCTTTCTATGCGCACTTATATATGGCTCATATACTTTTATCTCTTTAAAGCAATTTTTTTCCTACAAAGCACTTCCAGATGTACTCATCTGTAAAAATCACTGCACTGTAAGACTCCTAAAAACTTAATCTCCTAAGATTTCTGTTCACAGACTTCTCTAGAGACTGAGTTCATTCACACAATCGATACAGCTCCAAAGAACTTCAAAAGTTACAATCACAGTTTTAAAGGTTCGCTGCCTCTTCTCGATGCCACATTTTAACATAATTCTATTTTCCCCTTTGGCTGGTATTAATAGATGTTATGAGTGGATAAATCCTCTGTTTATGGCTGAGAGACCAGCCATTAGAAATTTTCCTTCCTCTGAAAAACACTTCTTAGCTACTTTTCTAAGCCAACAAGGTTTATAACATCATATTGCCTCTCTGTGTCTCTATTAGATGTCCCCTTATGAACCTCTTAGCTGTTTCGAATTGAGTTTAGTCCTGAAGTTAGTATCTTCCTCATGATTTATTAAAACAGGTAGCCAGGTGGAGGAAAGGAAATGCTAATATTCTCTTTTCAAAGGCTGAAACTTAAACGCACTCCTTCCTAAGCACTAGAGGATATGCACTGAAAATAGGTATGAGTAACTGACACAGTTTAAATAGAAGCTTTAGTTCTATTAGACATCAGAGAATGTGACTTTAAAATACAATGGCTGAGTCACATAGGCATTGAAAAACAGGTTTCATTTCACGGAACAGCTTGTTTTTGACAAAGAATGTGAAAAATAAAAGAAGATTTTCCTTAAATGAGGTTGAAACAGTGTTTGTGCTTCTCCAAGGAAGTGTGTCATTCAATCAGTCTGTGTTGTACAATACATTGAAATGAAACAGTGCTTGCATCATTCTAGTGAGTCAAGCTCCAGCAAAAACTCAGTTCAGCATGGAAGCACTACTGAAATGAAGCAACACAGCCACACAGAAAAGTGAAAATGAAGAAGCCACCGGGAACATGCATCAATAAAGTTCTGACACTTTACAGACATTAAAAACAGTGGTAGGCCAGCTCTCCCTGAAATTAAACAGAAATAGAGGAACACCAAACACCTCCAGGACCTCCTGGAGATGCCTTTGTATTTGCAACATTTCCATCCTATGCTTTCAGCAAATAACTGCTAAGCATTTCCACACCGTTCAGTGAAAGGCTGCAAGTTTGCAAGTTTAAATTCTTAAGCAAAGTGCAAAAAAACTCAACAAAGTTGAGATAAATTCTTCAGGTTTAAATGTGTCATTTTAGAGCAAGCTGACAGACTGAAAATGACAATCTTAGAAAAGAGAGCGGCTTCAGCCCGGCAGGCTGCTTTCCAAAAACTTCAGCACTGGAGCAGCCTGTCACTTTTAGCAACTCAAGCTGCATTTTTTGTTAACTGCCTTCTGAAATGTAGCTATTAGCAAGAAAGAAATGGTTAGAAAAGAATACAAAGCCTGAAAGGCCAGAGAGTACCACATGGAGTATCTCTGATTATTTGTGTTAGAACTGAAACACATATGAAGGATCAGATACAGCAGTGCTTCTAATTACTTACTGTGCAAAAATGAGCAAGACAGGAAATTATTGGAATAACTGAAGCACCTGACTTCGAAGTATTCTATAACAGAGGTACAGTAGCAATCTTTCAGAAATCTACTTTTCAAAACAAAATAATCCCTATAAGTTTCTTAGTGATGCATTCTCATACTGATAGCAACAAGCACTCAGGTATGCCACTGGCTTTCCTAGTAAAGAGCACTGTTTAAATGTGCAGTTTTGATCTTTGCGGCCTTTGTCATCTATCTGAAAATTCATCCAAGTCCAGTTAATTAGAAGACAACAGAATTTGTGTAGTTTCTTACTAACCACAACTTCTACTTCAGAACACGTGCTAAGCGTTAGGCCACTGCAGCAAGAAGTTATCCACGTGTATTCCACCTTAGCATGATTTTGTGCATTATGTGAATTAGAAGAGGTATGAAATTTATATTAGGAGACTGATAATTTTTCATTTATTTTAGCCTCTCATTTTCTGTAAGAGTTTTGTGAATAAGAAGCTCTTAAGGTGAGCTATAGGAAGCAGAGGCATGGGAAGAAAGAGAGAAAAAAATAAAAGCTCCATCCTGTTGTGTCTGACTTAACACTCTGGGATGCTACCAGAGTGAAAAGAACAGCAAGAACAGTGAAAAGAACGGGAGAAACACTGCAAAGAAGCATTTTCTACAAATAAACACTGGGATACTTGCAGTCATCTGAGCATGTGGCTAAGATTCTTGTTCACAAAATATGTTACTTAGAAATAGACAGAAAAAAGGAAGTATCCAGATTGAAGTAGAAATTGCTATTTTATAGTAACAAACCCATGTTAAAACATCCCAGTGTGTTTTATCCTGAAATGTCAAACACACTTACAACTGACTATTACTCTTAGTTTCTATCAGGTGAATAATTTCCTTGACTTATAAAAGTTACTTGAATAGGAAATACAAAGTATGGCATCAACCATTTAACTAGTGTTGACATATTTTTAAATCAACAGGTTACATTTTTCGATTTATGCTTTGAAGTGATAGATAAGCACTAGTTCTGTAAAACATCTAAATACACATTATAAATAACATCATAACATTTCATTCTCTACGGCCTTTCTTAAGAGCAAGGCTTGAAACATTTTCCAGAAAATTTAGGACAGCAGAAAATTACCCAAGAATGCTGTTTTTTCAGATGGGTTAAGGTAACACAACGGATTTCAGTAAATATAAGATTTTGCAAGAATTCTCTAACTCAGATCATCACCTTGAATTCAAAGAGCATTTCATAAGGTGCGAGTACATTATCCAGCAAAAGAACTATGCATATCTGGGTAGATACACCACATTGTACTTGCTTGCTGACATTGTGAAAATTGGACTGACAGCAAAATCCAGGCTGTGGGGTGATTGCCTTTGTGGTGCAATGAGGAGCATCCTACCCTTGCACTTCATGAAGAGTGAACACACTCAGTGGGACATGAGGTGAGAAACAGCTGACACCAGCCAAAGGTTTAAACACAGATACTCTGCTGTTGGTGATGGCACATGTTGGATGAGATGAGCCTTGAATCAAGGGAGCTGGAAACTGCTTGTCAGGTATAACGACAGGAGAATAGCGCTACAGGATAGAAGAAATAGAGAGAGGGGACCTACTTTAGAAAGAAAATAGATATTTCACCATCCAGAAGTATTACAGAATATGTTTTACTTATGTTACTTGTACAGTCTTTTCTGCACATCTGTACTGATATTCATAACCCTGCACACTCTTCAAAATCCCCCATCTTTTTGCTTTTTGGCTGCTCTGGCCAAATTTCTTCAATGTCTCCTTGCAACAGGAGGATTCCAAGATTTAACAGGCTAAAGATGTTGCTTTGCTTAGTGACTCCTTGAGGGTTATATTCCCAGTGAGAACTGCACACATTGAAAAATTGGATACAAAATTTAAATAGTGAGAAGGTGAAATTTGGAATTGCTGCACACTGTCTTTTTAACTGAAAAGCAAAAATAATCTGTGTGGGATAAATACCCTGAGAATTTGCATGTTTTTTGTTTTTATTATGTGATTCCCATCCAGTACCCCTTTTTTATGTGGACTACACTGTATCCCCCACAAATAAGCTTATTGTCTTTGCTTTAATATTGTAAGGTTGTAGTATGCTTTAGAAGATGCAGCAAGAAAATATTTTCATAATGTTCCATTGCTTCCCTAAAAAGGATCTTGCCAGATATTTATTGATTCTTGCTTCAGTTTTATGCTCACTATTCTGCTCTGCTACCTTTGATTGAAAACATCTCGTGTCCCTTTTCCATACCCATATTCATCTATCTTTCGCCTTCCATTTTATTAGAATATGTGTGTGTATCAGTTAAACTTGTAAATGGTTTACGTGCTTATGCCTGAAGGCATTCTAGGATGTTGCTCATATATACAATATTTAAAACAATCTCAAGCAATGATGATAGCATACACATAGATGTGTATTTCAGTGGGAATGCAGGCAAGCAAAGAGACATGTACACACAGAGACAAAATGATGAGATTTAACATCTCCTTTTTAAAAAACAGCTACAGAGGCTTCTCTGCTTCTAGGAGGAGAAAGAAGAGCTGAGCTGGGGTTTTCCTGCTGCCTCCATGTGCTTGCTGAGCTGCTCTGGGGATGCCCTGGGGCTGGGCAAACTGATTAGCACACACTAACACATAGTTACCACTGCAGAATTCCAACTGAGCAAACATTTTGTGCAGATGTGGGAGCATCTGAAAAGAATTATTTTCTGCGTGTACTAGGAATCTAAAAAAGAAGGCAGTGAACAAACCAGAAGATGGAAACACTGTCAGAAGTGTTTTCTTGGATTCTGTTCCCCAGGCCCTTGTATAATTGAGACTACAGGCATGGTGTTAATGTCCTTTCATTAATTAAATCTGCAGCAGTACATCCTGCACTTTAAAGATCACTTACTTGCCTAGGTCACAAGAAGTATGGAATTTCCCTGTTTATTACAATATGGCAACCTAGAAAAGACCTACATCTACTCACTCTGTTCAGAACTCCTTAAACATATATATAAGATAGAAGGGTACTTGTTGATTTTTTTTAGAAAGAGTACTGTAAATCCCTATTCTATAAAAAAAATTTATCAGATTCATAAATAATGCATAAATAATATCTTCATAAATAAAACATCTTAGCCTTTCTCAATAATAATTACTCATCTCTCATTCCTTTACACAACAGTTACTCCAAATAAGCAAATAAAGGAGTGATATCTTCAAATGAATGCCCAGTTGTCAGAGATTTTCTAGGAAACAGGGTACCTCTCTTACACACCAAGGTGTAACACTGCTTCTGTTAGTGCTAATACTAATATATCCTGAACAATTTACATTAATAGATACTATCGTTCCTGCTTATATTGACACCAATATGCTAATTCTTCAAAGCAAATATGGACTTCACTAATTGTTAACTCATAATGAAGTGCACTGGACTGATTAAGTGGTATGAAATTCCAAAGTTCATATTTAAGCTTTTGACCATCAGAGGTTCTCAACCTATAGTCTGAAAACCACTGGATCACTTAATATTTTCTCTCACAAAAGGGCTCTATACCATAAATGAGTTCTGCAGGTGGGTGGTGCTGAATATAAAGATCTAAGGTTCACTGCAGTTGGGATTAAATAGCTCTAAGGAGAAACCATGAACCTTAGCTTTTCTTACTTGGAAATGTTGGGGGAAGTTGATGCATAAAACCACATGCTATGGCTCTATATGCCATTTGTCCAGTATCTAAAATGTCATTTTCATAACTGCCTTGACCAGCTGCTAATACTGCTTCTTAGGAAGTAATTTCTAAACAGACACAGGTATACTTAAAACGAAACATTGCCAAAACATTTGCTATTCACATCATTCAAATATTCTTTCTCCAAGTACATTATCTTTCATTACAGTAATCGTTCCCTTTGCATTCACATGGTCAGTACATCTTTCATGCTGCACTTCTGGCTCATTGAGGGGAAATGCCTTGATGACTTGCCAAATAAAGGTGAAAAAAGAAAGGGGAAAAAAAGTCAGGCAAAAGCATCAATGAAACCAAGTAAATCCCTGTTGATGTTAGAATTACAAGACTAGTCACTTTTAGAGTTCACTGTGTTTTCTGGAATAGGGCACGAGGCTTGAAACAGAACGAATGGCATTTTCTGAAAGTGAACATTATCCCTGTGAATTATTAATTTATTTTTTTTTAAGACTGAGAGTCAAGAAAGCACAGACACAGCATGAGGGTGTAATCAGCTGCAGTACTGGACCTTAACAAAGCATAGGCTTTCAGTTTACACTGAATTCCACTTTGTTCAACGGATCCAAATGCAGCCATATTCAGTATGTGCAAACACACCAGTATTGAGGTTTTAGATTGTGACACTAGAGCAGAAGTGAACTTCCTAAATACTGTAACTGATACACTCAACTAAAAATGCCAAAAAGTAAATAATAACATATCCTTTCTTATACCTTGAGACTGGAATCTCTTCACAGGAGGGTCTTCTTGGAAGTCCATATATGTATGATTTTTAATGTAATGCCTGCGCTGAATCAGGCAAACCTTCTGGGCTGCAGTGTAATAGCAGTAACGTTTCGAATTCTCCTCTTTATCTGCTTGAAAGTATTATTATGGAACCACAGGTAAGAAAATTAGGAAAAGGTATTGACTGCAGTCGTCATACCTTGTCTAAACCATTTGAACGTGCCCAGCAGCATTCCCAATATGTATGACAAATTAAATATATAGAAGCACATTGTGAAATCTACATGATGGTGCCTGAACAGATTCAGTGGCGATTAGCTTAAGAGCTGCACTTGCTTTTCATGGAATCTATAGCATTAGCTCCAGAAACCAGTTCATATTTGGCAAGCCAGACTGAAGGATATTATGGGGTCCCATTTTAATGCCTGATGCTAACCTTTAGTGAGAATAACTTCTTTCCACACATTTTGCAGCACTCCAGTATTTGCCCTGAAGTGTCCTTTGCCTTCACCATGGGATGAAGTTGATGCTCTAAGAATTTCATGCATTCAGTTATTATTTCAGCAGACTACAACACACAAATGAGAAAAGGGAAACAGTGATTACCAGTTCATAGCTTAGCAAAATCTGACCGAGAGTTCATCTGTTTTCAAAAAACAAGAGCCCTCTGTCTTCAAATATGGGTGGCTGAGGTTTATCCAGGTCATGAGGAATCCTGTTACAATGATCTATCATCTAGTACCAGGTCCCATAGAAAGGGACACAGGTTCATACTTCTTCACCCTTTCTAAATATAGAGTTTCAATTTCAATGTTCTTGAAAGCAAATCTAAACTTCTTAATTTTAAACCTATTTCACATTTTCCTAGCATCTCTGTAACTGGTTTGTTACATTTTCTCTTCTTTTTTCATGAGGAAAACATATTAATCTTCCCCTTTTCTCTTTTTCTCAAGGAAAAGGCCCCACTCACTCGCTAATTTTATAAAAAATTAATTTCCTGTGCCAAGAAATTCGTCTTGCAAACATACTATAGACATTCCTGTACAATCACAAAGCTGCAAAACCAACCAACTAGAGAAAAATCATTTTGCATCATCAAATATTGATTAAGTTAATGAAAATTTTGTCAAACAGACATATGATGGCATGAGATTAACTGCCATGCATGTTTTCACTAGGTATTTTTCCTTTGTAATTAAAAATGAGTTTATATGTCAAAGAAAATTACAGGAAGCAATGAAGTGGAATTAAATTAATTTTACATTACATTTGAAAATGCAAATGATTCTCTTTTAATATAAATGATAGTCTTTTTCCAGGACCATCCTTGTTAATTCAGAGGCAAAATGGAGTTAGTATTTTATAGGGAATTCTAACAGACCAATTATTAGTGTTGTTTATTAAGACAGTGGCTTTAGTGCTAGACAAAAAATTGAGCCTCTTCTGTGTTTCAGAAAATCTTTCTTATATTCTATATATGTGCTTACATCAAAGGGATTTTAGAAACATCCAGAACAATCAGGCACAAAACTGCATAGCCTAATAACAAGAATACTATTGTAATAATGAGAACTGTGCTCAAACAACTTTTTTTCCCCTTTTTCTCAAAAGACACCACTCTTTGAAGAAACTATAAGGAGTTATACACTGAATAAAAAGATAAATTCACAGTGTAAGATTCCAGCAAAGAAAAAGACTAGGCCCTAACAGAAGGAGGCAACTATTTACCAGGTACATGCACAAACTGAGGGGCTTAAAGCAGCCAAGGGTAAGTAGAGAAATGCACTTTTCATGGTCTAGTTTTAGGCATATTCCTGTGGGAAATCATAGCTTTCTACAACATTTTCAAATACTTCTTTGGCAACGTGTGGTTTGTGAGCATTCAGAAGAAAAGAGTATGACCTGTAAATAAATGTCATTTTAAGAAGGACCATGTGTGCAATTAGGAGATTCCCAAAAGGGCTAAGTGGGGTTTAAAAGCTACTCCAATGCCTTTGGGCTAGAAAGCCTGGCACAGATTGAACCAGAAAGAGATAATCTTGATTAAAATGCCTCAGAGACGGAGACAGAAAGCGCTGGTGCTGCACAGCAGAACGGCTGCAAGGCCTACTGGCCAAAGCCCAGCAGGAGAGTAAGTGACACTCGTTTTTTAGGTGTGACAAGTATTTCTACCAGAAACTCTCTTTTGGGATGATGTATAAAGACTTCAGTTCCTACTGCCCTCAGTAAGACTCCTAGTGCCACTGGCAGATTACTCCAGGGACTGCATGGTCTATAAAAGAATTCATAACAACTTCCAGGGTTCAGGGACTCCTGGTACCCATGCAGTGCTCCCCACCATTCCCACGTCCAAAGCACAATACCATTACTTGGATTACTGGATGATTAAAAAGAGAGAGAGAGAAAGAACATTTACAGTTCTTTTCCATAGAAATACAATGATACTAGCTAAAGAACAATAAAACACTTCATAACTTACTCTAATTCAAGGTAATTCACTGATTTAGTCTTTTTTATTGCAAGTCAGAAAATAGTCCAAATGTTGTAACAGCTTGTTTCTATTCAACACGGGCTCTTACTTCTTTGCTGTAAGATTCAAGTACCTCCCAGGAGTGCTTACACACCTCTGACTAACACTTCCATCTTATCCCTAAATTGAGAGAAAAGGTCTGGATTCAGACCAGATCTCAGTTCTGCTGTTTTCCATGGTATCTTTGCCTCCTCCAAGGTTGCTTCCTCAAGGAAAAGCCTTAACCTCAGCCTTCATCAGCATGGGACATGTGGAACTGTTTGCTGTGTACTGTACCCCTTCCTCTCATGTAACATCTAACCTGGTTTTCAGAGTGAATTTGCAGTCCATGGGAACAGGTCTGCAAGCTATTTATCCTGATATTTCAGCATACTCAGGTACGCTGTGTACTCGCTGTATACTGCATACATACAGTATAACCTGTAACTAACATCTTTTCAACTGAAAGAACATTTCAGTCTCCATTTCTATTCATTTTTCCTTGTGCAGCAAAACTGCCTTATGACTAACAATTACTCCTTACAGCCAATTATTTATGTGATGGCTATTTGACCACTGAAACCAGATTAATTCACTTATTCACAAAGTATATCAGAGAGGCATCATCATTCCAGTCAACACTGACTCAGGCTGGCCCTGAATCAGTGGCCAGCCATGACAGCACCATTCACCACAATGAACTTACTTTTGACTGTTATTATATCCCTCTTTTTGACTTTCTTCACATATCTTAGTGAATACTTATACCCAGGAAAATGACATTCATATTTCCAAAAAGACTAATTTCATTCCAAAACAGATTGTGAACACATCACCGGAGACAGACATTTCTTCTGATTCTCTGATTCAGTAATCAAATTTACCCAAATGAGAGCTGAAATAAACACTTTCTGCCAGTCAGGAGATGACAGATTGTGCTCACTATTTTAATTACTTGTGAGTGCAATTTTCAGAAACTCTGCTGTTGTATGGGCACTTACAGGCCTGCTTTTGAAAAAAATCTCCTTTTTTGAATGTACCAGAGTAGCACTGCAGCATACGTGTAATTTGAAAGCTATTCTCCTCTCTCCTTAATTGAGGTTTAAGCATATGACTCAAATTGGCCCTCACTGAAGTGTTCTCTGATCTTCTTTACAGAAATATTTACAAATAAAAAACCTACTTATTGTTCTTCTAGAGCATGTTGAAATCTTACCTTTTATTACTACTTTATTAAATTAATCGAATATTTTCCATGCAAATACTAAGGACCCTCCTCAACTTTAGAAGAAGGTAAGAAGCAATCCCCACATAAGTTTTCACATAAATCAAATTTAAAACAAACCCCCAAATACTCAATGAATTTTCCCAAGGTGATTTTCTCCATTTCCCCAACAATATGATGTTGATTTTTTCACAACTCAGACAGGAACTATGCCCTAGATTAATTTGGCCAGTCTGTATTGAATAAACTTGTTTGTACTTCCTATAGCACTTCATTATCAGCATTTTCTAGACAAAGAACTACCACTTCTGTTTCATCTTGCAGCGTCAGTGCATAAAGCCATTCCCCTAACACCATCCCCTACAACCACATAGTGCTCCCTGAAAGCTCATCTCCTACCTTCCTGCAGCTGCTGCAGCTATCACTGAGTCACTGACAAATTGTATCCTGGTAAATTTTTATATCATATTTAATTCTGGAGTAATTTTTTTGAAGCAAATATTTCTCATACCTTGATAAAGCAGGCTTTCTGCAGAGTAGAACTCCTATATTGAAGTGCAAATTGAATGTATCAGAGAACACTGAACTTCTCCAGAATATCATATTTAAAACACATAGCCTGATGTTACTTTTACTCTAGCAAAATTTCATACTCTGTGTTACAACAACTGCCAATTTTACACAGAGTAAGACAATTATATTACCATCAGGAACACATACACTAGTTTCTAGTGTAATAAGAAATATGCATTATTCTGAACAGAAACCTTCATCAAAATATGATAAAACTGCTCAATGCCTTTATTTGCCTTTGATAATTACAAAGACTTAGGCCTTAAACAGTCCCACTCCTTCTCAGCATGTAAAAATGGTTTTAGAAAGAAAACTACAGTTGAATGGCTCTTAGCATTAAAAAAAGTTAGCGATCATCTTGAGTCAAATAAAGTGCAGGAAGATGGGTATATGCACACAAAGCATTCATCTGCTTGAATGGTAAGGTGAAACAGTACCTTCTTATGCCTTAGGTGAGGCAACACAGCTTAGAAAATGGGTGAGGCTTTACAGAATTTGCCTAACTCATAGGACTGTCCTCTAAACTAGAATCCTGGTTTGCAAATTTGGGATTACTTCAAACGGACTTCTAACGCTGGAGGAGGGTGGGGAGAACCATGTATGTTAACAAAGGAGATTCTAACATGCGGTTAAGAACCCTCCTGAAATTGGACTACTGGCGTTCAAATCTCCAACACGAAATATTCCAAGTAACTGCATCTAATGTTGCACAAATTTTTGTAGATATCTTATCCATGCAGACACGGATCACAGAAGCTTTATCTCAGAACTAAAATTTCACTTCTGATGAAAAGACAACTTCCATTGAAAAACATGCAAAAAAATTCAGCAAGGTCTCACAACTACAGCTAGATATTACATGTGATCTAAATTAAGTCTTTGAGAGGAACCCAAGCTGACCAAAATGTGATTAGAAAACAGAATTATAAAAGGCAAAACCAGAGTTGTTTCCAGAGTGCTGACAGATAGGGACAGATGACTGTGCTTTATTTCTGATACTCTCTACTAGCCCCCAAATTACTGTCATAGTGTGCTAAGGAAAATTATACATTTGACAGTACTGAGCTGCCTGACAGGCAGGTCACTACAGAATTTATTCCTCAGACATTCAGGAGTGAGGCATATTTGCCAGTGTAGACACCTCTACTTCTCTTTGCTAAGACCATTAATGTGAAGGGTTAGTGTCCTGATACACCGCAATGATACTACATCAGTTTTAAAACTTAAATCAAATGCCACAGTACATTACATCAGCTGAAATGACATGTCCTGCTCATGCCTGAAAAAGTGTCTTATTCTGTAAAGCATGGCTCTACTGAGAAGGTACTTTATAAAACTGGTATCAGTTTCTACATGACATTGGGATGACTGAGTTGCTTCGTATTTTCTCAAGTTACAGATAACTCCTTTTCCTTCAACTTCCACCTTCATTTTAGCTGACAGGAAAGAAACTTTCTGCTGAAAGCTGAGACTTGGGCAGAGACCTGCCCAGCCCTGACATCACCGCCAGCTGGTAGGAACATGGGGACTTCACAGGAATTTAGAGACATAGTTGTAAAGATCAACTATAGCCTAGTGAGGCTGTGTCTCTAGTCTTCCTTCGTAATCAGCGAAGTGGCTCACTTCTCTATTGGTTTGATGCTGATTCAACCCTTTGAATTCTGATGAGTTGCACTGATTTGCACAGATCTGAGATTTGAGGAGGACATCATTAATTAAATTAAAGGCTTCTGCTCTGACTCATCGCTCCACAGATTATTTCTTTTCTTTTGTCGGGTTTAGTGCAGTTAATTTCAATATGGTTGGTTACTTATACAGTAGGGGTTTACTTTTTCTTTCTAAACTTTGGATGTTTAATATGGTTGGTATTTATACTGTTGGATTTAATACTATTTTTTAAAATAAAGCTGGTCTTTGTACAAATAGTTTCTAATGCATTTTCTTTTTATTTTTAGTTTTTAGAAGGTTGGGGTTTTTAGACCACTGGGGGTTTGTATTTTTAATATGGTTGCCTTTTTAAACAGTTGAGGTTTTTAACAAGGTTGGGGCTTTAGATGGTTGGGTTTTAGACAGTTGGTTCTTCTGATACTGGTTTGGGGTTTTTTTAACTTTTTTTATATATACAGCTGGGTTTTCTTCTACTCTTTTTTAATGCAAGTGGTTTTTCATCACTTGGTTCTTAATATGTCTGGGTTTTCATACTTTTTTAACATGGTTGAAGCTTCAATTGCAGCAACAGCTGAGAGAGTCCATTTCTACAGTTTGCATTTTGAGTAGCAAATGCCATGAGCTCCTCTAAAATCTATTCCCTTCATTTAGAAAGATAAAAATGAATTAATTAGGTAACATAACAGCTATGGTTATCTGCTGGGGTAAAGTAATTTCCATAATACAGACATTTCATTAAACAAATTTACACCCACAGAGGCACATCCAAAGTAACAGATGTATTACAAAAGACTGTGCTATTATCGAGAATACAGTGACTGGAAAAACATCAATATTGTCAGCAGTGGCATTATTAAATTCTTTCAATGTCAGTGTTAAGGTGAGAGACCAGTCCTGTGTAATTCCAATACAGTAGGCTCCCGTTTTCTTTCTCTTCATCTTTGATGAGGGACTGCAGGGTAGCTGGTACATAACCAGTCACTACTCATGCTCAGAAATGGGCAGTCTTCTTTAATCTTGAAAGTGTATTTTGACCCACCAAGTATCAATGATGGCTACTTTACGGCCAAACTCAGGCAATTTAAACCTAGTTAGTGGTTCAGCCTTCAAGATTTAATAAGAAACGTAATGAGAGTACTCTGACCTTTCCATTTAAACTGCTCTTCTTCAAAGCTCACATGCATACTCAAAATTTCTCGTCAAAATCACAGACTACCTTCTAATTAAAAGTTGGGATAATATAGGGATTAATTCATTTAGAACAAAAAAAAAAAAAAGAAATGTTACATTTGCAGTAGAGCTTATTAATAATTTAAAAGGGAAAAAATATCATGCATTCTGCTCATGGGAAGTGAGAGGAGCAGTGATTTTTAAAATGTAGATTTTTGATTACTGAATTAAATGATCTAGAACTGAAAACTCATGTTTAAAGAACATGAAACTTTGTTTTAAAATACAACCCTCATTTTAAATTATTTGCACACCTGAGACACACTGAAAGCTGTTGCTGTACACCTAATTAATGAGCCATATATATTTGAACATCTGTATTTCATTCTTCATTTATTTTGTTGCTCATCCACTTGGAGAAAAAACACTAGAAAACATTTAAATGAATATCCATTCAGTGGATAAAATAGCAGTTGTCTGGTAAAGGATCATTTATTCTATGTATGGTTTGCAGCTGAACGACCTTCTGACAACACCTACTTTCTGTCCTCTACACCATCAGCTCATGAATATAGTATGTTGTACATTCTGAGGTATGTAAAATTCAACTGCCTCAGAGTGGAACACCATTGACTTTGTTCACATGCTGTGCTAGGAGATGGTCTGGATAAACTCAAACTAACTATTGCTCAGAGCTGGCTACTGCAAACTATACATCAGGTGAAAAAACTTATCATCCACTGTCCTCATTGTGATTAAATAGGAGATACCATCAAGCTCTTTCTTCTCTACCATTCTAGACCACAGACTCTTTAAGAAAGATACGTATGTTTAACTATAAGGCATATAGCAGCTTTTGCGTTAGGCTTTGTTTTGATTTGTTTTTTCCTCTGAGTGCAGTCACTGCACCTTTTGCATAGTTACTGAGTACAGACAACTGTTTGCAGTCTTGGTGGAGATAGATCCTGCCACAGTCACATTGCCATCCTCAGCTGGAGCCTCTTAGTGACCTGCCTTATTGACTGACATTTCGATATTGAAAATGCAATGATGTTTGGTAAATATCTCCCAGAAGTATTAGAAATGTTTACAAATAATAAAATTAGCCATGATAGTATCAGGGAAAAAAATGGATTTATGTATATTAAACAGAAGTTTAATACTCGCAGTGCCCAAAACAAAATTGAGGGAAGGAATTTAACAAAATGAGTCATACTTTACAAGCATGTAACCCTGAGCTCTATGGTTAATAGTGTGTATGACAGTCTGACTATCATAAACTTGATGCCATACATGAATGTACTTAAGGACCATTAAAGCAAACATCAAAACATGCTATTTCAGCTTGACTTGGTTAAATTTTCATACTTACTAAATTCAGTAGGCACACACATATTTTACACATTTCAATGAAAGCCTGGCATCTCTCATTTAATTTCTTCTGAGCTTACAGTAATGAAATGAGTCTATTGCCAGAATTTTTCAGTCACTGAGTGACTGAACTGTAGTACCATAAAAGTTTGGAAAATATCTACCAAGAGAATTTACTCAATTATCTAAGAGCTAACAGGAAATAAACACATGAATCAAACGGCTTCCTGCAAGGGGCAATCCAAGGGATAGTATTTCTGCTGGTAAAACAAAATGCTTCTGAACACTAGAGAAAGGGTTGAATACTCTGGGCACTGACTCCAAGTATGTTGTATCACTGCATCCCAGGTTGTCAGCTGTTTACTCTATATTCTCTGCTGAGAGGCATTACACTCATGTCAGTTTAGGGGAGTCAAGGATTTCAATCCTTGTCCTCAAACTGAAGTACTCCATCCATTTTGAAATATTTACTCATACAAATTTATATTGCAAGTTTTAGTTTGCTCAATGGAGAGACACAAGTTAAAGAAAAGCCATTTTCAACCAAGAAGATGACTCCAAAAAAATACTCAGTACAAAATATAATCTTATATTCCTCTTCCACCCATGTTACTTCTAAATGTTTCTTTCATTCAATGAACACCAGTCAAACATATGAAAAATTAATCATATTCAAAAAAATTCATTATTTCCTAAGCATGTGTTCAAGAGACACAAAGGCTTTCATCAAAATACAAGCATTAAAAAACTACGTTTAGGGACAAGACTTAACACTCTGACCTAAACAGACTTAATCCATCTCAGTTCTGTCCGCACTGCAGCGACACATTAAATACCTGAGCCATGTAGCACTGTGGATACACTTTTGCAAAGATCAAGTTGACCAGTTTGAAATTAATTAAAAAATAATATTACATTCTAGTCCCCTTATGGGGTAATTTAAATGATTACATGTTTTGAGCTTAAAAGGTCAGAGAGTGAGCATACACTGATATGACAGTCCTATTACTGGGTGTCTGTCTGATCTGAGCATCTTCTATGGTATGTGTAGAAAAACATAATTGCTTGATCTAAAATAGCGTTATGAAAGAAATGCTGACTTTATGAAAATTAATGCTTCACAGGAAAGTATTAACAGCAATTCTGTTGTTATTTTTACAGTAAAAAATCCCACAAAAATAAATATGTTTTGGTTGAAATGCTTTGTTTCAGCTTTACAATTCTGATAATAAATTGTAAGTATATTACTTGAGTTGTTACAATAAAATTCAAGACAACCATGCAATAAGAATTCCTCTAATAGCTATATTCGTATTTTTGAGGGTACCTATTTTCATTCTCATTTAATGTGAAATTTCTGTTCTCTGTCTTTCACCAAGTGAAAAAAAAGGGGTAAAATGTATGGAGTTTAAGCTATGATCAGGTCTAGAAAGAGTAAGTTGCTGCTTAGATCCATTACAGTCAGATCATATGTTATTAGGCAGCATAGAAGTAATTCAACCAGAAATTTACTGTGATATACTAACTGGTGAAATTTTATGTATAAATAAGAATAACAGTAAATATAAATAAGAAAAAAATTTATGTATAACAATAAAAATTGTTATACTTAAGAAAATAATAATTACATGTATTAATTACATACAATATATTTATATGTACATATATAACTACAATAATTCCAATAATATATAATAAAATACATTTTACCTTAAAAACATTATGTATAATAAGATGTAACATTCATACATATTCATATATATAAATAAGAATAAATAAATAGTAATTTGTACAAATAAACTTGTAGAAAACTGTAAGGTACACAGGCAGGTATTGACAAGTTTCTTATTTTAGTTAAGTCAGTTGACCTGCTACCAAACCTCTGCCCAGTCCCTCACTTGTAACACATGGAAATGCGTTTGCAAAGGTGAGGCATTTTGTCTAACTTATTTACCTAATACTCCAGTGTTTATTTTAAAGCTTTTGTTTGGTTGGTTCAAAGATAAAGTTTTTGCTGGAATGTATTTTATTTCAATTAACAAGAAACACTAATATGTAAAAAAGCTATTATTAGTCAGTACTGAATAAACAGTGAGTCTGAAGAATTCTGTGTCAACCGGTATTTTATAAATCATGAAGGTATACTGCCATTAGCAAACCAGATGTCTGTTTTCTTAAGATCCCATGCTAATAATGTATTTCTTAACAAGTTAGGAAAAATATAGTTTGAGAATAATATCATCACCTGCAAAATCAGTAGATTATTTGCATAAATACACACATGCATACAGAAAATCACTGATATTCATCTGCCATATATTATTTCTTAAACTTACAGCACGCAAATTCTCAGTGCAAAGGCTTGCAACATGTGATATTTTAAAGATTATTATATATGGCCGTTCATGATCGAAACGACATCTAATTCTGGGAGAAGTCATTAGATTGTCAGTCACATAAGTGTCTAAAACAGTCACTGGTGGCAACCTAGCTGAGCTGTACTGGTGCTTAACAGCTCCCTTTCAAACAATTTTCCATATTAACCCTCAGTGAAGGATTGAGCAGTCATTAAAGCACCACATAATATATGTCAATCCATTCACACCTTTTCATATGACTCCAGAGAACACTGGCTTTGGAAAGAGGATGCACTGAATTTTCAGTCTACAACCAAAAGAACACCAGTTTCTTGGCCCTCCTTGGACTTTATAACCATCTGTGGATTTCTGGCAGACAAAGTGATGGAACAAAAACATAAACCACCTCATAGTAATACAACAACACAACTCAAACCTTTGTCAGAAATAGACCTGAACTGTAACTTCCCCCATCTTCTAATCATATGCTATGACACTGTCTTTGTTCCTTAACAGCTAAAAGAACAGGGAAGCAGCTTCCTTCTACTGTTGCTTTACATTCAAAAGACAGGCGGGCATAAAAATTTCTGTCTCTGTCCCTCAGCCTGTGGCATCAATCTGTCTATGCACATTGAGATTGATTTTCCCCATAATTTTTGAATGGACACTTGGGTACATAAACAAAATTAATACGATCATAAGCATGAAATATTACTCTGATAACCATTTAGATTCCTGGAGTAAATGTTATCTTGCCACAAGATATACTCCACTTTTCAGGTTTTTATAATTCAACTGTAATATTCATGGTAGGCTGAACCTGACATACAAATATCTGAAGGAAAATGTTTTATACATTTTCATATGCTATAGGAGCTTAAGAAACAAAAGAGCAGATGTGTTCTTTCAGTTGTTTATTACTTACAAACACTTGTTTGAAATCCCTTGTATTTAGGGGCTTGAGAAAAAAGGCACTGTAAGAACAGCAAAGTTTATTCTACTGCCCTTGCAAAGCTCAAGTGGAGCTGTTGAATTACAAAAAGGAAACCCTGGCCCATTAAGTCAATGCCAGAACTCTCACAAGAGCTACTCGTTTGCAAGTGGTCCAACTTGTTACCAAATTCTGTAGCCTTGTCTGCTCATTTGCATCTCTCTTACCTAGCAGCTTTATACCACACCAATCTCTATTTTGTATTACACACAATTTTCCATAAAAATACCAAAAAATACAAAGTATTCCATTTCCCTGAAGTCCTCACTGGGAGAAAACACCTTTTCAAAACAACAATAAAAAGGAACAAAACTTTTCCTTACAGTATTAATTTTTAATGCAAGTAAATATAAGAAATTTTATCCCCTGAGCTGTGTTCCTTAGGAAGTAAAACAGTCCACATATTTGTCATCTGCCTCGATTTTCAACTACATATCTGAGTCACATTTATCTTTAAAAGGATAGTCAGGTATTTAATTCATTCCCAGTCCGTAGCAGTCCATCACAAACAGCTACAGTTTGGAGAGTTGTGAAAGTATGCCTTAGAAAACCACAAACCTAACATGAAAGCCCCCAAGGAAGCTGAAGAAACAAAGGAGATTTAAGTATTAATAGACACTGCAAACAGTCCTGTTCCCTCATATCAGTTGTTTCCATACATACAAGAAAACCATCCAGCTGTAAATTAGCAGAGCAAATTAACTTTTGAGGCATTGCTAAATTGCGGTCTAGCTGCATACCATCACCTATGTCAGTCCACACCCAATATGACCATTGCTCAAAAGCAAACAAGCCACACGAGCATGTCATAGGAAATGTTCTGCCATGTGCTGGAGAGCATGGATGATGGTATCTAGGCAACAAAGATTTTGAAAAAGAAAACATTATGGAGGTTCTTTAAAGGCTTTTACAAACTTTAGGGCTTTTACAGTTCTGAGTTCATTTTACCATTAACAATTCTGAAATAAAACAATCTTGGCTATCCAATAAGGAAAGAGAAGAAAAAAAATGATCAGTCACACAGTCTGTGGAATGCTTCTCATACGTATCAAAACTGGAGACCTAATACAGGCTTTCCATGATCAAAGTTGCTCTCAAAATTAACTGTTTCAAACTGCAGACTCTGTAAAAGCCTTTCATGTTACCTGTGTAAGTGGATAATGAACTGATTTTTCACAATGACTATGTAGCAGTAGAAAAAGGTATTTTATAATATAAATGCAGCTTACCTATTTTTCTGGATCATAAGGAATAGTCAATACTGACTAGCCTGAATGAAACTCAAGAGGGCTTGTGAAATACAATGTCAGAAATAGTACTCGAAGCCAACTTTTGAGATAGAGAAAAGCTGTTACTGAACTTCTGCTCATTTTATAGAGATAATTTCACATCAGAAATAAATAATGCAGGGGAGTCTGCTGGTAGTCTCCAACTCCTCAGCTATTTGACAATATGCCAGGAGGCTACCTGCTGAAGACATCTTGAGTGATTTCCCCAGAATTAAGCAGTATAGCCCGCCCGTACGCTCTACTCAAGTCACAGCACGATGTGACATGGCAGGGATTCAGAAAAGCCATTAAAAAAGAACAAAAAAAAAAAACACACACACAAAAAAAAAACAAAAACAAAAAAAGAAGCTGTCTGCATTTCAAACTAAATAAAGGTTAAAAAATGCAGAAGTAAATTCCTTGCTACTTCACCGCTCTGCTCTTCTGATACTATTCAGAACCTCAAGTCTCAGAAAGCCCAGCACATTGACTAACATCTATTATATGTTGTTTGTTTTCTTGTTTTCCCTACAGGAGCAAATAGGTATGCCTTAGGAAAGGATTCTTTTCTTTTGTTAAGAAGTAGGATCTTGGATTTGGACTGCCTTTCGGCTACCTTTTGTTTTACCTCTGGCCTTTGCTGGGGGCTGGCTATGCGTGTTGATGGAACACACTGCCAGTATTGTCAGGTAACTTCAATACTATCCAAGACATGAAAAAATTTTGATTTTTTTTTCTTCATCTTCGGTTTCAAAAACTAAAAGACAGCTCATATTGTGCGTAGGTTCCTGCTTATGACAGTCCAGGCTGCCAACAGATTGCTAATCTGATAACTGGTCTATTAAAAGATCTTGAGGAGACAATTTCCTCTTTCTTTCCAGCTACAACTTGGGAAACTTATTCCCTTATATTGAATCACTAATAGTATAAATTACTGCCACAGTACCTAAAAGGATAATGTTCCTTAACTCAGTTCCACATTCAAAATGTATTCAAACTGCCATCTCATAACCACTGCCAAGGATCATAACATAATCTGTTAAGATACAATATCCTAGATTGGGGAAGTTTTCTATGTGAGAAGATAACAAAACACACCAACTTATGGCTCAAAAAAAGTAAACACAAGCTGGGAAGTTGACAGATGAAAACAATGTGGCACCAGCAAATGTTCCTGTCTACCCGACGTATCTTTAATACCATATTTGCTAGGTGGACAGATATAGACAGAGGAGCCTATACAAAAACAGCAGCTGCAGACAGAAAAAAAATACTAACAAATTAGTTGTTCTCTACTCATTTAATACTACAGGGATATCACTCCTGAATTCGGTTTGTATTATAAAATACCATTAGTCCTAATGAGGCAGAAGAACTTCTAATAAGCCTTTCCATCAGAGTCATCTTTTTTATGCAAATGTAGAGAGAAGTTACTTCCCACAACAACATCAAGTAATTATTCCTCAGTGTCAAAAGAAGCTACCACCCACTTTTTTCTCACACAACCCATATGAGTTTGGTGATTAACCCATCTCAGCAAGCCTGGAAAACAGATGTATTATTACATTCTTACTTGTACTAAGGTAATTCTTAGGGTTCCAGAAACATGGTAGTGTCCTGCTGTACTAAGCACTGTAAAAAAAAGCAAAACCAGAAGATGCTTCCTTTCCTTAAGTTGTACTGAATTGCCAGCCTATCAGATAAATATAGGATGATATGACATCTCTTAGAAAAAGACATTAAACTATCTATCAGCCATTATTAGACTGCTGGGTTCCCATAGATGGAGTCTGTGGCACCAAGTTCCCAAACTGTTACTGCCCCTCCTGCTCATTTGCCAATATCCTCAAAAGGGAAAACAGGCACAGACTGGTTAAGCCACCCAGTTGCAGCAATAGGTAAAGGCTTCTCCACTCCTCTAGCTTCTGCACCAGCCTGAAAATTACATTTTTCTCTCTCTAGAAAACATACTGCCCCATAATAGAGCAGCACACCTGTACAGCAGATACTATGAGAGAAGCCACCTCTCCTCCAAAATTCCTGAGCCAGCACAGGCTGAGGATAGAAGTAATCAGCCAAAGTGTTCCTACACATAGAGTTTATAGTTAACTAAAAAATAGCCCCAAAAGGAAGAGCAATAATGATCTCAAATCCCACTTGCTTTCTTAAGTCCCTTCCTAAAATAAAACTAGTGAATCAAGAACTCCTAGCGTTCTGTCTAAACATATTTTAAGAAAGGTGAGCTTACAAAGCACTTAGAAAGTTAATTAATGTAATTAATAAGGATAACACAAAAAGCTTGAATAATAAGCCCTTGTGAGATAAGTATGTCAATTAAACAAAGGTACAGACTTATATGTTAGTAACTCACTGACTCACCCAGTGTCAAAAAACATTACATGATAGACAGTGCTAAAAGCCCAGTTCTTCATTATTGTAATTTCTCTATTGCTCCAGGTGGTTGACACAGCACTTCAGGCTTCTAGGTCTGTGGCCAAACGAGGGTTTTGAGCACCCAAGTAATTTTTAACACATACTAAACAAGAAAGAATTATGTTTACGCTTGCCAACATTTTGTATATTTTTTAATATAAAAATATATTAATTGTCAAAATGTCAACGTTTCTCTATATGCTTCTGGCATTCTAAACCAAACTGCAGTAAGGAAGAGAAACATCTTTTAATTATTAACTGCTTCTCTAAAGACGATAAACAGCAAGTAAAAGGATGTGAACTAGTAGTCCAACAAATGATTTAATGAATAAGAAACAGAGACAAGAAAACTAGAAACTGACAGTTCCTCAAGCAACTGCATTATCAGCAATGCTTGGCTGATAAAAGGTGAATTGGGCAGGAGGAAGCAACAATATCTGTGCTGGAATTCTATGTGAGGGATCATTAATCTAAGAATAAAAACTGTCTAATTCCTATCAGAGCATACACAGACCGAAAAGACACCGTGTGAACTGCAGGACACTTTCTTCTGTAGGTTTTGAACAAAAACTTACTTTTCAGACAGCTGTCTAGAGCTGGAAGTACAAAATACTACACAACCAGGTAAGAAACAAGAAAAAAAGGTGCTATGCAAGAAAAGCAACCAATTGCTACCAAATCATTTTGCTTTCTCTAGTCATGTTAACTGATAATTTAGTTCAACTAGACTGAATGAGATAGTATTAATGGGTCAGAGAACATACATAGCAAGGTTATCAGAACACAGATCAGGTTGCAGATCCTAAATACTAAATGTTTCTCAGAAACAGGGAAACTGTGCGTGGTTTGCAGAAGAGTCTGATTTTGTTAAAGGAGCATCTTTTGAAGTACAAGCTTCAGATTTAAACTGGCATAGGAGAATAAAATTCAAAGAGCACAACAGAAAATAAAGATGACTGCCTAAAGCATGTAGCATCTCACATCTGGTTGGGTTACCATCCTGGGACTGATGACACACATTGGACTGTAGGCAACGAACTGAATTTTGTCAAACAAAATCAGCCAACAGGAGAATTTAAGCAAAGACCTTTAGAACCAAGAGCATTAAGTTTTATCTTCTCAGACAAAGCTGTATTGTTATGTAAGCAACATAAAGCAGAAATGTTAGCACAAAGGTTAACTTTACTGGAATAAAACCAACAACCATCTCAGAGCACAACCACCACTATATATTCACCAAATCCATTGCTACATCCACACTAGGATTTTAGTTTGGCTCACAAATGCACTGCTAAAGCAAAACCTCCTAGTTATTGCAACCTAGCATGCTTTTGTGTATGTTGCAGAGTCCTCTCCAAGCATACAAACTGTATTTCTTTTGCAGGAAACTAAACTGGAAGACAATCCTTGAGGAACACACTCAGCTAACACACATTCAGTTCATGGCACAGAGAAGAACTAAGTCAAGGTAAGATCCCCAAACCTGTATAATGTTATATGAGTCCTCAACACCATTTCCTTTCTTAATTTCCTTTCTTACTCCAGTGCTATCAAATCATGCTACCTGTTATGTTAATAACAGCCTATATGTGTCATAAGTATGTATACAAATTGCATCTGGAAAATCCTCCTGACACGTGTTAAGTGCATCAGGTTTGGATGCAGCAGGGTGAAGGAGAAGTGAGATATCTGTTGAACCAGTAGTAAAAAAACCCCAAACCTTCAGCCTGAGTTTAATAGAAAGAATACAAGTAGAAATGCACTTCTGTCCCTTGCATTTCTTCCTGTGACAGAGTTCAGTCATGGAAGACACCTACACTACGGTACCTGATTGCTGTTTAGAGACAGGGATTTGAAGTATTAACACTATGTTACAATACCCAGGCTTCACTTTTGCCTGAAAGCTGAAAGAGATACAGTTTAAAGAAATTTGCTTGCCATTTGCTACTAGTTCAAAAGAATTCAGGTCGCTACCCCATGGGAGAGACAATAAGGGGTTTAAAACTCCTTAGGCTTTCATATGAGCTCTAAACTGAAAAAAACCAAAACATAAACAGCCCTAAAGCTAAGCCTAACATAAACTGTAATATTAATAAATAAACTCTCAATTTCAAACCACCAAAATACTTTAATTGCATGTAATATTTGAAAAGATTGAACACATGTATCCAAGCTAGTCTATTATTTCATTCTGTTTCCCAGTTTAGGAACTGGACAGTTAATTCCTAACACTAGTACAGCTGGTTTATAGCTAAAAGCATTTCCCTTGGCCTAGATTAAATGGTGTTTACTTGAAAAAGTCAATAAAGTATACCCAGGGAAAACTGAAGTATGAAACAGATTTCTTACAGTGGAAAACCACCAGATATCCTTGACAGTAATTTGCCTCCTTATTGACTGCTTCAACCCAAAGGTCAAGGGATGAATGAGCCCTGACACACTTAACTATGGGATTTCTTTCAAACTCAGATACTCCCCAGATTTAGTACTGTATTAGTCTATTGAAGTCTTCAACAGTATGTGAAAGAGAAAATGGTTCAGTCGCTCTAAGGTAAGGGGAAATACTTAAGTTTTGCCTTTTGTTTCCTACTTAATTCCTACAGTAAACAAAAGCACACAAGTTAACATTCCAAACCATACTTGCCTAAAAGCACTAGAAATTAACCCAGGTAAACAGAGAATATAGGAAAAACATCAGAGTTCTAATAAATTTTCTTCCAGAAAGACCAACATATTTTTCTATTTCACTGTGGTTAGACATACTCAGTAAGTTTAGAGACTACAGGCATCTTTAAAACCATATTAAAAGCTACAGATTATATAAAACTCTCAGAAACATCACATTACTTCAATTCATTCCTCAATAAAGTTGTCATTGTATGTATTGTAGTCTCAGTAGACATGATCCTTGGAAATAAAAGTTCATTGTTGTTCAGATCTCTTGCTACATTTCGTATATTTTGCCTATTTTTCCTGCCCTGACTAGGAATTGGAGCAACAGATTGTAAAATAAATCTACAAGAGGTCAAGAAGGTGCCGTAAATTATTTCTAGATGAATAGTTTGCAGAAAACCACTGGCATTTGAGAGGACATGTGATGAGAAGGGTGTCCAAATACAGCAAAACCCCAGTAACTGCACATCTCTCAGAAGAAAAAAGAGTATCTGAAATATGAATAGCTAGAGTCTATTACAGATTATCTGATGGTAAGGGGATGCCCTTGGACTATTTTTGTACCTCAAATTCATCTGCAATATCACCATTCTTTAAAGAAAGAGATAAAGTAGCTCATGTTTCAAAACACCACATTATGTCTTCTCTTTGAGAAGGTTGGATATTGCATATCAGTGTTTAGAAATAATGACATGACATCTCTTAAGTTTTGCTGTGTGGCAGCATGCCTAACAAGGGGTTTATGAGACGGGACATCAACCCTGTGGCAATCCATCAGGCTCAGTGCTGCAATCCCCAAAGCCCAAGAGCTTGCAGTGGTAGTTTTGTTAGGCTTCTTCAAAAAAGAATATTTTGAAAATGTCCTTTCTCTGAATACCTTTTCAATCATAACTATTTTCATTTGGGAGAGGGAGGGCTTCAGCTTTTTTTAAGTATTGCTATTAATCTTCTCCCATATAAAACATACACATAATATTTAACTGTTTGTACTCCAAACTATGGAGAAGCTATTCTCCAAAGATTATGAAGCCGCAGGAGAAAAGAGAGAAGCCTCTGGTGCAACTTAAATTAGCAAAATACCACAGCTACCTAGAATTTACCTTGTTGGACAATAAGGCAGATACATTTTTTGTGAGTACATAAAATACTCTCTATACTTTTGAAAAAATAAGGGTCAATTCCCTGGAATATTTTGAACAGGAAAATGATAACCTATAACACTGAATATTGTTCACACTAGATAAGCTGCTCAGATACATTAACCTAGAGATGCCAGGAGTCACCTTGCTGCATATTGCAGATATGTTGCAACAGTGACCTTATTGTCTGATCACTGGTGTATTATAATGATAAACTTCTGAAGGGTGCTTGAGTTGCTTCTGTCCTTCAAAACATTTGCTGGGAAAAACTGGGAAGATTTGCAGTTAGTCTATGCCAAAGGCATTATGAAACCTGTATGTAACTCTTTAGGGATGAGTGTTTAGATAACACTCTTAAGCTGGTTTGTACTTCTAGTCTATTTTATGTCCTGATGTTCTCTATAGAAACAATCTAGCTGATAGAATCAATGAAAAGAGGTACAAAATTGCTGATGAGACAGTGCTAAGCAGCAGTTCAAATAATTTAAGATGACACAGGGAGGATTATGAGGGACTTAGGTACTGAAAATTACCAAGTGTTTGTTGGCATTCAGGGTAGATGGCTACAAAATTAGCTGAGGCATTTGAAATAGCAGTTGAAGGACACAGAGGTTTTGGACAATGTCCAGTTAGAAAGCAAACTTTTAACAATAATTAACTGTTACTGTGGAGCCATGCAAGTTAGTACTTGTTTTCACTATGGAAAAAAACATAAAAATTTAGTGATTTGTAGACGGTTTATATTTATTTCAAGGGCATGGATAAAATAACTGAGTAAACGTAAGAAACAAATCAATGATGGAAAATACATAATGATTTGAGGGTTTGTTCAGTTGTTTTTAATTAGAGCTGTGAGAAATGGTAAATCTAACACATACTGACATTCAGGGGGCACAACCTCACTGCCAGCCCAGTAAACTCTTTTTCTAGTGCTGTGATCATTTCAGAAAACATTAACTGTAGAAATTAGAATCTTTTCCACAGACAAAGGGCAATAAGTACAACAAATCTTTGCCTCTGTTTACTCAGTAGTACCTAGATTAGAACTGAGATAATGAAACAATAAAATCAAATTAAAATAGTTTTGATTCATTGATTGGAAGTAGAATTTACTTCTCTAGAAAATAAGATTTAATGGGCTGATAACTGTAAAAAGCAAAATTTTGGCAGCAGAAATCAAAAGCAGCCCTGGGAATTTCTGCCTAAGTATTTGCTTCCTTAGGAAATGAATCTTTTTCATTTATATACAGACTGACTTTTTGTCAGCTATTGTGGAGAAGCTTCTTGTCCCAGCTAGCAAGTAACCACTAACAAGTTGTGTCCAAACACTGCTAGTCTCTGCAACATAAACCACCAGTACAGCTATTCTTGAAGAATATCCTAAATCCTGAACTTTCAGTCAAACACACAATAGTACTTTCAACATCTATACGGTAACCTGTGATAGACAGCAATTAAAAAAATTTGGGAAGCTGCTAAATATGCTGCTTTTTCTGCACCAAGAAAAAAAAATAGTCTCATTTGAGATGCTACAAGTTACGTCAAAAATTTCTGTCGGAATTTATATAATGGATTATGACTATGTGTCATTTTTAGCTCAACGGTTTCTGAGGAGAATATGCTTTAGGGAAAGTCAAACACCAAAATCCCCAATACTCTGTCTCGAGGAATAGCTATGAGGAAGTTAAAATCAACATTAAAGCCAAGAATATTTTGAGGGCTGATGAGCATGGATATCCATCAGATGTCCAAGTGACTTTTTTTTAGCTCAGTGACTCATCTTGACAAGTCTAAACACACTCTTAACCTGCTTGTAACCCTGTAGCATGAATTTGCTGTAAAGGCTCACTTAGGAGCTCATGGCCTATCCTCACACAAATCCTCATTCTGAGGTGAGCCCACAGAGGTGCTGTTGATCACTTCGAAACGCCCTCTTTTCTGTTCCTGCCCAGCTTAAGCCTGGTCCTTCTATGTGGCTGATATGAGATTTACTTTTTTACACATTTATGTAAAATGTCATCAAGTTGTCTGCAAACAGTGAGTGCATGTGGAAAATTCAGTGCTTTCAATAGCCCAACATATTACATGGTAAGCACTTCATGCACTTAAGGTTCTTTTCATAACCCAACATAATGTATCATGCCTTACTTGGGCTAACAGTATCAGCTTGTGAACACAAACATTTATTTGAAATTTAAACAAACTCAGACTTCTTTAAGGTTAATCAAACCCAGCCACACACATTTCCAGTGGCAGGCATCTCAGAAAGAGAGAGGGGACAGAAGGGAAGTCAGAGAAGGAAACCCTTTCCAATTCCTTTCCTTTGTAACTTGGCTTAAAGTCTGTTGGTATAAACAATGTAAAAGGCATCATCTCAGAAAACATCTGCCAGGTTAGATGCCTCAATCCTTCTTGAAAATAGGGGTTATATTTTTCTTTTTCCAGTCATTGGTAACTTCGCCTGACTGCCATGAGTTTTCAAATATGATGGACAGTGGCTTAGCGATTTTATTCACCAGCTCTTTCAGCACCCGCAGATGGTTTTCATCAGGTCCCATGGACTTGTGCACATTCAGGTTCTTAAGATGATCTCAGACCTGAGCCTCTCCTACAGTGGGCCTAAGGTCTTCATTCTCACCATCTCAGATGGAGATATTACAGATAGCAGGATGGTTGAAGTACCCCATTAGGACAAGGACCTGTCAGCATGAGGCTGCTCCTATCTGTCTATAGAGTGCTTCATCCACAGAGTCCTTCTGATCAGGCGGTCTGTAACAGACCACCACAGTAATGCCCCCATCACTATTCTCCCTTTGATCCTGATCTACAAACTCTCTGTTGATGGAATACCTGTCCCCAGACAGAATTCCATACCTTCTAGCCTTTCACTCACATAAATAGCTACTCCACCTCCCTGTCTGCTTGGCCTCTCTTTTCTATAACCTTCCATTCCAACACTCCATTCACAGGAGCCATCCCACCACGTTTCTGTGATGCCAACAATATCATATCCCTTTAGCCATGTACACATCTCTAATTCCTCATGTTTATTCCCTATACTACAGGTGTTTGTATAGAGGCATCTGAGCCAAGCTCCAAATAAATTATGCTCAGCCTACATAGAAAATATTCTGGTTTCTTCATTCTTGTAATAGGAGAATACAGGAAAATGAAAATGCCAATACTGTCCATCTTAAAGTTCACAAAATCTCAGAAAAAAGCACTGTTTATCAAAGACAACAGCTTTGAATACATGCACTTTGAAACAGAAATGACCTAAAGCATGTGTGCTTCTTAGCATGCTAATTGCTACATTTCTGAGTAGTGATATAGTTCTGCTTAACTGCTCTGCTTGTACAATGCATACACTCCACAGTTAAAATCCCCCAAAACATCAGAAAGAGAATTCTAATTATATGTTTCACTGACTTTCAGAAAAATAGTATGCACTACTGACTCTCAGGTGCCATAATAAATGCTGCTGGAGGCTGATTTTCCCCCCTGAACTAATTTACTCTCTTTAAATAAGTTCCCCTCTAGTTGGAGAAAAAAAATATTTAGGAAAAAAGTGGAAGGCAGGTGTATTTAATATAGATGACTGCTGGAGAATGGCAAAGGGAAGCCCACACATTTTAGTTAAATGGCTCTACTCATCTAATATGAACAAACTTTACCTGAACATTACAACATTCGCTGCAGATGTTGTTCAAAACAGCTTGGGAAAGCCAAAGAAAAAAAAGACAAGATTAATATTTTTTAAGGACTCCTCACAGTTGGTAGTTTATAGAATTATAGAATCATAGAATAGCTAGGATTGGAAAGGACCTTAAGATCATCAAGTTCCAACCCTCCTGCCATAGGCAGGGACGCCTCGCTCTAAACCGTATCACCCAAGGCCTCGTCCAACCTGGCCTTGAACACTGCCAGGGATGGAGCATTCACGACCTCCCTGGGCAACCCATTCCAGTGCCTCACCACCCTAACAGGAAAGAATTTCTTCCTTATATCCAATCTAAACTTGCCCTGTTTAAGTTTTAACCCATTACCCCTTGTCCTATCCCTACAGCCCCTAATGAAGAGTCCCTCCCCAGCATCTCTATATGTCCCCTTCAGATACTGGAAGGCTGCTATGAGGTCTCCATGCAGCCTTCTCTTCTCCACGCTGAACAGCCCCAACTTTCTCAGCCTGTCTTCATACAGGAGGTGCTCCAGTTCCCTGATCATCCTCGTGGCCTATTCTGGACTTGTTCCAACAGTTCTATGTCCTTTTTATGTTTGTTCCTCCATTTCTGCCCCTTGATAATGAACTGACTCCGTTTTAGTTCACATCTGAAATTCTTTTGAAGAGTTTTATATATATATTTTACAGAAATTTAGTATATAAACAAGTAGAAAAGTAATTTACATTTTTCCTCCACATAGACTCAGACAGTCCAAGCCAGATAATTTTGCTCCACACTCCCTCTACCTAAGAAGTATTAGACATCAGGGATATTGAACTATTTCTGCAAGCATCCATTAAAGACAGTCTAAGGTTCCTTCTTCAACACATCACCATCCCACACCTTTTCCCTTCCCCTAAATAAACTTTATGATAATTTTGTTCCCAGCTCCTACTTTTTGACTTGATGAAGCTGACTTTCTAATCAGGAAAGGTAAACTTAAAAGTCAAGTGCAATCAGGGATTATTAGGCAAGTGATGATCAAAAGTATTTAAAGACAACAACAAATGCCATACAAGTATAAAAAACAAACACCCCTTAAACTTAAAACAAATGAATTTCACTATCTTTGTTTTGATTTATCACATAAATAACCTAAAAATGGATTTATTTTGCTCCTCTCTTACCTACTCTTAGGAAACATTTTTGAGAGGGGTATCTAATCACAGAAACTCTTCATGAAATCTGATATTCTAATTACAGCCTGCATAGAAAGCAAAGACTGGACAGAACTAGAAACTTAACTCCCCCATAATTTGCCATGTTTCAAATCAAGTGTGTAAGTACTTTGATTGATACAAAGTGAAGAGCTCTTGATACTACATATGCATACTGCCGCCATTCTGTCAATACTGGCTGTCAGCTCTGCAACAGGACATATGCACCAGAATACATACATGATGTTATGAACATCAGGGAGAAGGACTTTGCTTTTTTACTTGTAAGAAATTCCGATAAAGACTTACTCAGATAAGCTCGCAAAATACTATGTGTATAATACAATCCATCACATGTGGGAATGGAACAACAAAAGCAGATATAATTTCTTCTTCTACATCCCAATTTTTAAATTCTTTTAAAACCATTTGGTTTTGATTGTTTTTCTAAATGCAATCAGCAAGTTATGGAATATGAATCTGTGAGAATTAAGCTTTCAGTACCTTTAGCTCTATTTCACCCTGGAGACTGGACACTCTAATTGTAGTGCATTTTCCATTACATACTACAGGATTTTAGCCATAAGAGAACATAAACACACCATGGGATAGGTATTCTAAATGCATAGATGGCTCCTCCACAAAAACCTGGACCTCACAAGACTTGGAAATATGACTTGGTCACATGCTTCCAGCAAGATTTCAGAAAGTAATGAAATTAAATTATTAGAAGTATGATAAGAATATGATTATATCCCCTAGTGAAACATAGAATCCCACTGAAATAGAACCATTCCACACATAATCACCTGCAAAAAAAAAAAAAAAAAGACTCATATAAGGACATTTCAATGGAGGAAGAATCTTCATTGAAAAACTTTCATATTAGAAATTGCTTAAAGCCCCTCTTTAAAAATTGAGAAAGAATGAGCTCCACAACTAGAACATAAACAAAAGGTGAGAAAAATCTGCCTGCTGCAGGGCTTTGGGAGCTGACATGGCTTTCGGATAAACTGTGTTAAGTTGTGTGACAGAGTTCAATTCCCATCTTCTCCATAGGCGCTGACTGTATATGAACCTGTGACAAACCAGTTGACAAAATGACGGCATTTCAGAGTATTTAAAGAATGATCTGTATGCCCTTCCAGCTCTTCCAGTACTCCATTTAGTAGCTCCAAGTCCCAAGGCAAAGCACCTAGATTGCCCAGACTCTGTACTATAAGAGGTGACAGAAGTGGATTGTTTATGTGCTGCATGAACAATGTATATGATCTGACAACTGCAGAAAAGTCTGTTTAGATATATGTTTATATCACACAAATATGAATTTCAAGTCATCTTCTTCCACTTCTCTTCTAGGAAAACACTAGCAGCAAGGTCATGTGCACTGATGCCTTTTGCTGCCTGCCATGGCACTGCTGGCTGCAGCTCTGCACCTTCCTCCCCACATAATGATCCCTAAAGCCCTGACCTTTGTCTTTGGTACTGCCAAGGCTCTTGCTGCTGGCAGCAGCCCTGGCACCCCAGCAAGCAGCTGGGGAACAGAGGAGCACCTGCTTGCAAAGAGCTGACCGAGAAGAGAGCAAGCAGGGGGATCTTTCATACACAGAGATGAAAGTTTGTGTTTGTGAAGGCAAGTGCAGACATACAGGGTTGCCTCCATGCCCTTCCATCTGGAACTGGTAAATTAGATGATCCTGCATTTCTACACTTACTTCTGATACATTTCCATTAAGTATACTTTTCATAAAAGATACATTAGTTTTTAGAATGAGTTATTTTAGAATGAGATAGAATTTGGTTTTAGAAGGAGTTATTATTCTAAGTGGTGTCGTACAGTAAAAAAAATAAAGAAACCCAAGACTTATCAGTACATAACAGAGCTTGCTCTTGTTTTGTATCTCAGCAGCAATACCTAATTGCAACTTGAGCGATATAAACTCTGTAAAAAACTCCAAAAGTCTAAACTTTCCAATTGGAGAAAATAAAACAATTTCTTAAATGTTGTCTTTGCATACATAATAATTAAATCTAAAGTTTAAAGAATTTTCCTATTCTATTTGTGACTGTGTTTCCATGCCTCAGGATGATAAATATCTGTCATGCCTTTCCAAAACTTCAGGCTAAATCAAGGATCTATCGCAATTATTTTTTAATTGTCTTTTAAAGTTTCAGATGCTCATGGCAAAATAGTTTATCTAGAGAAATTATCAACAAAAAATGAATGGAAGAATGCTTATCTTTATTTGCAGTAGTTATACTTTACACCTGCCTTATACCAGACAGATAATTATCAACCAGTGTCATCTGAAGACAGTGCCAAAAATTTACATTAATGTTTAATTTTGGAACTGACTAATTGCATTTGCTATGGGCTCTTAGGGGAATTAGCATGTGAAGTTCATCCTCCACATTTCAATTACAGATATAACACAAGTAAATCAAGCCAAGTAAATATTCTCTCAAATCAACCTCATATATGCCAATGTCTGCTTGGATTTTTCAAATAATAATCCATGCATAGCAAGGAATACTTGGGGCTTGGAGTTTTGTGTGTTTGGGAGGTTTGTGTGTGGGGGTTGGGGATGTTTTTGTTTTCTGTAGGTGTTGGGTGGGTTTTTCAGTCTAGTATTTTGCCACACAAATTTACATGGGTAAGAATTTATTTAAAAGAGTCTTACCTTCTACTCCCCATGTCTGCATTTTTTTTTCAAAACTCTTTCCTATTCATTTGAATATGAGTGGTGCCCTTCACATTTTATGCCATTACTATGTATTGGTGATTTTGGAATCTACGATGCTGCATTATGCTCAATGATTTCTTTCATATGTGGTCACAAGACAAATTAAACTAAAGGCAACTGCCATGGTTCCATGGCAAAAACAGAGACTCAAGGATTTAATTACATCAAGTCTGGACATAAGCAGAAAACATAAAACACTGGTCTTTGTGGTCTGCATCAATTTTAGCAGCACAAGAGGGTAAGGGTGAGATTCACATTTGATCTGTCTAATGTCTTGTAATGACCTCCGTGTTCTGGGTTTTTTTGGATGCCTGCTGAAGTCTAGCACAAAGAACATAGGAAAAAAATTCGTCCTCTCAGGTTTCACAACTTTTCCTGCTCTAGTCAACTACAACACAATTTAAATTAATAACCTTGCAATCAAGGTATTTCCTTGTATACATCCTATCCTCAGAGGAGTTACTACCCATGATTTTAATAGGGTCCCAGAAGCAGACTGACACTGAAGCATCAAGATGCTGGCATTGCTGCCTTGGTGTCTACCATCGCCAGACAAATTCACAGCAACATGTCATAATGAACTGCCACATTTTAAGATTTCTGTGCCTGAGAGCCCTGAGTGCCCTGAGTGCAAGTAATCAGCCTCATCTAGCTCAACTCTACCACTGGAAGGAATGAATGGCACTTCCCCTTCACTATAGCAATGCACTCAGTGCCACAGCCATTATGGCACAGAGAGAAGGATCTCATTGTTATTGGCCTCTATAATTCTTATAATAATTCTTCTGGAAGAAGAATTAATGTATAAATATCTTGCAATATCACCTCTCCTTTGATTTGGTAAGCATATACATAATCACATCAGACACTAATTCATCTCTTTAGGTCACTGTTACTATCAGCAGCATCACCTACAGTAGATTCATTCATTTTTGATACTTATTTTACCCAAAATCTAATATATTGTGACCTAGGAAGTAATAGTTTTCACATCTTCCCAGAAAGGATAAATTAGCTACTTTGTAAATCATTAATTTACAGCCGTCCAGTCATCAAGGTTGTCGGCTACTATGATTATAAACCAGTTAGGATTTGTTCGTTTGTTCATTCATATCAATAACAATAATAACCTCACCATACTAAGAACTGATATTAAAATATCAGCTTTCAACCTAACAGAATGATTGCAGATTCTTATGTTTCCCGTACCATTTCCCAGCAGCTGCAGCATGGGTGTTAAGTTAAAAGAGTTAATTTTAAACACAATAGCCAAGCTGCTACTCATGCAGCTATCTCCCAGTGAACTACACCTACAGCTACACCCTGTTATTTTTTTTTCACTTCTCCATTCAATCATTCTCTGTTGGTTTGTTTCACTTCGCTGGTGATGTGTTGTTTTCTGTATCATACTTTCAGTCCAAACTTGTCATTAACTGTATGTTCAAAATTCTAGGCAAGAACACCTACAGACACAGAATACAATAATGTAATAGATTACATGTAATAGACACATATTTATGTTCACATTCACTTCTGGATTGGTTTGTGAATCCTTCAAGAGACATAGATAATGTGCTTGGTATTTTCCATGGCAGTTTCCACTATACATCTCCTTGGGCAATTTTATACAGACAGTGACTGAAGACCAAGTGAGCATAGTGATTTCTATAAGGATGAATGGAGTTTACATCCACAAGAACAGTATATTTTTCTCTGTTTGTAGTTATATTTCAGTGCTGGTGGTTGCTTAGTTGATGCACCCAAAATGCAACATCAAAAAGCCCCCATGTACTGAGAATTCTGTCTTTTCTGTTTTAAATACCAGAGGGCAGGCTGTAACTTTAGTGATTGTGGGGTAAATTAGATATCATTCAGGAGTAGAGATGAGTGATATTAGTGATGCTGTCTGCTCATTAATTATCTTTCTGGATACTGTTAGTGAGCACTACAAGCAAAGTACATTACATCCCATGCAAATTGCACACACATGATCCAGGGAATTTCTACAACTGTGTATCATGATTCCTATAACATAATATGCAGTATAGCCTCTCACTTTCTACATGCTAACTTCTCCAGAAAGAATGATAAACTTGATAAAATAAGTGAATATTTATTCACTTCCCTCCTCTTTTCAGTTTTAGAGACTATAGCAACCTTGAATTAACTTGAAAATTCACCTAACTTTTCCTTCCACTGCTTCTCCCCACAAAGTGCTGCAGCCAACTGAAATACTTAATTTGTTATCAAAAATTAATGAGAAAAATTACTTTAAAAGTAGATGTGACACTTCTTTTAAACACTATCATAACAAGTCAGATGACACATTCACCTGCTGCTCATGCATGGCAACAGTAAGTTAGGATAAGAAACAGATTTGTTAATGAGCCTTTAATTGCCAGGGGACTGAAGGCGTCTCCTTTTTTATGCTGTCATATTTCTAAGGCTGTACCCATTAAATGCAAATAAGGAAAAAGTCTTGATAAATAGAGCAGAAAAAAACGATGCATGGCTTGCGTTCTTACTGAATTTCAATATTATCTGAGGCCTGACCCTTTCTCTGGTTCCATGGCCAAGATGCCATTTGGCTGCTTAATTTTCAGCCTGTCTGCTAAGAACTGCTGTTCAGCGGCTTCTCCCACTTGTTGAGTAGTCATCCAGAGCCATCCACAGGCTCTCCACTCCACTTTGAGCCATTTTCTATGCATGTGATTTTTCTTACACCGAAAGATACATAATTTCACATTAACTTGAATAGCCAGGGCAAACCCATGCCCACTGGGAACATTTATGGCAATTTAATGATAATGCCTAATGAAGGATAAATGCCTGACCCCTATCCTGCAGTTTTAGAATGGCAGTAACTGAGATTAAAGGTGTTAAATAGCTTGACAAAGGCACCTAGTAACTCATACGTCTTCCAGACACCTGCTCCAGGGCTCTCTAGGTACAGTCCTGCCCATCAATTGAAGCCAGTTTTCACCTTGAGTTCTGGAGAAAACAAACAAAAGCAGTTCTAATCCTGTTTTCATCCTGTCTTTCTGAGGAAGGGAGATACGACTGAAGACAGAGCACTTGCCTGGCCAGCTGAGCTGCCACAACGAAGGTGGTGTTTTCAAAATCATTCTTAATTAATAAGCATATGAATTGAGGGAAGACTTCCAAGAGTGAAAGTCACTACTGAAACAGTGACTGACTATAAACCAACAGGACTAGTTCCTCAGATGCTATAAAAATCACAGTAACACAATCTGGCACTCAGTACATCCTTGTGGAATTGAATTACCTGGCTAAAAAAGGGAAAACTGCACTCTCCTGCCCACTACTCAGTTGCTAAAACCTCAAGTTTCTCATAATAACCTTAAAAAGAATATATTTTTATCTCCCGTTCCCCAGTTGTCTTGAGAACATTTCTCTAAACTATAAATGTAGTGATATTTCCTAGTTGGCTTACCCTTAAGAGCATTCTCTTTTTCTCAGAAATACACTCAGACAAATACAGCGGAGAAAACCGATAATCTAACATCAGCCAAATTCATGACAGCTGGAATCATAGATGGGAAATGCCTCAGAGCATGAGGTGAAAAAGCATTCATTTTTCTTTTCACATTAGCCAAAACCCCTTCCATGGTATCAAATGGGAGTAAAATCTTAGAACACTTCACTGATGGATAGGCATGATGACCAGTGTTACAAATTCTTAAGAGTTCATCACAACAGATTCTAACTGCATCAGCCAAAGCTTTTGCAAGGATACTATGTTCTTATATTAGACTTCAGAAAGTGACATTAAAATCATGGTCATGCAAGGAGCTGGTCACAGAATCAAATACTTTGTCCACTTAGTCGCAACTATCATGACAGTTTCCTCTTAATCCTCTCTCTGCAGAAGAAACACGAGCATATTTAAGCACCTATTTTGGACAAGAACATAATTCTATTCTTTAGATTAGCTTTTTAAGGACCTTTTTTACTTGGTTATTTTCAAACTTATTTAGCCATTATCAATGCATGGTTATTAGAAGCTACTTGTTATTTCTGAAAGGCATTTTTTTTTCCTTTCCAAATAAATAAAGAATGAAGGTTGATTGCACACTTTTCTCAGACAAACTTTGATATTCAAGGCCCTGAAACTTAGGAAGTAAGACTTAACATGTTATTAGGCATTACTAATAATGCCTAATGAAGGATAAATGCCTGACGCCTATCCTGCAGATTTAGAAGGGGAGTAACTGAGATTAAAGGTGTTAAATAGCAACTAGCAACTTATGTGTCTTCCAGCCACCTGCTCCCGGGCTCTCTATGTACACAGTCCTGCTCATTATTTGAAGCTAGTTTTCACCTTGAGTTCTGGGGAAAACAAACAAAAGCAGTTTTAATCCTGTTAATAAAATAACATAAAATAGAAATAATCCTGTTGATATGTTAATAAAGAATACATTGTGTCTGGAGTTGCATGACTTGTCCCATGAGGTGCTCCTTACTGTAGTAAAAATAAAATAAATCTTTTATTATTCTGTGTAAATGAAAAAGGTTATATGGTTTTACTTGTAATTAATAAATCCACTAACACTGATACCTTGAGGCAAAGGAATAATCAGGCTCTAGACCATAATTTCTATTCTTAGGAAAGGCTCTTTCTATTTTACAGAAATACTGTATTGAAACTTAACAGACATATTTGCAGTATATTGTCACCCTTAAAGGTGACAGAATATATATCTATACAAGATGTTTTTATATATATATGTATATACAATATATACATGACAGAATGCATATATACATGCCTCTTGCAAGACTTCAGTTAGTTCACCCTTTCTCATTATTGCAGCTGGTTCAATGCTAGATGAAATATAACCACACTTTTCTTCCAACCGTATGCCTTAACATTTCATGCTTTTCCACCATGGCTTCTCCTCTCTCTAGTAGTTTAATTTCTGGAAGTATTCTGTTGCCTAAAGATCAGATGATGTCTGAATACAGACATCACTGAATTAAAGTGTTAACTTTTGCTCTGAGTGTTGAATTTTTCTAGTCTTTCACAGCATTAGATCCTTAGCTAATATTAACTCTCATCTAAAAACACTTGCTCAGTCTTCAGTCTTTACCTATCTGCCATATCTTAAATGGTCTTTCCTTTCGCTCAGCAACAGTTTGCTCTTGTCAAATATATTCTGACAAATATTCTCAGTGCCTTACAATGCAAATATAACCTGAAGGTCTGTCTTCTCTGAAAGCAAGACAGTCTTACACTGCCATAATCTTAGAAGCAGAGAGGAGAGATTCTCCCAAAACACCATTATTCATTCCAATCCTGACCAAAAAACAAAATAAAGCATTTTTGCTCCTTAGGCCTTCACAGCCCCACTAGTAGAGGTACAGAAAGAAAGCTGCCAGAATCACATACTGAGACCAGGCTTTCAAATGCGCTCAGAGGAACAATAAAAACCTGCAAGATGCTGAGAACTTTTGAAAATCTGGGCTCTAATCACTCTTATTGAAGCTTCAAATGGCACCAATCGGCAAGAAACATCAGGCTAGCCAGCACAATGTAATGGAATCAATTGAGACACAGTCTGTAAGATGTCATCCTCAGTCAGTACAGGTATTGAACAAAAAGCAGTCCCTTAATTTGGGACACAGATATACATAACTGAAATTAAAAGCTATTTAAGCCATGTAGTCTTTTCTTCCAATTTTAAAGGGATTTCTTTCTATTAATTTGGTGCAAGGGGAGAAATTGTATTTAATAGCATATCATTGTCATATGCTTCAGGCACAAAATTAAACACATTTATCTCTTTTGGGCAATTACTGACCCACAAGAGCAGCCTCTGTTTTTATCCCTGAATATTACTTCTTAATTGTTTCTATGGACACAGTAAGAAGTTTCAGCTCAAAACATTATGTCAGCACTGCCTAAGTCTAGGGATACCATTTGAGAGCCCTGTAAGCAAGTAACCACCGTTTGTCTTTGCAGGTCAGCACCTGTACACTTTATAGCCTACATGCATAACAGCACTTCAGCTCTTCCTGCTATAAGACAATGGTCAAGAACAAAAGTTAGTTGGGGCTCAGCAGGCAAGGAAAGAGGACAAATCACAAGAATATTGGTCCTGTTGCTTGAGAGAAATCTATTTTAACCTATTTTCACTTCTTGCTTCATTTGGAGTACAAGAGCTTTGCCTATACATTGTTCTTGTGTACACTTACGTATTTTAGCAAGATGAGGGAGGTCTTAAAACTGTCCTGAAGGACAGCTGTTAAAGTAGACATTATCCTTCTGATACGAAGAAATGCAATAAGCAAAATTAGAATACATTTTGACTTTCAAATACCAAAAGATGATACAACCAGATTCTTTTTTTGCTTTTGCTCATTATGAAAAGTAAATTAGTCAGACTCCCTAGTCACACTTCTGCAAAGCATCCTCAACAGCTAAATAGGATGACTGAGTTTCCTCTGCCTTGTAGAGTGAAAACTTAAGTGACACCAAACCATGCTTAAGCAGTGTATTTCATGCTTGAACTCTCATAGACAGTGGATAAACAGAAAAGGGAAAAGTTATTTGGTGTGCAAGGGTTTGCACAGCTCATAAAATTTTGTGTAGCTTCACGCTGGGGAGCCACACTTACAGGGTAATGAAGGGCAAGTGTCTTTGCCTTCCCTTCTGCCCACTGCAGTTCTCCTGTGCTGACCCCCTAAATGTGATCCACCAAGTGATCTTACCCACTAAACACAAAAATCCACACCATGTGTGCATGAGCATCTGTACTTAAGTATGCCTGTACACGACATCTTGGAAAGGACACAAAAAGATTTCACCTCTTTAACTAGCACTCCAGTAAGCAATTTACCTGAAAAATTTGTAAAGGAAAATCTACAACTTAAAGTGCCCTTTTTTTAATCTCAAACCTAAGCTTTGTAGTTCATTTTAAACTCTTACTGCCATAGCCTAAATTCCTACTTGAAAATCAGCAACTACCCTGGATACTATTCAAGAGCCTACAAAGGAAGATGAGGGAATAGTGATTTAGTTCAAATAAACCACAGAATGGCATTGGTTCAGAAACTAACACATGAAATTCAAATATGTCATAGAGAAAGGCAGACTAATTGATTCAAATCACTTTTGGTAGCTTACCAGCTGTGTGCAAAAGAAACACTACCCCAATTACAGAAAGCCAGAAATCTTGTTCGGACAGGCTCAGTACTTATGAATGAATGAGGTGTCTGGTCTCTGCCTTCAGATCCTCCTTTTTCAACTACTAGCTTTTAAACTTTATCAGACCTGTTGTCTTTATATAATAATATAAATCTTGATGAAATCTTGAAAAAACTGGGATCTGCAAAGAAACAGATAATTTCTTAAATTTTGTTTATACAGCCTTGCAGAGCACAGCACCTCTCAGATGGGCTTTCCAGGCATTAATGCCATACAAGTAATTGAAGTAATCATACATGTCTGGTGTTCTCTTTGGTTAACATAACTCTTTAAAAAAGGTATTATTTCATGTAAAAAATTTGGAGTTGATGGCAAAAAATATCATTATATTATGGCTTCATTTTGTTCCTGTTTGATTCCACAGTGGCTCAACTACCACATTATTTATAGCCTTTTCAAAATCTAATTATATTGCATTGGACATCCTGAGATATTTGTGGATGGGTATTTTCTACACAAAAACTTTGTGCTTATTCTTATTACCCCAACAGCTATGCAGTTCCAGAACACCAACCAAGATTAATTAAGCAGGCACAACATTGCTGAAATCTCCTCTGATTTGCTGTATCGTCACTGACACTCCTACAACCACAAAAAGACCTGCTAAAGCAATATGTGACTAAAGCTGAAAAGATCCAGTCTAATGAGACCTCCTGGGAAAGCACCTCTCCTCATGTGATCAAAGGAGGAACTTTATTTCCTCTTGATCAGATGGGAATGGTGCATAAATGTATACAGCAGCTATTTATGGTAATCATATGAGTAGCACAACAGCTTTAAATTATTTAATTTCACTTCACACAGAACTGTAAGTCTAGTCCATAAGGATACAATAGGCTCTGCATCTACAGAACACAATTCTGCTGTCAAGTATCTAGAAGAATATACTTCTTAATTGCTTGACTAGTAAATCATCTTTATTCTCTATGACCTATTAAACCCTGGTAAGCTCAACAAACCATATGAGACTTGATAACTGCAATTCGTGTTTAGCAATCTTACGATTTCCTGTACATTCACAATAATATAATGGCATCAAAACTCATAGAGATGGCTCAGAAAAGCAAAGTGGCAATAGCTATACTGAGATTAGACAAATTCTCCATGCTACCTAATTTCAGGCTCTGAGAGTCTTTGTAGATTGCTTATATATGAGACAGAAAAGGGGGGGGGGGGGAGGGGGGGAATAAAGTTCTTGTTTTGAATTGTCCTCTGGAAAAGTTTCTCTATTCATGGAATACTAAAGATGGGTAAGCAACTGTTTCTGAATTGCATATTCCAATTGGCTGTCCATGATGTCCCACGAGGTTGCTTGTTATCCCTCCTAACCTCTGCTCTCATGGGAGGTAAGGGTGATCAAACCAGTTCTTGCCCTAAGAAGTTAACCAGAGGAGCCCAAGTTCCAAAAAAAAATCCATTCTCTACTTTTCTTTATGTCCTAATATGCTCAGCTTATACCATTTATATTGCCTCCTGCTTCCCTCCTTCGTTGTTCATCACTGTAGCTGCGGCAATCTTTGAAGGGCCCTTGCAAAACAGGTGTAGAAGTTTGTCTAACCTATAACCCAAAAGCATTTAATCTCCAAAGGGTAAGGAAAAGAAGCCACTGAAGAAAATCCAGAAAGGATTTTATGCAAGTCAGCCCTTGCATCACAAGTCAGAAAAGGAAAAGTTCATCAAAGAATCCTAACAGCAGCACACGCTGTATTTTCTTGTCCTCTCATTCTTATGGTTCTTGCCTGTTCCTCATTTTTTCCCAGAGGACTAAAGATGGTCCATTTTTGCATCTTCCATATTGTCCTACTCTTAAATTTGTTTTTAAATAGTTATTACTGAGCAGAGAGCCTCCAAATTCAGCCAGTTTCGACCATGCTCCAATTCCATCTTGATTTAAAATGTAAAAGAAAACCACTCCCTACAGGATGCTTCTGCCTGATAATTTTTAAAATGCATCTTTTACTGGAGAATTCATCCCCATTAGCATGTTGTAGAACAAAGCTTCCCATTTAATATGACATTGCAGGGGAAACGGAAGGAATCTTACTGTTTTTTACTAACATGTTTCAAGATTTATAGTATTATTTAGATGTAAAAATCCTCATATGTGAAAATAATGCATCACAGAGAAAAAAATGCAGCAAATTTCACAGAAAACCAGAGTTTAAATGTCTTAAGTTGAATACAGGGTGGAAAAGAATGAGTTCCTCAGAGCCATATATTATTGCTAAGGAAACAAAGCTGGATAAGTCAAACAGAGTGAGAGGTATCCTAGAGGCAAGCTAGAAGTTTTCAAATGCCAGGCTACAGCGTGGAGTGACAGCCCTTGCAACTCTAAAATGGACATGACTGGAATTGACAAGGACTTGTGGTACAGGAATTAATCTCTTGGGTGTGTGTATACATACATATATATATATGTATACACACATATACATATATATATATTTAATCTTTCCTTTCCCTGCATGGTAAAGATATGTTTATTCCTAGAGACTGGAAGTCTCTAGGATACAGACAGCCCAAAAAACAGACAAGACAAGAACAAAATAAAAACCAGATGTGGAAAAGATAGTAAGATCTCATCAGATATTTGTTTTCTCTGAACTAATATTAATTCTGGATTTGTTGATCATAATACATGCTGGGAAGAGATGGAAAGCATCCAAGTATTCTAAACTCAGCCATCTTCAGAAGTAAGGACCATTTCAGGATGTCTGTGTTATTTCTTTTGCCTTTGTTTAAAAATACACACAAAGGTAAAGAGAGAGATAACTTATTTTGCTGCTGCTATTACTATTCTCATCTAGTGAAAACCTGAACCACCATCATGCCAATGAATCTTGACAGCTCTAATATGAAAAGCAGCTCCAAGGAAATTAGTCTATTCTTCCTCCTCTGTTGAATGGCTGTACACTTTTATGGTGATATTTTTCTGAAATCAAGTACTAAGCTGGTAAAGCTGCTAGGAAGCAGAGTGGAATGCAGACTTAACCTGCCCACACCTCCTGCCCCAGGAGATTTAGTGCTGGTTCAAATAGAGTAAGTATGGAATAGCAAGAAGAAGGGGAGACGGTGAGGAGCTGGAGACCTCCTCAGAAAACCAGAATGGATGTACGATCTGCTACAGCTCGTAGGTGAGGAACTGAACTCACTGCTACTCAGGTTTACAGAGGAGGATACACTGGGAGGTCTGTGTAGCTAGTATGGTCACTGTAGTAGCTCTTATTACTATGCATAAATTCACTAAACAAACCCCAGACCCTAAAGTCTTCAACCACTGAATTGTTCAGATTGGGCAGGACCCTCTTGAGTTCATCCAAATCAACCCCCAAACTTTTTTTATCATTTCCTGCTTAGAACCCTACCTTGTTAACTTCAAGCATTCCCACATAATAGGAGGCTCTGACACCTCCAAGCCATGTAAGCAGCCAGCAGACTGTGGCCACTGACAAGATTTGGACTGCTCTTCACCAATGCCATGTGGCTGGAGAACTTTCCTTTCACTGATCTCTCCTGTATTTAACACTATTGCCAATATGTTGTTTACAATCTTATTTTAGGTTTGAGTATTTTAATGTGCTATAAAATTTCATTCCTTAGCCCATAAAAAAGATTTTAACTTTAGGCTTCTTGGCTTTTAGATCAGTTATTTTTTTTCTAAGTGGCAGTTAATGTAGGATTATTATATGCGTTTACTGAGATGGTCTTCTGCAGTGTTTTTCCAAAAAGTTAGTATTATATTTCCTCAACCTTAATTCATCTTAACAAAGGTTCTTTTCTTCTTTTAAGTTTACTCAAGCCATCATTTTCTATTCTAATAAATGAAGAAGGTCACTCTATGAATATGTACTATTTATATGGCAATCTACGCCAAAGAATGTAGTTGCTTTTGTCCATTATCTCAGCTAACAAAACATTCATAAAATGTTTAATTACTTACTTGAACATGAACTATTTTTACAAGGGTACAATCAAACCTGATTATTCTCATTAGTTGGGAAATCATAACTTGCAACCTTTTGTCTTCTGACTTGTTGAAAAGACTGATTATAAGATGCTGAGGATTAATATGAATGCATATTTATGTGGACTCTAATATTATCAGAAAATCATCTTTTCTGATGTTTAAGATAGTTTTGGGTAGTGTTATACTTTTAATAGAGGTTACTAATCCTAATTATGTTTGTAATGCTTCCAACCTTCATTAAAAAAATCAGGTAGATACCTGGTAATCAGGTATCTAGCAAAAAGCTATACAAGAATTTTTATTAACTTAATGTGCAGATATGAAGACATACTACAGTGGCATCATGATATAAGACTCAGAATTAGAAAAGGGATAAACAAAACAAAGAATACTTTAACATAGGTAAGGAAGTCAGTGTAAAAAAAAAAGGTATAGTCGTGGTGAAAGTACTTTATAAACAAATGTGATCAAGACATTTATACTCACCGGAAGTCCAAAATACACAGATTTGTCTTTTATTAGAGAGACTTCAGGATTAAATTTTAACACTAGATCTGAAGGAAAACAGGGTGGTGAACATCTAACACTGAACTATTACTGCCTTGATAGACAAAAAAAAGAGATCCCCAGCATGCTCAGCACACAGAAAGCCATCAGGTATGAGATCTATATTGGAAGAAATTATGCTGTATCAAAAGTTCTGTTTGATAAACTCGGAATTCTGCCCTTACTTTTTTCTTACCCCTCAAAATGCCACTTCATTATTGTTACTGGACATCAGTATGGTAAATGGACCACATCTGGCACCAGGGAGGGGGTTCTGTGAAAACTTGGTTATTCTTTCTAACAACTTTAAAATTACCTAGAACTATGCAATATATGAATAAAGGTTTGCAAAAAAAAAAAAATCAAACAAAATCAGATCTGTGTGAAAACTTCAGACTGATTGTTCTCCATGGAGTGGAAGACTGACTGCTGATCAGAAAACACTTTATGTCTGCACTGCAGACACAAGTCAAAATAAGAAGCAGTCAGTGCAGTGAAACAGGTTGGGTTCTGGAAGGTTCTGAGCAAACTTTCAGGTTTGCTCACTGCAATGAGAATACAAGTTGTTTGGATTCTATTTTAACAGAAGGTCATGCCGTTGACATCAGTAGTCTGTCATAGAATCATAGAATAGTTAGGGTTGGAAAGGACCTTAAGATCATCAAGTTCCAACCCCCCTGCCATGGGCAGCGAGCGTTCTATTTCATTGTGAGAAATAACTGACATTAACACTGATAACTTTGGGTTTAATTTTCCACCAATAGCCACAGTTTTTGCAAACTTCTACTATGTCATAAATGAAAGCCAATATTTATTTTTATTGTCATTGTTATTATTGACATTATTATTATTATTTCTATTTTACTATCTGCAGAGACATAGCCAGGACTTTAAATTTCCTATTAGTTCTATCACCTTTACTGATCATAGCTGTTGGCTGTTTAATGCATCATCAATGACAAATAAATATATTACCCGAGGTAACATGGTTAAATATGGCTTACATGTATGTATAAGAAATTTGTTGTCAAATAACAAATAAAGCTTCAGGAGCAAACTCTAGCTTTATCTAGTATTGGAATTCACTTTGAATCAACAGGGAGTTAAGATGCCGCTGTGCTGTTTTCTTTTGACCTAAAATAATAAGACTTCAAAACTGGATGGGAACATGGCAACGTTTCTTGCATGTGCAATTCAGAATAAGATTAAAAGTGACTGGCACTCCTGTATATATCAACCCACTATAATGACTAGACCATGCTTGCACTCTCTTTCCAAGCTTTGTTTCTCAGTAGGCAGAACTTTAAACCATAATAAGTGGTGTCCCTATGCGATCATAATAATGCTTTGTATCAGTATTACTGAAATCAGTATTCAGTTTTGCATCTGCACTACCCAGGGACACTTGGGGCCCCTTTCTGAAGGCCTCATAGACTTGACGCCATGCTACACACCAGATGCAGGACTCAGAGTGGGATCAAAGCCAGAGGATGTAGGAAGTGTCATGACCCAGACATAGCTTCTATTTTAAAAGATGGTGCTCAGCTGTGCTGCCTGAGAGTTTTTTCAACAGTCTTCCCTACGAAACTGAGCAAAACTGAATGGGTTCCTCACTGCCATTAGTTATTTTATCTTCATACGTAAATAGCTCTGCTAATTTTTGAGGAATTATTCCAGGGTTGGAATTAATGAGATACATTATCGCTGCACTTCGCCAGCCGAGATAACTTAAAATGCACTAGGCTCAGTTTCCATAAGCAGTCAAACTGTGATCGCACGAAACTCCACAGGGACTAATTTATCACGCTTCTTAACAGATTATAGCAACCCAAACAAACCACCATGCCTCCAGCATCTTGCTGGCTTCCAATACCCATTTCAAGCTGTTGAAGATAGCGCTGCCTCAGCAGCTGCAGTGCAGAAGCAACCAGAGAGTGCTAGTCCTTAAATTTTTTTTATAAATAGTGAGCAGATCTAAATATTACCTGAATTACAGATAAATGGCAGTATTTATTATAAGTTTATCATAAAGCCAACTTCTAAAAAGGAAATTAAAACCCCTTGAAGTCTTCCACATTGAATTAGTTGGGTATAAAAACTTTGCTCCTCACAAAAGACAGTATGTATGAAAGATTAATACATACACATCAATGTATTGACCAGTGTCTGGTCATTAAATCATCCACAATAGATTGAAATACTGCATTGATTTAGAAAGCTAGAGAGTTTATAGTTGTTTATAACATTTGCTGAAGATAACCATGAACTGTATAAAGGATTAAAGATGCTTCTGAAATTACCGAAGATAATTAAAATATTTAAAAGAGAAAATTAGAATGTAGCTTTCAGTAAGTATAGCAATCAAGGTTGATATTAATATGATATATCTAAGTATATGTGAGAAAAGGACTGACAATGATAATTACTAACACTGAAGATTAAATGATGCTTAAGTAATTAAACATAATTATTTGAAACCTTTCCATTTCCAACTTTAGCATATTTGATTAAAATGCCACATAGAAATAACAAGGTCCTGTATTAAATAAACCATGATGTCACTATTAGAACCAAACCTTATCTTATTATTTTCCATCCCTGTGCTGTGAATTAATTAAAGCTAATTGTTTTCTTTGAATAAACTTTGAACATTCCATACTACTCGGTGTACAAGTAGTTCTAAAAGAGAAGTGGCTTGTCTATGGCCACAGTTCTAGGGTGGATGATGAGAGCCCAAGCCCTAACCTCTCCCTCTTTGTACTCCAGTTACCATTTTCCTGCTGGGGCTCCGTGCTTGTGGCATGCTCTTCTCACTGCCCTGAAGATCTCTGCAGCCAAGGCTGGCTTGGAGCGTCACATCACATCCTCCACCAGCCCCTGCCTGTTGGTGAGCACCCTCTTGTCCTCTTCGATGTGGCTGCCCCCAACCTAATGCCTAACCCTGCCCCGCATTCCTTTTTATACACACTGAGGGGTACCGCCCACCTGCACACTGTGACATGGGTACTGCCCAGCTGGTGCTCACTGTGACATAACCACCACTCTCATGGTGGTACCTGCTGACCTGATGCCTGCTTTCCCTCCAGCCCTCCCTCCTCTCATCCTCTGTACTCCTTTCACCAGGTGCCTCCCAACCTAATGCCTAACCCTTTGCTTCTCACTGCACTGAGGTGGTATTTGGAGCAGCCAGGATAGAAGCCACTGTTTGTATGGGTTAGCAGCAAATTGCTGCCTCTCTAAGTAAAGGAGGGGTAGGCTGAAGATATTGCAAGGCATTTTAATTGTATTCCTACATTTGGAAATCTAAATTTAGTTGTAGGCATACCAAGAGGGATTCATGTCCTCTGTGCTCTAGTGCTCATGATTCCTATTAACTATTTGAGAGCTCTTTTTCAGGATGGGATGAATCCAGGACTAGAAATTCCGGTTTCCTTTTGTACTTTAGCATTACAGATTAGCCATTATTTTGACAAATAGAGCATTTAATCCTGCAACTTAAATTAAATGAATGAATGTTGAATTGCTTATTGCATTTTAGACATCCTGTAGATATCATGAAGGTAATAACTGCCAAATCACAGTCACTTGCAGAAGCTTGTCACTGATAGGACAGACAGAAATAAAGCTGTTTGAAATTCATGGTCTAAATGTCTCAACGTTTAAAAATGAACTAAACAACCAAAAAACTAAAACAACAACAACATAACCAAAACACAAAAAAAAAAAACCAACTTTTTTTTTCATTGCATTTTCATATAAGAAATTTGTCAAAACCAGGTTTATTGGGCAAATTAATTCTTTTTCCCCTAGCTAGTCAACATTCCAAAGGCCCTTCACTTTCCCTCTCTCATCATCATAAAATTTTCCTGAGCAGATGCAAGGGACTAGGAAAGAGAATAGCAAAGTCTGGTTAGTGTTTAATTAATACCTTAGAATATTAAAAGCTCCACTTTCAAAAAAACCTAAGATTTCACTTGTAAAAGAACAAATTTGTCACCATATGGAAGGGCAAGCTGAAGTCTTACCAGTATATCCTAGAGAGTTTCATCTGGAGTAATTACACACCTGTAGTACCTATTTTGAAGGGAAAAAAATATAAATGAATGCAGAGACATAATTTTTCTAATACTTGCAAATAGGGAAAAATATAGAAGTAGTTAATTCAGGGTTTTCTTGGGCAATTGATTTTGGGGGGTTTCAAGGTTTGTAGAGTTTTTAGCTAAAAGTAATCTTTAAATCTTTAAAATGATATTAGGGTAGCATATAAAGTACAGACAAACATAAAGTAAGTTATAGGAAACACTGAAATGACAAACTTCGAGCCAAGACAACCACACAGAAGAATCTATGATGATGTAATACTGAGGCTATGATGTTGCCATTGCGAAAGTAAAACCACCCCCATTTCCAGTTCATGACTATGACAAGCCACAGTATTGAAAATAAAGAGAAAGTTGTGGTCACAACATCTGGAGTTCTTCCACAGCAACCTTTAGAGTTTTTGAAATGAGCACAATCTTTTTTTTTAAGTGCTTATTCATTTTTCATTTGCCTGTTCTGTCTTCCACTTGCACTTTAATGGATACCTAAGATTTTAATGGAATTTCAGCAAACTGCGCTTTATATTTCCCAAAAAAAAGGAATGATTCATTAGGAATTAAAGCCAGTCTGCTTTTTTGTTCCAGCTAGTAAGAAGGCAGCCCAGAGGTATACTGTATTAATTCCTAATATAAATGAAGTTAGATCACTGTAGAGCAAAATATTTATTTATGATGAATAAGAAAACAGGCATAGCAGAGAAAATATGAAATGGAAGGTGAGAGAACAGAAAATATGTTTCTGCAAACTAGGGAATGAGATAGTAGGGTAGAAAGATTACATAAAGAAATGTAGTTAAACTACAAGCACTATTTGCTTTCAGATACTGTAAAGCAGGAGAGGATTTCATACCACATTAATCAGAGCTTTATAAATAAGAAAAAAACCCAAAACATCCAGGTAAAATGATCACTTCAGTAGACTGACAAATGAAACAAAACTTTTTAGGTACTATCTTTAATTTGCTGACTCCATTCACAGTCACTGCAGGAACTGTCTGCACACTGATATCCCCACCTGGAATAAATATACTAACTTTTAATACATTTCAGACTCTATTTCTTTGCTTTTTGGTACAGCAGCCTTAGCAACAAAGATGCATGCATGCCATGGTAGGTCAGCATGCAGCACTTTAATTAAAGCTGTCAGTTTTAGGCCCTCAAATCTTGTTAGAGCACCATTATATTGGAAAAGCTTGATCACATCAATTATTTTGCTATTCCTTTACATTTTGGAATGCGTTTGTTAAAGGTGACATCATTTATCTCAATTTTCTAGTTCATCAATATGTCCCAGATTTTTTTTTAATAACCTCAAATGTGTAGCATCATATCTTAAAATCCTAATTAAAGAGGTGTTTTGTGCCAGCAGAGATTAAAAAACATGAGCTTTCATATGTAATCATCAGGAAAGTGGGTAAAATTTCCATTAAATGCTTGCATAGGTTTAGACTTCTAATGCACAAAACACTTCTTGTGTCAACCTCAAGTCCTAAACGAATAATTTTCATTTAAGAGGCTGCAGCTTTTGAAAGACACAGCTAGACCCACATTCTAGTTGCAGCTTATTTCAAAACATATCTAAAGATGTTTCTTAGAGATAAAATTGTAAAAAGATGAAATGTACCCAGGAATGGAAATAAGATTTTTCTTTACCAAGCATGGGTTTCCAGTGTACAAGCCAGCACATATTTGCTTGTATAAAGAACAAAAGAAACAGAAGTTGCCCATTTAGTTCAGGAATAGTATTTTCCTAACCAATTTTACAATGTCAGTCATGACACGAAGACTATGGCTTCTACAACAAGAATTGATTGGCTCTGAGGGGACTAAGTGATAATGGAGAAAAAAGAGAAGGCAGAAGTTCAAGTTATTGAACAGTTACTTTAATATTCTAAGCTGAAAATTGGAAACATCTCCATTTTCAGTTTTGCTACAATGTAAGAAATAAGGACAAGACCTTTTTCTTGCCTGTCACTCAGCCAGATCAACAATTAGAAAAAAGACAGATGGTCTGATTTTCCAGAAAGTCTCACTCGGGGATGTGAGTTAATCATCTGGCCCATGAACGTCAGGAAATTAAACTCATTTCATTCCTATGCCTGATTGAAGCTGCTGTTCAATGTAAGCAGGATAGCCTAGGTACATGGCCTACTCCTACAGGTAAACTGGGCAACACACAGGTCATTCAAATCACATGGACAACACACAGAATTTATGTAACATTCTCTGTATCCTTTGACTAACACATCCTTTAGGCTGTGCCTGAGGCCAGATTTCCTTTCCATACACAATGCTTAATGTCTACGATGTTCTTAAGGGACTATGGCGTATGTGCCAAGGGGAGTACCCATACCTGCTGTAAGGGTAGGCAGTCACAATCTGCTTGGCACAGCAACTCCTAAATATCCTATGAAACCTTCAAGAAAACATTGCTCAGTTATTGTCAACCAGACAAAACGACCAAGCTGTAGGACACCTCATGCCAACTGTCATTAAGTAAAATGGCATAGATGACAAGATCAAGCCCAGGCAGCCTTAAAGGAACAGGATGGAGTGTCCTGCTCCATATGTCTGAAATGTTGGAGTTGTTCTGGTATTTCATTGTCATATTACATTTTGTTCTTTGTCAACTCATTGTTTTCCCTTTATAGTAGCCACTCTCCTTTTTCTTTACTAAATACCTACCTCTTCTGCAGAAACAGTTAAGAAACATGCATTTTTTGTACACCAGTAATTCTCTGTAAGTCTCAATCAGAGACTTCTCACTGGCTTCATTAGACCAAGCTGTACAAACAGATTTGAGACTAGTTCTTTTGAGAGCAGATATTTTTACTTTGTAAGGGTCTGTCTCCTTTGCAAAACTGAACATTTCAATCTTGAAAATGTGCCCTTTCTTTCTGGATAAATTATTAAATCTGTACTCAAAATAGCTCTGAGAAAGTAATTGTTTTATATAATGCCCCTCATAACTGAACAATTGTAGAATTTCCTTGTCTGTAGCAAATGGTTTGAAGGCTTTTGGATTTCAGATCATAACTGTGAAACTTTCTCTCACCCACCCACTGTGGAGAGGAGTGACTCATAGAGAAAACAATTCTTTTCAACTGAACAAGCACAAACATGTTTCATAGATATTAGTTTCCTGTTGGACATTTTTTTTTTCACACTTCAACAATCCTCCAAAGCAAATTTTTGCACGTTTATGCAGTAGTCACTCTGCTTTTACCAGTGTGCTACAAGTACCTGTTTACAGTGCATTTTTAATGTATTTGTAGTCACAGAAAATTACAAAATAAAAAACAAAAAAAATTTAAAAATCACCAATTAAAAAATATAATTATAATTAAGACCTTTTAAAAAAGTATATTCAAATTCCTGTATATCTTGCCATTGACAAGTAGGGCAAATAACATGCTTATGCAAAAGGCACAGAGAACCTTTCAACCTACCCTCCCCAGCACCAGGATTATATCAGAAGCATCATTTAACACACTGTTGTGGCCTAGTGAAGTGTCGTCTTGATTTTAGCTACAACTACTTCTTTCAAACAGATTAATTCCGATTTAACTGTTCCCATTATGCTCTGCCTCAGTAACAGTTAATACACAAACATGTTATCCATTCATATGGACAAGACCCAAGATTTTTGCCACTCATCTGCACTTTATCCAAGATACTGCTTTGTCTGTGGGTTGAGGTTTTTTTCAGGACCTATGCATACAAACTGTAATGTTACTCACTGTGCATATTAATAACATTGATTTCTGCCACCCTTGGGCCACTGGCCTGGGAGAGATGCATAACAAGTGTTTGGTTGCCAGCCCATTCTCCAGTGATCAGGCAAGAAATCATGGACAGAAGGAATATATGGCAGGAGCTATCCTGACTTAAATAGACAGAAGCAGTAGTGGATGAAATAAAGCACAAATACATTGGCATCAGTCATGGAGAATCTTCTTCCACCTTAGAAGCATGAACAAGTACATATTTTCAGATCAAAAAGTTTTTAGAGCACTATTTTGGAGGCAGCCAATGGTCCACTAGTCTGGTGGTTCAAAAGGCAACCCATTCTACTGCTGCACAAATGAGAAACACCCTCATTGCCCACTGAATTAATTCATTCAAACCATGAATTATCCATGACATTCCAGGAAAATAGCTCTCCTTGAAGGATCCATCTGCATGGGGTGTAATAATGCCCGCCTGTTCACCTGTATTTGTGTCCCAGACCTCATGTTGCAAAACGTCTGCTTCTGATTCTTCTCTGCAATCCTCTGTGACAGCTTTTATTTTTTGGTACACAGATTCCTCAAAGGATGTCCTTGAGGGGACGGGAGCAACAAAAGAATAATCCCCCCAAAACAGCCAAATATGAAACTGTAGGGAAAAATCAGGTCTTTCCAGAGCAAATTTTATAGCTTTTTCAAGTAATTTGAGATTCATGGATAAATAAACAACAGTATTTGCCCATGTGCACACAGAATTATCGACTCATTTGCTGAGAAAATGATACTGCATGCAGGTATAGATTTAACTATGAAACTAGAAGAATTTAGAAATTTCTTACCATGCCTAGAACCTCTCATCCCTAACACTAACTGCTAATTAACCCCTCAGTCAATTGGCTTTATTTGGATTAGTTCCAAAATAAATAAATACTACTACATTACATATAAAATACAAGAAGATATTACTGCAAAAAGGATGCTTTAATGAAAATAAAGCAACCTGGGATCTTGAACTCTCAGTTCGTCTTGTCATTCATTTCCACAAAAAGGGTCACTCCATATTTGCTAATTCATAAAGGCACCTACGCCAATTTCTAAGAGTTAATCCTAATACACCTAGCATCCTGAACTATTAATCTTACCATAGATTACTGCTCCACAATACTTTATCTCGTACTTCATTTATATCAGTTAGATTCTTTGTGTGATCTACTTCAGAAGATGGGGTCTTAAGGAAAGATGTCTAATAACACAACCTCAGGTTTGGTTTGGTTTTGTGGGGGTTTTACCTGTTTTTTTCTGTAGATATTGCTTTAACATAGAAATCACTCCTTACACATCACCACCTAATACATCTAGTGCATTATATCTTCCCATTTCCAGGTACTTCAGAGATAGAGCTCTGTTTGTACTTGTGTTTATGGGGTTAGCTGCCTTCTGGAAAAATCTGCTCTCCCTTTTCTTACCGTTGTTTTGCTGGGTTGTTCTGGTATTTTTGTTTATTTATTTTGGGTTTTTTACTTAGTGGTTTGTCTCCTTCAATCATCTCTTGTCTTTTTCCTTCAAGCCACAGTAGCTATCTAGTGTTAGGTAAAAGTTGCTGCTACACTAATTGTTCTCACTACCAGTTCACATTGTACTGTATATGAGCGGCTGTAGCTCCAAATTCCCAGTCACAGATAGCACTGAGAACAACATCACTGTGTCACCTCTGGGAGCCCAGCCATGCCTTCAGCCAGGCCAGATCCTAGAAGCACTAGAGGATGGGGGAGCCAAAGTTATTGTCCTAGGTTCAGCAGTAGCAGCCATTTTTTTCTCCTTCTTAGTAGCTGGTGAAGTGCTGTGTTTTCGACTTTCGGCCTGGGAACAGCACTGATAACACCGACCTTTTTAGTTACTGCTCAAATGTTTAGTCTGACCAAGGATTTTCTGAGCCTCATGCTCTGCCAGGGAGGAGCGGAAGCCTGGAGGAAGCAGAGACAGGACACCTGACCCAAACTAGCCAAAGAGGTATTCCATACCACAGCACACCATGCACAGGATGTAAAGTGAGAGTTACTCGGAAGGGCTAGAACACTGCTTGGGTCAGGCTGGGTATCAGTCGGCGGGTGGTGAGCAGTTGTATTCTCTTCCCTTGTTATTTCCCTTATTATTATTGGTAGTAGCAGTAGTGGTTTGTGTTATACCTTAGTTACTGAACTGTTCTTATCTCAACCCATGGGAGCTACATTCTTTCGATCCTCCTCCCCATCCCTCTGGGAGAAGGGTAGGGGGAGGAAGTGGGGGAGTGAGTGAGCAGGCTGCATGGGTCTGAGTTACTGACTACATTCAAACCATGACAGTTCTCTCTCCTGTGAACCATTCCCAGAAATAAGCTGCATTTTGGTATGCAGCTCACATGGTCAGGAAAACGTCCCACATCAGGTTGCAGCCTATCTTTCTTCCCATTAAGTTGATTTCATTCATTTTGATACCTATTCTTTGTAAATGGGGTAGATAGCATGCTGGTTTTACTGGCAAAATCAAAAGTAGGAACTAATTATTTTGGTTATTCATTACCCTGCTGAGACAAATGTTGTGAAGAACAAAAAGCAGAACTTAATAAATTAGCTGGCAATGTTAATTTGGTGTGAGTTTAGAGCATTACCCAGGAAATATAAGTACTATGAAAAGATCTAGTGAAATCAGAAATGCCGTCTGGTAATAATAACAGGAGAAGGCACTTGTTCTGTAATTATCAGACATGAATTTGGGGAATTTGGCTTCCAAGGCACCGTGAATTTGCAGTTCATTACATTCTTAATGACTCATATTATGAATATGTCTTTTTAATTGCTCTTTATTGCCTTGACCCTTATAATAAGAGGATCGTTCATTGTTTTAAAATAAGCGCTACCCTCGTGTTCGCAGAGTACTGCCTTAATCTAAGCAGACTTGTTGCATCCAAATTCTAGCAGATAATGAGAATCCAAGTGAAAAGCACAGCTGCAGAGACTAATAATCTAGAGTGGAAAAGAGAATCTTCTGAAAGTACAAAAGAGAGCTGGCAGAACAAGTTAAAGGAAGATTTACATTGATAACTATAAGAGTAGACCTTTCAATTTCTCTATTACTTTGATATCACAGGTTTATTATTGTACTGTGGGGTCCTCATAAACATACACCTGAAATAACTGCCCTGTGTTTCTCATGGGGAAGTATTAGAATTTCTAAACTGGACAGTCCTTTCCACTTCCCACCCTACCTACATGTAGGACACCTACAAGTCAGTAAGTGGTGTATCTTCTAGAGGCACTTAAGTCTCTGAAGTCTTAGGAAAGATTTCAGCATGTTTGGAAAATGTGCTGTGGCTGACTGAATGCATTCAAAATACTAAGCACTAAATACTCAGGATACACATTCAATTTTCATGTTCTCTGAGACTTCGGAAGTCCCACTCCAACTGATTTCCATACTCATATCAGTGTGAATTCAATCAGTCCCATTCTCTGTTTAAAAGCTACTACAAACCACAGATTTATATAGGTACTTAGAATTTTCAGTATAATGGAAAATCATTTATGTACATACTGAACAGATCAAATTTTATTGACTTAAAAGCCTTCATAGTCTATATCGACATTGACTTAAAACAGTCCATCAAAATTACATATAAAGCCCAAGTTACAAAGTTAGCTTACTGCTTTGTTCTATTTTCCTTTATAATTGACTAGTTTAGAAATGATTCAAAGGTCAAAAAGTACCAAATACTAAACCGTGAGAAAGCTTCTTAGTTTGTTAGTGAAAAAGGTGTTGAAAGTTAAAAGCTAAAGAGAACATTAGCTTACAGAAGAAAAGGGACCAGCAAGCCTAGCAAATCTGAGTTAATCACAAAAGCAGAGAAAAGGAAGATTACTTTTTGTACTTCTTATAGGTATGTATTAAATCTTACCTAACAGGCATTATCCAAGAGTAAGAAAATAAAACTGTCTAGTCTTTTTGCTTAGCATCACTTTCCCTAAGAGAGTCCTTTTCACATGGACCTTGGAGAAGTCATAACATATGCATTTAACCCTATAGGTTTTTTTAATCAAAAAATATAAGTAGGCAGAAACCTTGCTAATAGTTCATATCTCACCTTCTGACAGCCTTCTAACTTGTTAACACTAAACTGATAAAGTCCAGCACAAGTTTGAGTTCTCTGAATAGTCTTCTCTGCCACAGAGGATGTAAGAGGAGCTTCATATGCTTCACTGTCAACTCTGTCATTGTAGAGCGGCAAAAATAGCAAATTATGAAATACATACATTGTCTTATATTATGAAAGTTCAAAAGCTGTAGTAACAAACCATAACTACTGTGCTTAAGGACTGAACTTTCTAATCTTTTCACAGGAATGACTGTCTCAGGTTATACATTACATGCACCTATTGTAACACCATGACAGTGGAGCAAACACAAAGATCACCAAGCATCGAACCAATAAAGTTCTAGGCAAAACATGATTACAAACAAATTCCTACTTTCATAAATTAAAATTATGCAAGCATACTAATGTTAACACTGAATCATCAACACTGCAGTAAGAAGATGTGCACAGATATATTTATGACCTTCTAGCATATTAGCCAGCAAAGTAGTTTTTCCAAAATGCAGTCTTGCACAACTTGGCAAACAAACACAAGGGTAATCTTGCTTGAGATTATATTGATTTTTAATTCTTTTCTGCTTAATGTTATTGAATTTTAAATTGCCTCTGTTAATTTTACTTTTTAATTATGGCACTATATGCACTTACTGGAGCTGATTAAAAATTGATTTATTCATTTTCTAGTGAAAGATCTAGTTCTAAGTTCCAAACTAGAATGAGCTTATTTAAAGTGCAACTTAAACTTTAAAGAGAAAGTAAAGAGAAAAATTTTAAATAGTTTTAAATTCTTAAGTAGTTCTTACTATTTTTCATATAATGGTGGATATAAGTAAAATAGAATGTCTTTTCACTAAAATTCCGGATTATATGTTTTCATTTTCGTATATGTGGCTACACCTTTCATAAACAAATTACCATGGTATTGCCAATGCGATCTTTCTTCAAGCATTAATGTTTTCAAGCTTGGCTTCCAAGAAAAAGAGAAATCACCTATAAGGAGTTTATTCCTAGTTATATATGTTAGTACTAAAACAGAGTGGTGAAATAGCACATAAAGGAAATCAACATTATAGAAAACACAGATCTTGGAATGTTTAACTCCAGTGAGAGAACAAAAAAAAAGTGTAGCAACCACTGCTGTGAAGTATTTTGAGATATATATATATATATATAACCATGGAAGCAAGGAACAAGGAGAATGAGAGCTCATCTCTGTAACTAGTCCATACTGTGAATAATTTGTTTAAAATATTATCATTCTGCCATGTAAAATATGAACAAAAAAAACAGGTGTTCAACTTGGTTTCAAGAGAGTCTCGTATTTCAGCCTCTCTGAAGAAAGGCACCAGCAGCTACACACAAAAGCTTCATCATGCATCCACAACAATAACTCAAGAATTCTTCACCATGGGTAATGCTGCATCCTTTTATTAGGTAACTGATGCAAAAAAATAAAAATAAAAAAATAGAAGGAGCAGGGTAGAAAGCTTTAAAACACCTTGAAGAAAGAAAAATATCCTTGGGGTAAGACTTGAACTGATTAACCCAGCACATGAGTCGAGGGACACAAGTTCATGTAACTGTGGTTCATCCACAGCTATTTCCTCAAACCACCTACAGACACTGGAGACTCCTGCAAAATTCCATTTCAGAATTTCTGCTACAGATTGGGGTTCCATTTGAAAATAATCAGGCCACTACTTCAGTCTTAATACCATAAAAAGCCAGGGTAGAAGGTAATACTGAAGCATAAGATATAAATGAACCAAGCAGTCCTTAGTTCTCTGCTTTTCCTCAGAGATATACACCAGAAAGTAAGAACTGTATAGGGGTTATTCCATCTTCAAGGACAATTTAATTCTAAATCATACTTTGTGCACATTTCTTTGTATAATGTAGCATTTTAACTCTGGTGTCACAGCAGGGTGCTGCTGCACATTCCTTTCCACACTATTTTTTTTTCAACTGTGGCCAAAATTCATCTTTGCAATTACTCCTGTGCATTGTTCTCATATACACCTTAATGAAGAATCTCTCCTTGGGAGCCTCCCATTTGTCTGGGCCTGAGCTTTCCAAAGAAAACACCCTGGATATTCTTGAGGGTCCCCTCCCAACAGATATCAAATTAAATTATTCATATTTTAAATATATGGAGATTTCACAACACTGTTTTTCCTGTCCATGTAGAAGCCATTCCTCAGAACACCAGACATATGCTACCCCCTGGCAAAGAGCTGGCACTGGCATCAGGGCAAGACATTTATGCAAAAAAATCCCAGAGAAAACAGTGTAACACCATGTGTTTCAACAGTAACGCTATATATTACAACTGCTTCCAAGTGCCAGATTGTTTACTTTCATTAAATAAATTTTACTATCCATGAAAGCAGAGGAAATATATACACATACAGTGAGCTATGAGCAATTTTGCTGGGAGATGGCATAAGGGCATAAATCTAATTCAGTAGATGCAGAATATATTTTGAATGTATATACATTTTATTTCAATTTTCAAAATACTGAATGTATAAGAAATTGTCATAAATCTCTGCATTTCAAATTTCAGATAAGCAGTTCTAGTTTCTGTTTATAATTTGGAGTTATTTCGGTTCCTTATAGTGCATTTAATAGGGAAGACAATTTAGAGGAGTTTGTGTTTGCTGGCTACATGTAATGCATGAGATACATGATTTGGAGAAATTAGGTCTACTCATAAACACTACACATATTTTGTTTACTCTCATATATAGACCCTCATAAGTGGGATAGAGACACATAGATAGTCACTAGGATACCTCCTGTTGTGGTGAATTCTGTCTGTTTGCATTCGATGATATGCTTATATCAGGTCCAATAAATAACCAAGACTTTTACAGCTACGAGCACTTATTTATTTAATTTAAGCTTTTAGAGGGACTATTCAAGATTTCCTACAGCTGGCCAAAAATACTTTTTAAAACATGTTGTATAATTCTTGACTTCAGGAATGTCTTCAAGTAATTGCATTACTCCATTTGCACATCTGATAAATTTTGTGAGCTGCTATTTACAAATGGTCCATTTACAAAGGAGCCTCCTACTGAAACATCAAGAAGAAATGTCTGTTTGATGACTATGGAACGGCAAGGTGGGAATTAACTATGCAGGCAAGTGGGCGTGTGCACATACGTATTTGTCTGCATATACATACCCAGACTCACACACATGTACTTTTGTATGCATTTCTATACGTCTACGCATATACACTTGTATTTTATATAACACTGTCTGGCAGAGTGGAATTTGAAAACAGGAAGGAATCAATGTGAATACAGATCTGAGGACCCACTAATTTTTTTTATTAATATACTCAGATTTTTAGAAGTTAGTCAGGAAACTTTCCAAAAACATGTATCAAATTTATTTGCCCACTGTACTCACATTCATTGGGGTACAGAGGATTAATTCCACTGAGCTCCATGGAGAAATCCCTCTGCTAGAATTCAAAGAAGACTGTTCTAAAGAAATCCCAGTGGTGAGCTTAATAACATCTTGGCCAAGGGGCAGATCTCTTCATAGCTCCACAACAGCTCATGCATTCCAGTAGAGACATAATAGAGACATGCATTCCAATACAGACAATAGCATGATACAGGGCTTGGTTTTCCTGATCGGTAAGGCTCCACAAATTGATTAATATATTGGACTGAGCTCTTCATATACCTTGGTATATCTTTTGTATAATGGAAAACAATCATAATAAACACCCACACATTTATTAATTATAGATACCAGAGGAAAAAAAATATATTTTAATACTATGCCAATTTAAACCCAGTAAGGATTTAAAATCTTAAGAAATATAATGATACACTGGAACAATCTTGATTACAGAGTTAATTAGAGATCAAGTAGCTTTATTTTATTAAAAATTAATAATTCATGCACCTTAATTGTTGGATAATTATGGTTTTGTCTGCTATATGTAGTTAAAATTATAAAACGGGTTTACAGCTATGATTTAAAGTATTAATTTTCATAAAATACATGTCAAAGGGCTGCTGTTAAAGCAATTACTAAAAATCTACTGCAAATAAAAATATTGTTCATTTAAAGGAAAAAAAGAAACCAAAACCAATCCTAGTAAGTCTGAGTTGACAGAGCTTCCACTTTTTACTTTATCAGGGAAGTGAAAAGAGTTCTCTTGAGTTAATAGAATAAACTAGAACCATAAGCAGCCCAAAAATTCTGAGGGGCAGTCCTGTTATTAAAGTTGAAGGCTCCAGACAGGAGCTTATGAGTGTTCCTTAAGATTTAATTCCAGATCTCCTTTTCTTCATGCACGCATGAATAAATGGGAAAATTATTTCTGTTAGCTAGATCTCCCATTTAAATAGAAATGCAATCATCATGGAAACTAAATATTGTATGTACACTCTCTAACTCAATTTTCTCAGCATTATTTACATGTGCTCAGTGCTTAAACCTGATAGAAAAACTTCCCACCCATACCAATTAACCTTACTCTGCAGTTTTGTTCTGCCTAGCTCTCCTTGACTATTTTCTTGTTCTCTTCTGTGTTGTTCATTTGAATTAGTTTGAATTTCTTCCTAGAAATTGTTTGTAATATAAAACTGTATCTGTCTGCCTCTATTTTTCTATTTCTAATTTCTCAAGAGACATAAATGGATTCCCAATTTAAGCATATGACAGCACTCCCTTTGCAGAGCATTCTTTCCTTTTTTTCTGTCTTATTTCACTTATACCAGTCGCAGCAGTTACTACCTAGAAAAACAATTTTTGATGAATAAGGGCCTCTCTACACTTGGGTGGAACTCCATGTGGCTCCAACAGTAGCTGCTGACTTTACAGTATGTATCAAGTCAAAAAACGTGTTAGGTAATTACCAGGGAATGTCATACTCTCCTGAGTGAGAATTAAACAACAGTAAAGAAAATATGATGACAATTTACACCCATCATGATCATAACTAGGCTTATTTTTAGCTATAGTGTTATATTGGTCATAGTATACCCCATGCTGTCTAAACATGATCAGCATAAGAACCAAGGCAAAATTTATATATGTCTACTGAGAACTATTTAATGGAATTTTCCACAGGAATCAGGGAATCATAGAATGTTGGATAGGAAGGGACCTTTAAAGGTCATCTATTCCACCCCATCCCTGCCCTAGGCAGGGATATCATTCATTAGATCGGGAACAAAAGAGCATGTTCTCTGAAAGTAACCAGATCTAGCAGCCAGAGCAGCACAGCACAGGCAGTGTATTCTCAACCACTTAAGTACCGGGAGCGTTTCTCTGGCGCGCTTGTCACCTTCACCGTCTTCTGCATTTCATAAAATCCAGAACCCTGTCAAAACAGCAGAGTATCTGTGCAGATGGATTTTCCTTGATAGATGTAGTCTGAAAACATAGGTATGTGAAACTCACTGTACATATGTGGCTCCCTTTCTATTTATTACATGATAGAAAACTGGGATGAATGATTGATACACCACATGGGCACACAGCCATTCAGAGGCATCTCTAAAGACTGAAGAAATAGGCCAACAAGAACCTCAACAAAGAAGAGAAGTGACAAGTCCTGCCCCTGGGGGGAAATAACCCCATGCCATGCATCTGTACAGGCTTGGGTCAACCACCTGGAAAGCAGCTGTGTATAAAAACATTTGGGGTCCTGGTGGGGAAGAAGATGACAAAAAGCTAGCAATGCATCCTTAGAGCAAAGCAGGCTAACAGCACCCTGGGCTGCATTAGTTGCCAGCAGGTTGAAGGAGGTGGTGGTCCTCCTCTGCTCACCACTTGAGGCACATATGGAGTGCTAGGTCCAGTGCTGAGCTCCCTGGTACAAGAGACACATGGACTTACTGGAGCAAGTCCAGTAAAGGACCACTAAGATGATGAAGGGCTTGGAGCAGCTTACATCCTGAGAGAGCTGGAACTGTTCAGCTTGGGGAAGACAAAGCTCCAGGGGGATTTTATTAGTGTCAATACCTAATGTAAGGCTGTAAAGGAGGAAGAGACAGACGCTTCTCATGAGTGTCCAGTGATAGGAGAAGACAAAATGGGCACAAATGGAAATACAACATATTCTGTTTAAAGCTAAGGAAGTATTTTACTGTATGGTTGATCATGCGCAGGTTGCCAGGGAGATGTGGCTTTTCTGTCCTTGGAGATATTCACAACTCAGCTGGACACTGTCGTGGCAACCTGCTTGATCTGACTCTGAGCAGGGGTTTTAGACCAGACGATCTCCAGGGGTCCCTGTCAAACTCAGCCACTCTTTGATCGTATGTTTCTAAGTGGTTCTTCTCGTCTCTGTAACTCCATCCAGCTTTTCACCTTTCATAACCTCATACCTCCTTGGAGTGTAAATACCCAAGGACACGGTGTAGTTTAAGTTTCAGCCATGTCTTCAAAATTATAGAATTAACCCCACTGTTCATACTCTATCTATATTTTCTAAGTCACTCAGTGTCTGTTAAAGCCAAGCAGTACTGCATTTGTCACGCTATGATGCACTAAGTAACTATTTTAAATTGGTGATGTTCACTGAAGAAAAGTGCCAAGACAACTATTTTTCCTGGACTGAAACAGTAAAAAAAAGCACGTAGCTGCAAGACAAAAAGCATGTTAATAGAGGCCTGTTTATGACATCACATAATATAAAGTGATAATTAACCAGACTTGCACATATGGCAAATGAAAATTATATACAAAATCAAAATTCATGCATATATCTATAAAGATAAATTGAGCACTGGGTAATTCTAGGGACATGCTTTCCCTTTCTTTTGGAAAAGGTCTATTTCACTTTGAATGGTAACATAATGTAATCACAAATCAGCACAAAAAGTAATGCCTTTCTGAAAGTCCAAGGAGGCAGGCATGATTTTAAAGCAGTACACTAAAAACCATGACTAAAAGCTCCCTCTTCTCTCCCACCACCACCATTTAAATTCAGTTAGTACAAGATGTAATCTCACATCGTGATACTTTTATGCATGAACAGTCCCTCTTTTATGTTTCAACAAAGACTGAACCATCTTGTGAACATCTTGACATTGCCCTTGCTAGTGAAGCCCAAAAGTCAAGACAGCAGATAGGAGATTATGAAAATATATTTTTATGCTGAGATCAAAAACTTCTTATAGAGATCTAGTTAGAAGTTTTTCAAATTCATCTTTGGTTACCATAGCCAGGATTGTAATAATGAAGACAAAAACATGTATAAGCATAAAACCCAGCAGCTTGGACATGTTGTGTGAAGGAAAAGAGAAAAATGGTGGCTCAGTCTGACCAACACTTCGGAAACTCTGTACATTAATGCAAGAAGTGTAGAGAAGAAATGAAGAGGATTTTTTTATAATAAGCACTTAATGACTAGCACTCCAGAAGCTTAGTAAATTGGGCACTTTACTGCAATTGAAGAGACCAGCATGTTCACATATGACACTCGTCTTGAGATCCAAATTTGGGAAGTCATCCTTGCTGAAAGCCTGGGAAGTTGAACTCGGGTGTTAAATAGTTAGCGTCCTTTGTGGATAACTAAACCATTAAAAAGCAGTGAAAAGAACTTTGAGAAAAACACAATTTACCAAGGCACAGTATAAACTAATGATGGAGATTTACATTAGGTAAACAACCTTTAAAAAGACAATGAATGCAGCACAACATAGATTAATTTAGAAGTTATAATGGTGATGAATATTACAGATGCAGATACACATACAGGAGGCAGAAAAAAGGCCATAAATGCTAAGACTGCTGTATATTTAATCAATAGAGAGGAAATCACTGAGATCACACTTAAATGCAGCTTGGATGACAATGATCAGAATTAATGAAAATTCAGAAAGGAAGGCAGCTGAATAGCAAAATAGAAACAAATAGACTTTAAGCAAACAGCTCAATAGATTCAACAAATCACTAGGTAAGATCTCATGTGCTGGGGAAAAAAAACTGCAGAGTGGCAGTTCTGTAAACAATATTGATGGTACAAGAACAAGCACAAATTATCCCAATACAGAAGTTGAAAATAAGTAAATCAGAAGCTCCTCACCAGTATTAAGCAAAAGAAGGAAGCAAAGAGAAAGTAGAAGGAGGTCAATTATAGTAATATAGAAAGATCATGCAGAAAGTAAAATAGAAAGGTCAAAGCTTAAGATGGAAAGAAGCCAGCAAAGAAATCAATGGCAACAAGATATCATTGCAGATGTTAGCAGTAAGACAAGTTCAGCATCAGCCTAGCACTGATTGGAGAAGGAAAGCTATTAGAATGCCAGGGCTGCTTGTATGTTGCATAACATTTTTGTTTCAAAATGTTAACTGCAAGCAGGTGGTTAGAACAATTAACACTATAGAAAAGAGAAAGATCTCATCTTGGCATGAAGAAAAACAGGTTAAAGCAATACAGCTACACATACTAATTGAGGAATTTACCAAACTAAGTGCAACAATTCAGGCACATTAAAGCTCATTAGATACCTGTGAGGAATTGAAAACCCAAAAAGGATAAATGCAATGTCTATCATTAACGGGGAATACCAGAAAAATAAGACAGTCAGCTATGGAATTAAAATTCAAATAACTATTTCCCCCCATCCCCAAAACTGATCACAAAATACCGATATGGTTATGCCTAAGAGCTAACATATAACCATATAAAACACAGCATGTGGACATACACATATACATACACACAATAAAGAGTATGAAAAACCCTTGTCATAGTGGCTATCCTTTAGCCACCATTTGCAAGGCTTCAGCAAGACTATTACTGCTTCAGTGAATCAAATGAAGCTGTCAGCTGTGCTTTAGCAAAGACATGGACAAACGTGAGGTAGATAACCGGAGGTTTAAGAACCATAACAAAAGGAAGACTGAAAGAACAGGGAATGTTTCAACTTGACAGTTACAGCAGAGAAGCAAAAGAGTGATGGGCTTAAACTACACTCACAAATGAGGTTAGAGGTTGAGAAAAAAAATCCTGTAGTAATGAAGGAAGAGTGAAATTAATTGCTTGGGAAAGTCATGGTATAGCTGTCACTGGCAGATTTTATAAACAGGTTACACAAACATTCATCAGGAGCTACACAGCTATAATTTATTCTGCCTTGAGGGACTCCCAGACTTTTTTTTCCCCAGATTCTGCCATCCAGAACAGTTATTAACTTAACAGGTAAGGTACTCACACAAAATAAAGGGGTTCTGGTGTCAAGGTGCTGCTCTCACCTGGACAACTAAGTAAATAACAAGCACTTAGGCTGTAGTCTTGCATGCCGATCATTGCATTGCTCCTAAATTGCCATCTCATTGGGAATGTGGGGTGTTCCTTCATATGCTCGCCTGCGAAAAATTTCTGCACCTGAAAGACTTCACAGAAAACTTTTCATTTGAACTCATGTGAATTTGTGCATATTCTTAGTTACGGAATTGACTCACAGTAAAAAGTATTTAGGCTGTGATTCTTCCACACCTGACTTGACTCATCAAACTTGCAGCTTGCTGTATCCATTTGAATCCCTTACAGCAGGACAGACATCTCAGTTGGTATGTACTAAGTCTAGCCAAATTTCTTGGACTAAACAGACTGCCATCTAGCTTGACATGGCTGGGATGAATCCCCAGATTCAGAAACCGCTTACCCATTACTTTGCAAAATTAAGAAGGGCATCATAGGCTGTCCTTTAAAAATCTTTAGCTTACATTTCAATTCTCATCCAACAGAGATGAGAGCTTGACACCTTTAAGTTACTTTATGCATATTCAGATTGTATTAACTATTTTTAGCTGTCCTTTTTACCTGAAATGTGTGAGTAAGCATATTTTGCCAAACTGCGAAGTTCAGCAATGCATTTAAAAGCAAAAGATGCTTTGAGGTTTAATGAAGTCTTTTTCCAAGCAGTATTTCAATCCAAACTCCAAAATATTACCGTTTCACTTTGTGCTCTCAAGGCAGCAAAAAGGAGAAAAAACAAAACAAAACAAAACCCCAAATTCCCCATTACTTCAATTCTAACAAGACTCCACTATTATTCATGTGAAGTTAAATTTCTTCCTGATCACCATATCCTAAGCATACTTAGCAATGACTTTCCACTCTTTAGCTAGGAGCAAGTACATGGCTTTGAATGGAAATAGCTCAGAGGTTTCCATTAGTTCAAGTTCTTTGTGAATGACAGCAGTGTGAGCTATATAACATCTGCAGTATTCAGGCAAGGATAGAACAGGCTTTCTTGTTCTTCAGAAATGGCTTACAAAGTCTGGGCTATATCCTGAAGACGAATTTCTGAGTCCAAATGTTGTAATGCACAGAATATACTGTTCCTCTTCCCTGCTGCAAAGTGAACAGCATGAACATGCTTGTTGAGGAACAGCACAGGGAGGCTGACAGGGGGAGGAGAATGAGATTATACTGAAGTGATGAGGAAAGGCAAACCCAGCATATAAATTGACTGAAGCTAATGAAACCACTAAAATGTAATCACGGCCTAGGGAGGTTTTAGTAAAGGAAGGAAGGATGGGAGGAATAACTTGCAGCTGTGCTAGATCCATGGTAATATGGGAACCATAAATGTGTCACCCACCGAAAAGCTTCTGAATCCTATACTATGAAAGTTTTCTATAGTAATTAGATATGGGAAAATAAGCAAGTAAATACATAGAAAACTTTACTACTTCTTTAAAACAGATTTTTTGAATGAAGACCTTGTACAGATTCAAATATTACAACAAACATCTGATTTTATCTTCAGATTCTCTGTTCAGCAATCTAATCCATAAAATCAGTAGGAGCTCATCAAGAATCGTCCTGCAATTAAATCAGCCCTTTTGTGATGTTATAATTATAATTGAGACATAAGAACACCTTCCTTTAAAATATTAATCAAACTAATTCTTCTGTAGAACTATAAACTGTTTAAAAATTGCAATATCTCATTTTCATATTTCATGTTTTCATTTAAAAGACCATAAAAAATTAAGGCAGCTTCAATTATACACTTCTAGTACTATTCTTATAGCATCTTGTTTCTCAAGGTAATATTTCCAAGTAACTCCTTTCTAATTTATCTTGCAACTTATAAATACATATATATATATGGATACTATTTTACAGTATTTGTAAGTCAAAGTAGCACCTTAATACAGTATCTCTTTCCGCAATATATATGATCAGAATTTTACATTTTACGTTTTATGGTTTTATCTACTTTTTATAATAGTAAATCATATAATACAGGAAATAAAAAATGTTGCAGGTATGCAACACAAAGACAAGTAGATACACCCTAGCTTGATTTTGCAGAGCACAATTTTGCCTTCCTAGGCAGTGATTACCTATCTGTGGTTTCAACAGCTTCAGTCATAAGAGTTCATTATGATTTTTTAGATTGCTATTTTTAAAATAAATTTTCCTCAAACAGAAATAATTTTTCTAACTCTTTCAGATTTCTGGGTTCTTCAACATTATATTTTTCCTTATTTACACCAGTTTGTACCTCCAAAAAATGTCTTCAGTGACGCAATTCACTGTTGTGCCCAATCAGTGGCAGAAACTATGATACGACCTATTGACAGGACATAAAGTCAGTTGAAATGGCCATACATAACTTTATGATGAACCCTGTGGCTCATGATGTAGCTGACATTTATCAGCTTACTCCACAAAAATCAACTGTTGCATAAGGTGAACATACTGTGAGTGCTGCTAAACTCTGGCTGTTCCTCATGATGGACACTTAAGGTGACTAATATTGGGCTACAGCAGAACCTTAACAGCCCTAATTTTCTTCAGGCTCTGGTCTCACGTCTATAAAAATCTTGCCTGTGGAAATATGCTAAAATGTCATAAACCCAGCTTGCCTCTCCTCAGCCATCTTTTGTTCTCATGCATAAAGCAGCCAGGGAGAATCAAAAGAGCCAAGCTAGGCTAGTGGGACTGGGACTGAGGACTTTGCTCACTGGCCTTCAAAGGGAGGTAACATTAGAGACTGACTTACTGATGTTCTCTGTCCCTGACAAGTAGTATTATTCTTTCAATAGAAATAGCATTCAAACAGTACTCAATGCTATAAATAGAAGAATCTGAATATATCTCAAAATATTAACACAAAGAAGGAGGTTTTATTAGCTATATTCATATACCTGCGATCAGCATTTCGACAATTCATGGCTGAAAATTCCTTTACATACAAGTAAGAGTGCATCTTTTCCAGGAAATGTGGGCAGAAAACTATTCATTTTATGCTAATGTCTGCAAAAATACTGCTTTAGAAACCCCTTAATCTTCATGGATATTTCTTTATGGCGTTATTCCTTAATTATCTCAGATGTAAACATTAGAGAAAGGATAATTACAAAATCTTTTGCATTAGACACCTGATGTCTAGAAAAATTAATATTTGTTCTTCAGCGTGTCTGGGACCTGATGAAAGGAAGTAATTTGAATTAGCTGCAGACAGTTCACATTAGTGGATAATTAATTTTCTTGATTTTTTTGTCCTACAACAGTTGTAGAGTAAACATTCCTGTGTTAGTGAAAGGATATCGGAATTCAGGTTAGATCATGACTCCTCAAAAACAAAAATGAAACATGCGACAGCAAGCATAATCAAAGGGAAGCCTTACTGAAAGAAGAAACTTACTGAGAATTCAAAACATCACTTTGTAGTGGCTTTAATTATTTCTATTGGAAACTAAGGGAATATGACCTTCATCTCTGAAGATATTCTAAGACCTATAGGATTTCCAAATAGCAGAGGCAATATTGTTGTTTTAACATGATAACTACAATAATGAAATAGCAGGCATAACAGTCTTAGAGCAACACATTAAATTTTCTTTATTTATGTGCTGGTACTTTCAGTGCTTCATGTAAAAATTTACAAGACCAAGACATTTCTTTACTCACATTTGCTTATTTGTGTGCAGATAATACAAACTTTTTTGTTTAATAAAAACTACATTATATTGCAGAAAATATCTGCAATAAACATATTTAATAATAAGTTCTGATCATGCCAAAAACTTAAAACAGGGTTGCCAGGACATATCTTGTGGAAAGTGTGATTATCATGTGAGCACGTGTCATACTGAAGCATTAGTTAATGGGAGTTTCAGTGAGTGACAGTTGGGACATAGCAATGTTGGTAATTCAGATTTAACTCCAAGGCATCTAGCTGATGACAACCCTATCAGCCGTGCCTGCCCACATTTAGTTTCTTTCTTCAGAAACAACTTGAATGTATAAATTAGACAGAAGAAACACAATGCAAGTTTGTTTAATCATCTACTGCAAACAAAGGATAAAGGAGTAGTAATATTTTTGCTTACACTGATGAGGAGGTGAAGCATGAAGGGGTAAAGCATATACTGATCAATCAGATTTTCTTAGGATAAATGCAAAAATCTTGCTTCACTTGAGTTTGGAAGAAGCAATTAAAGTCACTAGGGTATACTTAAGCATATATTCAAAGCTTTACTGGCTCAATGCCTCAAATCATTTTTATGGATGCCTTGGGCCTCCATATCCTCAAGAAGTTGTTTTTAAAGATTGCCTTTTCACACACTATCTATACAGACACACACAATTACTAGTGGTTTTAAGTGCCTGTTAAGCTTCAGTACATTACTTACTAGATTCAACTTGAGATCTGGAATTCTACTCCTTACCAGTTTGAAAGCAACTGTGTTCAGAAGTCTCAAATGTCTACTACATATGAAAACCCAAACAGTTGAAAGGCAGAACCTACTTAAAACCAGCTCATTCATTACAGAATTAGAAAGGGAGGCGTTTAGAAAGGGAGGCATTTTCTGCCTGAAAATTAGAAAGACCATTTATCTGAAGGAAGACAAGCAAGAAGATTTACTTTGAAAGATTTATCTTAGGAACCTGAAGGACAGGGCAAGTTCTGCAGGTGCCTGCACGTATATGAAAATAATCTTAAAAGAACTATAATGTATTCTTGAAGAATAATTATGCAGACATCAGAACAGCTAGTGTAGCTTTCTGTGCCTACACAACATCTGTCTCATGCACTGAAATAACCATCTTGAAAACAACATAATGCATCTGCCTTCAGAAATAAAACTCCAACCCAAACCATTTACAATATTCTCTACTTTATCTAATTAAACCCAAATAAATATGTGATCCACATTTCAAAAATGTGATTGACCTGCATTTAGCAGTGAAGTTTCTCAGCACCCTATACGAAAAAAAAAGGAAAAGGCAATAAGCACAACTTACTGGAAAATCCATGTTATTTCACTTCACTGAAAATACAGATATTTTAAAATGCCAACATAACTTATTATGGCAAGCTAGATTTGGAATTAGTAACACGATACTACTCCCAGTGAAAACTGGGGTAATAAGAGTTTCACAGCCTTCACTAAGTCAGCATTAAGCCACAGGGGAGGACAAAATGTAAGCTAAATCAGAAGACACAATCAGAAACAAATGCAGCCCCTGCCTGGTTTGCAAGGAGACACTGGGAGAAACTGGTCTGCAAAACCAGACAATTGCTCTGAATCATTCTGAGCTGGCCTCAGGGAGACGATGGCCCATGTGAGTGTTCTTGCTAGATCACTCACCCGATGCAAACCTTACTGGCACATAATGTTTTGGAACACGCACAAATGTCCCCAGACATCGGGAAGTCATAGTATGGCAACAAAAAGGAGAAAGTCCTCAGATTCCTTTGCTTGTTTTAATTATGCTTCCATGATTTTAAAAAAAATAAAGAGTCGGTTTCCTTTTTGTTCAGCAGAATATTAAGAAGGTCAAGTTCAAACTTTTTTTATGTGGAAGGTCAAGCTCTTTAGAATGACATCAATTCCCTTAGTTAAACACCTTGCAAATACTTAAGGAAAATACATTTGCTGTCTTTTGGAAAGGGGACAGAAAATAATAAGTGTGTTTCAACTCTGCAGTTCATACTTCAGGTCTTTCTGCAGACTAGGCTCTGAATAACTGAATTCAAGAAACTTGACAACAGCTCTCCCAGATTTAAAGGATAAGCCTCTATCAGATGCAAACCCACAAATTCTATACATATATGTATAAACATACACATAATTCTGTCTTTATATGTAAGTTTTAAGTTATTTGGATAACAAATTGGTCAAAATATTCAGTTTGGGAGTGTTCTTGGTCACATTGCTGAGAATATTCAAAATCTTCATATGAAAATAAATGTAATGGATTTAATATATTTTGCTTATTTTCCTTTGATTCTCAACAAATTATACATTTGTCACAGATGACTTAGTTAATAGTTATCTTTCCTTTCTTATAATTTTTTATGACTTAACTTCAGACTTCACCATAAACAGTATTTGAGAAATGTTACTGCATTTCAGCTGAGACTTCCAAATAAATTCTATTGAATTAGTCACTCAAATCTTACTGAATGTTACACAGAGATCTTATTCCTGACTTGACTATATCTCGTCATTCTTCAGTACTGTGAGCCAAATCCATATCACATTAAGATGATTTCTTTAAGATTTGCAGTGATTTCAATGAGCTTCCAGTCAACCCTCAGAGACTTGAGAGACCATCATATTTAATGTTGCAGCACTGTATTTACATACATTTACAGTGCTCTCACGAGCTAATGGAGCTATTGGTGATTCTACCCATAGCTGTAGCTACCCAACAAGAGTGGGTCTAACACTAAGCCTACCGTTTGGTAGGCATAACAGGAATCAAGACCCTTGAAATAACCAGGAACTTTCTAGTCATGTAAAAGTGATTGAAAATCATCACCAAGTTTTCTTAGTCCATTTATTGAATGATTTGTTGGCTTTTAAGAAACACAATGACTAATTAGTGAGCCAACCATTCACTGAGCACCTTGTGCTTCAGATATCCCAGACCTCCATTACACAGTTATTTGAAACTGAAATCCAGTTGCTATGGCTACAGCTAGCTCCCAAAGGATGACTGTAGTGAGCTGGCACATCCCCACCACCCAGAATATTAATGAAATGGTGGAGTCCACCACTGCAATTCAAAGATGCATTTTACAAAACTGAAATATTTACAGTAAGTCAACTACAAATACAATTACCTTGCTTCTCAATAAAAAAAGCCACATTCCACATTCTCTTTTCAGAAATATTTTATCTTTCTGTGCCCAGTAGCTGGATTTCAATTTTTACATGATTAAAAAAACCCAAGTAATTTAAATGATGCAGCTTAACAGAATCAGATCTTTTCTTCTAAAACATAATTAAACAAATCAAGGTAATACGGTTTCATATAAGTTATATTCAAATGTATGACACAGAAAAATTAAATATGACTGCTTTTAATTGGGTCTGGCTTTAAACATAAAAATCCATGAAAAGTACTCTCTTGTGTGCTTGTTTACCACACAACTTTAACAACAGAACATTAACCAATTCAGCCTATGTTGGTGATGGTAAAGTTATGTTGAGGAAAGACAAATATGAAGTTATTTCTACTTGCACATCACAGCACCACGGCTTCGTGCCATTGGGCTGCTCTGAGATACATTGAAACTGCTGATGTAGATCCACTCGGGTGCTGCCAATCTTACAAGAGATTTTGGGTCATTACAGTTAAAGATTAGTGTTACCTTTTATTAGGAAGTAATTAAAATATTTGTCAGGAACATGCTCCTTAAAGTATGGCTGTTGGACATTATCATCTCCGTTCATGTCTGTTACCTAATGTCCTCCACTCTGTACAAACTCAGAGAGAAAATTTCAGTTTGGATGTATGTGTATTTATATATGGGTCTTGACTGACTCATTTCAGACCTAAAGAGATGTTATTTGTCTCTTTATCACTTATTTGTTTGATGAACTCCAGCTAGAGATGAACGAAAAAAATACAGAATTCATATGGATTCCTTAAGTTGTATCTGTTGCCTTAGAGACGGCTGACTACAACTATTATCACTAAGCATCTGTGGATACTAAGATTTAGCAGACTATTTGAAAGGGATTACATACCAGGAATAGCCAGAATCATAAAAATAAATATAAATTTTATAGAATGTTACATTTATGTAATTTTATATTCAGGTTACACAGTACAGTTAGTCTGTAAGCAATTTATTCTATTATGCTGTTATAAGTGAAAAAAAAAGATGAGCTGAAAGCCCTGGAAAAGGAAGTATTGTTTTGTACAAATCCATAAAACATTTTTCTTCAAGAATAAAAGTTTGAATAAAAACCAGAAACAACCAAAGTTTTTCACTATTCAGATGCAAGCAACATTAACCCATTCCTGACTCAGAGCTCACGTAACACAGGCCTTTATGTCACACATCCTCTTGGAATACTAGATTTTTGTGAACATTCTAAAGAAAGCCTATAACTCTCTTAAAATGAATGGGTAGAATCACTATGACTGCTGAATGATGTAAGGAGAATAGACTGGTGCAGGGATGTATGTCAGGATATGCCAAAACCAAAAAAAAAAAAGTTACCTGAAAAGACCATACCTTATCCTTTAGCAGCCAGTGGTTATTACTATTTACCTGCTGGCTGCCTTTGGGGTCAGGAAACTTAAAACTGGATTTAAACTGACTTTTCCTCTTTTGCCAGAATCATCACCAGCCTTTGCAATACAGTTTACAGAATCTGATGTTGCTGAAATTGCAATAGCCATTTAGCATTTATATAAAAAACCAGCTTTTTTCACTGGGAATTAACTTTGATCTTACACCACAAAAGGAGGTACTGCCAGTGCATATGCTGCCTCCACAGATGTAATGCAGGACTAATTGAATCCTGCTCTGTTTTTATGAGATGGCACATTAAATAATTCCCATATTAGGTCTGCAGGAAGGCCCATTCCTGCTAAGGGACCCTCTAAGTCTGTACAATAACCATAGATAAGCATAGCAAAACTAACAGGATTAGTATTTAGACATCTTCAGCTGCCAACGATGATGAAAAATGTCACGAAGTTACAGGCACAGGCAGCCCAAAGAGATTTTTAACAACTACGTTGCCATCCCACTCCGGGGATGATAAAGGCAGAAGTGGATATAGGCACAAACTGAAAAGTGTACAGAGCAACACAGCCTCTGCCTGTTCAATGGTACAAATCTCATGCTGCAGCTTGTAGCATGTGTCAGAGATTTTAACCCTTGGACCCTTCTCCCTCTCTAAATTTAGGAACATAGGATTTGGTCAGAGGGACATTAAAAGATATGTGAGCATGGTCCATTATGTGACTTGTCTGGGTGCTAAGAGCAGAGTCTCTAAACGTGTAGAAGAAATAGTTAAATACTAATTTTAGGAGTGCAAAAAAAAAAGGAAATTGGACAACTTTCTGCTTTTTTCATCTAATTTAGTTTCTACACAAACAAGACAGTTATTAAATGGCAGGTCACTTCCTGCTTCTCTCATGATCCCCACTCATCCCTTTTTTCAAGTATATAGCTGGTGTTCTGTCCCTCAAAAAGGGAGAACAACTTCATTGGGCTATGATGGTAAAACTACCCCCTGATTAAAATTAAAGGAAGGAAAGAAAGGGAGAACTGAGATTACTTGAGAAAGAGGAATTACTCAGTGCAAAAAGAGATACTCTTTTTCTCCAAGAAACAGACAGAAGCCTTCATGGAAGTCGAGGAAGAAGAATGGGTGAGACAACAGGGGAATCGGCAGAAGCTCCAGAAAGAGGAAGTGAGACAAAAAACTATGGAAAATAAAAGTTGAGCAGGGGCAAGTCAAAGACAACTGATAAAAAAATGCACATCTGTAGAAAATTTAGACAGTGAAAAAAGTCACAAAAAAAAAAAAAAGTGGCTAATGAAAAACAAAAAATGACAGGTAAAGGTAAATATCCTAGGAGAATAAAAAGGGGCAGCAGGAGACCAGATAGCAAATACAATGAGAGTGTTACTGAGAGTTACTTTTTTCTCATCAGAGCATACTCTCTATTAAGTCTGTGGGGTTTTGTCACTGTAGTCACTAACAGAGGATCCTTTGGAGAGGTCACTGTCATGGCATTATAAGAAAAGGCACAGGTCCTGCAGCAAATTTCCAAGAAGGCAGAACTGACGTAATAACAAAGTGTGAACACCAAGATTTAATAAAAGAGACAGATCTAACCTGAGTTATAGAAGCGGAACTGAAGAAATAAAAGACTTTATGCAGCAGGAATAAATAAAACTAATGAGATTCGTGAACATTAGGATGACAAAGTCACCTTACCAGTAACTCCAAAAATTCTGCTAGATTTGTTTGAATTACGTGATTAAGTACCATTTCCATGGCAGGCTTTTTTAATACAGATTTCCAGACATTTCTCTCTCACACAGTTTTAACACATCTAGGAATCATTACACGATTTCCCACCTTTCCCATATCAGCTCTGAAGTGGAAAACATAATTACCTAAAACCACAGTTTTACCTATACAAAGTTTTGAGTACCACCTGTTTGCATATAACTGATCACTGGAAGAGAAACTTGTTGGCACTCTTCATTCACTAATATTAGGCTAGATTTTCAACAACTGGATCTCCACAGCTGCATAACTCCTTGGGTATACATGGAAAAAGTGCTCCCCACCCCTAAAATCAAACCTGTTGTTGCTACAAAGAAGTTGAATTCTAGTCTGTTTGCTTGTTTGGCTTTGGGGGTTTTCTACCACATGGATAAGGCAAACATCAGCAAGCTTGTATAACATTTTGAGTAACCTCCATTGGGATTTACATTCTCAATTTATTAATATGCACTGATAGAAACTATTCACTATGTAAAGAGTGGTATCTGGATATAGCTAGTTACAGTTTTAAGATTTTCTAGTCTGTTCCCATGAGTTGTGGAATCAGCTGATTACACTGAATTGTTAAAGCATTGTCCTTTCCAATTTAAATTATTCTCCTATGCTGTTGTACACACAGACCTAAAGTTCCCCTCTAAAACAAAGTCTCAGCCCACACCTTAGGACAGCATCATCCCATGTAATTTATCAGAAACCAGAACCTCATCTCTGGGGAATTACCTACAAGGATCAGTGAGCAGCAAGAAATGGTTGTATAAAGATTCCAATAGTTCACTATTTAAAAAGTTGCACATATACCTGAAAACACATGTTATTTTCTGTATTTCCTACACTTCCACAAAACAACCAACCAACAAGCAAAAAAGGCTGTTTCCATACCAGCATTTCATGGTACATCCTTATGTACAAAATTTCTTTCACTTTCTTGACACTGGAACAAAACTCACAGCTAAAATGAAACTATCACAACGGAATTCTTATAGTACCTAATACATTATAAGCATTTGAAAGATTTACATAAACTGTCACATTTTTAACTGTTCCGGAGTCATTTAGAGTAATTTGCAGTTCAGGATTTACAGGGCAAAAATATTCATAGGAGCTGTGTGGTACTGAACAGTTTTTACCATGTAATCTCCCTACAAATAATCATTTTTCCTCTTCCTCATGTAAGCACAACACAGTGCAGCAAAGCATAGTGGCATATTTCCAACATTCCCAAAAGTAAACCAAAATTATTTAGATGATGCTCCCTAGACCCAGACAGATCATGTACGTATAAGAATTATATTTACAGCAATGTTTCAAGGATTGGGGAAATTGGTGTTAGACATTATCAAAATGTATATACTTTTTAATATGAGATTCTAAGAGTAAATGCACATAAATCTGTTGATTTGACTGGAGCTATGAGGCGTTGCTGAAGAGAAGAATCTGACCCAGGTCACTTGAAAGAAAGGGAAAGGGAAAACAAAGCATTTATCAGGTGAATATTTTTATTACAAGCTTCTACACAAACTATAATTAAAATCAGAAAGGAAAATAAATTAATACTTAGCATTATTCCTAAGTAATATCTCTATTTTACTTTATTAAACTTAGAAAAATTATCCTTTCAGTTAATAACCAGAAGACCATTCTGCTTGACGGATTTTCTAGAGCAACTCCTCAAACATTAAGTGATACACTGTGCCTTACTGCCGGAACTGCTACTTTCAAGCATTACTAACAGGACTCCAGAGAGTTGTCCATTGGAGATCATCCAAAACTAGCATCTGTCCCACAGCACTGAAAAAATTGGACTTCCCTAACTGCCTGTGTTAGATAGAATCATAGAATAGTTAGGGTTGGAAAGGACCTTAAGATCATCAAAAGTTCCAACCCCCCTGCCATGGGCAGGGACACCTCACACTAAACCATCTCACCCAAGGCCTCGTCCAACCTGGTCTTGAACACTGCCAGGGATGGAGCATTTACAACCTTACTGGGCAAAAGATATTTCACCCTCTCTCACACAGGGGAGGGAAACCCTCACTGATATTGTCAAGAACAATATTGTTCTGAACTCAGTAAAGATATAAACAGTTCTGTTGTTTTGAGTGTTCCCAACCCCACACTCCCATCCCTGCTGTTCAGTTTTCAAAATAACCATATAAAATAGAGAGTTCAGTGGTTCAGTTAGTACCCATCTGAGTTGCTGTTTTAAATGTCAAATGCTGAAGGCTAACAAAAGAGAAGCGGAGAAAGGTTTCGCAACCAGCATTTAATTGTGCTAATCTTGAGAAAAGTGAACTATTTGAGAGAAAGCTTAGTCTCAAATTTCAAACTTTAAACAGCAACTTCATATGCTTGAGGGATGGCTACATTGCAGAAACAAGATGAAATGCTTCCAGAATGCATGTAAAAACCTGTAAGCAAAGTATCCTCTGGCCAGATACAAGGTACCTTGTACTTAGAAGCTGGCCAAGGTGTGGACAGATCCAGTGACACTGAAGATTGCACTAGGACAAGAACAAATTAACTTCAGAAAAAACAATTCAGAGAGTTGGGCTGGCTTTAGCAAAGTTTTTGTCTTTGATGTTTTTTGGTTAAAAAGCAGTTCCAGTTGCCTGTATAACCTGTATCAGGACACTAACTCAGAACAGAAAAGATTCAAGTCTAAAAAAGAGATCTGATCTTGATTTGAACCTGAAGAGCCATTGCTTAAAGTCAGAAAGAAGCCTGGAAACTGAAGCTCAAGATGACAATTTTAAGCCTCGAGGGATATAACAGAGAGGACAATTACTATAGTTCAGAAATAATTTCTTCATATCTATCACTCTGAGTATCAGCTATCAGCACTTCGTAAGAAAACTTTCATCCTCAAAAAATCACTTGTTACAACTCTTTCCAATCCAGACCTTTATGCTGCTGTCTATAATTTCCTAAGTAGCACATAAGATTTCTTACTATTCTTTTTTAAAGATACACTGAATAATATCCTCTCAAATGACCTCTTTTCACTAACTGCCTGGAATTGTATATTCCACAAACTAATGAATTACTCTGATTTAATTAACTTCTCTCACTTTATTTTCCTGTTGCAGACATGTAAAGTAATCATCATCCTCTCAATCTTTGACATATGACCCTTTTCTCTAATTTATTCCTTTTTTAAGGGACTACTTAGTAATCAGCCTTTAAGTATTTGCAGTATTTATTTACATTCACTTGGTCTTCTTTCGTTCATCCTGCTTTGCCTTTTGTGTCTTAAAGAGTCTCTTTGTCTCCTTTAACATTTCAGCACTTTAGTGTGAAATCACACATGAAGATTTATTTCATACTGTACTTTCAGTCTGCCCCATCATTTTTACTACATCCTCAAGGTTTCCCAGAGATGAATCCTGAGGGGACCTACTTGTATAGAATGAAATAGGGATGGGAAAGAGAAATTTGCCTCCATGAAATCTTTGCACCAATCCCCCTAGTAAACTTTTCAAGATTATATCTAATGTTGTCTTCCACATGGAAACTGAGATTCTAGAGCTCTTGTCAGCTGTGCATTGCTGTTGAACAGCAGAAGGTCTGCTTAATGCAGAGTACTGTGGTTCCCAGTAAATCTTTTCTAACAAAAGTAACTGTCCTGGAGTTCTACAAGCAGGTTGCACCACACATTGTTTCGATTGTACCGGTTCCTTCATTTTTCCAGCATCAGTGAGTTCACAAATAGTGAAAGGAAAGACAGGAAGAAAAAGGGGAAAAAAATTATGTTGTCTGAAGTGATTCTTACTCCAATCTCCAATATTGTGCAGTATTTGAGAGGCATGTTTCTAAGAGTTCATCTCAAAACCCTCTGAGAACAGAATAAAATTAGGACAAATCATCTATCTCAGATTTGTGAACTGAAATTGTAAATTGGCTGTAAAAACAATGGAAAGAATAGTTCTGAAGGTAACTAATGACAACACGAAGAGGTGGCAGCAGACCAAAGGCAAAGAGCAAAATCACAACTTTAAGGGAGATAAATTTTTTAAGATATTTACCCAGTCAAAATTTTATGGCATTTTAATATTATATAGTTAGTATTCCCTAGTGACAAAATGTTTTGCTTAATGTTCATGTTCATCAGAGAAAATTAGTAGGCTGCTTATTTCTGTATAGACAGGAGATGTCAAGAAAAGCACAGTTATCTAGCTCAGTCATTGGAAAGCTACGTACAACATTTCATATTTGCAGGAAAAGTATATACACCCTGTTCAAGAAAGACCTTTGTATCTTAGTTTTAACAAAATGACGAACTTGAGAATTAAAATCAATAATCCGTCAAAATGTTTCCACTTCATACATTTGCAACAGCCTTACCAGGTTCAGTGTACATCTTCTACATCATCTTCTCTATAGAACTCAAGAGTCTTCAGAGAGTCTGCTACTCTTTGAAAAAAATAAAATTGTTCTGACCTTGAATATTTTAATAAAAAGAAACAAACCAACAAAAACTTTAATCTTGCTCTGGTTGTCAATCATTTCCACCGCCACCACCCCATCTGTGCACTTTATTGTTGAAATTATAACCTGAAGGTCTTTTAAATATACAACCTGTACAAATGTCTGCTAAGTAGCAGGATATAATGTTCTAGGGAATGAAGGAAGCTACCATTAATAAGTTAAATGAACAGCGTTCAATCATTGTTGTCCCTGGTGCTCATAAGTTATAGGGCAGATAGAGACATTAATGCAGCACAGCACAGGGAAATCTCAGCTAATAAGTTCAAAAAGCCTTAGGTGAAGTTTGTAGAAACATGACTGAATTCGCACTGATGCCCCAGCTGAAGGTGATGTTGGTACAGTAGGTGCCTGCTGTTACATCCCTGAAAACCTAACTTAAATCTAGAGGGACGTTTTCATATATCTCACTTTTTCATTGCCTTTATAAGTTTTCCTGCCCATCAACTGCATCTTTTTCCTACTCCAGTGGCTGTCTCCAGTATCCAAGAGGAGCATAGGCCAAATTATTAATATTCATCAGTTCAGCTGTTCTTCCTTTCTACTCAAGTCCAAAGAGTACTGGAACAAACAACTGAGGGCTGTACCCAGAGGCTAATATATCTATTTATCTTCATGTGTTTCATTGGAAATGAAAAATACTTTGTCCTCAATCACAAACCTTCATAAACTGTAGTAATTAAAACTCTACAATTTCCTTGAGGCTTAGAAGATGCTCGGAGACTTGTTTGCAAGAGGAAGTTAAAGTGGTCACCTTTGTTGGAGACCTCATATGCTTTCAAGTCCTCCTTCTTAGCAACTCTTATTCTCTTAATGCCATGCACCTGGTACAAATTATCATGCATATGAGAGCATGACAATTCTTTCTCTCAGTACTTCTCTAACTATGCTGCAGCTCTGGAGGTCCTGAGTTCTTGGTTTACTCCTCTACAATGCAATTTACTAACTTCACCGCCAGCTAAGAAAGCAGACAATGATAATCATTCTCTTTCCCCCAGATTTACAAATAAAGTAACTGAGAAGTTCTACAAAGTTGCTGCAAGCAAAATTAGGAACATTATCTAGGTCACTAACATGACAGAGCCAACTCTTACACATTCAGCTCTCAATGTCTTTTAGCTCACTAGAGGACTAATAACAGGAACTTTTGCTAGAAGCTATGAGCACATCAATAGAAGATGTCACAGAGAAAAGAAACCTGAGCATATTAGTCACCAATTACAGGATGAGCCACCAATGTGATGCAAGTGCAAAAAAAGTAAATGAGAGAGAACTAGAGAGAATCAAACCAAGCGTTTCCAGGAAAGACAGGAAAACATTCATCTTTGTCAAAATTGTATTGTTCATACTTTTAAAAGTTAAGTGAGACTGAAACACGCACAGGAAAAAGTTACTGTCAGAGGAATTAAGAGACTATTATATGAGAAGAAACTCAGAAAAGCTCATCAGAGGATATGGCTGCTCTCTATAAACACACTTTGGTGTAAACACAGAGATTTAAAAGAATAATTTAAGCTAAAGGTTAAAGTAGGCAGACAAAGAAGTGCATAGAAACTGAATTCTCTGAGACTGGAAATTAGAAAGAGGTTTCTAGCCACAGTTTTCCAAGTAAAGCAGTTGAGACAAAAATCCCAACTAGTATAAAGTTTGATCTGAAGTTTATGGAACAGCAATGGCAATGTGACTTATTGATCAGTGAAGCTTCTTCCAGTCCTTGTTTCCTAACATGCTGCTTCCAGAGGCACAGCTAGAGAGCTAAGGGTCATAATATCTAACATGCATTTGTTGCACCACAAACACATCTCATGAAAACCAGTCCCTAGAGAAGACAGCAACCTCTTTCACACAAGAAATAATGCTGTAAATGCAGGTGAAATATTCCTGCAGCTGCTGGGTTCAGAACTTTATCACCTAATCAAATAAGGGAAAAAATACAGGAAAAAAAATTGATAGTCCAGTTTTCTCAAACATATTCAGATTACCATTCATATTTTAATATACTTTTTATTAAGTTCAGACAGACCAAAGTGGCCCTTTTAGACTGGATAATGATTTGATTGTAGTGGGTGTTCACAGAAAGTTATAAATAAATAGTTATTTTTTGAATACAGAAAGTGAGATGTTTCTGTAGATTCAAGAAAGGTCTGAACTTGAACTAGCAAACTGGTATTTCCAGAGATTAGTCTTATTCTTAGCTTCAGGCATAGCTAAAAGATTAATCAAACATAGATTCAACTGTTGGTCTTAACACAAACCCCCTGTGTTTTCCTATTTGTATTCAGCTAACTCATCAGAGATTGTTCGTTACTGCTAGGATCTAACTATTCAGAACAGAGAAAAGGTACAAAAACTGTGTGTGAGGAGAGTCTTACCATTCCATTGGTTTATATGCAAAACTATAAACCCATTCACACACAATGGATAACTTATACTTGTTCAAATTTTAGGAAATGCACACATATTCTCACTTCATGCCTCTGGTAGATCATAGCACAGGGTTTGACTTTGAGTGCACAGAGCTCCATGGTATGCTTTGCACTATTATTCACCCAGAACAGAAAGTTTAGCATAGAATTTAACCCTGAGTCATCTATTTATAACATCTTTTGACTTGCACAAGATCTTTATATCTTGCACCTATGCACCATTTTAGGAAGCATAGGCTACACCAGGAGCCCCAATAACTAAAATTTAACATATTTAATAGCTCTAAAACACATCAGTAGTATGCAGCAAGCAGAAAAGCCCTGAAGGCTTTCTCTAATAAGCTTTGAAAGCTGAGAGACTGCCTTGCTTAGTGAATAGAAAATAACTTGAAAAGCTGAGGACTCTAATACAGATACGAAAGATCATTATCCTCTCCTGCCACATTCCTCATTATTTTTGTCTAACCACCACAGCCATATTCTGCTCCCACACCTTGTCTTGCAACTCAGGAACCAGATAGTCTAACTTCCAGGAAGGAAGCTTTATGATCAGTATTTCAAATGCGCTACCGGTGCTCCATACTGTCCCCATGTGAGGTGACTCAGTTCAGAAATCCCTGTCACTCTAACAGTTTGAAGAGCACAAGGTTGACAGGTTAAATAGCATACTTCTGTCCTTGCCCGACGTGTTCTTTTACTATGTACTAAAACCCTGCAACTTCAAAATCAAAATAAAACAAAAACCCAAGGTGAGTGATTGCAAACTCCAGTATACAGGGATAACAAGCATCTACACAAGAATATTATGCACAAAGAGATAGTAGTCAATGTCAAGTTCACACAGCCTCACATAAAAGAGTTTTATGCTCTTCTGTTTTACAAAACAATGAGTAAACACAATCACTGACACTGTACATTTCAGTACACCCCAGAGGACTCTATCCCATCCATTTCCCACATAAATGGCTAATATTTCTCTACCATTTTCTGTACAAGATGACCACACTCTTGACTAGTTAGTTTTCTACTCAGGTGAATCAGCCTGTGACAATCTGCAACTCAGATGTAACCAGTGTTTATCTGTCAACCCTGCCTTCTATTCTCACACAACAAAACTCCAAGCAGAACTTTAAGGGTGGTGGTTGTGAGCTAATCACATCTTCAGGGAACTGCAGTTCATGAATGCACTTACCACTTCCTGAGCTTCAGCTTCAACAGCTGTAATTATTTTGCAATAATTAGTCCTTGCCAATGCTTATTTTTTAAATGTCTGCCTTATCTAAACATGCCAAAAACATAACCCTTTCAGTGTTCTGGTCACAGAATATTGATATCTGCCCCAATATTGTTTACCTCTTCTGCACTAAAAGCATTGGGGTTTAGATTTTTAACAGCTTAGAGTTCAAAACTCCAAGAACTGTTTTTAGAAGGTTTATGTGAAATGGAAGGAACCTTCTTTCTCATGATTCCCTCAAAGCTATGATGATTAAGTTAAAAGGTCTGGTTGATTCTTTTCTTCTTTTAACTTCTGGACTAAGCAGTTTAAATTGCTACATACAGTAAAAACTATCTACATCATGAAAAGTAGATTCCCCAATACCTTTGTTCCCCCAAAACACTTCACTGCAGGTAGCTCTTAGTAGCACAACACCGTATCAGAAAGCAGAAGCTGTAACAACACTCTGCAAAACACAGATCTATTTAAATAGACATGCATAAAGACTAGGTAACTGAACTCCTACAAGGGAATATTCATTAATTATTCCTGGTATTTACGGTGTCCTGGGTCTGAGCTAAACATCCCTCTCCAAATCATGGTAAATAATCATCCTCTCCCAAATATAAGCCCAGGTAGATCAACATACTTTTGTCATTACTTGTCTCCAGACTTTTTCTCCTAGCACGATCTTTCATTCAAAAACACTTCAGACATACATGTTATGCTCAAGTCTTCAAAGAGTGATACAACTAGTTAAGTTAATCTACAATAGGGAAAGAAGAGAAGAAGCAATTATTTTCGTTCAGCTGATAAAAACCCTAAGCAATAGGTAAATTATACTCCACTCCTGTGTTCAATGAGTCCAGGAGATCTTTCCATTCCTCTTAAGTTTCTCCTTCCATTTATTACAAATATATTACAAATTATAAAATCACTGGCCACATGAATTTGGCTTTGAATGACCCCTATCTAACTGACAAACAGAAAATTCAGAGAAAAGTGTTTCTGGAGAGGCAGAACGTAAAATCTTATTTTTCTAATATAGACAAAGGATTTTGACTGAGTAGAGAACAGTAATCACACTTGCGTATAGTGCTAGCTCGGTTGCCAGAGACTAGAAAGAACAAATTAAGACTATGAAAGTAACAAGGTGTCCTTAAAATTCTTCTCATTTGAAGATACAGAAAACGTGAATTATTTTCTATTCTTCTTGTAGCAGATTTAAAATATTATTTTGCCTTTGTAAATCTGTGTGTTCTTGATGTTTCATTTTGAAAACTGCATTAAATATGGGAGATGATTACTTAAGTCTTTTTGAAAGAGACGTCCATAAAGATACATCCACAAATATTTAATTTACATATGCTGAAATAGTGCTGAAAGATTTCATTATTCATGGACAAACAACCTCTTCTTTGCATCTGACATCATTTTATTGTGTCCAACAACACTTTCTTAACAACTCAAATACATGCTGACCTATGCACTTATTTCATCCCCTGATGTGAATTTTAAACTATTGGTCTATATAGAATCATCACAACAGATTGGCAGAAAAGTCAGGTGAGTTAGACATAGCTGACCAATTTTCAAACTAGCATAGAGAATACAGCTTTTAAAAAGCCCAGCAGATGATAATAGCTCTTAAAATCTGCCAATCTTTTAGCTATTGGATTAGAAGCCCAAAATTGTTATTCTGAGTTCTCCAGTTAGAGACCTAAACCTTGAAATAGCATAAAACAGATATGACGATGAATGGAGAATTCAGCCACGCTATATTTCCAATTCTTAAATACATCTACTTTCTTCAGCTTTGTAAAAACATTTATTACATAGCTGCTCTAGAGATGGAAATGCCCTATATATTCTTCTTTATTATTTATGATTTATTCATCATCATCTAGTTAAATTTTATGGCACACTCACAGTACAGATCTTGCTGGGATTTCTAATTCCCTGTAACACCGCAAAGGATGCTGTACAAGGAACATTCCCAAACACTCAGTCTTATCTTTTTCTCTATGAACTGGATTCCATAGGTATGAAATACCATTAAGTAATAACTGATGGTTAAGTTTCTATCCTAAAAATCAAATTTGCTTCCCGAGAACCTCAATTCGCTCATTTTCAAGATTATCTAAAAATTAAACATTACATATATAATTGCAAACAACATACAAATTTAGTTAATCTAACAAAATTAACTTATCAGGTCATCCTAGAAAGACAAGAGAATAAATAAATACCCGGTAAGCTCCTTAGCAGGTTGAATTTGATTTCAAACACCAGACTTTCTGGGTCCCTGGAAGAACAGCCCTTTGTGAAGTTATTGAGGATGAGAAAGGGGATTCTAATGGATTTTTGACGAAATCTTAATGGAAATTCAGCATGAGAACAATACGGAAGACATCTTTTCCTACTATATTCTGTGCTCTATTACTTTCAGCCGAGAAGGAGCAAGCAGTCTTTGAATTAAATATGCACGCTTATGTATTGTGTGGTTTCTCATTCTGTGTTGCTTTTAAGAAAATAGGTACTATACAAGAAAAAATTATCACTGGGGATTTTAAATTCATTTACACTTCCGAGAGCGAAAACAATGAATGAAGCTATAATTTTATTTTAATTGGAAATCAACATAATTGAAGATGGAACTTTTTCTATGAAAATAGCTCAAGATTTCATCCAAGTCCTGTCTTTCAGCTTGAAGCAGAAACTAGTATTTCTTCATATTCCCACATTGTAGAACAAGATGAAATTGAAATATATTACTGTTTCTAGTTAGGTGAATATGAAAAATTTCTGTCATTTAACATCTTTCATTGTCTCTAATGAGAAACTTTTTAAATTGAACTTATTCATGTCCAATATACCAAAACATAATTTTTTCATGCCTTTTATTAATACCATATATGTTGAAGGCAATCACAGCCAGTCACATATCTTTTCTCTTCACACGTTTCAGTGGTGACCCATTTGATCCCCTCCAAACCCTGCAATGATGGCAAGACTGCTCAAACAGACATGGGTGCTTTCTCATTGCCTAGTCTATTCTAAAACTCTTTTGCAATCCTGTTTCCAATTCCTCCACTTCCCTATTTGGATCACAGCCCTCATCCTCTTGCGCTTTGTGAGCAAAGTGTCAGACCTCAGTCATGATGTGTTTGAGACAATATATAAACTTCCTTTATGCTCTCCTGGTTCTGATGGATTTTCATCTGTTACAGCACTGTAAACAGCCTTCAATCGCCGTAGTTGTGCTGCTTCTAGATGACAGGACAACACATGTAGTGCATGTGGTGCAGTACCAAGGGCCTGATCCCCTGCACCCTGGGCCTGATGCCTGACTGCTGACAGGTAGCTAACACACTTCGTGGAGCTTATTGTATCAAAACATTACTGTCTAGAAAGCAGGTACCAAGAGGGATAATAAAATCCAAGTCCTATATTCTCAGGTGTTGTTTTACACATCAGTGCAGAGTTTAACACAGCCATAGTATAAGCAATAATGTCATAACTCCTGCAGCAATGCCCATTTGCAGCAGACTGCCTTGTATAGAACACTCCTCTTTTCATCCCAAGCAGAAACAGCTGTATACTTATGCAAAGTATTTCATTTCGGCTGTATTTTTAGGCATGTTTGAACATGTTTACCAAATCCCCTTGCTCATGATTTTTTCTTCTATAAAATACTTCCAATTTTGCATTGCAAGCTGATAAGCAAATCAGCTGTTTTAGGCAAAACTTCCTGTTACTCCAAGTGCTGAACCTCAGGCTTTTCCTCAGACAATGTAAATGTAGGGAGAGCCCCACGGGACTGTCCATCTCCCTGCATGGTGTCTTGCCTGCAGAGCTAAGCTTGCTAAACTACTGTAATGCAGTGCAAAATAAATGAATACATGTGGTGAATAATAATGTATTTTGCAATCTATATATTAGAAACCAACACCACAAATCAGAGATATCTTGGACAGATGTTGCTGTGCACTGTTACACATGACAGGATGGTATATGACTCGAGATGAAAAGGACTGCTGATTCCTGAACTTCCAGAAGGAGATTAAGAAGGAAGTAATAATTTAAAATGGAAGTTAGGCAAGGTAGTAGCACTAATGCCTTAACCTTTACAAAAAAGAAAGAAAGGGGAAGAATACCAGTAGTATCACCTTGCACACAGGAAAAGTTGAGACTCCTTTATCTGCCTTGTCTCTACAATGAAAACTGTAAAAGCAGATTAGTGATCCATTGCATTGTGCCACGTACAGATAGCTTTTCTAATACCAAAAGGATGTAAAAAGCTGCTGGATAGGAGCAACTTTACCCATGCTTTGCGAAGGACTATTGCACAATACAAAAACAAGAGGGATTTCAAGGTTTGGCAAACAGATTTAAATGATCCCAACAGTTTGAACAGCCACTGTTAACAACTACCACAGGGTATTCAAAGAACACATCCCACTTGGCAATATTGTTTGTCTCTCATTCATTACTGAATTTGATGAAAACACTCCAATCAGTTGTGGTGATTGGTGCTATTCTATTCTGTGTAGCTCCATATAACCTGATTACATGAATATTTATTATCTCAAGTGTGACCTTTCTGTTGCTATTCCAAGCAGAGTAATTTTGAACAGCAACTGGTCCTTTACAGGTATTTTATTATATACAGAATGTTCTTATATCCACAACCAGCCTGTAACCAAGACTAGAAAACAGATAATTTAAAATGCCTTTTCCTTTCTTTTTTTTTTTTTTTACTGAGGATATAAATAGTGTCATTTCTTCAGGTTACGATACAGGCAAAAATACCATAGCTAAAAAATATATGAACCTCTGAAGGATGCTCCATTTCTCCTCATAAAAGAAATGGGCAAAACAAACCCTATTTACTGCAACAGACATTTTATAAATCCTTCACAATATAACAACATAAATATTGTTTTCAGAAAATAATAGTTATTTCAAATACATTATGTTTTGTTGGCAAAACAAACCAACCAACCAAATAAACAAACAAAAGCAGTGACAGTTAACATGCAGTGCCTGGTTTTTCTTTGATTTGAGTAAAGTGGAGTGAGGACTCTGTCCCCCATAGCAATCTACCATGACACTCGTGGACATACACATTAGTGTTTCAGGCTTACTGATATAAAGAAGAAATTTTCATGTGAAGTAGTACAACATATCACATCTATGTTGAACTGAAAACAAACACTTCAGAAAGCACAGGATTTTGATTTGTAATGGTGTTTGTCGGATCACTTTAATTTTTCCATAACAGAAGTCTAATCACATCAATTGTATTAAAAAGAGAACAAAGTATTAAGGGTGAGGGACAGGTGAATAGAAAGCTTGCTTTGATTTTGTGATGTACATAAAATAATTAAATTCCCATGTCAAAGCGTTATATATAAAGATTATAACCAGCCTACACTGCAGCCAGAAAGAGGAAGAGAGATGGATAAAGATTAATTCTCTGTGCTTTCAGAAAGCAACCGCTTTGCAGGGGTAGGACCTAGAAACCACAAAGCATCTGTACTTTTAAGTTATCTATGCACTACAGTGCACCGTAAGATTGAGTCATCTATTTGTAGAAGCTATATCCTCAGCTGATGACGTTTCCTGTCTAAATATGCAGAAAGATAAAGCAAAGAAAGAATCACAAAATATCATCGTTTCAGATTTTCAAATGGTCTGTGTGAACTAGTTATTGCAGTAAGAGCCCCAGACACAGAGATGGATCATATTCACAGCAAAACAAAGGCGCTAACTCCATTTTTATCTTTAGCAGACTCATCAGACACAGTTACTGAACTCCACGTAGTGGGAGGCATTAATAGCTTGTTATCACCTGAAATACAGCATGCTCTCCCACATGTACAGAGGAGAACAAATTGGGCATATCTGAAAACCTGTCAATCCCCCTTCAGTGCAAGTTCAACGAAAACTCAGGGAAAGGGTTACAAGGAACAGCAGCCCCTCTAGCCAGCCTCTTCCTATCCCTATGGCCCTTCTCAGTAGAAGAAACTCATGTTCAGCACATTCAGCAGGAAAACAACTTTCTGAGGAAGCCTACAGCAGGTCTTTTTTCCTTCCCTTTTAAGTGTTTCAGACTGAGGGGACCCACGGGTATGTGGAGCAGACACATCTTTAACACTGACGTCCTGACAGTCCTTACAGGAATGGGGAAAGCAGGAGGTGCAATGAGAAGAGGATGGGGCCTGCTGTGCTGCCAGGTTCACAATCTTGTGAATAAAGCAGCTGAACAGTCATCCTCTCTCTAAGCATCTAGTTCTTATATTTTTCACTAAAGACTGCTCTGATATCATCACAGTCAGACTGTGCCAATTTCTGTGAATCCAATTTATCCTGTCTTTTTAATGGGGTTAGGTGACAGATTAAAGCAAAAATACCTGCATGTCTTCCCTTACCTCTGAGTCTGCACACAAACTCAATGTTGCATGGCATGATTAACATGGGTGAAAAAGGAAGGAATTAGGAAATTATCAGAGGCTCCCCTTCTCTGCTTTGCACCTTGCAGACCTTTCCTTGCTCTTCTCAACCTTTTCCCCTTACAGCCAGCAGTGGGATACAGCACTGCTCCAGCCAATGACCAGACATAAAGATTTTGTCAGTCACAAATCACATCATAGAATGAATTTTGCATAATGCTTTTTCTGCAGAAGCTAAAAGGATCCCTATTAGCATCCCCCTGAGAAGCCGAGATCTTTACATTTTCCTTTGTCACGACATAGACATGATGTAAATTCCTGCTCTCTTTTGGTATTCTCTGTCTACTAGCACATTCAGACTGTCTGGGCAATGACCCTTTAGTGAAGTGAGTCACAGCTTAAAGGGTAAAATGCAATTTCATTGTTTTTGGTGCTGTGAGCAAAAATGTGCAGAACTCAGCAAAAGGTATACAGATGTGTACTGCAAAACAACAGAACCTCTGCAATTTGTCCAGCTAACTGAGCTTTAACATCTTTGGTCCTTTAGACAGTTTGCCACAACCCCTGTTTCCTGAGCCTTTTTTTTTATTTCCTTGTGAGATTGCATGTGATTTTTTTCCATGCTATTCCTTGTAGCTGTACAAGACAGATTTAAACTGATTAGCACTTGATTCTTTCTATTCATAGTATCTTTATTTTCTTCATTTTAACTTCCCCATCACACTTAGCTCCTTTTATTTGTTTGTTCCTTCTTAGACAAAAGTGAGCATTTACCTTGCTTGCTTATATAACTGATTTTCTCCACTATACAAACAGCACCAACACTCTGATAATTCTTCGCTAGACAGACATTTTACCAGTTAGTACCTGCAAAAACATTATCAGTCACCCTTTTCTTTGGTTTTCTATCTCTTGCTTATCATATGTTTGTAAGTCTTTTTCCTTCTGCAAGGAAATTGCCATTATTATAACAAATATGCTAATGAGCACTTGTGGTTTCCTGCACCCGGTATCCCTATTCCTATTAGCTTTACTGCCCGATTTGCTTCTGATGCTAGTTCACAAAGATGAAAAATTATCTAAGATCACAACTCCAAGACGCAGAGGAAATGCAACTCTGCGGTGTTGAATCCTTTCCAGTAAGGACATAGTACAGGAGGAATATCAACATCTGTGGGAAACTAACATGGCTTGTCGGAGAGCCCCAAGTGCAGTAGGAACAGCCAGACCCAGACCAGTAGTTTGCAACTGTTATTCCCTGCACATATTACCCAGAACACACACAGAGCACTGGATTCATCCTGAGCACCAGAAGATTTAATTCATGCCACTACCACCCACCTGATTACATTTCAGTGACTGCCAGGAGAGAAATTGCCATAGCATTGATAAGACCCAATCCAAGATACCAAGACTGCCATTTAGCCTAACATCTTGAGTTCAAAGGTAACTTATACTGTAAGCCCTTTGAGAAGAAGTGAGACAGAAAGGCTTTAAATAATGTGACTTTTTGAGAATTTTATATTTCCTGTATTCTCACATATTCAAATTCACGTATTAGACCTGTCTTTCATCTGTTCATATGCTTGTTGCTGATTCTGCAGAAAACTGGGTAATTTTGCTGTGACACAGCATGGACTGAGGCTCGCTGCTCCTTTAGGACCATGGATTGCGAACTCTGCGCTGAAGCATAGTTAATGCACCTTGGAGAGCAGCTGCCTCAGCTCAATGGCCAGCAAAACACATGGGGTCCCTACGTGACAGAACAGGACCATGTGAAACAGTGGCTGCCAAAGAGCAAAAATAAGAGTTCAGTATTTTTAAAACTGTCAGCTTGATAGTCCTGGCACCTGAACTACTCCAGCTACAGAACGAATTGCTTGTCTGGTTTCCTCCTACTTTCACTAGAACATGCTGCTGTGGGCATTAAGAAAGCAGCACAGTTCAGTCTCCTCAGACTCATTTTTTGCCCCTCTGCCTACACTACCCTCCAGACAGTCACTGTGTATCTGCGGCCAGAAATGAAATGACTGACTTCAAATTGCCTGAATGAGAAAGACTGAAAAATTGAATTCTTTCTATTTGCTACATTTGTCAGCAAGTCTCTGTGTCTGGGTTCTAGTTATTATGGCTATTTGGAAAACAAATATCCAACCTCTCTTTCTACGGGGTGTAAGACCTTGCTCTTGTGTGACAGTCCATGTGTTTCCCGAGGATTATAACCTTCTTGTATGTGGCCTTGACAACTTCAGAAGTGATAGGAAAAGAACTGCAGGAACAGCATCAAGCAAACCTGCTCAGAAAGGAGGAGGAAATTGTAAAGAAAAATTAAAGCAAAAAAAAAAAAAAAAAAGGAAAAGCATGCATAGTGCAAAGCTTACAAATCCCTTGTACAAATAAATAAATAAAATAGGTCTAATGAAGGAGTGACTGAAAGACAATAGCTTATTGGCCTCAATTGCAGCAAAAACTTCCAATTTCACACTCTGACACCTTATGTTACTGAAAAGAAAGATCTAAACTTGTGCTTTAATCAGAAGAAAGTGAAACATAAATGCTTCCCCCCACTCCCACCTGCAATTGGCATTTTGGAAAAATATCATGACAACAGTAGGAACCAGCAGTAAAATAGAGATAGAATGACATCTACTGGCTGTCACGAACTGGCTTGTTTCACTGCTGAAAATGTTTTGCGGTTTTTTGCCCCTTTCCTCAAAATATTTAATCTCAGATTCTTATTATTAGTCATACAGTTTAGCTATTGAACAGGGAATGAAGACTAAATCAGTACATTCTTCAAATAAAAGCCTTCTCTAATCAATTTTTAACCAGTTAGCTACCTAATTAAAAATACCTATATAAGCAGTTGAATGTCTTTCAGATAGTAGTAATGTTAGTGAGCAAATCACAGAATCACAGAATCCCAAGGGTTGGAAGGGACCTCAAGCGATCATTTGGTCCAACCCCCCTGCAAAAGCAGGGTAACCTAGAGTACATAGATGCTGTTTAAGAGCTACCAGCAACTGGAAAAAACCCAGTGCAATTTTGCACTGGATGCATGTTTCCATAGCACATTTTACTAGAATAAGTAACACGGACAAACAGAACTATGTGTCTTGTAGAAGAAAGCAACTAAATTTTACAGTGCTGCATCACTTTGGAAAGAGATTATTATTACCTTTTCTTCCTCGCTTAACTTAGTATATTAGTTTGTTTTCTTTACTTAAACTTCTCAACTCCTTTTTTAAATGATTCTACACATTTTCCTATGAAGAAGATATTTAGATTTCCGGAGAGTTTTTTTCTGCAACTTTTTTTTTTTTTTTAACTAACCTAGAATCTCAGAATTTTGTTGAAGGTCACAGAAACATCTGTCCTAAGTGAACATTCTTCTCTGTACTCTACATGTGTTCTTGGTCTCTCCATTTACAGATCTTCTCAGTATGAGTGTGGCCCTTTTCCCTGTTAGCAGTGGTACTCTGTAGGTGACAGTGCCAGTACAAACAAATTGATCTTGCTCACTTTTTATCTGCCACAAGATATATATTCTCCTCCTGCAGTTTCTCCACGCTGGTAATTAAGCTCCTCTCAAATAACTCTGTGGTGGTCTGCTCACCAGGAAACATCTCTCTAGCTCTCATGCTTCTGGTAATAATCAGAAATTAGAGTGCTAGAGACATTTGGTCATTCCTTCCTAATATATTCAGCTCAGAAACAGAAAAATTCTTAGATCACAGTGTTATCCTGGTTAGGAAAAGAGAAGTTATAAATGTAATCAAGTTGGTGCATACACACATCTATACTGCATATATCTGACATACTGCAGAGAAGCAAAATTAAAATATATCTAGGCTTGAGCCACAGCCCCAAATTAGACAAATATAAGTACAATGAAATAGCACATGAACAAGGGTGTGGAAGAAAGTTGAGGATGAACAAAAATAAGAGCTGGTATTTCCAATAGCAGATTACCAGATTTAGGTGCATCTTTTGTGAAATGTCAGTGACCTCTCCACTGCAAGAATAGATACAGACTTAATACGAATCACACAGCTGTGCAGCTGCTTGGAGTAGTGCTGCCTTCGCAGCAGCCCAGTGGACTTGGATTCAGAAGGGATGCTGTGCCAGGCTGCAGCTGTAAGAAGTCACACAGACATCTTTTGATGCTCTGTACTGCACCATCTTTGCTTTGGTCTATGTACCTGGCACACGATCTGGAGTGAACCTGGAGTGCTTACTAGTGTGGTGCACGAGCTGTCACCATCATAGAACAAAATGGATGAACTTTCAGCACTCACATGGCTTTTTAGTTCATTTGATGTAATTGAAGTTAACAAAATGTTTCCAGGCATTCCTTTAGGGCCAGTGTGGATATATTCAAACCACCTCTATTTGTTCTAACATTATCTTACAAAACAGCCAGCAAAGTGCTAAACCAGAACTGATACAATGTTCTTGATAACTTTAATTAGACAAGCTATCAAAGAACAACCAGGTTTCCTGAAGTCAATCAGAATCATCCAGAATTTAGCAGAAATCTTAAAATCAATTTATTTAGATTTATAACCAGTACACTGGTTATACACTGGAAGTCAAATCCAAGTACACTGAATAAATAACTGAAGGTATGACATGTTCCAATGTATCCATAGGAAGAAACATGATATACACCTGACTTTAAGGAATTCAAGATGCAAAATCCTGATTGTCCAATAATCAGTAAAATAAAACACATTTGGAACATCATTTAACGTTCTATTACAAGTTTGAGTCCTTTAATATTGTATCTTATACATGTGTGCACACATACGCATATGAATGACAGCTTTCACTCTAAATAGCCAAAAATGAAATAATTTTGTCAAAATACAACCTTTGAGAGTGAGGAAGTCATCACCACTCAAAGAAATTCCTGTCAGAAATTAAGATGTGTTAGATAATTATGAAAAAGGTAAAAAATTTCTTAGCTTAATGTGGGTTAACCCTGGTAGGCAGCCAAGCACCACAACAGCCCCTCCCCACCTGAGTGGAACAGGGAAGAAGAAGAAAGGCAAGAAAACATGGGTCAAGATAAAAATGGTGTAACAACCAAAGTGCAAGAAGAGAGAAAGAAAACAAAACAGAAGTGAGGCAAAGGCAATCACTCAACACCTCCCATTGGTAGACCACTGTTCATCCAGTTCCCAAGCAAAAGATGACTCAACTCCCTTGTCTCCTTTTCTTGTTCCTGAGTATGATGCCATGATATGGCATGGAATATCCCTTGGGTTAGTTGGGGTCAGCTGTATCAGCTGTGTCCCCTCCCAGTTCCTTGCGTCCCCCCAACTCCTCACTGGTAGGACAGTATGACAAACAGAAAAGGCCTTGACTCTTGAGAGCATTGCTCAGCAATAGCTAGAGCATCTCCTGTGTTATCAACACTGTTTTGGTCACAAATCCAAACCATAGTCCCAAACCAGCTACTATAAAAAAATTGACTCTATTCCAGCCAAAATCAGTACACATGACAATACTCGGGACATCAAATCTATTTTCAGGAAAGCTTGAGGTATTTTACAGCTCTTGTATAACTAGCATTGAGGAAAAAGAGAAATAGTATGAAAAACGAGGTACCACTTTGCTTTTGTAGTAATGGACAGACAAATGAATTTCAGGAAATGGACTGAATGAGAGTTTATTTTTTGTTGCTAAGAGGTATCTTTTGGCTTAAACTTCAACGTAATTTCTGTTCTTATTTTTTCATCAAGTTTCACGGTCTCTCAGTGAAGAATTTTTATTGTGATGGTAATCTATAGCATTTCATATTTGTAGATTTTAACCAAAAAATTCTCAAATAAGGATTATTCATAAAACTTACTATTACAGATTCAAATGGTTAGCCCATTTTGAAAGTTCTACTTTATACAAGAGGTGAACAGGACGTTGCCTAAACTCAAATTATTCATCAAAGAATTCACACTGAAGAACACAGCTTGAAATATTTTTACTTCCTAGGGGACAAAATCTGTCACTCGACCCAGCTCACAATGCTAAAACAATCACCTAATCTTTTCCTTAAAAGAAGAAAAAAAAAAAAGCCCTAGGGTGATTAATCTCACCCTAGACACATCTCTTTCTCTTCAGCAAGTCTGAAAGAAATCTAGCTAAGACACAGATATCTGTATTGCAGAAGGCTGAAGTTAGAGGAGATTGAATCTCAGACTATAGATAAGAAACTATATCCTCCTTGCATTTAGTCTTCCAGCAGTCTACAGCACTGAATTTCAGCCTACTATTTCACTGCTCTGAGGAGCTGGAGCACTCAAAGTGCATCCTACCACACTCTGTCTGCTCTGTGCTGAAGCATGCTTTCTGCAGAAATTGGGCATTTAATCTCTGCTCTTCTGCATGCAACTGAGGCTTTAGGTCTACATTGCCTAAACCTATCGTAGACATCCAAGACCAGTAAGAGGACAAATCATTCAATTTATATCAAAATCGAATGTTTGCTACTGAAGAGTACAATCTGCTGAGGTTCTGTATTACAGTCTTTCCTACATTTAAATGGATTTTTCTTTTATTTCAATGTACATTTATTTCATGGTCCTGATTTGGTATCTACATTTACAAACAACTCTCCAAACTGATGTTCATTAAGGCTGAAAATGAAATGGATTTGTTCTGTGATACTGTATGAGATCTTGGTAATATTCTCACTGTGTAACTGTCTTTTTTTCAACATCTCTATTCACAGGCCCACATAAAAATATTGATGTTTTGTTATGTGAATGAAGTTTACAGTAAGAAAATAAGGGGGGTTGAAGCCATGTCTGACTTCATACATCACTATGATTAATTGTCACTATCATTAAATAATAATTTCTAAGTAGTATTTTGAAATGGAGATATAAAATATAAAGATATAATGTGATAGGCTTACAGCAACCTACTGTAACACAATATAGTGTTCATTTTTAATGAATTCAAATCACTACAACTTAATTTCTGGTTCCAAACATGTATTTCTGATGCTGTTATGGAAGCACACTAACAACAATAAAGATATTTATTGAAAAGTTATCTTATGCTTATAAACTTCCATAAACCTGTCTCTTTCAGTTGCCTGCCTATCATTTTCTCTCAAAAAGTGATGCATAAGGGTAACTGCAATGTGGTCATTCACTGACTGTTAAAATAAATTTGTCAGGGAAAGTTTAATCCGGTTATGGGTAGAAGCATTTTAATGGTTTGCCTATTTAATGGGCTCAGGCAGGCATAATGATTTTATATAAAACTATAATGTATATGATCTGCATAACAGCCTAAAGAAATGCTAGCTAGTCCAGTGAATGCATGCTGCCCTGTGTAAAACTGTGTCGATGTAGGTTCAAGTCCTATTTTTGCCCTAAGGGAAAAAAATGAGGTCTTTCTCCTCAGCTTAAGTCATAAACACAAACAAAATCATTGTGTTACTGCTGGGTCTTTGCCTGGCTTTCTGCACGTACCCAGAGTTTGAAGTATGGACTACTGCTTGTTCAATGAAGACCAAATGCTCCATAGCTTTTGATTACACCAATTCACAGTCTCTGTAAATCATCACAGGGTAAGACTATAACACCTTTCTTCTGTGGATTATTTATGGCCTTTACCCCATCATGCCTTTATACTTTAGCAGTAGTTAAGAGTATAAAAAAAAAAAGTATAAAAAAATGCACATAAAGATGGGGGGGGGGGGAATCACTTCAGTTCTTACCTTTTCTGGGCAAAACATTCTAATGGGTTCATTTCAATCCTTAATCAACATGCAGCCAGCACCATGAGCTTAGTTCTCAACTTCTTTTTCAGAAAAATCTACAAAATAAACCAGAATAAAATAAATACATTTTTATGTTGCATGTGTCAAAATATCTGAGGGATTATAATGCTCCTTGGTTTAGAAATGCATCATTCAAGTAGCATGTTCTGCATTATTTAACATCTTTGCTTAGTCTTTTCTAGTTTAGAGCTGACCTTTAAAAGGTTCCTTCCAACTCAACCTGTTCTTGAATGGTTTGTAAAGAGATTAAATTAAATTATACTAGAAAGCTCAGGATATTATAAAGAAAAAATACAGGCTTTCTCAGTGGACAATCCATCAGGAATTGTTTATTGCACAGTTTTCAATAAGGAAACAGTATCAAGCCAATTCCTCATGCATGTACTTTTTTGTAGTTACACGACCAACTGCCATATTATTGTGGCTTTAAAAGCCATATCAGTCTAATGGTCTCATATTGACCCTTGCAATGTAGAGCACCGTATAGCTTTTCCTGCAGTTTAAAAAGAAAAAAATAATCATATAAGTTTAATTCACTTCTTTTGATTTCCAGTATGTAAAACACACACAAATCTAAGAATTAAGCAATGACAGTAAAAACATTAGGTTTTGTGGGGAGGTTTTTGGAGATCCTTCTATATCATTCAAATAACAGCACTTCCTAAAGTCCTCTGTCCTTTCTGAAGCTGACTGGTGTTCTCCACACTTCAACGACCTTCGTTATGATTCATTCCCCAATTAGTATGTACCTCAAATCTCACAGTGTACTTCAGAGAACCAAAGGTTCTCAAGCACAGTAAATGCTTGACATGAGCTCTCCCACAGGTAATAAAAATTTAAAAAAATATCTAATATGGGTTATATTTCCATAGAGCAAATACTGCAACTTACATATTCCTGCATTGAGTCCTGTCAGCTGAAAAAATAACACAAAAATAAAAAAAAGGTATCCTTTTCTTTCTACTTTAAATTAAAAAAATAATTTCAGTATTATAATTTTAGACTGAAATAGAAAATTCTTGTGGAATAAACATCCTGTTTGGTAACCACAGCTAACCAACCTTGTAGCAGCCAAAGGAAAATGTATCACTAATGTTCATAAACACCGATATAGACAGAATGAAATTATTATCATCGAGTTCTTTATTGATTATTACATTACACAATGTGAATTCAAGTGTGACACAAAATACCTTGGAAAATATTTCATCCCCAAGTGTTTATGTCAATAGCCAGAAGAAAAATTATTTTTCTTGACCTTTTACCACAAGCAAATCTGTCACATATTAGATATTGATTTTGTGTATTTCAGAATATGAGTGATATATCTCAAAGGCTGGAAGCCTAAATGAGTTGTGATTGAAGATGCTTACCCTTGATAAACAAGGATTAGCTATAAAACCTTTTGATAAAAAAAAAATAAATCACCTAAAGGAAAGAGTCCATCTGCAACAGCACACAATTCAAGTTAAAGGGCATATGAAGATATGGGAAAATTTATCAGATTCAAATGATGGGAAAAACCTTTTTAAGCATGGAAAGGGCATACGCCCTTTCACATTGGATTTCCAGTTTCTGTCTCACTGCATCAGAGAATGAATCCTGTTTCAAAAGGAAGCCTCATTTTAATGACATCACCCGATTTGATATCACTGGAGTAAGGTTTAAATTGTCCTACTGCTCTAGCAGTCTTTTGTAGCTATCGAACTACTCAGTCATATAGGTTGCATATGTCAAATAAATCCCTATTTTATATCAGCAGAAATAGGGTTTTTCACACTGAAAACTAATAAAAAATGAAAGCCACATAACAAATACAATAGAAATTAATTAAACCTTTTTAAAAATAAAAATCAGGAAACTCATTTTCTATAGGGTTCCCTATAGGATCCTATAAGAGAGGAATATAATTTTGTAATGTGTTCTGTTTTCACCCAGGCTAGATCTCTACAATCCTCTCTCCCCTTAGCTCCCAAGTCTGTTTTTCTCACTTTACCCATATTGACATAATCCTGATGCCCTCTCCTGCAGAAATTCAACCTTTTTTTTTTCATTTTTCACTTCTGCAGGGACTAAACGAGTTTTGTAAAAAGTGGTTCTGAAATACTACAGGAAAATTCTGGTCCCATGTTCCCTTCTGTGCCACAGATTTGGTTATGTTTGTACAATTGTCCCCTTTCTGGGTTCTTACAATTCTAAAAGTGCTTGTCAAGAAGCTACCAATCTACTTTCTACATACAGTTGGAACAGAGCATCATTTGGTATGACGGACACTTAGAGAGATATACTGAAAACACATCCCCTAGTTAGCTATTGCCCCTGTTTGAAGCAGAATATCCTAGCATCCCTGGTGATCTCTCTTACCAGTTACACTGGGTACTGATTTTGTGACAATTACCTATTGTTTCCTTTCTTAGTAAAATCTGCCACTGTATTTGGGGGAAAAGGAAAAAATAAAGGGATTGTCCTATGAAATAGTGTTTTGCTGGTTTGCCTGATCTCTAGCCTCTAGCTAAGAGAAAAATATAAAGGAAACAGAATGAAGCCACTAAGCCTCTGTTTAGTGCCTCAGGAATTCATATTTCCACTCAACACCAGTGCAAATTCCAAAACAAATCAAAGCTCACTGTTGGGGGAAATAAAGAAAAGGTATTTTAGAAGTCTGATTTTTTTCAATCTGAGACAGTATGCTCTTTCTTGGGCAGTAAACGCATCACTGAGGATCCAAAGAAAACATGTGCCAGACCTTTGCTTTCTTTGTGGACAATAAAAATGCACTGTGTCGGATAGCTCCATGCCCACAAGTAATTTCTTCCCTCCCTCTACTGGAAAGTACTTTAGTGCAGAGCTGTTGCCATTGGAAGCACAAAGATAAAATTAGGAGAAAGCATTGTCCTTTTGGATAGCACAGAGCAGTATCTGATTGAATCTTCTCATCTCAGCAAAGACTTTGCCTGTCTTGTCTACATTACCTAGTGACATTATAAAATGGTGGTCAGGACACTTTCACAGATTGAGCAGGAATCACACAGGTGCAGCCCCAAAAGCAGAAATAATGAAATACAAACACCTACCACCTATTAAGGGGAAAAAAAAGGAAAATCTTGACAACTAAGTATTCATCACTGTCATACACAATCTTCCATTTTCCACAGCAATGTAGAAAATATGTCAGATTTAGCAAAAATAATGATTAACTGAGCTGACTTGAGGGGAAAATAAAACACACACCATGCTACTAGTTTTCAGAAACAAGCAATAACTACTGTGTATCACATAAGTACATTTGACTTTGAAATGCTTTTTACTCACCTTCTGAATGGCCCTGACCCTGGTAATTTTCTAGATTTGTGTAAAAGATTTAACACTTTTTCTCTAATTTTGGATAATGTCAAATTATTCACCACATCCTTAGGCAGGTTTGTTCCCATGGCTAAGTTAACTAGGGACACAGCTATGAATGTGCTCCTGGGTTTCATTCCAAGAATATCTGTTGTTGTGTTATGATTGCCAGAACATTTTATGCCTATTTTTTTTACTAGATTGAAAGGCCATCAACTACTAGAATATTATTCCCCTTACACGTGTTATCATTAACTAAATTTCATTTTAATTTGGATATGCAAATAAATTCAGTTTGTTAAATCTTTCACAAGTCAATTATTGTGAATTCCAATTGCTTCTTCTGAATCCTTCCTAATGACCTTCTGTGATATGAGAGGGAAAGCAAAAATGCGAGCACTGTTACCCTGTAAGGACAGAGGCTGTGACTGCCTGAGATGCACAGGTAGCAGACCCTCTACAACTTACACCATACAACTGTGCTGACTCAAGTCTAGCAATTTTGTCAGTTATGTTTTCTAAACTCAGCTGTGTATCATTAAACACAGCAGCACACAGGTACAATGATTATTACTGCCATAGTGTTATAGTCATGACAAATGCTCCCAAATCCTTGACTTCTCACAACCTGCAGAGGTTTGAGATCCAACTCAGCCCATGCAATCCACACACAAAGCACCAGGTCAGCCATGTTTTGCCTAACATGTCTAGGTGGCCCACAGAATGATGTTCACAACATCAGTCAGTTCTCAGGTGCTAGGATCATCAATGCTGCAGCATCTTTTGAAGGTCACACTTAGTGTGAAAGTTATCTTTATACATTTCTTTGGAAAGCATGAGCTGTACCCTTCTGTATTTCCCATTTTGTGCAGACAGACTGTTGCTCATCTCTGCTGAGTCACTTCCAAAACCAACCCAAAGATAAGAAGTCACTCTGTCCTTGTTCTGCAGCTATCCTAATGGGAAGTTACCTTTTAAAACCGACCCAGAGAGCACCAAGCATTTCACCCTCACTCTGCTTGAACTGCATTATTTCACTGTTTATCCTACATCAATTCACTAAATATGTTAATCACAAAGCAGCAATTCAGTTACTACTTAATAGTTAAATACTAAGTCAGCAATTCAGTATCTGTCTTTACATAGAAATGCTAAATATATTTATAGGTGGTTGACAACTGATTATGAACCCCAGCCCAGCAGTATCCTTCCCCACATCATGGGTCCATGACCCCTGCTGTGTTGAATTGTCGTCTCACAATGACAAACCAATTTTAGGACTCTCACAGTCTGAAAGTCCACAATGTCACTTCCACATGTCCTTACACCAATATTCCCTAGCAATATAGTCACCTGCCTTCCTCCAGCATTACATCCGGAATTCAAGTTCACCTACCTTTTATCACTAAGCAATTTGAAAATGTCTAAAAATCATTCTCTATAGTCTTCCAGCCTCCTAACTTTCACACTCTCAAATTGCAAAATTTACATGTTCTCATTAGGTACTTTGTAAAATACTCTATATGCAGAGGATTTAAATCAAGTTCTTTGGTGTTTGGCAGAGTGAATATTAAAGTAAACATTCCTCAGTACTCCAATTATCATCACTTCAGTTTTCCTGACAGTGTTAATCTGTGCTCACTGCAGTAATTTAACCAATGGTACGTGCTTTGAATTTTGCAGATATTTGACCTTTGAAAGTTCCATGCTTTGAAAGTGTAATGTGCGACCAAAAGTCAAGAGAACTAGTTCTTTTAAGTCCTAATGCTGCATCAGTCAACCATGTGTTACTGATAACACTTTCACTACACTAGCTTCTTCTAGCCTATACCAGTCCATCGTCATAGAAAAATACTTCCGTCTGTAGAGCTCTCTATATTTTGAAATCTTACAAAAAATCACTTTAGCTGCTGTAATGTTCTTTGCAGCCAGTGTCAGGTCAGCTTTTGCTCTTTCTCTCAGGCAGTCATAACTGCCTTGATAGTAATTTTTTCCTAGTTACTTCCAAGGTTTAGGGTACTTTAAGATATCACTCATTTCATCACTGCAAGTGCCACTCCCTTCAACCAACATAGAGCAGTTTTGTTTCTCTTAACAAACCCAGATATAACAGAGAGTAGATTTTATTAAAGTTTAAAACCAGAATCACTGGATAATTTAGATTTGACTGGACCACTGGAGGTCATCTGGTTCTATCTCTTGCTCAACTTTATTTACAGCAGAGGAAGGAATTCAGTTTAGCTATATTAATTTATTAATTGCATGAATACTTGGGATGTTGCATACTGCATGCCAGGTTTTGGCTTTGATAGTTGACTCTTTGAGGTTTTTAAATAAAAATCAAGCAATAGTATTAACATTGTATGCTCCTATTTATCTAAATATGTTTTATGTTTTTTCATCTGTGGGAAACATTAACATAATATGATTGTAAAACTGGTTCCATAATGCTTCTATAATGCTTAGCTGCACTTCATGCAGGGACACTGTCTAGTAATTAATCCAGCAGTAAAATGTTAACTTTTTTGAGGTCTATGCTGCTCAAAAACATTGGTCTAGATTAAATGTTTAGTTTAATGAGGACTTAAACTGGTTCAAAAGAACAAATTCAAGATGTATAGTTACAGAGATATAAAAATTTGATTATTGCAAACCAGCATCCAGTTTTAATTTACTTATTTCCATTATGGTTAATCTTTCAGAGACTACATATCAGACCAGAAAGTACTTAAGTTTTATCTTTGCCTTCTTCTGCTTTCCTAAAGATGCAAAACATACCATTCTCCCTGTTTGTCCATCATCATTTGTCACCCCTTCATTCTCCCTGCAATAGCTTTTTAAGTCACTGGACCATTTCAACCAAATTTGATGAGGTTAAGGTTTCACAAATAAAACTTTCAACTTTGTGGACTCTAATGACTGAGTAAAGAGCTGTGACCAATTAGTGCCCTGACAAAGAGAGCAGGGAGAATTCAAATGTTAGCTGTTCTGCTCATTTCACTCATCAGCTAAAGGGCTATAATCAGATGATCAATCAACCATGAGTAGCTCCAAAGCTGCCACAGCATGTGCTGTTCTTTGCCAGTCAAAAGCAGGAAAAAAGCAGTTAGGGGACTCGTGAGAGACCAGACAGCTTTGGGGGGGGGGGGGGGCTGCAAGAAATAAAACTATGGCAGCTAGTCTAGTCATTAAAACTTATGGAAAGATTTTTTTTTTCATTTTATTTTTAGTTTGTGGTGGGGTTTTTTAATAAATAAATACCAGAAATCTGGGTTTATTACATGGAAAACCAAATCATACTAAAATATCTCATCCACGTATATATTTTCCCCATTTCTTCCCACCCCTGACATGTAAAGAAATCTATGGGTTCAGTCACTATTATTAAGAAGTTTACATTGCAAAATAATAATCAGATACATTCACATATAACTCTCAACAGCAATCACTTCCTACAGGACTGCACTTTTTATGTATTCTGGTCAGGGGGTTTTGTCTTGACCTTTTAATAAAAGGTACCGGTATTCTGACTGTGACACTTTCCCATTCCATCTTTCAACATCATGTGATACACAGTTGCTACAACCACAGCAATATTTGTCTCCATCCCCTACTGCACTGCCATAACATCCTTGTGATCCTCTTGGTTTCCAAAAGAGACTATTTTTCACATGGCATTTGCAAAACATATGTTTAAAGCTGGTTGTGTTATCTGCAACCAGAACTATGGGTATATTGACTGGAAATACCAAGTAGAAGGAAACAGACTTTCAATGCAACATCCTCAGAAGGATTTTGATTCTGATCTTACCTGCACAGTGTATGGCCAGACTACTCAACACATTCACAAATATGGTAGGTGATCTTGGTCAGCTGCCAGATACCGACCCAGCCGCCCTTTCATTCTTCCTCCTCAACAGGACAAGGGAAGGAAGAAAGTATGAAAAGGCTTGTGGGTTGAGACAAAGACAAGGAGATCATTTACAAGTTACTGCCGGGGGCAAACCAGACTCTGTTTTGGGGAAATTTAAATTAATCTATTGCCAATTCAGAGAAAGATATATGATGAGAAAACAAAGACAAAAACTAAAACACTTTCTCCCAGTCTTTTGCCCAGGCTCAACTGCACCCCACCATCCCCAGCTTCTTTAACTCCCGCCCCCCTGGTTCCAGTTCTTCAGACTTGGGGCATTTGGGACAAATCATTCCCACACGATGACAGTAACAGTACCTTGCTGGTTGGTTTCCTAAGTTTGCTAAAGGAAAAAAAAAAATACACTTCTCCAATTCATAGCTGTAAAAACTTTCTTACCATCATTTGTAGCTCTGCTAAGAACTGCGGAAGTTTTTGAGAAGCAGAGTTTTTACCTGGCCACACTTACCACATCCACTGTACATGCAACATGCCTCACAAAGTACAACTCAGCCCAGGAGAGTCTTCACTGTGAAAATATTGTGGAACCCTGAAGCAATTTCAAAGTACTATGCAAATATCAATGTAGAGCAGCAGGTCCATATTGTACCTCAAATAATAAGGAAGCTTTTGGAAAAGGTTTCAGTGTATTTTCCTTTGCAACTGTGTTAGAAAGGTGTGTTACTTCAAAGCATTTGAATGCTGCATCATGGAAAAAAGATCTGAGGCAATAAGAATACATATTAAAATCTCCTATTGTATACAGGTCACACTACCTTAAGGATACAGTGCCTCCATCAATTATCCTTTTTCCTTTGCTTTGCCTGTCCAGTCTCACACACATAATCATGCCTGAATTCTCTTATTTTGCAGGAAATTACCTCCTATGGCATTATCTCCTACAGAACTAAGTTAATATGGAAAGCACAGAAAGCCACATCTGAGCTCTCATTATTGAGTGTGCTAGCTATAAGCTCATTTATTTCCTTTTTTTCAAAGGATATATTTGTTCTTTATAGATTTTCATGACTAATGAGGAAAACATCAGTACTCTTTCTATTGAGATGGTGATGACAGTAGAACAATTTAGCAGCATATCTTGCTCTTTAGGAGATTGTGTGATTTTATAAAACAACATTTTGGAAGAAGCTTAACCTCAGGTAATTTTAACAAAAACATGTAATAAAAACAGATGTGGTTTCAGCCAAACATCATACAAGGGTTTTAATATCTTCTGAGTTTACTAATAGTCTAAAGAGAATGTAAATTACAAAGAAGTTGTATGTTTTTAATACACACACAAAGGGCTATTGAAATGTACTGGAAATGAAGAAGTAATAAATAGGCAAGTTTTCCATAAAAATAGATACAACAGAGAGATACATCTCATTTCCTGGAAACACTAATTGCCTGCTGCCTTAACACCGGTTCTGTATATTGCTCTACACGTATCTTTCATTCAGGGTAAGAATCCCTTAAAACCTACATCATAATACTTATGGAATGATGCAGACTTTGACTGTTCATTTTAATTAACTCCTGGAGACATCTCATATACACAACATCTCCATCAGGAATTTGACTGCAGAGGTGAATCCACTATGCCCACACTGACCTGAATTCATCCTAAGCAAAAGAAAATTGTTTCATAAGCTGTGCTGCTCCCATCAGTCTCCTTTTTCAGCTTCTAATACATACACACAAAGGTTATTCCTAGTTTTAAAAAATAATTATTGTAAGTATCTTGCAAATAAGAGATATAGATTACTATCTCTGCATAGTGCTGGGAAAATGTAAAAGAATACTATTTTTACTCAATTCATATAATGTTTTAATGGAATATTCCACAGCATATAGTTCAGCCACATCTTTCAGCAGACACTACTAACCACTGTAACCACACAGAAACATCCACAAAAACAGTTGAATTCTGCACAGTTCTTAATATCATGCAGCTCATTGTCGCAGGAGCAATATGTGTTTCTAGAACACCTACTAACTTCTTTTTTCTCATTAAGGTAGCTCTGAACAGCTGAGGATCAAGCTTGGGCTGTGAGCATGCTAATAAGTATGCAATTCAGCTTTATAGACCTTCAGATATTATGCCAGACATTAACAGTGCAAATACTTTAAAATAGTTAAGGCTTAAAAAAAAAGTAAATCTCATTTTCTTTTCCATTAAATCTTCGATTTCAATAATACTAACAAACAGAAAGATGTCCAATTTGTAGCAAAAAATAAACATGAGAAATTAGAAGCATTTATTTCCATCACAATATTGATTAAGTGCTATCCACATTTAAAATTACTTATTTAAGCTGTCAGGGCTACTTGTCAAGGCTCCATTTTGTCACGAGTGGGCTTTTTTCCATGATAAAAGTATCCCACATTCGGCATCTTCCCTAGTTACCTGCTTTGCTATAACACATTGCTGAACTAAGCTATGTACATTTAGAACATATAAAAAGCCAGTCAACAAAAGCAAACCACAAAAGGGAAATGTGAAAAAAGACCATAAATTATTAAGTACATTTCTTTATTTAAGAAGTCATTCCCCTTCACAATACTTCACTCATAAAAACAGGATTTAACACACTACTACTGACAGTATTAATGGATAAGGATAAAAATGTTATATCCAAAGCATTCCTTTTACTGTGACTGAGGTTTATGGAGAAATAAAAAGTCTAATAATCTCTTCCATTAACTCTTTTTTGTATCGTTTTTTAAATACTGCTGAAAATGAAAACTATATCTCTAGTGACCAAAGTCACATTGTGCTACAGTTCAGCAACTGAAGAAAGACATTGCACAAGATGCAGAATACCATAGCTAAATGGAGAATGAGTTTGCTACATGCATAGCTTGGGGTAACTGCCTGAAAATGGGAGATACATGCTTATCTGAGCATCAGGGCAACAGGCATCAGTAATAAGGTACAAAACATTATCCTAAAGGGAATGATCAAAACATCACTGTTCAGGAATGCTGTAATTCCTTGTGACACCTGTGGTAAAATTATGTTACCATGGTAGAATATACACTAGATTTGATTTAATACCTTCAAATCCATTTCCCATAAGAGAGGTTCTAAGGCTCGGAGAGACAATTTTGCTTTGTGCTGTCAGGGTCTCCTTCTTTTTGAGTAACCAGAGTAATTGTGAGAATGTTTCCCTACATTAAGTTCTACTATATTTTCTTAGAAAACCTAAGTGCCAGCAACAGGTTAACAATGTTTTTATCTGCATATTCCTGTTTTCTGCTCTTGTCCTTTTGTTTTCCATTTTATTATCCACATGCTCTCACCAAACAAAATGATCCATCAGCACAGTTTTCAACTGGTGAAATGACACAGTTACCTGACATTAAACCAGAACAATCCATTTGTTTGTTACCTCCTTGTCTTGCCTCCAGTGCAGTTAGACAGACAAAGATTTATACTGAAATTAAAATAAAAACTACCATTTAAGATGTTAAATTATGGGATGGCAGCTGATAAGAGGAGTCATTAAATGCTACCTGCACTATATTATTCATCAATCTGAGTCTTCATTCAAATAATTCTACAGTAAAACTTACAAATTCTTTCTTCACCGCAAATCCAGGTGACATTCACAGGACTAGATCACTGTGACACTGGGAACAGAATGGAAACACTGGCATCATTTGTATGTTGCTGGCTTCTGTTTTGCTCTGAACTGTGACCTGCTGCCTAATCTCCCAGAACACAGGGATGTTGCCTATCTACTAGAAAGAAGCCATGAGCAAGAACTCTCAGATTTCAGAATGATGCAAATACCATTCACACTGCTACAGCCCTCCGCAACATGGTCTAGAGTGAAGCGTCCCTGCCCAGGGCAGAGGGGTTGGGACTAGATGATCTTAGGGTCCTTTCCAATCCAAACCATTGTACGATTCTATAATACACTGAAGAAAGAAATTCTGTAAAAGCAGGCAGTTCTCCAGCTTAACCATAGCCTATAACTAGGACATTCTACCATCCCTCCTGGTGAGAGCACAAAAAAAATGTTATTATGAGTTTGCTAAAACTTTATTCAAACTGTCACAAACAGCAAAAGTTGTCCATAAGCATAGTCTTTTTCAAAAAGACAGTCATGTCACATTAAATTGGTTTACTGCTTTCAGGTCCATTTCAACACTGGATAAATCAGCTGATCATTAAATTACAAAAGAAAATTCCCATTCTGACACATACTGGCAGAATATATCAGGAAAGCAGAGTCAGTTAGCTAATAGAGACAGTCTCAAGCAGTAAAAAGAAAGAGTCAGAATATTGCCAACTATAACTGGTATAAACCCAGTAGCTGTCTTTGTGTTTTAAACATGCACTTCTGAGGCATACCTGGTATTGAGCAGTCTCTGAGACCTTCTTCGCGCAGAAACAGCAATAGAAGCCTGAATTAGAGGTGCTAAACAAATAGCTTTATTTAGCCCTCAGTCAGTCTTTGCAAGCTGTAAAAATTGAGCAATAAATGTGCTTCTAAAATATGCATACATACATTCATGCAAGTGAAAAGCTCATGTAGAATAGGATATGAAGAAATGTAAGCTCAGGTTCACATAGACGCAATGAGCCTGTCAGGCAGTGGATTGCTGTTCACCTCTCAGTAATTAGTGTCCTATAGGCATCTGTTTCACTGCAAAAAAAGAAAAATCATAAACCATGAAAAGCTTAAACGCAACTATCATTATTTAAATTTCTGGGGCAAGGCCTTTTCATAAATAATTATGTGACAATGTAGAGCTGATGGGTTTATACAGTTGCCCTATCATTCATAGTAATGAGGAGGATAATAAGCCACAAGCCAAACTTTCACATGCTCTTTATATAGTAAAGGCTAATTAGGACTTTAACCAGAAACGCCACTAAGAATCATGTTTACTGAGGTAATTAAGGCACTGTTGACAGTGGCATACATTGTCTTCCAAATCTACAAATGACACAATGCTGACAAATTTTCCTTATATAAAACCATATGGTCCTCTAATAAAGTTAAGAGGAATTTACTTATGCCTGTCAGGCCTTCAGATTAAGTCAGTTCCATCTACACACCTGGTATCAAGAAACAGCCTGATTCTCTTTTCACCTTGTTCTCAACTAGGTTAATGTTCTGCAATGCAAGGTAATACCTTCAATATAAAAACACTGTAACCAAGACCTCTGCCAATGTGACAAAAAGCTATCTCCACATCAAAGTCAGAAAGACTTTCCCTTTAACTGGAAGAGGTTAATGAATTGAGACTCACAGAGGAGATGCTGACTCAGAGCAGCCAATGGTATTGACTCCCATCTCCTGCTTATTACATTTTCAGAAGGAAGAACTTCATATGGAATGGCCTTTTCTTGTGCTTTACACTTTGAAGGAGCTGTCTGCAAAGACTTGAAAGACTATCTTTCCATATTTCCCTTTGAAAAACTACTTTTTGTTCTGGCATCCTCAGAAACAATACATAAACCAGGTGACCAGATGGTGTGTTGAGAATACTATTTACCACACTGACAAAATGGTATCAGTTTCCCACTTCTTCATCTTCCTTTGTCCACCTGCTGAGTCTCATCTTCTTCAAGATAAAGGGTATATAACATGTCTCCTTTTCTATTTCTTATTCTATATAAAATGTAGACACTGTCTGTAGCTCATGGGTACTGCTCCTATGCAAATAATTTGCATGAATAATGGTCGTCATGACTGAAGTTAAATAACTTTGTAAACTTTTAGAATATTTTGCTGATTTATGAAGACAAATATTTACACCCATGTTAAAGAACAAAAATAGAAAGAATTGTTATAGTGTATAATGGTTTTCAAGGATAGGTAATAGCTTAGAAAACTATACCCAAGAACTTTAATAAGATATTCCTACTTTAAGTTTAACCTGAAGGAACTGTTTGTTAAGAACCAAAATGCTTATCAAGAAAATGTCTATCCCAAAAGTACTATTCTAGAATTACAATCATTCTACTTATTTTGCTGCCATTCTTAAAAGCAGAAGATACTTACTGAAAAACAGAACAGAAAGAAATATTAAACAGCTATTTTGAGAAGCAAATTCCCCATTATAGCAATATTTTCAATAGATACAGAAAGTAGACAGAGTTCTATAGAAAAGAATGTTTGATGTGACAAAAGGATATCATTGAAGGCTTTTTGAAGTTTTTCAAGTTTCAGCTTTGCTTCTCCTTCAGGATGATTTGGCCAATTTTGTTGAAATGCATTCAGCACTCAAAAATCTACTTTTCTTTCTTAACACTAAAACAACTGAAACATACACTGAACAAAAAAAATGGAAAAATCAAGAGAGAAACCTGAGTCTCTGCCTGGTTGAGAATGCGGGAGGTTTCCAAGCAGGAGATAGAAGTAAGAAAGGGACAATAAACTGTAAATGTCTGTATCTAAACATCCCACAAAATTATGTTTTCTATGAAGTGCAATAAAAGCTTTTAGTACATTTCAACCTTCAAGTCCTGAGTGTGACTCACCAGTGGTGAAGATAATTTTGTGGGGTTTATTCTAGCAGAGGAAAACATACTTTCCTTGTCAGCTTCTTAGGACAACTTCTTTTATTCTCTTTTAAAACAGAATTTCTTTCACTGACAATGGCAAGCTCTGCAAGAACAGTGGAGGTGAAGTGGCTCTGTCTGTCCTCAGAGAACAACTCACAAGAAATTCTGTTCTCCCTCCCACAACCAAACAAATTTTCTAAGAGGATACTTTAAATCAACCAGTTTCTTGATATGAATGTTCCATGTAGTCTAAAGTAGTATTTTCTGCAGCTTGTCAACATAGCCACATCTAGGTCCAGAATTAAAGTGTTAGAGCAAAGGAGGATTGTAGGCAAGCATGAACAGAGAAAAAATCAACACCAGACAAAACCCAAACTAAGTTAATATCCCTTTTGTCACAACTATAGCTGATGAAGGATATTCTCTTCCTATGCTATTTCCTAATCTGAGATTGGTTTGGATTTTAACAAGGACAAAACAGATAACATTCTGGAGTAAATTAGAAATCACAGTTTTTCAAAGGCTGGGAATATCTTTGTAGGATGCATCTAGGATCCTCACTATGAGTCATTCTTGTTAGTGATTGATCGCTTGTTAAGAACACCTAATCCTTTCATATTTGTATTAATCTTTAGTCCTCACTTGAAGTTAATTCTCTAGTTGGGTTATCATTCCTCTTTATATTGCTAAAAGTCTTATTAGCTTTTAGCAGGATATAATTTCCTCCTTAAAGTGTTATGACAGTGGGCATTCCAGACAGGTATGGGAAATGAATAAACCCCATTGTCAGGCAAGGAAGGTTAAGGAGAAAACAATTAAAGATCAGTTACTGTCCTGAAAATTCTATTTCCTGCCCTGGATAAAAACCAACAGGAACTGAATATTCTTGTGACTTTCAGACTACCTTCACAGTAGTGCCCTGGAGCTCATAGCAAGCAATTGTTCTAGCTTTGTCACTGTGCTGTCAACACAGCTGGAGTAAACAGTAGCTCAACAAGTCCTTTGATGAAAGACAACTTAAAAACTATGAAATCTGCAGTCACAATTACCACAAAGCAACAAATGTAAAATTTTTTTTAAAGAGATTCTTACATTAAATAATGGTGTCCACTAATGTCGGCTTGTTCATTCTGCTATGCTTTATAATTTAGTAAACTAGCACCAATACTTTATTTGAAGCACATTTCACATGCTGTTAGGCATAATAATGCATATGGTATGCTTCATTTAAACAATCAGATACACCTATTACTAGTAATTTATTTCACCTTTAGTTCTTGATTGCTTTTTATTTCACTGGCTGAGATAAATTAATCCTGCTGACAACTTTCTTGCAAGATCATCAGTTAGAAATTTTGGGCCAAGCAGCACATATTTGATGGTGTATTTTTGGAAAAACATTTTCAGTTAAAGGATTTGATCTTTTCTAAAACATCCATTCAGTGTCAGAGATTCACAGACAGTTGTGCTCAGAAAAGCTAAAGCTGAATGCTATGGAGCAATAAGAGAACCAAGTGCTGCACAGATTCCATTGAGTTGAATTATCTCCTCATTCACTTCTGTTTGCCTGAGCACACTTTATATACTAACATGTTTTGCCCTTGATTCATTCTAAACCCATATTTGGTTGAAAGCTGTTTATCAAGATAACTAGAATCTTACTGACATACGATAAAAAAACCTAAACAAGTAAATCCCTGGCCCCCAATCTGGAGTCCCAAGGCAGAACATCAAAAGAAAACTAGAGATTATGTTTTGCTAAAGGTTGTTCAGAGGCTTAGTAAAAGTTCATACCCATTCCTAGACTTATTCAATTTTGTTATTTTGACCAAATCCTCTTAATATCGGTTTCTCTAGCGAAAATAGCTCTAGAATCTCTTGCACAAAGTTTCAAGGTCTATCTGAAATAAAACGAAGTCCTTACAGAATTCAACAAATCGTTTTAGGGAGTTCAAAATGAAGAATCTAAACAACTTCAGTCCATCTCAACAGAATGCGGACTGAATGCAGATAACTGCAAACAGCACTGAGCACAACTATCTCCCAGTTCAATTTCACTGAAAAACCCTCACAGCAACAAACCAGCCTTCCCATAACAATGTCTCTCTTCCTATTCTCCTAGCTCATTTTCCATTTTTCCTTCATATTTAAACCAACTCTTGGCTATTTACTTGCCTTTCTCCTTACTTCAGTCACCATTATGGCAACAGTTAGAAGAGATGGATATCAAGACTTCTGGCTCTGCACTGTCCTTTCCTTACGGCATTGGTTCCTTTTTAATTGGTTCGGGATAGGTATCAATTAGTCTCATGCCAAAAAATACTAACTGCAATCAAATCCCTGAAAACCTGAGTTTACAAGGTAAACACAGAATAACCTTTGTCTGTAATTCCATTAAGCATGTAAGACTTTTTAGATTTCTATTACGTTAAAGACAGACCTTGCTTTCAATCACTACACTGGAGAGAGAGCATTTTAATGCAAACGAACATTTGATTCATTCTCGTTTCTATTAAAACAATATTCAGGAGGCCTGTACCTCTCCTCTACCTCCCATGGATAAACCCTTCAGATAGCCCAAACCAAAGAGCTCTAAGGCAAAACTGAGCAAAAATGGCAAACTTCAGATCCAGTGATGAACTATATCAATCTACTGACAGTGGAGGACTAAAATCAGTGTGCCAGTTAACAGTTATCCCTAGAAAAGCAAAGTATCCCTGCATTCTTCTATATGTGCATATATAGGCAAACCTGCAAGTCACTGACAGTGGAAGATCAGCTATGTGGCCACAAGAGAATATTCTTTCTACTGCTCAACAGATAACAGATACATTATTTCAGAATCATGTTTGGCTTGGTCAATAACCTATGCCATTAACTCTATTAAAACTTTCATCTATTAAAAACTTGTTCAATAATCCTGTCATCTACTTGAGTGCTTATTAATTGAAAAGTCTCTGAGCCACAGGGCACACGAGACATCTGATTTCTTTATGCATTATGCATATACAGAAGCAGCTGAGAATTGCAAGTTTTCATATTAAGAGACTCTGTTGGAGTATTTAGATAGACACAGTTAAGGCTAACACATGTAAAATGGAACTATGGCTACCTTAAAAACTGTTCCACATGTTACAGTATGCTAGCAGAACATCCAAAATGCTGTACACATGCTTTAAATCTATGGTATCAGTATTTCCTATTTGGGGTGAGATGACAGCAAATTCCTTTTATACATGGGCCTACAGATTTATTTTGGTTTCAAGGGTTTGGAAAAGCAGAAGAGACAGCAACAGAGTATTTCGATTTTGTAGATCCTGTTTCATTCAGATCAACTTTAAATTGTCACAAAGGGGTGAAAAAAGATTAGGGAATAAAAACTAGCAGAATAAGCAAGAAGAATAAGTTGGAATACCCCTGGAAACATTAGTAAAGCTTTTCCTTTTGAAATTGAGTCAAACCCATGTATTCATAATAGCCCTAATAATACAATATTACATTGAGGAGAGAAATAACATGAGACAAGATTAATGAAAATGTAATAGTGGCTTCTATCCAAAGGATCTTATTTCTTGTGGCAAAATCCCACAGCCCCTGAAGGCAGTAGTAACTTCCCCTTGACAGACCTCAGTACAGCCAAGATGTCATCTTTCACATCACCCCAAGTAGATTACCCTTCAAGAACATTTTCTGTTCTGCAGTAGAAACAACATCAAAAATCCTACCTAAAAACAAAAGAGAAAGCACAAAACTAAGACAAAATCCAATAAGACAGCTGGAGTATAGGAGAAAAATTTAAGAACTTGAACAGGAGAGAACGATTTTGCTTAGTAAAACATTACCAGATTGATACCTAACATTTATTAATAATAGAGGTATCTGTAAGGAACTTAACTACAGTACAGAATCTTAGAATGGTCTGGGTTGGAAGAGACCTTAAAGATCATCTATTTCCAACATCCTGCCATGGGCAGAGACACCTTCCACTAGACCAGGTTGCTCAAAGCCCCATCCAACATGGCCTTGAAACCTAAGAGATTAAGGTGAGCATAATGGGAAAGGAAATTTAACACAGTTTAGCTCCAGTAAAGCTCTCTGCCAAACTGCAAAGTCTGGACCATTTAAAGTAAATGTGGATGAAATCTAAAATCTGATACTGCTTATTAAAAATATATACAGTATGTGGTGTCCTGAAATAGGCAGTCTGTTGTCTACTGAGGATACCTTCTGAATATACCATATCACCTGAAAGATGTAGACAAATACTCAGTTCTTGCTTCAGGAACCACTGAACAGGTACTAAGATACCTTAATATTGGTACAATAATTAATACATTCTCTATCAGAAGTTTACTTGTTCAGTATTGCATTCATTCACATATTGGGCTTTATTTTACTCTTGCAAGCATATTCCTATCATAATAGTAGGTTTTAAAAGGGCCTCTGTGTAAGGGCCTCTGTGTAATACATCAAGACACTTACACTCTCATGCATCCTGTATGTCAAAAGCTGTTAAGAAACCTAATTAAATTTTAGAATCAATTTCAAAAATTAGTATTTCTTTTAAGACTCCATCCCTGTTATAAGCAGGTCCCAATGACATTTACTGATGATACAACGTTAGGGCACACTGCAATATGAAAAAAATTGGGCTATTTTCTTGAATAGAAATCTAGAGAATGCTTAGTCATTGTTTAAAAGATCTTTACAATATTCAAACCAAACACATTAAGCTAAACTGGTACAGATGGAAATAAAACTCATGTAGTGTACAGGGTTTGGAACTGGATGGTCCACAGAATAGTTTGGTCTTTTCCAACCCAAACCATTCTGTGATTGCATGGTGTCTGAATACAAGAATTTGTCTTGGTTTTATAGGTGACCATTTTCTACTGTTGTTCTTTGAGGAGGAAGAATGATGGCTTTTTTAGTCTGGCTCCTTTTCAAAAGTCTGAGAAAAATTAAAGTTCAGGACTTAAAACACTATTTCATAGTAATGATGAACATTCCTAACCAGACACCACCTAGCACAGTGTACAGACAGCAGGACCAATCCATTTCCTTTACCTTTTTTCAACTACTGCATAATAATAGCCCAGTTTTCTAATCTGGATCCTGTGAGAATTTAGGTTTTCTTCCTCAAACGACTTCTCTAAGTCTCTGGCTGATTCATCATACAAGGTACCTCAGCAGCCTGTATGTCTTCTCAAATTAACTTGAAGAGGCTACTGATGAGATGAATGACAAACCCAATATTTTCCACTTACAAAATAATCCAGGTTATATTATATATCTACCATCCAAACCTTTCAGTTTACTTTTTCCCATGGAGTCACTTTTCTAAAGAAAATATGTATCGACTTCTATAAACTTTCTTTACACATATATGCCATTTAAATTAATATCTAAGGAAACAACCCTGTTAATCCTGCAGATCTGACACTATTATTATTTAGTTGCAGATCCTCACCTAGGCTAGAGCTCCAAAGGATTAAGGATTTCCACAAAAATACAGAAGACAGCCTTTGCCCTAACAAAAGGGCAGGAAAATGGATGAAAATCAAAAGCACCCCAAGCAGCTGAAGCCCTGGAAGTAATTTACTTGATGATACACTACCATAAGCAGCCAAATCTGAAACCTAAAGTGTTGAATTTCTAGACTGTTTGACTCCTCATACTCACACTTCTTGCCAGAGTTGGGTATTAATTTACATAAGAAAACTAATCACTTACAAAGAAAGGACTGATGGCCCTATAAATATGGATCATTATCAAGAACTCATGTCTTCATTACATGTATTTCAGGGAGTACAGACACATGTATTGCATGGATTTTTAGGGGAGGGAACCAAATCTCTCAAGACACTGCTGCTCTTTCATTACCTTTCCCTGTAAAACAGAAAACTCCTAACTCCTCCAATGAAGATTTATAATCTCAGCATCTCAGAGCAAAAGAGCATCCGAATAATCTACATTATGGTAAATAAAAAACCAAGTATGTAACCTAGAAATTTCACTCCAAATTTTACAGTGAAAATAAAGCAAGAACTGCAACTCTATATTTACTGTTAAAGTGTTTCTAGTTTCACTACCAACAACCTAAATGTTTACTAAGTTAGGTACTTGATAAAAAAAGATTTTGTAACTAAGTCTCCATTTACATCTAAGAAAGTCTCCATCTCTTCTTTCATGATCTAAATATTCTTTCTGACTCTGGAGGACAGGAAGGAAATTAGAATTGCTTCGGTTTTTTTTTGGTAATGTACCTGCAGAGGAATAATCACAACAGAACAGCCTCAGAAAAATTAGTCCAATGTTTTGCTGTTGTCTCCACACTTATTTCCCATCTCTGGGTTGCCCCCTGAACAATCAGGAGGCAAAGCAATTATTTTGTTCAGATAACTGCCCTGGCCAGAAAAATAATAGACAGTGAACACTATAAGCAGTGTCTAAGCAGAGTTCTAGCTATTTTCTATCCTTTTGCCACATTTTATTCTCCCCCACAAAACAGTTACACCTTATCCCTGTGTATCACCTATGTCTCCTATATACGTACCCCTCTCCTTCCATCCCCAGGCATCAGTAACACTCTGCGCATTTCTTGTCCTAACGACAAAAGATCCCGTGTGCCAGTTTTGGCTTCCCCATCTCCTCCATTTTAACAGTTTTTAACTGTGGCTCTGCTTGGCATGCAGAAATATTTTACCATCAAATTAATCCTCTGTTTCCCAGGGCAACAATAACAACATAGGTTGTTATTAACATGTTATTAACATGAAACATCATCAGGTTTCCTGACACTGACTAAATCAAACCACAAGTCACTTTTGCCATTTGTGACTGCCCTACCAGCTGTGCTGGCAGGTACCCCCAAGTACAGTACCACGGCCTTCATCCCCTCTTCTCTGAAAAGATACTTTCAGTGAGAGTAAGAGTTCTCTGAGCTGCAGATCCACCTCCAGGTTATCTGAGACTTGCTCATCTTGGATATTGCCCAGCAGGACAGAAGTGCACAGTGCTCCCCACACAGTTAGGAGCAGTCTCCCTAGAGCAGTTTCACTACTGAAAGTATGCTGCACTTCAACAACTTTCCTTTCCAAATGATGAACTTCTACAAGAACTCAAACACATTAGCTTTAATTCTAATTAATGAAGCTAAAATATATCCTTCCTCCAAACTGAAAACAGTCAATAATCTTTTTAATGATAAATTGTAGTTGTAACTTTAAGTGTAATTTGGTCTTTTGATCAAAAATAAAAACATCTTGCAACAAAAGTAGCTTTTTTTCCCCCAGTTGTTCCATTGCTTTTTTTTCCTACCACGTTTTCTGTCGCAGAGCTCTAGCAAATGCCTGTGTGCTTCAGTGGTGGTTAGGCACCCTAGTAGGAGCTGACAATTTTAAGGAGTCAGGTAAAACTGCTTTTGCTTTTAACTACAGCAAGCATACGACTTCACCACTCTATTAGTTTTTTGTAACTGTTCTTTGTTAGTTTGGGGTGCTGGGGTTGCTTGGTTGGTTTGTTTGGGGGGGGGGGGTGGCTTAGTTCTCCTTAAATATATATTTAGTTCTCCGTTAGTTCTCCTAAATATAAATATATATTTCTAGTTCTCCTTAAATATATATGAACAAGGCTCAGGTCCAAAAGCTGGGTTTAAAATTTAAGAAAAGGCTTTTCTATTAATCAGAGGAATTATTATCTGTGGAGAAGTCTAGGGTTAGTATTCAATATAACTAACGATACTGTCTAAACAATACGGATTTTTTTTCTTGGTAAGGTGAACTACATAACAGAAGCATGCTGTCAATAAAAAGAATGAATTACAATGAAACTGATTAATAATAATTACTGCTTCAGTTTCATGTTGTGATGCCTGCAGTGAGAGCTGGAATTCCAACTGTGTGTTTCCTTAATTCTGTATTTCAGTGTACTTTAGCTGATGCTATCATAGTCCTAATTTCCTTTCCACAGAATCAACTTAGCTTTCAGAGATTCACTAACTTAATCTTGCACAGGCGTTCACATATTCAAGTATTTAACAGTCACATGAATAACAAAAGAAGAAAAAATATATCTTTTTCTAATTAAAATACAGTCCAAAAAGAGAGAAATGGGCACTTCATTATTTGAAATATCTTGTTAACAGTTCACTTAGAGGATGAACACCTTACTATAAAGCTGTAGTTAATACTACTTTTCACTAAACTTAGATATTTTCATCAAAGTATGAAGAGAAAAAAAAATGCATTTGATAGCTATGGCCCAACTTAGATCTAATATGGAAAAGCTGTAGGAATCATAGAATCACAGAATCCCAGACTGGTTTGTGTTGGAAGGGACCTTAAAGCTCATCCAGCTTCAACCCCTGCCACGGGCAGGGACCCCTTCCACTACAGCAGCTTGCTCCAAGCCCCTGTGTCCAACCTGGCCTTCAACACTGCCAGGGATGGGGCAGCCACAGCTTCCCTGGGCACCCTGTGCCAGCGCCTCAGCACCCTCACAGGGAAGAGCTTCTGCCTAAGAGCTCATCTAAACCTACTCTTTCAGTTTAAAGCTACTCCCCTTCGTTCTATCACTTCTTGCTCTCGTAAAAAGTCCCTCTCCGGCTTTCATGTAAGCCCTGTTTAGATGATGTGATCCAAAAAGCAGTGAGCACAGGAATGAGGATAAAACCACCACATTTGAAAAGCCACCTTGTGTCAGCCTCGTAAGCCTACTCACTTGCAAGGTAATAGCTTTTGGTTGTCTCAAAAGGGCAAATCTAGTTCATACACCAGAATAATTCATGATTTGAACCCAACACCAGTCAGGTGCTAGACATACAAAGGTTTACAAAGTTACAAGACTTCAGTGGAATTATTAAAGAAATTAGACCACACTTCAGTTTCAGTTACAGCTTCCTGGGAAGATAATGTTTTAGACTATAAGAATGAAGTTTCAGAGCACAACTACAAAGTATCTCCTTGCAATGCCACGCAGCAGACTCCAGTGAAAGAACACAGAAACATTCCCTCTCATTGCAAGGTTCTTGCTTGCTTACCCATGTTGAAAGGAAATAAAATAATCCTTGGTAGATATTAAATCGTTCACTTTTCCATTTAAACCAATATCTTAGAAACCATCAGGAGGTCATGTATTCCATTTGTCATATATAGTGTTTTGCATCTACCTGCAGGTAATGGACTTTATGCATAATTCACACAGAAGAAATATTCAATAAAATGTTGAAAACATTTTGCAAACAACACACAGCGAATAATCCTTTATTTGCTCCTTTTCTGTTATGCTCTCTTTCCCCTTGAAAATACTCTTCACTGTATAATTTTTGATCCAATATTTCTGTGGTGTTATTGTGGTTCTGCTACCTTTCCTAAGTAAATTACATTGAAAGAATATCAGAGAATTCTTTACTGGCAGCTACATTCTCAGCGAGAAGTAGATGCAATGAATTCACTGCCAAGAGATTTGTGTGACTCTAATCAAAAAGTGTTGTAATAAAATGTTTACATTGTAAAATGAAAAATCTGAGACTTTTCAGGGTAGCAGGATACAAAGTTTGCCACTTGGCATAGCTAAACTTTTTCAATGTTTATGAATTATTCTACTGGAAATGAATGACGGCTGTACCAGTTTTTGTGTATGTGCCACGATTCCCTACTGCACTATGATGGAACTATTCATGTATAACACTTAATACAGCAGAGCTGGAGCTTTTCCTGCCTCCATTGATGCTGGAGTTTTCAGGGCCAGACACTTGCTAATGCCTGTTTGCATGCACTTGATCTCAGACATTTTCCAACCTCAGGGAGACAGATAGGGCAAAAAATGGAGTTTAAGAAATAACAGATTAGATATCTGAAACAAAACAATCAAAAAAAAAGCAGGAATGCTAATATCCATTTCAGGATATCACTATATAGCATATATTGATCCACTGCAAATCATAAGCATAGACCTGACATTAAATGGCATTCTATCTTTCCCACAGAAGTCAGGGCACTTTCAAAACACGGGGGGGGGGGGGGGGGGGAATCAAAATGGTTAAAAAAAAGGTAAATAAACAAATGAAAAATAAAAAGAGTCAGTTCTGTGCTGCCAGACCCTACCCAAGCAATAGGAATGAGGCTGAAAAGGCAGGATAAGCTGACATGAGCACTTGCTGCTCAGAAGCAAGGAGTGTGTACAGCAACATTTCAAGTGTTGCTGGAGTTTCTACTTCAGAGCATGCTTTGATTGAGCTGTGAGTCACTGATTTCTCCAGAGCGTCTGGCTGTCATGGCCTTTCCTAATCTCTCTGTTCTCTTGAAACATTAAGTCACAGATCAGCCTGCTGTTTCGGAAGATAACTTCAGAATACTACTGCAGCACAGAGCTTAAGGCAAGGCTCCATAGCAGAAGCTTTTAAAAAGAAAAATAAAATAACAAATAAAATGAATAAACACACTTATTTGTACAGCAAAATGTATTTGCTGGTATAAGAAATGGTCTCTGTATTCAGCTTCCAAAAATAGCTATGAAAGATTTCATTTCAGATGGCAATGCACTGAGTTGTTGCATGGATCACAGACTTTCTTCATGCTCTTCCCTTTGAATAGGCAAGTTGTTCTGTAATAGCTCATCAGAGCTTCTTCAGGCTGCACCAAACCCGATCTAACTTATGCTATTCCAATGCTGTCATTTTCTTTTCATATTTGCAAAGTTATTAGCTGGCAATGTTGATGAATATTGCAAGTAGGGCTGTCTGAAGCTCTCTTATTCCCTTTTCTGTCTTTGTCTTACCAAAATGATAATCGTGGTGGTAAATTAGAAAACAACAGCTAAAGAATACTACCTAATATGTCAGATAGATCCTGAGAGACGAATGCTTGTGCCATGTTAATATTTCCCTTTACTCTTTACAAAACAAAAAGCCAGGCAGAACATTTTTGTTTCACAAACACCGGCAACATCTGGATTTTTCATGCCTTCAGCCTGTGAGTTCTCCTGCTATTTACATACAGCCACTTCAGTGATCCCAACTGGTTGCTGCTTCTTAATGTTTGAATACCTAAACTTCATGACAAAGCTCAAATAAAAGCATATAGAAGAGCATACAAAACCCTGAGAAATTCAGGCCGTGGCACAGTTGGAGTTTCAAAGGAAAGTCCACATGTTCATTTATCTGAAGAAATATTTATGTAAACAGGGTTCTCTAATCATACATGCAATAACACTGAATCGACAGCCCTGGTACACCTTTGACATTAGTTGGTTTTATATCCTTTAATAGAACAGCAATTAAAATTAATTAGTGCAGATTTTCCTTTAAATCTACTCCATTAGTAAAAAGCTTTTGCTAAATCTACGTCCAGCATACAATGCCTAACTATATCCCTAAACATTAAAGCCCTAATCTTGTAATCTGTTGCTCAGAGGAGTTTACATGTATTAGCCCAATAAACTGCAAGTAGTGAATTAACAGATGTCTTCTGGTACATGGAATAATTTACTATGAATTCATGCATATTTAGAAACAGCATGATACAATTAACTACAGTGGACCCACTGGAATGAGAAGGAGCTCTGATGTCATGCTGAAGATAAACGGTGTGCTGAACACTCAGTCTCAACATTTTTGTTAGGATGTAAAATTCTCATTTATAGTTTAAGTCATGCGTCTGATTCAAAATCCTAAGCCTCCAGAGCAGAGTGGAACAACTGCAGACATGGAGAACTGTAACATCTACTATCCCATTATTATTCAACATACTTATTCAATAAACCCCAGCACTACCACATTAGGCACATCGCCACTTGGATCATAAACAAATCACTGAGGCCGTAAGCAAATCCCAACTCTCACACTGAGTCAAATGCTCAAAAATGAGAAACACAGCAATAGATATTATTAAATCCAGGCTTATGCACATAATTGTCAGGCCAATATTTATGTTAAATATGATATATTGACTCAGTGGCCATTAACTACCAATTTTGACTTATATCCTTCATATGCTTAAGGTCCCTACTGAACCTCATTACAAACTCCGTCCTTGAGGATTAATGAATAAACAGTACTGAGATGGAGAAAATCCATAAATAAGACTAAATGACTTTAATACAGAATAAAAAATACTTAAGAAAAAAACCCTAGTGCCTGCCATTGAGACAAAAAATACATACATGTATGAATCGGAAGAACAGTGAATCAACAGTAACAACAAACCAGCTATGAGCAGCTCTTAAATTTTCAAGGTGACTGAAGAGACCCAGCAGACATTCTAGTTAGCATTACATCATTGGATCTTATTATTAAAAGGGTCTCTATTTATATCCTTTATTCCACACACCTTCTGGTGGTTAGGTTAAAAAAATAACTTCATTGACTAACTCGATAATTAACACCAAAAAAAAAAAAGGAACTGTGACACAGTTCCTTTGTCAACAGCTTGAAAATCTGTGGCAACCAGCCAGATCTCAGCTAATCTAAACTAGGATGGCTTTTAAGTACAGGTAGGTCAAGCAAGGTAAAAAATGATCAGCCAAATCATAAAAAAAAAAAAAGAATATTCCGTACCATCGCTGAACCCACAGGCTCCTGGAAAACAAAAAAAAAGATCAGAGACCTGGTTCGCTAACATTTCCATTATTGAGCTTGTTGCTTATATGCAGCGATCATGTTATTAACAAATATCTGTTTATCCAATTGTCAAAACTTTATAGTACATAAATATCATGGATGCAACTGCTGCGTCTTGAATAAAAAACTGCACAGCAGTAAATGAGATCTTCCTCAGTTCACCAATGGGAATTTGCAACTAAATTATGTGAAGAAGGATCTCAGCCAACTTTATTTCCATCTCCTCCTATTATGTGACTTTTATAAGTGACTTGATTAGGGTGGTGTTCAGCACTTCTCATTTCTAAATGGTTCTGATAGTTCAATACAGGAAGTAATAACAAGTTATATTAAACATGGGTAGAGAGCAAGGAGCAGTCTCTTCAGGTTAATTGCTCTTGCTTTTAGGTGGCTGATGAGATAAAATAATCTCTAACCTCTTCCAAAGGATCAGCTTCACAAAAGAGCTCCTGTCACAAACCAGTGAAGTTCTTTCTCCCCTGACTAGGATTTTAGACCTGATAAACATTTTGGTCTGTTGTTTTTCCCATGTGGTTGTTTTGCATGAATCACCCTGCCAAACATGTGAAACACTGGACAGCACAGTGAAATAGGCCTTCACAGCACTGGGACTGTTATTGTGTACTGATTATATAATGATTAGATTTACCATGTTATTTTTGGAAATAACTCTGAAGTGTTATGTTATACCATTTTTTAAATCACAAACACTTAAGAAATGCAATAGGCTATTAGCTTCATTGCAGCCCCTTAAACTGCTGTGAAATGAGCTCTAAATGTGCTATAAAGCGATTTCAACAATTTATAAGCCTCCCCTGATTAGCCTTGAGCAAGATATAAATGTTACAGAAAACCACTGTTGCAGAAGAGATAGTTATTCACTTTAAGGATGGGCGATCCTTTAGTAGTTTGCAATGAAAATTAAATATTATAGGTTTGTTCCTTTGGTGTTCATCTCCAGCTCGTTTCCACAGTTTCCAGACCTTGCAGCTTACATTATAGTTTTGTGAAGATTTTTTTCTTTTACCTCTACTCTGAATGTCCTTTTCCTGAGCTCCAGTAACACCTCCCAGCCTCTCTTCCTGAGCAGCACCTTCTCCCTTATTCCCACATGCACTTATTTTTTCTTGAGGTACTTAAATGAAACTATCACATTTGAACATCCTATCCACAAGAAAAACAACCACACCTTTTAAGGTACAACATCTCAAAATGCACTGGAATGGGCTACTCAAAGAAGTTGTGAATGTTCCATCCTTGGCAATGTTTAAGGCCAGGTTGGATGGAGTCTTGGTTGACATGGTTTAGTGTGAGGTGTCCCTGCCCACAGCAGAGAGGGTGGAACTAGATGGTCCTTTCCAACCCAAACCATTCTATGATTCTATGCAATCAACATACTCAAGTTGTTCAATGCACTGTACCTGTGTTTTGAAGTAGCTCCTAACTGCAGGAATTAAGAGAACTAAAGCATCCTTATTTTGAGTAGCTCATGGAGAAAACATAGGGAAAGCACATAAACTCTTTTTTTTTTTTTTTTTTAAGCAAACATAAACATCATGGCCAATAGTAGCATGGATTTTTCATCTTCATTTGTTGATACCCTTAGTTAGCTTTTGCCTTTAAAACACATTTGAGACTTTAGAAGTTTATTTTCCTGACAAACTAGATATGAAATGAATCATTTACAGAGATTCAAAGTTATTTATCCAGCACCATTTATGAAAGCTATTTATGAGATGCCTGGCTGACTGCCCTGATCTACCATCCCCAGTTCAAATCACTCACTTCTATCACAGTGTAACAAGCTACTGCTCAATACAGAGAATCTTCTCTGAATACAAGTTAACTTTTTTCCCCATCAGTAAGCAGTCTTTCCCCTCCCTCCCCTGAAGCTCCAAAGATATTCAATTTACAGCATCTACTTCATCTGTTTGCATTATACAAAATGCTGCAGTCTAATGCTTCAGAGGAGGCAGGATTTCTGCTGTTGTTACCCAGCATTTGCACTCTTCCATCAGGAAGCCAGAACATAAATATTCTGCCTGAAACTCCATCTTAGACCCACTTTGGATTGTGGCTGCATGGGAGATAAACCACACAACAATATTAACCACTCCACACAGGCACAGGGCACAGGAAGCAGTATAATTAAACTGCTGTGCATTTTATACCTGCATTACCCATGAGAATAAAAGAGAGCTGTCTGTGCATGACAATGCTCAGTTCATTTTACATTAATTACATTAATTGGAATTAATTTTATTTGGGCATAATCTCCTTTATACTTTAAAATCCCAACAGCAGTATGAGGGCTACAGTCATGGTAAGAAGTAAGACAGAAATACTGACCCAAACTAGAAGTGCCAGAAATCTCTAGAGAAACATTCTTTCAGATTCTAAACCCACATTTGCCATGGATAAGCTTGTAAACTTCAGATACTCACATAAACTAAATTAACCCTGAACCTTTTTTGGCAATTCTGTGGTAATTACAATGGGAAGTATTACAGGAATTTAAAAGAGTACAGTTCATAAATCCTATTAACCTCTTAATAAGATCACATGGAAAATTCTGTGCCACTGGATCTGTTACACATTGAGTTGTGTCCCCTGCCTGGCACTGCCAAAATTTTTATTTTTTACTAAATAATATTGCTTGAAAGACCTGATCACAGGATTCCCAAAGAAAAGGTATGTCAGAGTTCAGAGTGTTGTCCTCTCCTAAAGATGAAAGGGGACTTAGAATACTAGCTTCTGTTTCCATTTCTTTTGAAAATAGATAGATTAAAAAGTAAATAAAACCGAATTATTAAAATGTAATTAATAACACGACACCAACAATTAGTATCTGCAAGTAACAAGAGTAAACACAGATCATCCAGATTGAATGCAACTGGATATCCAAACTTTAGTAGAGTGTCATGTAACTCTGATACTGGATGACCTATTTTTGCTTGTGAAGTAACATAAAAATGTAATACAGTAAGAAGAGAGCTAGCTGGGGAGGGTTATCTCTACAGTTTATACTGAAATGCAAAAGCACAAATTTAAATCTTAAGATAAATGGACAACAAACACACATTAAAATATTCTATATTATTATAACTAATATAATTTATGTCAGGTTTTAACTTTTTCCAAAAACACTATGTTTGGAGTTAAAGTGCTCTTTGACAGTCCCAGAATCATTTACCTTTGACCACTTCATCTGCCCTTCAACAATCTCTCTAATACTAGATTTTTCAGTGAGCACTACTACATTACTACCTTAAACAGTGAAGCAACCTGAACTGATCTTCCGTTTCTTCACCACAGAAATTAAAACAACCAACAAAAATACAATAAAAACAAAAGCCTTAAATTTTGTATGAACAGTATTCGGTAGATATCAGAGTTCTGAACTCCTCACACCAGTCCAGATATAAACATTTCTGCCTCTGCATTTCAACTTCTTTCCTATGTTTACTGGATTTCAAGGTATTTCCAGCACTGATTTTTTTTAGGGGGGACAAATACCTAGGACAGACACTCAATACCCCAGGTTAGAGTGACTGTGCTATGCCAACATAGATGGCAGGTGAAAAACAAGCAACAGAATTAAGAACAGGAAGTACATGCTGTAGACTCTGCCCAGGACTTCTACGAACCTCAGGTTGTTTCCATACATAAAATCTACTTCTGGCATTCCTGCATATATGCTGAACATCGCTATTTCAGGATTTTCTTCTAACCTCTGCAAAGCTATGGCTGTACAGTCTCAAATACACCAATAAAGGTTAATTTTCATTTCAAAGAAAGTGAAAACTATGAATTTTGTGTATCACAATGTACTACATGGAATATTGCCCTACAACAATGCAAGATGCCAACATTGCATTCTCATTTTAATGCAAGTATTACACTAGTACTGCCTCCTCTTCAGAGCCTTCTAAGCCAAAAGCTCAGAGCCAGTTACCATGGATCCAGATTTCAGAATTACTATTTACAGCATAACCTACCCACAAAGCGAAAAGCGAACTTAAAATGGGTTTTGAAAGGTGATTTGTTATCACTCTGACAAAAGGATGTAGTCAAGCATTCAAATGGCTGGACTTACCAGCAGAAACTTTTCCAAAAGCCATCTTAAACATTTTAGGAAAGCATTTCAATCACTGCTCCTGGAAACTATCCCAGAATAGACCTCACAAGATCTCCAAGTTTCCCAGAAATGGAAATCCAGACAAAAGTCTAGAAGATGCAAACTAACTCAGGTCCACAGGCATTTAATGTGAGTGTAATTTTCTGAGAAGAAATAGAGTTGCCCATCTTAATATCATTTTCTGACTTTTCTGTCATAAATAAAAAGATTAATTATTTAAATTTCAGGAAGAACACAGTGTGGGTGTTATTTAATTTTTACGCTTAGCTGAGCAATGTTTGAGGACAGAACATGAAAGGATAATTTAGATCAATATAAACAATGTGAAAGACAGAAGCTCTGCGGAATGAACTGGCAAACATTACTGATAAAGTAAAACAGTAAGTCAGATTGAAATTTCCAGCTTGAAATCTTGTTTTCAATGTAACAGGTAAAAAGCCCCATGCAGAACCACCAATGACTCTGGTGCCAAAGAACAGGGGTGGGACAAACACTATACCGTAAAGAACAGCCCCGATTTAAAGATTAACAGCACAATTTTCTGATATTCATTAAATATTCATTTCTGGGAAGCAACAGAGGAGGATTCATCAGTAAAGCTGTTTCTCTTGTGTCACGCATTTTCTGCCCAGATGCACACTCAATATTTGGAAAGCAATATATTTGCACAAATATTTTTGCTAAAAGCATCCCTACGGACTTATGGTCTTAGGAAGTCATGGAGAGAAAGTCAGTGGCTAAGCAACTTTTTAATTTCAGTTTGTTTTATTCAAAACATTAGAAAATTACACAGGACAAAATAAATACTACTTAAGAGCAGGGATGTTTCTTCCTTGTCAAACATCTGGCTGGTCAGAACAGACATGCCATACCATTCATCAGTCAATGATATCTGAGGGGTGACCTCATTAGTGTATATAAATATATAAAGGGGGAGTGTCACGAGGATGGAGCCAGGCTCTTCTCAGTGGCAAACAATGACAGGACAAGGGGAAATGGGTACAAACTCGAACACAAGAGGTTCCACTTAAACTTGAGAAGAAACTTCTTCTCAGTGAGGGTGACAGAACACTGGAACAGGCTACCCAGGGAGGTTGTGGAGTCTCCTTCTCTGAAGACATTCAAAACCCGCCTGGACACGTTCCTGTGTAACCTTATCTAGGTGTTCCTGCTGCAGCAGGCAGATTGGACTAGATGATCTTTTGAGGTCCCTTCCAATCTCTAACATACTGTGATATCTGCTCACAAACAGCATCATCCAATGGTCTAACATGTGACTAGTAAGACTCATTCCAGACTGTTTCACACTTTACCCTGAGTTAATGCAAGCTGCCAAATTTGAACTTGTGCAAGTAAAAAATGATAACATCTCTGTGGTGTAAAAGTTGCTGATTTTCTGGACTCCTCCCTTGGGATCACTCTGGCTTAGACTAAGGTATACCACAGACAGAGATCCAGTACAATCACCACAGCTATTCATTGCTTCATCTACAATTTCTCTTCTGATATTCAGTCCCATTTATCACTTCCCATAGATGAGCATCCTAAGATTTCCCAGGGGTGGCTAGAAAAAGATACATTTAGAAGTCATTGTACTGCAATTGAATAAATACTTTTACAAGACCACTGGGGGGGATCAATTACAATATTAATCCCTAAAAGTTACAGACCATAATGGTCTTCGCTCTTTGTTTTGTTCTTAAGAACATCAACAACAATGGAAAACATTTTTTTTCCCTTTAGAAATCTCCAAATTACTTTTCAGGCATTAATGTTATGGGGTTTACCCACAGAAATACAAAAGGAGTTGCGGAGTTTTATGCTTGCATTGTAAATTTTGCAATGAGTAGGTGATAAGCTATAACACAAAAAAAAAATGAGTGTGGAAAAGCAGCAGTCCATTACTAAAGTCAGACGAAAAGTAATAATAATTGTGCTTAAAGACAGAAAAAGAAACTTCGATCATTCATCAAAAAGAGACGTCATTTGGCAACAGACTGCAAGCCTTTTGATACTTGCTGTTCTTTATAATTTTCTTTATGAGGCATGTACAAACTGCATTTTTACAGTGCGTTTCAGAGATCATGATACCAGCAATGACTATGCTAACAATAATGTTTTCATTAGTATTGGCTAGAATTCCCAGCATAATCTTCCTTGGCCAGAACAATATAACCCCCCCCCCAAAAAAAATCCACTGTCAAATTTAGTTTTGATGTTAGAATGCTCAACTGAAAATCCTAATTATGTTCATATGATGCTAAGATCTAATCAAACATTGCTATAGCTTGCCATGTGAATTCTGTTCCAGACTCATTTACTGTTATCTCTCGCAAGAGGTTCCTCTTGAGGTCTTGCAAGCTGTGTTATCAAGACATGAGTACTTACCTTGGACAGATGGTACTGTGAAGCTTAATGAACCAGTATTCATAACAGTCCTGCATTTGGCATATGAAAAATTAATAAATAAAAATGACAAACTGTTTTTAACATCAGCTACAAACAAAGCTATGACTTCCTCAAATCTAAAGAGTGCTAATGCTTCCACAGCTGAAATGAAAGATGTACAGTGATTCTTGGAGACACAAGCTGGACAGGTTTGTGATGAGCTGTCAGAGCCCTCACTTCAGTCCTGTCTTTTCTGTAACCTTGCACAAACTGTGGAGTTTTCCTGAGCCTCAATTCCCTACCTGTGTAATAGGAATAACTTGCATAATCATTAATATATATTCTGAAGGGAAACATCTAAACATTGTGTGAAAATTTATCTCAATTAATCCATGCAGGGAGAAATATTTTATAAGACCTTTGCTAACATGAGAAATCTTTACTTGGTAAAAATAGCTTTGAAAAAGCTCAGTACCATCCAAAATTAATCATTAAAAATCAAGTTTTGAGTTATTGGGTCATGAATGTCTCAACAAGATGAATTAGAAGTGTCTCTGTTTGTAGAATATCACTGTGAAAGTGAAAAGCTGGAGATGCAGAAAAAGGCCCTATCCAAGACTGGCTGAGGAAGGTGAAGGTATCTGTTTCATAGAAACACTTCTACTAATCAAGTCTATTTAAGCAACATGGGGCTTCAGTCAGGCCAACAGGGCATATGGACAATAATTAAATTACTCTTTTTGGCAATAAAAGACACCACTGAGTCTATACAGCCAGTCTGAGCCTCTAATTATATATGAAAGTTTCTCAGCGCAGTTTGACATTCAGCGTCTTTCAAGTCAATTAGAAATTAAAAATGACCTTGCACAGAACAAGCTCTCACTTAAAACTTTTCTGTTTGGAGAGTCTTCTCCATGGGTTTTCTGAGAAATCACTTTAACTGACAGTTTTTGAAAGAAACAAAGCTGTCTTTACTTGGTTTTAAATAAACCAAATACGCAGAATTCAGGATAGAGTAGTTTAGTCTTCACATCTGTGTAAATCTCTGAAAGTTTATTGACATTACCCTACATTTACATATTTTAAATTTACATCTATTCCCTAAACCCCATCCCTATATTTGGACTGAATATTATGGCTGTCATTAAAATAGCCTCAGAATCCAGACCTATCTCTCAAGTAGGTCAAGTTTTCACTTCATCTGATTTCAGTGAATTCTTCAAGAAGTATACCGTATAGACACTGTTATGACCAGTTTCAGTGTGGCTAACAATTACTACCTCATTCACCCTAACTTATAGCATCTGCAATTCCTTACATGTGATACACAGATACCAAATCTTGAGGGCTTGGGATGGATTTTAGAGAAGCTGTGCTTCTTTCCAAAACTCTGTGCTTCTTTCCAAATTGACCATGATGGATTTTTTTTTAGAAGCATACAGCAACTAATTCCTGACTCTTAACTTTTCTTCACCGAAAAGAGAAAGCCTGTTGACTAAACAAAACTGCTTTACCTATATGGGCAGGCCTTAAAGGAACTGACTACTATGGCTACAGGGTAAAAGGCACTATAGTCTATGAGCCCCATTCAAAGTAAATACACAGAGTAGAAAACTTTGCCAAGTGACAACATGCATATCTACAAGTTACTCATCACTGATTATACACTTCTTTCTGCTCAGCCATTTCCATTCTTGTCGTTCCTGTGCTTTAACCTTACATGTATTACTTGCCAACGGAGCTGCTGTAAATGCTTAAACTGAAGCTGTACTCTCCATAACTGTATAGCAATACCATGAAAGCCAACTGGCTTAATATAATCTATTCTCAAGTTATTCTCCATTTCTTAGATCTAGGAAAAAATAGGTCAAATAAAGCTCTGTTGAAAAAATACAGACATATCACTGCTTGCCTAGGAAAAAAAAAAGAAAAAAAGGTAATACTTGAGAAGAACTATCTTCGAACTACTATTAAGGAAGGCAGTAAACCCAACTAAAACGAATAAAATAATTCCTCTGAGACCACATGAACTGGCAATGCTAAGTAACTTTCTTTTCGTGCTACCAAGTATTACTTGATAAATTAGACAGGCAAAACATGACTAGATTCTGTACCAGTCAGAAACACCTGAAAACAATCTTCTTCAGAACCTAAATGGATCTAACTTGCCTTATAACGCATTTCCAGGACTAAACTCATTAGCATATCATTAAAATCCACAATAATTCACTACAGCCACAAACTTCTTACAGAAACACATTTAGATTCATAGCTGGATTAAAACTGGGAGAAGGCTGTTCAGCTCACGAAGCTGAAATTCGGGAATTCATAGGATAAAAGCAAAGAAAAAGCATACTGAAACAAGAAATGAGAGATTAGGACACTACTGCTTCTGGATCTATCCTGACTTCTTTTTTTCCCCAATTTCTTCCTCCATATGACAAAGAATATGGAGGGCCAGATGGGGGGCAGGGGGGTGGTGGTGTGAATATATATCTCGTATAAAATCTCTTCATGGCAAAATAAGTAATCTTATTGAATTTCTGTGGTCTAATAAAAGTTAAACCCAAATTCCTGAAAAATACAGACAAGATTATCTTGTTTGCAGGCCCTGATCAAGAATTTTTATACGCTCTGGAACATTTAGCACCATTTAACTGTTGGCATGGCTAAAATCAGAACATAACCCATTCAAACCTTCTCACAAGTTCAGTAACGTGTTATATATATAACCCCTATACATCACAGCTGAGAGTCTACAGTCAAATTCTTAGACTTAATATCTCTTTGTCACACAGACACATCTCTCCATCATATTAATTATGTTTTCCGCTAACAGAAACTACCTTAACTATCAACTACCTACTTCTTAGTACCTAAAAATCTTTTTGGAGATATTAAAAGAAAAAAAAAATTAAATCTCAATGAAAAAAACACAGACAGACAGCAATATGGATAGCCCTTATTTGTGCTTTATACAACTTCTTTTTAGTTCAGGAATACCAGTCAAATTATAAAAATACTTTATAGAAAAATTTCCTTTTGACTTTAAAGAAGCTAATGCTAGCATACACATACCTACTCACATACATCTGTGTGCCTGTACATATCCATTTTTTATATAAGCTTATTTCAAAGGAAAAGCCTAAACAGGGAAAACATTCTATGACTTTGCCTGCCAGTGCTATTTCTGGGCCAAATCCACAATTTACCAAGGACTGGCTTGGTTTATAAACAGCTTCTTATGCATCAACCTCCATCTCTCTTCAGGGAAGTGGTGACATATGGTAGGGAGGATCCTGGTCCTGGGAGCTTCATTCATAAGCTCTCATTGCTTCAGGCTTTAGATTAAATGAGCAGTTTGATGAATGCTCATGAAGATGTGTTAAATAGGAAAATGATTCGGCATTCCTCTTCTATGTGGGCAGTTCTTCTGAAAGAGAGAATTCATATTTCTGTGTTTGCTCTTCATGTGAATAAAACCAGACCCCATAAATAAAATCCTGCCTCAAAAGGCATATAGTGTAAGAGGTAGGGAAGAATGGTAAGCATAAGCACAGAAACATGACATAGAAGGTTCAATAGAAAGCTGCAAGATTTGCCATTAAAATAATGAAGCTTATTTTGGCAAAAATTCCTTTTTTCTCTTATCTGCTCATGTTTTAAATTGTGTTTATAAAATATGTTTCACTGGCAGGTTCCTGGGATTTCTGAAACGCTCTCCTCTTCCTCCTGGATCAAAACATACTCCAGAGATGACTGGAGAGCCAGTAACAAAGTACAGCTTGAGGCAATGCAGTCCAACAGTGAGAACACAGTGCACAACAAGAGAACCCTTGCACCTTACTCAAAGTTCCCATTACTGAGAAAAGCTTTACAGCAGCTCCCAATTCAATCTCTTGACAAAACTAAGTGATCCAGGAGTATCACAGCCACCCTGGAGTGGTTTCTGACATGACTTTAGAGTAAAATATCCTCTTCACATTACAGCTGCTGACATGAGGCTGGAGGAACCTCAACAAACCTCGATGGAAGGAGAGAAAAAAAAAAAAACAAACCCCACACTCACAGCTAATGTTTAACTTTGGGGTTTTTTTGTTTGGTTGATTTTTTGCTTTGGTGTTTCTGAGGCATCCCGGAATGTTTTAAAACATTCTGGAAATGTTTTAGGAACTTTCACAAAGGGACTTCAACAAATATAAAGAAGCCCAAGGGAAGTGAGAGAAACCAAGCAGCAGGTGGTTGCAGAAAGTCACCAGGAAGAGGAAATGAAAAGAGAAGGTCTAACACGACGGCTAAAATGAAAGTCCTTTGGCATAGACGTCATTGTAGTGACAATCTAACTAGCATCTGTGGATATAACATCATGACAGATGCTCCAAGAAAGTTTGTCTCAAGATACTGATCCTCATGGAGGGTTCCTGAGATAGAAAAAAAATGCACTTGAAGGGGTTTTTTGGTTGGAGGAGAAGGATATTAGGGAAGTGTGACAATAACAAGACTGCACACCTAATTAGAATGTACTTTAACGGCAGGTCAACGTCAGAGGTTGTTAAATACAAAATATCAGCTTATTTTCTATTAAATTTGAGTGCTGTTGACAGCTACTTACAGCTGAGGGTTAGAAAAGGAAGGTGCTAAGTTTTCAAAGGAAGACAAAGAGAAAAACTATGTAATAAAATGCAAATTTTTCCTGACATTAATAATGAAGTATCTTCTGATGGAGAAGCCTTAGAGTGGGTTTGTTTGCCTCCTAGGTTTATGAAAGAATTGGTTTAAGAAATCTAAGACTCCTAAGAAGCCTATACTGTGTATGACCCAGACATAAGGAAAACTTGAGAATTCTAACTGCTTTCTCCAGTGCTGACTCTACAATTTCCAATTGAGAGGAAAAGAAACGGCATTTTACAACACTGGTTGTTAGACTGGGACCCCACTTCTAATTGAAAGTTCTCATTCTCTTTCCAATTGAATCTTCCCAGAGCACTCAGCTGACTCAATCAGAAGAGGTTTAGAGCTAACATTACAGGCCATTTCCTTTAGCAAAGTAACAAAACTGTTCAAAGCTGAGCACAAGTGCTCTAAGAGTTCAATGGCACCATGGATCAGCACCACTTAACAGAAATCTTCAGCAACTGGAGAGGGTTGCTCTGTATGAAGTATGAATCATTCCTATCTAGACAATTTTAAAGGCCTATTTTAGAAGAATAGTTGTAATTTCTTGATTTCTTTTTTAATTTGAGGAAAAAAATTACATTGTTACTATAAAAATTGTCATTTTGATATTCTGAACAGTCATATATCTTGTATCAAAGTATTTTTCCTTTTGCCTTTACAAGCTGTAATTGAAACAACTGAAACAGATATTCAAGTTATACAGAAAATCATGGGCACTTATATATTCAAGCACAGTGACTTTCACAGTAAAAGCCTTTTGAGGCCTTCAGTACAGTTAACACCACCTTTCACTCATACATAGAATATGTTTGATTGTACATCAGCAAGTCAGAATCTTTACTCAGCAAATGCTAGAGCAACCACTGTAGAGCAGCAGTTGCACAAGTTTAGGTCCCAGTAGTTACTCAGCTGTGACAAGTTCTATTTGCTTGATCCTACTCATTTGTACAATATCCAATAACACAGACCAACAGCAGTTCAAAAGTAATGTACCTCCTGCTGTATTTGCTCTTGTAAGAAAATTTCTCCATGGGGCTCTCCTTAATGAGAATGTCCTGTGGATTATTACTGTTTTCTTGCCCCAGTTTGTTATTATCTTATAATAAATTATAAATTATAAATATAGATTAGAATCATAGAATAGTTAGGGTTGGAAAGGACCTTAAGATCATCAAGTTCCAACCCCCCTGCCATAGGCAGGGACACCTTGCTCTAAACCATATCACCCAAGGCCTCATCCAACCTGGCCTTGAACACTGCCAGGGATGGAGCATTCACAACCTCATTGGACAACCTATTTCAGTGCCTCACCACCCTAACCAAAAAGAATTTTCTCCTTATATCCAATCTAAACTTCCCCTGTTTAAGTTTTAACCCATTACCCCTTGTCCTATCACTACAGTCCCTAATGAAGAGTCCATCCCCAGCATCCCTATACGCCCCCTTCAGTACTGGAAGGCTGCTATGAGGTCTCCACGCAGCCTTCTCTTCTTATATTTATACATATAAAGATAAATAATATATAAACATTACAAGAAATAATAAATATAAATAATAAAAATATTTTTATATTTGTTCTAGTAATACAAAAATATTTTTTGAACAAGACTATTAGTTAAAAAATAATCCAGTGGACGTCTTCCAAAACATACCCTACCATTTCTTAGCAGAACTTAAATCAACAGTTCATTTTAAACCAAGTTTCAAGTTCTCAGCAAATGTGCTCATTGAAAAGAGGTAAATGTATGATACTAATAAACTCATGAACAAGATGAAGCAACATTCTAGCACAATTAAAGCACAATTATTCACAGATCAGTGAAAAACATTTTGTATTTCATGTAAATATATGGCTTCATTATAGAGTGGCAAATAACTTTTGTGTTGTCCTGTGATGCACTGAAGAAACTGTTGATGTATTCTCCTGAACAGTCAAGATTAACAGAGCTTAGTGATATCTTTTTGAAGCAAGCCATTTTATTTCCTTTTTACTAAATTATATACTGGGAATGAGTGAAAATGATTGAACTTATGTGTCAAGTAAATGTTAATTCAATGCTGTAGGACACACTAACAGGATTTGTAGACTATTTTAGGAAAGAAGTCTTAATTTCTTCATAATATGATCAGACCACGATGGCAAAGGATTTAAAGTATTTTCTTATTTTATATAGCAAAAAACAACAGACTTTCTAGATCCCTTCTGCCTCAAGACAACATAACTTTAAACATATTTCCAAATATAACGGTGAGTTAAAACAGGTTAAAATCAGTTCCGGATGAAAACCTCAGCCAAATGCATCACTTGAGAGGTTCACAACAACATAACTTTTCACTGGGAAGCAAATAAAAACGTAACTCATTTCATGCTAAAGAGAACCCAACAGTGCATCTTAGAAACGGGGCACTGAAAAAAAAAAAATTTACCATTTAAAAAAAAAATATATATATAGCCTATAAAACGTCTCAGAATAAGAAGGTCCCTCCCCAATAACAAAAAATGCATTTAGAAGCAGTCTGTATTGGAATAATACATCATTAAAGATGCATTATAATTTTATTAGGCAATATGCCCTTTTTCCTCCAATCACTGGCATTATTATAACACACTCAAAAAGATGTCAAACAAAAGATACGCTTAAATATAAATAGCTTCATGTAAACATACTATTTCATATCTTCTAGTTTGAAGCACTACAAAATTCTCAGGTTAAACATTTTTTCTTTTGGCAAGCATGAGCATCTATCAAAATAGCCGTGTGCTCATTTCTAGCACTTGGAAACTATTACTTTTCACACCAATTTCCCCCTTCAGCTCATAAGTGTTAAACAATGCTCGTAACATTACAGCACATTTCTTTTGAATCCAGCACAGAGAAGATTTTAGTTCACCTCAGAAGAAGAACAGTGAGAGGAAGAGCAAACTTGCTGCACTGCTCCTCTGGAGACTCTGCCAGGGAGAAGAAACATGGACATCAAATGAGAAAACTGTCTGGTCCTCAGGAAGAAATTTAGTTGAGGACTGCTCCTTAGATGCTCAGCATCATGGCCATCAATTAATAGTTTATAGCATTCTCCTGGTGACAACAGCTACATAGTTACATCCCTCATATCAAATGCACACATCCATATACATAGTAAGGAAGTAGTTGTTTGAATAAGATTATAATCATCTTACTTAAAGATGCCGAACAAAAGCAGAGACCTTAAAACACAAATGTTTTAGAGCTATGAGGAAAAAATAATTAATTTCTCAAATGAAAACCTAGTATTTCTTGATACATTCCATTTCAGCAGAAGTGTGGTAAAGATGAGTGTGAAAAACTTCCTTTCCTTTATCTATATAAGCATTTCTGAAAGTCAAGGGAGCTCTCAGCAACTCATCAAGACTTAAATTACCACCTGAGGTACTTACATGTCAATACTTGCCCATGCAGGGGGAAGACCTAATGTAGATGCAAATAGTATAAATTTAGTCAAACCCAAAGGTGTAACAGTTTACAGCACAAAAGAATCTGCCCTAAGATGTTGCTCTGCTTTAAATGTATTAAGTCTTGATCTGTTATTTTACAGATATGTTAGTGAGCGCTTTACATATGCTTGTAGATGCCCATACATATACACACACAAAATGAAACATTAAATTTATTTATGCAACTGGGAATTGGTAAAGCATGAATATTCAAATGCTAAAAACACCAGAAAAACATCTGCTTGAATATTACCTCAGCAAGAAACTTGTATAACTCAATAATATCTTCCATAAACCACAGCAGTTTAAATAAAGCTATAGCATATAATTATATTAGTCTTATCTAACATTTTTACAGCTAAGCAGCAAGAAGAAATGCTACAGACATAAATAGCATGCCCTCTAGATAGACATGCTATAATGAAAGTAAAGTACTAAAACTCTGACATTTTCACATATTCTCTGCTTCTCAAAAAGAGAAAGAATTCATTATCCAATATTCTCCAAAGGACGGCTGTGGTAGTAACAGTATATTTTTTGTATCAGTCACCCATCTGCCACTGGAAGAGAAATACTAAAGACTAAGTCCGAGGCACGAGGCACGGCTTTACATGAGAGGGTATTGGTGTATATGAAACCAAATTCTTGCACGTAAACAGAAACAAGTTCCTTGAAAACATTTCAGTCCTCAACAATGCAGCTTGAAAGACCATTTTCCCATTTCACAAGGCAGTTCCCTATTTTCTGTAGCTGCTATTGATATAACCTGAAATCCTAGGACACCTTCACTTCCATTCCACTATCTCTTATATTTCAAGGTCTTCTGCACAAAATGTTGTTCTTAATTTCGGGAAGATGTAGAGTTGATTTGTTGTTTCCGCAACAGAAGCCTTCATTTAACTTCATGATTCTCAAAACAAAAACTGAAAAATCCCTTACATTTACACCAAACTTTCTGACATAATTCAGACTTTTTTGTGTCTCAGTTGCTTATGCATGCTCTCACAAATTTGTATTTTCCTAGTCCATGACTCCAGCTACACGGCAGCTTCTAACACACAAGCTATGTGACTTCAGGGGCACAACCCTTCACAACTCACTTAGTTCCTGTTAATTTTTATTTATTGCTCAAAAATAAAGCCTCACTTCCAATCTGCCCCGATATCTGTACTTTAACCCACTGTCACATTGTTCAAATGGTACGTCCATGCTTTCTCCAAACCAAACCCTATTTCACTGTATCCTATTGCACCTTACTTATAAATTCCCTTTTCTGTGATTCTTGTAAAAATAGCTCAGTGGCTTTATCTGCTAACTAGCTCCCATTTTAGCTCAGTCTGTCTATCATTATCACTTTCATACCAGTACACCAACATTGTACTATAGAAAAAAAACTGCTAATTTTTATTTAGCTCATTTTAATATTACAGGTGTGGATTTTATCAGTCTCAACACAAGAAGGAAGCAGGTTAAGTGCAAGGAAGATGTACCCTTTTACTGGAATTGTAACCCTTTGGAGACATGCAGTGAATTTGCACTGTCTCGTTCGTAAGTCTGAATCTTGATCATTGACTTAACATTATGATAAAAAAAAACTAAACAGTAATTATGTATTGAATATTCAAGCAGCACCATCTAGCTGTTCAAAAATTAAAGCAGGGGCTATGAGCGTAAGTAAGAACTAGTTCTCAATGGTTCAGAATATAAATGTGTATTTCTGATCAGGAACCATCCATCTTCACGGCTCTTCAATGAAGCAGGTGCAGCGCATTATTTAATAGAGCTAGTAAAAATCACAAGGAGATGAAAGTAGGCAGCCTTTCTTTGCATTGTCTGAAACCTAGGCTGCCCAGAGTGGTTGATCTTCATTTTATCCCTAAGCACCACACTAAAAATTTTATCCTGTAAGGCATCTTATGATAGGGTCTGTGATTAGCATCCATATTTTATTAGGAACCAATATAAGAACATACATCTTTGACTGTTAATAATTAAAGCCACAGCTTTCCATATGTTCCAGAGAACACCCTGGTGTATCAATCATCTCTTGTTAGTACATAAGCAATCCCACCATTTTCAGTTTTCTATTAATATATAACTGTACATCTCTAGCCACTATTATTATCATCAATTTCTACTGCTTATCAATATACATCTCTCAAAATATCCCACACTTTAAGATATTTTACTTATGCTCAAAGTTACCCAATTTGGAAGCGTATTAACACAACAGAAAGCATAAACTTCATTTACAAGTGTGACTGGATTTTTAGAAGCTTATTTGTCAAAGTACAGACCTACCCTGAAATAAATGACCTCCATAAACATACCTACAGCTAAGAAAATGAAGGATCCTGCAGTTTTGTGACTTTGCTCTTTTCAGCACTGCAGTCACCAGACAGTGTGAGTTTTGTCCCCTTTCCAGACAAAAGAAAGAGGTTGGTAGTCAGAATAAGAATAAGATGAGCATTTCATTTATATGCTGCACTGAGCAGGCTTAGTCAAGGTGACATTTCATTTAACTTGAATATTATTTTTTAAAAAATGCATCACATTTTCAGATGAGACTTTCAAAAATGATTCAACAATTACATAAAGATATGGCACAAATAACGCATTTAAAACACCTTTGACCATCTTGAAAAAAAGAACACTGACTTGCCCACTTCAAACTCTGCTTTACTTTGTGATTATTTTAGCTATCTATTTCTTAAGCTTCCTGGTTATGCATTCATTTTCTCTGAGAGGTTTTCTCCTCTGAATGGCCCATACTACTTCCATGATAACAAAAGAACAGCTAATATCTCACTGTGACCTTGAAACCTGGGAAGTGGAATACATTTAAATAATTTAACAACATGTAGTATCTCAAGTGGTTATTACATGTCTTGCATTTTGGAAATGCTGAAGCCAGGTAAAAAATGATTAGATTTTTGGTAAGCAAATCCTGTGTACTTCCACATAATAGCCCGTTGGCTGCTGTTGCACAGGTCTTTTCAAGTACATCATATTATGACAGAAATGTAAATATATGCACGTAATATGCATACAGGTCATGCACACAGTGCCACACTAGCATGCATATGTTTCTGTATTCAAAAGCCAAAACTTCATTTCAAAAGCCAAGTTACTGAACAATAGTAATACACTTACCCTGATCTATTCTTTTCAAACTTGAAAAGAAATGCCAGCTAAAGGTGTTGTGAAGTTTAGGCTCACAACATAACAGCCAGTTCTCTAAAGGAAAATGGCTGTACACTTCAACAAGAAAATGGAAGAAAAGTGCATTTTTAGATTAAACAACCTGTTGTATTCCATCATTCATAAGAGGCTCATGACTCAAACTGAACTATGACAACAAACTCTTCCCTTAAAGGTCCCAGCGCTGCGGAAGGAACATGCCACCTCAACACAGCCCAGTCAGCTCTGGCACTGGGGATTCCTCAGCAGCAACCACTTGCATTGCAGCACTTACATTTGCATCTGAGCTGCCAGGAAAGCACAGGCAGCATTCACACGTTCGCAGATCCCGATCCAAGCAAGAGGCCTTGGAATCAGTGGAAAAGGGTCTTTTTATTTTACAAGTCCTAGCAAGCCTTCTCTCAAGAACAGATTGAACATTATTGAAAATGTAAAGTCACCCCTTTCAAAAACTGAGATATAGCTAAGACTATATATATATATATATATGTATATATAAATAACCTCACTGATTGGCAAGCACAAGTCTTTCAGAAAGCTGAAAAGAGAGAATTTTATACCTTGTAAGCGATTAGTGTCTGCTGTTAGTTTCTTCCAGAAGCATCTTCTGCTTACAGGTTTCTCTAACAGTTTAATAGACTTGTAAACTTCTCCTCAACTAGACCCTTCCTAAGACAACCCAAATGACAGCTTATGGCCCAGAACATGTGCCCTGATCACCCCCACCTTCTTTAAGCACCTAATATTGTGCCTGCTTGAATCTTTAGCATGCATTTTTTTGCATGCTGAGCAAAATAGCCATTGAAAAGCCCAGGCTTTGGCAGCAACTTCCTTAATTTCTTTTTCCTTCCCCATGAACTGAAAAACACTACTTCAGCTGTGTTGACAGAAAATGAATTGTTTTGTTGATCACCATTATCAAAAGCTGTTGAAGGATGACATTTTCTCATGGCTAGAAGAGCACAGAAGAGTACAAGGATGTGATATCACAGCCAATTGCTTACTAAAAGTTGGCAAAACTTTCTGCTAAGTTTCACATAGACCTAAGCCGAAGAAACCATGGAATGGTGACTGTGCAACATTTCTCCTGCGTAATTAATATTACAACTCAATTTTCACATCAGTTTAATAAATTGCCATGTATAAAGTCCTCTTCCTGCCAGAGAAAAATGCTATTTGTCAGACCTGAAATCAAGGAATGATCTCTTGAGCAAGCTGCAATACAAGCACTGTTCACACGCAGACTTGTACTGCTGTATAGATATAGCACAGATACAGAGGGCATGGAAGGGTATATAATATCACGAGCCACAAGGGAATTCATGGCTTTGCAGTTTGGAAATCTGTTTGCAACAGTTCTGGAGCACATTCTTAGCTTTTGGAACTAGCTCTTATTTCAACAATATTTATTTCTCTACCTTGAGAGAAATTAAGTACTTCTTAAAAAATAATCACAGCAGTCCTTTTTCTCAGCAGTGTTTCACTATTAATATTATGAGTTCATACAGTATCTTTTATAGAAACCATCTCAAACTTCTACAATGTTTAATCAACAGTTTGTTGATGGGTACAACATCTTCCTCACATGCCACAAACTGAGAAATTGCAAGTAGCAGAAATGACCCTATTGCTTTCTAGAAGATTGCTCTTCTAACCTAAATAATTCCCCTTTCCTTCACTCCCACATCACTCAAGTACTAGTTCAAGGAGAGAAACATTGGTGTAATAATCGCAGTTTTCAAGATGACCTACCAAATAATCAGTCATTGACTTCAGTATGTCACTGAAAAAGGTCCCAAAGATAACAGCAGTTAATGAAGAGTGTGTAAATGTCAACATTACCTTACATGCAGCATTTTGCAAGCCACATGTTCAATGCGTTACCCCACACAGTGAACCAAGCAATGGGCAGGGTAATGTGACTGAGCCTAGAGGCCAGATCAGAGGCATTTTTGCATCAATCCGGTAAACTAAATTTACTACTGTTCTATGCCAATTTTCATCTAATTTAGGATGAATCATTTTGCTTTGAACAGCTTATATTTACTCTGGGTATTACAATTGGCAAATACAGGCACACCACACACTTTCCAAAGGTGGCTTTCCTTATAACAGGGGACTCTCAAGACTCTCAGGACTGTCTTTATGCTTGCAATAGTAGTTATGGGCTGCAGCCAGGGGATGGGTTGGGAGGTTAAGGCACATCTGCATCTTCCAAGTTCAACCATTGCAACTCATCTCCTTTAATTTACTTGTCCCCATCCAGCTGATGAAGAGGGACTTTTTCTATTTATTTAATACTTCATCTGAAATTTATCTTGTTTATTGGTGTATCTGGATTTTGCACAAAGATAATTCAAGATAAATCTTAATTACATCTTGCCAGCAGGCTGCATAGCCATTTTTCAAGGCAAAACATGCAGTCATCATTTTTGATGTAACTTTCCTCTCTGGTATTTCACAGCACTGTCAGTGACTGGACAAAGGAGGTACATTAGAAGTCTCAATGCTCCCCAGCTGAAAGCAGTCAAAATGGCTTTAATAGAAAACAAATCTGCTCTAGCTTGAGCAAAAGTATACAAATTATCCCAATATATTTTACCATTCACCTTTCAGATGAGTATCTCAGTAAGGAGAAAGTTAGTAAATAAACAAGGTCCCTGAAAAGTACTGCCATTTAAAGAGGTTGACATTGCAGCCACCTATCTTTTCTCCAACAAAAGAAAACAACAGAAATAAAACCAGCTGGTGCCTTTGGTCTTACAGTGGAACAATCGTCGGTTTTCACCTTCATGGAATATTCCACAGGACAGTAAGTTGTCCTTCCCACTCATTTACTTAGGCACTCAACCAGTTGTAGGCTATCAGGCACACAGCCTACACAGAGTAGGAATTTACAGAATAAACACGATCTCCTTTCACTCTACATAAATACAGATTTATGGCTTTTATGTGTTGGCTGCAGGTTTTTAAGCTACCATCAGTTTTTATTTATGAAAGAAAAGCCATCAAACAGTCTCTGGGTTCATTTGCCTGTGTAACTGCCCATTATTTACTGAGAGTACACTTCTGTAGGCCTCACCTTTGCCATTCATAGCAGAAAAGCTGTAGATGTGGGTCTTGCAGTGATACTTACAAAAACTGTTCCTTTTCACCATGTTCATATAAACAAGGCAAATGGTACTTAAGTACATTGATTGATAGATGTTCTCATTTCAAGCTGAAACAGTGCATGATGAGAACTTGACATACACCACTTATTAGCAATTTCCGTAGAAGCGAGTCTTTGTTGCCAAAGTCAATACTTCCAAGGTAACAAAAAAAAAAAAAAAAACCAAATAGGAAGAAAAATCCTATTTTAAGTTGCAGAACACAAGGTTAATTTTCAAATGTGATGAAAATACAGCAGTTTGTAACCTAAGAGAACAAACACACTTGAGTGGGTGGTATTTTCAGAATTGAGCACTCATTTGTAGGTAGGCAGGAAACAAGGCAAGGTAACCATGTACCTGACATACAGGGTACTGAATCACAAGGAAGCAATTTGGTTTTGCTGGCTAACCAAAGAAAAATCGGTTGTTTTATTGACTAAGAAAAATCCCTGTACCTTAACACATGTTTTTGATTAGTTAATAACATTTCATGTGTATGTGTTTTTTTTTTCTGATGGTTAAGTCCCGATTTATACAGGTCACCAATAACTCCCATTTCTCTAGATGACAATTGTGTTCAACATATCGATATGAATCATACAATAGGATGAGCTGGAAGGGACCAAATGATATGATTTTACGTAATCACTCAGTTAAAAAAAACATATTTGGCTAAATGGCCTAATGTCTTGCAGCTATATCAGGGCAGACATTATTACTAGCACTTAACAGTTGTTGATTAACATAATGTAAGTATGACATTAAAATACAACAATGTGCTGGATTCCAGGAGGTCAGGCTAAAACAGCTGGTGAAGTTATGGTTTGGTTTGTTTGCAATACGATGACTACTTTACTAATGAAATCAACATAACACATTAACATACGAATTTCTTTGTGGTATCTTACAGATATATACCATTTGAGCATGTTTTTAATAGACAAAAGCAGCAGACCCCCCTTCCCTCATTCTCATTATTTAGGCTTCACACTGCTGTAACACGCATTACTTTTAGACCAATGATGTCAAAGAAGCTAAAGATCTCAAGATCTGCAAGAGGACATTTGTCCCCATTAGCATCAAAAGTCAAGAAAAGCTAGTAGCTCAATGTCTGGAATTCCAAATTCATTCCCCTGCTATAATCTGTGCCCTGAAAGCCACCATAAACTCATGTAGATTACACCAGCTCTTCCCCTTCTCACATACAGACTCTTCCAGGATACCGTAACTGCAGATTGTGATTCCACGTATTCTTGCAGTGAATTTGTCTGCTCAAAATTGGTCGGCATTTTGATTGTTTGTACTTCTGCCTGGTGCCAGACATTCCCAACTCAAGGACACATGACTCTTCCTAGCAAAGGCCCCAGCACCAGTTTATTTCCCATGCCATTCCATAACACTCTCTGATCAGCCTGGTCTGTTCTCTTTAACAAAGCATCCTTTTTACTAGGAAACATGAGTTGAAGATCCAACAGAGCAGCAAAATTGACAGAAAACCACCTTGAAGGATGGCCTTGATCCCGCAGCAGACTCTGGAAAACAAGCTTTTTACAAACATAAGAAAATATTAGCAGAGCCAGACCCCAAACCTCCTAAGAGCCTGATCTATGACAGCCCGTTTCCTCCTCTTAACCAGAGACTGCAGCAACAGCAGTATGCTTTTCCATTTCACCTTTAAATAGCAACTAAGAAACTTCATAGAGAGCACTGCCTCTTTTATACAGCATACTGCGGGCTTTATGGAGGGTAAGGGAGGTTAAAGGTTGTTGATGTTTGCCAGATAGTGCGAAGATTGTACAATGCCAATTGCCAAGGTAGGCTTCCTCCAGAGCGCAGTATGATTGCTGCCATCTCTCTACACTGAGCACAAAATTTTAACACAGATGCAAAGCAAAGAAAATGAAGGTCACGCCATGGCACAGATAATTAAGAGAAATGATGAGCTAGATATTGTGTTGTTTTTATTAACATGTGCCCTTTGACTCTAGTAGAAGCATGAAATAAATCCAGCTTTTCAGCCCTGTGACTCCAAACTTTAACCCTGAACCAACCAATCAGTTAATTCACACACTTCAGGCCTCATTAGAATTAATGCCTGCTTGTTAGTTCAAATCCTGTTCCAACTTTAAAGGGCCTGCAGAGGCCAGTAAAGAAACCCGATTTACAAAGGCAGGCCCAAACCTTAACAGGAATACAAACTTTGCCACCCGATTAACCACCCCAAAATAATTTTTACCTATCTCATAATTTGCCCTAAGCCCCATCTTCAGCTAACCTTATCCTAGCTCTGCAACCTTAGAAGAATCTACAAATCAAAAACTTTAGTTTTTAACAAGACCCTTGTAAGCATGAGCCAACAACTTCACTTTTCTAAATTTTAACCCTAAACTCAAATTTTCACCTTAATTTTTATCATAACCAACTTCCAGCATACATCCAGTGCCACACCAACATTAGCCCATTGAACACCAGTTGGACCGCTCCTCATCCTTGCTTTACAGACCTGCAGGATCCACTATGGAATCAAACATTAAATCCATAGTACTCCCTTTACTGTCCTAATCATTGTCTTAAATACAGTACACTAAAGAACACTACTAATGGAAGAAAAAACCTAGTACCTGCTTTCTGTCTCAGCCCCAGTATAGCATTTTCATCCTTCACAGCAAAGATAGAATAAGGGGAGGCAAGGAGTTTACAAAGAATTCTGAGACTGATGGATCCACAGACAGGGAAACATTCCGAATTGAGACTATAGTTCAGAGCTGTAGAAGCTGATGCACTCCAGTTGTTGCTGTGGTCAGTAAAGTTACATAGTTCAAGAGAAACTGAGCAGTGCTGCCATTCACAAACTCCTTATCACAGTTCTGATGCTGTAACAGGCTCCTGGGCTATATAGCTAAGCATGCCAACACTAAGGTTACATTTAGAGGTAAAGAGGATTGAAGAATTTGAATTCTTTGCATACACAGAACTTCCTTCCTTCCAGACTGCCATGGAATCTGTAACTTCTAAATTGAATTTAAAAATTATAATTAAAAAATACAAAATTTTAAAACTGTACTGCGGGCACACAGAATTGCCAGGTCAGATGACTTCATTCATAAAAAGCTTGTAAATAAATCCTGTTCTCTCAACAAGACGTCTTCCCCACAACTGTCAATTATGCATTAAACCTCAGCCAGCAAAGCAGGTGTAATAAAACTGCCCCTCCGTTGCATGCTTCCCCAGCTTCTACCAGGTCCTTCTGCCATCCTGCAGCTGCCCCAGGATCTTCACACCAGGTGTCGCTCTCAGAACCTGAGGGACCTGCTATGACCCATCCTCACCTTGAACAGTAACACTCCTGCCTACTTAAATTTAAGACAAAAATGAAGTAGAACATGTACAGTAACCAAAGAGCACTGGAAAGCTACCAGCTAAAAGAGTGAGAATATAAATGGGGCTAAGAGGACAGGAAGCAGAGGGGGTTGAATCAAGACCTGACAGACTGCAGTTGGTGTCCCCATGGCCAGTGTTTCTCCTTGGCAGCTGTCCCCAGGCTACATCACCTGTCTGCTGCCTTAATAAAAAAAGAAAGAGAAGCTCCCTGTGCTTCTGACAACATCTCATTACTTAAACATAATCTCACTTTTACTTGTGTGGCAAGTAACAATGCAAAATTAAAGAGCCTGGCAGCATTGCTGATGTATTCCACAAAGAAATTGGAGGAGATACACAGATTTTGACACAGATGTATTTGGCATCAGAAGCCAGTCTTCATATCCATGGCCAAAAATCAGTGCTTAAATTGCAACTGGTAGTTACATATCTGACAAGTTCTTTTAATAAGCAGATATTGTGGTTTTCTAATCAAATAATTCTTTATCTTACAACTCAGTATGTTGTATATCAAACAGCTGTATCTTTTGTCTCTCAATAGGTAGAAGTCTACACAAAAAAGAGAGAAAAATTTCTACTTCACTGACAAGCAGGCATGTTGCCAGTTACATTTCCAACTTTAAGGAATTCTATGGGCAGATTTCCAGAATATTTTTTTATTATCATCAAGCCATCCTCAGACAGATCACCAGGAACCCAACCACACTGTGTCAAGAAATTCTGCTGGACAGTAATGTCATCTGACATACCTAAATTGTGTGCAGGTGGTATTTGAAAGCTGAACTCAAAAAAACCATAAGCAATGCTATATACTACTTGGCATGGCCACAAAAACACAAACTTGAAAACAGACAGTATTAAACCTGCAGGAGCAAAGAAAAAAATCACAGATATCAGGTGCCTACATAAAACAGCAATACAGATACAAATTCCAAGCAATAATGATAGCAACTCTATTTTCTACTTAAAATTATTCTTTTTTTTTTCTTTTTAAAAGAAAGATGTAAGTATATGTAAACTTGTAAGTAAATTTATCTTTTTTCAAAATCAGTTTGCCATAATGATGCATGTGCAATCCTCAGTCAGCAAAGAATTCTCCAAGTCACTTACCCAAAAGGGCCAGAGAAGCACAGCCTAAGCAGAAATCATCCCATCATGTCAAAAGCCACTGTGAAACACAGGAGAATATTGTACCTTCACCAGGCCACTAAAAGATTGTTTATTTAGCAACTAGATAAAAGCACGTAAAGCCAAATCTCTAGCTGGTATAAATAAGCAGAGTTCCCTTGAATCTCATAAAGTTAAACTGACCTATAACTGAGGGCATTCCACATCATACAGCACACTTTATACATATATGTATATATACGAAATTAACTCCTAATTCCATCTTTATACAGTATCTAACGTCCTGCCTAATGGTGCTTGGGACTAGCCAGGAACTAAAATACTAATTAAATATAATAAACTAAATGTTCTGCTGGATTTTCTGAAGAATTAATACTTAGAAATATTTTGTAATATTTCTAAATATTAAAATTGTATGCACTACACTGCCCACCTAAAAGTGAATAGTAGGGGTTTCGCCCACCTATTTTTTTCTCCTTCCTTTTACAACCGACCACACATTCCTTACACATTTCAAAGCATCACTCAATATTGTAGCAAGCTTTCAGAGAAATCAAGAACTAATCAATGCAGATTAGACAGCGTTGTTTGAAATTGCTCTACATTTTAAATTAAGCAACAGCTATGCTGTAGTTGTAAAAGATAGCTAAAACTCCATGAAAAGAAATCAAAAAGGAGACAGCCACCCTAATTTAATTCTTCTTATTTTAGAGTTATTTTGTAGGCACGTTCCCCTCAATAACTTCTTTTGTTGGAGCTGTCATTAACAGGTTTTAAAAAGTTATTAGAACAGGTTTAGTGCAGCCAGAAGAGCTCTTGCCCCACTTGTACAGAAGCCACATATCCTTAACCAGCCCTGTCAAAATTAGCTGGTTACAGTGCTGAACACTTCACTCCTGGGGGTATGAGCCACATCACCAAACAGGCCTCACTCTGGACTTCTCTTGTTATGCTGAATCATGACCCACCTTATAAACAGCATGCATTTAGAGTGATACGATCTCAGGTTCTAACAGTTATTTAAGAGGCACTCTCTGCCCAGCTCCCTGGAGAGAAATGTGACCACTGACAAAGTTTGTTTCTTTATAGCAATTATCACTTCAGCACACCTATCAAAGTGTATCAGCAGTGGCTTCACTACCTATGGCAAAAGTAAGACTGAACTCGGGAAGAGAAAACCTAATATAAGGCCAAAACTCTCCAGCAAGCAAAACAGACATGGTTATGGCTGTTGAAATGACCCAGTTCATTGGGTCACTATTCTGTTCAGATTTGCAGTACAGAAAAAGGAAGGAAGTTTGTGCCTCCCCATCTTTAAAATTATAGCTAAAATTGTCCATTTAGGTTTGCTGAGATCTACTAATGTTTTCTGTTACTCAAAATTGCACTTTAGCAAGCTAAAAACTCAGGAAAAATAAAACCCACTCAAATCAAATGTTAATAAAGGGTCACAAGCTCACAGATTTGTATATTTACAAGAAAGTCTGGATGGATCTGAAAAACATACCTAGGCTGGTTATCCACTTTTTTGTTGTTTCAGCACTGTGAACTTCATATTCCCATGTAGTTCCATTTTCCTTATGTGGAAAATTTCAAAGAAGCAGTATCACCAGAAAAGCTGTGGGTAAGAGACATGAAACGGATGGACTCTTGAAGTACTTTACAGAGCTCATGTCCCTAAAATATTTTAAAGGGGCATTTTTCTACTTTGAGCAGGGGATGCAATGCCCACAGAGAATGAAAACATTGAAATTATTCTTTCAGGTTCTGCTGTGATTCTCAAAACTCAGGCTACACAAGTTAGTCTCCTAAGGAACAGCTTATTTCCATATGTATGAACTGAGATGCTCTTTCCAAGATGCAGAAAAGTTAATGAATTTTCCTGTGCGCACCTGAGAGTCAAACTGTAGCTGGTGGAAGAGAACAAGCACATCTGATTCCACACAACTCAATCTACTTGTAAACACAGTATCAAGCAAAGAAATGAAGAAAAACACCTGTGCAATCTCCAGAACAAGCACCTAAGAAATAATAAACTGGGCTTTGACTCAGAAAACAATTGGATTTCTAAACAATAGAGAGTTTAATTGGAGGAAACATTTCATTTCTGAAACAAAGGAATTCATAGTAGATGTCTAAGCAAGACCTCCACAGCTGAGTCAGAAAGGGCTTCATTATCTGCAGTTTTCATCATGTTAGACTACTATTTTATATAATTAAGCTCTGCACCTGCAACAATCTTACAATCACTGCAGTGATTAGTCCAGCTGTATTTATATTTTCTGTAAAGTTTATTTTATTTCTGATTTCTTCTTTACATTCCAGCCCTGACAGTAAATTTACTTTTTGCACAATATGACTGGGATTGGATTTGAGGCCTTCTGTTAAAATTAAACTACTAACAAAACATATTCAGAGAAAGTTGTATTTGGAAAAGAGACATGCTAAGATCTGGCCCCAGAATTCCTCATCTTACAAGGATCACTGGAAAAACTGGCAAAACGGTGAAGAAAAGTAGAGAAAGAAGAAAGCACAACCTAGGAAATCATTTACCCATAATTACAAATAATCCCTTGAAAATCTTCTTCAACATTTCCTGTCACAGAATGAGAGGCCTCCTTAAGCCAGTGGATAAAATGTGTTAGGGAGACACTCCTGTTGAGTCATGAGGTTCAGAAAGGAGTCCCTTACTTTCCAGCTGATTCTCAGATATTAGAGGGGCTGGGTGCTGCTGGATCCAGTCCTAGTCTCAGGCTTGGTCAATGGTTTATGTCTAAAGGTTCTGTAGTGCTTGTTCTTCTTGTCCAAACTTGTCCCACATTCAAAACAAATTTACTGTCACATTACACAACAGTGTGTGCTAATTTTGTCTTCTGCATGTGCAGGTCTCCCTAAGCCATAGAGAGCTATCCAGAACCTGGGGTTAGAGCTCCCCTCCGCCAAAGATTTCCTGTATAACTTCAGATGTCTTGACAAGAAATTGGCTAAAGCACTTGAGCAGTTTTCCTAAGTGTCTTTGGGGATCCACAAAATCATCATCTAACTGCTTAAATGGCTCCCGCTCCTAAGAATCATTTACATGCAAGAGGGCTGCTGCCAAATACAGCTGTGACATGATCATCTGGACCTCTCCAGACCCTTCTGCAAGATATCAGCCACTGCACATTTCTCTGCTCGTAAAACCCTTCTATCTTAGAACAGAATCATAGAATAGTTAGGGTTGGGAAGGACCTTAACATAGAATCATAGAATAATTAGGGTTGGAAAGGACCTTAAGATCATCAAGTTCCAACCCCCCTGCCATGGGCAGGGACACCTTGCTCTAAACCATATCACCCAAGGGCTCGTCCAACCTGGTTTTGAACACTGCCAGGGATGGCGCATTCACAACCTCCCTGGGCAACCTATTCCAGTGCCTCACCATCCTAACACAAAAGAATCTCTTCCTTATATCCAATCTAAACTTCCCCTGTTTAAGTTTTAACCCATTACCCCTTGTCCTATCACTACAGTCCCTAATGAAGAGTCCATCCCCAGCATCTCTATAGGCCCCCTTCAGATACTGGAAGGCTGCTATGAGGTCTCCACGCAGCTTTCTCTTCTCCAGGCTGAGCAGCCCCAACTTTCTCAGCCTCTTCATTTCTTAGGCCAATAAAAAATTGAGCTAATAGACTATAACACATAGAGCAGGTGTAAAGATGAAGAGTCTTGGGCGGGGGGGGGGGGGGGGGGTATGCCCTTACTTTACCAGAACAATATATGTACCAAGAACGAAGGAAGATAAATACCTGCAAGTCAAGCCTAAACTGCATTTCACTCAAATGCATTGATCTGTCACAGTCACTTTTCCCACTCATTCTCCTGGGAACTACTACTGGTGAGGACAGATTTTCCAGGAAAGCCAAGCTACACTACTTTTAAAGTCAAGCCAATTATGCAGCATATATTTCAACTGCCCTGCTCCCTCTGGCAGATCTTCAAACACCAAGCTGGGCTTTTTCAAGTCCTTCTTGTACAGCTGGCTCTCCCATTGCTCCTCCATCAATTTCAATTCAATTATTTCAGAGAAAGGGCAAAATGGGTCCTTCAGTGTCACTGTAAAACCACATTCATGGAGCATGAGACAGCATTTAAACAGCTTGAAAGTGTATTATTCACAGGATATTTCATACAAAACATATACCTTAATGTAAATAGATGCATTTCTGAAGTTGCAGATTTTGATACAGTTATTCACATAAAGGGGAGTTTATAGCTTTATACCAGGGAATTTTTTACTCCTTATTTTCTCCGCTCTGAATAAGTGACAAATACCTATTTCAGGCAAAGTCACTATACGATGAAGACTAACTTTTATTCATCTGGGGGGAGGGGCATTAAGTTATTCTAGATCCAAAATTAAACATTAATCAAGAATAGATCAAGCAAAATACTTAAGAACTGCCTCTTCTCTGATGATGCACTTGGATCTCAGACTAGTAGCATTAGCTGAGTGCTTTTCAGATACCTGCACTTCCTACTGTACTCCTAATAACTCATGGTCTTGTTCAAAGCTGCTGAAAACAAGGGACAAATCTTCAAGTTCCTGCCCAGGAAGTTTTTCAGTCAAGATCTACTTGAGGAAATTCACTGGTTCTGCTCACTCCACATGCAATGCAAAGCTTGTCTGCTCCTCTCCAAGGGATCTCAATAACAACAAAATTCCCATTAACTGCATATGACAACGCTAATGGGTACTAAAATTCACTTAGTTCTCTGCTCTTAATAGCTGAAGTCTGCTTAAGCCAATCTGTAATTTTAATTATGAATGATACTTGGGTAAGTGCACAGTTCTCACAGTTCATTTAATCGTTTCTGTCCCTCAGTCCTTACAACTGCTAAGTCTCAACACACTCTTGTGAGTTAAGCATCCCATCACCATGTGTGTTATGCACAGCACCTCTTCTTGACGTCATCCGGGCTCCATGAGACCCAGGGACACTTCTTGTGTAGTTTTTTCAGGTCAACAGATCTAGGACAGTGAAATGGTTTTCATCAAGCTTGCAGAAAGATGTTGTTCATGGTGTGACTCCAAAGGGCATGCTGTGTGCCTGGCACAGCCTAGCATAAGTTGTTTGTGACTTCAGTCAGAATAAAATACTACTTTCTCTAGAGAAAGGCAAACTTTGTAAGTTGTTTCTGCTACCTGACTGGAGCACTGTATTGCCAGCTGTATTTGGTTTTGTTCTGGTTTCAGCTAGGGTAGAGTTCACTTTCTTCCTAGCAGCTGGCGCAGTGCTGTTTTGGATTTAGTCTGAGAGCAATGCTGATAACAACATTTTAGTTGTTGCTCAGTAGCACATCCCCTGTCACCCACAGAAAGCTAAAAAGGGCTGGGGGGACTAGTATGGGGTGGGGAGTTTTTGTTGGTTTGCTGTTTGTGCGTTTATTTTTTGAAACACCTTCCTACAAGACTTTCTAGCATAATATTTGTCTTGGGTCCACACACACACAAAAGATAATCTAAAGCCTAACACTGATAATATTTTTACAAATATGTTACCAAGAACTGGGAAACCTTGTTTTCTGGATTATGCCTTGAATGTTTGCACCAGTACTCCTTGTGTGGTATTCCAAATACTTACATAAAAATGAAGTTAATTTAAAAAAATTAAGCACTATTTCATTTGTTCTTAGTTTTCCAGTGTTTACATTTGGCCACTACGAATGGACAAGACAACTTGAACAGTCAGACAAACCTACACTGTGTCTTCATACCTTAAATGTGGATTGTCCCCTTCCCAAACTCAAGTCTTGCAGCCTGCTTCTCCGTGCTCGTGAGCACCTCACAGTCAGCAGTAAGTTTGCATGTGGTGCACAAGCACACAGCACTGACACGTGCAGGGGTCTTTGTGTGACCAGAGCTGTGAGGTCACATTTGGAAGCAGGCAGCCTGGCTTTGTCCTACTTAACTTTCATGTGTCCTGTTTCCTCCTCACAAGAGAAAAGGAGTCGCTGTTGAAGGAGCCAACTCCAGTGAAAGGCTTGTGTCTGCTCTGGCATGACCCAGCAGACACTCCTGCTGAGGAAGCCAGCAACACTGACTGTGCAGAGGAATTATTTTTGCAGCACAGCCCCAGGATAGTTGTATTGGCACAACTAACAGGCAGCAGACTGCAGCATGTGAATGAGGACAAGTGATGCAGGCAAGGAAGCAATTTCTTCAGTAAGCATCAGGCCCAAGCTGAATTAACTCAAATGGTACCCACAAGCTGCAATAATATTGTCAGTTTAAGGTCTGTGCTGAATTAAAAGGGACCCTCCTGTCAACTCCCAGGCCTCAGCCAGTCTGTCTCCCTCGCCTTGTTCCAGCCCTCACATTCATGAGGTGAGGGAGCTTAAGCAGCCAAAATAGCCCAAGCCTAAGTACAGGATCAAAAAACCTCTCATTTTCTGTCACACAAGCTCTTGTTTCAGGGCAGTAAGAGAGATGGGAACATCCAAAGCTACATATGGCAGTTATCTTCTTCAACAATCTACAGACTTACCAGCACTACCATGCATCCTCACCACCTGCATTCATTTTCATGCCTTCACCATAGGTGTAGGTGAGGGAGGAAGGTGCATCTTTTGGTCCCTTCCATGTCTGATGAAACAAATCTTCCCCTTCAAGCTTTGAATATTCAATACAAAAGGACAGCTCAGTCAGACAGCATTTTTGCACAGTTCTGTTCAGTAGACAACCCTGCCCAGCTCTGTGCACAGTGCACTCACCTAGCTGAAGTACTATGGCCAAAACATAATAGGGCCCCAATTTATCTGGGCACTTAAGCATAGGCCTAAGCTTACATCCATTTCTCTGTCATGGAAAATAAGATATAGGCAAAAGGAAAGGCTTCAAGTGTATTTTTACAGACCACAGTTCCCAAGTCATACTCACTGCCAGCTGCATGACTATGGACTTGCATTCATATTGTGGGCATCTCTAAATACAGGTTTGACAGGTGACTCTGCTCTTTTAAGGTTCATGGTCACCCTAATGTTTTCACTAATTGTTCGGTCTTTGAACTGGCCCTTAACCATATTGCAGACTTCCCTAGTCTGTTCCCATAACTTTAATCTGGGATAGCCAAGTCATAGCCATCTACCACAGATGCCTCCAATGTTTCATATTTTCCCATAATTCATCTGTTACACTCTTAAAAGAAACCTCTCTGCTATTACAAACACTGTCTCATAACAAATATTTCCTCTTAGTCTGCAAATTCCTGCTTTTCTGGTGAGAAAATGAATCCTTTTCAGGTTGGTGCAATTCTCCCATGCCCCAGGTCTGTCTCCCATTCACACCTGGAGCAATGCCTGCAATTCACCTGACAACAGCCACTGGGATACAACAGCCTCTGGGATACAATCCAGCTATCAACAGCAGGTGACATTATATGAGATTTCTCTTGTAATCACATTGTCACAACTGACCTCTTCAGAATTCTTTGTACCCTTCACAACAAGCGCATATTTGATCAGCATTTCAAAAAAAGAAGCTTATGTTACGTATGCAAAAATATACACTGCTGTGGCTGACCTCAAAGCAAAGAAAGCTTCCTAGAGTAAGCTGAACAAAGTTGAACCTTGAAAACTTTTTCTTTCCTTATAAATGTTAGTTACAGGAATTTAGGTCTACTGGAACAGGCTATTACATAATTCTCTTAATCCTGCAGTATCTTAAAATATCTTACTGTACTATCACATCAAGTGCAGGCACACAGTGGGCATCAGATGTTTTGCTTGTGAAGAAAAAAAAAAACAAAACAAGGAATGGAAAAATACTCCTCTTTTATTATCAATTTATATGTTTTACAATGCATCTTTTCTTGAAACAAGCTGTTACTTTCTTTGCACTGTAGAAAAATATATGGATTTCTGGTTCTTATAAGGTTTTTTTTCTTGTTTTTAAAGACTACAATGTCAAAAAAACCATGTTTTTCTAAAGAAGTGTATTCTGTACTCACTAGTTCGCATGAGGACTACTGGAAGAAAGACACAGTAAAGTCTGGTCACCTTCTATTTACCTACCACAGGCTTTCCTGCAGCTTCAGAATAAAAAGAACATTTGTGATCTCTATCAAATGGAGCCATATGGGAAGGCTGTTCTTGAACAATAACTTTTTTCAAAGAAGGAAGTAAGCTTTGCTGAGCTTTGAATACACATCCCATTACAATTCCTTGCATTGCTCCAATGCCACATTATAATTACCTTACACCTTTTCTCAATAATTGTTATCTAGATCACAAACACACACTATGCACATAGAAGAGTACTTCAAATAACAAAAGCTACTTTATGCATACAGTAACTACAGGGTTTAATTAGGAAGACAAGGGGGGGGGTTAGATAATTTTTTAAACTCATCTCTTATTCTGTAATCTATGCTGGTGACTCCCGCTTCAGAGCGGCTTCAGATAAGAGTGGATCTCAGCAGTGGCTAAGGAGCTTCTGATTCCCAGTTGGGAGCTTGTATTATTAATGAGTCTGTAACAGCAGAAATTCCAATGTCAGAGGGAGGCAGGAGCAGGCTCTGAGAGAAAGGGCACACTCCAAAGATTTTTCAGGTTGCTCAAAAGAGCTAGCCCACATCTGTACAGACATGATGGAGTATCCACAGTTACATTCCGGCACGTTACATATCAGCTTCCCCACTTCACACAGGTTTCACTGTGTTCTGTTACTTAGGAAATTAAGAAGCTTCTTCAGGGGAAAGCCTTAGCACAGACTCGACAAAAGACAATCCTTGTTTCTATATTAATATCCTATATTAATATGAATAAGATTTAGTCCACTATTATTTTGCACAGCATTTAGGGGTCGCTCTCTGGAGTGACTCAGGTACAGATGCAACTACAGAAAAGCCAAAGTCTCTTCTAGACTATTCCTGGTCCATAATGTTTCACAGACCTTTAAAGATCTACACTTCAAGTTTAGCTTCAGCAAAGGCAATCAGAAAATCTAATATTAATTATCATTTTCAGTAATGTATTCTTTGGATTTCATACCTTGAAGAGGTATTATAACTTGAAATGTTATAACAGTTATTTTGCACACAAGTTCAAGAACAGAACAAGACCAAGGTCCTTCAAGGTAAGGTCTGTTGCACCAGGCCAACGTTCTACCACCTGCAGAAGTCATGACCATGGAACGTTATAGCCTGTGAATCATTCAGTTCCTTCATTTTAGGTTGTTTGTGCACATCTATTCAGATTTCATCTACTTAGAAGCGCATATTCCTATTATAGTTCAGATTAATAGAGTTGGTAGGTATGCATACAGAAGACTATGTCCTAACACACTACTCAATTTCTTACTATTCTCAGAACTTGGGCAGAAAAACTAATACAAATTCCTTAAGCAAACTATCCCAACTATCTGGGCAGGCAGAAGCACCTTTACCACAGGCCACCTGCAACAAAATTATCTATAGAGAGCCTGCTTAGGAAACCTGGGTTCAAATCCCCCTTAACAAATTAGGCAAGAAGATTAATTTTCTCCATTCTATGTGATGAACTGACTATTAAGCGCCAGGAGAAATCTGTGATTTCTAAGACTCTTCTGGGTAAGTTCATTTTGAGAACAGACTCACTCAACAGAGTTCTATTACCAGCTACATACAATACAACTGGCTATAATTCCAGTCCTGAGATTTTGTCATCTGAAAATTGCCAGATTTACTTCTGTACAAAACTGCAGTTAATATGCTCATTTAAACACTGTTACCAGTACACACAGCAGTACTCCATCAACATGGAAGTCAATCATTAGCAACAGTAGTTTCTTAATACAAGTGGTTTAAATAAATAGCTATCTTTCATTAGATTAAAATTAATAACATTTATCTCACTAATAAATCTTAGATATACATTCAAGAATTCTGACTTCTGTTGAATTTCATGTTTACAAGTATTTGCTGTTTACAGTGTGAACAGAGATTGTACTGAACACTATATAGACATTGTATTGAACAATGCATCTAATGAAGCCTCAAATTGAGGTTTCATTGATCACACTTGAGCCAAGATTGGGGAAACTTTCCTAATGATCAGAGCATTAAGCACATGCATCTCTCTCTCTAAAATACTTCACAAGACATATTGAAGTGTAAACATTTTTTGCTTCTTAGCAAGAAAAACAAACCAACCAACCACAACATGTTTAATGGCCAGTTAAACACTTCTCTCCAACCAGACCAGGGTAGAAGAATAAATTATTCTAAATGCTTCTATAGACACCTTCTGTTTTCTTCTGGATGGGCAATTCAGACTCTTAGGCCATGACTGCAAGTTACCAAATGATTGTTTTTCTTTTGACAAACAAGATAAAGACTACATACTTTCATCCATTTCTGTCTCAGACTGAAAACTCCTCAGAAAAGATTTACTACTGTAGACTACTCACATATTTCAATTATAATTGTAATCACAATTCTAACAAACTGGGTTTTAGCTGAAATGTTGTGATTTAAGTTTTTATAACATGCTGAAACCCCTAAAAAATTAATCATTTACATTTCTAATTCATTTTTTAGGGATGCTCTCAGAACAGATTATACGTAGTGGCAGTATCAAAAACAAGTTTCCAAGGCCTGCAGATGATATCAAATTTTAAGAATGAAAGTAATGAATGACAACACAAGCAACTTTAAAAGAATTTCAATCATTTAAGCAATTGCTCCAACAGATGGCAAAAGCACTTGGGTACACACAATTACAAAATAATTTGCCTGAAAGCAAGCAAGCCAAGGAAAGTGCATTAAATGCGACAATTATTCAGCACAATGATCTGGGGGCTTAGTGTGGGAAAAAATAAATTCATTGAAGCTATTGGCACAAAGGAAAGTAACAAGACAAAAGTATTCATAAGTAGTATCAGATACCACACAGGTTATCCTGCTAGTATGAGGTGCTTCCCAGCTAACCTCTACTATTCCCTGTCCACAAGAAGGAAAGCAGATCTTTGTGTAACTGGAGTTATTCCTTCATCCTTCTTTCCTCTTTTATCACACTGTTTCATACTCTTATATTTTAAGAATTCTTAACATACTTTTAATTTACAGTATGAACTTGTATCTCCCACAATCAATGCCACAGTTCTTGAGTCAGTTGTCACACCATACTCCTTAGACGAGTGTAAATTATACCAGCTCTTTTTAAAAAACAAAGTTCCTTAAACAAAGGAGGTCAAAGCAAGCTGGAAAATTCCATTTAGCAGGCATCTAAATTACCAGTTGCAACTTCAGAGAAAGCAAAACTTCAGGCCAACCAGAACTGAAATACTAGCGATCCCCTGAACATAACCAAACTATATCAGAAGAGAATTTGAAAGAGGCAATCTGACCGTATTTTTCTGTCTATTAAGATTTGAGCATCTGATAGATTTTAAATTTTTTAGATTAAAAAAAAAACCCTATAAAGATTCTAACAGGTATATATGGAATTTAAAAGTATTTTCAATTTATTGTTTACTTCTGCATGTGATCTTAACAAAACAGGCTGAAATATTACCTGTCTGCATTAATTCATTAAGTTCGTTTTTCAGTAAAAAGCTAAGCACTTGAACACTGAAAAAAATAGTTATAAGATGCAGTTTAATTTTGAACCCATTTACCCCCTGCCCGATTAGCATTGCTTTTCTTCAATGCGAATTTCATTTTCACAGCAGTTTCTAATAGAGGACTTCTACTATAGGTAGTATTTCCCATTACATATCCCAGCACCTTCTTTTCTCCTAAACGTGATTTAAAGCCACGATACAAAATGAATGTAGATACAGAGGCATAGCATTACAAAATGACAATCAGAATTACTGCTAATCTGAAACACTTCTCAGCCCTACCATCAGCTGGTTAGCCTAAAAGGCATGGCAGTTTAGCAATGAATCCAAAAAAAGGCAGTCAGCTGGTGCTCATCTTTTCTGGCAGAGAAGAACACCTCAGCTAAGTCTGCCTAGCGGATAATGACTGGGAGACCCAAAGAAAATGTTTTCTAATAATATAAACAAATTTCCATATTTATTTGGAAATGTTGATCTGTGGCTACACAATGACAGTTATCACCTGCTGACACAGAGTACACATCTATCTATGCCAGGGCTTGCTACTCGGCTAGCCAGTTGCTAGCCAGTCCTAAGAACACATACAGTTTCTCTCTAGAAAGCATAAATCTTGATGACGAATAAACTGAGGAATATGGGGATCTGGGCTAGAGCTGGATCTAAGAGGCAGAGCATCAGTAGAGACAGCATCCGCTGGAGCACTGCTGGAGCTACAGCCTCCAGCAGAGAGAACATGGTCTTCTGCAGAAGGAAACAACATTTAAAAAGCAGCTTGGTAGCAGGGTGTCAGAACTAATCCTCGTCTGCACAACCCTGGACGCTGACCTGGTTTAACAGAAGGCAAAATACTGTATGCAAAGTGGCAAAGGGTTTTCCACTATTGCAAAGCAGAAAGCCTGTCAGAAACAAGCTTGAACCCAGGATCCAAATCTCATGATCCTCGAGCCATAAAGCAACAGTTTTTTCTGCTTCTGACTTCACTTGTAAATGGTACCTTCTATACGCCTTATATGAACATCAGTTATACGTGATTTGCATTTGGAAGAAAGGATTCTGAATATTCAAAAAAAGTAAGTATCAAGAGACATCTCCTGCTAATTTCAGAATAAAATTAGATTTAAAAACAAGACAAATATAAGGAAAGATACATTTCTCTTAGCTTCTCCCTGAGAGTTTGAAGGAGTAGGAAATCAGTCAGTAGAGATGCAGAGAGATCAGATTTCTCTGGCCACAAATCCAGGCATGTCTGGGTCTCACAGGAAAAAAAAATAAATAAAACTTTTATGGCTTCATCCATTTTCTGTATCTCAGAGTGAAAAAAAAAAAAAAAAAGAAAAATTTACATTCTAGATAAGAAATTCATAGTAAGAATTTATATCAGTATCAAAGAGTACGCAATGTGAATGATTTTAATCTAAGACACTAATGTGACTGAACAGGAACAACCTGAATATATCACTGACCCACGTACAGACAAGACACTATCAGGAGGCTGGATCAGAGACAGCATACTGCAGCTACCTGGAGTACCCTGTACATATGTAGCTCCTAAATAACTACATCCTGTGGAGATTATACAGCAGCAGAGAAAAGAAAAACAAACTACAAAAAACCCAAACCAGCAAAGGCAAAGGAGCCGAGGGGTATGTGAAGGAAGATGATTACACTTAGCTGTACAACACTGACAACTATCTTTGCATGAGAACCAGGAGTTCATCAATGGCCTTGCTCTACATCTGGATGCAAATGAGATCTTGCAATATTTGGGGAAAGGAAAGCTATGGGACTGAAAGCTCCACCCCAAGTACAGACTGGCAACTGCTAATTTGGAATAGCATTTAAATTTCTACTAATCCCATGTGAAACACTTTTCCACAACCCAAATACATTTACTATGAGAATCTTCACTTTCTCTCTACTTTGAAAAAGTAAAACCACCTTGGACTTGAGATACCTTAGGGAAGAAGGTTTTAAGTAATATTTTTTCCCAAATTAGCTTAGCTTTACCAGAACAGCAGGAGGGAAAGAAGTATAAAATAAAAAGAATAAGACAGTTGAAGTTATTATACAAGTGCTCATTTTCCTTTCAGTCCTTGCTTAGCATCAAAGTAGCTGTGTTTTCATGCAAGAATTGCACTAAGAAATGGAACAAAAAAAAAAAAATCAGAAACCGTTAAAATACTCATTTAAAAAAAATGCTATACAATAATGGAGGTACCTGATTTTGTTTGTAGCTTTGAAAGGGAAAGAAAATACTTGCAAAAGTAGAGAAAACAAGCCACTGATTAAAATACCATCATTTAAAAGAAACCATCTTAACAAAAGGAAAATACTGAGGCTTCCCAACCACAGAAGCAGAAAGAAGGATTTGGTGATAATAAAAATGAATTTGCAGCATCTTCATTCATCTGGCACAAAGCCTGACTAATACTGAAGGACCAGCGACCAGATCTTGCTACACAGCCCCAGGGAAGTGTTACAGTCAAAGCATTGGAAATAGTGTATCCTATTGGAGAAAACTAAAAATCTGCACAACAGAATCACCACCACATCTGGATTCCTCTGTTACAGCATATTGCATCATTCTTAGCATTAAGTAGCTCAAATACAGTCTTGCTTTTTTGTTTTAAGTGGTTCAAGGTCAATTTCAAGGCACATCGTACCTTAACAGAGATTAAGGTACTATACAAGCAACTTAAAGCTTAACCACATTCCCCTTTTATCACTTCTAAATTGCAGGAAATAACCAGGACTCCTTAGCTGTGTATCAAGGCAGAACAGAAAGAGACCAGGAAGACTGTTAGTTTAACAGCTGTTTAGTCCATAGAAAGGAAATGAAATATTCCTTCTTCAAGTGGTTAAAGGCCCATTGCTCATCTTAAAATCTTGGATGTCAACAGCTTAGTTAACAGTTCTTCTCAAGGTTAGATTCCAAAAGTTGACTAGGAATGTTTCTCTGCTTCTTTTCCATTATTGACAACCTGTCAACAATGGGGGAAACTGCTTGCTTGGTTCGGGCTTGTCTGAACTTGATTGAACTTTGAAGTACCTACACTAGTGGAATCTTCAGAGTGCTTTGTAGTTTTCAGCAAAAGCCTTCACCTTTGACATTCCATCCTTTCACAAATGGTAATTCTGTATAATGAAACTGTGCTTTTTCAATTAAAACTGTCAATGAGCATTTAATAGAAAAGTAATTTTAATTACAGAACTGAAGTTTCAAGAGACTATCTCCATAACACAAAATTATGGTTACTAATACTTATTGGTAATTATTATTAATTATAAGATAAATCAACCAACACTTTTTTAACAACTATACTGCAATTCAAGCACGCAATATAATTAGAGTTAAGAGTGAAGAAGCACGAGATGAAAGTGAATGCTGGAATCTAATGTATTTTTATTAAATGGTAGCTCATAATCTTGGTATATATTCAGACATTCTTTATTAAAAACTATTCAAAGCATTAGCTGTAGTTCTTTCAAGAATGAACTTGAACACAAAGGAAGTGAACACAAAATCTCTCTTCCCTTCAGCCACATTTGGATATTTTGCCATGATGTTTGCAATTAGATGCCCACATTGTCTGCTTTAACTTGAACATAGCCTTAAAAGTAAAGTATGAAACAAGAAACCAGGTTCTAATTTTTATGGCTGTACAGGTTCAAGTAGTCACAATATTTTGCAATCTGACAATGTGGCTCTTTAATTAAAATCAGGTGCGATTCCATGCATGCCCATACCCAAAATCCCCAAGTTTTAAAAACTGCCACTGTCCTTGAATACCTGCTGCATATCCACAGAAACATCTGCACCTTGTATATCTGCCTATAAATTACTATTTTAGTGAATGATGATATGAATATAGCTACAGTTTTATGGCAGGTTTGAACTAGTGGGGACACCATTACACTGATTTAACTGGGAGCAGAGTCAAACACAGTTTGCTGCTTCTGAGAGGTGGTGAAGTGCAGCAGCCATGGGGCCAGGGCTCTGGGCAGCGACAGGAGCCTTGCAGCTCAGTCTCACAACCAGACAAGTTGTAACACTAATCAGCTTTTTGAACGTATTCACCTCTTGGAAACTACAAGCTCCCTCTTTTCTTTCTATCCCCTGAGGCCATTCTTAGTTCTCCTCACAGTATCTGGAATTTAGGAAGATACTAAAGGTAAGGGCTTATAGTGCAGTCAGGACTGAACTATATCAACGCTGTCTTTTTCAACCCCCCTATTACATTTTTATAACCAACAGAAGTTTTTCATTTACCTTTGCCAAGGTAGGTCTAACACCAAGTAGTTTTAAGACTTTTATATCTAGAAAATACCATCCACAACCATTATACAATCTGGTAGTATCAGCTCTCTCAATGTCACCCAAAACTAACAGCAGAAAAAAATGTTTCTAAATTAAGTGCAGAGGGGCTCAGCTCTCAATGCTGCAACTTTTAATTAATACAGTTTTCAGCAACTCTGCTATAATATTCAGTGATCAGCAAAACACTTTCATGCATTCCACCTCCGTGGTGCATGTGTATGTTGCTCACAATGCTAAAGCAGACAGCTTAATGAGAAGCTTCTGGATTTGGATGGTGTACTGAGGCCTTTTTCATCATCTGGCAGCTATTCCTCAATAATTAAAAGGCAGGAATTGATCTCTCCCTATACCGTAGTTTATCTGAAAAAACTTGCTGATGTGGTTTCTCTGGATTTAGCTTCATACCATTGGTTCCCTTTTGAAGGGTAAAATTTTAAAACTCCCCACAAAGTTGAAATAATGGAATCTGATGCAGTTTGTCTTAGGGTTTTTTTTCCTTTATAGCTTTCCCCATGTGTTTCTTTTCTCCCAGGAAAGGAACTCTATAATTTCCAACTTTCCCTTTAAATATACTGGGCAATAATAGAGGAAAATCATGACAGGGATTAATCACTATCAGAATAGCTTACTATGTCAGAGTGCTTTCAAGCATGATGCGAAGTTGTATTCACAATTTGCATTCCTCTGTTTTAGGGTAAAGTCTCGTGAACTACGCAATAATTGGCAACACTTTGTAAGAAATGGTACAAGACAAAATGACTGACCTTCACTTATAACACTTTATTATAGTTAGCATTTTTAACTTACCTTACAAAGAAATAAAAGCCAGATCTGGGACATAATACTACACAGTGCTGATACCCCACAAGGATAATTTTCCCTAAAACCCTGGACACTCGTGGTTCCAACCGATTTGTGTATTATCAGCATTTGTGATACAGCAAAAAAAAAAAGGGAAATCAAGACATTGACACTTCTCAAATCTCATCTTATCTGACCCATTTGAATTTAATTTTGGAAAGGATGCCTCAGAGGGGCAAGACATCAATAATCTAAGTAGGCATGTGGCCACCAAGCCTGCCTGGGACAAATACAATCAGGAACTCAACCACAGTGGTTTGCTCCTGTGTGCCTTCTATTCCAAATTAAAAACTCTGTGTTAAACTCCCTAATGCCAAAGCACTTTTAGACTCCTCCTTTTAATGAGCCACTTTCTAAAGCAGAAACAGACCCTTAGAGAAAGTTAACACTTCAGATTAATTTCTCTTTCCTGCATGCTTCCCCTTTATAAGAAACCGCCAGGTAAAGTTTCAGTGCTGGTACCACTGCTGCTTTCCCCCATGACACCAAAAGTGATCTGAGCACCTTGCCTCTGGCAGCCAAAGGTCAAACCAGCCTGAGATTGATTCATCACCCCACCCCCCCATCTTCTTATATTTGAGGGCTCTTTCACTGATGTTATTGTATGTTCTGAATTCCTAAAATTTAATACTAAAATCTTTCTAACTTATAATTTAAAACACAAAAGAAATCCCCCCCCAAAAAACAGTTTTGAAAAGTACTCCATGCTAACTTGGTTCCTTCAAAATTCAACTATGAATCTCCAAAAGATTTGATAACAGCTAAGCCAAAAGCAAGAAGACAACTGATTTTTAGTACAAAAATTTTATCATATGCTTTTATATCACATTCTTGAATAAGAAACCAACGGTAACATTTCTCAAGTCTAAAAAACAACCAAACAGCAAGAGTCACGTTTCAGTTAGGTAGTCTTTAGAAAGAGACAAGTATTTCCGTTCAGTGTTAATATTTGAGTATTTGAGTAAATAAAAACCTGTTCTCAAAAAAAAAAATTAAAGCAAAAAAAAATCAATTTTTTTCTCTCCTAATAAGTCAAAAATTGATATTTCAAAGTTGCCAAATTTGATTTTGAGTTCATGTTTCAGTTGATATCTGGAACATATTTTAGCCATTAATAAATGCTGAATTTTTGAAGGCCATGAAGTCCTCCTTCCTCACCAAAATATAAACCTTGTAGCAGAAAATAAATAATAAAAAAATCCTGACTTTAACAAAAAAAGCCTTTGCATGCAGGCTACCACTTTTCCCTATGGATTCTCCTTGACCTTAGATCTGCCACAGTCGCCTCCAGAGAACAATGTAATCGATTCTTCTGCTGCCTTACAGGCCTAGAGTATGCCTGACACAACTGTACTTAAAAGCTTTAGAGCTTTGTTTTTAAGAGCTGAAGCAGGCTCATGTGCATGGCACTGTACCCCACTGTAAGGGCAAGTTTAAATGATATTTCCACAAAACAAAATAACTCTGAAGCTTTGTTAACTAACAATTATAGATGCTCGCTGCTATGTTTGTTGAGAGGATAATTTTTAAGAGGCTAAATACTGTCAGTATTCAGATATGAACATAGTATTTTCATATCATTAAGTGGAAGAACACAACTAATCCATCACACCACACAGCAAACATTGCATTCAGGAAAGATTGTTCACCAAAATGTTTAATAAGAGAATAAATCACAAAAGCTGAATTATTTGTTTTATCTGCGACCTTTCAAGCATCACTTGTTCATTAGCACGCTCTACTCCAAACCAACTAAGCAAATACCAACTGCTCCAAAATACTTCAAAACACTGAATGTATTATTACATATTGCAGTGTTAGGGAATTGACAAAACCAAACGGGTTTATTTGAAGGGCAGTTCATAGCAATGTGCTACAAAAATCAGGTTTTGGGAAAAGTTTTTAGATGCACGAGTACTTTATCAAACTTATTTGAAGAAATTACTATACATTTACATTCTTGAGAATTCTATGCTCTAATGCCACAGTATTTGCTTCTGTGTTTCCATTTGAGACCACTTTGATGCTTTTGTGTTTTCTTATACTTTTCAGGCTATCACCATATTTGCCATGACAGTTCAGATTCCAGAGAAAGTTGCCAGAACCATGGAAAAAAGCTCAGTAACTCCCTGCATTCAGTGTCACTCACTGCAGGCTTCTTTATGTAGACTCTCAATTGAAACCTTAGTTTAATTTAAACCTCTATTGAATCAATCCTAAAACCAAAGGGCTCAATTCATCTCTTAAGAAGCGCTACTGAGTACAGTATTACTACTAATTTAAACTAAGAAGCAGAACACAGACCAGGATCAGACCACAGGAGAGGACAGCTCTTGCCCATCAACTATCTCTCATTCTTACACTTTTGCCTTTCATTTCCTCCTGCTCAAAAGTCATCCCTGAAAGGAAGACCCACTGTGTAGTATAGGCCAGTATTTTGGCAGCCTGGTTCCGTTTATTTCCCGACGACTGAAAAAGGGAAATATAACCCCCATTTTCAATAAGGGGAAAATGGATGACCCAGGGAATTACAGACCACTCAGTCTCACCTCTGTGCCTGGCAAAATCTTGGACCAGATTCTCCTGGAAGGCATGCTAAGGCACATGAAAATCAACAAGGTGCTTGGTGACAGCCAGCATGGCTTCACTAAGGGGAAATCCTGCCTGACCAATGTGGTGGCCTTCTCTGATGGGGCTACAGAACTGATGGACAGGGGTAGAGCAGCTGATGTCATCTACCTGGACTTGCACAAAGTGTTTGACACTGACCCACACGACATCCTTGTCTCTAAATTGGAGAGACATCAATTTGATGGATGGACCACTCGGTGGATAAAGAACTGGCTGGATGGCCACACACAAAGAGTTGTGGTCAATGGCTCAATGTCCCGCTGGAGACCAGTAACGAGTGATGTCCCTCAGGGATCGGTGTTGGGACCAGTCTTGTTCAACATCTTCGTCTCTGACATGGACAGTGGGATTGAGTGCGCCCTCAGCAAGGTTGCCGATGACACGAAGCTGTGTGGTTCGGTTGATACGCTGGAGGGAAGGAATGCCATCCAGAGGGACCTTGACACGCTTGTGAGCTGGGCTGATGCCAACCTCATGAAGTTTAACCATGCCAAGTGCAAGGTCCTACATCTGGGTCGGGGCAATCCCAGTCACAGCAACAGGTTGGGCAGAGAAGAGATTCAGAGCAGCCCTGAAGAGAAGGACTTGGGGGTGCTGGTCGATGAGAAAATGAACATGAGCCGGCTTCAGTGTGCGCTTGCAGCCCAGAAAGCAACTGTATCCTGGGCTGCATCAAAAGGAGTGTGACCAGCAGGTCGAAGGAGGTGATCCTGCCCCTCTACTCTGCTCTCATGAGACCTCACCTGGAGTATTGTGTGCAGTTCTGGAGTCCTCAACATAAAAAAGGCATGGAACTGTTGGAACAAGTCCAGAGGAGGCCACAAGGATGATCAGGGGCTGGAGCACCTCCTAGGTTGAGAAAGTTGGGGCTGTTCAGCCTGGAGAAGAGAAGGCTGCGTGGAGACCTCATAGCAGCCTTCCACTATCTGAAGGGGGCCTACAGGGATGCTGGGGATGGACTCTTCATTAGGGACTGTAGTGACAGCACAAGGGGTAACGGGTTAAAACTTAGGCAGGAGAAGTTTAGATTGGATATATGGAAGAAATTTTTTCTGTTAGGGTGGTAAGGCACTGGAATGGGTTGCCCAGGGAGGTTGTGAATGCTTCATCCCTGGCAGTGTTCAAAGCCAGGTTGGACGAGGCCTTGGGTGATATGGTTTAGAGCGAGGTGTCCCTGCCCGTGGCAGGGTTGGAACTAGATGATCTTAAGGTCCTTTCCAACCCTAACTATTTTATGATTCTATTTACTCTAAGCAGATGGTTTCTTTTCTTCTACAAACAGCTACCCCATAGCCACACCCATGTCAAGATTCTTTAATACACTTATTAGTCATTACTCACACCTTCAAGAACAAAAATAGAACTGGCAGCACAAAAGATCTACAGTGAACAAGTTACAAAACCTACTTCCTATGAACTTCAAGCAATCTTATAGCAGTTGAAGCTCAAACAAAATTGAACAGTTTTATTTACAAAATTCGATTTCACAAGTACCACAGGGTTTACACGCTGTTCCCCAGACTCAAATATGACAAAAAACATTCCTTAGGCTCAAATACGAGCCTCAAATCATATAGCCATAAAAACAGGCTATATGAGATAAAACCAAATTGCCTTTGAAAATTCCACAGCATTCTCCACGGAAATTGAGCTGTTAGCCCTCTTGTCCTGGCCAACATCTCGTTTGGGTAATTATGTTCTCTTACCTGAATTTCCATTAGTTATTCATTTTCACCACCTGTCTTAAAACACTGTATGAACAATTAAATTCTCATTGTGATCCTAGACAGCTGGTGGAAGGTTTGTTGCTTTGGCCAAGTTTTATAGGAAGAAAAGTCATAAATAAATAAATATACATACATGTGTTTTGCTGATCTCAAAGCTCTCATCTGCATTTTCTCAGATTCCGCTGGCTTCCTTAAAATCTCTCCCTGTTACTTTGCCAGCTAAGACAGAGGCAAGGGACTTCACATTAGAACCATGAGCCAGATTGCCTTAGAGCTAAGAAATCATGCTTCTCAAGCCTCCAAGGCTATCAGCTGTGATACAGTGTCCAGCAGCCTGCTCTGGAGAAAGGAGTCTGAAGTCAAGAGATCCAAAGGTTTTGCAACAACTGGAGGACTTGAGATCTAAGAAACATCTTCAACAAAGCTGAAATGGTATTGAATGGACAAATTTGTCTCCTTCATTAACCCACTGCAAAGTTTAGGAAACATCACCCACTGAAAATGACTCTGTGTTTGCAAAACATACTTGAAGCTTGTGTAATTAGGAGGGCAATAACCTTCTGCACTTCAAAGTCAACAAGGCATTAGGAAAAAGTCAGGTTTTATTCCATGTGCTTGTGCATGCAAACAAGCACTCTGATCCAACTGCTGATCAGATTCACTAGGTTTTGACCACTTCTAGTTACTAATCAACACACTCAGGATTTGGCTTCATTAAATTGCTGCATTTCATCCCGGAGCTGTCTACTAATTAATTGTGTATGTCAGACAAGGTGAGGTTTCTAAGGAAACATTCTAAATTCTATTAAATCAGTTGATGCAATTAAAAAAATATTCATGCTTCTGAGAATACAAACCCATCAAGTTCATTCATTCTTAAGTACAGCTTGTAATGTTTTCACATCCTAACTGGAATCTCTAAGGAAAATGAAGTGGTTTAGAAGCTGGGTCAATATTGTTACTACATTGCGGCTCTCATCCAAATTGTTCACACAAAAATATTGTTATATTCCTAGAGGATATCCTTATTGCCTAAAAGTATTCCGGGGTTTTGGTATACTATTACCTCTCTTGAACAAAGACAGTGGCACTCAAGAGTCTAGCTGTATATTACAGCCCACACCTAGAAAATAAAATCCATGTAGGATTACCCCAGCCATACTTTCCTGGAGAAGCAGCTATTAAGTTTGCAGATAAAATTCAGACAAGAGTTCAGATTTCCTATCTGACAGTGGAGACCTGATCATCATATTTTAGTGAACATCATATTTTAGATTCAGGCCTAAAGATACACTTGAAAGCTTATCAATAGATCAAATCAGTAATACAAGATACTTCCCCCCCATTCTGAAGTTTGATGTCTTTGCATTGGTTTACCAGTGTTTTCAACTCCATGACTATCACAACAGCAAAATCCATGTCCAAAATATTTCAGGAAAAAATACAAATCCAATACACTCTGCCCATTCTTTCTGTCGGTGCAAAACACATTTACCTTATCTGGAAAATTCTCCCTAGTTTTTAATCAGTTAATAATCCACAATTTCATCTTTCGCTTTACAGCTTAGTTATTCACCAGCCTTCTGCTAAAGACCCTTTCAGAAGCGTTTTTGAAATCTTCATGAACTGTTGCCGCATCTCTCTGCAGTAAGCCACTAGACCAGCCATGGGCACAGAACAGGAGTAAACGCTGCCCATGCGGTAAACCCTTAGCACAGCCTGTGACAGTTTTGCCCCAGCATATCCAGAAGTTTCATACACAGCGCCCACACACAGAAATTATTTCATTCCATTTGTAGGCAGATGGCCTTCTCTGCTAGCTGAGAAGGTATCGCTCTAAGGAAACAACCTGCCACCTGAGTCCCATGAACTGGAAATCATTCCTAGGCATTTTATTTAGTAGTAAAACTGTTATGACCATCAACCAGATCACCTTCATCCACTTGCTTATACAAACTTCAGATGATTAATGCCAACTTACTCAACACATTTACCCATGTGTACTAGATCTATTACTTACTATAGCTTTTCTCATTACAAGCCCATTATCTGTGATACTGGGCTGTCAGTTACAAGTGTATACTTTCATTTCAAACGTTCCGATCTAAAAGTCAAAGATAATGGCAACTAAGAACACTAAGAACATATAACAACATAAAAAGTTATAACTTTTCTATTCTGTGAGAAAATCATGAGTCCTCGATCCCTCATAGAATCATAGAATAGTTAGGGTTGGAAAGGACCTCAAGATCATCAAATTCCAACCCCCTGCCATGGGCAGGGACACCTCGCACTAAACCGTATCACCCAAGGCTTCTTCCAACCTGGCCTTGAACACTGCCAGGGATGAAGCATTCACAACCTCCCTGGGCAACCCATTCCAGTGCCTCACCAGCCTAACAGGAAAGAGTTTCCTCCTTATATCCAATCTAAACTTCCCCTGTTTAAGTTTTAACCCGTTACGCCTTGTCCTATCACTACAGTCCTTAATGAAGAGTCCCTCCCCAGCATATGCCATAGTGATAAATAAGCCACAAAGCTTCTGGAAAGTTATTCATAATCTGATACTCATTACACATAAACACCTTGTTTCACCCTAAACAGTGTCTAGTCTATGAATGTGCTTATACCACATATACACACTTTACTGTTTCCTTTAAGGCCATCCCCCTAAACTCCATGAAGAATTGAATTAAACCTTGATTAACCCCAACTTATTTCAGCAATGCTACAGGAAAAAAGATTCTAGTCTTTCACAATATGCAAGATAGCAGGATTTGCCAATAACTGGAAGCATAATAGAAAGATTAAAATAAACTAGTGAAGAGTATAAGTAACATGGCTTGACCAGCTCCAAAGGTTATCATTCTATATCCATTTAAGAGACATAACGACATTATTCATTGATTAACTAGCTGATCTACCTGACTTGCTTAACTCCTAACGATGTAAGATTTCGACTCATAATGAGGTGCACTTTTTTCCCCAAAAAACTGCCAGTCTTCAATCAAAGCACCTGAAGAAGTGAAGAAAATTCATCACAGACAGCTTTGAAAAAATCCATGCAAGACAATTTGCTATAAATGATTCCGCTTTGAAGCTGGGTAATTTGAGAACTTGCTTACAGTTGGAAAGTCCTGATGGACTCATGAAAGAAAGCAAAATCAACAGGAAATCAAAAATGTGACAAGTAGCAAGGAACAGGCTGACCTAGAATTAAATGATGAATTGGCCTCTGAAGCATTTTAAGAGCCAAGCATAATAACAAGGTTTGGGTTTCTTTCTCCCCATCCCTGAAGGCCTGTAATACTGCTTCATTAACTAGTGCAACTGAGGAATAGACTCAGTTCTCTGTTTCTTGATATACTTTATTTTTCCTAGTTATTCCCAGGCAGAACTATATGCAACATACAGAATCAACGTATGCACCATACCCACTCTTTCTCCAAACGGATGATGCCAGAAAGAAATGGTTTGAGCCAATGTACTGCAATTCATAGATAACACCTTCCAAATGAAAATCTATAGCTTCAATCCCCAATAAATCACTATAGAATACTAAGTTTAGTGTAAATATCTGTGAAGGTTCAACTTCCTCTTCTTTTTCACAAAATAATCTCTACTTTGAAACCTTTAAACTTTACAGCTCGTTTTGACAAGGGCAGGAAGCGAAACAGAATGGATAACTGGTCTGCAAAAACAGTGTCCTAGTAACCTATAAAGGCCAATTGTCTGAAACATGTCCCACAGTACACACAAGCCACTTTCCATCCTGATATTGGCAAATAGCTCTTCCCTGTTTTGACAGAGTCCATACTGCAGGTGGTTAAGTGCATTTCCACGCAACACCCCCCCCCCCCTTTTTTTTAAGCTCCAATATAAAGCAGAAATTTTATTTCAGCTGTGTTTGCATCATTAGCTTGCTGGCAATCATATAAGCCTAAATTATCCAGGCAAGCAGTTTCATTTATCAAGACCTCTTGCCGGAAAAGAGCAGCAATCAAATCAGTCAGCCCAAATTATCCTTGACATTAACAAAGGGCTCTAGGATCATTGTAAGAAATGACTTTCTTCTATTACCAAGCTGATTATAGTATAGATGCCTCTGCAGCATCACAGCACAAAACCTAGTTTAAAATAAAAATGTTTAGAAGAGCATGCAATTTTCATTGCCACCGTTTTCTGTATTCAATGATTTATTAAAGCATGCTAAATATACATTTTACGTGTATGTGCATGTGCTCACGCATGTGTATAGAAGCAGGAATACTTTGTGCTTACTTCAGCTAAGCAAGCATGTGTAAAAGCAAACAGCACAGGCCCCAGCCTTACAGTCTCTCAGTGAAGCCAAGAAAGCTCTACAGACTACTGCATCTACATCACTGCAGGACTTGCATCTTGTTCTCTCCAAGACCTGAAATGCGAACAAAATTGAGCTTTAGGCTGCTTCCAAGCACTAGATTTCTCACTCACCTCTAAGTTCCTTGTGCTCAGCCTCTCACAGTGAAGCCAAATCTGAGCTTTAAGCCAAATCAGGACCTCATAGTTTAAAAGCAAGACAGGGCTCACATGGCAAGGAAAGACACTGGGAGTTCTTTGTTTATTGAGGGAATTAAAAAAAAGTAAGGCAACTTCACACTCTCAGCAATCAACAGCTTTTCTCTGAGTAACAGGAAATCCTCTAGCACTGAAAGTCAACAGCTGTTATTTTTGATACCTAGGGTCAAAGGGACACTGCTGTTCCTGAATTACTCAGGTAACAGCTCCTGTATTCAAAGCTTGTCTAACAGCATTGATTTGGCATACAAAAACAAAACTACAAGGTATTACCAAAAACTGGTAAGAATATGCTTCGTAATTATTTCAGCTGCAGAAAAAATATGCAGAAAAAGCTAGAGCTGTCAGATGGGTAAGGGAAAATGTTACAAGAGAAGAGAGTATATCCAAGCTTCAAAAAGAATATTAAAAAAATTCTACTGGGAGTAAAAATGTATTTAAAACTGGAAAAATAGCTTCTACTGAAAGCAAGCTATGGAATACAGAATGTGGGATTTTCCCCTCCTCCCCAGGTAAACATAATGAGCTAGATCAACAGACATTTCTGGTTCAGGGCCCAGCTATGTCACAGGCACAGTACCTTGTCTAAAATTACAGGCTCATAGTGCAAACAGATCTTTACTAGAGACAGAAGTCTGAACTGTACACGGTTATCCAGGATATATACTGATCAACTTCAAACATACCAAATTTGAGTGAGAATTCCCAGTTGCTATTTTCCATACTCAAAGTCCATAAATATTTAAGATTGCAATATGGTTGGTCATAATACTGAAGGCTGCAACTGATTTTTAGACAGCCCTAACCTGCATTTGTTACACAAGTTTTCCTTATACCAAATGGTATCAAATCCATTATTACACATTCCCCTCTCAAGGTGCATGGTTTTAAGTAGATTTTCCTGTATAAATACTCAGACATGTTGTGCCAATAGCTCTCATACATTTGTTTGTAGTTCCTTCTCCCAAACAAGTGTGCTACTTCTAAACAGGCAGATTAATTTGTAGCCAAATATGGTTCATATACACGTCAGATATAAAATTGTATCTTGATTTGATGAATTATACTGGTTCCTGGACCAAACTGTACTCTTATGACTACCACTGTAAATAATTGCGTTCCTAACTGTAAATCTCTCCATGACACACCTCATTTTCTAGTACAGTTTATCCAACACTTATCAGAATCATCGTAGTGCCCTAATGAAATTAGTGGTTCATTGTGCCAAATATTTTACAGTTAAAGTAGTCAGTCCTAATCCCCAGAATTTAATTTAGGTGAAATACAGACCATAAGACCAGAAAGATACGGCAGTTTGTTTAAGGACACACAGCATACCTGTGGCAGAAATAACAGTATCAGTCTCTTGAACCCTAGCCAGTGATACAGCCATGGAAGCACACACTAACAGATCCCTGGGACAATACAATTTCAGCTTCTGATCCCCAGGTTTTGAATTGATTAGAAGATAAACTGTTCCTCCCACCAGCTCTTCTACAGCATGAACAAATCCTAGGAAGACGCGATGATGCTTTTTTGCCTCTCTATCTCAGCTAATGCACCAGCTGCATTAGTACACCATTTCAACATCTAAAGTTCCTGTATAAACTGAGCTGACACACTGGAAAAATTCACAAAATTACTTCATCTTTCACCATCATGCTACCACAAAGAGCTATTCTGCCTTAACTGGCTCAGCAACAGCAACTTGACTTTCCCAGCAAACTATGTCCAGGTGGATCCCTGACAGTGCCAGGTAAATTAGATACCAGAAACAGTAATCAACCTTCATCATGGAATTCCTATGACTTCTTTGCCTATAATGTTACACAGGTAAAACTGTTAAAATACCATCTGTCTGAGAGCAAGGAACATTTCACTTTCATAACGGAGATTTACTTTACTTTTTTACTTTTCCCTTGAAAAGAAATATTAAGTCCTTGAGGAATAAAATAAAATTCTCTGTTCAACAGGTATAATGGACATTATAGATATCTGGGCACAGGTCAATTACCCAAAACTTTCAAACAATTAGTTTCCATTACACAGCATGTTTTAACACCATATCCTGCATTCAGATTATGTAAGTGCTAGCAGAACTTTACAATTTTTTTCCTTTTTATTTTACATTCTTTGCAACTTCAACACCCCCAAAGGATCTGTAGGGGTTGGAATAGATAGGATCTAGCTGACAATAATGTTTTAACACTATAGTATAAGGTAATTGCTTTGTTACAAGAATAGAGAAATAACTTGATAATAAGCAACCTGTTACCCACTGTGAAATTTATGACAGTATTGAGATGCTTGTAACAGCAAGTTCTTAGGTGCAAAGTGAATTTGAACAAGATGAATTGGAATCAGCTATTTTCTACCCAGTACCACAGCCAGTGCCCTCCAGGGCCACATGTTGACAGTAAACCCAGGAGACTCCAGGGGCAGGAAAACAAGAGAGACAACCTCCACAGGCACTGCTAGCCCAGCTGGAACCACTATACTGCTCTTCTTAGCTTTTTTCTGGATGACATCCTCTCTGCCATGGAACAGGGAAGTCATCCAATTGATAAAACTTCATATATCCACAATTAAACAGTTCTGGTATCAAAGTCCACTTGTTTTCCACACTGCAACAATCTCCAAATGAAAAGCTTTTTCATTGCTGATTTTCTTGCTTTCTCATTGCACTGAGAGGGTCAGCACGCTCTAGAGATGTTCCCTTTTCAAATCAAACTATTTTCTTCCTGAATTTTAACTGAATTTAAGAAAAGCCTGAACACCCACACAGACAAGCAAATGACAGACCGTTTATTTACCGGAATTCACACTAATGTCTCTTTCCCAGAAAAGATATATGATCCCGGCTCCTTCACCAATAGCATTTTATCAGCAATATCACTGAACACGACCTATCGTTTAAAGATTTCAACCTGGCCAACTACGCAAAGACCTAAAGATTTTGTTATATAATGATGATAGTAGAAGCCTTAATGGTTTCATGAGAACACAGAGGCATCACAGAGATTAGAAAAGCAGAGCTGTGTGGTAATCATTATGATGCCTGGAACAAAGGCTGAAGAGCAGAAGTACACACCTCAATAAAAGAAAACATCTCCTGTAGATTCCACAATACATCAATTTGTAGAGACACTGTAATACCAAGATATTTCCTTTTATTCAGTATAAATGGATTCATTTAACTACTTCAGTTCCCTCCTGAACCCAGACAGTGCGTAAGAGCTGATTTAAGCGCCATACTAATTTTTTTCCCTGTCAAGCCTTTGGGTAGTGTATAAGTTCATATACAGTACATTAGTCTCCACAGAAAATTCACAATCTGTGACATTCTACAAAGATCCCCATCAAATGAAGAAGGCTACTTTGCCTCTCCTGGCAGTTTTTATTACTCTTATGTCCCCACAAATCCCAAACTCACTAAAAGAAAATGGAGGGAATATTTTGAAGATGAGAAAAACGTTGTCAGACTGTAACTACAAAGTTTTTTCTGACCTTCCTTCTTGAGGGAAAGATTAAGACAAGAAATACTCCTCCACCCTCCCTTGGAGCTAAACCTGATGCAGTTCTTTAAGACATTCTCCAATGAACCTGCTTGGTTCTTCAATACCTCTAGAGAGAACATGTTGCATATATGAACATTTCTCCTGCTTACAATTTCCTTGCTAAAGGCCTACATTTGTGCCTTCAAATCGAGAACATAATTACTCTTCATGGCACTTGGACACACTTGGAATTCAGGTATGTGGCAGATAACAGCTGCATCTATATCTAAATATTTTCATATAATTTTTTTACAGTGAGATTGATAACTGGGTTTCCCCAAAACACACATTAAAGTAGTTAAGTTATAGAAAAATCTTAAGCATTTTGACATTGAAAAATATCTTTAGCTGGACAGATGGGAAAGCACCATTTAAGAGCATCTTGCATAATGCACCTTAAAAGCATTCTTGCAAGACGCAGTAAATCTGTATTTAAAAACACACAGAAAGCAGAGAAAATTAAACTAAACCTCAGCCTTTTGTACTAGGACAAACACTTCTCAGAATTTCACACCTTTCAGTTACAGGAGTCAGGAAGGTGGCAAGATGAAACAAAAGCTTCTTCCCCTTCCCTCTTCTCCCCCAAGCCCTCATACAATCCATTCAGACAGGTAAAAGTGATGTTATTTGGAAATAGCTTTTGACATTTCTATTTTTACCTGTAACAAAAGTGTAGAAAAAAATTTTCATTAGAAAGTTTCAACTGCATAAAGTTTCTTATCAAGAGCTTAAGCTTTAAATTTCATAGTCACTCTTACAAATAAATTCAAGAAAATACTTCAAAGCTATGCTATTATTCATTTTTATATATGAAAGGAAGAAGTAATTAAAAATAAAAATGCAAAGAGTCATCTCTTCCAAATGCTACTGAGAGATCTGAGGAAGCTGCGTGCCTGCTTAAGAAACTTAGTCACTCAGTTCCACCCTCCTGCTAAAACACATTACAGAATACAAATCTGAAATGACTGAAGCACAGTCATCTCAGAGCAAATCATAAGTGCTTTCTTCTTCAACTTCAGTTTTTTTAATGGAGGCTAATCCTTTGCTCCCTACCTCTTCTTCTGCCTTCAGTAAAAATACATTATGGACTAATAAAAACTCCCATCAGCAAAAGTTTCACAGCTTGTATAGCAAGTCTATATGAAAAAAAAATATTAAGGAAAGGACAAAGTTTTTAGATGTGGCTCTTCCTTTCTGGTACAATTTTTATCTAGATAGTAAAGATTACAATATGTACAAAATATCCTTTATATACTGAAAGTAACTGAATTAATAAGGTTGGAACTTTCACACATAGTTAACTAAAGTTAAAAATTCAATAAAATAAGACAATTGAAATTACTAGAAAGACTGTTAGTAGTTTTCCAAAGGCATGGAAAGGGCATACTGCAAACAGAAAACCTGACAGTTACGTTCCTGAAACTGTATTTCAGAACAGACTATCTCGGAGAAAGACTGAAAGAGACAGTCATTACCACACATATGTACCTTTTTTGATTTATTAAGTGAAGAAATAGGCTATTGTATTTGATTCTTAGCCTTTGTATGCCTAGGTCAAGCTGAGCTCTCCTGTCTCAAGTGTGTATTTTACTGCAGAGGATCTTTGTTCAACTAGTCTCAAGTCACAAAACGTGCCACTTTGAAAAACAAACTGAAGAGCAGGCGCTAATGGTGAAACAAGGTAAGTGGACATAAGACTTCTTTCAGAGAAAAAAAACATGTCCAAACATGCCAAAAGTTGTGTCATACCCTAACAGAACATGGCACGAAATTATCAGAAAATTATTCATTTTTAGCAACATGGCAACAATCAACTGCTCAAAAGTTCAGTCACGAAGTTCCAAATAATGATGGTTTCTGATAAACATCTCTCAAAAGTTACATTAAGCTTTTTTCTTTTTTTTTTTTTTTTTTTTTTTTTTACAAGGCAAAGCTTCTCTTTGGGGATTTTTTTTTTTCCTCATTAGGAAAGAGTTTCTTTTAGGTGTACCAAAACCAAAATTACACTATTTCTCTCAGGACACTTTCACTCAATAAGCAGTAGTAGATTAGGCTGTACTGCAAGTCAGTTCCAAGCTCACTCAGGTTTTAAACATTTGAAAAAGACTACCCCAGACTTTGTGGGTTTAACCAAAGCTCCGGAATCCTCCTGGCTTGGTTCTTGTAAAAAGCCATTTACATATTGCTGCAAAATACAAACTAAAAATATCAAGAAGCATCCTGTATCTTACTGCCAGGTATTATTCCCATGCTATTGCTATCAGCACTAGCACCCTCCCTGATCTCACCACCAATCCAAAATACTATGTAAGAGCAAAAACATTTTATCTTTTTTCCAAAGTCTCAAACCACTACACTTAACAATGATGCATTTTAGATACATGGTTTGTATTTGTACCACAGGGAAGACCTGAAACAGAAACAGGTACAGCTGCTAAGGGATGCATCAGGAAAAGAGACAGTAACCTGAGAGCAGCTAGAGACCATTCCAAAGGCAGTGCCAGAAAAAGAAAAGTCCAACACCTAAAAAAGCAGTGAGTCAAGTGCTCCAAGAGCTCTGCCGAGGGTCATTCCTGCCCTGCAAATTCAAGTTCAGCCAAACCAAAGGCACACAAAGGTGCTGTGAGCCCAGGGGACACATAAAGGACTTCAGCACTGAAGTTAAAGTGGAGACAGTGTTGACAAGTTAAAGAAATTGGAGGAATTCCATTCTTAAAATTGATTATCAAGGCTTAGAAAAACATCATCGGGACAGATGTTCAGAGATACGGATCTTTGTGTTAATTTCACAACACTAGCAGTAAGGTTGTATTAGGCACCTGGTAAAAGAGTAGAAAACATAAAACAGGAGTAGAGAAAACAATAAAAGAAGGATCAGGTTAGATCATGCCTGCAATTTAAAACTGAAGCACTACATTCCATGCTGCATTTGCAGATACTAATTCAGATGTTTGTATTGCAATGGAAGACTGATGCCATCTTTTATGTTACCTGATTATAAACTGGACAAAAAAAAGTGTCTTTTTACACACTCTCACACACACACTTATTTTTGATGCAAAGATATCTAGGATGTATCTGTGGAAGAATGATTTTGAGTGGGTTATTTGAACTCTGCTAGGAGGCTGAATCACTAGTTCAGTGAATATGGAAAAACTAACATAAAGGAAGTATTCTATTTTCAATTTCAAACATTCTCAGTTGCTGTTTGGGTTATTTTTGTGGATTCCCCTCCCCCCTAAATGAAACAGGAATTAAAATTATTTTGAACTATTACACTTGAATTATTTTTTTAAAGAAATACCTGAATGTCACAGTTTTCTTCTGTTTCATTTTCTTTAAGGGAAAATTTCAGCAAAACCAAAATGAATTATGCAACTTAGAGCATCAGCAACTACATTTTCTGACAGAAGGTTTTGGTTGAAGCTTCTTGCTTGCTCCAGAAGAGGTTACATAGCTCTGTAAAACCCAGCGTTCATGCATCTTAACAGTGCATTCCCCCAACACAAGGGCTAACTTGCAGAAGTGCTAGGAAAGCATGTGATGGGATAGAATTGAAGCTTTTCAGTTTTCTTAATTAGAAAATTAATTACAGTGGCTTAATTATTGTGACAAAGGATGTGTCAGTGTAATTCTACATTCCCTGTAGGTAATAAAACCAAGGCAGTCAACAAGCTCACAGGTTATCTCAAGCTCCTCCTTTCTCTGCCATCCCCCTCCCCTGCTGCACCACATACTTTGTGTGATGGCACAAAATGACTTGTTCATTTTTCTTCAGATGGAAGGCTGATATGAAATCATTAAATGCAATGCTGTAAATTGTGTTTTGGTGCTTCCAAACTACTTTTTCATTTATATTACTATTAATTTAATGAGTTATTTTTTTCTTTTCCACACTTCCTAGCAGTTCAGTTCTTTATGTGTCCCCCTCTTACTTTCTGCACTGTTGTTATACTAAGGACAGAGACTCAGATTTTGATAAAAAGCTCTATAAATAAGCATTTGGTTCTCCTTCTACAACTAAGTTATTAGATATTTTTCATTTTTATGAGGCTAATCATGTTATTTCTGAAATAGAAAAAGCAGGAATATAAATCAAAATAGACTGCAAAGTCAGTCAGCAAAGTTGCAAGCCCCCGCCCTGACTTTGCAATCCTCTGAACATTTAAACACATTTGAGCCTTGCAGAGAGCAGCTTCTATGCATATACCTGAATTCAGCTGGGCAATGAATAAAAAGAAAGCACATTTGAGCAGATAAGAGGCCAAGCAACCGTTGAGTGAGAGTCTGTATCCTAGAAAAGGGAAAGCAAGGAGTAAATGTAAAGCCCCTAACTTCTGAAAGTATCAAACACCATATTCCTCCTTGCCTTTTAGCTTTTAAGACTCCATGTGTCAAACCCTACATCAGAGGATTAACATATTTTACTTTCAGAAGCCCAAACACAGTGAGATGATAAGGACTTGGAATAATAATTTTACTAATACAAAAACCTTCATGGACCAGATGTCTCTTTTCCCTCCATGCCATGAACTCCCTGAAGTTACTATTCATTATCAACCTCTTCTGAAAAAACAAGGTTCTCTTCCCGAAGTGGAAGATGTTCATCACTGATTACTGGTCTGTAAATACTGCCAGAAGACATTATTCCACCGAGCTCTTCAGACAGGTGAAATCTACCCAGAGAACATCAGCAAGAATTCCACCAGCCCATTACCACTTAAAGCACAGCTAGCTTGACTGCTCACAGGGGGAAAGGGAGACAGGGCACACAGACATAAAACGATGCATTACACGAATTGCTATTCTATTAGCAGAATACAAACTTCAGCTTTTTCTCATTTCGAGCATGTTCACCTACTCGCTTCATAGTGTTTAACTCACATAATTAATCAGCTTCAAGTATGAGAAAGAACTACACAAAATACTTTAAAAATGAGATCATAAGAAAAAAGCTGGATACACAGTTTTCTGGACTTCAAAGCAATAGCATTTTCTTGCAGATGCACAGCAGGGATTGCTTGAGGAAAGATATCTTGACTTGTGCAAAAGAGACTCATCCTAAATATTAATAAAAAGGCTGACTTGCAAAATACAAAATACTTTAGTCTAACACTATTATAACCAATAAGAGAAGAAGAAGGTAATACTAGATGTTGAGCTTTAAAGGTAAAACTCCTTTAAGGCAAGACTGTCACTAAAAATCAGTGACCTGAAGAAAAATATGACAAAAGTTGGCTTTCTTTTCAGTGATCAGCAAAGTTACAAGTTTTAAAAATGATCTCCATCACTTTATATAGGACACAAGCAACAGCACTACAGGTTTTAAATGCCTTTTCACTGAATCCTCAAGAAACACAGCTGATGGCAACACAACAACTGACATCTACACAGGACAGGCACAGAACAGGCTGTCATTATTTTATAGTACTTTAAAGTCGGTACAAAGCCTATGGTAAATGGGATCACAGCTCTTAAAAACTTGCAGCATTCAGAAATTCTGCAGTCTTCTACAAATATTTTACATAAATATAAGGCAGTAGAGAGAAAACAAAAAACCTTTCAAAGTTCCACCTGAGTATTTTCTGAACAAAGGAATAACAGCCTGTACATTACACTAAGCACTTCTCTTAGCATTAATAAGATGTAAATGATTTACCTTTCTGTAAAGCAGTGAATAAAAATGTCATTAGTGTTAACGAAGCATCTTTTAGAAAGCATCACATGACACTATGAAGCTGTGAGCTACTATTTACCAGATGGCTCAGTCTCTCATCAGATACTAAAAAGATCCAAAGACACTTCTATGTCTGGTAGGTACTGTCTGAAGTATAAAATATTACCAGAGGTAGCTTTGTCAAAAAGATATCCAATATCTCTCTGGACTAGCTATTATTGCATCCTCCAAAGCTCCAAGAAATGATGGGAAATACAATCCCTCACAGGGGAAAAGAAAAAAAAACAGCAATAAAAACTATTTAAAACCATGTTAGCATACAAAATATGGCAAGATTATGACAAGAACTGGCTCTGAGCAAGTTCAGTCTGGAGATTTAAGTAAGTCCAAGCTACAAGCAGAATGAGATTTAGAAATCTGTCTCATCAAGAGTAGAGGCTAAAGAAAGCTGAAATAAAAAAGAAATTAATAGTGAATTGCCATTTTGCAGCTCTGTTTCTCCCAACATTGAACTAGTTGGTCATTCATTTCTGTTGTGGTTAACTGTGTATCATTTTGATTATTATGTTATTACCATAGTCAACCTCTGTCAAAAAAAAAAATCGGATTTTTCTTCCAGGGAAAGTACATTAAAGTAAATCCAATTAGAGTACCTTGAAGAAAGCGTAAATTTTTCACTGAGTTATTTAATAATTAACCTTAAATATCCCAGTAGGGGAAATTTAATTCTTATTTCCTGACATTTTTTCCACTTTTCTGAAACTTCAGCATCATGACTTTGTGTCAAACAGACTTCTAAACCCTTAATGCAAGCCTGAAAGAGAATTCTTACACCCAGGGTAACTTCAGTATATTGCATATTAATGGTAGTAACTGGATTTCTGTGTAATTTCTACACAAGCCCATTAAAGACAAGACTGACTTTTCCATCTCATTGCAAGATCAAGCCTGAGACAATGAGATGATTCCTCCCCCAACGCTTTTTTTTTCTACTCAACGTCTTACCTTTTCCTTCCCTTAGTGAGGTATTAGAGAGACCAAAAATGAATTTTTCCCCCACATTAGATACTCTCAATCAAAAGTCACATTACAGTATCAAATCTGACTTTAATCTGTCCTTCAATGTAGGCAATAGCATCCAGTGTTTCAGCATTTTTATAACAAATAACTATTTTTTTCATTTAAATCCTAAGCTACCTGCATAACCAGTGAAAACACAGTGAACTCCCCTGACAGACTTCAGAAAGAGAGAACTCAAATTTGATGCATGAAACCATGTTTTCAATAGGCTTTAGGAAATATGCGTTTCTAATAAAGTAAACCACAGCTGTTTACAACATGGTAGAAAGAAAAACCCACAACAATCCTAAGAATTCCATAATAGTGTTTCAATAAATCTCATTCTTTTCTTGGAAATCCATAAGGCTCCATCTATGATAAAATAAAGAGGTTGTTGCTTTGCTTTTTCTAACTTTGGATACTCTCGCAACCAAAACAGATGATCTTACTGCAAAAGAGAACCCAGTTATTTCTCTCGTACCCACAGGCCACTACTTATACTCAGGTTCTTTTCACTTATTTTCACATTTCTTTGAAAAATGTGCTTTTTTGTCTGGTTCTTGATAATATCCCACTGCCTCAAACCCCTTCCTCTAGCAGATGAACCTGATTAATATGCCATAGCTCAATTAAGACTTTTTAACCTTAGAACCCCTGCATTCTATCTCTTCCAGTACTTCAATGCAGCTGTCACTCCCAACACCCACAACTATGGAAGAAGAGGAACTATAGCGGAAATACTCTCATTCTGCAACAGTTTGTATGTGAAGAAACTTATAGAATATGGATACTATTAAGAAGCTGGCACACATCTTAGAGGCACTGAGGTCTGTCTTGACAAAGGGGACTACTCTCTCAAAACTGGAAGAGGTAATACCTCAAAACTTAGACTTGCATGTTCTAGATACAAGCAAAGAATCTTTCAGGTGCCTAGATACTGGGTAGCTACACACAGTTTCTTCAAGCCTTGTTACACAAAACAAAAAAAATTTCTGTTTTGATCCCTTTTCTCTTGGATTGCTCCCTCACATATCCCTTTTAAGCACTGTACTACACAGAAGCAAGTCTTGAAAAAGAACTTCTGGTGTTTATGGTGCCTTGTACAACGTATCACACTTCCTCCGATGCTTTCATTCATTTATCAAACTGCTAGAATTCCAGGAGAAAAAAAGAAAAAAGAAAAAGGCAAAGAGTTGCAAAAAAAAATGCAACATCTGGTCTAAACACAAGGCACTAAGGACACCCTAAGAATAGAAGCACTTGAATATAATTACTGCATATGTTCTCCAGGGGAAATATAGTTTATGTGTCGTTAGTTACAACCCACTGAGTCAGACTGGATATTCTGAATGCTGCTGTAGACCTGTCTGTCAGTGAAGCAAGACCTATCTCAGTTTTACACTGCAAGTGATCTTTAAGTAACAAAAGCAAGGAAAGGATTATTGGGTTTTTGTTTCCATTTTTTTTAATACTATTGTACTTATTTTGAGCATATAATCTAGAATAGCAGAGCATTCTAGAAAAGTAGAGCAACCATCCATCAGTCTGATGAGACCATGCTCATTTTGATACTTTATCAAAGCGATTTTTAAAAGCTAGTTTGCAAATCTTACTTGTCACTGCAAAACTTAAGTATGCTGGGTTGTGAACATATACTAACTCAAGAGGCAACCAGGGCAGAAACTTGCTTGTTCCTTGCACATCTTCTAGTCTTAAGGAAATCTTGTGCATTGGCTAGATGTAATGCATACACACACAGAGACTTGTCTGAGTGGGAAGAAGGGGGAGAAAAAACTTGAGATACAGTAAAAAGCATGGAATTATGTGTAAAGAACCACCTACATCAGTCACCTGCTCTTCTACTCAAAGAACTGCTTCACAACAGGATCTGGAGCAACCCCAAAGGGGAGATGGTCAAAACTTCCTTTTCTTAGGTATTCTTTTCCTCTAAGTCAGTATTTTCTAGCAGGATAACACTGAAAGAGAAAGCATTCAAAGTAAGATCATCAGCCAAAATAATTTATGAAATCTTTCTTAAGACTATGTTTTATTTACGTTACAATGGTTGAGGAACTAGAAGCTTCTGAATTTTCTGAATAGTCCTTCAAGTTTTTTTTATGGCAATGACATCTTCAAGCAACATGTGACAAGATAAACTAGAAGAAATCGTTACTTCCTTTCAGAACAAAGGTTTCAGCAGAGTTCTTACTCAGTGGTGCGCTCTTACATTTCATCTCTATCACTCTGTTACATACTAGCTCCCTTTGCAAGAAAGTGAAAGGCAGAATCAGTAAAAACAAAAAAAAACAAACGAAACCAACACTCATCCAAATAAACCCAACAACTTTTTTGCTACAATTTCTACCAAATTGGCTCCATATCACTAAATCCCTTTAAAAAGGTTCTTAGTATCTGCCATAGAATAAATATTAAAATACACTTCAAATAAATAATAAAATACACTTGAATCATAAAACCTGTGACATATAAAAGCATAAATAACATTGCACTTTGCAGTGAAGAGCTCCCCTCATCTCCACATCTTACTACAGACTTGCTTCACACAGGCTAATGTTCTGCTTAGAAGAGTTTAAGATCTCAGTGAGATACTGAATCTCTCAAGATCTCATTAAGTTTAGAATTTATTACTTCAGTGTTTACAAACAAAGTTCCCTGGATCAGCTCCCCATGTCCTCAAATATTAGACCCTTGTTTCCCCAACAATTTAATGTTTTACAGAATCAAAAAGCCTCAAGCATACTACACAACTTCAAAAGCCAGGAGCAGGACAGGTGCCGCAAGCAGACAAGTACACTCCCAGTATAGCAATATCAACCCTCAGATGATAAAAGTTATCAATTTTGCCCAAAATAGAAAAAGTACTAGGGATGATTTTCACATGAAATGGTGAAGGAGAAAGCTCGGAGAAGGTATAAAAGCACCACCAAAGTCAACAAAGGCATCCTCAAGATCTTCAAAATAGTACATCCCTGTCACCTCACAGAAATCTGATTAGTAAAACAGTGTTACAGATTCCAGATGTATTAGATACTAGATACCATATACACACACACCCCCCACAAAGATGATTACTACCACAAAAAAAAAACCCTACACAAATATTTATTTATTTTTATATATATATATATATCTCAAATACATTTGGTCCATTTTTATTTATTCTTAAAGGTTAGCTAGTAGATCATAGAAATTACTGCACCTCTTTTAAGGAAAGTTAATTCAAGATTTAAAAAAGAGATTAAAATACAGGGGCATGGACAAAACAAACAAACTTACTAATCCCAGTGGGTACGTTCTTCTAACAGTTTGTCTATAACAAGCTGTTCTCACCGTGTGAAATATTGAGAAGACTGATCTGAAGAAGGTTTTCAAATAGAAAAAATAAAGTGTTTCCCTCACGTTTCATCTGCTGATTGAGCTGCAAAAAGCAGACGCACTACATGAACATTATGAATCCATACATCTGAAGTTATTTGAAATGAATAATGAAAATTCACTATGCCAAAAAAATCTGAGAGATTGATTGTGTTTAATGATTTCTTTGAAGCTCACAGTGGCTGTTTTTCATGAATTGATAATTCCTTACATTTGGAATATTCTCTCCAAATATTCAAAAACAGCATTCAGTGTGTAGTAACTGTTTATACTGATTATAACATAAAACTATACAGAAGAATCAGAGAATAGTTTGGGTTGCAAGGGACCTTCAAAGGTCATCTACTCCAAGCCCCCTGCATCTACATTACCATTTTCATATTTTATTTCACAATATATATGCTAAGTATTTCTAGTTACTATAGAGCTTTTGTAACCCTCTCTACACATTTCCCTTCAAATGACCAAATCAGTACCCTGTTGTCATAGCAGCAAGTTGCTTTTTGAAGCCCAGACAGCTAGGTGGCTGTTATTGAAGTCCAGCTAGGTAAATTACCTCATCCATCCATCTGCTTCTGTAATGGGGCAGAAGGGAAAAGCCGGCACAGTTTGCTATACCCACATCCCCTGCATCTCAAAAGCTTCCAAAAAGCAGTAGCATTAAAGCAGGATCTAAGCTTCCTTCCTTCGCTTTCAGTTCTTATAGCCCACAGCCAGGAAAAAAAAAAAAAAAAAAAGAAAAAGAAAGGAATCACAGCAGAGGCTCCCCCTTATTACTCAAAACCATATATTTTAAGTAATATATATGGCTTTCAAGAAGAATATTCAATTAACTTGTTGAACAATACCACACAGCAATAGCTATTATCCTGCCACTGATACTCCAACTCCAAAATCATTTAATAACTCTTTGGCTTTCTGCAATGCCAGAGGAACAGGTACCTTCTCAATGTAGCTTAAATAACCACAACAACCTTAAACAACCTTTACAATGTGCCTTAAATCAATATATTTGACCAAAGTAGTAAAAAATGCAAAGCCATTCAATACTTGCAGAAGACTGAACTATCAGGTCGATGTTCACCACGGACACTCTTCAAGCAGTTCTGCAATGGCAGATTCTGCAATGGCAGCCTGGTGCTTGCTGTAAATTATTTCAGCAACAGTTTTATTCTAAATGCTTTAAGACCTTTGCTCAAGAATCCACAATGGACATCACAAATATCAGACGCATACAGCTTCCCATTTCTTGGCACTATAAGCCAAATAAACTATTCTGATCCCGTTTTTATTTGTAGTCTCTACAGTCACTAAGATCCAAAATTGCCAACTGAGTTTACAGACTAAGAAAACCTGATGTCCCTGCAGACCATACCAAGAGCTTTTAAACAAGAACACCATGATTCCCACAGCAAAAGCAATAAAAGCAAGAGGTGTGACATGCTGGCACAAAGCCTGACTCCTAGTGCTTGTGCACCTTTGCTCTTTAATGTGCCTTGGGTTAGAAACACCATGCCTAAGTGTCCTAAATATATAACTCCATTTTCAAAACCTCGACCTCACTTTCTGATGCATTGTCATATCAAGATTTTCTGATTATACAAGTGATGGTCATGAATAGATTTGCCTCAGATTCACAATGTTACAATATAAGTTAATATTATCAAGAATTCCACATGTAATTTTTGCCCGCTTACAACACGCCAGCATTCCTTTGGTAGCCTTTTTAGATGTTTTTTTCCTCCACAACTTTCTCCTCCAAGCACATTAAGTCACAAAGCTAAACGCATGATTAAGCAAAAACACAAGTGTTGAAACAGACCACATGAATAATTCAGTCCCTGCTTTCACTTGCTCTTGCTGCCCACATTAATAGTCCTTGTTCCTCTCTCCTGACTATAAGCATTTATCCAGTCCATCAGAAAATTTTTCCTTAGCCTCCAGAACATTAGCTTGCCATATTTTCTTTCAGCAACTAGAAAATGTTGTCACTAGTGAGATGTTATTACTAAGCAAATTTAATTACACAATAGCCAATAAAAATATTTTTAAAAAGGATACAAGTTTCGAACATTTCTATAACTTTTACGTTTTCCCCAGGGATCTTCCTGTAATGAAGATTAAAAATGGAACAAATTGTTGGTTTTGTCGGTTGAGGGGTTTTTTGAGAACAATAAATAAGACACCAAATGAGTTAAACGATCTTCATACACAGCACATCATAAAATAATTGACATCAAGTAAACAATGAAGGGAAAAAAGGGAGCTATAGAAGCTCCAATTGGAAATGCCTTGCTCTAAGAGCACACTGCATGTTTCTTGCATCTGAGAGGCAAATATCTGCCACATGAGGAACCTCAGGTAAACGCATTGATAAAAGAACCTTCATCAGTATCAAAAGGTGACTTCTTGAATACAGGCTCATAACTACTCATTTCAAAGATGACAGCACCTTCCCATCCTAGTAAACAGAAGAGCCACCTCAAACAGGTAATAGCAGCTTGATTTTGACAACCAAATTTCATTCCTTTGAGTAAATCTACACAAACAAAGAAGACATGCAAAACGTTGGGTTTCATTCACACTTAGTAATAATCAGAGGATTTCTGTACAGTAAAAGTAAATCTCCACTTTCTAGCCATACAGGAATACTTCATTGCCAGAAAAAGGCTAGGTTGGTGAAAAAGCAGAGTGAAAAAACTTAATGAAGTTTTGCAAGTAAAGCAACCAGCAATGGCACAGGTTCAGCATCTTCAACTACTTCAAATAAATTCATCCTAGTGGAGTAATCATCTGGACAAACAAGAAAAAAAAAAAAAAAGTCATTGGTAGCCAGCTTCCTCTCCCTTTGCACCGGGACAGGAAATAAAAAAGGAACAATACTTTCCTACTCAATAAATGCCTATGCAGAGGCAAGAGAGCCAACATTAAATCCTCCACACCAGCTAAGTTCTCAGTGCATAACACACTTTCAAGAAACAGTTATCTTCCAATAGTTTACAGTTTGTTTTGTTTCTGCTAATTGACCTCCCCTGCTTTCCATGTATCTAACAGATTTTCATAAGAGGCATATTTGGATTAAGAAATATTACCTATACTCATTCTATGTGAGAGCTCACAAATGCCAATAAACCCATTATGCATTTTACATTGAGCTAATCCATCCCAAAAAACCCAAACCACTCATTTTTGACGTTGTTTTGGACTAAGTAAAAGTTGCTCAAGTCCTCCATCTCTAAAGATCATACATGACTTTTAAATTCTTCCTCTGCTTGCACAGAGGACTTGAACATCTTATTAGTTACAACTCCACTACAGTATTCAAATCCTATGTGTGAAGTCTAGCTCATAGAAATGAGCAATACATGCATGTATGTATTTAAGCAAAAAAGTATGTGGAACTCTTATTGCTTCCACAACTTTTCCATACCCTTCTCTACCTTTCAGTGTTGGGTTCCCCCCCCTCTGGAGCCCATGCACACAGGAAGAAAGGGATAACGCAAGCAAACTGTGGCCTCAATTTCAGAATGAGAGGTGTTGGAATGAGTTTTAATTACTGTGATGATGCTTGGGCCCATTTAAGGTGACCTGAAGTACACAAGGAATTTACACTGACAAATCACCGATGAGAGTTGATGAAATTTCTTAAGATTTCACCCTTGACTTAAATTTCCTTCTACCCTGTTATCATTACCAAACATTTTATTCTACAGGGGGTCTAAACCATTCATGCTGATTTAATTTATGGCAATTTAAACTGTGTCAGAAAGTTAATAACTTAGGAATACAGCGTGTGTCTCTTACTGAGTTTAATCAGTGCCCATTAACATGCTTGTTATTTTGCCTTTTTGTTATTCATGCGTTCTAATCTGAAGCTACATTTACATTGAGTGGAAACAAACTTACCCAACTCAGGAGACCTCAAAATAGATACCTAAGTTGCCCAAACACTTTTATCACTCTCAGAAGTGTGAAAATTCTACTTTTTCTTTTTGGATGTGCAAGTCAATATTTCCACCAAAAAAAAGAAAAAATTAAAAAAACAGTAAAAGGAGATTTAAGCTCTTTCATGTAGATCAACTGCATTTAAGAATTGCACTGTATTCATCTACCACTATAAATCAAGAAAAAAAAAATCAATGGAAGTTGTACCTCATTATAAGAGTGGCCCTACCATGGTATGAAACCAGTGCAAATGACAAAAGGTTCAGGCTGTAAATCACACATGCAAACTCTTTTGTTTGAACAAGGAATACATCAATAAAAAGAGTTTTGAGTACTTAGCTGTAGAATGAAGTTACACAAACACATTTAAAAATGCAGCCTGCAGTACCAGCAGTTGGAACACTCATTTTTAGTGTACAGTCAGGAGGAAAAGTCAACCTTACAGAAAGAAATTTTCAAGCGAGGTAAGCAGCGAGTTGAAGCCATATGAAACAATGGTGATGTTTCAGTTTATTTTAACATTTCAAGCCCCATAGAATGAAACAACCATATGGTTTCAAGGCAGCTGACCTTTCTGAAGATTTTAAGTTGTAATCTAAGCAGTTTTGCACCTAACTATATAGACCATACATGTTTAACTTCCTGTGTTCATTGTGGATTTTGCCCACTCTCAGTTAATAAATCTCTAGTATATATATTAAACAAATCTCATCTGAAGTTATAGCCATCTCTTATTCATACCAGAAAAAAGGCAATACAAGCCCAACCATTACATGGAGTTTGTAGTTTGTGTTATACTCTGCAAATGTTGTTAGCTCCATAGGGACATACCAAACATGTTAATCATGTCATCAAAACTTCATGACAAATCACCAATCAGAAGACTTTTCCATGTCAATTCAGCCACATATTTGTTTGTAATTTACACTTAAAAGTAAGTCATCTTTGGCTGAAGAGATCTTTGCCTAAGAGTCCAGATTTCCCAGTAGTTGCATCAGCCATTTACAAATGCTAATAAAGAAAATAAAACCATCTAAAATGAACAATTAAGAGGCTGGTTTTATTGAAGTGATTGCATTTTCCTTAATAGAAATAAAGTTCCCACACAGATCTAATAAATACAAAAATTTGCAAATGTACTTAAGATGCCATTAAACAAAAGGCAATTATTTCAGCAAATTCAGATTTCCAAGCACACTGCAAAAATAAAGGTAACTATTAGCATTAATAATTGCTAAGAGAGAAGGAAAACCTCACTAAGTGTATTTTAACTGTGGGAAGTGAAACAGAACATTTCAGTGCACAGTTGTCTTTTCAGAGACTTTCTTGCAACCCACGATGCCAGCAGCAGTGGATTAACCTAGTTTCTGTGGGCACAAGTCAAGAATCTATTGCTGAGTGCAGCTGTCAGAGCCACCTGCATATCTCTGGCTCCAGTCAAGTCTCAGAAGCAGGCCAAAGGGTGAATTCGGGATGCTGCAGCGTCCGTTTTCATTTATGTTTCCGAAAAATGAAATAAAAAAAATAAAAATATTAAAAAAAAAAATGATATAAAGTACAAAGGTTGGAAGTTGCTCACCATGGCTGCCTAGAAGCTTTGATTATATAAATCTGGCACAATCTGTGCTTGTCATATTTTTCCAGCGTATACAATGTCAGTTCAACCATTGTTTATATTTGTATACCTGAAATGGCTTTCCCTAACTTTAGAGCATGTTTGCATTAGCCCGTGAGGAAGCTGTTAACTGCCAAGATTAAATGGCAAAAGCAAAGCCAATCATGAGGGAAAAAAAATGAGTCTCACAGATAAAGGAAGTAAAAGATAGTGACTTCGAGTTTCAAGCAAGCTAACTTCAACAGTTCAACTTCAGCACTGTAAAGTTCAGATGCTTATTCAGACTCTTCCAGATATCCTCAAATCCAAATCTGGAATACTAATTAGGTTGACTTCTTTTGAAGTTTATCTTTTCCAACTCACCATTCTCTACCTCAGAGAAAACCGACTCAATTTGGCTGTGGACACTGCAGACACTATCCACACAACACAAGAAACACAAGTTGTGTTAAATGTTTTCTTTACAGCATTTGTGCATGTACAGAGACACACTCATTCAAAAGACCCCAAGGGCTGTTTGGTTTTTACTGGTTTGACCACTAACAAAGCAATAGAGTAGCCACCTGGATGACTTTATGTGTCCCACAAAACTTTCCCTGTTTTTGGGAATACACTTTTGGGTGTTCTAGGCGCAGAAAAATTAGTTTCCCATTTTCTGAATGAAGAGTTCATCAAAGCTGAGCAAAGTTTTGCAGCTTCACAAGCACAGGCAGAATAACAAGAATATTCTGCTAAAAACTCACATATTCGAAGCTAGTGAGATGAACAAATAAGGTACCTTCTAGTTTGCTACAAGTTTCCCAGATAAAGTGAAAATACTGGAAAAAATAACCAGGATAGTAAGTAAGGTTGTACGCACACATAAGTATTAGAAATGTCCAGGAGATAACACTAGAAATACTTCTATTACTTGTCTTTAAAAACTCACATTACTGCAGGAACGTACACTGTTTTAATGCATCCCTCTGGCCTATTTAAAAATCATGATGAAGCCTCTGCTTGTTTCTTACATTGTGGAGTTGTACGTACATAAGGACACAGTTCAAGATACTTGCACTACCTCTAAATGATTTTACACCTATAATACACTAGTTACACTATGACAGCATCCCCCCTTGGATAAGATAAATTCTGCTGCAAAGTTTTCTCTCTGTGCAGCAGTGCACTGTTGTGATATATACTTGAATACAGGTTTACAATCCGGCTTCTGTTGCCAGACAGTGCCAGATTTAGAAAACAGCTGTGAGAGATCTGTCTATCATGCCTCTGAAGGAGCTAAAGAACAATCTGATTTTAATATTACATAGCCTTATAGCACAGCAACCAAAGATGAGCTCCAACATATTCGCAAGAGACCCATAGAAGTGAAAAGGAACAGCCCAGCTCTGGACTAAAATGGTTGGGATTGATACGGAACACTGGGACAGCAGTTGGGGGAGAGCAATCGCATCAAGTCCAGGCAGTGGCACACAGAGGCACTCACTCGGGAGCTGCTCTGTAGTACACACAACTGTGCGTGCACTGCACAACACAGTATCATTTCTCTCCATTATCTTGAGGGCTTTAAGACTGCTTAGTTTCAAGTCATACATATTGCCTGCCTTCTCCTTTCCTCTGCACAAGAATGATGTAGAAATGCAGATTCAGGAATAAAGAATCCCCTAACTGGACACTACTATGAACCCAAACCCAAAACTAATACCTTGGATACGTGTCTGCTCAAATCCAGAAAGGTATCACTTTGCAGTCTTCCACTGCTGCCATGAATCAAGTTCAATATTAAAACCTTAATAGTTAGATCAAAACTAAGCTATTCAGATTCTGCTTATTTCTATTGTTCATCCATAACTTTTTAAAACAACAGCTTTATAGGTAACAAAGTTTAAGATATAGCTTCTACTCAGGATTCATACATCTCTCCAACATGGCAATAATTTAATATTTTTAAAGTGGCTTCATGTTGCTACTGTGACATTTGTTTTCATTTACTCTAACTAGATGCAGATGCTGCTCATCTGAGCATCATATTTTTACAGATAAATTTGCAGTGTAAAAACCAATTTGTAATCTGAAATGTATTAGGACTTTTCTTATTTGTAACATGAATGCAAAATGCTACCTGAGATGTATATGCTTTTATTATACACACCAATAAAACACCTTTGTGGGGGGTTTGGGTTGATTTAGGGGTTCTGGAGGGGTTTTAGGGTTTGGGGGTTTTATTAGTATTATTTATTTCTACAAGTTAAAAACCACATTTACTTTGTTTTGCTTTACTTGTAAGATGATTGGTAATTTATGCACAGAAAAAAAAGCTATTAAAATTACTGAGTGCTGTCTTGGGTGAATAACTCTTCTATTAGCCTGGGATCAATGCAAATTAATCCACTCAGTACCATGAAAAGGCTGCTTCTGCTCCTTACGTTGCATCAGAGTAGGAAAAGGTCTGATAAAGAACGGATGAATAGGCAGAACAAATAATTTGTCATACAACTTCCTTTTAGCTGCAGAGAGTAATTAATTTAGATAAATTACATCATGTCCTGCATTTTATATGAGAATTTCATTAAAGTAATGACGCTTTGATTAAGTTCCCCTCTAACATGGATTATCTGCAGGAGGAAATTGGCACTTTCATTCCCCTTTCCTCTTGAACATTCTCTAACAGTTCCTGGGTCTCACCAATTCATAGTCAGAGACCAAAGAAATGTCTGCTCTGCCTCCAAGCCTATGCAGTACCCACACCATTACTATTTACGCAGTACTCTACAGACAGCAGGGTACTCCCTTAACATCCTTGTAAGATTTATGCCTAAGAAACTTAGAAATTAAGACCTTTAATAATGTCCACAGTCACACAAGCATCCTATTCATAATGGTCAGTTTGGATATCACAGTTTCTCAACTTCGAACTCTTATGCAAAATTAAACTATTGCTAATTCAAAGCCTAAAATTATTTTTGGAACTACACCTTTAGAGTAGACGATGTACAATTTAAATAACAGCCCATTTATTTTCTCATTACTTCTCCATGGATTTCTGTGGTCAGTGATAGATTCCCTTAGTACGCAGACATAAACCTTGAGGTCAACCAATCTCTCTCTGCTTGCTATGAAGGCACTGTCACAGCAAGGTTACAAATGTATACAGCTTTATGAAACTAGAGTGAAAAACCATTCCAGTGATTTACTGCAAACCTAGTCAGAAGAAAGCCATTCAGTACATGCCACCTAAAATCATGAAGTCAGGTCATCAAATTACCATCTTAAATCCCAGAATGACATAGCAGCCAACATTATCCATAGCAAAAAGCCACCTGAAAGATGAAATTATGTATTTTCAGGTGGGACACCTAGCTGGGAGAGATATTAGAGTTCCATAGTAAGTATGTTGTCTGGGGAATAAGCAAAGCAGATATAGAATATCGCTTTAAAATCTGATACCTGGTAAATAGTTCAAGCTAGTTTTCCAAAGGTCTAAGTTAAGTTACCCTAGAGTCCCACAGGATATAAACCTTGCAAATTTACAGTAGCATTTTTTAATCAAGATTCATTGCCACAAGGGGTTCCGTTCATATTTGCTTTCCTTGCCTCCTGAAAGCAAAATTCACCTCCAGTCAGTAATGTCTAGAAATTACTTTCTTCACAATTCATTTCATCTTTCTAGCCCTTTATGTGACCCTCTTCTGACAAGAAAAAGGAAGGGTGCTTCAGCAAGTGCCAATCAGTGAACAGGTAAGTCACTAATGTTTTTTCTACATTGTGGAAATCAACATCTTCCAAGACAGTAGAAAAAGCACCAGATTATATGAAATAATTCAATATCGGAGTAAAAAGAAATGTTTTCAAATTAATTGGATCTGCAAATCTGGGTTGGGCTTTTGTCCTGGGTTCCGCAGTAGCAGTCATTCTTCTCGTTCTTAGTAGCTGGTGCAGCGTGGTGTTTTTCATTCTCAGCCTGAGAACAGCACTGATAACACCGATGTTTTTAGCTGCTGCTCAGTAATGTTTACCCTGACCAAGGACTTTCTGAGTCTCATGCTCTGGCAGGGAGAAAGGGAAGCCAGGAGGAAGCAGAGACAGGACACCTGACCCAAACTAGCCAAAGGGGTATTCCATACCACAGCACATCATGCCCAGTATATAAACTGGGGGCAGTTACGCAGAAGGGCCAGGTCGCTGCTCAGGTCAGGCTGGGTATCGGTCAGCAGGTGGTTAGTGGTTGTATGCTCTTCCCTTGTTACTTCCCTTATCATTGTTATTATTGGTGGTAGTAGTAGTGGTTTGTGTTATACCTTAGTTACTGGACTGTTCTTACCTCAACCAATGGGAGTTACATTCTTTTGATTCTCCTCCCCATCCCTCCGGGAGCAGCGAGAAGAAAGGGGGGAGTGAGCAAGTGGCTGTGTGGTTCTGGATTGCCAGCTGGGCTTACACCATGACAGTTCTTTTTTCCACCAGCAAAATGATAAAAGCCACATAAAAAAAAAGGAAAAAAAATCTAAGCTACAGCCTCATTAAGAAAGCTTTTAATCTCTCAGAAGGATAAAAAGGGTTATTCTTGTTCCCTAAATTTTAAAGGAAAAATGCATTTCAAATGGCCATGAACTGATCTATCAATCATTCCAATTTATTGTAGCTCCTGTTAAAAAACAACAGAACAGGACATCCAAAATTAGTTATTCCACCCACTTCTACTTAGCTTTATAATTGAATTTGCAAAGCCAGACATCCATCAGCTAAAAGACAGACCAGAAGGACACTTGGCCTTGAAGAAAACCCAGCCTTCACACATAAATTATTCTGAATTTTTTTCCTTTTTTTTTTTTTGGTGTATCTCAGTCAGATGAGTTAAGAAACAACAAGAAACCACCTTCTCCACTGCCGGGGGAGGAAAGGAAATAAGGGGGGACATGAAAAAACCCCACACAGATTTAACACATTTTATTTGCTTCAAGAATCGTAAGATGTAAGGTTCAAAATGGTCAATCTGTTCTTGCTGTAAAAATGAAGGACCTCAGCCATCTAGGTGTACCACAGTTGCAAGTCCCAGCAAAGGCTTGCTTGCCTCGTTTTATATGAAGGAAAATGGAAGAAGTTACACAAGTTTCTTGGCTTTTAAAAAGAACCTACAACTTTGATGTGTCTCAGAAATTCCAGCACCCTCTCTTCAGAATGGAGATTTCCAAATAAGACCACGCATATCAGTAGGAAGGAAGCAGTGGTACTTATAAAGTTCTACCTACTTTTATCTGAGCTAGCTGTTGCATTTTGTTCTCATACAAGTCACTCAACTCCATCCCTGGCAGTGTTCAAGGCCAGGTTGGATGAGGCCTTGGGTGATATGGTTTACTGCGAGGTGTCCCTGCCCATGGCAGGGGGGCTGGAACTTGATGATCTTAAGGTCCTTTCCAACCCTAACTATTCTATGATTCTAACTTACAGTACTAATTTAAAGCTTGATCAAAATACTAATTATTTTGGAGTTGCAACATTCCCTTATTAGCTTTACTCAACCACTAAGTGTTACAGAAAAAAATACTTCCCCCATCACTTAAAACAGACAACAAAGTCAAAGGCATTTATGGAAATAAGATTCTGCAGCATGTCCTCAAGCTCCTTGGACTCCTATGGGCTGATTCAGATGAGCACACGTGCCTATGTACACAGATAACAAAAGAATTTCACGTACATTTTTAAAAATACCAATGAGTAGAAACTCAAATATAAACATGGTATCAACTGAGATTCTTGGAGATCTAGAGGGTTACAACCAGAATTTGGACCCTAAAAAATATTCTGCCACCTAGCAAACTGAACTGATGTATGCATTTTGCCACTGTTTACTGGATCAACGGTTTCATGTCTAACTAACCCTAATTACACCTGCATTAAATCAGAATGAAGTATTGTCCCTAAGAAAATTATCTAGAGAAGCTTTGCTGTAGCTGTACCATGGAAAACATGTCAACTTTAAGTACTGCACTGTCCTACTGTATCCATTCTGCCCATGCTTGTTTGATTCTTTAAATGCAACAAAAATACTGTAACCTGAATGTTATACATGGCTTTTTTCTATTTTTTTCCTATACTGGTGTCACCATTCATATTCAGATATTTCCCTTGCATACAGTGACCTCATACATTATTTCATTTTGCATTGCAGAACGATTTCCATTAACATTAAACAAAAATGCTTCCTGTACTTTAATTTTTCTTTTTAAACCACAACATAACCCTGCTTTTATTATTGTGGTGGAAATTAACAATACTTGGAATAGTACTAGTACGTTTGAGAATCATCATTATGACACACGTCTGCTCCCTCAGGCAATAAAGTGGAGAAATATCACCTTCCCCTTAGACCAGTCTCAGAACAGAATTTAACATTAACTAAATGCCTGTATTATTCAGGGTTCATAATCAGCTTAGTAGCCCTGAAACTGATAACTTAGATCTACCAACTGCTACAGCATCCTTCCTACTAAAAGCATAAGGGGACACTATGTCTTCAAACATCCATCTTTCCTATTTATAGAGTGAATACAGTTCATCTTTGGAGGTTATCTTGGAATGCATCCAGAGGCCAGCTGTCAGAGGTGAAGACTTCCTCAGTGTACTCTGCTAAATTGCCAAGGAAAAAAATGGGTATATCTAATTCTTTATGCAGATCATTCATAGTACAAGTGGTCTCTGATGCCTTATCAGCAATGTTGTCAGAGATAAATTTTTAAAGAAATGTTTTAAATAGTTTAGGCTATTGCTTTATCTGTCATCACATTTTAAGAATAGAGATTAGGGGAAAAGTTGCTACTAAATACTGAAGACTGAATCCACCTATCAGTTAATACACTTGCCGTCTTCTCTAAAGATAGACAGTGGCTGACCAGACAGGTCCAAAGTGAGAGTTTACAATATTATTCCTTTGTGCATAAACAACTGTTGGAGCCCAAAATCACTATACTTAGCCTCTATTAATTAAGGTAAAACATAAAACCTTAGGTTGGGTGTGTCAAGTTCCTTCAGCTCTTTCCTTTCTTCAGGAAAAAAAAGTCTTAACATTTTCCAGACAAGGTTACAGTATCACAGTATGTTAGAGATTGGAAGGGACCTCAAAAGATCATCTAGTCCAATCCCCCTGCCGGAGCAGAAACACCTAGATAAGGTTACACAGGAACGTGTCCAGGCGGGTTTTGAATGTCTACAGAGAAGAAGACTCCACAACCCCCCTGGGCAGCCTGTTCCAGTGTTCTGTCACCCTCACTGAGAAGAAGTTTCTTCTCAAGTTTAAGTGGAACCTCTTGTGTTCCAGTTTGCACCCATTGCCCCTTGTCCTATCATTGTTTGCCACTGAGAAGAGCCTGGCTCCATCCTCGTGACACTCCCCCTTTATATATTTATATGCGCTAATAAGGTCACCCCTCAATCTCCTCTTCTCCAAACTATAGAGACCCAGCTCCCTCAGTCTTTCCTCATAAGGGAGATGCTCCACTCCCTTAATCATCTTAGTTGCCCTGCACTGGACTCTTTCCAGCAGGTCCCTGTCCTTCTTAAACTGAGGGGCCCAGAACTGGACATAATATTCCAGATGAGGTCTCACCAGGGCTGAGTAGAGGGGAAGGAGGACCTCTCTCGACCTACTAACCACCCCCCTTCTACAAGAGTAACTCCATTCATCGTTAGTTTTCAGTCCACGCAGTCAAACAATGTTACATCATCCAACTGTTCCCACTGAAAGTCCACACACTCTGCACCACTCCCCTGGACTGCACAACACCCCCACTCTAGAAAACACATGCACCAGGTACATCTGAGTCTTCAAGTGGGACAGTGACTATGAACAGCAGGAGCACAGAGCATGCTGAGGAGACAGATGATGTAGAAAGAGGAGCCTGTCCTGCTCCACCAGACACGGTTGCAGATTTCCCCTCTAACCCTGGGGGATTGACAGAGCACAACCAGCTGCATTTTGAATCCTCCAAAGATTTGAGTACAACCACTAACTGCAGTTCTCTGGGCACTGGCTGGTCATAGCAGACCTCTTGGATCTACCTACACAAACTGATTCAATCTAACCAGTCTTTTGTTGTTTGCCTATCAGTGCTACACATTGAAGCATCCCCATGACAAGCTTTTGTCAAACCTAGTATTGCTATACAATGTGACATTACTGCAGCAGTAGTAACAGTACAGGCTTGAATATTTAACTACAAATGCCGAAGCACAAAAATATTTTCACCTTGCCCTCACTATACCCCCACTCTGCTCCTGCAGAAATGGTAGTAGAAGGAATATCCCTAGGTGTCTTTTTCCTTAGAATAAGTGTTATGAGCTGGTCCGTCTGTACAGCTGCGCCAGAACCGTTTAACCGGAACCTGCAGCATCTCTACTTTCTTGTCCCAACAACCTCCAGGGAAGAGACTAACTATTTGCTCAGTCACATCAAATACCACAGTGTATTTGTGGCTTGCTCAGAGGGCTGCTGGGCCTTTAATTGCTGCCAGTCAAGTCATTTTGACAATTTATAAAAGACCTGATAACTTAAAAAACACTATTATGTAAACCCCAAAAGCTATTTCCTACACATTTTGAAGAGAAATAAAAGCCTAATTATGAGGGGAAAACCCTAGAAGATAGATGTTTAGGTTTGGTTAAACTTATCACAAAATTAATAATTTTAATAATTAACAAAATTAATTAAGAGTCTACTCATTTTCACCTGCATTGTTTTGGACATGAAAAAACATAATGATAATTTTCAGCAATCAGGAATGTTTTTTAGTTTCCCTATATTTTGCCAATGCTTCCCAAAAGATGCAAGATTCCGGATTATATTTTCCCCAAAAATGCCACTTTTTGGATCAGATGTTTCATGACTTCTTTTTGATGACTGTACAGAATAGGAATATTAAAGACCATGCAAGGGGGATAATACTGCTTAGAAATAGGAGATAAGGTGCATTGCTTACTTTCTCTCAACTAACAAACAGCAACAATTTGAACCTTCTAACAGTCTGCTGTTCAATATGTTATTTTTTAACAAAACAGGTATAAAATTAATCAACAAAGAGTCCCCAGATCATCTACCCTGCATACACTTCTAGTTATAAAAAGCCTCAGTGTGCCTTCCAGCACCTTGCAGTAAACACGAGGCATCTGCCAAAAGGTGCAACTCCAACACCCCACAGCAGGCACTACAGGAAGGGCATCGCCAGGGTCAAGGACCTTGAGACAGCAAAACTTCTTCAGGCAAGCTCTCAAAGTGGCCTCCCTTCCATGCCACAGAGAAATATAAAAAGCATCCACAACTACATAAAAATTGAAAAGAAATAGTTTCTTAGCCTCAGCATACACTTTGCAGTGAACTTACAACTGGAGCCCAAAAATTTGCCCACAGTCACACACAGCGCATGAGGAAGAAGTTCTTCAAGTCCTATAAATAGCTTTGCCGCAAGCCTAACCTTTCCTTCAGTCTCCTATTTTTTCCTCCTTTTAGTCACTGAGACATGATCTTAACTTCAGTTCAGACTTACTCATTTTCTTGCCTTAAGTATTTTAAAGTTTGTAGTTAAGGCTGCATTCAGATGGTTATATATCACTTAAAGTATTCTAATAGATCTGGACAAAAAACAATCTAACAGAGGAACAGAATAAGATGGTACAGACATTACAGATTGTTCCATAGAACCGTCTAAAAAAGTGAAAATACAGGAACTAAAACACAGAAGGAAGGCTATAGCACCTCAGGGGGGTTTGCCATGCAAAATTATGATAAACTGCTACAACAAAGCCTTCCACAAAATTTCTTAATTGCTTCTAATATTGGCAGCTGCCTAACCAGCAACATAACTTCAACCCATTTTATTTGATGCTGTATGAAAACACAGCAATACAGAAGAACTGAAATAGGGTAATATGATCTACAGAATTCTGAAAGAGCTGTTTGTAATGAGCAATACAGGAAAAAAGAACCTCAGATTGCAATGCATGTGGAAAAGCTGATAAATGGATATTAGCTCCCAGCAAACAGTCAACACCTTCACAAGACAGGAGTGATAACACAATGGGGACAAGTCAAATGGGTCCACAAGGGAAGCTGCATCCTTACTAAATTGCCATGGCTCCAAGCGTTAGTCACGTCCATCAAAAGTGACCAACCCAAAGGTCAGCCACACATGTCAAATACAGATAGTACTATGCAGCTTACATTCAGGCTAAGCAGAACAGTGCAACTAGACAGACCTTAAGTCTGATGAAGCATTTAGAAACTATCAAAAAAGCAAAGGTGAATTCTTCCAAAAGCTCAGCTGCAGGAGTATCATCTCTATATATAATTTATTAGTATTTATAAGTATTTATAAAGAATTTATAAGTAATTCACTTTAGTAAATTGTTTACTGCTTATCAGCTCCAAATGAAGCTATTTTCTACATCTAAGACAACACAGACTCAGTGTCTCAGAAATCCAGAACATGTGGGAGGAAGTAGAGATGTGGGGTTTTTTTAATAGACATACTTAAGTCTTATTCCTTACAACACCTCTGAAAAATCTGGCAGCAACGTTTAGTAAACCCACTGCTTTCCCAATAATGATGGTTAAAACAAAAAAACAAACCAACACAAAAAAACCTACCTCATCTACTGTCATTTTTTCTCTTAGTGACCCAGAGTGCCTGAGCCCTTCTGAAGTATTTTATAAGAACAGATTGCATAAATGAGCCATAATGGCTTTCATTAACCATCATTACAGCCACATTCCAGCACTTACTAGATCAGATGGCTTTTTAAAATTATGGAAATAACACAAGTCAACTAAAAGGCAGACACCTTCCTGAGAGCTGCCGTGCTTAGGCTTTATCACTGCGAATCAAAACATGTTTTTAAAAAACCATTTACCACATCCATTTATATTGTAAAGAAAACTGATACCCAATTAAATGAAGTTCTGATTTAAGCACAAATATGACAAATAACATTAACCAGAAATAATATATAGCTCCAGCAAGTTTTTTTCCATAGCTGCTGAAGCTTTAAAGTTGCTTCAAACAAGCAAGACCTGTTTGCACACCCTCTTCCAACTTTCTCAGTAGTCACTCTGACTATTCCCAGTAGCTATCAGTTTGGCTTTCTGATCTCTAATAAAGACCAGTCTTAAACCCATTTGCCCTTTTAATCCAGAGCCACATTATGTGTCTGCAGAAAGACTCATGATTCTAATGGTGAGGGAAGTTATATTCGCCTCTTCTCCATGAGAGGGCAAATAAAGCAAAAGGCACCCTGGCTTCATTCACTTGAAAGTCTGGATTTATTAGAAAGAAAAAAAGACAGAGCAGATCCTTGTCTCACCAGGTCAGTAAGTAAAGTTTTCAGGTCAACTGTTTCTTTACCTCAAAAATTCATTCTTTATTTTCCTGTAGTGTGGGCAGTTTCATTTACAGGTGATGGGTACTGAGCAAAAATGAAAGCTCACATCTGAAAGCAGCAATTTGCATTAGAGGGAAAAAACCTCTGCATTCTAGCCTACCATAAGTAAGACAGAACAGTGCTACAGCAGTGTTTAGACAGAGGAAACTATCCTTCAGTCCGCAAAGAAACCCTTTTTCATGAGAAAAGCAAGTGCCATAGCATCACTCCAGCAATGCAAGACAGAATATAGCCCTTGACCTGCCAATGTGTTCAGTATACTTAAGAAATTCATAATTCACATATCCACCCATGCTTTAGGGCTGCTTTTAAGAAAGGGAATTCAATTTCCTAATTTTTTATACTACCTATGACCTTCCAGATCCAGCAAAAGGCTTACAAATCCCAATCAAAGGCAAGCATACTCATTAGTCCTCCTGTATGATCCTCAAATGCCCAAAACTGTCCCTAACTGAACAGTTCCAACTGACATGTAGTTAGGATTTAGATGAAAGGATCACTGCCAAGTCCTCTCAGAAGCTTTACTATATAAAGACACATGAAGGAAAAAAGGCAATGATTACCCCTTGGATGCCTCACTAAGACACTACAGAATTTACTGTCATTGAAATACAGTGCAGCTGGAAGTGATGCCCAGCTCTCTATAAAATGAATCTATGGTCTAAGCAATCAACCAGTATGTGGAACTCAAATTAGCTCTTTCCTTCATCTACGAAGTTCAAGCTGCTATTTGCTGGATAGACACCAGAGTTACCAACTTTACAACAGTTCCTAGAAGGGCAATTTTAATTTCCAGTCCATGGACAGCTACCAAAATTTGCTTATTTCATTGTTCTTTGACCTAGACCACATAATTTTCCTTTAGCTTGAATATACCATGGCTCCTTGCATGACTGCAAAAGAAATATAAAATGCAGTTCCATAGTTAAAAACAAACCAAAAACCAAACACTATTTGGTAAAGAACAGCTATGAAGAAAAACTCAGTTAAGAACCATTTCAGCTGTAAGTTGCTTAGCATAACATAAATTGACTGCTGTGGCACACAAGGTAAAGACTGACTTCATATCTCAACACTTTCTTTTACTTGTTTCCTACGAGGGGAAAACCAAATTCATACAGACAAGATTACAGAACTGGTCTTCTAGGAAAGCAAGTTCCTTAGCAGGTTTATTTGGACTTGCCTGTCGAGCCCTCCTCCAGAACATAGTTTATCCCAGAAGTTCTGCTGCAGAAGAACAAGATTAAGAATGTCAAGCTTCACTAACTCTTTAATGAAAAATTACCTAAGTTGAGCTTGTTAGATCTTTTTCCCTTCAACTGAGCTGTGCATTGGGATAATTCATTGCACAGCTTCCAAAAAAGCTTTTAGTCAGCAGCACTTCTGTCTGCCTTAGGGTAAGAAAAGTCTTCTGCCTTTATCTCCCATGGAGCTTTAAAACTGGGTGTGATTTCTCTTCATGTGGAGAGCTGCCATCCAACCTTCACTAAATGTTAGATTAGGGTTAGATCTGGATCTGTGGCTAGTTGAGGAAAAAAAAAAAACAGAACACAAGAATCAATCACATCAGCCTGAGGGAAATTCTAAACAATAATACTACTGCATCTTGCAGCTTTCCTTCCTCCCTTCTAGTGAGCCAGCCTGACTCACAGTTCAGTACTGCAGATCTGTGTTATAACATCAGTTCTTTTCATACTCTCACTCAAGGGGTTATCTGTAAGTTTAAAACAAAGTGACCATAGGTTATCACTTTGTGTTGCTCTAATGAATGAAATGAGAGATGCACCCTAGTACATCTCCATAACAATCCATCTTACAGAACTGGTCCTCTCTTCCCCTCTCAAAGGGAGTGAGATTTGTGTGACTGGGCAAAGGGAAGCCCAGGGAGCTGATCGGTTGAAAACTAATCCCTAGTGATGAAACTGAAAGTCTTGGTCTCAATGAGCTAAGCCAGCTCACCGAAGGGCCATGTGCATGTCAAAGCCAACAAGAACATCTGGCAGGGAAAGTGGACCTGCAACCACACAAAACTGGCTAAAAGCACTGCAGGTCCATATTATCAGATTCCCTTTACTTTGCCTAGCTCAACTAAAGTGATTGGCTTATTAGATGATGACTTCATCCCAGAATTACATCCCCATTTTGTCTCAAAATAAAGTCATGCCCATGTTTATGCCATTCAGGTTTTAACGTTCTTTAAGTGAATACTGATATGAGAGCAGGGCTGGGGATATTTTACTGTATGAATTACACTGAGAGAGGACTGCTTTTCTTGATCTGAGCTCTGAACTCACTCATTTCCCTGCAGCCACATAAATTGCATTCCCTGTACTGAAGTGAAAGAGAGTTACTGTTCTGCAGCTTCCAGTCCAGGTTTTCTCTCTCCAGCTTCTCTGGTGTATTTGAGTCTTCTGCTGAAATATGCAGCATGAAGCAAACATGCACCTTGCAGAGCATGAATTTAAAATACACATTTGGGTGGGGGGGTCTTGAGCCTCCTACACCCATCCTCACTGGAAGTGACTGGGAAAGAAAAAAGACAGCCACAGGTACCAGGTTTTGATTTTAAGACTTCACTGAATCTAAATCATAGTTGTTACGATTTTAATACTAGTGTAACACTTCACTACCAAAAAAGGAAATGACTTATATAAACTTCAGTAGTTCAGAAAAGCCAAAGTCTATTTTATAATAAAATAATATAGGCAGGAAGATACTTGTGCATAGAGCTTCATCTAGAAAATTGTTTTGCAAATTGTACCCTGAATTCCAGCCCTTTACTGTTTCAGGTGCTGATGATAAAGGTTGGAAGATGAATAATCATAAAAGCACAGAAGAATTGGGATGGCCCACTTCCTCCTCAAACATCCTCCTATGGATCTATTGGCAGAACTGGTGAAGGGAGTTGCTTGCACTGTGCCAAACTGGTTTCCAAAATTCTTGAACATCAGGGTCATGCTCTATGACAGAAGAAAGTTAAAACTTCTTCAGTGATCCCACCCGAGCCCTGAACACCCCTTGGAGGAGGGAGTTAGGTGCTCGGGCAGGAAAAGAGCATCACTGTTGCGGCTTTTGCTTTCTTGTGCTTGCTCATGCTGCTGCACAGCTACTGCCTCGCTCCCTCGCGAGCTAACTGCTGCACCAAGTCCTGAGGATTAAGAAGTTGTCAGGAAAGCAAGTCTTGAAAACTTAAGTAAAAACCAAACTTCTCGTTTCATCTGCTGCCATCCCCTGACTCTTCCCCCAACCCACACATTCCCAGCCACAGTTTGGACGGGTTAGGAGCTGCTTCTCCAGTACAGCGCAAGATTGCCACCTGCAGGCCCAGGGAGCCAGAACGGCTCCGCTCGGACAACAGCCGAAGCAGAAGGCTGTGTTTTCCCTACAAAATCAGGCCTTTTTTTCTTTTCTTCTCAATACTTGGACTCAGAATATGAACACACAGTTTGCAAGCAGAGTAAAAGTTAAGGGCTATGTGCCGTGGCAGATTGAGTAAACATGATAAAAGATTATCACTACTGTAGTGATAGGATCAGGGGTAACGGGTTAAAACTTAAACAGGGGAAGTTTAGATTGGATATAAGAAGGAAATTCTTTCCTGTTAGGGTGGTGAGGCACTGGAATGGGTTGCCCAGGGAGGTTGTGAATGCTCCATCCCTGGCAGTGTTCAAGGCCAGGTTGGACAAAGCCTTGGGTGATATGGTTTAGAGTGAGGTGTCCCTGCCCATGGCAGGGGGTTGGAACTTGATGATCTTAAGGTCCTTTGCAACCCTAACTATTCTATGATTATTACATTTTCAGTAAATTCTTCTACATATTCACACCCCAGTTCTTATAATTTTCTTATAGCTCCAGCAGATTGTGATATGCTCTTGCCTTTTGTTTTTTCTATAGCTTTACTTTCCCTGTTCAGATTTTGGTATTAAATCAAAACCTAAGAACATATCCACCAGGACTCTCATACACAGCAGACAAGAAAATCATAGAATTGACTGGGCCCACACTGACTTTCAGAAAGAAAAGAGGTTTTTTTATTACTACTTTTATCTTGACTGATACTGAAATGATTTCTACAAGAAACTACCGGCATGCCTACCTGTACAGACAAAACCCTGTATCCCAGTGCACCCACAGTGAATACCAATTCCACATACTTTTGAGAAGGGGAGAAAAAAGCACCAGAGATTTGCTTCATATATTCTGTTTGCTTCAAGTGGAGATAAGTTTGGCAAAATCTTTTTACTGTTACACTTTCATCAGTAAGAAGCTGTAGAGAAATTTGGCAAATAGATAATCAGTATGCAATTTAGTAGGAAGCATGTAGGAATGAAAATGGACAATTCTATACATCGTACATAAGCAATGGTCAGATACGGAACACTTTTCTGCTTCAGGGACCAAGCAAACTGGAGAAAAAGCCCTTGGCAGGGGCAATTCTAATTCTTAAGACAAAGAGCTACAGTAAGTTGTGGCTTGGAGCATATACTTGTGCTCAGAAAAACAAACATTACAAAGATACCAACATTCCCTATAAACCAAGCACCACAAACGCTCGATTTATAAAACTAAGCTAGCTTCATTTAACAGGATTCAACCATACAAACGTAAGCAAATACAATGGTAAGGCATCAAGCAGTTTCAAACTCAGTCTGAAGCAAAACCAAATCAACACCTGGTGTTTCTAGATTGACAATAGTGCAGAGACTTTCTGGAGAACTGCAGATTCTGTATTTCTCCTCTTTACAAAGAAAGAGGATAATTACTTGATCTTAAGGTCCTTTCAAATTGTAACTATTCTAAAGATCAATCAACTCACAAAAACTTACTTAGCTTCCTCATTAAAAATCCAGAAGCTTGGCAAATAAATGAAACCATCTTGATAAGAAACCATGCACTACAGTATGTACATTCAAAGTGGAATGTCCACATGCTATGTAAGTGACTTCAGCAAACAGAGCTTTTTTAAAAGCTAAGGATGGCTAAATCTTATCATGCTGAAAAGAATTTCTAGTCACTATCACATGGCAACAATTCACCAAGCACATTACACCACTTCTACTGAAGTCAAGAAGTATGGGACAAAGCAACAATTTACTGGGTCTCCTTTCTAGTTCCTTTCTCACTCTTTTTTTTTTTCCAATTTCCAAACAGCCATTAGAGATTTCAGTAGTTTACCTGAAATACTGAAATCATCCTGCTGGATTTGGTCAGCAGACAGTCAAGCACCACAGACCAGTGATCAAAGTGCAAGGCAGTCAATGAGATTTTAACAGAACAGTGCAACATCAAGTCTATTTCAGCATATGTTTGAAGCAGTTTTGATTAATCCATTTAAAGGATCAAAAGCTGCAAATTCAGTTTGGGGGGGGGGAATTTGCACTGGTTTAGTTTGGTGAACTTAAACTGGGGCAAGTTTTTTCTGAATACACTGACCCACCTGCTAATGGCTAGTGTTAAAGTGGTCAAAAGCTCAGTGAAGATTCAATGAATCTCCTCCTATGTTACATTTATCATGATAGCTTACTTATTTTCAGAGAAACAAACACTAACAAGAATATGAAAGAGACAGGACTTGCTGAACATATAAAGCTTCAGTTGAAATAAATGGTGATGCTGAGCCGTTTTCAAGATCATATGCAAAACCCATGGTTTGTCTAGAAAAACATACAGGAAGATTTATCTTGGAAAGGAATAGGAAAAGGAGTCTCACCAGCTGAATAACAGCCTTTCTTACAGCAGAAAGCCATGAACTGAGCAGGGACAGTATCAAGAGAAATCACCAACATGAATGCAAGCTGCAAGTGAGGTCTGTATTATTGTCAACCATTGTTTATTTCTGGCTGAAAGAAAACTTTTACTTATTCCTTTCCTTCCCCAGCCATCATTTACAGCCCAAAGCAGAAAACATGGACAATAATCAGATGCACCAAGTAAAAATAAAGTGAAAAGAGAAATTGCTACTAGCAGTTGCAAGCTGAGATCCAGAACAAATTGTTAGCAGACAAGCTCGATGTGAGTCAGACACACAAATAATGGAATGAAGTAGCAGTGGGCAGAAAACCCATTCCACAGACATAATAGCAGATGGACCAAACTTCTGATAGCATAGAGCCTTGAAACTGGAAAAGCCATGATACTTTGTTTGACTTCCAAGTAGAGATACATGGCCTTTTTTTTTTGTTTGTGGTCCTGAGAGGTGGCATGATGCTCAGAGGATCGAGAAAACTACAAAAGGCAAGAAACATTTTCCGTGGGTTTTTTTGACTCAAAAGGAAAAATAATGGAAGATTTCTGAACCACAGTCCCTATGACTTGAGCAAGTTCATCCTTCTTCCAGATGCAAGGTAAAAACTCCTTATTAAAAACAATGGCAATCAAGTTACCTTATGACGAGAAAGGAAGCAAACATTAGCAATGTGCTTTCTAGTAAAGAGAACAAAATATGCAAGAGTCTGCAAGTAGGCTGGACTGAAAATACTTCTGCTGACTCCCAAGTATTACCTGGGATGAGGCTTTCCTTGCACTCATCACAAATAGATGATTCTGTCTAAGTTCAAAGGGAATACATTCTCCAGATCATTTGTGACTATCTAATAGAAAATTTCATGTGTATATCAGCTGTAGTCTTCTAGCACAGCCTCTAGCACAGCTATCAATCTTTGAAGCTTCATCTTCTAAACTAGAGCTAACAAGCTCTAATGAACCATTGAAATCTGTGGTTAATGTTTAAACATTACAGCAACTTAAACCATCCTTTTATTTCCTGGTGTTCATCAGAAGTCATCTGTATAAAATATCCAGGAAGGTTAGAAGCACAGGATGAGACACAGACTATATAATAATTAATACTCAGACAGAAGCACCACCTTCAATCAGTACTCCTTTCACACTAGGCAATACTCAAATATTTTCTGTAAATCCATTTTACATAATAATGCATAAGCAGCAAATTCATTTCTTCTACTTCCCTCCTCTTTTCAGGAAGGTAGAAAAACATCTTCCTCCCTTTCCCCCCTCCCCCCCCCCAACTGCCACACTGCTCTATTTTCTATTTCTAGTTTTCATTTAGAATGTCAAGGACCTCTACTCTGTTTTCAAGAGCCATAGCTGGAAATAATGGGCAGGGATCAAGGGCTACAATAGTTAGTTACAGCTGGTAAAGCATTTCCATGAACACTGAATCTGTAAGAGGCCTGTGTTGCCTTATTCACAAAGGGTGCATGACACAAATTTATGAACTTTGCAGTCCCAAGAGATGTCATCCACATCTCCTTGAGAGTTGCTTTCATTTTCCCCTCAGCATTAGCTTGCTCAGCCTCCCTCTTTTCCTATGACCATCTGCTCCCTGTGTCTCAGGGTGCACAGTACAGGGGAGACAAACCAAGAAATCAAATCACCCTTTCCTCCCAGGTACTCAGGTGCTCTTCCTCTTCACACCCAAGGCCTCTGATTACCACCAGTGTTCTTGAAATGTATTGATATACCTGCTCAGCTCAAGTTTCCCAGGAATAAATATTTCATAAAAGTATTGCTATCAAAAATTTCACATCCACATCCCAATGAGACCAAGAAAAGCAACTAAGGAAATACTATATCCAATCAGTAAAACCACTGTAAAGTGTTACTTCTATCGCGTTACAGGTTTGAACAAGAGGTAACGGATTAAAACTTAAACAGGGGAAGTTTAGATTGGATATAAGGAAGAAGTTCTTTACTGTAGAGGTGGTGAGGCACTGGAATGAGTTGTCCAAGGAAGCTGTGAATGCTCCATCCGTGGCGGTGTTCAAGGCCAGGTTGGACAGAGCCTTGGGTGAGATGGTTTAGTGTGAGGTGCTCCTGCCCACGGCAGGGGGGCTGGAACATGATGACATTAAGGTCCTTTCCAATCCTAATTATTCTATGATTCTATGAACAAAGAGCAGCCTATGATTTGTCATACTCTAGGAGGCCACATTTTATATGTAATGTTTATGTATTAATATGTAATATTTAGTACAATCCACCACTGTTATTACATGACATAACAATACTAATGATCATGTAAATCACCACGTATAACAACCGATTATGTAGCTATCCAGGCCTTTTGGGGAAGATTTTAATTAGACTCCAGAAATCCCACCAACCATTCATAATTTTGGAATTTAAAAGATACAGTGAATACATTATGTCAACTTACACAACACCACCTCCGAGGCCATACTCCAAGTTGTGGAGTTGCATGAGGTTGTCTTGCTTTGGTTTTCAGTTTTTAAGAGCAAGCGAAGGACTCAAGAAAGGAAAACCAGAACATTCAGAAACAGTGAAGCAATGCCTGGATACCCAGAGTATATTTCATGCTAAGTTCTATTCGATAGATCTGTAGTGTGATATACGGCTAATCACCTTGATATTGAACATCAGGACCAAAGTATTAAGAGATAAGAACATGTACTGGCCCTGCAGTGTGGAAGTAAGGCAGAAATTTGCCCACTAGAGATTATAAGAAATTATACTGATGTCTATTTTTCACATGCTTCACAAAACGAATCAGAACATTATTGTTTTGAAGGAGCTGACTGAACTGCCAGGGTTTTCTTCTTATTACTCACACACAGCGAGACTAGCTGCAGGCCCATAGGGACTGACATTCAAATCAGTACAGAAGGTATCAGATGGCATCATGTGTTCCCTTCGTAACAATTTCCAGAGTTGGCAGGAGACAAGCGAGTGAGTATGCCATCCTGTCCTTTTAATTGGGAAAAGAACGTGTTAGGTGAGCACCACAGGTAATGCCAAGCAGAAAGCAAAGGGAATGCATTAATACCAGCCAAAACCCGTCAACCAATCCTTGTTGGAAGGGACCCACAAGATTATCAAATCCATCTCCCTGCTCCTCACAGGACTACCTAAAAATCAAATCATATAACTAAAAGCATGGTCACCTTGAACTCTGAGACTTAGTGTCGTAACTACTTTGCTGTGGAGCCTTTTCCGGTGACACACCACCCTCTCATTGAGAAGCCTTTTCCTAATGTCCAATCTGAACGTCCTCTGACCAGCTCCATTCCGCTTCCACATGTCCTCTCTGATCACCAGAAGGAGGAAATAAGCAGCTGCCTCTTTGCTGCCTCCCCTTTCGGTAATTGTACACTGCAACAAAGTCACCCTTCAGCCTTCTCTTCTCCAAGCTGAACAAACCAAGTGACCTCAGCCCCCAAGTCTTGCTCTCAAGCTATTTCACCATCTTGCAGACCCTCTAATAGTTTGATATCCTTAGAATCACAGAAGAGAATCATAGAATAGTTAGGGTTGGAAAGGACCTTAAGATCATCCAGTTCCAACCCCCCTGCCATGGGCAAGGGCACCTCCCACTAAACCATGTCACCCTTCTTATACTGTGATGCCCAAAACTACACACAGTACCTAAGGTGGTGCTACACCAGTGCAGTGCAGAGTGAGATAATCCACACGTTGTAACAATACTACATTATAATAATACTAGGTTACTTCTGCCTTCTTACAGAGAAGCATTCTGTCTTCCAGACACATCAACTTTCACTGCATAAAAAAAGAAAAAAGGTATTATGTAAAAATCCAACAAAAAAGCTATACTGTAACAACAGCAACATCTTTTAGACCACCCGCAGAATTTGAAACAAGGCCCAAAAGGCACAGATGCCTCCCTAAAATTATATTCAACCAAAACTTTTGCTCATTATGTCAGGTTTGCTTATAACAAATGCTTTCTGGCACTGCAGGCTGAGAAATCCAAATTAAGTTAACTAGTTCTGAGTCAAACTGACCTCAGCTGCATAGCTGGCACTACAGAGTAATCCTGGCTGCACAAACAAGCTACTCTCAAGTATCAAAGTCTACTACACCTTCAAAGAAAGGGGATCTTGTCAGCAAGATTCATTCTATGCCAGAGAACAGGTGATAGACATCATGAGAACATTCATTTTGCTGCAGCATGTTTTCTTGCAACGATTCTTCCTGCTCTCTCAGATTCTTTTAATCTGAATACCATGACAATCTTGTAACCTTGTACTCACAAAGATCCTTTCTACAATATCAGCATTTCTATTTAATGTATTTTTAATGCAGAGTATAATATGAAATCATTTGGGAAAGCTATGCGCAGCTTTAATCTTTTCTGTGAATAATTAGAAACTTGGCAACAAAGGACATTTACTCTCTCTGGATTGACATGTATTCCAGTGTCAAGACATCTGCATCTTCACCAAGGAGATCAGTAATACTCCATTCATTGCATTTCTGTTTTGGCAAGCTAAAAAGGAAAGTAAAGTTTCAAGGAAGAATCCAGGCCCAGTTTTCTTGCAATCATGCTCATTTACCAGTGTAGTACAGCAGATTTGTCTTCTTGAGATGAAACACCCCTGTCATCCAACTACAGTAATAATTCTGACATGGAGACAGAGCCAGAAACAGCTACCAGGTGCCCAAGTTCAGTTTATGGAAAGCATTCCTAAAACTGTTGTTGATTTTAGGTCAGCATACAGGCAACTGCTATTCTGCAAACAACAGCTACCATCCTCAGCCATGACCAAGCCACAGCTTGGTACAGCTTTCAGTGCACACTGCACACTTCTGGCATCTTTGAAGACTACAGACTACACTGCTGGTTTTGACATCCACAAGGCCCATCCTAGATACCTAGCATTTTCTTGCCTCTACACAACTATCTGTTAGGGGTGCAACAAAGAATCACCACCTTCTACAGGGAGATGTATTCCATGTCCTGCCTGCCTTCTTTTTCAAGCTGTTTACAGGTGACCTTTGTTTGGACATAATCCAATTGTGATGCCTCCATCATTATGCTGTGAATTTGGTATTTAGAAAAGCCTAGAACTGTCACTGAAGGTAACAGAGTTGAGGCAGAACAGAAGGAGAATCCCAAGTTACACAAAACTATACAGTTGCATTGAGTCAAAGCTGAAAAACCCATAGGCTCCTGATTTTGCATTCAGTTCATTAAGTGTCCCTAGATGTGCATATGGAATGAAAGCAGCTGATGTGCCCAACTTGGAACTCTCACCTTCACCTGATTAACAGCCCTTATATGCTTATTACCTTTTAAATCTGGGGAAATACTTCGTATCAAAGCTACGATCTGACAAAACTTAATCCCATGTATCCCTTCAACTCCTCTGTATGCAAGACATACCGGTGCACTGTAACAGAAATGCTATTTACTGTTTGCTCAAGGCACTAATTAATTCATTAGATTAACTGAAGGGGAAAATTCAAGCAGGAAAAACTGAAGGGGGAAGAAAAAAAAAAAAAAGAAAAAAAAAAAAAGGTAATTTAAGTATTGTTCCAGCTCACTCATCAACTGAAACAGAGAAGCTCTTCCACAGCTGACAGTGACAGTACAGGACAGCTCGAATGAATCTGAAGAAAACAGTAACTGGCCTTGAATTACTAAAATGGTGACTATCAAGGCAAATAAAACCTTACTCTCCATTTTACAATAAGGCCAAATTAACTTGTCATTTCTTGGTTGGGGGTGGCCTGCAGCAATCTAAATATATAAAAAAAGGCAGAAAAACACCTAAGGATTGAATTTCTCCTTTGCTAGTCCTTGCAAGTCAATTGAAAGACACTTGCCTAGGCTTGTGTTTGATAGAGGGAAAAGTGGAAAGGAAATTAGACACTAATAGGAAGAAATAAATAGCTCTTCTCTAATAAGATGTGGAACAGTAACCACAGTAGAGGAACAACAAATGTTTTCTCACATTTGTCTGTACCATTAAATAACTTCAGCTAAAGTGAATCTGTAAGCAGAGCGGCTGACCCTCACTGACTGAGGAGCTTGCCTCACTCTCACACATGCATAACAGCTTCCTATCACAATGAAAAATAAAGAGGGGCTGGAATTTGGGAGTTCACAAGAGCATGGAGCTTGGATTGAATAAGAAATCTGTGCCTCTTGCTGTGGATGCCTTATACCCTGCTCTTCACTTAAAGAGAATTCTTCATTTTCTTGCAGTAACAATAAGTTACATTTTCAAGTTTTGGCTGAGAAAATTGCATGAACCACAGTTAACAGATGAACCACATATTAAACATGGAATTAGTGTGTTTAGTGCAAACAATGAATCCAAGCTCCTTTTAAGCTTATGAACAAAAAGGACCAATGGAATTCAAGTGAAGTCTCTGGAGGTTCTCCAACCAATTCAGAATTTAACACCTCTCATCTTTAATAGATTTTATATAGTATTCTTTGAGAAATTCAAAATTGCTACTCTGCAGATAAATCCCATCCTGTAGAAAATATCCTTGTCCTGGAAAGCATCAGTCTTGACAGACTGTTGCAAAGGCCAGGCCTGAAAATACTCAGTTTAGTATTTTGAGAGTTTTCTCTTTCCTGGAGAAAATAACTAGAGAACCAGTATTGCATAAACAAAAGTTATCCCCTGATGTCAATAGCATCAGGTTCCAGTCACACAGCCACAGAAAGAAAGTAATGAAACATTTGTTCTTTTGGCTGGTCTGGGGCAGGGGATGGTGGTAGAGTTTGACTGATTTATTATTTTCAGTTTGGTTTGTTTTGTTTCAGAATTTGATAAAACCCAATTAAAGCAGTTCCCATGGCAAGGCTTCTGAATATCAGGCATCACTTATCCACACAAAGAAAACAAAAAGAAAAAAACAAGTAATTTTTTTTTCTTATCTTTATGCAAGATTGGTAAGAAATTATTTTTTTTTCTCCCATACTAGCCTGCAGGAATACTAAAGACATAAATTCAATAAATTGGGAATATTTTGTACCATGTATATTTTAAGCGATTTCTATGCTTATGATGTACAGCTATATAAAGGAGACTGTAGTGAGGTGGGGATTGGTCTCGTCTCCCAAGTAACAAGTAACAGAATAAAAGGAAATGGGCTCAAGCTGCTCCAGGAGAGGTTTGGGTTGTATATTAGGAAAGGTTTCTTCACTGAGAGGGTGGTCAGGCATTGGAACAGGCTGCCCAGGACAGTGGTGGAATCACTGGCCCTGTAAGTGTTCGCAAGCCATGTAGATGAGGCCACCAGTAATACGGTTTAGTGGTGGACTTGGCATTGCTGGGGAACAGTTCAACTTGATGATCTTAAAGGTCTTTTCCAACTTAGTTGATCCTATATGACTGAATTTTCCTCCCCATTTTCACCCTTAGGAAGAAGACTAAGCTTTGAATAATAATTTTTTAGGCATTTACAGAACATTAATTCTACAAATTCCTAAAGATATTTCTAACCTTTCAGACTGCTGTGAGAAATGTCAGGAACACTTCATCTGCCATTGAAATACATTCTTCAGCTAGGGAGGAATACAGAACTGTTCAACGGGCAACAAGAAGAGACATGAAAAACATCAAGCCAGGAAATTATATGGATACCTGAGGCAAGGAGAATGAAATTACCAGAGCTAGAATTTGATCAAGGTACAAAGATACTACTGCTGGTAAACGTTTTCTGATTAACAGTGGTCTGTGGGGTCATTCTTTTCTGCACCAGCAACTTGAAAATGCAGCGGAAATGCAGACAGAAGAGAATTATAATTGCAAATGCCAGCAGTTACTTGAACAAAAATGGAAGCAAGCTCATCGCACTGGGTTATTGTGACCGTCTGCATCTATCGTGTCATTCAGAAGTCCAAAGTTTACAGGTTATACACAGACATCCTTTTCAGCATCTGTAGGTTTTCAAGTACAAAAAAGCAGAATCAAACTTTCCAATCTGAAGTATCACGTTTAATCTATACTGGCATAAATTGGTTCAAAAGCATTTGAGTGAAAAAAACTATTTAGACAGGAATCACCAACACCAAATTGTTTTATACATCACTCCAGTGTTTCTGGAGATGTCTTCCACCTGATGGGAAATGACTCATAAAGTTTAAGACAAATGGTATAGTGCCAACATATATGAAAAAGGCAAATTAATAGTGAGGTGGCTGAACTTTGTAGTCCAATTGCCCTTCTGTCAGATGTAAGTGATGTTGCAACCTTCATGAAGTGCTTGAACTCTTTATGTTATGCCCCCATCCTCAGTTTTTTAACGGTGCATCGATCACTCTTAGAACTGTAAAAAGCACTAGTGTTTTTCTTTTGATTGTTAAAAAAAAAAGTCTATGAGGTGAATTTGTCATTAGTCCAAATTTGGGCCCTTTTCTTTCCACATTCTTCCAATGCTGTCTTCCTATTTTCTCATACATTTACAGTTTCAAGAAAAAAAAAATCCTCTGCAAATCTTTGTCTACACTCTACAGCCACTTCTAAGCCTTCAATAATTCATTACCCAATAGTGTTAGCATAAAATACCTGGAATTCAAGGCAAATTAACAAGAAAACTTGCACCAAAAAAAAATTCACTTAAAGATCTTTTTTTCCCCCCTCTCCTTTCCACAATTTGATGTGGACCATGGTGGGTTATATTTTAAGCAAACATAAACCAAATGACTTCTAAACATAATAACTGCATTTTTAAACATCTTTTACCATAAGAAAAGCTGAAAAATTCAGCAGTAATACTTCACCACTCAGGAATTACGTTTTAACCTTTGTGTAAAATAAGCATGCAAAATCCTTCACTGTTACAATTTCTCTTCCGAGTGCCTCACATTACCAGTATGCCCAATATTAATGTCCAGGAGCTTAATGCACAGTACCTCCTTTCACAGCAATGAACCTCACCTCAATTGTAGGTTAAAAAACCCAACTGGACTGATAACGTCTAATTTAATTTTTAGTACTGCATGAGTGTAGGATTAAGTTGAGCCTTCACTGAAATTACTCCAAATTTGTACTTCAGTACAAGATATTGAATGAAATTTTGATCTAAGACTGAAGTCAAATGAAAGCTTTTATTTCCAAAGTCAAGTAATTATACTTATGCTCTACAGCTTTAAGTCAGCACTTTCTGGTGATGTTTTCTTCACAATTATCTTCACTAAATACACTGAATGGTTATACAAATCATGTATTCAATGCTCAGGGAAGCAGCCAACTTCTGCTCCCTTAGCTGTCTTCTGCATGTGACATACACGAGCCCAAAAAAGAAGCACTTATGATATAGTCCCAGATGTTAACTTCTACGGGCAAATCAGTTATCTTCTACTATACTTACCAGCAAAGTTCAATAATGTACCTTCTAACCACATTCTAGTATGTAGAATGTTCTCACAGCTTCTGAGTGTGTATAGGTCCCAAGGGTCTTATTTCTATGATTTCTTTCCCAAATCTCTTAAGTTACTTATTTCCGTGTTATGAGGCATTGATTTGTACACTTGCTTTACCACCTAGCCTTCAGAGCCGTAGAAAGCAAATATAGATTATTTATCACATATCCTACTACTTTTAGTGTTGAAGTAATGAAACCTTCTATAAGTTATTAATTGAATTGTAAAAGTTTATTACACTACATCTTCCAGAAAAGCCATTCAAAACAGAACTATGCAGTCAATTACCCAATAGAATAAAGCATTAATGCTAATCAGCAAGTTAATGTTCAATTAGATTTAACAGAAATACTGCTGGGAACCTGAGAAGAGCCATAATACTGATAGCCCTTTATTATTGGCATGATAATGTACAACACAAGTCCTGCTACCAACAAGACCTCAGACTACGTAAAAGTCCCAAGAACAGATGACTGTTCCTGAGATTTGAGCTTCCTGCAATTCCTACAGCTCCTTGGGGAGCTGTGTCAATTATACCATCATCAATGTAAATGGCACTTTAAAGAGTCCCTGCAACAAGCAGAGAATGTTAATGCTGATCAGAGGTTCTAATGTACAGCACGCTACTCCCAAAAGCTATTTAACCTGTGGCTTGTCTATTCAGTTGGTTCCAATCCAATCATTTTTGTGACAGGCTACTGGTGCCCTCCCTGCCTTTGCCAGTCAAAAATTAGCTATTAAAAATAACCCACTTTCCATCATCAGAGAACTGTGGAATGCAGAAGTGGCAGCAAAATTATCAACTCCTGTATAGAGAATGTGATAATGTGAAGTCTACTGGCTTTCTTGCTTGATAGGTTATTCTTATTAAGAGAAAGTGTGTGCTTGTTTGTTTTTTTTTTTAAAAACAAAGCCTACTCTAAACAGGAAGATAAATAAAAAAGTGTGATGGAGCATGAAAACACTTAATACAGATACATGACACAGGCAGGAAATGAAACTAGGCCTGAAATTTAATTATCACTATTCTCAAAATAGAAAAATCCCACATGCCCATTTTCCAATGACATTTAACGTGCATACTCCTGATGCTCCACTCATCACCTGATAGGGCTCTTTTGGGAATAGATGCATAGAGCATAAACAAAGTAGCCATACAAATCAAAAGGAAAATGCACTATTACTGAAGAAACATTTGAAAACAAATGAGAAGCCAGTTAACAATCCCACTACAAAAACATTCATATATGCAATAAATCCACTTCACATTTATGTATCAAGGAAAGCCAAAAAAAATCTGCTTCCTATGATGGTAAGCATTGAGAAATTGTGATGTCTACCCCAAATGTTGAAGCAATTCCTTTCATCAACATCACAATGTTGTATTGACTGGCATTGAATAATGTAGTTCAGTTAACCAACATTAAAAGTTATTTGCTATACTATGTGTAAATAATATCTACAATTCCACCCCCCCCAGGTTGTTCCTAATACTGGTTCACAGATGTACAAAGATAAAGTCCTTTCATAAACTATACAGACCTGCGCAAGTGAAGCAAGAGCAAAACAGAAGCACCGAAAGAAGAAATCAAAGGCACATGTGGAATAAGCATTTCAACTTCCAGTTTTAAGCAAAGCTGAGAGAAGCTTTTCAACTGTGCAGTGTTAGGAAGTGTTCAAAGAAACCAAATACTAGGTTCTAACAGCAGCTTTTTTATTAAATGGCTACTCCCCTTTGATCTGAGCTTTAGCCATACTTTGTACTATCTGTAGACTGTTCAGGCTAGAAGGCAGCAGGAGGAGGGGAGATAAAATATATATATATATATATATATATATATATATAGGAACTTACATCCAAACATACTCATAGCACTACTGTCATACTCAAGGTAGGAGATCCCCAGAGTGCCCACATCGTATTTGGGATTATCTGTCTTTTAATTGTGAAAAACACTAAGAAATGAGATCATTTCAAGGTCTGCAAAACCTTCATGGTGACACTGGAATTCAACAAAATCAGAAGACCGCACAGGAAGGTGAACTTCCCAGAGGGTGTTTTACCTTCCAGAAAGTCATCCCTCTGTGCAAACTCTTCTGAATACATTTTCCCATGCACACTCTTTGACAACACAGAAGGACATGCTAATGTGCTCTTCTTAAAGCAACTACAAGCATAAGTTTATATAATTTCTGGGGACAAATTATAAGCTTTTTTTTATTTTATTTTCTAGCAAGCAGAACAAATCAATGAAGTAGATTATTTTATAAATTCCCATGCCTTTTAATAGCTCAATAGCTTTACATTAGGTTCATAGCTTTTTAAAAAGACATTGTCTCCTCCTGCAAAGAATTCTGTCCTTCTGGAAAATGTCATTTTTTTTAACACGAACAGAACACCATTTTTGGCTTCTGTAAGAGCTCCTCTGTTTTCAACATTGAGGGCTGGTAACTCCATATGGCAGTACCAGAGACACTCCACTGATCTAACAGCACAAGCATCAAAGTGCTGTACTTCCTGCAAAGCAGAAGAAAGCTTTCAGTTAACATGAAGCTAGTGTGGCATCCTGCCCCTGTCCCCCACCAAGGATAAACCCTCCAGCTGCTTCAGCACACACTGCTCCACTGACCAGTTTATTGATTAAAATAAGACACCAGCCTCTCATGCACAGCAGTGGCTACCACCGGTAGTGTTACACACCTCCCAGCTTTCACTGCTGCTCAGTGGGAGACACACCAAGGTAGCCACAGCTGGGCCCTCCCATCCCACAGCTCCTTTTGGTGTCTGTGCAGACAGAGCTGGGAGAGCTCTACAGGCTGCACACACCAGCGAGCCCAACTCCCATCCAAGCACAACCGTGTAAAACAAAAGCTGCTCTGGTAGGTGCAGCAGCATCCATAACTTTTCCTGGCTGAAAGTTCTCACATTCAGGAGTACTCTGGCAACTCCGGGCACATAGTTGCCTTCCCTGCAATCACCTTCACTGGTTTAGAGATTTCTGAACCTTAGAGAAATATTTTTGTTGCCACACACACAATTTTATCAGAATAGGAGACCATTCACTGAAGAATCAGTTTTACATATGCACCAATAGAATACTTTATGTTATTAAATGCAAGTTAATTTGAGGGGGTTTTAGAGTATTTACATATTATTTCTAAAAGAGTTTGATCTGTTCAGTTGGATTTAGCTGTAAAGAAGGAAAACAGGTTGCAACTGTACCCAGCTCTCCAGACCATATTACTGTATTTACCAACATGGACAACTTGAATCCAAAACCATATCCTTTGTTTTTTCAACAACCAAAGCTCAAAATTTTCACCAAAACCCATGTGAACTGAACTTTAAGTGCACTATGGAACAGGAATCCCTAATGCATATAGTTTACTTTAGCTTTTGCATGAGCTAATCCCTATTTTTGATTTGATATGTCAGTAAAGGTTTCTATTGATCTCAGTTTTCCAAGTATACTTGAAAGCTTCTAAGTAACAGCGGTAGGCTGATTTTTAATTTTGCTTTCACACCACTTGAGTAGATTCAAATTCTATGAGGCAAAATGATATTTGGCAGCAAATGACACAAGATGCCACTTGGCATCATATTCTGATTTTTAAGCAGAAGCTGTTGGAAGGCTTAAAATAATTCGTCTTACTTTAGAGTATCTGAAATACAGGTCTAATCTGTTAATGACTCCAGTACTAGTGAGAGGAAGCCAGTACATTAAAACCTCCTTTTTCTGTAGATTAGGAGAACATTGATTACATGAATCTGGGAAAAGTTCAAGATACTGCAGGGTAATGTGTCTGAACATTAAAGCCTATTACGCAGTCAAGAACTGCTACAGACAAGTAGAGTTTCTCAGTTCAGTGACTTATGATGGTCATTTTAGTAGTTACCTCCATTTTTATAGTTCACTGCATACTCAAAGCAGAATTTGATCAACCCTTGGTTACATCATGAACACAATTTAAATCAGTATAATTGACTTTGTTCTGTCTAGCCCACATCAACACTTATCCTATCTGTTGAGCTGCAGTACCACCAAGTACTATGAATACTATATTCATGCTTCCCCCACCCACACTCCACCTTTCATTATTCTTTGTTATACTTGCTTTCATCTCAGTGACTTTGTCATTTGTATGGCAACTTCTTCTAACAGCTTTACTCATGCTTTCAGACTGTGCAAAACGCTGAACAAAGCAGAACAAGTAGCTTAGGCACTTGGAATACCTTTAGGAGGACTACACAGTCCTTTAACAAGCATTAGCTAAGCTCCTGAACATTATTTATTTTGCTAATACACTATTTCTATGGTTATGAATTCCACAAGATTCAGAAGCAAAAACAAATAATGAAGCATCCACAAGGAGCACCTTTTCTGTTGGGTGATCCCTCTTGTATTTGGAGAATACACTTATGAAAGAGACGAATGGGATTTAATGCTTTAAAGCAGTACTAGTTCTTAGGTTTGCTCCTGGTAATCAAGAAGCTTGTCAGGAGAAGAGAAGAAAAGAGCAGTGATAACCACCTCCCACTCTTCCTTTGGTACTCAAAGAAGGATCCATCATCAGGCACTGAAGAGTCAGGAGGTAGTACTGCTTAACATCTCATTCACACATAAAACAGTGGTCAACAGGGAGAGTATTTCACATCTGTAATCCGGCCAACATAGACTTCATATCATTAAACTTGTGACACTTAAACAATAATGGAATTTGGCTCTGAAGGTCCAGAAGGGCCCAGCATTTGTATATTCCTATGATTTATTACAAGGGATGTAGGAAAAGAAAAAAAAAAAAACCCAAAACATTCAAGCCTCTTCTTTAGAGGTATCCAAACAGCCTAGGGTTCAACACAAATTCCCCATTATTATAAGCACAGAAGAGTGTATGAGCTGCTGATGGCAGGGGACTCTCCTTCGAATTCTGACCAGAAGCAGCATCTTGACCTTTTCAAATCAAGCTCTTGTTGAAACTGGCCCATCCTAAGAAGGGTTATTTCAACAATTCCTTAACCAGCTTCCATTTACCAGTTATGCACTTAGTCTCACAAAAGCAGATTTTTTCTATTGCCACTCATACAGCTTCAGTAAGAATAGCCCTATTTCACTCAAGTAGTTCAAGACTCACTACATGCCTTCAGACAACTGCCTAGTAATCCAGCATACATATTCGAGCATAACACATTTTCACACTGATGAGCAAGAAACAGGAGCAATGCAGTGACTGTCTATATAGAATAAGAAAGACTTATTTTTGGTAGCTGACAAAAATAAAAAGAAGCATAGATTTAAAAGTTGAAGCATCACTAAGTAAGAAGGCAACAAAATGGTTCAGACTGACCAAATATCCCTTCATTTGTGGTTCAAAGCTATACATCTGTTACAGTTTGAGGCTCTTGAAGTATCCAGATCAGATATTAAACACTGATTAATCACAAAACCAAAAAAACAAACCCCAGAAAACCCTTGTGCCTACAAGTGACTGGGGTCCCATTGCAACTCTGCTGCCCAGAGTATGAAACAAGAGCCATTTTCTATTTAAAAGAACCCCGAAGTTAGACTAGAGTGCTTACTGCTTGAATGAAAAACCCTCACCCTGCTGCTTTGCATTCAGAAGAGGCAGAGTTATTCATCTGCCCAGAGGTCTGCCCAAGAGAACTGAGAAGTCGCTCAGGTTCATCTCCTGTAATTACTTTTTTTGAACACTAACGAGAAAGCCTGGCTCAGACACAATGTGCTGAACAGGACACCGATGAGAGACCTGGCATGACTGCAGAGGGGAACAAATGCAAAGCAGTCTCCATAGGATTATGTATTCGCTCACTTTATAGCAAGGGCTTGTCTGCTTCTGTGTCTCATGGAACGTGCTATAAAGTCCACTTTTTAAACCAAACAGAACACCATTTTTATCATTTTTCACAGAAAAACTGAAAGACAAACAAAACATTGCCACACATGCACTTTACAGAGCTTGTGCCAGAGGGAGCTCTCAAATGCTACATTTGAAAGTGCTAAAATGACTGAAGAAACAAAGCGAAGTAACAGAAGCACAGAGGACAGGCAAGGCAAGCACAGACTAACTGGGCAATAGCCAGCACTAGAGCTGGGCAGGAACCCAGCATTTGATGATGCTCCTACTGTGACTTTTGCCTCAGAAGACTTTTGTCCTCAATCCAGCAGCTCCCACTGCTGCCAGCCTTTCCACCCATTGAGGCAAAAGGTTGATGGGGCCTCAGGGCTTAAGTTCCGAACAAGCTGGATTCGTGTTAACTTCAGCTGTCACAAGTACTTAGCACCACACATCTGGAAGAGCAATTCTGTACCGGTCACATAATTGCCTTACAGAAGCCATAGGAGCCTAAGACAGCTGGAGGAAGTGGAGCTGTGGAAGACAGCCCCAAGAAACACAGTGACTGAGAAACCCTTAAGAAAACACTCAAGAAAACTAAGCACAGGCTGCAGGCTTGCAGGACAGCCCACATTGACTGACTGCTATCAGAGGTTTCAAAAACCAATTACACATCCAATAAAGATCTTTTTTATAAAACGAAGCACATCATGAATGGGGAGATGGGAAATTCAATATACTGACCTTAAAAGCCAAAGTAGCTCTGAATGGCTACATTTCATTGAAACACAAAGGGCACACAGGAACTTTAAAAGTGTTTCTGCAGCATTTGGTTTGCATATATCCACAACACAATGATCACTGTGTCAGTTTTTCTTTAAAATACGTTTTATTATATCAGAATTTACATAAAAGGACATAGGAACCATTCTAGAATGTGGTAGGCACTGCACAAAGCCTGTCTTTTGTCTTTTAAATATTAGTGCATCACAAAGCCTCCAAACACAATTTCTAAAGGATGAAGCAGGAGCTCAGTTCTCTGGACCTACTAGGGAAAATATTTCAAATAAGTATGTACTATAAATATGTGATTTCCATGGCATGAGGAAACCACTTCAGATATCTCAAAACATCAACAGGTTTCTGTTCAAAGAGTTTATTTTAAAAGAGAAAAAAAGGAAGAGGAGGGAGGGGGAAAGAGACACGACACCAAGACCCCATCTGCATCTTAGAATAGACTAGAATCATAGAATAGTTCGGGTTGGAAAGGACCTTAAGATCATCAAGTTCCAAACCCCCTGCCACGGGCAGGGACACCTCGCCCTAAACCATATTACCCAAGGCCTCGTCCAACCTGGCCTTGAACACTGCCAGGGATGGAGCATTCACAACCTCCCTGGACAACCCATTCCAGTGCCTCACCACCCTTACAGGAAAGAATTTCCTCCTTACATCCAATCTAAACTTCCCCTGTTTAAGTTTTAACCTGTTACCCCTGATCCTACCACTACAGTCCCTAATGAAGAGTCCCTCCCCAGCATCCCTATAGGCCCCCTTCAGATAGTGGAAGGCTCCTATGAGGTCTCCACACAGCCTTCTCTTCTCCAGGCTGAACAGCCCAACTTTCTCAGCCAATCTTCATACAGGAGGTGCTCTAGTCCCCTGATCATCCTCGTGGCCTCCTCTGGACTTGTTCCAACAGTTCCATGTCCTTTTTATGTTGAGGACACCAGAACTGCACACAATACTCCAAGTGAGATCTCACGAGAGCAGAATAAAGGGGCAGGATCACCTCCCTGGACCTGCTGGTCACGCTCCTTTTGATGCAGCCCAGGGTACGGTTGCTTTCTGGGCTGCAAGCACACACTGAAGCCGGCTCATGTTTATTTTCTCATCGACCAGCACCCCCAAGTCCTTCTCCGCAGGGCTGCTCTGAATCTCTTCTGTGCCGTTGGCATCTGCCCACCTCACAAGCGTGTCAAGGTCCCTCTGGATGGCATTCCTTCCCTCCAGCGTATCAACCGAACCACACAGCTTGGTGTCATCGGCAAACTTGCTGAGGGCGCACTCAATCCCAAATCCTTTTGTTCTGCCCATGGAGAAAATCCTTTTCAACTACAAATTAAGTACTGCAATAGTTATAGTACAGAAACTCTCTGGAGCACTTCATGAAATCGACTGGCTTTCAGTGTTTTCTCAGATGTACCAAGTCAGAGCAACTCCATTCATTATGAAAATCCATAAACTGGGATACGTGTACAAGGAGTTGCTAAGTAGAAACATTAGTTTTAAAAAAATTAAGTAAAAAAAAAGCAAAGCATGTTTCTGATGAAGCATACTGAATGAGGACTTAAGGATTCACAAAAAAGCTGCTATTTTACTTCACCTATAGTTAAGTGTTTACTAGTTATCAGCTATTAAATATGGGAATTCCTGCATTATGTCTACTCAACCTCTGGTACAGTGATGACCACAGGTACTATTAGAAGCATGGGACTGCAGATGTAAGTATGAGATCCTGGCTGGATCCTGGGATGTTCATAACTTTCTATGCACAGGGAAAATTCAGTCCAAGTGTCCAAAATGGTTTCATTTCAGTAAACTCTCCATTATCTATGGCAAATTTACCGGGTTACTAGCTGTGTGTCATTAGCACACTGACATGCTGTTGCTGCTTAGCAGGCAAGCAGCAATACTGATTCTGAGTAAAGCTCCTTGTGAAAGGAAATAAGGCAAAGCTGAAAATCTTGGGCAAAAGCAGAAATCTGTGTCACATTCCCAGTAGCAGGGTGAGCCCTACCATGCAAAGTGGGTTTTGCTTGAGGCATATGGGTCTACTCAGATTTATCAGCGTAACAAGCCCTGGAAATCACAGATACAGGCAAGAAGTAGAAAAGAAGTCTTGGACCAGGAGAGGCAAAAGTGACAGACAGTACACCACCTCAGCTACCTCGTCCTGACAGAAACAGTGAATGTGATACTCAATGGGTAAGCACAGAAGGGAAGAAAAGCAAATACTCCTTCCATCATGCTGCAGGGCTTTATGTCATGGCAATGATGATGAAGATAGCCTCTACAGGCCTCCTTACGTCTATCTGAAAAAAGTTCCATGTTACAATTACATTAAATCAGGTGTGAGAAAAGCAGAGGCTGGAGATACAGGAGCTTGAAGATGCTCATTACTCCGCAAGACAAATGAAACTGCATACAGAGTAACTGAATAAACCATACTTTCTGATGTGACCAGCTAATACAAGATGTTTTATTGATACATATTTTTTATCTGACATTAGCTTGAAATAACATTTTCAAACAATACGTTTTTCCTATTGATTTTCTGTGGAATCCATTACAATGACTGCCATCACCTCTGAGCCAGCTACAGGATTTTAACCTTCCAAGATGCCTGGGGAAAAAATATGACAGTTTTCCTGAGCAGCATCGATTGACATGTCTCAAGTTATTCTGAATAGGAACACCAGGAAAACAGCTTCTAGATGCATAATGTATAAGCTCATTTACAGGAAGCAGGGAACAAATTGAAAGGGGAGAAGTGACACAGAAGAAATTGATAGAAGCAACAGTAATTCAGTTGAGATAGAAAATATCATGGAAATTTAACCTTATGGAAAACTCACTTTATGCAGAACAGGCATTTAATGAACAATCTTCTAATTTGCAAATTGTGCTTCTCAAGGATAATGAACAGCAACCAAAATGACAGAAGTATTGCTCCTTGTTTCTGAGCTCACAGCGCACAGATAACCTGTCAAAGCTCCAGAGTGCAGACTTCCCTCCCACAAACCCACAACAGCACAAGGAACATTGTACAAAGCTTACTAGCCTTCCAACCTATTCACAAACCTCATGATAAATGCTAAATAGAAGGTTTGCAAGCAATGCACTACCTTAATCATGGAAATACACACACAAGATCTAGCCAAACCTCTACTAAACTGACCAGCTGCTCCTCCTCACCCAAATTCAAAGGCAGGCAGGCAGATGAAGCATAGCACAAGAGTTTGGCTTTTCTAGTTTCCCTGTGTTTGCTGCAGCTCCTTGGCCCTACACCTGCACTAGCTTCGGATCAGCTGCCGGTTTGGTGTAAACGCCTACTGAGGAAAGGGTTCCCAAAGAAAGAGGGGATAAATTGCTATTTCTCAGTTTTAACCTGAAAATGACACTATGTTACAATGTAGCAAACATCCCATCAGGAGTCCACAAATATTTAACTAAGCAATTTCAGGTTCTGTTTGAGCCGGCTTGGCAACCTACAGCGCCAGTGTAAAGATCCTCCAGGCAGACACAACACCCAGTACACCAGGGAATGGGTGTTCTCCCCATCTACTTCCCAAGAAAAGGTTCCCATACTCCTGTCACTGACCACTCTGTCCTACCCATGCACATATAATACCAGCCTCAAAGGGATGAGCTGGTCCCTCCTGGCCCTAGTGCACGTGGCAGTCTGTGCTCCACACATGACTTCAGGCACATGAAGTGACCAACAAGGATGATATAACCTACATAGTCCTTACAAAGAGAAGGTCCGCAGAGCGTCTGAAGTCAAACAGGTGCCAAAACGGCAGCTTCAGAACGCAAGGTATATCTGTACTAGGGATAAATTCCCCCACAAGACTGCAAAGTTCAATTTCAAACTGCCACTTTCTCCTTTTATGTGTGGTGAAGGCAGCAGCCACACATCACCACATCCCCCCCGCCAGTGTTTTCCTCATTCCATCAAAAGTTTGCTGCCTATGTAATTTGAAAACTTGATGTCATATTTGCCAGTTTGGTTTTATGCAGATGTAGTTCAGGTTCCTAAGTCCAAGGTCCATTCATTGCATCGCTTACCATACATAGAAAACAGGAAGTATTCTATGGTATGTTAAGACTCCAGTGGCATATTGGCAGATAAATCCAAAGGGAAGTTTAGCTAGACAAATTTCCTTCAATTACAGTTAAAACTGTGTGCAAGCCAAGCACATAATTTTTCTTTCGCCTAAAATAAAAGCTCTGCCTAACAGCACTCAGAACAGAATGGTGGCTTGTGTTCCTTGGCACACCAAAGCCAGTAACTCCTCTTTACCTTTTGCATCGTCCAGGGATTAGACATACATCTTTCACATTAGCTTTAGCAAAGCCTTTAAGGAAACTCTCATAATCTGCACTGGTGTTAGTAGGCATGCAAAAACAAACACCCCACACCACTGACAAGTCAGCAGCCCCTGTGCTTCTGTGGAGTTACTTTTTAATGCTTCATTTAATAGATCTAAATGGTCTTCTGCAGAAACCTCTCAATTCACTGTTCTGCTCCATCACTGGCTTGTAACTGCAGCGTTTCCAGACTCAGTGGAGCGCAAGCACAACTAGCTTATGTAAAGCTGAGAAGACAGAGAAAACAAAAGCAGACTGGACATTGGATCAGCAGTTTCTTAAAACCATAATACCCAATTACAGAATTATATTAACCAATCCACTAGACCAGTCCTTGTGCCACCTCAGCAAGATACCTGCCCAGTTACAATCTTATCTTCACTGTTATATTAACTGCCCCAAAAATCTTGTCACCATATGCCGTATTAAAAAGTCCTCAACTGGTGGACAAATCACACTTTAGAAGACAACATGCATTAAGACACCTGCAGCTACATACATTGTTCTCTCACAAATCTACTGATCTAACTCAACACTGAAAGCCAGTTAAGAAAACGTGACAGGTCTCATGTTAAAGGCAAAGGGAGGAGTAATTATTCATCTAATACTGCCATAACTGCTGCTGCAAATAAGCCACATGAGGATGTAACAATTACAAGTACCTGATTTAAGTACATAGTAAGTATTTCAGTAAATAATCCTGGCGGGTATTGAACTAAACAATAAAATTAAACACTGTGTATGAACATGAATCCTTCAGAAAAAGAAGTTTAATTCCTGTAAAACTTGACCATCTCCTGAAAAACCTAGAACACTTCAGATGCAGATTTGCCAACTCTACTTGTCAAGTGATAGCATCTTCTTCCCTTCAGCAAGTTCTCCTGCTTTTCTTTGAAACTCATTCTTCGAAAAACTTGGAAAAACATTTTAGTGGGAGGTTAAGTTGAAAGTGCTCTTTATAAAAATCTCTGCCTTCACAGTCTTTTCTGGTATTTCTCAGCTCCGGATTTATAAAAGTAGTTCCACAACACATTCACTGAAACACCTAATATAAATATACCAAAGCTCACAGTCTTTAATGAGTGTTAACATGAAACAGGAGTAAGGACGACACAAATCGTGTGCCGCTACTGCCCTCATGCGGTAGAAGTCTGAATCGCACGTTCTTTCTCAAAACTTTCATTATTGTTATTATAGAACTGATCTTACACACCCCACATAATCCGGATAGGTTCTGTATCATTACAAGTGTCTATACAATTATCAGCAAATTAACAGTAAATGGTATATACGTAATAAATAATGACGCATTCAGAAAATACAGCAAGTGCAAAAAGTAGATATTTATTTGCTACAAATTCCATTTCCAAATGGAAGCTCCACCTTTTATTTGACACAGATCAATATATTATCTAGCATTTCTTTATCATAACCACATGCTAAACAAAAAACCCCAAACAAACACCCATATACCACTTGACAGGACCACTGGGAGGACAGGTTATTCCAATACGACATGAAGCAATTCTCTGAATACTCAGACTATTTATGGGACAGTTTGCAGAGTGTGACACAGCTCCACTTTTGAGAAAAACAGCTGTATTCACAAGCACTTGCACTTAAATCCATCCCAGAGATCTTTACTCTCTCCTCTAACGTATCTGATGTAACAAGTTTCTGTAAAGGAGTAACTCCAGGCAAACCAAATGTCTTGTAGGGCCTCATATTTACTTGGGAAGCTTCATCTCTTTACTTTCATTTCCCCCTCTCTCATGTGCACTTCTTTACAGTTACATTAATGAACTAACTCTAAACAACTATTACTATGAGGGAACAAGCATGACATAACTACTGACAACTGTAATCAAAACCCCGATTCTCCTTATATGTGTTGGTCTACACAAATTGCGTGTGAAACAAAAAAGGGGCAGGGGAGAAACCTTTCCAGCACTTACAGTCACCTTTTCTTATTTTTTTACTGAAACCCCAGCAAAAATAACTTTGAGGAGCTTTATCTTAATTCTGATGCTACAGTTACAAAACATTATATAGTGAAATGTAAAAAAAACAGTATTAACTTCAGCAGTTGTCTTCAGAACAGGGCAATATTAGATGCATAGGTCTCCTTTCATAGAGGAGAAAGGATAATATATTTCCCACTCCCAAGGTCTCAGGCCACATACACACATTCCTCCAGTTAAGACTATCATATTGCAGTGCTTCCTGATGTTGTTCAAGCAAATCAATATCTGTTTACAACTCATCACCAAATAATGCTACAGCAGAAATTCCCCTAGCTGGTAACAACAGGTTTATAATCTCCGAAGGACTTAACTGTGGGATCTGTCTTCTATTAACCACAAACTCTTGCTTTTGCCAAAAAAAGCCCTCAGGAAAGGAAGCCCTATTTGTTTCAGCAAGGATCCTTACAGAAGCAGTTTTTCAAATCACATATTAACACATGGGGTAATTGCAAATGTTACTTCTCACAAGTAGGGTAGAAGATGAGAAAACTGTATTAAAAAAGTCCTAAGTCTTTCCAATGAAAACCTGCTTTTGATTAAAGCTCGTTTATAATAATGCTATTTACAGCAAGACATGTATAGGAATTTTCTCATGTATACAAGGCATTTCTAGATCAAGTGAAGTGCAAAGAACACAGCATTTTCTATAGAATCAGACAAAAGTACTGAGGACTGAATCGTAAAGGCAAAAGAGCCATGGATCAGTTTTGCTCCACCAGGAAAGACTAACCTGAAACTGAGGATAACCCTGGCAAAGGCAGGGCAGGACTTCACCAACAAAGGCATCACCCACAGCAGAGCCAGTCTGGCAACAGCCTGTGCCAATGGCCCAGTGGTTGCCACACACATGGGAGGTGATGAGGCAAATCCAAGGTCCATCTGGAAAGTCCAGCCAGCAAGTCTGGACAAGCAGGGGAGAAGGCTGACCACAGTCCTTCCCGGACCATAGCCCTGAGCTCAGTGAGGTTCCTGGATCCCTGGACAGGGAGTATGGGTAGAAGTCCCAGGTAGTTAAGACCTGCTGGTGCTCTCTGACTCCAGCTGTAGGGATTAAAGACATTTACATGTATTTCTGAAAGACATACAGATATAGATTAAAGAGAGGTGAAGATACCATTCCTGCAACTATCCACTCTGCTTCTATGGCAGGATCACCACCTGCCATAGCTGTAGAAACGGATCAACATGCCTTCAGCCACTATACCTATTCACAAGAAAACTGCCTCAGGCAGGACATCCACCAGAGAGGTAGAATAGACATCTAACAGAGAAGATGTGACACCTTCAGCTATCCAGTCTTAATCCTCTATGTCTGGCAGAGCTCGAAGGGAGCAGCTACAACACACTTCAGCAGTTACTGGCGCCCTCAGTTGTTTGCTGCCACACTCTTGAAGAGTCTTCTGCCCACACTGAGCAGACTGCAGAGCAGATGAAGTGTGTGCACTTGCTTCAGCCACTTCAGCAAAACCTGACACCCTAAAGCAAGACACTTGTCACAGCTGCAGAGTCAGCCCAGGTGGCTAACTTCAAGCTAGACAGCACCAGGGATGTTAACTGAATACAACAGTAAAGGTCCTCTGGGCTTCCACTTACTAAGTGTCTAAGTCCTAGGAATGTTTTTAAATCAAAGCACGTACATTACATTCAATTGACACGAATTAGTTTTCCTTAGTGTTGATTCAACCCAGAATCCTTACTGCAAGAACACAAAATAGGCCAGTGGCTCTGGCTGCTGCCAGTGCCTTCCAACCAGCTCCATAGCCCACTGCTTTTTAGAGTTCTCAGTCTATTTTTAATAGCACAGTTAAGAAATAAAAGCTATTTAAAACAAGCAGCATAAAAAAGAAGTATCATTTGCTTCACATGATTATTATGTGCATAGTAATGACAGGAAGACTACTGCAAATGTTTTCCAACTCTTAAAAAAGAAGAACGCTTCCTTTGCAATATATAATTTTGAATTTTAATTTAGATAACTCAGAGTATTTACTGGCAATAAAAATATGAATATTCATGAGATCTGATTTACTATAATCTTTATTTCTGATGTTCTACATCTGTGAATACTTGAAGTACTTGAGTTTGCATTCATGGGCAATTATACAGGAATCTCATAGTAGCAACAGATTGATTTATAGTTAAGAGTTTGTAGCACAGAAAGCTTTTTTTGTCAGGCTGTGACATGAGATTTGGGATTGACACTTCCACTTTCATTTTTTAACAAATTACTTTTTTTTGTCTAAAAGACATAGAAATCCAGGTCATTATAACGAGGGTCAAAACAGTGATTTTTAGATGCATTCACTCTACCACTAGTTCGCAAAGGCCTGAGGAAGGAAGTGAAATAGATGGCAAGTGGAAACCTGAAGGTTAGATTCTATGCAAGTGCTTTACAGGAGAAAAATAAACACACTGTATGGTCATTCCACCTTCACACGCCAAGAGCTCCCCCAGGCTCCCTCATGCTGGTTTCCAGCAATGCCTTTTAGAAATTCAAGCACTTACTATGCAAAACACATTTTTCTTAGAAATCTCTGCATCTCCACCCACTCTTCTTTCTGGTCTTACCTTTCTTGGCATTCATCTGAGCCTTCTGAAGTATAAAGATTCCTCTAATAAAACAAGCTTTAATTGATTTCCAAAGGTAAGTCATAGGCAGAACGAAACAAACCCGTAACAGATCAGTGCGAAGTACAACAGGAGAAAGTGGGATGAATACAGCTTTTGATACATGCACCAAGTAAGATGATAAAGCCTGTTGATGCATAAAACACTCCCTCTGTTTTATACTCACACTCCTTCAAATAAAGGAAAACGACTGCAGAGGCTTCCCAGGAAAGCTGCACCCTCACCTTCCTCTCCTTGTATGCCAATAGGCCAATGAATACTGATAAGGACAGCCATAAACACAGAAAAGGGGGGGGGGGATGTGCTAAGTGGTGTTAAAATCGAGTTTGGATGACCATACTTAGAGCAACTCAAGCTCACTATTACTTTGGTAAATCCACACATAGTATTGTTACCAGTATTTATCCAATGTCCCCAAACAGTAAGAAAACCCCACATACCATCAATTTTTGCCAAACAAAATCTCTTTCATAACTAACCTTTATTTTCCACACAGACTGCTTTCAGGTGAAAATAATTTCACAGATTACTCCACACATATAATAAAAACATTTCTCAAAGCTATACTGCTAAGACCAACCTCTGAGAGCAAATCCTCCATGCTGTTCACTTCAGGTAACATACTGTGCTATAGGGGAGGGTAAAATACTGTCTGGAACAGGTGTTGGTCCTTTGCAATCAGCCACCACTTCAGGTGCAACTCATCCGCACTTCAGAAAGAAGGCTCACAGCAAATGCAGAACAAACATGTTCATTAGCAGAAAAGGTAGAAACTGAGAAACGGAGTCCTACAGGACAAAGGATGACTTCTTCCACTTAGGCATTCAGATGTAGATTATCGGTATATCTGGCCAAAAGTGGTGGCAGGAATGGTGCTTAAGTACTAAATACAATGTTCATTCTTCCTTTCAGGAATATTTTTGAATGACAGACAAGTTGAAACACTTCACACACAAAAAAACCCCAAAGAAACAGGGAAAGAAAGAAAAAAAAAGCCACCACATTCTTCTCAGGATAATTATCACCTAGGCTGTACTGAAATCCTGGACTTCCAAAAGCCATAAAGCCCACCCACAACTTTTCAAGTCCTATGAAGATGCAGAGAGCTTCCTCGCATCTGCAATACGAATACATCTTCAATATCTATATATTTAGTGGTAAGCAAAGTTCAGGGCATATCACCTCATCTATTAGTCACATATCAACATATACTGTCTTTGAGGAGTTGGAAGATCAAATATAGCCAAGAGGTTTGCCTTCTTAAAATCCCTGCATTAGAGAAAACATCAGTTCACGCCTTTGGAGAATTTTAAGCCTTTCAACCAATTCATAGCAATCATCACAAAACAGCTTGAAAGTTTCAGACTGAAGCAGAACTCAGCCCCCTTTGTTTTAAGAAAGCAAGTACTTAAGCACCTTTAAGCCGTTTGAAAGAGGCTGCATTCATTGCAGGTCTGCAAAACGCCTACTTCAGCCATTTCTCAGCCTTTTAAGAAACTGGGACTAACTTTTGATAAAATAACAGATAATGGAACTTTCATTAAATAAATAAAAAGTCTCGGGGCTCGAGAACACCCTAAACAGAAGCTCTCACCAGTGAGCAACTCCCTTCCCTTGCCTGAAGCCGGTTCAGAAGCAGAACGTTTTCTGCGCCTGGAACAGTTTCAAACTCTGCTTTGTGTATTTAGAAACACCACCATGCGCTTTCCAACGCTGGTAACACGTTTACTTAGCATAAACAAAGAGAAGAAACGCTTATACACAACCTGACCTGAAACTTGCAACCAACCGGAGTTAACTCTCACCGGCCATGCGCTCACCTTCACATAACCGCGTCACTGTTCCCGGCAGAAAGAACGTTTGTTGTGCCGCTCCTCCGAGTACACACACAGAGGTGGAGGCACGTGCGTGGGTAAAGAGCGCCTGAGCCCCAGCAGAGCCCACCGGATCTTTTCACCCGGAGATGGATGGGTCCTGCTGCCCGTCCTGGCCCACCACGGGCACACAGAGAAAACCTTACTGCAGTCACTCATGGAAAGGCACAGCGACGGATTCCACCGGAGCGGCCCGGGTGCAAGCGGCACCGGCCCTAAAGCAGCCCGCACGAGGACCCGGTACCTCGTGCTCTGCAGCGCGGCGTCACAGCGAAGGGCGGAGCCGAGACCTGCTAAGCGGAGGCGCCGCCAACAGAGGTCGCCACTGTGCCTGCACGGCCTATCTCCTAGCAATGGCGTCCCGCCCCTTCCCACCACCCGCGCTCTGTGATTGGCCTGCCTGGAAGACTATCAACTCCTAAGCCCCGCCCACCGGCGGAGCAGAGCGGAGCGGGACGGGGCGGGTAGGGCAGTTAGGCTGTGTGGGGTAGCTGGTGTATGACGTTCTCCCGATGGTCGCTGGTGCCCGAGGGACTGGACAGCGGTTTAGAGTGACCGCTCGGCGCTGTCGCTGCTGGTCACAGCGGCTCGGGGCCCTCCCCATCGAGAAGGCAGCGGGGCGACAGGGACAAGGTAAGATCGTTGGGCTGGGCCCCACCGGCGGTGGGTTCGGGCTCCTCCGCGCCGTGCCCGGCCCGTCAGTAGGGTGGTTGTGTCCCCTCCGTCCCGCTGACAGAGCTGGCAGGTCACTCGTCCGCCGGCGGAGCCCCTGGGGCGGCGAAGGGCAGGCCCGGGCTTGTCCCGGGGTGGCGGCGCCTGCGCGATGCGGGACCCGGGCTTGTCCCCGGGGTGCGGAGAGGGTGGGCAGGGCTCTGCGGGGTCCGGAGAGCGCTGCCTGGGGCCCGGGTATGGAGCCCGGTGGCCTAGAGCTGCTCAGCTGCGGTGTCACCTCGCCTCTGGGGTGCGCGGGGTGGCGGGGGTTTGGGACGAAGAGCATCGCTCCGTTGGATAAGAGGGCTCGGTCTGTGTAGGGGCAGCTTTTCCGCTGAGTAGTTTATATACTTACAGAGAAAGGAAAGTTTCTCTCTTGCTTTAGAGACAACTGTAACTTAGTAAGTTTTGTCCCTTTAAGCGGTTTGATATGCTTACATTTGGTTTTTGTTACAGATGATTGAAACGCTTGTAACTACTGAAGCTCAGGAGCTGCTGGACCAGCTCACAGCCCTCTTGGAACAGGAGTTAAGATGTCAGCCAAAGGCCCCTGGCCTGAGGCTGATCGAATCTACTCACGATAATGGCCTCCGGATGACTGCAAGGCTTCGAGACTTTGAAGTGAAAGACCTTCTGAGCTTAACTCAGTTCTTTGGCTTCCATACAGGGACTTTTTCACTAGCTGTGAATTTCTTAGACAGATTCTTGTCAAAAATGAAGGTAAGGCTTTCTATAGTATAAGCTCTCAGTCACTGGCTTCTGCTCATTGCAGCCTTGTTCCTTTTATAAGTTAAAACATCTTGGCTTTAGATGACTGAAGGTTAAGCTCCTTCCAGAGGTTCAGATTGCACAAGAGATAAGAAATGGCTTTCCCTGTTCAGATTTCAGTATTGATAAAAAAGATGTTACCTCTAGAGAACAGAAGAAAGAGGGAATCATTTTCAACTTGAGGATGTCCATAGGCTTGGAAATGTAAGCCGTATTCATGGGTTAGATCAAGACAGATTGTCTTCCCTGTTGCATATATACAAGAATGCCTTAAATGGCTTACTTTACTGTTTAAACTTACCCAGTAAGCAATATTAAGCTGTTCAGCACTTAGAATCTGGTAAAACATTTTGTTAACAATATTCTACCATGCATATGTGGCATGCTGACCTGGGTTGTTTTTAATTGCCTAACAAAACAGGATTACCACTGTGCTATTTGGTCAAGAACAACAGCTTGTTTTCTTCGTGTGTTAAAACAAAAATGAGAAAGCTAGATGGGGTGGATAGGAAAATGATGACCTCTGAATCCAAAATAAGCAGTAAAAATGGGCACTGTAGCGCCTATGGAATAAAATATGTTTTTTGTATATATATATATGTGTGTGTGTATAGAAAAAAGTAAAAAACAAAACCCCAAACATTTCTTTTTTTTCTTTGCATAAGTCAGTATGTTGCACGCTTTAAGCTCTCAAAACTTCTGATTGGGCTATTATCAAACCTCATTAAGAAAACAGTTCTACCTCAATCAAAATACATTGTTCTACAATCTTGCTTTTTTAGATGAATGAGGCAGAACTTGTAGTGTGTAATGGTCTTCTCATTCAGTTAAATAAAGAATATAAGTAGATAAAAGACATTTGTCCATCTTCAAAAACAGAACAGCCCCAGTCTGCTCCCCGTATTTTTTTTTCCTAATATACATTGGTCCTACATAGTTTGGTACTTATGTATTGACATGGCTGATCAAAGGCTTTCCTCCTTAAAGTTAATAAACAACAATTTACTTTTCCTTAGGTACAGCCTAAACACTTGGGCTGCGTCGGACTCAGCTGCTTCTACTTGGCTGTGAAGGCATCGGAAGAAGAGAGAAATGTTCCTCTAGCCACTGATTTAATTCGAATAAGCCAGTACAGATTCACTGTTTCTGATATGATGAGAATGGAGAAAATCATATTGGAGAAGCTGTGTTGGAAAGTCAAAGCTACAACAGCCTTCCAGTTTCTACAACTGTATCACTCACTCATTCATGAGAATTTAAGCTGTGAAAGGTAATATATACATAATACTTTTTTAGCTATGACTGCATATGATGAAGAAGCCTATGTAGAAAATTAATCAGGGAAATAACTTGAGTAAATGGCCTTTCTATAGTTAAAAACCCCACAAACTTTACCCCTTTTTGGTAGATATTATAAATGTGAATATCTGTGGCTTAATGTTATTTTGTTTTTAACGTTGTTTGCATACGTTGGCTCAAAGAGGATTCCCCTCTGAGCCAAAAAACAAACTTGCTCAATAACAGTGGTATAATAAATCTCTGCTTATGCTGCACTAAGTATTGCTTCATTGCAACGATTTCAAAATCTGGCTTAGAAAGAGATTCCTTTTGCTAGTAAGCACTAAAATTCCTGTTGGTAAGACTATTTTAACAGTATGAGTCTCCCCAGTGTACCACAAGATTTATTTTTAGCATTAGGGCTGCCAAAACTGAACACCTGTTTGACTGTAACCCTAGAACTTCTGGGACAAATGAGGCCTTTGTTTAGATAACAACATTCTTCCTGCTGCTCTGCGTTCCCAAGGGTGGTGCTGCCTTGATCAAGCTTGTGTTCTTTTTTTACCTTCACTCATATGTTTTTATTACAGGAGAAAATACCTTAATTTTGAGAGACTTGAGACCCAGCTTAAGGCATGTCACTGCAGAATTATGTTTTCTAAAGCCAAGGTAAATGTCTTGAAAGCCCAGAGACAATGAGGTTACTGAAACTTAACAAAGCAGTGTTTAAAAACTTTTTCTGTCTCTTCAGCCTTCTGTCTTGGCGCTGTCTATTATGGCTCTAGAGATAGAAGAACAAAAACTGCTGGAGTTGACAGAGGCATTGGAACTTCTGCAGATGCATTCCAAGGTATATATAAAGATTCAGGGAAGGAAGGAAGAAAAATGCATGCAAGTGCGTACACAGAGGAAAAGGGAGAGATACACTGGCATACTGGTTTCTTTTGTGGCTTTGTTGGGATTTTGTTGGTTTGGGTTTGGTTTCATGGCTTTTTTTCCATTTGGCTTGGGATCTCTGGTTTCCCATCTTCTATAAAGAAGCTGAATGTACATGTATGACTAAGGATTTAATGAGTTATGTAAGATTCTGTTTTGCTGTCTAGATAAACAACAGAGATTTGACCTTCTGGAAGGAGCTGGTGCTAAAGTGCCTTACAGAATATTCCTCGAGCAAGTGTTCCAAGCCAAATGTCCAGAAATTAAAATGGATTGTGTCTGGACGTACAGCTCGGCAGCTTAAACATAGCTACTACAGAATAACACATCTTCCTACAATTCCAGAGACCAGCTCGTAATAGGTAACTTCTTTTAAAACCAGCTTCTGATTGTGTAGAAGTAATTAGCTATTAACTACCTCAAAGTTTCTTATTCTGTATAAGTAACTCCTTGAAGACATGTAACATAAACATAGTGGGCCTGTTATAGAGGCTGGTCTGTTCTCATGTTCATGCTTGAGCCAGTGCTGTACCTAAAGAAGTGGCGACCTAATATATAAACACTGGAAAAAGAACTGATCCTCTGGTGTGCTGTGGGAGGAGAAATGTTGTACAGACACTGGGACCTTATGCAGACTAAAATGTGGAATAAAACTGGTAAAAAGCTTGGCTTGCTCCTATCCTAAAAAGAATCAGCTAAGAGGAAAGAGTTGCCTATTAAAATGAGTTTCTTTTAATCTTTCACTTAAACCACTTAAAAGGAAGACAGTTCTATAGTTTTACTTGTGTAACTGTCTGATTAGTTAAGTCTAAAAACTAATTCAGTTATTCATATTACTGGGGTTTTTTTACTCTGTAGAAATTGTGAACTACTTGCTTCCTTATCTAGACTCTTAATTCCAAAGGCTACATATTTTCTGTAACAGCTGTTGTGTTGTTGTCTTGCAATACTGAAGTCTGATGCTTTGTTTAGGTCTTGTAGAAAGCCTTCGGTTGACTGGTTTGGATTTTTTTACAGGAAAACAGTAAAACGAGGAGAGAACTATGCTGTGACCTTGTCAACAGACACATGAATATTTAAGAAATGAAGTCTGAAACTTGATCTTAATAAAACTCAGCTCATGGAAAGAATACGTAACATCTCAGACTAAAGATCCTTCCAGCAAATATGTTCTTTTCATGATGATTACAACAATATTCAGTGTCAGTTTTCAGTCTGGTTAGACTATTTAGTGAAATACCACAATACTGATACATGGAATTTTAACACCTTATAGTTTGCAGAGCAGCTTGTGTAGTCTAACTTTGGTTTACTGTAAGTGCAGGTACTGAATTATGTATTTAATTTTTAAAATCTGATTCCAAAGATTACACGGCACTAGCACAGTGCTGCAGTGTCTTAAACTAAAGACTAATCCTGCTCAATACCGATGACGGTGGCAAATGCCTGTTGGTGCACCTAACTAGCTGTTTGGGCAGTGTCGTATGGTCCATATGTTCCTACTGTGCAGGACACCAGCCTTCTACGATAGACACATTAAAAACTAGGCCATGTGATACCTGCCAGATATGGCAAGTGGCTAAAGCAGGAGAAAAGAGTTCATTGCCTTATAAAAGGGTAGTCACTAACCCAGCATCATTAACTTCAGTATTTTGTAAGAAGGGTAGCTTACTGAGATTAGGAACAGTATCATAGAGTATAAAAGCTTCGTGATACTTGATAAAGGCTGAGGGAGAGTACTGGGTCACCTGCCTTAAATCTGACATCAGTTCTCCAAAGTTTCACTGTACAAGAGGTAAATGCTGATGCTTAACAGGTACATTTTTACAGGCACAGCAAGAGCAGGGCTAATGCCCCATCTTGACCTGTACATAGGAGGAATTGAGAAACAATGAAGATGAAACTGATCTCTGTAATAATAAGCTGCTTAAAATACAACTGTGTTTTTCTGAAGACCAGATCAGTACTTGAAGTGTACCATGGTTCTAATGCTAACAAGGAAGTGAATAATAAGAGTGTATTACTGTATGTAAGATGAATAGAGAGGTTGAGGGAATGTTGCTAATGACCTCCTGAATGCCACATCACTGTGCAGCAGAGGCTGTTAGCGATGTGCTGTTAGGAACGGATTGTCATGTGAACTGACTTAGTGGAGAAGAAGAGATCAGAATGTTCTGTATTTGGAGTGGTTTTACATGTTAGCCAGGCAACCCTTCCTTTTTTATGCTGAGGGGGAAAACATTCTTTTAATATCTCAAACTAGTTAAGCATTTCACAGAAGACTTCATACCAAAGCTCTGTATTGGACAAATCAAACCTTCTCATGAACTCGTGGGTGATTGCACTGCATAACATGTAATTGGGTTTTGCAACTGCCAGTATTATTGTGCTGGCCTGTGAAAAGCATACAACTGATTCGGACAAAGGTGTGGTCAGTCTGCTGGGAGAGACGGTGAAGATGCAGTGTGCAATTCTAATTGTCATGTCTCAATATTAAAATACAGACCTTTCAATTAAACATTGAAACATGCTTACCTGTGTGACTTCTTTTCCCATTTGTTACAAAACATCCTAGCAGAAAGCCTATAAAGTGACTTATCACTGAACAGTACCTGGAAAACTTCCAGGCAGGACATAAGAGATTATGGAGATATTTTCAGATTTTTACTTAAGAGGTTGAAGCTGCATGGGAAAGGCAGGAGAACCAACAGAAGAAACTCAAGATGCTTGACAAAAATTATTGCAACTTGGCCCACAATTACTCTAAATCCTTTGACACCTTTTTATTTTCATCTGTATTCTAAAACTGGAGGCCTGTAACTTGCAGGATATGATCAAAGTAGCTAACCCAGTAATTCAAACCTCTTCTTTTAAAACAATTCAGAACTGTGATGCCAGAGTACATTCTAAGCAGTTGACCTCTTTCCTTGACTTAGCTGTAGGATGACTTTCACGCTACTTCATAAAGCAGAGACTATGGGAATGTCTAGCTTTGAAGTGCATTATAGCAAATGTAAGTTCATGCGCTGAAGTATCAGATGACATGCTAAACTTCTATAAGTAAGACATACAAAACCACCCTGTGCAAACCAATTGCTGTCACAAAAAATGCGATTTCACAGGATGGTACTTCAGCATTTTTGTGCAACATTAACTGTCTTCTATTTTCTCGTCTTCAGTTAATTTTGCACCAGTCTTGTTCATTTCTTAACTATACCATCCACCTTTTATATTAGAATCACGGTAAAGACACAGAACTTCATGGCCAGAAATCAGTATTTGATACCACAGTACTTTACTTTGCATAGTACAGCAAGTTCTCAACAACCCAAGCAGAGTGTATGGACCTACTTCACATTCTGTAAAGATGACATGAGTAGAAGGAGCACACTTTATTTCAGGACTATTAATGCTTGCTTGTTCTTACAAGAAAGCAGTGGATGCAATTAAAATTATATCATTCTTCCCCAACTATTGCTTTATTTTTGCCATGTGCCAACTGAAATAATGGTGCAATTTTAGAAATAAGGCTCAGCAGCATGATGCACAGCTGCCTGCAATTTATCTCCAGTGAGACTTCTGCTTAGGACTTAAATATAGGCAATAGTTTCAGTGTTCAGACTACAACAGGATTTGGCAATCGTTTTCCTCCTCTGTTAGCCTGTTTTACCTAGCCTTCATCCTGTAGTCAGAGTGCTTCGCAGCTCCATATTGCTATGGTTGGAGAGCATCTCAGCTGCATCCTTAACAATGCGTAGAAAATTCCTGATACATAATTGGCACATGTAAAATACTATATGATGAAACAGCCAAGTTTAAAATGTGGTATTAAAAACTGTATTTATAAAAATTTACAGCTTCTTAGATAGCAGCATAGTGCTGTATGTAGGGAATGAGTAGATGCAAGACACCGTTCCCTACTTAGGGACCTCCTATTCCTTTTGAAAGTAATCACATTCTCTTACTTTCAAAATCTTAAATATTTATACTGAAAGGCTGTATTATATAAACATATAAAATTATTTCTATATCAGAGTTCCACCTGACCTTTCAGTTTTCCTGGTAACAAGTACCAATCATCAGTGCTGTACTTGACAGCACAGTGGATTCTAAAATCTTATCCACGGCAAGATGCTGTAGTAATTTTATTTAAATCGCTTTTTTAGAGTAACATTTATGAGTTTTCAGAGGGCTGCTACAGAGGGAAAGTGTGAGTGTAGCCATCCTCATATCCTTCCCATTGCAAGTTAAGAGAAAATATTAAATATCTTGCTTATAACCTTTATTCTGCAACACTGAATAAGGTATTTTTGCATAAGGACAAGTGGCATATTTATAACTGACCAGTTTACTATGCTGTTTCTAAAAAGAAAAATAAAACCCAAACCCACCTGCTTCAAGATGTTACTTTTTGTGTACGCCTTTCTCTATAGTTTGTCCCTCGGTATTAGAAAGTTATCACAGTTTATAAATCAGCTGGTAATACTTTGTCTTCATTCTACTGGAAGAGATCTTTCTCTTCACTTGAAATAATTATTTGACATCAATCCACTGAAGAGATCACTGAAGCCTTCACCAGCTACACGATTCCAGTCCTTACGGGCAATGTGAAATTTCTCTCAGGGAACACAGATAAAAGCAGTTTACTTTTCAAGACTAGAAAAGTCTGGTCCTCCTTTGCTGTAATTTCCAGAAATTTCTGCCCCGCTGAAGTCAAATCCAGGGTTCTGATGGAGGTAAAAGAAAAGTTTAATTGATGCATTATTCATAATAAAAATATTTTAAAACCCCAAACTGTTTCTGTTAATACTCTGCTATTGTACCAAGGACACAATGATCAACTCGTCATGTTTGACATGGCACTGAAATTCTTGGAAAATGTATCAACAAATAAACCCTGAATTGCCACAGTTTGGCTGCATACTGCTGAAGCGACTTTGTGATGCTGTTCTCAATCTGACAAGCAGTTAGGTCTCCCAGTAAAGAAATATTAAGGGAAGTTTAAGAAAAAATTCTGACTTCTAGTGTCCCTTGAAATTACAATTTGAAAATAGAAGTACCTGTCATGCTGGATAACAAGTCTCATAAATACTGTGTTCCTTCTTGTGTGTAGTGTGCTGATTCAGCTGTCAAGTAATAAGTTGTAATCCTACAACTCTGCAGACACTCATAGAAATAGCTGTGTGCTAAAGGTGTACCAAAACAATTTGAACAATTTTAGCAAAAGGGCAAGGAAAACTTCTACATTATCCAATGCTATAGACCAACATATTCAAAACAGCTTAATGCTAGAAGTTGGTTGTAAACACGGCTATGTCATAATTCTATATAATAACAAATTGTGTGTAGCCTAGCTTAAGTGAAAAGTGGTCAGTATTGTGCAACAGCCCTAAAAAAGCAGCACCACCCCGTAACTCATCTTAACTTTTCATAAAACCTTCAGACTACAGACAGAATAACCTCTTGAAAGTACACTGAACAAGCCTCATGAGCATTCTCTATATGTTGAATTACAATACATGCTTCCACAGCACTGGACAACAAAACAATTTTGACCAGCTTTCATGGCCATGACCCTGATGGGCAAACGCAAAATATAAGGAGTAATTCTGGTCCTTTAACTTGCCTCTTTTTGGAATCGCTCCAGTGTAAGTTTCCTTTGCATCTGGTCCTGTACCCAAGGATCAGCAGCATATTCATTTTCTAACAGAGACGTCCAACAATTTCCAGCATCTCGATTTGTCTTCATTAGAACGATTTGTATCAGCTTCCTATCTTCTGTTGAACAAAAACACACATAAACCAACTATTAAGCTCAGCCTTACACACCAGGTTTTGTTGTTGTTTTGGTGAACTTACCATTAAAAAGTACAGGATTTTTTTTTTGTGAAGTAATTTAAATTCTAAACACCAAGAGGGCTCTTGATAGATAAATATACATTAACAAGAACTGGAAAGGCTGAAGCAAAGATGGCCTGTGCAGCCCTTTCTCCCCTTTCTGGCCTGTAAAATTCTGAAGCTGTGTTAAGGGATTAAAACACAGCTTGTCATTACTTCTACTGCAAACATAAACTAACCTTTGAGGTAGGTTCACAACATATAAAAGATTTAATCAAGTTATATGTATACCTCAGCTAAGGCAATAAAGAAACACTTGAGGTCAGGCTTTACAGAGAAAATACCAGTAAAAGCCAGAATAGTTTTAGCACCATACGGAATTCTCATCAATTTATTTAAACACATACAGTATGCCTATAGACAGCATATTGGAAGTACATTTCAAAGGTGACACGTAGGATGTCTGGTTCTACTTCTCTGAATAAATACAGCATTAGCAAGTGTACTTTGAAGATTATTCACAGACTGGAAAAGGCTTCATGATGCTTGTTTACACTTCCAGCTTTCATATTTAAGTTGCTAAATTAGTAATCAATATTTAGAATAAATATTGAATGGAAAACAAAATCCATTGTAAGAGGATTGCGAGGCACATTCCACAAATGTGATTACCAAAACCCAAAATAATTTGACCACTTTACAATAATTATGATGTAACAATTAGAGAAGCTTTTATTCTTTCTTTTTTTTTTTTCCTCATTACCTGCAGGTACTTCAGTGTGATTTTTAGATTGGTTTTTGATTCTCTTGGACTGTAGGTTTTGTCACCCATCCCAAAACTTGAATGCATATAATGTCACCTATCCCTAAACCATAATGCATAACAGAAGAAGACACAAGAAAAGCAACAATTACAGAGAGGCATAGCTATATCAGACCGCATGACTATACTGTAATTGTCAGCTTTAACAAGGGTTTGCAGAAAAACACCCGCTATATGGAAGTGTTTGTAATTTATTGACTACTGGCTTCCAGACACAGCATCTCTAAGGCTTCTGTACTACCTCAGTTCCTTGGTCTGGCCATAGTGGTTGGGTTTTTTACAAGGCTATGTACAGGGAAGACAGTAATCTCTCCTATTACAAAACAAGGGGTGAAACTTCTGCAGCACATTTTGAGACATCCCACTGCGCTCATAATGCCCTCTCAGATGGAGGTTATTACCTAATGTCCATGTTCCTTCATCAGTTACTGTCGAGTCAAAAAGTTTACCCTGCAAAAGACACATACAGTATTACAAATCTGGAAAACCTGCTCAGCATCTAGGTCCCACTGAATTGTCAGGTTTTACTCCCAACTTCCCTTATTTTCTACTGAACATGGATAGTGCAGTCTGGCCCTGTAAGCACAGGCTTGCACACAGACCATCAAAGAATTATTTTTTGTTGCACAATTATTTTTTGTGTACACACAAACAAAACAAAAAGATTTCGTTACACAATTCTGTCTTTTTTAATGAGGCATTTACCTCACAGTCCCTGTTTCAGTACCTCAGCGCAGTGGAAGGGCTCTTCTCAGAGGGTAATGACCTTTGTAATGGGTTGCTATGAAAACGTCAAGCTATGAAAACTTATAGCTGTGGTGCCATGAGGCAGGTGCCCCATGCCGGGAAGAGCTGCTTGTGCCCGGTTGGAAAGCGAAGCTGCTGCTGACCCGGGTTACTGGCTCTCGGCAGCACCCACAAGCTGCCCCAGCACAACCCAAGGCAGGCAAACTCAAGGAATTTGTTGGCTTTGTTTTTCCGATCGTCTTCAAAAGCTTGACAAAACTGTTCTGATACATTCCGCTTTTGATGGATCAAAATCTGGGTATTTAAAAAAGAAAATACAACAGACGCGGGCGGGGCACTGAGGCAACTCATCCCCGTCACCCAGCAGGGCCTCCGCTCCGGCCGCGGGTGACAAGGCGCGGTGCCGTCCCCGTTCCCCCCGCGCCGGCCCGGTACCTGCAGCACGTCCTGGCCCCGCACGGACAGCGCGATGTGCTGGCTCTGCAGGTTGCAGCAGATGTCCTTGGCGCGGGTGCCCGGCGGCACCTGCACCTCAATAAACACCTCCTCCAGGGTCTGGTACCAGCGGCCCCAGGGCGTCCCGCAGGGCACCACCCCGCTGCGCTCCTCGAAGGGAGCCGACATGAGGGACAGGAAGGAACAAGACGAGACGAGATCACCGCCCAGCCGGGCCGGGCGGGCCGTCCTGCGCATGCGCAGGGCGCAGCAGCCGCTAGCCCCGCCCCCTGGCGCACGCTAGAACGGCCAAGCGTCTGCTCCGTGCCAGGCGCGGTGATTGGCTGAGCAAGTCAAGGCAGCAGGAGGTGATTGGCTGTCCAGGGCGCGTCGTAGTGTCAGTTGTGCCGTTTGAACGTTGCGGCGCTCTGTGGTGCGAGTCATGGCTTCTCGCAGCGGTGTGCTCCAGCGCCGCAGGCAGCCCTCCGGTACGTGCTGGGTGGCGGACGGGGAGGGAGCCTGAGCCCTTTGCGGTGGTGCTGGGATAGGGGAAACCGAGCTGTGGTTACCTTGGTGTGTGCTAGTGCTGCCTTTCTTCTCGCTGAGCGGGGAGCTGCCTGTGACCTGTGTGTGTGTGCGCACGCATCGTAGCCCAGAAATCAGCAGCGTGACCAGTAGGTCGAGGGAGAGGATTCTCCCCCTCTACTCTGCTCTTATGTGAGCTCACTTGGAGTCCTGTGTGTAGTTCTGGTGTTCTCAGCGTAAGAAGCACATGGAACTGTTGGAGCAGGTCCGAAGGAGGACCAGGAGGGTGCTAAGAGTCTGGAGCACCTCTGCTACAGAGACAGAGAAAATTCGGGCTGTTGAGCCTGGAGGAGACCCTTATAGCAGCCTTCCAGTACCAGGAGGGGGCCTACAAAGGTGATGTAGAGGGACTCTTTATAAGGGACTGTAGCGACTGTAGGCAGTGGGTTGGAACTAGATGAGCTTAAGGTCCTTTCCAACCCAAACTGGTCTGTGCTTCTATGTATATATACATGTATCGATGCGTATTTACATATATTTATGTAGTAAGCCAGCGACAAAGCAGGTTTTCATAGCCTTCTGGTATCATAGTACAAAACTGCAAAAATACAGAACCAGTCACAGTTGAAGTACTGCTACTGAGAGCATTTTACAATGTAGAGGTTTCCCATAATGAGGTTTTGGCTATAGCTAAATGCTACCATCGCCCATTCTCATGTAAGACGAAGTTACTCTCCTTTGCAGAAAGCTGGAGCAAGCAAACAAGCATTTATTGGGCTTGAGGCCACCTGGCTATAATTGTGTGAAGAACTTGTAGCCATCTTGGTTTTGTCTGCAGTTTCCCTTAAAATTGTTTAATTTTTAAAAGTATTGGTTTTGTAAAGTTTAAGTAATTTCCTACTTCAGAGGAAAAGCTTGGCATTCAAGAACATCTACACAATCTCATCTAAACTGGAAGAGATTTAAATAAAACCCCAATTAACTGAAGTTTTAGTTTATTCTTTAGCCTTTTCACAAGTTGTCATTAGGATCCTCTAACTCTTTGGTTTGTTTTTTTTCTTTATGGAAGTTAATGCACTGCTGTCACTAACAAGATGCCTTGCAATATTGTTTATGTAAATTATACTTCCTAATTTTATTAGCAGTGTAACAAATGAGCTTTTTCCCTTACTGCATGTGCATACTTCGTCTTTATGAAGAGGATGTGAAGAACTGAGACTCCAGTTGTCTGTTTTCCCTTTTTTTAAAGTGGATTTAACTTACATGTGTTACTGCAATTAGTTGAAGTTGGAAACTCTGTCATTTACAATTATAATTCTCTGCTGTTTCTGAAAATCTCATTAATAGCATGTACCCTGCTGCAACAATCCTATGATGTTGAATCTTCAGATGCACTGAAAAATTCTCTGTCCTCCGAAACATGTCACAGGTTTAGGAAGCAGAAAATTAAGTAGCCATAAAAGTCACACAGAACATAATGGTATATATCTTTGAATAATTGTTAGTGCTTACATGCTGCTACTGCTCTGCTCTTGTTTGGAAAATGGTTTATGTTTTAGGGGCTCACTGCCTGCCTTCCAGCTCAAGAGGACAGCTGCTGTAAAAATATGTCTGACTGAATCTTCCAAAACAAGCTTTATATGTGATTTCTGCTGATTAGGGAGACATCTGGGAATCAAATAAATTAGTTAACTACCTCATGAACCTTGAATTTAGTGATAACTTCACAGGGGGTTTGCATATAAAACATCCTTCAGTTGAAAATTGACAGCATGGATCTGGATAGGCAGGGGGGGTAAAATTTGGCAGAAGCTGCATTCTCAAAACTGTCTGTCATCTGGTAGTGTCTCTAAAATCTGTCAAGTGCCTGGATGGCTAATACTGAACTTCCTGACTGCAGTAAGAAGACAGCTGGCATTGGGTTGTAAGGTAGATAGTCTAATAATTGGGTGCCATTCTGCCTTTTGTGTAAAAAGACAATTAACTTTTAGTTTGATTACACTTCACTCCCTGTGCATGCATGCCCTCTTCCTTCATCATTCTTTTCTGCCTCCTTCTGCAGGTGACACAAATTTGAGCAATGAGAAGAGTGCACCTACCCCTGTAACTGCCAGGAGGCTCACATCTCTCGGATCAACAGTAAGATTCCTCTGTGGTGTCTGTAGCACTGCTAAATTCCAGCTAAACCTCACCGTGACTGGTTAAATCACTTAGCACCTTTATACAATTACTATTAACTGAGCAAACTATGAAATTCATTATTGTGCCTGTGCTCCTTAGTAACCAAGTAGGGAAAATGAAATTGCAGCATCTTTGGGAATTACATGATGATTACTTGGACCTAAAATGGCTTGTTGCTTTTGGTGTTATGATCTGTTAGTTTTTTGCCTCTTGCTCATTATATAATGATAGTGTGGTTGGTTTGTTTTTTTTAAGACTATTGTGGTTTTGTTTCTGCTTTAATATCGTGAACAGGGCAAAGCAGAAAGCTAGTGGTGAAAGTTCTTAGTGCAGTGTGTGAGGATAATTATTTTAAGGTACATAGCTCAACATGTTGAAAAAACTGTAACCCTGACTTACTAATTTAGTTTACTAGAACTAGTCATGTAGGATGAAATTCAGTAAACAAACTGGTGGTTAAATGATTGAATTGGCTTTTATGGAGGTGCTAATGTCTCGAACTTTCTTAATCTCCTTCCTGGAACAATGGTTATGAGCTGTCTGTTCACAGTAATGCTTATCAGAAAGTACAATGATAAAACCCCTCCTAACCTGACAACTGCCTTCCCTATTTGTGGGAGATAAGTTAGGTTTTTTTTCTGTGTGTGTCTCTTTAATAGTATTGTCTATATGAAGGCATTTAACTGTGGTGTTAAACTGATTTCTAGCTGCTTACTAGTTTAACCTTTCTAATGCACGTTTTTTCAAAAGGCTGCTAATGGGACTCTGAAGCCTAAAAGAGATGTTCTCCTTATGAAAGAGAAAAAGAAACAGAAGGCACTGGAGAAGGAGGTATGAATACATTACATGAGTGCAATCCTGTAATAGTTCTCATTTACTATACTTAAAAAATACAAGCTCGTAAAATCTTTTTCTTTACAAAACCTACAGGTAGTTCGCAAACAGCTTTGTGCAGAGTAGAGATTATCAAATGCTCTGATATGTAAAAAGTATTGGATTTCCTAATACAATTACATTAATTTCTATTGCTTGTGATAAGTGTAGCCAGTCTCTATTTGTTTGTTTTTAAAAGAGAACAGTCCTGTGTTCTCTAACCCAAAAAGGTTCTCTTCTGTTTAGCAACTATTTTCTGAGAGTTTTTCTTAGTAATTGACATAATTTTAATGTTTCAGAGGCAGCTGGCTTTTTCTTATCACACTTCTGTGTGCTGATATATGCCTTGTGTGTCTGAAATGTCACATTCTGTTTATCCATTCCATAGCCAAAGAGGAGAGTGGCTTCCGTTGCAACTTGAAGCGAAGACTATTCTGAATTTAACATGTTGCTGACTCAATAGCATAAAAAGTCAGGTGAAATGCTAGGACTGCAAGCCTGTGCTGTATAATATTAGAGAATCATTGAAATTTTGTTATCTTCTTTTCTGTGAATGACAGAGTTAAAGATATATATTCTGAATGAATGTTTATACAGTTTGGATACTCAGTCTATCCAAGAAAACCACAAGCACAAAGTAATAATGTTATTTGAAAAGAGTAATAGTAGGAAACAAAGAAAATGCCTCTTTTGTTTTAGATTCGTGCATTAGTGAGAGAGCGTGGAGAGCAGGATAAAAAACTTCAGGCTCTGGGTGAGGATTTTGTTAAGAATGAAGCAAAGCTGAGTGCTGCAGTTCAGGAGAAAACATCTCTCTTGGCAAATGTTGCATGCCTGAAAAAACAGCTTCTGGAACTAAGAAGAACCAATGAACTCCTAAAGTCAAAGGTATTCAAACAAGCAAGCACACATTTGCTTTGACTTTGCTGTCATTAAGCTCCCTGGGCAGGAAGAAACTTCAGTTGGTGATCAGCATCTATTTTCATGTGCCTTTCACTAGCAGAAACAGAGCATGTCTGGTCTGGGATCTTGTGTGCTGCTGTCTAAAGGCAGAGCAGGACCTGCTAACATGCTAACATCCATCCTAGTGATGGGTAGAGATATGTGTTGTGTGTGGGAGGGGGGTACCTTTAAAGCATTGTGCACAAAACCACTCAGATGAAAGAATTATGCTTATTGGTTTTATATTCCTCCCTAATAAGCTGTCTGAAGATGGCATGCAAAAGAAAATGAGCAGCCTGTGCCTGGAGTTAATGAAGCTCAGAAACCAGAGGGATGCTAAGGAAAAGGTATGGCCATTTGCACAGCACAGGATAGTAATTCTGAGCTGTTCAGGAAGAGTCAATGAAGGCCTTGGCACAGACCTGCAGATTATGTGTTGTTTCTTGTCTTCAGCCTGGTAGTTTCTGTGAAGAGAAAGTAGAGAAAGTAGAGAAAGATAAACCACCAAATGTTCTTGATTGTGCTGTTGATGTGCACAGTAAATCTGCATTCAACTAAAGAAGCCTAGAAATATCTCTATTATAATATCAGTCTGTTGGTTGCACAGCTGTTTTCCTCAAAAACCGGTGGTCCTAAATATAGTTTGAAGCTCTTACATGTGGTTTGTTTTGGTTTTGGTGGGGGGTGGTGGTAGTTTTTACAAATGGCTGGTATCTTTAGAAAGGGATAATCTGAACTGCATTTAGCATACAAGTGCTATCATTAAATTGTAGCTGTGACTTAATTTCTCTTTACCACTGCCTCTTAGACAATGGATTATTTACATTTTTTTACTAAATCTTTTTGGTAGTAATATTTGTTGGTTGGATTTTTTTGTTTTTTTTTTTTTTTTTTCTAAGACTGCACTTGCAAAGCAGGAAGACATGGAAATGAAGTTGCAGGAAGTGCAAAGAAATCTAGAGCATTCGCAAGGAAAAGTAGCACAGTTGCAAGAAAAACTGTAAGTAGTAAGGAATGGAAGTGACTGAGGGAAGAAATGGTAATTTGTCTAGCTTATGCAACTGTCCTAGCTTACTTGCTTCTGGTAGAATATGGCTCAGCCTCCCTACTGCAATGAGAAAACCAAATGGAACAAGTATCAAAAGCGGGTAGAATCACATCTTATAGCCAAAATCAGTTTGTCAGCCAAACTGGATTATGAAAAATGTATGTATTACTATAAGCTGTGATTCAATTATTCATTTCTACTTATCTGTAAATAAATAGCTTCCAAGTATTTGTTTAAATACGTCCATCATGAAAACTTCCTGGTTTTAGGTCTGCTACTGAGAAAGAGAAAGTTGAAGAAAAGTCAGACACTGAAAAACTTTTGGAATACATCACAGAACTCAGGTAATAACAAATTGCTCTTGAGTTGGACTGGGTAAGCTAAGAAGCAGTAAAACTAAGCCTCATTTATGGATGGGTGAATTAGAGCCTTAGCAACAATTCTTTTTAACAGTATTAAAATAGAGGGGGGGAAGGAATCAAATATTTTTTCCACACAATGGGTAGGAGTAATAATGTTAGTTATATTTCTTAATGTCTCTGTGCTCTTCTCGGCTAAGCAGTAATATGGAAGAGTTCTGTATCGGGGTCTTGAAATCCTGGTTTTAGCCTGAGTCATTTGTACACAAATCAAGCTGACCCCTTTTCCTCAAAGGTACTGGCAGTAAAATCTTTTAGCCCTGACTTGTAAAACAATTTACAGCAGGGGGAAATAAACCCCCCAATCTTGGCTTGCATAATACTCTGATTTGCATTTATGAATTATGATGAATTGTGTATGTATGAGCATCAGCCTCATCCTAAAAATTGCTACTCTAGTGCTCTTTAACTGACTGAAACTCTGATCAGTCTTCACAGTAATGTGTCCCTAGCTCAGAACATGGTAAAAATACAGAAGTATTTAAATTTAACTATTTCAGTCTTCACCTCTCCTTCCCCTATCAATTTACTCACTAAGAGATACCTCAGTAACTGCCTATATATACTAAGACTCTGCTTATTCTGGTAAAATCTGTTTTATGAATGTGTATGCTTTTCTATGAAAACTCAGCTTTGTGAAAACCTGGATAATAGCAGTCATCTGTAAATCAATTATGGTAATTAATAATGTTTTAATCAAACCTTTATATTTATGCAATTGTTTAAGTTTCTTTTAGAACAAAACATTGATGTTGAGAGAATCTGCTTTTTAATTAACCTGTTTTAATGTGCAAAAACTTGTGTCTGGGAATGCAGCGGAAGGCAGTTTTCCTGTTTGAAACCAACAGTCCTAAATATTTGTTCTTTGTGCTGAAGAGTTAAGTTTTCCAGCAAAACTTAGTGGTAACAAGTACCTGAATTTTCTCCTACAGCAGTGTTGCAGAAACAGTTGAGAAATACAAACTAGATGTTGCCCAGATGGAGGAGACAGTGATAAAGAAAGACCAAGATATTGAGATCCTGAGGGCTACCCTCAAAACTAAAGAGGAAGAATCTTTTAAACTGATACAAGAACTTAATGATAGGTGTGAATTGCTTCAACAAGATAAAGGTAATTGTTACTGTTTGTATGCTGTCAGCATATGTGGGATCACTGACATGTTTTAAAGCATCTCAAATAGGTTTGTTCTAAAATACCAGTTTAGACTTATTTGTTCCAAGTTATCTCTCTGAACTCCAGCTGAAAACAGCTAGGAATATCTCTAACAATATGGAAACCACCTTGAATCTGACATCTTTTAAGTCTAAATTTGTATTTCTCTGAAGGGTTACTAAGGTACGTACTACAGAATAAAAACTGTTTATATAGTAGAAACGGCTTTAATCTGAAAGGTGAACACAAATGACTCGTTCCTTACTCTTCATTGAGGAGCAGTATGATACTGTCTCAATTCACTGTTACAAGCACATGCACAAGTTCACTGAGATATTGGAAATGTGTCTAGGATTCCTTTGTCACCTCTTTTTCTCTCTCTTCCCCAAACCCAGCAACTCTGCAGCCTGAGACTGGTACGCAAGTTCTCTGTACCTGTTGGGCTGTGTGTGCTAGCATTATGTGGAAGAAGCTATGAGGAAATGATTTGGTTTTCTCCACCTATACTGCTGTTCTGATGAAGGCTTGATCCAAAGATTCCTGCTGTTAAATTAATTTTTAAAGTGGTGTACTTTCAGCTGATTTTTGAGGGTTTCCAGATGGGTTAAAGATGAGGGTTTGTTTTGTTTGTTGGGTTTTTTTTCCTTGCATAACAAACTGTAAATCTAGAATGGAAGTATTATAAAGATGTAGTTCTTTGAAGATGGAGAAAGGAATTTGTGTTATATTGACAATTCCTTCATCCAGAGAAAGAACTGTTGGAGACCAGAGGAAAATTCCTAAGTATGAATGCTGAAATAGAACATTTGAAGAAAAAAATTTGTTTAGAAGAACAAGAACACCAAAAACTGCTTCAGAAACATGAGGAGATGGTCTCTCAGCTGAAGAAAGAGAAGGTAAATACAGGCTATAAAGTAGTTAAAAAATGCTCTAATCCAAGTGACTGGCACAAAAGGTTCCAAATTTGCCTACATGTGAGACTGCTGTATGAATAATGGTCTAATCTATGGAACGTTAAGTGGGTGCTGGCTAGCAGAAACTGTGGTCCAATAGCTTTAAGAGTCATAGCTGGTATGGTGGGTGTTTTGGTTCTTCCTGTAGAATTGACCTTATTCTTTTGCTTCCAAGTTTGAACGCTGCAAAACAGCTTTTACTATCTGGAAAAGTACTGGTAGCTTTAAAATCTGTGGTACTCTGGCATGCAGGAGTCATCTGCATCAATGCACCAGCAGTTACTAGAGCTTCAAGATGAGGTAACAAATGAGAGGCGTCTTCTTGAAGAAGAGCTGAACGATGCCATGAATGAGCTGAATAAATTGCATGCACAGGAGAAGAAAGCTGAAAAGCTGGTGAAGCGGTTGGAGCAAGAAATCAAATCTCAAGCTCTTCAACTTTCACAGATGGAAGTACAGCTGAAAGGGTTTGTGAAATAAACTTTCTAATTCTAAACATTTGAAAGAAAAAAATATTAATAGTGTGAACAAAGCTGCTAAGCCTAATTCAGGTTTTACAGACACGAACAGATCTCGACTTATTTCTTGCTGTTTGTTGATCATTGATAGTGATCAGACCAAATAACCATCAATAGTTACTTGAATCAGATTTATATGGTCTTAATTTAGTGCAATTTAATCAGCGTGCTGAGACTTGCTTGAAATGCCAGTACTGTAGTAATATGACATTGCTGTGAAGGGTAAGCTATATGCATGTCACTGGATGCTTCTACCCTGGAAAAGGCAATGACTAGGAAAGATTTTCAAGCAAGCTTTTTCTTTGTTCATGTACTGAAAGTCTGCTGTTGGGTGTAGAATTTATGCTATGCTTACCTTGGGGAAATAAGGCAGGGGAGATGCTTAGTTAAATCTGCTGTGAAAATGGTGCTTTATTTCAAGTTGTGGCAGAGAAGTTACTAGTTTGTCACAATTTACTGCTGCCACTGCCAGCCTTCTGTACCTGATAACAGCATTGTTTAGACATACTTATCTCCAGCATGGAATGATTAACTTCTATTGTAGGAAGAATGCAGAGTTGGAGCAAATCAATGAAATGCACAGCAAAGCTGCTCTGCAAATCCAGGAAGAGCACAGCAAGACACTGCGTAAACTCGGAGAGACTGTTGCTGAGTTTGAAAGGTATTTGAGTTTCATTAAGTTCTAGGAAAGGGATTATCTCTAAGATCACAATAAAATTGGCTGTTTATTCATATGCTGTGATACTTAACACTGTATATGAGCATTAGTACAACATTAGAGCAGAGGACTTTGGAGTATTTGATGTCATTAAGAAATTTATGCCTTTTGAGTACTAGTCAAGTGTAATGACATACTTGCTGTCTAGTACAGGAAACTGGATGTTTCTTCCAAAGTGTAACCAATTATAATACTCTAATGCTCTTGAATCTCAGTGAGAGCTGTAACTAGTGATGGTCTTCTCTTTGCCTAAAATATCTTGCAAAAAGACTTCATGTGTAGGCTTGAAACTTGCACTGAATTATTATTTTTCTACAGTTCTTGCAGATCCTTCCTCTCACAATATTCAGGTTGTGGAAGCATTCAAAAAGTGCTGCTGTTATTGCTAAGTATACAAGGCACCCATGAAGGATCCAGTGGGATACTTGCCAACGCAGCCTGCAGATAGCAGGTCTTTTGGTGTTTAAAATAAGCTTTAGATATAGCAGGTCTTTGGTGTTTTACAGTATCTACCAAAATATGAGAATAGCTGTACTGCAGAACTTGTTGCAATATTACTACTTGTGGTTTTATGGAAATGTGTTGTGGTTTTTTTTTTTTTAACTTTAGAAGATTATAAAATCTCTTATACTTGTTAGCATGAGCTTTTGTAAGGCCTAAAGTCACACAATTCTTCTTATACTAGTTACAAGAAGACAACAGCTGAAGAAATAAGCAGTCTTAAACTGGAGAACACTTCTTTGCAAGAAGAGGTTGTCAACCTAAAAAAAGTAGGCCAAGATCATCTACAGCTGCTTCAAGAAGCAGAAAACACTAAGAACAAAGCAAAAGAAGAATGTGCAAGGTACTAGTCAGATAAACTTTTCTTTGGGCTAAAGAATGCCAACTAGGGCTTGCTTTCCTAACTAGAAGTTAACATGGTGCTCCACTAGATAAAGTTGGTATTTGGTGTAAGCTCAAGTTTTCTTCCTTTTCCCAGTTTGGAGGGTTGAAAATATTGACAGACAAAATTCATTAAGCTCATATGCATCAGAAAACCGCTCTGTTCTGCGTGTTCTGTCTGTTTCTATACTGTTCTTTTGTTAGCACTGTTTGTGCAAACCTTTCACTTCTGCTAACAGCTTTTCAGTAGCAGGTAATTGTGTTTTCAGATTTAGAGTACTGTAAATAAATAAATTAAGGGCTTATTAAAGATGGATAATATTTTCCTCAGGATGCTTTTAGACACCCAGACAAAGCTTGCACTAAAAGAAGCAGAAACAGAGAGAACAAAAGAGTCTTGCTTTGCACAAATGACTAAACTTCAGGAAAAACTGGACAAGCAAACCGAAGATCTGAAAAGAAAATTCGAAATGGAAAGACCAAGGTGACTTTTCTCAAACTGAGCATGCATACTGGAGCACCTCAAAGCTGCAGTGTGAGTAAGTGCTGAGAGTTAACCATGAACATAATGAAACTCCACTTCCTGCTTTTTAGGAAAACCGTAAATGAAGATGTGACCTCCAGCTTAAAAGAAGAGATAAAGACCTGGCGTAAGCTGTATGAGGATTTATATAACAAGACAAAGCCTTTTCAGGTGTGCTACCAAGTAGATGTTTATTAATAACTCTTAAGTTAAAACTTGTGCAGTTGTCTTAAGTTTTAGTCTTGAGAAATAAATAAGCTATTTCCTGTTCTAAGGCATTTATCCCACAACAGTTTCCTACTGTCCCTTGAGCTAGCTATTCCCCTTCCCAAAACAGTTTGTAGATTTTGGTTCATTAAAAAGCTATGTTTATTTTAAAGATTTCTGAAAGATTCAGTGTGTATTTCAGCAACAACTAGACGCATTTGAAGCAGAGAAGAATGCACTCTTAAATGAGCACGGTGCTGCCCAAGAAGAATTGAATAAGCTAAGTGATGCATATGCTCAACTACTTGGCCACCAGAACCAGAAGCAAAAAATCAAGCATGTTATGAAGTTGAAGGAAGAGAATACCCACCTAAAGCAGGTTTGTGAAATGAAAAGTTAGAAATCTAAGTTATTAATTTGCTTGATTTGTTTGCTGCTCTAAATATTTATAGACTCATCCTGCAAACTACCTGTTTTCTGTGATTGTAAAATTCCTTGCAAGAGCTAGATTAGAACAAACCACCAGCCTCCAGAAACACTGAGAAAATATTTTGGTTCTGACTGAATACATAACCTACAGAAGGATCACCAGTGCAAATAACTACCCCTACTTTTAGCTTGGTTGTTTTTTTCTTACCTTTTTGGAGGTTCTAGGCTTAGTAAGCTATCTGCTGAAAGCATTGCCTGAAAGTTTCAGGCTACCATAGTGCTTATTGATCTTACAGAGCAGTTATACAGTGGTGCTGGTTTCTCTAACACCTGTATATTTGTCTTTCATTTGTTTTTTAATGCTACTAACGATTGTGTATGTTTGTGTTTAGCATTAGTGAGAAGGTCTATTTCAGTAAATGAGGAAGCAGGCTTTTCTTAGTTCTCAATCTAATTTCCAAGTACTATGTTTTCTTCAGAATGTCTCAAAACTGCGTTCATTGCTAGCCAAAGAAAAGCAAAGCAACAGAGATCTTCAGGAGCAACTGCATGCAATTCAGGGTGCTCGGCGTTTCGAGCCTTCTAAAGCTTTCCAGCATGATAGCAAGGAAAATATTCCTCCAAAATCTCCTTTTAGAGAAGGTAAGCTTAGATATTGATGTAACTGTGTCTTTGTACCTCTTAAGTTTAACTGAAGAAAGTACAACAGTCTTGCATAGTCTGCTGCCTTTGGGGGAGGAAGGAGAATGGCATCTCAGGTTTCACAGCAGATGGCAGAGGCCTGCCTCAGCAGGGCACTCCCAGTGCCCCATGTTTGCTATTGTGCTTTTCAGCCCAGTTTCTCACAACCCTGCCTGAGCAAGTGGTGTGTGGTGTCAGTTTTTCTTCTGTCATACAGGTTAATGTTACCGCTAGTCAGGTGTTGGGCAGTGTCCCCTGCACAAGTGCTAGGGGTAACAGTGGTTTAGCTAGAGCTCTTTAGCTGCTACCCAGCAGAACCTTACACTACTGTAGGTGCAAAAGGCTGGCAGATGAACATGGAGTTAAGAGGGAAAGATACCAAGAGCACAGGGGGCACAAAGGAAAGCAGTGGAGGAGAGTGTGGGAGGGAAGAGATCTCAACCAGACCTTCATTACAGTGTATTCCAGGGTCTGAAGTTCTGGATTGCCTGGTGTATGAGGTGTCTGCTGGGGGGGAAGAAGGCGCTACAAATAATTACTCTATGGGGTTTTGACTATTGCTCCCACCACAATCTTAGTAATGTTCTCCCATTGCAGGTAATAAAAACAGAATTTAGTCTCTTGGTACTAAGAAAAATACCGTAAGTCACCAATGAATTCCCTCATGTACTACAGAAGACTTCAACAGACTACTGTTCAAGGTGAACCTGGATGCAGTATATAATACAACTTAATGGGAGTACTACAGGAATGGTCTAAACCCATATGTTTTTCAAAAAACTAGGCTTGGTTATGCTATTACTGAGAAGCCATGAGCATACAGGTAACTATGTTCCAGGTGCCTGGTAACATCATTGTGCTCTTTAACTCACCGATTCATGCTTTTGTGTGCTGGAGCTGCTTAGCTTGGTTTTGACAGAGAAACCAAGAAGAGGTGAATAAGCACTTAAGAGTAAGGATGATGCGTTAAATTTAGTGTCGTGAAATATGTTTTTTTTTTTTTATTCTAGCTCATGGTTTTATAATGTTTAATTTTGTTTATGGTTGTTTTAATACCAGTGACAGCAATGCTGCTAGGAGACACTTTCTTCTCTGGCCCACATAATACAGAACCAGTGCAGAAAACTGGACTGTACACTTTTGATATTCTTAATGGGATCTATGTTCAGGACATGCTAATTTCAATCCTGGGGCTGGATACCGCAGCTGTTGATCTTCAGAAGAGGATTTGCTGCTCAAATTCAAATTGACTGCATTTTAGGTGTTAGTATACTGATGCCAAGATTCGTGTCTTCAGAGAAATCTCTGTTCCACAAATGCTGAGCTCACTGGACTCCCACAGTCATAAGTTTGTAGTTGCTGTAATTGATCAATGCTACCTGAAGGGGAGTAACAGTGGAACTTGTCTTGATGAGGTGGGAGGATCCCTGCTGTGTAGACACGTTTATTGTACAGACCTGAATTTTGGCAATGTGGAAAGAATCTGTTTGCGTTTAAAATCTAAGAGTGTTTCAGCACAATAAAAATTTTGAATTAAAGACTTTGTTTATTTCCTTCATAAATAGAGGATAAAACCCAAACTCAAATTACAGTTAACTGACTTAATGTTCTTTGTTCTAGTCTTAAATCTCTGTAATAAAGCCTAGTGTCAGTCTTGGCTCAAAGACTGTGTAATCTGCAATCCTAGTGGAACTGTACAATACGTACAACCTGCAATTCCCTTATCCACTCATTTTCTGTGAGTTTCTCTTAATACACAAGTAAGTACTGGTGCTCAAATGAAACATGGAACTCTGTGTTCTTGCTGTCGTAGCTACTAATACCTTGCACATGGGTGCTGCAGAGAGGCAGTACACGAAGCTTGATGCGTTGGAGATACTACCATTTATACTGATGTTATGGGCTTACAAAGGTTTGATAATACATGGCAAATGAGGTACCAAAAATGTGTAGTAAGTCCAGGGAAAGAAATTGCTAGGTTTTGTCGGTTATTGTCATCTTTCTGTGTGTGCTGGATTACTTGAGCAAGGATGAGAATTACCTTATGGTGTCTGAATTGAAAAATAGTGTTCAATTTAGCAGCTTGCCTGAAGTGTTGAAAGGCATATTGTAGTAAGATTTCTTAAAGAATTTAATACTGGAGTTCTCTCTCCTTGTGGAGAAAAATATGGAAGTTCTCTTGTCTGAAAGATGAGATGGAGTGAAAGAAAATTGTAGAGCAAATGTGTGTTAGCCTGTTTCACTGGATGAGAACATGGCTGTATTAGAAACCCTGATGTTACATGCTGGTTGGTGGATGTGAAATGAGCAGCTGGCTAAACCAAACTGCCTGGTGAGCAAGGGGGTGGGAAGGGACACATCTGTTAACAACTGAAAATGCAGCGACACTCCACAGCTCCTACAGTGTTCTCACAAGATGGCATCATTTCATGCATGGCTGCTGGAGTTGCGCACTTTCTGTGCTATTCTACTTACATGGGGAGTTTTGAGACAAAAATCTGTTCATAAATCAATGTTGAAGTCTGAAAAGCCTTCATGCCAAAAAGAGAGACATCCCTAGTTCAATATAGTTTTAAAAATGTAAATGAGCCTTTTATTTCAAGAGAAATTAGGGCAAGTGAATGTTAACAGAAGCTTCCACAAAACTCAAAACATGGCAACAGGTACTTTTTTTTTTTTTAACTGAACCTTGATTTCTATTTGAAATGTCCTGCATTAAGTTAGCAAGATGTTGTCAGAGGGTGAAAGTATATGGAGTGAAGCAAAATACTGTGTATATTACAAGACTGCTTTTATGATGACTACAAGTTGTTTTCATACAGCCTTCATTAAAACCTTCTATCTTAACTGGCAGTGCCGTTTTAATTCCTTTTTAAGCTGCTGAGAGTATGTTTCTATTGACAGGAGTAGGTCACTCCAGCAAATAATTATGCTAGCCTTACTGCAATGTTAGGTTCTGGTTCAACTTTAAAAGGTATCTAAACAACATTGAGCAGACTAGGGGAAAAGATAGAGTTGAATGAGAGATCTTGAGTGCGTTGTGTCAACTTGAAGTGGTTTACCAGTTTCATGCAGGTATGGAATACCTGTTAAAAACTGAAACCTTGATATTGGTACCTCACCTGAGGTACTCTTGTGGTATTCACTGCAAGAATCAGCTACTTGCATTTTGTGGAACATACTTTTTAATTTTAATTTAAAAGACACTAATTATAAAAGACACTAAATTATTTCTGTCTCGCTGCATTGCAGCAAGGTCTGGGTTGCAGTGAGTTTAAATGTGAAAGGCAGAGTTGTGAGACTCCTCAACCCAGGTGACCTAAGGCGAACCCTCCTCCTGTTTCCTGTAAAAGGAGAACTGCACAAGACTCTCTGCTGGTGCTCTGAATAAATTTGATGCACACAATGGCTGCACTCGCTCATGCTGGCGGTTATGAAGTACAGATTTAAGTCCCTACGGAGCTGCTTAAATGGTACCACTGGGAATTGCCCAAAAGCTTAGCAGGACTCAGAGCCACACGTGATGTAGGGCTTGGATTAGCATTTCGGTTTCAAAGGTCAGTTAAGCCGCTGCTGCTTTTCAGTCCATGTGCTCTCTGCAGGCAAAGCAGACAAAGGGACGAGTGCGCAGCAGAACTGCAGTAACTTCCTAGGCTGGTAATTCCTTCTGTAGTTTGGAGCAATGCCTGAAATGCCGGTGGAAATGGAGCAGGTAAGGCTATGGATCTTTGCATTAACTGATTGCTGGCTGCGCTTTGATTACAGAACATAGGGGAAACAAGACAGGAGCAGAGAATTGTGCTTTAGTCTGCAAATTGCAGTATGAAATGTTAATAAGTAAAGGGCCTGGTGCATTTAGTCACCCTGTGGTGCATTATGCTTAAATAACTGATATCAACTATAATACAATTTCTATATATTCCGTGCAATCACAGTGTTTCACAAAGTGTATATAATGCTAACGACATTGGAAGTGGAAGCTGGAATGCTACTGCATTCAATGTAAATTATGTTATGAAGATAACATATTACACCCAGGTTTTGTAACTGTTAGACTGCTGACAACAGCGTGAAGGTGTTTTACAGGCCAGCTCATGGCTCTTGTGGGAGACCCCGGTGTTGAGCTTTCCCTGCTCTCCCCTTGCTCTAAGAGTGGACGGCTAAGTTCCTGGTTCCACACAGGGTGAGACACAGGTACAGCCCTGGCTGTTACCTCGGGGCTGCCCTGCTGATCCCCCAGGCTTTGCAGGTTCCTCTTCTGAATCTCAAGTAATTCCTCAAGTGAGGAAATTACTGGTATTTTTCTAAGAGTTCCAAGGTTAACGAAGGGGAATTAAATGGCCATAGTGCATTACAAGGAATATAAGGCATCTGCAGTCCAAGAAGGCAGAAACTGTCTGAAGTGATTTCTACATGTATGCTTCATGCGTTGTACATGTCAGTCCTTTCTCACAGGTAAAGGTCATTTACAGTATGGTTCTATTTAGTTTAGCAGATTTTCTAATTTCTCTTTAACTTTGTAATATCGGCTGGTTTTCTCCCTTGACTGCCACTTAAAGAAGTATTTAAGTCAAGCTGAAATTAATTCCTTAGGTAAAGATCTCAGTGTGACCCTAGCTAAACTAAAGCTTAGCTACCAGTTCTTCAAGCTTGTTCAAAACAATATGGAGCAATGGGTCTTTGCCTTTGTGTGGGGCTGAAATATCACAGTAAAAAGCTTTATGAACAGGTTCATGTTACTTTTTAACCCTGCATGTAAAAAAGTAAACTCGTAAGTGTAGAATTTTAGGATGAGTAATGCAGGCAGGGACTGCTGTTGCAGTGGGCTATTTTACCAGTCTTTCTTATGAAGCTGCGGATAAAGGCAATTGGGAAATGCACGATATTCTGCCGTTCTTAAAGTGGTATCTCTTAGTAACTGGATACGTGAAGTAGGAAGTTTTGTTGTATAAAAGGCAGGAGCTGATACTTTTACACAAGTGGAAGCTGACGCTTTCTATGGGCCGAGGTTGTTACGGCAAGGCTGTAACCGAGAAGCGGTTGCTGCAGGAGCTGGGGCTGCGCACGGCAGAACACAGCCCCTGAGCAAGAGCTGTAGGCGCAGCCGCGGCGCTGAACGCGAAGCACACACAAACGGGTTGCTCACCAGCTACTGCGCACGTAGGCCGGGCTGAGAGTCTGTGGGCGCAGGCGGACATCCCTTGCCTCCTCTCGCGGGACGAAAGGGAAAGGAGCAATCGCTGCCTGGGCTGCTCAGCTAAGACGTCGAGATCGGTGCGGGCTGCCTGCCAGCTCTAGCTGAGGGGTGATGGGCTGTGCCGCCGTGCTGGAGCCCGTTACGGCCTCATGTACTTGACACAAACTCCCTCAGAGCCGCTGCAGGGTCATGGTCAGACGGGGGCACCGCTCTGCCTCTTCCTCCTGCTTTCTAGCGGGTTCGCCCTACCGGCCCCAGCCCGGGCCTTGTCTCTGCTGTGCCTCCGCAGGAGCCATGGCCGCCCTTCGGCTCCTAGAGACTAGGGCTGCCGCCCCTACCCCGGGGGTCCGCTGCGCCTTCCGTGAGCGCGGCCCCTTTAAACCCCGCCAGGGCCCCTCCCCTTTGGCGCTCCTCAGCCATTGAGCGCGCGGCGGTGAGAGCTTCGTGTCGCCGCCGCTGCCCAATGAGGGCTCGCCCTGCTGCGCGGCGCACGGCACGTCCGCCCTCCCGCAGCGCCCCGCCGAGCAGCAGCAGGAGCAGGCCCCGGGCCGGGCGGGCCCAGCGGCGCCGCCATGGTCGGCCGGGAGAAGGAGCTCAAGATCCGCTTCGCACCGGGCCGCTGCGAGCTGGTGGAGGTGAGCGGCGGGAGCCCACGGCGCCGTTTTCTCCGGGTGCGCCGCGCCTGCGGCTCCTGGGGGGCTGGGCCGCCCCGCATGGACCTCCCTTCGTAGGGCCGCGGGGTGCACCGCCGGACGGGCCTCCCCTGCGGGGCCGGAGGAGGCGCCGCGACGTGTTGGGGAAGGGCGGCTGTGGCGGCTCCGACTGTCCGCGGAGTGCTGGGTGCGAGGGGAAGTGCGGCCGGCGGCTCCCGCTGATGGCTGGGCTCCGGGATCGGGACCCTCGGTGCCTCATTCCGCCACCGCTGCGTTGCCTCCGTGGCGGCGGTTTGGGCACTGCGGCCCTGCGTGGTCCCGCTGCTGGAGCTGTCCGGTGCCCACGGGCCCGTCCCCTGTGAGAGCCTTTGAGCAGGTGTAGCCGGCGGCAAGGAGCGGCTCTCGGGTGCTCCCGTCCCGTCTGATCCCGCGTCCTCCCGATCCTCACCTCGTGTGCTAACCTGCGTGAGCCCGGCGGCCCCTTCCTTAACATGGACATCTCTGAGTTGATCTTTATATGAAACTTATAAAGTACTTGTACCTTGAAATACCTTGCGTCTTACGGTGTTTTGTGATTATACTTTTAATAGCATCTAAAAATACTTCTAGGTCTCCCAAATGCTACTTTTTAATCTTGGGTATTTTTATTTGAGTGAGGCTTCTGAGTGCATTTCTCTTTTATTATGTTAATTCCTAGTGAGCAGTGAACATCAGACAGAAATCATACACTTTATCATAAAGCTTAAAATGGTGCATTTAAGTAGTATTATTTAAAATTAGTTGTTAAGACAACTTTGTGCACATTTGGTGACTCTGGGTATGATTGCTTCATAATTGAGAAGCACACGGAAAAAATCTGTTAGCAGATGGGCTAGTCTGATAGCAACTTGCATTTAAGGCTACAAAATTTGCAGGCAAAAGGGTGACGTTTGAAGTCTGGGATGTTTGGGCACACCAAGGCCTTCAAGGTCCTTTGGACTCGAAGGTCTGCGCCTGCAGTTCCTTGGTAGAAAGCCTGTTGCAGCTCTGATATTCTGCAAAGGAGCAAGGCAGCATATAGGGAAAGAGTTAACCTGTGCAGGTTTTGTATTACTAGGAACCTTTAACTGCATTAAAACTGGTGGTTGGTGTTGAGTTTATGGGAAACAACTACTAATAACCTTGTGGAAACAAGGGACTTAGAACAATTAGTCTTGCAGACAAGAACAACAGGATGCAGACAGTACTAAACCTGGTTGTGACTGTTGTATTCAGTTCAGGCTGTGCTGCTCGTGCAATATCCTCTTTATGCTGCATAGAATAAACAAACCTTAATGATGCTTAAAAATGCCAGAGCTTAAAAGTGACACAAGTTTTTGTGTTGATCGCTTCCTACTTATTAAAGACATTCTGTCACATTTTTAGAGAACTGGATTTCCTGCCACAAAGCTTTGATAATTATTAGCTCTAGAAGTGCTAGTAAATCTGTCCTGTGGGGCTCTGTCAAAGTCTTGCAAAGATATAAAGTACATCACAACACTGAGTGTTCTTGCTTACGCTTTTCAGAGAACATGGGCATCCTTAAAAATTATAAATAAACATAATTTGCTGTAGTTTGTTGCCTTAAAGAAACTGTCAAGATGTCAGTTACTAATCTTCACCCGGTACTTGAGGAAGTAAGTCTTCCTGCACCTGAAGGTTTAGAATGGAGGAAAACGCACATGCTGTGCTGGGAACTGTCAGTGCCTTGGCATATAACTTTATAGTATAGATTTAGATGAGCTCTTAGGCAGAAGCTCTTCCCTGTGAGGGTGCTGAGGCACTGGCACAGGGTGCCCAGAGAAGCTGTGGCTGCCCCATGCCTGGCAGTGTTCAAAGCCAAGTTGGACAGGGCTTAGAGCAAGCTGCTCTAGTGGAAGGTGTCCCTGCCCGTGGCAGGGGGTGAAACTGGATGAGCTTTAAGGTCCTTTCCAACACAAAACAGCCTGTGATTCTAGAGCTTTAAGGGGGAAAGATGGTAATTTGGAATCAATTTCTGTTACTTCCTGTGCTGCAATCAAAAAACTGGTCTGTCACAATGATGAAAATGTAAGAATTCACAGTAGTGTCAGGGCTATTTGAATCACATAGTAGAGAGCATTTACAAAGTTACAGTCAGTTATCACAGATGGTCCTTGTGCATAAAGGAGTCAGGAAATCCCAGACCTGTGGATTCTGCACACCTGCAGTTTTGGTCTGTACTGGCATGTAACTGTATGCTTTTGGGCTTGTTTATACTACCTTCAGAAGTAAAGTATAAAAGGAAAATAGGTTGCTCAGACAGACATTAACCTTGGGTTTCCTGTCTTGAAAACTTTGTGGTCCAGTGAGTGGTGGAGAGGAAGGAACTTTGTGTGCACTGATGTAAACAACAGTCTCAAGTACTGGAATATGCCAGAGTTAAAGAAGCTTTAGGATGTTGTATAAATGGAAAATTTAAACTATCAATCACTTCCAATGCTTTTTATAAAACTGAGAGGAGACCAGTATCTTGTTTTTACTTATTATTAGACTTGTGTTAAATGACAGTGAATTACTATTTAATAATAAAATTCAAGTTTTCATTTCTAAGAGTCATTGTAGGTAGGCCCACAGGGAGCTGTATGGTATTGCTGCAGCCTCTAACAGGCACAGTCTGTCCAAAATTACTTGTTGCAGGATGTGGACCCTAAATGTTGCATATTTCAGGTCCATTTTCTAAAGAAGTTATTTCCCTCGTTTCAAATTGTACAAAGTTACCAGATTTTGAATGAACTTAAAATTTTGTCTTCATTTGTAGTTCGGCTTGGGTTCCCTTCCTGTTATAGAAGTAGGTGAGTTTCCCATTTAAGTTTTGCTTTCACTGTCAGCAAAAATATGTTTAAATACTTGACTAGGTACTATCTCCATGCTCCCAGTTGTTTGCTTCCATGAGACATTCCAAAGCATTCATGTGGCAAGGGAAGCTGCTTAATGCAGTAGCTCTGGCTGTAGCCTTCCATACTTTTAAAGAAAACATAGTTATAAATAACAGTAGAAAGAAAACTTTTCCTGTTCTTGTTTCCCTAGGAAGATGTTGATATTCCCAGTAGGCGAGCTCTCATTACTGGTGCTACAGGACTTCTTGGCAGAGCCGTATTTAAAGAATTCAAGGAAAATAATTGGAATGCAGTTGGCTGCGGATACAGGAGAGCTCAGCCCAGATTTGAACAGATAAATCTTCTGGACTCTGTTGCAGTTCATGACATTATCCATGATTTTCAGGTAAGTTCCTGGAGTGTGAAGTAGAGGTTAAGTTACATTTATACATCTAATAGTCAGTTGATAGTGCTTTTCTGATACTGAGTTTATGTGGCTGTAGTGGGGCAAGGCTCTGGTGAAAGATGTATGGCAGCCTTTTCTGCCTTGTCTGAAGCTCAGTTTGCTCTGCACATACAGACAGTTCTAAACTCTGCTGGCATCACCAGAGACAGGTAACAGACAGATACGTTGGCACACTTGCGTTTATATTTGAAAGAAAAAGATAACCATTAGTTATTGACAGAGTAATATCAAGCAGTTCTATTGAAGAACACTTGAATACAACAGCAGTAACTCTTTGTCCAGTGTGTAATGCAGGAAGATGTTCAGTTTTTACTGAAAAATGACTTGCAAGAGGAACCCGAAATGCATTATGCAGGGTGCCATTCTATAAAATGGCTTTAAATACCTTATTATTGGTCTGCTTATGTCAAATAAGCCATGTGGAAATGGCTTATCTAGAAATTTTGAGTGCAGTTATGTGTGTGTGAGATACATGTTATTATAATATTTTACATTATTGCAGAGAGTTAAAGAAAAAAAACAACCAGCAACTTCAGGCTTGCTGTAACATTGAAAGTTCTGAAGATCACAGTTGCAAAATTAGTGATCTTTTTTTTTTGGCATCTAAAAGCAGCATGGTTTAGTTTTACTTCCTAAGGAAAGCATGCTTCTGAGCACACCATGCTTACAAATAATTCTACTGCTTTTCTTACTTCTCACAACTTAGTGAAATGCCTCTTTGCCTGAGGGAGTTCATGGCTAGAGCTAGGGTACAGCTGCAATCTCTTGATGATGTTTGTTGTTTAAAATTAGTCTTTAATTTCCAGCCTCATGTTATAGTGCACTGTGCTGCTGAGAGAAGGCCAGATGTTGTAGAAAATCAACCAGAAGCTGCTTCTCAGCTCAATGTGGCTGCTTCAGGGAACTTAGCAAAAGAGGCAGGTAAGGAGACCATCTAATGTATTTGGTTTCTTGTTAAAATGCTGCATTTATTTATACAGGGACATAAATAGGAGTAAGTTATTCCAAGTGCTAATGTCACACTTGAAATCACTGTGCTGTCAACCTGTTTTCTGTAAGGGTAGCATGTGTGTCTGTTTTGAGGATCAGTGAACAGACAAAGCAGCAGGAATGAGTGGGGCTAGAAGAAGATGAGGTCCTTCAGAGATTTGTTGGAAAGTTTATTGGGATTTCAGACAAGGCATGGACTAAAATAGACCATATAAACATTTTCTTCCCAGCTGCAGTTGGAGCATTTCTGATCTACATTAGTACAGACTACGTGTTTGATGGAACAAGTCCTCCTTATAAAGAGACTGACATACCAAATCCCCTGAATTTATATGGTAAAACCAAACTGGAGGGTGAAAAGGTAGTCCTGGAAAATAATGAAGGTAAGAATATGCTCACATTTTGAATAGAGGCTTTCTGTTTATTTAGTTGTATATTTGCTTACTAGACTCGTAAGTCAGTGGTAAAATTGCAAAACCATGGAAACAAAATTTAGAAAAGAATGTGATCAAGAGACATTCTCCTTGCTTGTGAACCATTCTTATTGCTTACAGGTCAACTAAAGCTTTATTTCTTACTTGTTCTGATCATCACTTGTGTTACTAGTCTCTGCTGATGGATGTTCACCAGCCTTTGTCTGCTGTGAATCATTTACTCTAGAGGAAAAATAAAATACATCGGTGTATTGTAATGGCACAAGCTTTACCATGCTTTGTACACAGCTGCTGTTACTTAAGGAGATGCATTACAGTTGTTGTAAATGTACCTTTACTTAAAGGGGAAAATGGACTTGTGATTCAGTAATTATGCAGATAATATTAACATAGGCCTTTGTTGCAGGCTCTTGGTTTTCTTGTTGATCTCCTGGTTTGCTCTCCTAAGTAAGCCATCAAGCCATCCATTTTGTTTTTACCCACCTACCTCACCATGCACATCAGATTCCCTATTGTAGCACTTTCTAAAGAGTTAGTAACATATTTCTGGCTTTAAGCAGCTAAATATTTATTTATTTGTTGTTTAAGTCTTTTCTCAATGAAAATTGGCATTCAAAATACGCAAACATAATTTTAAAACTTGTACCTTGGAGGAGAAAAAAAGCTTGTGACCGATCATGTTCCCTTGCATTTAAAACTCATTTCTTGTCTGAAACAGAGGTTTGGCTGTTTCTTGTTAGTATGCTGACAGCTTCCATTCACAGATTCTAAGGAAAGAAGCACTTGTATTTTCTCAGAGAATTTGAAGAAAACAATCTCAGAGCACTTGCAGAAGAGGCTTTCAATATGTCAGTATTATAACTGTGATTCTCTTCTGCCTAACCAGAGAATGGAACAATTGATAAATTAGTGCAATGGTCTTTCAGTGAGTAAGTATACACTGTATTGGAAAACAATGGGCCTTAGTATAGCTTTGTCATTACTGCTGAGAAATAGACTTTCTAAAAAACATTTTGAGAGGAAAAGCTCTACTTAAGTAAAAATAGAAAGTTGTTCACCCCACCTCTTACTGAAATATCTCTGAATTTGACTGTGATGCTGTTTGCTCCCTCTTCTAGATTGGTAATGAAGATAAGACTGCACCACATTCAAGTACATGTGGCTATCTTGCCAGATCCCAACCCCAACTCAGCAGTTCAGTTGTGTTTTAAAACCTTTTGAGCATGATCTGCCAGGCAGTAGTGTGTTGCAGCAGTATCATCAGCAGAAGGAATTTTGAGATGCTAATGAGCAAGATGCTTGAAAATGTGCATTCTACTGTTGATACAAATATAAATACGTTACATGTATTAAGGCTTCCAACCACTTATTTGCTAATATCGTATATGTAGAATTCAGTTTATCAGATGCCTATAGTTGCATAAAGAATTTCCATATCCATTTTTATTTGTATAGTGCAAGGAATCTCCACAAATAATTTGGGGATTTGCATTTTTTTTTTTAATCTATTTTACTTTGGTTAGGAAGGGATGTAAGTAAGTACTGATGCTTCTAAAGCAATAAAGTTTCAGTGGGTCATCAGAACCACTGGTAATGAAGCTAATGCTCTCCAAGTCCCAGACAGCTCTCTAGAACTGTTGTGTTGTCTTTCTCAAATACTGAGTACTTCTAAAGAGATTAAAAATAAGAGTTTTCAACCAGTATTTAGAGAGAAGAAGAATATATTTGCTGAGCAACTAAACTGTTTTTAGAGCAGCAGGAAATCAGTATCATACTGGGGTTTTAATTGTGTTTGTTTTTCTTATATAAGTACTTCTTTCTGTTTACTTTTCTGTGAGAATAATTTGTGTGTTAGCTTTTTCTTTTTGTCTTTCTAATGGCTATAGCATTTTCCTACAAATCTGTAAGAATTGCAGTGATTTGGTGACTTCTTCCAACTTCTGGACTGACTTTGTTTTGTTTTGTTTTGTTTTTCTTCAAGCCAAAATATCTGTGTTACTTTTAATGCATTTGTCATAGCCTTCTTGCATTTCCCCTCAGAGAGGCCTTTTGAGTCTTCGTGACTGAGGTAGACTAGTATGATGTATTCCATCCTTAAATATCCTTCTCTTTGCACTTGCTTGCTGTTAGTTTAATTTCTCAAATCACTATCTTGAAATTGGATATTGTTCACTGCCATATTCTGTGAACCTGTTCCGTATTTGTCAAGCACATAATTTATGCTAAGGTTCATGTATTTTTTCCTGGTAAATAATATCCTCCTTGATGCAGGCTTCTGCATGCTGGGCAAAAAATCTTCGTCTGTAATTGACACCTGAATATGATGCTTGGTGGGAATTTTTGTTCATGCTCTTACCCAGGGAGGAGGGGGAGTGCTGCAGTAACTGCAGAGCTCAGTTGTTATCTTTGTAATCATTGTTCTAACCCAAACAGATCCTTTTTCTCTTGTGGTGTTAATAAAAGCTTGTTGGCTTTCTGGCAATCAACAGCAGAACTCAAAATAAGTTTATATAAACTCAGTGTTTATAAAATGTTTCAATTGATACAAATTAAAATTATATTCTGAGGGCAAATATTTTAATTGCAATTTTTTTCATGATTTGTAGATGCTTAATATCACCAGCATATTTCTTAACACTTCCCTAACACTTTTCAGGTTACGCTACAGCATTCATATTCATTCATAGCAATGTTACTACTTTTGAAATATTCTTTCTTTTAGGTGCTGCAGTACTTAGGATTCCTGTCTTGTATGGAGAGGTGGAAAGGCTGGAGGAAAGTGCTGTGACTGTTATGTTTGATAAAGTGCAGTTCAGTAATAAGTCTGCCAATATGGATCACTGGCAGCAAAGATTTCCTACTAACGTCAAGGATGTAGCAAGTGTTTGCAGACAGCTAGCAGAGAAGAGAATGCTGGTAAGACTATAAAGAAACAAGCCTCTTTAAGGTAAAATAGATTTGAGTTCTTGGCTTTGTTTCAGAACATCTGAGAACTGCCTATAACCTGCATTATTCATTGCATTTCTGGAATACCTGGAGGGAAGGGAGAACTAGCTGTAGTCTGCAGTATCCTTACATGGCAGCATGTGGATACTTAAAACAAAAGTGAGGGAAGTGATGGGACAGAACCTTCTGCAAATTGTCATGTGTGTTCTAGTCTGCAGGACAGAAATGCAAATACTGACTTTCTGAAGCAGGCCTTTTACAAATTGCCATTTTGAACTAAAAAAACCCCATGGCGATTGAACATCATTCTCAAAGATGCCCTTGTTTTTACTGTATTAAGAACACTGAAGTGGCAAAACCAAGCCACTGGACTTAAATATTTGATTGTGTTTATTCATCACATCAACTTCAGGTTACCATATTTGCAAGATAACAAAATCACCTTTATTTAGCTTGGTAAAAAATGGCCATGCATGTATAGTAAATGTGGTGCAGTTGGTTTGTTTGAAAGGACTCATATATGGTTTGCAGTTTCTTGTTCAGAGTGTGTGGTGCCTTTTGCATTTGTTTTGGGTAAGTGACTAGTATAGAAGAGCCGAGTTTCTCCTTCCCAGCTATTTGGCTTTGGTTGGTTGGCTGGCTCGCTCCTTTCCCTCCTGGTAATAACTCTACAGAATATAAGCTGCTTGTGAAAAGTCAGGCCAGATACATGTAGCACCAGTACTCGGTCTCAGTCCCGAGCCGGGTGTTCTATGAAAATGCTTGAGACATTTCTAGAACGTGAGATGTTGTAACACGCCTTTAGGATAGGATTTGCTGGAAGATTGTTCTTCACAACTCTTGCACTGAGGGCTGTCTGGCTGCTGCTTTTCACCTCTGTGTTCTATCTCTTCTGTAGGACTCATCCATTAGAGGCACGTTTCACTGGTCTGGCAATGAACAGATGACTAAGTATGAAATGGCGTGTGCCATTGCAGATGCTTTCAACCTTCCCAGCAGCCACTTGAGACCGGTAAGTGATGTGTTGTTCAGCCTGTAGAAAGACAGATGTTTTATGGTTTTCAGTAGTGGGTCTTGCTAGCTATACAAATAAACTTTCTGTTCAGGGAGATTGTGTGAGTTTGCCTAGCACAGCGGATCTATTGCTGATGACGCAGTCCGTCAGTAACCAGTTTTGCAGTGTGTAGTATAACGATACTTCTGCAGAACAGTTCCCTTAGGCATGAGTAAGTCCATATTTTTTGTTGAGTTTTTGTCCTTAAAAAAGCTTATGGATTGACAGAACATTAACTCAAAGGTAGGAATCTATAAGAACTTGTCAATGTCCAGATTTATTTCTGAATACATGCACTTAAGAACTTCAGATCATTTCTGCTTTGCTTAAAATGCCTGTCCTGCAGTTTTATTGACACTTGAAAGTAAGACTGCTCTTAATGATATACTGATAATGTTGTGAGAATAACCTGTAAGCAAGATTTTATTTATATCCAAAATAAACTCCAAAGATTCTCAATTAGTAAAGGCTGGAACTGAAATGTAGTTTGGAAGATGGAGGGAAAAAGAATGAATTATTTCTGCGCAGATCAGTTTCCCTTCAGGTATATCGATCAAAGCATGGTTCTGTCAACTTTTGAGAGGATTTTTAACCTTGTGATTATAATAATAGGATGAAAAGAGGAATAAAATGTAGAAAAACGTAAATGGCGAGCAGTAATCAAGTGAGAGAAATTTACCTTGGGATACTTCAGGTCGCTCTGCCTGACATGTCTTACGCTGAAATAAAGTTAACCGTAAAACAGACAAGCAAGTACACGCATACACCCCTCTCCCCAAAACAAGACACAAAACAGTTTGAAGGGAGGAGGGAATGTGCGTGTATAGAAAGCTATGAAGGATAATTTCTAAGTGAGCACATATAGGAATGTTTTCCTGTCATCTCTGATTACGTGTTGGTGTGTTGGGGGTTTTCCTCTTTATTTTTTAGATTACTGATTGTCCAGTTGTGGGTGCTCTCCGTCCGAGGAACGCTCAGCTCGACTGCTCCAAGTTGGAGATGCTGGGGATAGGCCAGAGAACGCCATTTCGAGCAGGGATCAAAGAATCTCTTTGGCCTTTCCTCATTGACAAGAGATGGAGGCAGACAGTCTTCCATTAGTTTGTAACTTTTTTTAGTAAAAGTATGGTATGTGGCACTTTTTTAAAAGAAAAAAAAACATAGTTTTGTATGAGTGTTCTTAAATTGTGACATTTATGATTTTTCATTTAATCAGGTAAACAAACGGTCTTGCACTAGTGAAGTTGTTAGCCTAAAAAGCGTTCAGTGACAAAAACTGAGCCTGTTTGATGTCCTGGATCTTTCTTTCCATTTGTACGAGTCTAAATTAATATCTGTTCCTGGCAGATTATGGTTCTTGTCAATCAGTACCATTTGATGCTAAGAATGACTCAGCTCACTTGTAGACTTACTTTTGGCTGAAATCTGTGGTTGATGCTTAAGGTCTGTGCCATTGTTGTAAATACCATTTCTCTTCCTTAAAAGACCTGGTCGGTTACCACCAACAATCGAAGGGTTTTGTTTTTAACTCCTGAAGGTGGCGTTCTTCTGAAGTGAAACTGAAGTAAGAATTGGTCAATGCTCGTTTTGCTTCAGCTCTGATCAAACTGTTTTCTAAAAAAGTGAAACTTTATTTTTGCAATTTTCAAGTGGACTTTCTATGCTTGAACTATTTTCGGAATGTTCTGTAACTTGAATGCCCGCAGCTTCATATTTGTACAGTAAGTTGTATGCATTTGTTTTAATGGTGACATATAAAAGCTAGAACCAGGTGGGAGGGTGGGAAACAAATAGTTTTGACCTGTTCTTTTGGGGGCTGGGGGATTTTTACTGGAGGGGGGGGGATTTTTTTTATATAAAAGCATGAAAAATCTTCATCTTTCTCTTGCTTTTGTTTTTTGCTGTATTTGGGATTGTTGAAATCAGTGAAAGATGTTTGTTAGCACATGTGGCACGGAGGAGAAAGGTATTTAAGAATTTATAGCACTGCAGCTTCTTTGCACAGACTGTCAGATCTTGCACTGATGGAGCTTGCTCTGGAACAGCAAAGCATGTATATTGAAGGTTTGCAGCAGGTGTCCCTGCCCATGGCAGGGGGGTTGGAGCTTGATGATCTTGAGATCCTTTCCAACCCTAACTGTTCTATGACTCTATAATAAATGTAACCACAATAGTCTCATTGTAAGCAAATCTTGAAGTCCAGTCATTAAAGTCGGACTCAGGAGCCAGGTAAAGCGGAATCAGGTTCGCCTCCTTCTGAAGTTGTAGAATCAGCAATATTCTGAGATTGCCAGAGGATTGGTGGTAAAACAGGAAAAAATCATGTGGGTGATTGTTTATTTTTCTGAGGTTGGCATGAGGGAGAGGGGAAGATGTTCAGCTCAAGTGGGGAAAAAACCCAGGTGGATGACAAAAAATAGACCAACTGAAGCTCTTCTAAAGGTCAGTTTTATGTTCAGTCATTTAATTTCCAACTGGCATATGCTAAGAGTTCATAATCCCGATTTGTTTGAAGTCCTGATATGCACATGGTAACCTATCTCCAAAATGACAATAAATATATATTGCCAGCATGAGAAACCGTTGTTGATTCTTTCTTTATCATCAGGTTTTGTTTCTCTGAATCAGAAATACTTGCAACTCTTCCAATTCTTCTTGAAATCTGTGTGCCCTTTTCAGTCATTGGTGCCCTACCCCCCTTCCCTAATTCAGTGACCCATTTCCAGAGTTAGATTAGATTACATCAGTATTTTTCTCTCGCTGCTGCCTTGGGGATGCAATCAATGTACACAGGAGGTAAAAATGAGCCTGAAATGCCCTGGGCCTCAGTGCCCAATCAGGGGGGCTCTGAGCACATCCCCTCCACTTGAAGGCAGTTCAGGTTTTGTTAAATTTGACAGCATAATTTTTTTTAAATTCACAGTAAATTTAAAACTGATACGAAAAATGGGAGATGGTGGTAAAAGCCACAAAAATAGAACAATGCAGGAACCGTGAGGTGGCAGTCTCCTTGCTGGTTCATTGTGTGGCTTGTTCTCTTTTTCCTTGGCATACATAATCAAAAGAGAGCCTTTTGCTAAGATGAAGTAGCTAAATAATTCTTTAAGTGGTTCTTCTGAAAATTTCAGTTCCATTTTTAAAATGTGAGAAAATTCATGATAAAATACACAGTTGGAAGGCAGTGTATGCTCATCTGGACCTTCAAAACAAGTCTCATGGTCTTAAGAGGCCAAACCCTTGGCTGTGGCACCAGTCCCATAGACATTCATTCATTGAGCATATTTGACAGGCCTTTTCCAACCCCTTCCTATAGTCCTCAGGCTGCTCCTGGCTCTATCTGTGGTGCTCACATGGAATAGCAGCCATGGGTAGTGGTGAGTGGCCTGTACAAGGCTCAGTAGTCTGCTTGTGATGTCCCTGATGTGAGCCCCAGGCCTGCAGATGGCTGCCTCTGCACCTTTTGGAAGAGTCCCCGGCTATTATCACCCATTTGCCTCTTCCTAGCTGTAGTTGTTACACAGGGAGCAGGCTGGGTTGCTGCACCCACCTCCGTCTCTGCTGCTGATGGGTCCTTCATCATCAGTCTGCAGAGCTGCAGAGTACCTGCAAGGGCACCTCTAGCTTCAGGGAATGTCGCTCCCAACTGCAGGTCCTGGTGTTGCAAGCTCCTGTTCCCTTGCGTTATTCCCCTTACTCCCTTCTCTCTGTGCTCCTGGGGGAGGTTTTGGCTGTGGCTCCACTGCAGACTGTGCCTGGAACCAAGTGTCTATCTCCTTGTCCTCCCTGATGGTCCGCAACTTGCACCACCTTCTGCAGCTCAGCATCCTCTGCAGCAGGGCCTGCTGCTGGGCACATGGTCTGCAGGCGATCTGATGCCTGTCCCTCCCGCAGGAGAAGGTCTGGGCACGTCCTGCAGCCCCAGATCTGCCTTCAGTCCCCCCCGCAGTGCTCTGGCTCAGTAGAGGCACTGTCCACGGCTGGGGTGCGTGGTGCAGACCCTCCCCAGAAGCTGCGGCCTTTGCTCTCCACCCAGTGCCCACCGTTCTGCCTTGAGGGTCAGGTAGGATGATGGCCTGTGTAATGTCCCTCCTGTAAGCTGGGTTAGGGTTAGGCAAAACATGCCCCTAAGACACAGTGGATTGATGCAGAATAGTTTGTAGCCAAAAAAGCAGATGCCAACAGAGGATGCAGGAATGATTGTGGGTGACTGCAAAGATGAGTTAAGCAGCTGCTGCTTTTCTTAGACCAGCAGATGTGTTCAAGGTTAAAATGCAGGTAGGAGGACAAAGTACCTCACAAAACTGGGGCATGTTAGGCCATGGAGCACATGAATGAGGCCGAGCAAAGAGGCAATGCCTTGCTGAAAGCAAGGGAACAGCCCTGGAAAATTCATTGGCACTTCCAAAGATTGCACTCTGTGGACAACTGTGCGTGGAAAGAAGCAGGGCAGCTTGAGGTGGCATGAGGGGCTCTTAAGGACACATTCTACATCCAGGACTATACTAGCTTGTGGCTCTTAAGGTGAAAAGCTTAACAGGACACAATGGAGTGTGTGGGTCTATCACAGACAGCAAACCATCTTGGGTTATGGCACCTGTAGCTCAGGAAGACTTTATCCCCAGAAGTACGCGGCAGAGACTCCATGGGGGTATTGAGGCATACAACAACTATCTCTAGAGCTGCTAACCCCCGGCACTCAGCATCAACCAGGATTGTCAGCTTAGGGTAGCATGGAAAACGCTAGAGATGCAAAGCTTCGGCCTCTAGTGAGGAGGGGAAGATGACCATCATGCACATCTAGGTGTCTCCAGTATCGACTGAAGGAGGTTGAACCACAACGAAATGAGAGGACCTGAACATGCATGGAAGAGCATGAACATGGAATAAGCATGGATAAAGGTGATCTGTGGGGAAAGGGAGGGGAATGGAGGAAACCTACGGGTGTGGGGGAGGGAAGGGAACGAGCTGAAGGGCAAGAGGGGCTGCCCTGGACCTGCTACTGCAGCGGGTCCTTTCCTGCCCCCGCTGCCCCTTCCCCGGTCCGTGCCCCATTTTCTGCACCGAAACCCTCGAAGGCCCCAGCCCCTGTCCAGCCCCCCCCGCCCCGGGCCCTCCGCGCCCGGGCAGCCCCGCCCCAGACCCGCCCCTCCCGCCGCAGCCGCCGCTGGGTCCGGGCCTGGGCAGGCGGCGGGGCCGGGGGGGCCGCGCCGGGGCCATGCTGGGCAAGGACTACATGCTGGCCATCGTGCTCGTCAACTGCGACGGTCAGCGGGCTCCGGGGCTGGGCTGCGGGCGTGCGGTGCGGGGCTGGGGTGCGGACTCCTGGGTGCGGTGCGGAGCCGGGGTGCGGGCTCCGGGATGCGGACATCGGGGTGCGGACATCGGGGTGCGGACATCGGGGTGTGGACCTCGGGGTGCGGTGCCGTGCGGAGCCGGGGTGCGGTGCAGAGTGGGGGTGCGGGATGCGGGGCCGCGCCCGCCGCTGTCCGCGGTGCTAAACGGGCCCGCGGCGGCCTGCGCTGGGGCCGCACTCCCCGGCCCTCCCAAGGTCGCGGTCCCCCTCAGCCCCATCCCGGGAAGCGAGCGGGGGGTCCCGCGCATCGCTCGGCCCCGGCACCCCCGGGGGTGCGCTGAGCCCTGCGGGTGCGGGGCTGCGTTCCCAAGGCCCAGCTCGCTGCTGCGCTGCACCACGGGCTCATGGAGTGGCCTCTCCAGGCCCTGGGGTGCACTGGGGAGGGGGTGAGTGTACGTGTCCCAGCTGCCGGCCCGCCAAGGGTGCTTTCCTCCTCTAGACCCCAGCGGTCTGTCCCCAGCCCCTTTCCCCAGCCAAGACGGGAAGAAGCCGGTCTCGGGCACCCCGGGTGCTGGCAGAGGGCTGGTGTTGCATGCTGGCAGGGGGAGCACCGGGCTGGCAGCCCTGCAGTGTGCCTGTCCTGGCAGGAGCAGGCTGGCTGTACACTCTGTGCCTCTGCTGGGTCACCCGTCCCCTGGGGCACCAATGAGGCAGCTGCCTGCACTGATCCCTTGCTTGGGGTCCACCACTACTGCAGACCCCCTAGCGTCATGCCAAGCCCTTCCCTGCCATGCTTCCATCCCAGGCCATGCACCCACCCCAGGACCCTTTTGCCGCTGGGTGAAGCTGCTCAGTTCTCAGGGCACCCTGGAGAACCTCCTCTACCCCCAGCTCTCCTCACGCTCTCCCTCTGCACAGACAACCTCTGGAGTGACCAGAGCCTGGAGACAGACCCCGACCTCCCCCCAGGCTGGAGGAAGATCTGTGACTCTCTGGGCACCTACTACTGGCATGTGCCGACCGGCACGACACAGTGGCAGCACCCGGCACGCACCGCTGGCCCTGCAGGGCGCCCGGAGGCTGATGGGGAGGAGACAGCCCAGGGAATGGTAGGGGATGTGGGGGGGACTGAGGCCTGGTGTGGGATCCCACCCCCTCACATCTAGGGCCTTCTTCACCTGGCTCTGGGGCAGCTAGACCTCTGGACTGGCTGGGTGTTGCTAGTCCAGCCTCTCCTTGGAGCAGGCCTGTCTTTGTCACCCCAAAGCTCTGCTCAGCCCGTCCCTGGCCAGGGTTAAGCCCCTTGAAAGCCTCCAGCAGGCCCCATGTTGGCCTAATCCCAGCTAAACGGGATACCCACAAGCTGAGGTGCAAAGGGAGGAAGGGCTCCTACCTGGTGCCTCCCAACAGCCTCTCTTGCTGCCCTCACCCTTTCCCTCTTCTCTCCCAGGACTACCATGTCACCCTGGCAAAGCACTCGGCAAAGGACAGGCCCATTCCCAGCCCCATGGCCTCACTGTCCCGGAGGTAAGGCTGACCCTTGACCACTGCTGGGCTCCAGGCCCCGGTGATCCCACCAGAGCAGCCCCACACGTTGCAGCTGACAAGACCATGCTGGTGGTCACCTCCATGGGAAGTTTCCCAGCTGGCAGCATGGGGATCTGCTGGTGCCAGGCCATCCCAGCACCTCCCTGTGTGCCTCAAGCCTGTGCTGCTGAGTGGGAGCCATCCCCTCACCGCCCTGTCCCCCTGCAGGACTTCGCTGCCCTGGCATGGAGATGACTTCCAGAGCACAGAGCCTGGCTCCAAGGTACCGCACCCAGGAGGGGACAGGCAGCAGCTGGCAGGGGCAGGGGTGACCCCACTGGCATGAGAGGGTGTGGGGGGTGTCTGAAGCCCCGTGTGTCTCTGTCAGTGCTTTGCTGTGCGCTCGCTGGGCTGGGTGGAGATCCCCGAGGAGGACCTGGCACCCGGCAAAAGCAGCATCGCTGTCAACAACTGCATCCAGCAGCTCTCCAACAGCAAGGGCCAGGGCTCTGCCGAGAACCAGGGTGAGGTGAGAGCATGGGACGGTGCTGCCAGGCAGAGTCCCACCATGGGGACCATGCTGGGAGGCAGGACAGAGGTGGGATACAGGAACAGTGCTAGTGGCAGATCAACTCTCCCCGCACAGGCCATCATCTGGTTGTCCCACGTGTGGTGGTCTGACAGGTCTGTCCCTCTGAGGTGGTGCCAGGGGTGCCTGGGCGGGCTGTCCCTACACATGGGAATAGTATCTGGGGAGAGCTGTGGGGTGGGCAGGGCTGTCCCACACGTGGGGCTGAGTACGCAAGAGGGACAGGGGTGTCCCTGCCACTCGGCTGGGTGCTGGGGCTGCCCAGGCCATGGGCCAGGCTGAGGGAGCCACTGACCGCCCGCAGGGCCAGGACCTGGTGATGATCCTGAAGAAGGACACCATGAGCCTGGTGGACCCGCTCGACCGCAGCCTCATCCACCGCCAGCCCATCCTCAACATCCGTGTCTGGGGCGTTGGGTGCAACAACGGCAGGTCTGGGGGCCAGGGCAGAGCCGGAGGCTGGGGGTGGCTCTGCCTGGGGCAAGGGAAGCATCCCTGCACTAACCTGTGCCCTCTTGTCCCTCCCCAACTGCTACTGTGGCTGCAGGGACAGGTAAGGGGTGCATGGGAGTGGGGGCAAGGCACGGGGCAGGGGATGCGTGATGCCTCTGCCAGGGTCTCACCATCTTGCTCATGGCCTTGCAGAGATTTTGCCTTTGTGGCCAGTGACAAGGACACCTGCGTCCTCAAGTGTCATGTCTTCCACTGCAATGTGCCCGCTAAGGGCATTGCCAAGGCCCTGCATGAGATGTGCTCCAAGGTGGGATGCAGGGATCCTGGATGGTGTGGGCATGGCCAGGGGAGCTTCGGGGTGGGAGGAGGTACCGGGACCCTCGTCTCTTGCAGATCATGGCTGAGCGAGCTGTAGCGAGCAGCGGGCTGCCCCAGGCCACCATGCTGAGGCCCATATCCACCGAGGACCTGCCGCTGCAAGGTACCACCCTGCAGCCTGCCCTTGGGCACTGGGATGTCCAATGGCCAGAGCCCTTTGGCATGCAAGGCCATGTCTCCAGTGTCCTTGGGCATAGCGGGTGACAGGAGGGTCCTGCCCCCAAACCCGCCATCTCTCCTGTCCTGGCAGTGGATATCTTGGAAGCAGTGAGGCAATCCATACAGATCTACGAGGCACTGTACATCGGCAGCCTGCCTGTGCCCAGGGCCATGGGTAAGTACTGCTGGCTCTGCCACAACCAGGGACACATAAGACCCCCCCGCCATGGGATGTCCAAGCAGCTCTGCCCCAGCAAGGGGTGTCCCTGTCTCTGGGGCCTCCAGCTGGGGCAGGGCTGGTGGGATGGGGTCTCCTGCTCCCTAGGGATGGATGTGCTGAATGAGGCCATCGAGAAGCTGACGAGGGGCCCTGGGCGGGAGCACTGGATGCCATCCCTCATCCACGTGTCCGACACAGCCATGAGGGTGCACCCTGCACAGGTGGGGAGGGGGATGTGGGGTGCGGCAGGCAACCCCCCTGGGGAGCCCGGCCTCCCGGCAGAGGGGAGCTGTGGGGCTGCAGGGCTGCCTGGGGGTGTCCAGGGGTGGATGATCCCACAGGGTCCCCACAGGAGGACGAGGACGCGGCGCACATCTGGGAGTGCCAGGTCCGGTACGTGACCTTCCTAGGGGTGGGCCACGATGCCCACACCTTCGCACTCATTGTGGACACGGGGCGACGCTTCCAGTGCACAGCTTTCTGGTGCGAGCCCAATGCTGGCAGCATCTCGGAGGCGGTGCAGGCAGCCTGCATGGTGAGCTGGAGTGGGGTGTGCTCTGTCTCCTGGCTTACCATCCCACTGGGAGCTGCAGGAAGCGAGGGCTGGGGACAGGGCTGGGTGAAGTTGGGGACTGGGGAGGGCAGGAGGGAACAGACCCCACAGTGCTGCGTCCAACCCACAGCCATGTCTGGTTGGGTTGCCCCCACTGTGGATGCTGTGTGTGCCCCACCCCATGTCGGGTCTGACCCCTGTGGTCAACACCATCCCATTGTGTCCCCATCCGTGGTGAGGCCACACTGCATGTGACTCCATGGGCACAATGTATTGCATAGGACTCCAAGGGGATGCCACGTTGGATCCCAGCCCATAACCACATCACGTTGCATGTGACCCCACAGGGACACTGTGTTGTGCCCCACGCCATGGTCATACAGTGCCGTGTCTGACCCCGTGGAGCAAGCAGCCCCTGCGGGGCCGCGCTCCCCTCACCCCCGGCACTCTGTGTCCCTGTTTCCTGCAGGTGCAGTACCAGAAGTGCCTGGTGGCTGCTGCCCCGGGAGCAAAAGCGAGGGCCGCGGCCAGCGGAGCCCCGGCGGGCTCGGGGGACGCGGCCGGCGGGGCAGCCAAGGCGAGCGGGGGCAGCGGCGGGGCGGCGGGAGCCGGTGTCCGCAAGCGGGGGCTCTTCTCCTTCCTGGAAGTCTTCCGCCTGAGGCGAGCCCTGCTGCACACCCCATAGCCGGCCGGGGCCGGGGGCCGGGGCCGAGCGCCCCATCCCTGTCTCCAGCCCCGGCCCCGCCGCCCCGGCCCCGCTCCCGCTCCCGGTCCCTGTCCCCGGCCCTTCCCCTGCCACCCCAGCGGGGCCCTGCCCCTTCCTGCCCCGCCCCGCGCCGCCGGGAGGAAGAGGCAGGGCCGGGCGTGACGTGGCGGCATGGCGGAGCTCTACGTGAAGCCGGGTGAGGGGGCGCGGAACGGGCTGCGCTTCCGGAACGGGGGTACCGGGACCGGGGGTTCGCGTCCCGGGTTGGGATCGGGGTCCCGTGTCTGCGGTTGCGGTCCTGAGTCATCCCTGCGGGTCTCGGTCCGGAGCGGGGCCGTGTCCCGATGCTGCTGTGGGGGAGCCCTGTGGTGCCGTGTCCCGGTGGGGAGTCGGGGGACGGGGCAGTGGGTCCGTGTGTGATGTGGGGAGCCCCGGGAGGACGGTGTCTGGGGAGGGGTAACCCCCTCCTGGAACACCCCGTGTCCGGGTCTCACCGTGCCCTTTGCTGCCGCAGGGAACCAGGAGCGTGGCTGGAACGACCCCCCCCAGTTCTCGTACGGGCTGCAGGCGCAGGCTGGGGGGTCCAGGCGAACCCCCCTCACCCGCCGAGCCCCCCCACCGCCCGCGGGGACACCCCCAGGTCAGCACCAGCGAAACCCCTCAGCGCGCCCTGTGACCCTGCCCCGCCAGGCACCCCCTTTCTTCTCCCTCCCTCTCCTGTGGCTCCGGCCGGGCAGTACCGGCACAGCAGTGCGCTGTGAGCGGCAGCATGGGCAGGGGGTCGTGGGGCCTGAGATCCCCGTGTCCTGCCGGGTCTGTTTGAAGGCGGTGACAAGTGGGACCGAGTGGCAGGTGCACAGGTCCTGGCTCCTGCTCGGGCTCATGGGGCTCCACCAGTGCCTCATCTTGCAGGGGCTCCTCCAAACCCAGCCAGTGCCCCCGCGGCCTCTGCAGCAGCATCACCCCCTCGGGCACTGGGCCCGCCTCCCCTGGGCCCCATCAGCCCCCCCCGGGCAGAGGGCGGGAAGCCGAGCGCAGCAGCAGGCCCCGAGGAGTGCAGCGTGCCCGCAGACACCGTGCTGGCCCCGCTGAGGGAGGCCCTGGCTGCCTGCCGCCCCGCCGTGCAGGTGAGACTCGCTCCTGCCCCCTCTGCCCCGCACTGCGCAGCGGGCATAGCCTCACCCGAGCTCAGCTTTGCCTTCAGAAACAAGTGTGCGACGACATCGCGCGGCGTCTGACGGTGCTGGAGGAGGCGTGGGCTCAGGGGAAGTTGTCAGCCCCGGTGAGGAAGAGGATGAGCCTCCTGGTGCAAGGTGAGGGGCAAGGAGGGGCTGCACCCCGGCCATCCACCGGGCAGGAGGCTGAGCCTGAACCACTGATGGGTTCTCCTTTCCCGGCAGAGCTCCAGCAGCAGCACTGGGATGCAGCTGATGAGATCCACCGCTCGCTCATGGTGGACCATGTGAATGAGGTGAGCCAGTGGCTGGTTGGGGTAAAGCGCCTGATCGCCGAGAGCAGGAGCCTGCCCACAGTGGATGGTGACATGGACAGAAGTGCTGAGCCTGAGCCTGGCCAGGAGGAGCCCTGATGACAGGGCCAGGGCTGCGGACTGAGGAGCAGGGCAGTCCGGGCCCAGCGCCACAGCAGGAGAGGGGCCACAGATGCCCAAGGGGGTCTGGGCACCTCCCCTGCCTCCCACTCCTTGCCCAGGACAAGGGGATTTTAATCATTGCAACGTTTTAGTGACAATTCAGTATATTATGTTTAATAAATAGCACTAATCTGCCCCCGGGGTTCTGGCACCAGACACGTCCTGGTTCTCTCCCTGGAGCAGCAGGAGGTGGGATTGCTGGGTGAATCCATGGTCATGGCAGGGTGCTCATGGCCCACAAGACATGAAGGGAATGAATGTCCCTGGCAGCACCCCCAGGCAAGGGGGTAGTGATGCATTCTCCTGGTGCACTGGCCACCTCTCTGGCCTTGCCTTTGGCAGTGTGGGAGGAACCCATAGCAGCAGACACATGGACCAACCCTCCTGCAGAAGGCAGCAGTACCCACAGCCCTGTCAGCTGGCTGGGAACCAGAGCAGCCTGGCACAGCCAGGGCTTGTGCTGCAGCTGCAACCCATGCTCCCATCTGGGCTCCTGTCCCAAGTCTGGGACCCGAGAAATGTGGGTTGCCTCAGGGGCAGAAAGATGCTGGGACAAACATTACAGTGCTAATGCTGCCCCCGAGGTCAGATAAACCCAGGGTGGTGACACTCACCCTGGACAGGACGCACGCAGCCTGTGCTTGTGGCACCTTGAGCCTGGGAGCAGCCCTTGGGCCCAGTGCTCACTACACCTGGCCTGCAGGACCTGATGCTGTTCATCTCCTCTTCAGCTCCCCTTCCCAGGGCTCTGAGCACACAAACTGAGTCCCAACATAGAGAGGCACTGGGTCAGCACAGGGGTTTCATGGTGTTTATTGATCAAGCATGAGCTCCTAGGCAATTGCACCAGCCAGTTGTGCTAGAGCCTGAAGTGTCACACATCCATCCCCAGCATCAGAGAGTGCTGCAGCCAGCTGGTCACGGTGCCAGCACCTCCACGAGGCCCAGGAACATGCCCAGCCATGGCCTGGAGACAGGGAGCTGGAAACTCAGATGTCCATCTCAAAGTGGTCTTGATCTGCAAGGGCAAAGAGAGGGAGAGGGTTAGGATGGGGGTGCCTTGGGAAAAATGTGCAGGCAGAAAGCAGCAGGACTTGGAACCAGGGCTGAGCCTGCATCTCCCCTTGGGCCTAGGCCTCATGGGAGCCCCACTGGGCTAGGCCTCATGGGAGGCAGGCACAGGCTGTGCTGAGCTGCTCACCTGGCACAGCTTCTTCACTCTCATTCCGCTCCTTGAGCTCCTCCAGCTTGACGAGGCTGGACTGGACCAGGGATGTGGCACCGGGGGTCTGGGGCAGGCAGCAGGGAGGGGTCCTGGCCACGGGTGAACTCTTGCACTCCAGCAGGAACCTGTGGTCGTAGATGATGCGGGTACCTGCCAAAAGCAGGGGGCTGTCAGGCTCTGCCAGCCCCGGCCACCCCCAGTACCACAGCCAGAGCTGGGAGCAGGGGGTGCAACCCAGCGCTTGGCCATGGCCTGGGGATACCGTGGAGCTTCCACAAGGCAGACTGGGACACCCACCCTGCCCAGCAGCAACTCCCACCCCCTGCTACTGACAGCCCAGCCACCTCTCTGCTGGGGTGGGCATCAGGCTTGGGCCAAGTGCCCCAGGGCTGGCCTTGCCTTGGGGTGGCTTCTGCCGCTATCAAAGAGCAAAGGCTGGGTGCCTCTCATTGGCACCATGGGGACCTGTTCCCATTAGTTTAGCTGTCCTGCTTTGCCCTGCACAAAGGCAACACACAGGGTTGGCGGGGACATGGCCTCCAGCCTGCTGGGTGAACAGTGTGCACCCGCACCAAGGTTGTGCCAGGCCGTGCACTGTGTCTGCTGCCTTGTTCCCCTATCGCTGATGACCTTGCAGCCGAGCATCAGTTCCTTGCCAGGCTCCAGCCGTGAGCCCAGAGTTGCTGCATGGGACAGACCTGTCCCAGCACAACAAATGCAGGTTGCACAACCCACATCAACCCAGGCTGGATCCTGGCCCAGGTAAGCTTGTGGAGGCACACGATGAAGGCAGCACCTGGGGCCTTAAAGAAACAGGCCCAGCTCAGGGCTGGGTACACACTACTGAAGAGGACAGATGGCAAAGAACAGGATCTGCTTAACTGCTGAACGAGGGGGTCTGGCAGGGCACAGGCCTAGTGTAGCCCTGGAGGGAGCCCTGCCAATCAGCACCTTCCCCCAGGGCTTGCAGACATCCTGCACCTTGCAGCCCCAGCCTCTGCACCTGCCCCAGCTCCAGCCTTGAGGGACCAGCGCTGCATCCACTGCGCCAGCAACACCACAAGACAGTGACGGGCCCAACTGTCAGCAGTATCTTCCTACAAAGCTCTGGGTTCCCTTTTCCCCTCCAGCTCTGGGCTGCCAGGGTAGTCACCACCCCATGGGCCTGCCTGACCTTAGTGCCCAGCACTGGTGCCCATGCACCCAACCACCAAGGTCTGAGGTGGAGAGCACAGGAAGGGACCTGGCTCAGGAAGGAGCTGCCTCAGTGAGGCAGAGCTGAGGCAGCCAAGGCCACCGTTCCAGTGAAGGGACAACCCCATCTCCATGCTGGGTCTCACCACTGGTGTGATGGAGTACACAGTGGCACTGGCATGGAGTTGTAGCCCCCCCAGATAGAGAATGGTGACTCCCCAGGATGGGACAGGAGGAGATGGTGGTGCCACACACGGAATGGAAGAGGTGTGGGCCTATGGCCCCTTCCCTGCAATTCACTCCAAGCACAGGCACCTCTTGCACTACACCTGTTCCAACACACTTAGTACTTCTTTGGCATCTGCACTAGTGAAGGACAGCAGCAGTCCCATGTTTTTTGCATCTCTTCCTCAAATACTAGGGAAAATATCTGAGCATATCATCCAGCAGCACCTCAGAGGTTTATCTGCCTGCAGTGCATGGATGCTGCTTGTGCATTTTGGGATTTCAGTACTCCTTTCCTCATGCTTTTTCTGGGGGAAACTGCTGCTGCATATAAGCAGTTGTCTGGAGAAGGTGAAAGAAGGTGGAGAAGTCTCCAGCTGGTCTGAGGCCACTGAAAGTGGTCCATTAGACTGAACACTATGTGCACTGCAATAGCTGCTTGAGGAATGGGCCAACTGCACAGTGTAGTTACTGCACCACCACTGAGCAGAATCAGAAATAAGCAGAGTCCAAGTGCAGGAAGTGGAAAACTTCTGTAGCCCGGTAGGGAATGAATGTTCATCTTCAGCAGCATGCAAAAATCCCCATCCTCCTCATGAAAAGGCCTTGAAGAGCTCTTACCAGATTCAAAGGGTTACAGAAAGCTTAGAATTGAATATATCATGCTTTGCTCTTAGTGAGAAGTGGTCTCAGCTTTCCCAAGACCTGCTTCTAGGCAGCTGGTCACATCAGCTGAGGTTAAGCCCTGCATTTACTTACGAGCTGCCTATTTACCTCCTGCAAAATGAGATGGCATCAGTTGCCATGTTGTCAACTCAGCCTTTATTTCCAACCCCTGAACAAAACCCCGTATCTCAGGCAACACACCTGGAAAAAGACTGCTAACAGCAGCAGAACTAACCCAGAAAGGCATAAAGCGCACAACCACGTTCACTGACCAAAAATACAAGGCTATCAACTGTCAGAGGGAAGGACTCAGCAGACATTGTATACTGATGACTGGATCAAATCCCCCCCAAACCCTGACTGCATCCACCTGCTAATTCTGGGACCCTTAGAAATGCACCACTGTGCATGGCAGCAGCTACCAAAGACAACACCATAAAGCCTCTTCCAAAATTCTCACACACAACCTCTAAATACTGTTTGCCTTTTATTGAATATTCAGGTAAATAGTTCACATTAATACAGGCTACATAAAGTAGAGCCACTATACGACATGAAATTTACTCAGCTATTCCTTTTAAGTCCGTAAACAATTATACATGTATTTACCACCCTAATAGGTTGAAATCACGTCATCAGCTAGTTCTCTGCTGTATACAAGAAGCATTCAGTAGTGTTTAGCCAAAAGCATTAGTTTTGTCTGATTTTTAAGTTCAAAATGGCTAAACTAATCAGAGAACAGAATTAGTTTGTACAGGTAAATCACTTGGTGGCTATACAATGGGCCATTAAGTTTCCATTGTTCCAGGCCACAGAAAATTGCTTAGTTAGGCACATTAAAAAAATCCCCAGGGTTCTTCCAAGATCATAAAGATTCCCAAACAACGCTAAAAAAGGATAGACCCCCTTAAATCAGTTGACGTACTTGAGATGCATGTTTCCAATGTGAGGTGCCCAGGTGCCAGGCCAAATCTACAGCAAGAAATAAAAAGACAAGGCTATTATGAAAACAAATAAAGGTTCCTTTAACAGTGTTTAACCACTAGAGGGCAAGCTGAAGGCTTCCCCCTCGAATATAACCAGACTGTCCAGCAGCTGACAGCCCTCTTCAGCTCTGGCCAAAGTTTGACTGACAACCTGAAAGATGCCAAGGATGGATACAAACCCTCTCACTTATAAGTCTGTTACCTGGCTGAGCAGTCTTGAAATGCTGCTTATTTCACCTGAAAGGTTTGGTAGGTAGGGATAGCACCATATATTTTTTATAAACACACACACACACTGCAGGGAGAAGTCATGCAGACATTTTCAGTCCTAGCACCAAAGAACTGAACAAAACCCATCACCTATCCAAAGTGAAGAAAATCAAACCAAAGCACAACACTGTAAAAAGCCCCAGGTAAGCAAAAGTGGAAGAAGGCAGCCATACTACCTGCTGAGCATCAGTACATTCTGTCGAGTTCTGGACAACTTTGATCATGGGATTCCAGGCAGGATCTGGAGTATGGAGCCCATTAAAGAGGGGCCCTCCCGGGCCATCCGCCAGCTGCGGGTGCGAGGGGATCAGAGTGCCACCGTACATGGAGATGGGTAGGCCCTGAGGGGACAAGAGGAAGCACCATCAGTGAAAGCAGCAGTGGTTGTGAAGTATGATCATGGCACCACATCTGCCAAGACAAACGAGGCAGTTCACCTCTGTAAGTGACGTTCATCTAGTCAGATAGCTCTGTGAGGAAACAGGCAGAGCATGGAACACTCACAACTCTCCAGAGCTTTAAACTCAAGTCAGTTCACCCATTTTTCTGAGATTACACCTTGCCAGCATGCAGCAGCCTCTGCACAGCACTTTCTCATCACCCCATAAAGCCAGACACAGCAGCTGTACAGTGATTGCAGTGCTCCCTCCTCTCACTTCTGCAGCATGCAAGGCTTCGAGCTGAAGGTTTTCTATATGTTACTTGTGGACAATTAAAACATTCTTCCAGTTCAAAAAGAGCAAGCTACAAAGCAGCTTTTTGTGATCATGAGATTTCCTTCCTGTGTTGCAATGATTGCTGAGCTGCAATTTAGAAGATTCCAACAGCACGTGCTACAGCTACTTCTGACACGCGCTGTGAGCAGGTCTGCTGCGGAGCACATCATCCTGGACGCTCCTCCAGTGGTGGCTCAGCTAGCTGGCTAGGCCTGGCTACATCTGTCTGCCACAAGCTACATCTGCGATGTACAAGTTCTGGTTCTGTTGTGTACCATCAGGCTTAGGCACTTTTTCCAGGTGGTACTGTGATGAAAGGAGGTGCAGAGAGCAGTTGTAGAAGAGGGATACACATACAGCGTGAACAGGTACAACAGGAGATACAACAGAGAAAGTCCTTGGTCATTTTACAGGCTAAATCCCACCCTCTGAAACTTACTTTAGAAAAATCCACGAAACTATTTGGCATAGGTTGGTGGAAAATATTCGAGGGAGCCACTATTCCAGAATCATCTCTCTCCATTGGCTGATGCTGAGAAAATGTGCCTGGGTCTGACAGCTGCTGATGCATTGGATGATTTCCCATGACAGGCTGGGACCAACCTGACAAGCCTTCTGGAAAACAGGAGATTAAAAATGGCTGATTACAACTCACTGAAGACACTCTGGAGCAGAATTCAGCAGCTGCACGCACCTACATGTATCCAAAGGCTCTCTGAAAACACTGTCACAGAGGTATCTTTGGCCTTTGCTCTGAGCAAGGGCAGACCTTTCACAGCCCATGCAACGCAGGAAGATATCTGCAATTTTTGGCTCATAACCCATTACAGGCAATGCAAACACACAAGTCTTATCTGTAGCATGAAGGCCTTCCACAGGGAAGCTGTAGCAGGCAACACTACATAAGGCTGGCTACACACACACACACACACACACACACACACACACACACACACACTTTCTCTTCCCTCCAGCTCCCACAACCTCTGATGTGCCACAGGAACACAAAACAAGTTACACATAGAACAGGTGTAAACACAGGGACAGAAGAGAGACTGGTGAGGCCAGAGAAGCCTGGCCAGGCACATGCTGTCTGCATAGACACATCCTGATCCTTCAGACAAATGTGGAGATAATGGGGGCTACCAGTGGCAGCTCTCCCTTTCCACAAGAACCTCAAACTATCAGGAAGCTGAATGTAAAACTCCTGGTGTTCAAAAGTTATTCTTTTGAAACTGGAGCTGCCTGGACCAGAAGTGACCCCATTCTATTCAAGAATCATGAAGAGATCAATGCAAAGTTGAGAATCCACAACTTGAGCAACCTGGTCTAATGGAAGACGCCTCTGCCTGTGGCACGGGATTGGAACTGAATGAGCTTTAAGTTCCCTTCCAACCCAAATTATTCTAGAATTTGGATTCTCTGTGTTTCTGGATGCATTAGCTGCACCACAACTAATATTTGAAAATGTTAATGGAAAGCAAGCTAGAAACTTGGACAGAGGTAGTTGTTCCTTTAATTCAAGGGTCAGACGTGGAAATGAATTCCCTTAACAAATAAAAGTCATTTAATTTTTAACTCCTGTGTCTTTCAATAGACTCAATATGAAGTTTCTGAGCTGCTCTCCAGGTTCATAAGTATAAACTTACAGACAATCTGGGTTGGGTGAAAACCACCCACATAGGAGAGAAAACCACAGTGCTTTCACTGATACACACTGACACCATTTTTCCCTTCAGGATATTCTAGATGGAAGTTGATTACTGTGGAACTTCTCTCCTTCTCCCCAACATTCATTTCAAATGCAGTACTTCCAAAAGGCCCCACAAGCTTCTCTACAGCCCCAGGTTGTACAACAGACGTACCAGATACGCTGTTAACTCCAAAGGACCAAATGCCACTGTGACCAACGGGAGCTGTGAAGTTGGTTCCCAAGGGTGTTGGGGTGACAGATCCTCCCTGTCGAATCCTAGCCAGCCTTTCTGTCCCAATGGGCGGGGGAACCTTTCGGTCTTGGTTGGCGTTACCGGTTTTTGGCTGGCCCAAGTTAGAAGGTGCAGAAGCAGCTGAAAGGGGTGAAGATGATCCTGAGGAAACTGATGGAATAGGAGATTCACCTGCTGAAAAGAACATTTCCCTTGCTTAATCACACACAAAGCGCACAAGCATAAATGCTACCCGCTCTATCCCCCCAGTACCATTTCAAAGCAAATCATTAAAGGCTTTCTTTGGCAAGCATTCTTCAGGTCTTGCACAGCAATTCTGCTTAGAGTTTACTCTAAAAATCAACATTCTAACACAAATGCTTTCAGCCATCAGAATTATGTGATATTCTCATGACATAGCAGTACATCTAAATTAATTACAAGAAAGAATAAGAAACATGGAAGAGTTTCAGGAAGAGGTGAAAACATCAGCCAAAATACCATGAGTATCTAACCAGCGTAGTTTTGGTATCCATCACTTCCAGCAGAAGAGAAATTAGACAGCTTCCCAAAGCCACATGTGTAACGTCAGAGCCCAAGTCCCACCACCTGCAGAAGCGTCACTGACTCTTCTTGGGAAATCCAACTTCCTTTGAGCACTCATTTATGTTTTGGTTCTTAAACTCAGAGTGACAATGAAGTTGCATGCAGTGACATGAAAAGCCTCTTCACCTCAGATTCAGAATCAAAGACCCATGTTTTCTGTAAAGCTACTTCCATGTTCTTCCCATTAGCAGAGAAACCCACTGTTACCTTGGATGATGCTTAAAGATTTTGGAGCATATTAAGTAACAAAATCATTCCAGAACCCCAATTAAAAAAAAAAGGGGGGGGGGAGGGGGGAAACCAGGCAAGTATAACTTCAAACCATAGCAAATGTGACATTTTCACCTAATATTACAATCATACTATTCAGAGGGGAATCTTTAGCTTGGTATAACCACCTCCACTCCCCCACAGCCTCACACCCTCTCCTCTCTGAGCCTAGTGAGACATTATTTTGCCCAAACATGCCTTTATCAATGCTACCAGAACTAGTGGTGTTTGACATGGGAGAACACACAAAATAGCACAGCTTGGGATTTGCACACCATCCTCACCGCTGCTAAAAGCAATTGGAAAGCATTTTGTGCATCAGTGGGTAACCTCCCCTCAAGTTACAAATCTACTAGAGACAATAGCTATGAATTTATAGTTAACTAAGACAGACCCATGAAGTTCCTACATGAATTTGTTGCGCTTGTCCAAGGATGTGGTGAAAAATGCTGTCTGTTAAAGCTGGGAGTCCCAACAGGCGCTGGCCCTTGAAGGTAAACCCGTGCTCCTTGTATGTTTGCTGAAAAGCCTGTCAAAGGACCTGAAGAAGAAGTTGTAGAGCTGTTGGATGGATCTAGAGAGGGTAAGCCTGAAATAAACATAAATTTGATTAAATATCTCTCTTTGGGAACTTGCTCCAAAGCACCAGAAGAGAGCTAGTGCTCCAAATATAATTAAAGCATCTCATCACCTTCGGGGGTATCTGCACATGGTAAGTTCATTTTACAAGTGCACGATTCTCCCTTCTAAACCAACAGAAGGCATTTGTGTATGCTCTCTGGTTTGGCCTGAAGCTTGAACAAACCAGCCATCCCTTTGGTCACTGAAAGGAAATTATCTTAAGCAGGGAGGGCAAAGGAGGAAAGCTGGGAGTGGCAAGGATCTTTGCTTACAAAAAAGCCACGCAAGTCAAACAGGGATACAGGGCTCTGTGAAGGTCCCACAGGAATCCAGCACCAAAGGAAGTAGCTCGCTGCAGTACAGTTTTTGCCATCCTATAGGTACATTCACATACAGATTGGTCAGGACATGCTGTGTCCAGAGAAACAGGGCTGACGATGCACAGCACAGCAAGTGGGGGGCTGCTTTCTATGGGGATGAGTAAGAGGAAGAAGGGAGAGATGGAGAGAAAGTTCAAAGTCCCACAAAAATGATTAGCAAGGGGGAATTACAGGTTTTTAATAAGCCAAAGCTTTTAAGTACTTTTTCCAAAATACTGTAATAGCTCTTATCACACCTTATTACCTGAAAGCAGAATTGGGCATAGCCATATGTTCACCTGAGTTCTGGGTTTAGTTTCAAGGGCCTATTAAACAAGACTAGTTTCAAAACCATTTGAACATTTCAAAATGACCACAACCAGGACCAGCCTATGCTGCTGCAATGCAAGGTTGAAGGTTGTACCGGCTTCCACCACAGCAGTCTGCAAACAGCAGTGGTGACAGGAAATGTCTATAGTCATACACCAGAAGTGCACCTTCCATCTCCTGGGCACCCTCCTGAAAGCCAGGTCTTTTTCCACCCAATATTTTCCAGCACATCAACCTATGTACTGCTTCCAGAAGTGCCAGATCCAGCCTGCTCACACTGACAGAAATTACTCTCTGGATTTGATGGAGGCATTTTTCTCACTAGCCCTAAAAAGAGATATCTCCATTACAGACAATGAGAAATCAGTTACTACCACCACCAAAATGGGGTGCTGACATGAGGGAACCTGAGCATGGGAGGATAATCTTTCAGCGTTTATCACAGCACAAAGTACAAGACTCCATGGCTATAAGGATGATGCTCCTTCCTGTGCATGCACATCTAGCTGAGAGCTCTCCCTGTCACAGACCATGGAGCTGCCCTTGGGATGCTCTTGCTAAACCCCCATCCACAAAACACAAAGTAGTCAGAAGGCCCGAGTGGTGCCCAACTCCACCACACATCAACCCCAGATCTCCAGCTGGCTGACAAACCACTGCAGATCCTGAGTCTGCCCCATGCAGAAGGGGTAACAGAGCTGCTACTGCCCATGGGCACTGCTGGCTTCCTAATGGAGAACAAGGCAGAGATTATGACAAAAATAGCTCTTCTGCAGGACAGAGATGCCCACCTGTGTCTTCTGAAGGACGGTCAGCTTTCCCAGTGCAATGATTATACAGCCAAGACCATTTCAGCACTGCTGGGTATTTTATACAGGTTGAAGGAAGTGACAGCCAGAGATCAACACGTTCAATTCAGCAGCTTTCAGTTTGTGAAGAACACTTTTTATCATCATCTTGCCTTTTATAAAAGTGGATAAAAAAAACCTCTGCCCAATATTAAAAATGGTTTCTATGAACAATGACTTATAGAATCCCGCTTTCAGTAGTGAGCTTCCTATTTGTGTACTTACCCTCAAAATCAGGTTTTTAATACCAAAACCTTCTGTAATACCATATTCTGTACTTACTTGGGCCATCAGTTCAAATTCTTCATCAGGGTCTGCAATTGTAACTGAGCGGTCAAGACCAGTGTACCAGTCTCACACAAGCTCTGGTCAAAATTCACTTTGCCAAAGCCTCCAGGCACTTCTGCAGAAACTGGTTACTGTCAGGCCTGCCTCCACCTTCAGAGCAACCACTGTGACACTTGTCACTCCATGTGGAACAAGGACCTCATATATTTCATGCAACTTCATACTTGTGTGCTGCTTCCTAAGCTGGCATATTTCAAGCCTGTGATACCTTTCAGTGCCATTGAGCAAGGTCTCAAACCCCTTCTTATAATGTAGAGGAAAGAAGTAACAATAAGACTTCTTTTAGTATTTCCACAGCCTCCTCTAATGGTTGTGCTACTAAGTCTGCCCTCAATCTGCAAACTGCTTGGACAAGAGATCTAAAGACATGAGTTATACAGAAGGCCCCTTCCAGAACAGATCCACAGCCAGTGAGATCTGCATTTGAATCTGTGCCTCAAGTGAACCAGTGAATCAGAGAAAACTCACACTGCAACTGAGCTTATCCATGAACAGGAAAAGCCAAATACCCAAAATCCATCCTGAGGGGACAACTTGTTAAGAAAAACCTGGCTTAGTGCACAATGGAATTCTATTAGATCTCCACCAAATCAGCTCAGAGGCGATCACCAGGAGATGTGGATTTGTGTAAAACATTTGCCACAGTCCAATGTGCAAGACAGACAAACCTCTGCTCCATCAGGCGTAGTCACAGCTGAGATCAGAGGATGGGTGGATTGATGGCCATTACCAGTCCCTCTCCTTACACACCAGTGTACTGAATTGCCAGGCAAGGTACAGACTGCCCCTTGCCCAGCATATTGCTATTGGCCAAAGTATAAGCCAGCAGGGACCAACCCTCTCCCCCCTTTCTCCAAGTCTCATGAAACCTGCCACTGAGCCCTATGGGAACAGCCAAGGCAGTCCCCAGTTCAACCCACAGTGGAGGCTGAGATGAGAGTTTGTCCCCCTGGGAGGAGGCAGTGAATGAGATGGGTGGGCAGGCCACAGAACCACACTTACACTCCAATGGAAGGCAGCAGAGAGCCTTCAGCCTATCATCCCCTCTCCTTTCCTCACTATCACACCTCCCAGACAACCCCTCTCCCTAGGCTCCCCGAACACCTCTCCTCCTGTGCCACATGCCATTTAGATTCTGAAACACAAGTGATCAAAAGCAGTATGTTAAGTAGAATGACACCAAATCAATCAGCTGAGGAGCTAACTGACCAGTCACCTCCTACCACTAAATACTATCAGCACATCCAGCTGTTAGCAGTTTTTTCTTCACTTGCAACATCCTGATCAAATTGCAGCTTCAGTTGAGAGCAACTTCACCCTTATGTCCTCCAGGTAAACTGCATGAGCTCTCCTTGGGTATCTACCTAAGCTTCCTAACTTGGGCAAGAAACAGATTCAGGCTACCATTTAAACAGGAACAGTCATTTAAGGATATAGAAAGGACCAATGCATTTTTCCCAGGGACAAACTGGGATGACTTTAGCATAAGGGAACAGCTGTCTCTGTATATGCAAGATGTGACCATGAGAAAAATAAAAATAATAAGAAAAAAAGAAAATCAGCAGATCCCACTTGCCATAAGCTTCCCTCCCCAGGGGTTATCCGAGCAACAGCCAACTCCCAATATAGAGCACTGCAGGGAAAAAGCTGAGCCAACATAAAGTGTGGCTGGAGTCTGCTCAGGAAGGTCTGGCAATTCTTTTATTAGCAGCCTGAGGAACAAGGTCCAGTTATTTTATCACCCACAGCTGTAGCTACATCTGGTTCTGCTACTGTGCTGGGCAGGATGTGGCACAGCAGTGCCAAACACTGCAGGGGTAATGACAACTCCACAGCACCATAAAGCCATTATGGCAAGAATGAAGGGGAGAAGAGGGGGGCACAGACTAGATTCCTTAATAGTTCTTTCCAGTCAAATGGGTAGAGTCAGTTGCCTGCAGCATAGTTTGAATACTAAGATGATAAAAGTCATTTAGGCAGAGCACAGCAAGAGTAGGCAGCTCACTGATTGTTCCTAATCCGTTTCAAATAAATGCATATAAGCTTCACCTGCTGTACTTAACAGAGGAAGGACAGGGACTTTGTAATAAAACACCATGCAGTAGCACACCAATTTCCCACAGCACAACATAAGCTTATTTAAATCCTACAGTGATAGAGACTGAAAGTACAGAGAGTTTACCCCCAACTGGATCAGGCTGGCATCTCAGATCAAACACTGAACCACTGTATGCAGTCACTCTAGCAGCTGGAGCCTGCCAAGAGTCCTGGCCCACTGGTTCATGTTTGGTTATCACCAAGTCCTGTGTTCTACTGCAACACAAAAGCTATAATCAATGCTACTCTGAGCAATACAAACAGGTAGAACTCCTGTGTCTTACAGTGGACAATCAATGGAATGTCTGCAATGTTCCCAACACCTAACATCCTAAAAGAGCTGAAGAAAAGAGGGAAAGAATCATCAATGTTTTAAACAGCACTTGGAAAAAGTAGGCCATTCTCATTACGTTAGTATTATCCAACTGTCATTTGTAAACTACTTCTCAGTTTGAGATGATCAAAGTGTAATGGTTGGAGAAATAATCTTATCCAGTGCATGACTGTAATGACTTACCTACAGGACTAGTCGAAACCCGCTGGGAAGGTGGCCTGAAACCAGGAGCCTTGGAGTTGTCAGGATGCACGTTTTCCACATGTCCTAGCACAGAGTTATTCAGAAAGGTAGACTGAACAGTGAAGGATGGGTCAGCTGCTGCTCGGGTTGAGAGTGGACAGTCTCCCCATCCTTGGTTAGCTGGCACCTGGTTGCTATCAAAAAGACTACTAAAGTGATTGAAGAGCGTTGCTGGCCCAAAGGTAGGAGGCAATGATTTGTTTGCTGGGTTAATGTGCATCTGAGAACCGTTCATAACGTTCATGGCTGACGAAAGCTGCACTGCAGCAGGTGGACCTTGAGAAGGTGTTAAAGGAACTTGATTCGTAACAAAAATAGACTGAGGATCTTGATGGAGGTTTGCATTTGGTACCACTGAATAGAAAGAACCTCTGGACTGCATCCTGTGAGTAACTCGAGGTGCTGGTACAGCTACTTGAGGTAAGTTACTGTTGTCCTGATTATCTGCAACAACTGACCTGGGTGACGCTAAGCTTAAAGGAGCGGTTTCTGAGCTGGATGAAAAAGGCATCGGCACGGAAGGACTGATCTCTGACATGCTGGTTGGCAGTATTTCATCTTGGACATTGTTTAGCGGAGCAGGGCTGCTCGAAGGGCGCGTTTCAGTGACTCCTGAGTTGCTGCTTGCTGACATACTGCAACTACTTGCAACTGAAGTCGGTGCACACGCACTTGCAGCAGGCTGGTCTGGTGCTGCCACCTTCTCTTTGGGTGCCGAGACAGCTGAGAAAGAGTCCGCTTTCAGCGCGGAATGCTGCGTTTGGGGAGCATTAGATGGCAGAAATGCTGGGGGCACTTGCCCATTGCTTGGGGAAGCAGAGGAAGCTGAAGGCATAGTGCTACAGGTGCTCGTCACAGTTGAGATTGCTGTTGCTGCAGCACTTGTCTTGGGAACGCAGGCAAACAACTGCTTCCTGACCGACGAGGGAGTCCGATTACTGGTCACGCACAGCGGTTGGGTGGAAGCAGCTACAGAAGAGACAGTAATGGGACAAGTAGAAGTAGCTAATCCAGAAGACTCCGTCTGTAGGATATTTCCATTTTGATTACCTACACGACTCGAACTGTTATGCTTTGGAGAGCTGTTTGTGCTGCCAGGGTTAACTGGTCTCACTGGGAATGGTCCCCAAGTGTTCGGTGAAGGCGAAAAAGTTCCTCCAAACTGGGCCATAGGTAAGCGAGGGTGCCGGATCTGTTGCATAGTTTGGGCAGCCAGCAAGGCAAAATGAGGGTGAGAATAAGCTAGAGGAAGAGACACTGGAAAAGATGAGCGCACGTTGGCTGGGACATTCTTGTTCAGTTTGTTGGTAGGCTGGAAAGTAGATAGTGTTGATGACTGCGATGTGACGAGGGGCGGTGCTCCGAGGGGAAAGGAGTTCTTGTTTGAAGCAGTCGCAGTGCTGACCCCAGATGAGAAGTTTGCATGGATTGATTTGCTACTTGAAGCAGGGGTTCTTATGTGAGTTTTAGGAATCAAGTCTTCCAGTTCCTTGGCAGGATCTTGAATGAGGGCATTGATGAGCTGCACTGCATATCGTGTCGACTCCGTACCGCCCCTAGATTAAATGCAAGCAGATTTATCTTTTGCAAAAGGAACCCCCACTTTGTGCAATGTTCCATAGCCTCATTTTTATACTGATCTGCATGTGTACTCTAGTAAGTTATTTTCTGACTTTTGCATATCTTCATGATTATCTCTGAAGCAGACTTTCAGCATACTTTGGCTGCAGTAATGTATGTTCTCTTCTAGAACAAAGAAGCCAAATATGCCCTGTCTTAAAAAGCAAACTTCCCCATAAATGACATTGTGGACTAACTCAAGACTTTCATTTCTAGGTACCGTACCTTATAGTGATCATTCTCTCTCCATTCTTATCCTTTTGCTTATCAACATCAATATGGGCACCAGTGACATCTTGAATTGCTGTGATGTTGCACCCACCTCTTCCCATTATTCTAGATACAACAGAAGCTGGGACAGACAACTTCTTTGACCTATATCACAAAGATCACAAATCTGAGATTATTCAAAATGTAAAGGCATACAAGTCCCTTGCTGTCTGACAAGGGGCTGAAGCAATAGTATCAAGCTTCAGGGCAGCAAGTGGTTTTCTGCTGATCACTTCTTCACCCTTTGAAGCCTCTCATACTCCTCCACTCAATCACTCATCACTCGTAGTACCAGGTGGTCCTGAGAAGCATTTATTCTGCCACTGTTTTAACACAGCTGTGTCTGCCTCACACTGCTTCAGAAACATTTGGGGGGTTTATCTTACCATGTGTATCTTCAAAGTAAGACAAATCCTTAGCTCACCAACCTACATTTACATAAATAGTGCTGCTTCAAATATAAAAGTCCATGGCTTAGCTACTTTAATCATTTATAGAAAGACTTCCCAGCAAGGAGAAGGTGGTTTTCCAATGCTTTCTCAGGAAAAAGGTCTGTAACACCTGCATTGATACCCCTTTTAGTGCTCACCTCAGGCCTCAAGATCAGAAAGTTTATTGGCGACACCATGCAAGGTGGATAGAAGACTCTTAAATTATGCAGTTCTGTGATTTAAGGAACTGCTGGAAGGTACCTTGAAGGCAGCACAGACTTTCAGAAGCAGGCACAGCACCGACGCATGTGTTCAGAAAAACACACTGAGGACTTTATAATTCATGTAGTTTTGGTGGGTCAGTGCAGGCACTGAAATGGGAAGTCTTTGAACACGACCTGTGCTTGCATCCAAAGCCCAGCCAAGGTCTTTCTGGGTCACCACTGACTGATGTATGGGCTAGACCTCTCAAGCCCATACACTGCTTTCAAGCTTACCAGTGATGTGTGACAGTTCAGAACTTAACAATTAGAGAGGACTCAAAGGTGTTTCAGAAACCACTGTGACCAAAGTGCAGGCCCCTCTGGACACTCTGCAGATCACCAGCACACCCTGAAAAGGCTTCAGCTTTGCCTAGCTATTCCAGTCTTGGAAACTTAGAAAATTTGTTCCAATCCCCACTGCTATGCCTTGGGCTTTCTTCTCCCCTACACCCCAAGGCTCATCTCTCAAGCTAGACATCCCAGTCACCCCCTCCCCAAACCAGAGCTTGCATCCTCACCTGACTCTCAAGACACACCCACATTAATTGCAGGGCTCCTAACCATACCTTTGGTTGCTTCCACCCCATGCCACCAGCCATGGAGACATTCCTCCCCCAGGAGAGCTCACCCCAGTGCCCAAGCCCCTTCCCACTCATCACCCACTGCTGTTTCCCTCCCCACCACCAAGCTTGATGGTTTTTACCTTGACAAGTGCCCCAAACGGTACCTTTTTGCTCCCGAGCAGCAACGCCCTCCTCTCTGCAGCTGAAATTGCTCAATCGGTGTTGGCTGCAGAGTGTTGCTGGGGGGAGGGTCTTTCAAAACTCTGCCTACTTGCCTGTCAAGGGCAGAAGGGATGTTTGCATTGGTTAATTGTTTGATAGTCTTCCCTTCTAGCCAGGGGGTTACTCATGGGAAGAGGGAAGGAGAAGAATTCTTGTTCAGACCAGGAGAGGCTTTAGGGTTGGAAAGCATGCCGCTCCTGGGCAATCTGCATGTGCATCTGAAGTTGACAAAAAGCTCTTTGGTAGGACACATGCTTCAAAAGTCAAGACACAGCAAACACCAGTGCAGAACTTCTTATGAAAGGCCAGATTCTGAATGCCATCTCTAGAACCCTACCATCTCCAGCAGAAGAGCAGGCAATACCTAACCAACCAGCTGAACCAAGCCTATGAAACCCAAGAGACCCAAGGAGGAGAGATAGAGCAGCTCCAGGATCCATGGAGGGGTCTGTGTGAAGCTCTGGAAAAGTCAGCTGACTGTTCAATGGTCTCACAGCTGCAGGACTCGCCACGTGGTGGGCAGTCTGCAACCATACGTGTAAGCAAGGCCATGTCACAGTGGAGAGCCCCACTAGTGAACACAACAAAAGGCACAGACTGAACCAACTCTCTAAGAGTTCAAATACTTAAAATATTCAGACTAAACTGTTTTGAACAGTCGATGGCTTCCACTAATGTGAATGCATTAAATCCTCTGTACAATTACATCCTTTGCACACGGCCTAAAATTCTCCAAAAACGAGCATATTTGGTCACTATCATTACAGAACACAAAAGCAGGAGGGCATCATGAGTGCACCCAGAGAATCTGACACTTCTATGTCCATGATGTACTTCTTTTTGATAAAGGGAACAAAAAGGAAAGCCAGATTATCTCTTCTAGTTACAAGTAGAACCAGTAGTAGAACAAGTAGCTACAAGTTACTACTTGTAGTAAGACGTCATAAAGGTTACAGAAGAGGTACTGAGGTGTTAATGGCCACGTAATAAAAGCCAGTACATTTTCAAAAGGAAAGTTTGCTCTGTGGAAAATCTTTCATCTAATTGCAGCTCTAGCACTCACTTTAAGGTGACAGATGTTTCATGGTATCAGCAATCAACGTCACTGTCTAAAGCACAATGAATTTTAGCCTTGAAGAGATCCTCCACCTCTCCTTTACCAACATCCATCCTGCCTTTAGTTCAAGTGCAGGTAATCATCCAGTGTAGGAGCTTTCTACTGCCATCTGCTCCCTCCCCCTTTTATTTTATCCCCACATCCTTTACTCCAGTCACAGGGAAAGAAAAGCCCTGTGCCAAGTAGAATGTTCATAACCCATTAATGTTAAGTTAGCAAGGAATTGCTACACATTAAGAGTTGCAGTTCGTTTTCACAGCACTGCAAGAGTAAGGGGGTAGATTTTTTTACTAAATTAATTACACAAATAAGCTTTCTGGACATCCTACATTTGAGAATAATCACAAGTCAAAAAGCTCACAGACAGTTCCTAACATACAATTAAAGTCTTTACCTTCTAACCACTTCTTTCCAGCCCTCTTCTCTTTTCTGGCCTCTTTTTGGACTAGTCAGATTCAGCTTCACACTTGGAGAGCTCAGAGGCAGGGAAACAGGTTTATAAGCAGTTGACAAAGAATTCGAATTACCTTCACCATCAAGCCTGGGAACAGAAACGTGCTGATTACACATTACAGAATAAAATGACAGCATTCCAGTGAACATTCTGCACCTTAAAACTACTAGCATGAACTAAATTTATTCTTATTCTCTACCTGGAAAAACTGTTGCATGACCTTCTAGGTAGTTTTTTTACCTTCAGTCCACCGCCTATACCTTTGCTCCAAACACTGGAGTGCTAAATCGAAGTACAAAAACACAGGCATAAATCTTCATAAATGATTGAAAACCTAGCCTTATGTGATTCAATCCAGCACACCTGTGCCACAGCTGGGAGGAAGACCTCATGCTTCAGTTAAGATTGAGGCAACAAGAAAATGCATGTGAAAGAAAAGAATGAAGCTCATTGTGGTTCTTCTGTAGGTACATTTTCTGTAAAGCATCATTACCAAGTCTGAGTTTCAATTACAGCAGCCTTGTCATCAGCATGTCCATGACTACAGAGAAGAGGAATTTGGGAAGAGCAAATTTAGAAATAATTTTTGAAGTCTGCCTAGTGCAAGAGCCAAAGAGCACCTGCAGAGGTCAGTAAAATACACTAGCCCCATTTTGGTATTTATATAAGGTCTTGTTTCTTAGGCGTACTTCATCCAGCAGAAGCACCACTTCTAACAGGGAGTTATGAGTATGCATTTAGTTAGTCCTGCTGGTGTGGACTGCACACGATTCCAGGGCTTTTGTAGGAGATGGGTCCAAGGTAGGAACAAATTATGTTCCTAAAATAGAACAATAATTTCTAACATTAAGGGTAATCCAAAACAAACAAATCCACTCATTCTGCACCTAATTTCAATCTGGGGAAAAAGGAAAAGGAAAAAGTAAGTCCCAACTGCTACCTGGTGACAGCCTTCCCAGTTGCTGCCCTTTCTCATCCCATACTGTTTGTGTTCTCCCTGAAGCTGGGTCCTCAGGCAGGTGTCCTGCACATCAAGCCCCACACCCTCTGCCCTCCCTTAATGTAGGAAAAGAAAGAAAACTACAGAGGATCAGGCTCATGCCACTTATATATAAGAATAAGCAAACACTACAGATTCAGAGGGGATCTCAGCTTTTTGATTCAGGCCAATGACCTACTCGGAAACTGGTGATATAAAAGTTATTAGCACATTCCCTGGCAACTGAACCGTCTTCCAAACCATTCACACGGCCCCTGTACATTCGTCCAGTTCTTTTGACTCTCACCTCTGGCTTGACAAGTTTAAGTCAAACTGGCCATCAACCTGGCAGGTGAAATGCTCAGAGTCATCAACCTCCTCCCTCCTTAAAACAAAAAGATTGCAATCCAAATGAGTTAGTGATGAAACCATAAAACATTCAAAACGTCATGAAGCCACTTCTGTAAATAAATTATAAGTAATATCTGGCATATTCACTTTAAAATCTATTCTAATAAGGCTGACAACGCAACATGATGATTAAATAGAGCAGAGAAAACCAGCTGTTTTGCTGAAGTTGTGTAAAAAACTAGCCAGCAACGCAGAAAGAAAATGAATCTTATCTGTACCAGTTTAAAGAGGTTATGTTCAACAAACTCGACAGGATTATTTAACAGCCACAAAACCCAAGCAAACTCAGTTTCTCGAGACTTTGGGAACGTACCAGCTGGTATAAAGCTTCAGCTACAGAAAGGCTACAGCTATGTTGGCTTAAGTAAAACCCTCTAAAATGAGAGGAGCAACATAGCAGCCTCACCTTGTGGGTGTTTTTGAAGCTGAGGTGCTTGTTTTCTCTTCCTGAGAGGGGATAAGCAGGGAGGCGTAGCGCCGCTCCGAGGAGTTTGTATCCATTGTGAAGTTCAGCTCCTGGCTCTTCCCTCCACTGCTGCTTTCACTGTTGCAGTCTGTGCTATCCAAGTTATCCGAATCACTGTTCCCGCTCGCACCACCACCTCGTGGCTCTCCATTTATTTTATTTTTATCTGCTTTTTGCTGGGCTAGAGATATATGCTGATCTGGCAAAATTATCTGCATGTTCTGAGGAGTCTCTTTTGTTTTGTTTTTCTTGTTTTTCCTGTTTGTGCTGGGGGTAGTCACCACATTAGCTCTCTTCTTCCCAAAGGCATTTGTGAAAGTAGTGGAAGTTGCAGAAATCCCAATGGTGGTTGTTGTAGTTGCACTAGGAGGCTCTATAGGAATTTCTTGCTCCACTAAAAGGAAAACAGTTGACATACAATCAAAGTGCACACGACACAGGCATCAGTGCCCTGACTGAAGGTTTGCCCCAAGCAACACGGCTGAGGATGTCTGTGTGTGAGCAAAGGGGTTTGCTGTGAACTTTGCAGAGGACAAAGGATGTGCAAGGAAGCTGCAGTACCACAGAAGGCAGCTGTCAACAGATTCCCTTACCCAGATGGTTAAATAAAGTCACTCCCACAACTACTAATCGTTCATAGAAACACTTGTTCTTTACCTTCATCATCATTTTCTTCTTCATCATCATCCTCTTGCAGTTCCAGAGTTTCTTTAGGCTTGTTTTCTTCATCTTCTTCTTGTTTTCTTTTTTGTTCCTCTTTCTTCTTCTTTCTCTTTTCCTTTCTTTTCTCCCTTTTAGCTGCAAGAGCTTGTTTCCTGCTCTCCTCTCTTGACTAGGAGAAAACATTTATTTAAACATTTTTACACAGACTAAATTCTAATTCTGATCTTCCCTAAAAATCGGGGGGGGATGAAGAAAGGAGAGGGCAGGATGGATTAAAATGGCTTTGTCGCATACTGAATTGTTTACATAGAAACTGGGCAGACCTTATGGAACAAGAGGATTAGCTGGTCCCCAAACTTCTAAGGAATTCCAATATAATAACAACCAAAACAGAGGTGGTATAAAAAAATAATTTTACTGTAAAACTAACAAAATCTCTTACCAGCTCAGTCCTTTCTCAAAATAATGTCATTAATATTTTTGTAGTAACGTTCACATCTTTGAATCAAAAAGATCTCCCAGAGTATTTTACAGAACTATAATTTTAATCACTTATTTTTAATATACAGCTCAAACCCTTATGCTGTGTGGCAGCAATTCTCTACTCACTTTTTCCAGGTCTAACTCCTTCAGCAGTATAGTTGCATTCTTATTTGCTTCTGCAGCCTGCTGGTCTTTAGCTTTCACAATTGTTTCCACACACTGGTGACATTTTTTCAACAGGTCCTGGAATGCAGACTTATCTTACTATCTCCATAATAAACTACAATTGAGGAGCGAGGCTCACTCTAACAATGCAACAGCAGCATCCTTCTATTCATAACCATATAAACCATTTCAACTGAATTGGACTCTATATGCAGATATATTTATTTATGTGCATGAGTGAACATGTACATTCGATTTTCAAATACTTAAGAATTTCTCATGTATAATTACAGTGAAAATAAATGATCAGGGTCTTTTCCCCAAGTCAAACTCACCTTGTCTGTTATTGTCGCTATGTATCGCATGCACTCAATGTCCGAAGGGAACTGGTTAACTTCTTTCACCAGGAACTGAACTACCTTCACATGCCCCTAGAACACCAAAGAAAATTCTAATCTCTTGTACACAACTCTATTGCCATAATCAAAGTTGACAAGTTTGGTATCACTCAGTCCAATGAAGAAGACTGAAGATTAGCAAAAACATGTCTGGTACTGTTTGGGAAGGAAGGTATCACTGATGGGGTACCCTGTGCAACCACACAGAAAGCATCCAGCTGTTGCCTCTGAAGTTATTTGAAAGCAATGGAGGGCGAGCAGTGGCATGCTCAGTATTGCTGTTTGTCAATAAAGCTGTACACTTATTTGATATGCTGTTGAAGGCAAAGCAGCCCCCATTAATAAATTCCTCTGCTATAGCTATGCTCCTTACATCCAACATCCATGTTCAGCTGACATGGTTTAGTGGGAGGTGTCACTGCCCATGGCAGCGCCTTGGAACTAGATGATCTTAAGGTCCTTTCCAACCCTAACTATTCTACGATTCTAACAAAACTGAGGGAACCTATGTCCTTGCCTGCCAAGAAGAAAAGCTGTAACCATCTTCAACTACAAAAAATGTTCCACTCATGTTAGGAACAGAACAGAAGCACAGAAGACTCAGGACAAGCTTGTTACAGGCTGGTAGTCTGTTCCTCTCAAAAGCAGAACTGACACAAGCAGTACAATCTGCAGGAATTCAGAAGGGACCAGCTCAATAACAAAGCAGTGAAATCTCAAACAGTAACAGTTTTTGGCCAGTTCATAACTGGAAATAAAAATTAACATTGTTTATGGAACAAAGGTTTTCACCTCTCAAAAATGAGACCTGTGTAACATACTCAGATGATGGCATTTTATCTAAACAGTAATTTTGCTGTGTTATATTTGATTCTTCCAAATCCAAGCATTCAGATTTAAGACCAAATGACAGACTGTGATTTGCAAACATTTCTCACTAACATACACAATTAAGCTGGTTTCCTACCTTACGAAACGCTGACATAAGAGGTGTAATTTTCCGGTTATCCGCAGCATCCACATCTGCTCCTGCTTGCACAAGCAGCTGAACCACATCATAGTGACCCCCATTAGCAGCCAACCACAGGGGTGTGTTTCCTTTCTTGTTACGAACATCAATATGTGCTCCTCTAAAAATCCAGTGAAACAGGGAATAAGTAAAGGTGGAAGTCAGGAAGTTAAGACCACAAGAGATCCAAGTACTTTATTCAACTTTAATTCCTGAAATACAGTGGCTAGAAATTCTGTCCCTGAAACCTGCTGTTTTAAGTTGCACTGTGACACAGGGATTATTTAAACCTCCCTCACACAAACACACAGTCACTTGATGCACCACAGCAACCACAAGTACTTTACATTATTATGAATGTGGTGTCTACCCACAGGACCAAGCAACCCCTTGATATTTTAGGTTCTGCTTGAAGAGCTCAAGAGCTAGTGCCAGCCTTTGCCCTCCAGGTGACAGTGGGGAAATGCTCATGTGGGAATTGCTGGATTAATACACATCCAAGAGAGCTGCCAAACCAGACTCTATTTGCTTACTTCTGGCCCCAGCTGCCTGCTCAGCTTAATTAACACTGGAGTAGCATGATACTCCAGGATAACACTGGAGAGTAGGGGACAGATGCAACATTGTGCTTCTAAAGCTTCCCATTCCCTTTGCTCTCAAATGCTGGAGACATCTGCTACAGATGAATATAGCTACAGAGTGTGACACTCATGAAAAGAAGTGATTTACCGATTAATCAGGAGCTCACAGAACTTGTAGTGACCCTTATCTGCTGCAATTGTTAAAGCTGTATCTCTTGAGGAAGGCACAGGTGGAGCATTAACATCCGCTCCTTTATCAAGGAGAACCCTTCCAACCTCTGCATATCCTCCCGAAGCTGCTTCCATCAGAGGTGTGAGACCAGTCTGTGCAAAGAAAAAGAGCTCTGCAGTTTGACATGTGTACAGTGTACCTTCTTTGGATAACACATAAATGATTTCTACATAAGGAAATCAGATTTATTTAGCTGGTTTATATTTAATTTAGGAGCCTAACTTCAAGCAGTCTCTTTCTAAAAAGAAAGAAAATAAACCTCTAAACCCACAAAAAAACCCTGTATAAGAACCCCCCCCCAAAACACACAACCAAAAGACCCCACCCAAACCCAAACAAGAAAACCCCAAACACCAAATACTTTTGGGCTTTGATTTATACAAACCCAGGCAAATGTTGACTAAGCATCACCAGATACCTGTCTGAACAGCAAAACCGAAGTTTACAATGGTATCTCTAAACCAGATGTTAGACCAAATCCAAATGAAGACACAAGTGTTTCTATAGAAATGCTCAGAAACTGGCTCTTTGAGCTTCTCTGTAGCCTGCCTTAGCACTGAGACTGACCTGGGCCCAGCTCAGTTGCCAGGCTAGACTGTGAAATAAACTTACACCAGCTGCCAACATGCCCAACTGACCATTGCAGAGCTGGCTTTTATCCATATCCCCTTTCCTCCAGCCACAGTCATTCCAGGAGCAGGCAGGGTAAACAGACACAGCAATTATTTCAGCAGCCTTAGGAGTTACCAAAACTTCCTTTGTGCTGGGGAAATCAGTCTGGCTGTCTACACAAGCCTTAAGCTTGCTTTATGGCAGGAGACACAAAGCTGTCCCAGAGTACCAAAGGATGGGACCTGTGGAGCATTTCAGAGGCACAGAAAGTCACAGTGCTGAAGCCATGGGTTCTACAGCAACGTAAAAGCTTTACAAAGTTTGACTGAACTACTTCCGTTGTAGACAAAAGAAATCTGTTCTATCTGAGAATCAGTGTAAGCACCACTGTTCTCTTCCTGCCTGGACTTCACTTACATGTAAAAACGTGTATCTGTCAAAAGCACCATGTCAAGCTTCAACCTGAAAGTTTCTCAGTACTACAGAACAGAAGTCGATTAAGTTTCATTTGGAACTCAGGAGGACAGGGAGCTTTTCCCTAGTGCAAAGAATGCATCACCACTGATACTTCTATTTTTTTGGTAAGAAGACCTCCAATCTTATTTCAGGATATTTAGTAAGTCCTTATAGGGGACCTATAAGGATGCTGGGGAGGGACTCTTCATTAGGGACTGTAGTGATAGGACAAGGGGTAACGGGTTCAAACTTAAACAGTTTAGATTGGATATAAGGAGGAAGTTCTTTACTGTAAGGGTGGTGAGGCACTGGAATAGGTTGCCCAGGGAAGTTGTGAATGCTCCATCCCTGGTGGTGTTCAAGGCTGGGTTACACAGAGCCTTGGGTGGCATGGATTAGTGTGAGGTGTCCCTGCCCATGGCAGGGGGTTGGAACTAGATGATCTTAAGGTCCTTCCTAACCCTAACTATTCTATGATTCTATGATGTAATAAGTCCTCTGAGAAGGAGGATTTGTAAGAGAAGTAGTCCTCTGCTTCTGGAGAAGCTCAAAGGAACAGGAAAATTTGAGGCAACTTGATGACTCAGAGAAATCACCTGGCAGAAGTCATGAGGAAAGACAATTCCCACACGTACCTTTGCCCTGTGCTCAACGTTGGCCTTCCTGTCCAAGAGCAGACTGACCACTTCTGCTCGGCCCTGGAAGCAGGCCAGGGTGAGGGCTGTGTTCCGGTTGGTCTCAATTTGGGCATTAATATCAGACCCCATGTCCAGCAGTAGCTTCACAGCAGGGACGTGGCCATTCATAGCAGCCAACATCAGAGGAGAAATGCCGAGCTTGCTGCCAGTCCTGAGGGGAAAGAGACAAACTGCAGCTCCCAGGAATGCTCTGGGAAACCTAAGTGTATCCAAGAGGACCAAAATGCTTTGTTGGAAGCCAGAAAGGAACATATAACTTAATACAAATATAGCCACTGACCTAAAATACTAACATCTCTGAATTATAAAGAGAAACCAGCAGATTAACTATATGCAATAGACAACTCCAGTTTATACACGAAGAAAATACATGTTAACTTTCTACACATTCAGAGGGCTGAAGCACGCATAAGCTTTCAACTATATATATTAAAAGAAAACAAAGGCTGCACTGATTCATTCAGAAAAAAAGATCCTTCTAACACTGCTGTAACTAGATGAAATATACATTAGTTTCCTTAAAATGAATAAAGAGGAGGCTTAGGTGATATACCTGGTCTTATTGAAAAAGACATCCTCAAACACACACACAGAGCTGCCCAGACTGCTTTGGCTGGTTCTTTGACCTGATTCTATCAGAAATAGCTCGGCTACTATATCCCAGAATGGTGGGAAAGAGAAGGGATAGGTTTCCATGCTACAGTAATTCCTGAAAATTTAGGTAAAAGGGAAATGAGGTTTGTGATAGCTAAACGCAATTTAAAAGCACTAAGATAAGGTGAACATACAAGCTAACACTATGTAGAAAGGCTGCAAGGAGGCCTGAAAGCACTAGAGGTCCCATCCTCAGTGTGCAGCCAGCAGCGGAGGGTCTGTGCTGTGCTGCAGCTCCCTGGGTGTACACAGCACATTACCTGGAATTGATTTCTGCCCCAGCATTGAGAAGAATCTTGATGATATTAACATAGCCACCAGATGCAGCAAGGCTTAATGGTGTATAGTCAGACACATTCCTATGTTCTTTGTTTGCTCCCCGGGCCAACAGCAGATCAACCACCTGAAAGGACAGCATGCACATTAAAAGACATACAGTGGCCTTCATTGTTATCCAGGAAGTGAAATGATGTCATCACATGTTTAAAACCTCCCAGTGTGCTACCAGTTTCCTTTGTCAATAGATATGATTCTACGCGAAAAATCTCTATCCTGTTTGGTTTTATTTTTACACATAGGCTGTGCAGACTTCGCATCAGATGATTTGTGTGGGTTCTACAGTGCAGGCAGGAAGATTCTTTCACCTCATCAAAAATGCAAGTGAATCTCTTCCTGGGAATCTTAAGTTTGCAAACAAGTGATCTATCCCACTGCCATAATCTCTCTCACTGTTTGAGCATCATTTTCAGAAACTCCCACCACCTTAATTCAAATGACACTGAAGCCAGTTTGACCATCTGTATCATACAGTCCTTCTAGCAAAACACATGGTAAAAGACAGACTGATGTTAATGGAACAAGCATGAGGAAGGACTTCTCTATCAGAAGCTGCTGTAGATAAATAAAAGGGGAAAATTAAAACATTTCTAGTGATGTACTGCACTTTAGTGGGCCTCATTTTATTCCTAACATAGGCTAAATGATTTTCAGATAGGAGGCAGCCTTTTTTCTGACTTAAGTTGCTAAAGCAGAAACCAAGTTGCTATGCCAGAGGTAGATTCTAGCATAAGAAAAGGAAATAAAGAAGGAACAAAAGATTTAAGTAGTTCAATAAATAATGTTCTCACAGGCCACACTGATCTCGTTTGTAAGCAGCACTTCTACTGTTAAAGATTTGCAATTCAGAAATCAAGTGAAAACTTTCCAATTTTGGCCTGTTTTAATCCATACAAGTTCCAAAACTTAGCACTCCCATATTTGTCACAGAGCTCTTTGCCATCTCTGTGCTATCTTTTATCTAAGCTAGCATGCCCATGACTAAACTAGGAAGGATATATCAAACCCTATCTGGAACAAAAAACCCCACCACCACCCATCAAAAAAAAAGCTGAGAAAAACCTGAAACACCCTTTAAAAGGCCGGTATAATGTGCCCTGCATTGCACCTGCACTGACCAGCCTTGCACATTATCACTAAACCCATGTCCTGCCAGCACAAGATTCCAGTTTCTGTCCTTGTGTGCCTGCACTGGCTGTTTTGGTTTTAAGCACAGGGAGGATGCATAAGGGAGGTGTTCAGGGAACAAAGTGGTCCAGTAAATATCTTTACCTCCCTCACAAATGTACTTGCCTTGCAGAGAAGAATGAAGAAGAACAACAAGTTACAACAAACATTAGAACTGGCACAGCCAAAGGAGAAATGAATAAATTCCCCTTCCTCTTGGAAGAGGAACAAAACTTAAATTAACCACCCTTCTACAGGTCAAAAACCTTCCAGCAAAAGGATGATTTATTATACCATCAACAAAAAAACCCAAACCCTGTAGAGAAAACTGTCTACAAAAGACAACTCAAACTCATGGAGGACAACATGCCCATACCTCCTGGCGTCCACCAGAGCATGCCAACGAAAGGGGAGTATCCTTTGTGCGCTCGGACTGTGCTTCGATATCCCCACCTTTGTCCAGAAGTATTTCCACTACACCAACATGTCCAGCAGTTGCAGCCAGAATCAAAGGCGTAAAACCTAGTAACAAGAGAATATGTTAGAAGCAACCTTGAGAATCATAGAAGTATTATTAAGAAGCAGAAACACACAAAAGGGTTAATTCACAATGACTTCTATTGATCAGACATGTCTTCCTCAGACTGGGGGGCCTCCTGGTATAGGCCACAACCTCAGACTATTTCCTAGCCCTATTCTGACCCTGACATATCTAGGCTCTTAACTCTTTCCAAGTAGAATGAAAGGCTCTTCAAAAGAAATCTAAACTTGCACTGATCAAACTGGACTAAGTTCCAACCAACTTGTCTCTTTAGAGAAGTCACAGCTCTCTACTGAATTACTATTTCATAAAGCTCCAACAAGTGAACACATCTGCACTGCCTATATTGCATAATTCCAGTAGTCAGTGTGAGTTCTAAGGATTGCAGCATGGTGGTTTTCTTCTCTCAGCTCTAAAGATCTGACATTCTGCTGAATTCTGTTATTGAGAACAGTATGATACATACCTGACAACTACTTCCCACTGGACTGATCAGCCCATTAGCTGACATTTTAGCCCATTTTACCCCCATCAGCTGCTCTACCTAGTATGCCAAGGTCTTTTGTAGAGGGTGAATCATCAGGAGCAAAGTGCTTCAATTCTGCAGATCTGATTAAGATACCACTCATATGCACTGCCTTTCCAAAATACAGATGAAGGCATGCCATGCCATTGGCTTTTTATGGTCAAGATTTCTACATGAAGCACAAGGCTGCTTTACAGCAGCCTTCCAATACATAAAGAGGCCTACAAAAAATCTGGAGAGGAACTTTGTTGTAGGTAACGGTCACGCTCTTTCACTGCTTTGCCTTACCCTTCTTGTCTCTGTGTTCAATGTTGGCACCACGTGCTATCAGTACAGATACAAGTTCTTCATGACCTCCTGCACATGCAAGGGTCAGAGCTGTGTCGTGATTACTTTCAGTCTTCAAGTTTGGAAAGAAAAAGAAGAAAACATTTAGAAATTAAAAATGCTTTAAGAAAAATGTCATGTTTTTCAGACAGTTCTAGATCCATTTTCCCCCTCTCCCCCGCCTTTCAGAAGTTCAAACCCAACTGCAATTACTCACATGTGCATCAATGTCAACTGAAGGATACATGGGGAGCACCGACTGTGAGGGCACATTGCTCGATGCCTGTGAACAAGGCTCAGGCGTGGGGGATTCAGTAGCGTGTGAGGAGCTGGTGGAGCCACTGGGCACTCTGCTGTTCACAGCTGAAAGGTAACACTGGGTTACTCATCCACTCTCAGGAATGACACAACTTAGATGAAAAATATTTAGTGCCATAGAACAACATTGGTCTAGTATCAAAACAGTAATGGGGGGAAACAAATCGACATTCCTAAGAACAAAGGAGTTGTTGTCTTTGCAAAGAAGCTTTCCAAGCAGTTACACAGTGCAAGCATCTGGTCCAAACTGTGTGAAGTTGGAAAATAATCTTATGAATTAGTCTGTCTGCATTATGAGTATGAATTATGAAGATTATTAGTTATCCTTTTTATACTGTAACCTTCATTGTTAAAAGTTCAGTCATATGCTCAGTGTAAGCAGGCAAAATACTCCTAACACATAAACCTGACCTTCAGAAATACAGCCTGGAATTCCAAAGTTTTTTCACATAAAGGTTAGTGCACACCTTGACTGCAGAGAGGGTTTTCAAAGCAAGATGACTGACAGCAGCTTACACCATGAACCGTGTCTCACAGTTAAAACAACCCAGGAAGGGTGGAAGAGAAGCAGACAGGAGGGGGCAGCCAACACAACTAAGCAAGCTGAAAACTGTCTGTGCTCCCTAAAATCGATCCTGATTGATCCACAGCCTGTAAAAAGATTTCAACCTGGAGATACAGTGTAGCTCAGGGACACAAGGAATGCAGCTTTATCTTCTTTTAAAACACAATAAATTAATAATGGAGATTCAGCTTTTATTCAACTAGTTTTAAATGAACCTTTATCAGGACAAGCAGAGAAATAGCTCTACATATATCTACCTTTGTAACTATGGAAGCGTTCTGAAGGGAACCCAAATGCACCTAAGGCTCAGCTTGGATTCCCAACAGGCCTATGCACTAGGTACCAGTGCACTTGAACTGTAGTAAACCCTGTTAATACAGCAGCTGGATTTGACAAGAACTGCCACTGCTGGGTTGCCCAATTTCTATCTATGCAGAGATGGAATACCTGCTTAGCTTTTGTGATTCCAACACACAGTGTTTTGTAGTACTCCTGGAACATGCAACTGATAGAAGACACTAACAAAAGCAGGTAAGAAATAACTAACAATATTTAGCTTTTGTCAAGTGTTTCAAGCAGTAAGGGAAGATGAAGGATGAACTCAAACCTGGATACAACTGAAACCATTGCAAACCTTTCCCTGCTCATTCCTTCTTCCACTGACAAACTGCACTCATAGGAAAACAGTGCAGAGGGAATAGTCTTAACAAAAACCCTCAACACGACCCCTAATACCACTAATGCAGCCTACAGTACTGCATATGCATAACAAAGGAAACTGATTAGAGCAAGTGTAGATAGGTCCCTTCAGCTGGGTGCTGGAAACATCAAGGTGATTGTTGCTGAAATTTTGGAAGGTGACATTTCCAGATGTATTTTTTAAGTAAAGCTTCTCCTTGGCATATATGCAAAACCCAGCATTAACACTTGGCTATCACATTTAAGCAACAAAATGCTGTACCTGAATTCAGAGTTGAATTTTGCTTCACCTCCCAACCAGGTCTGTATTAGAAGTTTCAAATCTAAGAGCTCCCACACTTCACCTGCTTCCTGTGGTTCATCATTTACACCAGCAGATGAGCATTAACTAATACAATACAATTGTTTTTCTGCTCAATGCACTGAAATGCAAGATATTGATTTGATTTCTAAAGATTATTCCTTCCAAAATACAAGACACCAAATCACCCTGTTGAAGATTTACAGTAAATAAACTGGCGGTTCCTTATGAAAGACACTGGATCAATACTTTCGTATCTTGCAGATCTAAAACGCACTTGCATGTGCTGTGCATACAAAGAGGGTGTGCAGAGGTACTCCATGTGAGCCACTTCAAGGATACCAATGCTAGATCTTCAGTGACGCTGTTACAGGTTCCACAGATTCTGTTTCACAACAATTACTGAGAATGTCCAAGTATTTCTTGCACACTTTAGATTGTCACAATGTGCTTGAAACATCTTCACATGCAGTGATGATCTCAAATGTGAGAGAGGACACCAAAGGCAGTAGAAATGCAGATAAAAAATACTTGTTTAAAATAAAATCTAAAAACAAATAGTCCTGTAGCACCCACTGATGATTCATTCTCTCCATAACTACGGAGTTTATAAAACTGCAGTATTTCTCAAGTGCCATTTTCTATCTCCTCAGTGTGGCTGGCAAGTGGCCCAATGGAGCATCAACGGAATTCATCCTCTGCAGAGCAAAACACGCCTGAGAACTTTACCTCCAGTTCCATGGGGCTGATTTAGCTCAGCCTAAGTTACACAACACCATTGAGGCTGTTGTGTAACCACCATACCCACTCCAGACTTCCATCTCAATTGGCATTAATGCAGGAACAACTACAGGATGGCAGCCCAGCAGTAGAAAGCAGCACTGCCCCTGCCCAGCTGTGCGGCATGACCACCCTCAGCATCTCCAGCTGCCACAGGATTTTACGAGACTAGAGAAATGTGGAGGTCTACCCTCTGGGAAGACAAGGGGGGAACTTTCCAGCATGCAGACTGCTTCCTATGGAACAGGAATTTTGTCTTTTCACCAGGAAGGGTATAGATAAACACAGTGAGCGCCAGGCATTAATAAATACATAAAAATCCGTTTTCACAGTGTGTACCTCAGATCTCTATAAAAATACATATTTAGTGACACAGGTTTTGGATAGTTCCGTAAACTGCAATATTCAGGAGATTTGTATTAAAAAAAATTAAAAAATTAATGCTACACATGACAAAATCCAGGATCCCCACATTTTAAAGAAGGGCTTGGAGCTTGAATCAGTGTGAAGCCAAAGACAGGTCTCCAAAGACATAAAGCATGGTCTGGGTTGGAAGAGACCTTAAAGTTCACCCAGCTCCAACCCCTTGCCATGGGCAAGGACACCTTCCACTAGAGCAGGTGGCTCCAAGCCCCTGTGTCCAACGTGGCCTTGAACACTGCCAGGGATGGGGCAGCCACAGCTTCTCTGCACACCCTGTGCCAGCGCCTCAGCACCCTCACAGGGAAGAACTGCTTCCTAGTGTTTCATCTAAATCTACCCTCTTCCAGTTTAAACCCATTACCCCATGTCCTGTTGCTACAGGCCCATGTTAGAAGTCCCTCTCCAGATTTCTTGTAGACATGGATGACTTATTTTCCAAAGTTACAAGAAAAATATCACAGGAAACATGAGTAAAACAAGAGGAAACAAGAACCTGGTGTTTTATCTAAGTCAGGCTCTGGAGGCACTGGCAGAACATCAAGCATGCAGCTCTGAATGAGGCTGCAGTTGTAGCCTGGATCTGCATCTACCAAACACTTGCCCTGCTGTGAGCATGGATGTTTATGGACACAGGGTTTAATTTCAGTTCCCTAGTCCTCAAAGTCACTGGGATTTTTCAGGACTGAGCAGTTTTTCAACCTGTCCTGCAGCTCCTCAATAATGTGTTACTGTACAGGCACAGCATTTCTCACTCTAGATTATCCCCATAACTGGTTTTACTCCCAAGAGCAACCCTAAATACAGTAACTCAGATGTCACCTTCCAAATCAATACCACAATTCTGTGTAACTGACCAGAACTGGGCTTTCAGAACCAGGTAACAGTTAATGAAAGCTTCTCAAAACATGCCTGGAGTTTCACTACATAACAGGAGCTCAGAGGAGCCAGACAGAAGCACACAGAGATGTCACCTCCTGACTAAAAATACCTGCTGAGTAGAACAAACAGAAATATCCTAACTAGAGACCAAACCTAGCAACAAAGAGAAAGTTACTCATCTTGAACACCCTGAACCAGCAAAAAAGCCTCAATTCAGATACTGCCGGCTAAGAAATCTACTACAGTAAATGCATAATGTGACCTGAAATGAAGCTCCAAGTATGCCAGGCAGGATGCTTCAAGAAACCAAATGTGCACCAAGAAATGAAAATCAGATCCAAAGTATGCTTTTATATTGGAAGATGTGATCCAAAATAATGTACTGCTTCCCCAGCCTAAACTGCACAATACCTTTATCTCTTGCAAACCCAACCGACAGCTTGACTGAAGTAAGTCACATCATTAAAGACAGGATTAGTTCTAAGACTTTTACTTCAGTACATCTAAATTAACTCCATTACAACCAAAACATTCTGGAGGGGAAAGAGCGGCTTTATTTTTATGTTTTACCTGACTCTTCAAAGGTTACCTGGTTACTTCTGTACAGCTTTATGTAAGAGGGGACTCAAGTATGTGTCTACCAGTGACTAACTGTCAGGGAGACCTCCAACACTTTGCACCTTAACACCAGTCACCTCAACACCCAGCAGGTGGCAGGATACTGAGTCCATTTATGTATGTTGTCACAATTAAGTTAGTCAACAAAATGAGGACATAAGGCTTTGTAGAAATGTAAGTTCTTCCTTACAGTTCTTCCTGGTCTCAACTAAAGCACTGAAAACTTGCCTCATGCTTGGCCACTGGCAAGAGCAACAGGAAAAGGTATTTCAGGCTAGATGGAAAAAAGCCCATTTAACATTTCTCTTCTTTTGAAGTAGAGCTGGTACGAACTGGAATGCTCAGTAGGAATAAAAATGTCCAGATCAAGTCACTCACCACCATTACTGCAGCTCCACTACGGCACCATGGTCAAGGCAGACAAGCAGTTGGGCAAGTGCACAACTGCTCGATGAGCCAGACCTTTCCTGCACCAGGCACAGGGCCCTTAACAATCCTACCTCGTATCTGTAGCACACATGTGAAAAATCAGGTCTCATAGAAGTTTCCATTTCCAATCCTCTCCCAATATTTCATTTTCTTTTTTTTAATGGGGGGGGGGGGCAGGGAAGGGAAATAAAACTTATGAATTTTAGAAGAAAATATGCTTCAAGAAGTCAACATCAATACTTTCTGCAGGAGCCTCTGGAATTGGACAGCTAAAGTCTCCTTGAGTTGCGTTTCTGTAAATAGAGCTTCTAATGGTTGTAGAAAAGCGTGCTATTTGTACAGATTTTTGAACTGAGTGCATCTCATTTCTTAGCAAAAAATGTCTTTAATTACTTAGCAGAAAGAGTAATCAGCTTCAGAAAATGAACCCGTGTCTTATTCAACTTTTTATAATTCTTTTTTAGATGCAGTTTTTCTGGCTGTTTAAAATCTCTTTTCAAGCAGCACAGCTCTCTCAGCTGACTGCAGCAGTTCTTCATTTTGGGTGCACTGACTAGCTTGGATTTAACATGCAGCTGCTCACCATAAGAGGGCACATATTAGGTGGCCTTGTGCTAGATGTGTGAAGTTGTCCGCAACTACTCCAAAGATTAAGCCCGTGTTGATTATGTTTTGCACTAACCATTGAGCTCTTCCTCCTCATACACTCGAATACTCAGTCTCAAGTAATCAAAAATGATCCAATTGCATTTTGTTTTCATTGCATTGTTTTCACTGCATTCCATTTGCATTTTGCTCTTGTTGGGAACTAAGACCGATGCTCTATAACACAAGAGGTTTTCTCTGAAAGACTTACAGCTAAAGGGAGCTCATACAACACACCACACAATCCCACCACCTATGGTTCCATGGGATGTTGTGAAGTTGCAGGTAGTCTGGACTTGCACAAACTAGATGGAATTATTCTAAAAGGTCCCAGGAATGGCTGGCAAAAGGTTTTACCAACACGTTCCTAAAACCTTGAAATGAACTTGAAGAGAACAGGCCAGTGACTACAGGCAGGGAGATGGGGGAGAAGGGCTGAGGGACAGACACAAGGTGCAAAGAAAAGGTGCAAAACACTGAATTAACAAAAAAAGAAAAGCAAAACTACAGACCAAACAACACTAGCTATATCCTACATACCTCCAGCAGCAAACATCAATCCTAGTCAAACCCAGGAAATTAAGTCAATCAAAATGATATCTCTTTATCCACAAGGGGACTTGAACAACCCAACAGTGGAAACTTCCATTCCTCTTCACACCTTTACCAACAAATGGAAGGATGGCTGGAATTTTGCTTTTCATCCAGGTAAAAGGACACAATTTTGCCATGTGTCATATCTAACAAGCAGATATTCCTGTATAACAACCAGGGTTTAGAGGGTATTCTGAAAACACAAGAACCAAGCAGCTCTGCATGGGTTCCAGGTTGCGTTTAAGCTGTAGCAACACCTTGAGCAGCACGGCGAGGGACACGTTTGTCCATGTAAGTGATAATAATTTGGCTTTTTAGAGATGGCTCCTACACTGAAGGAAGTCTCTGAGGTATAAGCCTGTATAGAAAACTCTACAGAAGATATCAAGGTGCCATGCTTTCAGAATGGGCACTTTTGATCACTCATGATACGGCTTTTTTAAGAAGCACAGAAAAAGATGCGGCCAAAGGGGCAAAACCAGGTCTCCAGTACAGGAAGTTTTGCATTTTGAGAACAAAAAAAAGGGTATTTAAAAGTCCCATGTTAGAATTGGAAGTCACTGTTAGGATTAATAGGACTAACGAGGAACTATTCCCAAACTGGAAAACCCCAAGATGTTTTTTGGAGGGAAGGAGAAAGGGGGAAACTGAGCACACAAATTAATGCAAAAATAGGTATATTTCTTAACCCACCTGCTATTAGGTCATCAAGAGTGTCGGTAAGCGTCTGTGCTGGAGTGGCAACCATTAATCCGTCTGGTTCTTGAACTAAGAGCCCCTGCCCAGCAATCTGCTGCTGCTGTCCTACATTCTGCTGATTCCCTAATGCTTTCTGAAGTTCAAGAGACTCTGTCCCATTATAACCTAAATTACCAGAAAAATTACATTGCGGTGCTGGCAAAGGCTGGATAGGGACAAACTCTATTTGTTCAGCAGGTAGTGGAGACTGTTGTTGCTCGTCATCTTTAGACAAGATTGTGTCAACCTGAGGTAACCCTGAAAAGTTATCCTCTGGTAGACCCTTATCGGCTTCCACTTCTGGGAATACCCCTGTAAGTGGGCATTGCTGCTGCAGGGGAAGTGGTGTGTCTGTCTGACCTTTGGTCTCCAAATATTCTTTGGTAAACTGCTGTTGTGTTTTCATCTGCAACTGCCTTTCCACCTTCTGCAGCTCCTTCAATATTTTCTTCTTCTTCTGTACTTGTTCTTCTCTGTTCTTTTTAAGTTCTTCGATCTTATCTTTATTTAAAGGTTCACCTTGAATTAATTCCAATGATTTAAGTTGTGCTTTTTCAATAGCACTAATTCTCTGTCCAAGTTCATTCAGCTTGCCTTCAGTCTCTTCTACTATGCATTCCAAAGGCTGGTATGGGTGAAAAGGTGGCAGTAGGTCCTTATCTGCTACCTGCAGGGAACTTGACTTCTGCTTGGATGCACCTAAGCACATGAAAAATGTTTGAAAAAATGCCATGCTGAAGATCCCCCAAACCTCCCCTCTCACCCACCAAAAAAAAAATTAAATAAAAAATAAAAATAAATAAAGAAATTAAAAAATTCTTTACAACTAACACTGCACATCTGTCAAACCAGAGAAAGGCAAACCCTGCACTCCATGCTGAGACAAGGAAGCATACAGCTGGAATTTAATATTGATACTAACGTCCCTTTGAACACAGCTAGTTTAATCTTAAGGAATAAGGAACCTTTATGGTTTCTGACATACATGCCAATGCATGGGAATGCCAATGGGAAGGGAAATCGGCAAGAGCAGCAGCGAACTTCAGTAGTTCACCGAGTTCCCAAAAGTTGTCCTGGTGTGCAAAGCAGTACCCCTAAGGCTACTTCCCAGACACTAGATTCCAACAGCAAGGTGACAAGTAAAAGTAGTCTGTACTTGAGAGAAGACTAACTCTACAACGAGATGAGTAATTTGAACTGTTTCTCCAGACACAACAGCATTCTGCCTTCACTTTACAAAGAGGATCATCCTAGTGCAGACATAATGTTTTCAAATGTGTTTTGAAGCTTTGGCACTTTTTTGTAAGTTCTGAGACAAAATTAACAACGAACAAATTGCCTCCCTCTCTCCAGAAACAAATTAACAATTCTTCTCACTATTAACACTTCAGAAATGATCTTCAACAAGACAAGGACGCCAGACAGGGCAGTGCTCCTCTGTGCTCACTGCCCTTGGGCAAACCCCAGGCGGCATTCCCAGAACCTAGGAAACCTCCAGTCAGATCCTGCTAATCGTTATCTATTAGAGTGCTGAAATCTTAATTAGGACTTCAGTGGAAGAAACTTTATTTGTAAGTGTGGAAAGCTTTAGCCTTATCAAACCATTTTCTGCACTAACACTCATTTACTATTTCCAAAAAGTGATACAGGCAGCTTTAAAAAGAAAAAAAAAAAAAAACAAAACGATAAAAACTTGAATAGCCATAAAGAAAACTTTGTACCACTTATCAGTAAAAGGGGAATTAAAATTCTTACAGTTTGAGCCCTGGTTTAATAAAATTGCCTAGACATCACACAGTTAAGCAAAAACCTGGATGCAGGAACCAAGTTCCAGATCAGGTTTCATAAAACACCAATTTATTGCTCTCTGAGCCTTCCTTCATCAACGTAATTCACAAGTGACTTGATTTAGCATTGCTGTCCAACCAGCATTCACATACTCCTCACTCTGATATTTTTGGAGGAATTAACTGAAAAAGCAAACATAAGAGAATTTTCTCTTGTAAAGAGAAATGAATATTAAAGCAGAATGGAACCAGTGCTTTGCTGAATACCTTTGCTAGGCACTCTCTCTGGACTGAAAGCAAACCCTATCTAAATTTAAAGCAAAGAGGAAAGATCTTCATAAACCCAAGAAATCCCCAGCACTCTCCCCAGACACTGCAGACACCCCCAGTAGCTCTGGCTCCAGTACTTCGCACAGCTCCTCACACAGGTCAGCAGTTCAGCTGAATGCCTGTTCCAGCCATCCCTATGATTTTGCCTCTCACCCCTAAGTGAGTCCCAAGACACTTTCTCAGCAGGCAATAAAGAATTTGACTGAAGTTCAGCAATAATTTGCTTTGTGCTGGCTGGTGGATACTTAGCTCAAGTGTGCTGCAGGCTATTTGGCTCTGTAGTGTTCCTGGGGTTTATATAGCTCCCCTTTTATTTTAGAAAGTGTGACTTACAATGTAAGTTTTGCAGACCACTCATGAAAAACTGATTTACCCTCAACAAAACCCTCCAAAATGCTTGTCTATAGCTTTGCTGGAAATGTGTAACAGTCAGCATCTTTTGAAACAAAGCTGCTCCAGGGCTGGACTAGAGGAAGCCTAACTGCAAATTCACCCTGCCTTTAAGACTCAAGATGGGAACCTCTGCATGCTCTGTGCAATGCCATTCCTAAGGTTACCATAGCTATCATTTTCATCAGATCGTATCATAGATATTTCCATTCTAACACAAAGCAACCCCACCACCTGGCAGCTCTGGACAGCTTGGACCACTCTGTAGGAAAGAAAATCATAGAATGGTTTGGTTGGAAAGGACCTTGGAGATCATCCAGTTCCAACCCCCTGCCATGGGCAGGGATACCTTCTAGTAGACCAGGTTGCTCAAGGCCCTGTCCAAGCTGCAGTTCAAAAAGCCCCTAAATAATAAAGCACCAACACCGTCCTTCTCTACTATGTTCCACCTGGAAAAAAAGCAAGCCTGTCGGAAAGAGGAAAACCTCTGTACAAGAAGAAAACCTCTGTACAAGCACAAGAGAGTTGCAGAGCAGGAGTACAGCCTGGTCTTGAGAGCTGGGCTGGGTGGAAGAGCCAAGGCTGGTCCAACAGCAGCTCAGGCTGCGAATGACCCCTGAAAGTTGGGACAGTTTCTGAAGAGGAGTGTTAGAAAACCAGTAAGTGCAGAGCTGGGTTCCAGAAGAGGTGTAGAGATCTACTCTCATCAGCTTCTAATCAATGAGCAGGGCCACTTCTCAAGTTCCAAATCACCCTTTCCATGGCAGAAAACAGTTGCAACCTGTAATCTTGGGGATACCGGAAGAGGATGTGGGGTAGGAAGAATGATCTGCTAAACCTAACAGCCAGTTGAAACCAGGGGTGGAAAAGACACTGTTGGTAGCTTCGACTAAGCATTGTTACATTATGATATTGCAAGCACTTGAAAGTAGCTACTTCCTGCTTTATCCAAAGCTCTTCTGTATTACAATATCCTGAAAAATACTGTGCCCATGTTAGTATGTAATTATGAACAAAAGACTACTTTATACTTTCAATTTTGAAACATTTAAGTAAGACTTAAAAATCCAATTGTAGGCCAGATCATAATCACTTCACCTTTTATTTTACCCATTTATTTTGTTAATTTACCTTTTTGGTGGAGCATCAATCTTCTATCCAGCCAACCCATCACACAATTTACTGTAGTAGCAATATTTAGTCAATTTGGTTTTTGAAACAACTGTTTTGGCCACTTTTAGAAGACTCGTTTGGTGTGAAATGAAGACTGAGAATCACTGAAATCCACATATTCTGCACAAATACCTGCTGCCATAAGGTAATCATGATTATAGGACAGAATTGTTCACCTGACAGAAAACCCAGTTTGTGTGATACACATCTATATATTCAAATACATCTTCAGTGCCAAATCCTATACCTAGTATAAAAATCTGTACTAATTACAACATCATCCTGCTAGGCAATATTACCTAGAACTAGGTAAAAAAACACCACCAACAAAAAAACCTCCACATCATCAGTAGGAACAAAAAAGAACCCCAACACAAAATCACCAAAGAAACACATTCAGTCTGTGCCTCACTTCACTAAAGGCAGGTATTAGGGAGCATAAATCCATAGCCAGACCTTTGTGGTGTGTGAACAGAATGGCTTGTCCACTGCTCTTGCCTTTTAGGGATTTTTACAAGCCTGTTTCCACTCAGCAGTGGAGTTGGATTTGCTTAGATTTTTAGTTAGATTTTCTGCTATGAAAATTCACCAGCCTCATCAACAGGAGTAAAATGAGTTCAATATTGAAACTTCTGTGTTTAACTAGTTCGCATCAGCAGGAAATTCAGCTCTCAGGACCTGGGAAACAGCGCATATACACACAAATGCAAAGTAGAGGATGAGAGAATCTGGCTAACTGGGCAACAAAAAACTAGCCTACTTGATCCAAGTACATTCATCTATCACATAGCTGGCAATATGTACTTAATTCTTTGTAAAGAACAGGATGGTTTGTGGAGGGTTGAATGATCACTGAATGATCAAGATGAGTATTTTCACTACCTTCCTCCCGAAAACCATGCAGCATTTTTGCCAATCTTTATCCCTCCTGAGCCTTTTATATGAGAAACTAGCAGCAAGTGGGTGTACTGATATCCAACAGGTTACTGGGCTGAAAACACATAAGATATAAGTCAATTTTCTGATAATCCAAAAACCTAAGTTACTTTCCAATCTTGGTGGTCTTTCCAAGTTTCCTTTAGCGGCTTGACAGTACCTAACTTCAAAATGGCTGAGATGCCATTAAATTAGTCAGTGGCAAGCAGGTGAGCGATACTTTTAAGGAGCAGAATTTCACAAAACCACAATGAAAAGCTTTTCATACACTCATGTTCTTGGGGAGCTCCATGTGCCTTGGTTTTAAATCACCTGCCTGCACTGCTGAAGATTCACCTTAAAAAATAACAGGTCTTGAAATCTACCATGGAAATATTAGTGGTGTTAGAAAGCCATAGAATTATAGAATAGTATTGGTTGGAGGGGACATTCAAAGGTTGTCTAGACCAACTCCCCCCCCGCAATGAACAGGGACATCTTCAACTAGACCAGGTTGCTCAGAACCGTGTCAAGTCTGGCCTTTAATGTCTCCAGGGATGGTGCATCCACCACCTCTCTGGACAACCTGTGCCAGTGCTTTATCCATAAGAAAACTTAGCACTTGGTAATCCTTCTGCTGCTGCTGACTCAGGCCGAAAACATGGAAGAAATGGCCAGAGTTAATCAGAAGACACTGAATGTCACGAAACAACGAACATGCAGCTGGACTGTGCAGTGGAGAGGTCTGAAAAATATCAGAATTGAAAAGCAGGAACACCAGCTTGCCTTTTTAATGCCTGCACCTCAATTAGAACAGTATCATCTTTCTACTTCTACTGTTAAGCCTGGCCCCTATTTCAATTAAATCACGTAACTTACAAGACCTCTGCCAGTATGTAATTCAGTATGAGGCATAAAAGTACATCTTGAAGTAAAAAGTATTTACTGAGTTTGCAGCTACTGAAGTTACTGCATAGAAATTGTTTTTCTTTTCTTTCTGCAACCCCTCAGACTCTTAGATTTACCACAGAGATATAGGGGATACACTGACAGTCTAACTCAAAAAGCTTACAGATTCCAAAAGATCCTATTCAACCTTAAGGGAACTCTTACCATGAAGAGCTTCCACATGAACAACTTCAGTCTATGCTCTTATGGAATTCTAAAAAAACGTGCACCTAAGTGAGAAACATTGCAAGTTACTGCCCACTTCAAAGCAACAGTGGGGAAGACTAATGACAGCAGGTTGATAGGTTTCAAGCACCCAGTTAAGGCCAGTTAGTTAATTCATAAACACAACCTCAGGTTAGCTGGGAAGTAAAACCTATCTAGAGAAAAACTTGCAAAATACCTGATACCTCAGCCTCAAAAATCTGCCTATGTGAAAGTCTGACATGTTTAAAAACACCTTTCATAGTCCAAATATTTTGACTAAGAAAACAATCCTGCTGCTTTCCAAAGGCTTCCCAAGTGGCCCCTTGTTGCACTGGCATGTTTCTCATGGATTCGAACCACTGCCTCACCAGTCATGGTCCAAGGAAGGCTTAATGCAGCATCACAAGCACCACTGGGAGCTTTAGATCCCACTTTCATTAGATATTAGCTTGCATTTACAAACTAGACAAGATTATCAATGGCAATACCATTACACCAGCTGCTCTCCTGAAGAAATCCCACAGCATTCCTTTCAACCATGTCATGTGTTGGGCACTGATGCTCCCTCGCCCCAGGGAATGAGATGCAATGACAGACAGGGCTGCACCACAGCCACTGCATGTCACCCTGGTGTCATGCAGAGCAGGAGGCACCCTCTGGTCCTGCACAAATAACACATTTGGGTTTTCTAGCCAAAAGAGTCTCTGTGTTGAGCTGCTACATCAGAACTGCTGCTGAGCAATGCTGACTGTACTCAAGCAAGTGAAGCAGCAAGTAAAGAACACCAAGGAAGGGAACTCCTGCCTCCACCACAGAAGCACAAAGACCTGAACTCCCCTGGGATCTCACTTTTACATGGACACCACAAATGCATGCTAAACATAGTGTAGTAAAACCAATCCTTTCCAAGCATGGAAAAGGTCTATTGAGTCCAGTGAACTAATTCTGCTGCTCCTTCCACCTGATACTTCTTTAGCAATTTTGGAGGTTGACATAGCTGCATCTCACCTTCGTCTCAGTCCCTCTAGAGCCACCATCAGCTCTGAAATGTTTCTTTTCAGTTATTAAACATTGATATTAGATCCTTTGCCAAAATACTTAGTCAAATAGCAAGCATTCTGTATGTCTTCTTACTTCACTTAAGAATAATAATGGAATTCAGAATTTTGAAAAGCCTCACACCGTATCTGAACCATAGCAGTAACATCCAAGTGTGTTGTAGTTTTACACTCTATTTGCCATGCAGTTACTATTGCATTTTTTGCAGGACTCACACAGGTCCTTAAAAACCAGAGTGACCTGAGGTGATGCTCGGGTGCTCCTCTTCTTCCCCCACCTAGTGAAGATTTTATACAAGACCTAAGGGCTACTCTTGCTTGTGAAGGCAAGAAATTTGTCTTCCTCAGGAGAAACTATCTTCTCACATAGAACTTAAGGCTTCCCCCCACCAAATAACCCACTCTTTATTCACACCCTCTTTTGCCCCTTGTCTCCCAAGGACTCTAACAAGGAAAAGCTGGTATAGTAATACTTCTGTCTAACAAGTTATGAATGGAAGTTCAGCAAAGAACACTAAATTGAAAGTAGCAGTGGTATCACTGCAATGATGAATGTTTGTCCCCAAAACCCCATTTTCCCCCTAAAGATCTGAGATACACCAGAGCTTTGCACACAAACTTTTCAGGAATGCTGCATCAGCCCAATGGCACATTCCAGATTCTGCATCTCCTGCAATCCATCGCTAATTGGTTTTGCTGACCTGCATGAAGCATGTCCTGAAACAATGCTCTGCACAGCTCTGTGCCAGTTCCAACACCATGGTGCTGCTAAAAACATGCCTGAAGTATGTGCTGACATTGGCAATAAGGTTTTTCTTAATGTGAGCTATTTCTTAAACTATAATCAACTATATGCTTTTCATAATTTGATTAAATAAACCCAAGAGTTTAAGCTTGTAACTTTAATCTTTCTTACTCGGTATCAACTAATCTCAGGCTGACTTTCATGCACCACAAACCTACTTCCAGAACACTAATCCACTTTGCAGTAATAAAGTGATTGAACTGTGTGGGCACACATGCTGGTATGTAGCTTTTTGCTGTTTTACTGGAACCGTAAGTTGCACGTTCATTTGTTTGGTACTCAGCTTTATGAAACCCAAAGTATTAAATGCTGCACATCCTGAATGAGTGACACAGTAACTGCGCTGGGGAAGTCACACATGGCAGAACTGCGTGGAGTCACAGCTGCACGCTTGAACACCATTAGGTACACTTTTTTCTCTCTTCACTTGTGCACCTGCAGTTGGTTGGTTTGGTTTAGAAAGCACTAATCACTTCCAGAATTAAGGAATTAAGTAAGGCTAGCTAACAGAGCTTTGGATACTTCAGTATCTCTGTCCAAAACTGCAACTCTCCACTTGAGAAACTTCATCTCTTTCTGAGCTGACTGAGCAGACATGAAGAACTTGTTGTAGAATCCACAACTGGAAATAAACTGTTAAATTTGCCATTTCATGACTGCAAATAATTTTAACCAGCCAGTTCAACCATGTTCAAAGCAAAAACCCTGAGATTACAATTATTTACAGGAGTATTGCTACTAACACAAGAAAACTTCTCCTGTAAGTAGACCTGCATTGGCATTTTACAGCGCCAATGCATTCACATTCTACTGCAGGGACAGAAAAAAGTTGATATAGCAAGTTTGTGGATAGTAGTTGTAACTATTCTAGATGACCAATGTAAATATTCAGAAGTTAACACCACACCTGAAGTTTATTCATGTTTTTATCAGTCTGTACTATGGCAGTTACCACAACCAATTTCTTCCAATAAAAGTAGCATCAGCATAATTCTAGTAAGTTAGAATAAGCATATAAAATTGGAATAACCAGTATACTTTAGAATGCAAGAAAATATGCAGAAACTATTCATGACATAAAATATTAGAAGTTCTATTTCATTAGAGATGTTCAAGAATTAACAAAGTGGGCTATAACACGCATAAGCTCTAATAAAATTGTCCCTATCCATTTCCAAACTGCATATATTCTCTGAGTGGCTACATACTAACCTTTCACCACTCCCAAGAGAGGTGGCGGGTTCTCTTGAGGGGTTCTGTCAGGTTCCTGGGGAGGTACAACCATAGCAAGTGTATGCACCGGTACACGTGGGACCTTAAAACAAAGCCACAGACACACAGATAAAAAAACCACCTTTTGAATGGACAAGTTCTTGAAGTATTAATGCAAAGAGATCTATCTACAGCAGACCTCCATTTTGCTCTTTTCAAGCTGTGTATGCTACCTCTTGGTATGACCTGTCCATGCTGATTTATTGTAGATAACATGTCAAAGTTAACTACAGCACTCTTGACAAAATCCCGGACTGTGTAGGCTGGAACTCTGTTGGCATCTTTAGGCTTTTAATCAACTAACTCCACTGGAAAACTGCCTCTGCAGCCTCTAGAATTCTACATGTATACAATGTATTTTCTTTTGTGTAACAACAAAACCCAGCAACAATATTTGAGGGTTTGGAACTGTTGAATACTCGGCAATTGCTATACTTATCATTCTCTTGCCTGCAAGGCAAGATCATCTTTTGAGATGATGCGTTTGGGCCCATCCTGTCTATGGAGCAGAAAACAAACAAAGCTCCTGTACTGCAGACACCACCAATCAACTCTCTCATTCTCTGTCATTTTCAGATGTGTAGACTTCTATTAATTCTTTTCATTGCATATGGTCACATTTAAAACAACTTCAGAAATTAACTATTAAGGAAATACTCCTTTACAACATTCACGGTGATACTTAAGAAGAATTCCTTATGACTCACCTGAGACTGATCCTGAGATGGAGGTGTGAGCTGAGACAAGTCTGCTGCAGGAACTGACAGAACATTGTTTGGGTAATCCAGCAAGTAAGAAACAACGTTTGTATGCCCTCCTTTGGCAGCTTCGATGAGCATTGTTGAGCCATCCTGAAAGGAGATTTCAGGAATAAAAAGCCAGAAGATTAATTTTGCTACTTGACATGGCACATGAGATATGAATTAGACCATTTAAAATTGCACATTTACTAATCCATTAAATAACTATGTGGTTCTTTCAGTCCCCATGATAAATACATTACTTTAAGTTAGTACCTTCAGCCGATGAGTAGGATCTGCACCATGAGCAAGAAGGAGCTCAACGACTGCGAGGTGACCTCCTGCACACGCCAGTGACACCACCGTGTGGTCATTATTAGCTGTGGCCCTGTTAACATTGGCACCTATAAAAAGAAGGTCTCAGAATTAAACACAGGGAAACCCTTTCTAAAAGGAAGTGTCAACAAGCATTTCCTGAACACAGAGAAGCTCTTCTAATCTTCCTGATCACACACTTTAAAGGTAAAAGCAAGGGATTCTGAATAACTGATGGCTTCTACATATCAACATATATTCTACATATGGCTGCTATATACATGCATACAACCCTCCTCAGCTTGTAAAGACAAGGTCAGTAACAATGGGCATCCTGGGCAGTAAGACAGAGGGAACACCTGTGGTGTACAAAGCACATCTTTTAACTTGTCACTGTAAGCCCTCATCAGCACCACTAAATGGTGCAGTTTGTACTGTTTCAGACAGCACTCGAGGATGCTTTTTCTTCTTCAAGTAGAAAGTGCTTTTTGTAAGAAGCTGAAAATATTTGCTGTGCTTCAGATCTATCAATTAATCTATATACCTAAGTAGGAAAGTAACTACCAAAATACTTTGTGATCCACTGTAACATGAACTGAATCAAATTCAACAAACCTTGAATGGCTTGACAAATGTTCACATATGCATAACCAGAGTAATTTTGATCAAGGATCACAACACAGAGAACTGGAAAGTAGCATTTTAAAGTTTTTAATTAGTTATTTAAAGTAGCATTTTACCTTTGCTAATAAGGAACTGCACGGTACACAGATGACCGGCTCGTGCCGCCTTCATTAGTGGGGTTCTCCCACCTTCGGATTCATGCTCCTGTTGTAAAGAAATAGCAGATAGATAAATTGGCAAAACTTACACCATTGTTCCAGCTTTTGAACCATCTGGTGATGAAACCTGTCTCAGAATTACTTGTCTCAGTAGAATATCTATCTTACAAGCTGACTGGAACCAATATAAACTGATTGGAATCAATTTTCATGTTACCTTAAATACTGAATCACACTGTCAAAAAGCATTAAGACCACATCCATACTGTTACCACACAAGGAAGTTTCCTCGCTTACAGACCCCTTTTTATTATAGTGTTCAAATGTGTAGCATACTTGAGAACAGCAACATCTTGTTTCCTCCCCTAAAAGGAGGACTATTTAACACAAACATTATCCAGCATCAAGAAGTCCACAAATAGCTACGGATTGATTTACAGCAGTTCTGAAATTGTCACATGCTGCACACCAGACCTCAAAAACTGCAATAGTGTCTGAAGTGCAGGCACCAGTTTTAAATCACACTGAAGAGGATCAGCAATAAAAATGAGACAAATCACTGCAGGTCACACAGTCTCTGAACAAGAGAACTGGAGAATAAAGCAGAAAGATGAAAAAAGGATGCTACAAACCAACAAAAAAGGAGTAACAAGAACCATTTTCTAATTCAAAAAGTTCCTGCATACTGAACAGTGGGGTTGAATACAACTTATTTGAGAATAAGTATTTAGAGAAGCTACAGAACAAGAAGTCTGCTTGCTCTGTAGCCATGCTCAATACCACAAGGAATGCTGACTAATGTGCACGTCAACCCTCCCACAGTAGCAAGGGGAGGGAACAGCACCTTCCTGTGAGCGTTGTACTGGTGATCTGAATATCCAGCCTGATCAATAACACACCAGGACAAAGGTTTGGGTGTTTTTGTTGAGTTGTTTTTGTTGTTTTTTTTTTCATTAAATATCTGGGAAGCTGAGCTCTAAGTTCACTATTTACTTCTAGAATTGCATGTGTGTCTGACAGCGAAAGTTAACATTCAGTACTGACAGTGGATGACATGGCTATTTACAAATATAAAAGGACAAGAATAGATTTGGCGGAACATACCAACTCCTTCCCATAGTTTCAGTATTCCTGAAAACTCTGCAGATGTCCTCTGACATATGGCTTGCTTCAGCTGCAAGCTGCACCTTAGATTAGCTTTCTGTTCATACACTTGAGAAAGAGATCTCTTGACTGCACCTTCTATTGGAGCCTGATCCACTGCAGAACACACAATCTTTACTATGAGGGAGGTTACACAACCCCTCTCCTATGTGCTTTGCAAAAAGAAGAAACAGTCTGCTCCTCTGCCTTCACAATGACTTTGTGTTATTGTACCCTGCTTCAACGCATCTAAACCTCACAAACTGCTCCATTTCTTTGCTTACTTGGTACAGTAATGCATTAGTGCAGGCAGGCAGGAAGCAAAACCTTCCAGGCTTACTGGAAGTCACTACTGGAGCCCCCTTTTTTGTTTTAAAATAAGCAGATTCCACTCCCAGGTTTAGATGCTGATAACTATCTGCATGCTTCTGGATTGTCTGCATGTCAGAGATACCTGCAGGACATGTAAAGCTCATTAAGTTAGTATGTCACCTCATGGCATGCAAGAATTAGCAGCATGCCCTTGAGCTCTGGTGCTCAATATTTGGTACAGTCTTTCCTTCCTTAGCCACTGCCAATAGGTCATAGAAAGTCAGATGCTGCTGTCTGCCTGATGCACAGTAAATCCCTGGTATTGCTGGTACATCACTTACAAAGCAGCTATGGATGCAAAGAACCACTGAAGAGGACCAGAACGTTACTGCCCACACAATTCAATACACATTTCTAAATCTCCACTGATGCAACAGCAAAGATGCCAAGAAGCAAAATTTATTTGAGGTTATAGCTTAGCTACATTCAAGACAGTGAAAAGCCATCCAAATGTAGCATTTCAGATAACTAGCAGTAAAATGTTATTTGCAACATTCTCTATTCCTAGCAGACTTCACTGTAAGTCTTAAACACGGATGTCAGGAGGCTCCTCATTGAAATGCAAGGCAGTTACCCTGCCCAGTTTAACCAACTGTCACTTCATCAAGCAGGCAGAACTTGATCCTCAACTATTATACACTTCAAACACTTGCAGTACCATACACATCATCAGTCCAGCCAAACTAGACCATTTGTGTGCCCACCTGCTGTAGATCTGCAAAAGTTACTTCATTTTGATGGTGTTTTTCACATCAAAGGTACAATAAATTTAATCATAAAATATGTGTTTCTATGACTTCAGCACTCTATTTAGCCCTGATAAAGGCCAGCGTCAACTCAATCTTTAAAGGAAAGCATCCAGACCAAGCCAAAATAAGAAGCTGATCCAGTGCAGTGCTTCTGTCTAACTCACATCCTTTTTTTTACCTGGAATGGCCATAAATGTCAAAGATTTATTTTTTTTAGCTGTATTAGATAATCAAAATCAGGACAGAGAACATGAAAACTGTCAAAAGCATCCCCCAGCACTTTCCAATGTGCTACTTCCTTGTATCAATATGAAGCACATGCAAATGCTTTTTTTCTAAGAACAGAACTAGCAAGGAGTGCTCATCTCCAAAGACAACTTCCCCAGCTCTCTGCACTGCAGGACTCACCAGTGCTCTGCCTCTCTTCACTGCTCCAACCCTGAGAAACACTGCAGTTAGTATGATCAGAAAGAGATACGAAGGAGAACACCTATGCCACCGTTTTCTAAACACTTACGTGCTCTCCTGCTAATTCTGCTTGAAAGAATGACTGAGAAGAATTGTCCATAGGTTTAGGTACCAGGAAGGAAGGGGAAAGCAAGAGTATTACCCACATCAGGTAAGAGTTTACATCATCTGCATCTTTTCCACTGAGGCTCAAAGAGGAGATGAAAATCCAGTCAGTAATAACAATTATTTCCTTTCTTGCTAAACCGGTATTTCAGAGAGCAGAGCAAAAGCAGTGTCATCAGAACCTGGTAATTTTTAATCCTTGATTTCAAGTTGTCTGGTTTAGGTAATTCCAAGATCAGCTACATAAGGGCTTCCCTTCCTCCCAGTACTATCCTCCCTGGTTCACAAGGATTCATGGTTGGCAACTATTATTCCCTAGTATACTTTGTTCAAGTCCATTTCCAACGTCATATGTTATTTAAAAATAAAGGTCCAACTGGTCTCTTCAACTCCTAGAAAGCCTCTCACCCATGACAATGATGAATATTTAACAGAAATCTAAGCAAAATGATTTAGATGAAGTTTTTGATGCAAGACAACAGCCAAACAATACATTTCCTATCACTGTGCTACTTTGCTCATTTTCCAGGTTGTATCCCTATGAAAAGATACAGGATTCCATCAGTTACCACACTCATTGTCCCAGATAACCTTCCAGAGATACACAGCAACGCAGTATTTCAGAGGCACCTAAAAACCCAAATAGGCCTCTAGTTTAAAGTAAATACGTGAAAAGGAAAGACCTTACAGGAAGCTAGACACACAGCAACAGATTTAACACAGCTACTTATGCTAACAGACTCAATATCACTTGCTACATTGGTGAAGGCTGAGATACTGTTGTGTGAACAGGGGGTTTAGAAAACCCAGCAGCAGGGAAAATGCAGTACACAGATGCCGTGTCTGGTCTGCACAGTGAGGTTTTGTGTTTTTAAAGAGATTTAGATGCCTTAAAGCCATGCTTATTGCTAGCATGTATCCTGAGGCTGCAGCTTACAAGCATCAAAGGCCAACCTCACCTGATGCTTGCCCGGCTCTATGCCCTCCAAAATAGTCTTCTTTAAGTCCTCCTGCTTGTCCTGCGGAAGGAAAAAGAACAACTCACGGCTCTCGTTCTACAAATAAATGTTGTTCTTGGTCATGAAGACCTGGAACATGAACTTAAATGGACTGGATCCATCAGTTGAAGCCTCTGTTTTGCTGGAATTAGGCAAGCAAGCAAAAGGTAAGACCAAGCAATGCAGCTCTCGCTGTTTGAGATTCCTACCACAAGTCATTGGGATTCATGAGGAGAACACAAAGATTACATACAGCATCTTGTTAAATACAAGATGACTTTTTGCTCATTAGTGGCAAAAGAGAGAATTTGATTGTACTTTGCACCATCCAGAAGCTGCAACACAACATCCAAAAGGTGTTAACTACAAAAATTAGCTCCTCATGTGCTACAACCTTTTGCTTTATTTATAGTAGACTGAAGGCCAAGTCTAAAAGAGACCTGGAATCCCTGACCTTTCCTGATGGCTCAAGAAACAGCAGGGAAAAACGTGACAGCTTCTCAGCTCCATCACTGCCACAACACCATAGCTGTTTCCAGCATGGTTCCATTCAAATCCATAGAGCATTGGCTATTTTTGTAGATGTTTACATGCTGCCTTACACACACTGCATCAAACATGAAGTGTGTCATACACATAGAGGAAAGTGAGTTTCTAAGTAAGGAGCTACATCAATGTGACGGATGTTATCAGCTGAAGGCAAAGCCCCCATCCTAGGGAAAGAACCAAGAGGCAGTTTGGCATGACTGTATTTTCATTTTCATTTTATCTGGTTTTGCAGCTGGAGTTCTGTGGATGCCAGAGAGCCAGTTTTAATGTTTAAGGAAAGCCACATGTGGAATTTTAATTAGTACAGAGTGGGGAGAGCTTGACAGTGTAAAATGAGAAGAAACCAAGGATGAAACAGTCCTCAGGGGTTTTCTTCCATCTCTCAAGTTCAGTATAAAAGCACAGACATATTTTCTAGCAGAAAGATAAACTCCATCATGAGATCAACTCTCCTGTGCAGCAGAGTCATGTACAGCTGCAAGGCAGGCCAGATTACGAAGTCCCAATTTAAAACTATTTTCTGTGCTTCCCAGCTGAGAAAAGCTGGCACTTTCTCAATGCCGAAAAAAGAAGAATCTCTCGTTTTCAGCTACACTGGAACAGGCAAAGATGTAACTACCTTGTCAAGAGCAGTCTCACTCTCAAAAAGGCACCTGGAGTCCCTAGTATGTAGCACTTCATCCAGGTCTGGTTCTATATTCAGAGGGAACAGTACCAGGCCTCCAAACAGGCACTTTTAGTTTATAGAAAGGCATACATCTTAAAAGCAGGATATTACCTCTCATTAAGTAGGACCAACACTCTGTGAGCTTTATAATCCTTAACCTCATTCCTGTGGACACATACATGCACCGCACGTGTCTTACATTATACAAGCTTTGAGATAAAGGAAACTGCTAGTAAGGACAAAAGGAAGAAAAAATAAATAAATAAAAGAGAACTCTACAGGAAGAAGAAAAGTCTTTTCTCACCTTTGAGGTTAGAGAAATCCTTGCCATACAAGTAAATAACTCTTATTGAAGTGCTGGTTCTGCTCTCCTGAAGCTATTAAACCATCTAGAAAAATGCTTCTATAAAATTCTATCTCAGGGTTCTAATCTTCAAGTTTTTACTCCTGTTAACTACAAAATCTAAAATAGGTATTTTGACACCATAAAGAACTTCGTAAGCAAGTAAAATTTACATTTGGTCCAGTGGCAGGAGCTCAGCCTAAGACCCTGAAGTCTCCAGTCCTGCAGGCGATAAAGGGATTAGGATGCAACTATGGCACAGATGGGATCACAGTCTGAAGGCTTCAGATGTGCCTCATATTAAGTCATTCATATGCTTGGCAAGAGAGCAAGCTGATTTCAAAATGCATACATTAGCAAGGAAAGGTGTAGGTCTGCCAAGCTAGCTTTGTTACAGGTTCTGACAAGCCAACTTTGTCCCAAAGAAGGGCCCAAGAAGGGCAGCACAAAAGCATCAGAATAACTGGTAACAAGCCAGGCTTCATGAACAATTAGTCACAAAGAGATACAAACTCATCAGGATACCATATGTGATTGAGCAGCTCTGCAGCAGGCAGAACCAGGGCAGTGTGAGCTCTGACACTATTTGTTTCTAGTAGAATTTGTCAATGCAGAGTCTAAAGGAAAAATTAGCCACAAACTAGAGAAAGTTCATCTCTGCCATAATTTTCTTTTAGTTCTTCTGGTTCTTATAAAGCTATGCTTCTTAATGAATCTAACAGAGTTCTCAAGGTCTCCACTGGCTCTTGAACTGAATTACACATTTGATACCTAAGCCAGAATATCAGTCCCTAAAAAGCAAGAGCTCAAATGCTCTCCTTCCAAGGACAGCAGCCTTTTGTGCTGCTATGTGGTGGTAATAATTACAGTTCAGACAAAAACTTTACTGGGACTAAAACAGTTTGTGTTGGACAGGACCTTCAAAGACAGTCTAGTCCACCCACCTGCCTTGGGCACATCCAACCAAACCTTGAGCTTTTCTATTGATGGGCATCCATAACTCCTTTGCGCAACTTGCTGCAGTATCTCGCCATCCTCATCAGAAAACATGTTCAAACTTTAGCTCAAGGTTCTATTTTGAGCTTGAGAAAACCTCAACTGGACATGAGCAACACACAGGAATCTGTTCACTAGAATGAGGTGGGTAACTTCAAAGTTGGAAGATTTCAATAAGCACAGTACAGGAAACCCCCTGACAAGCATCTCCTGCCTCTGCCAATTTGGCTAACCCAACATGGGAGAGACTCCTCTTCACATCTGTAGTCTCAAAGTTTGCACCTCATCTCCCAGTCAGTCTTGACCTCCTGGCAACTGAAGAGAGCCTTGAGAAGCCAAGAAAGATTTGAAGTCTTAGAATAGATCTTATGCTTTCTGAATCATGGAATAAAGGCTCTGAATTGTAAGGAAATGGAAGAACTGATCACAACAGATCCTGACAGCCAGTGTTTACTGTTCCTTTAACCCAAGAACATTTGGGGAAGAAAGAGCAATTTCCTTGATCTGGAATCAGGGAGAAGAAAAATCCTCAAAAACTATGCTCCTTGCCTGCCTGGTCTGGAAGAAGACAGAATATGGAGGTGGCTCACAAACCAATAAAGTAACAGCAGCAAAATGCAGCAGTGGCTAATATCTATGGGTAAATGAAACAGGGCCATGAGACAAGCTTAGGCATGGGATCACTGGTCATCCACACTGCTTATTCCTTTGCAGCCACCCTGGCATAATATTGGCCCTGTCAAAACCAACATGCCATGAGGTCACCAGGGACTGTTCCCAACGGGCAGCATGGAAAATCTGACATCAAGCTACTTTCCACTTATCTGGGAAGCCTCACATGAACCCCTTCAACCCCACATCACAGAGTGTAGGAGTGCCCATTGTATGCTCCTAGTATCATGGGATTAAAATACCACTCTGGTGGGCTGCAACACAGCCCCTGACATCCTTACAGACACACAGGCACAGCCTCAGGCTCAGTAACATACCTAGGCCTAGTGCTAGCACAGCATGGATGCCTTCAGCATGTGCCATTTGTCCCTGCAATCAGAGAACAGCCCTCAGCCCTGCTTTATGTTACTGTTCAAGACATAACCAGTGTTTTCCTCAAAAAGGACGGCTCTACAAGAGCTCCTCAGTGACTGCATGTAAACCTCATGTATGAAGAAGATTTCTGGAAAACAATGAAACATTAGTGGAAACAATCCCAAGAAAGACTGAAGTTGCAGGATGAAAAAAGGAAAGAAAGAAAGAAAGAAATCCAGCTGGACACATACTTTCATTTGCTGTGTCCCAGCATCAGAAAGATAGCAAAATTAAGCAGAGAGATGAAGACAGACCAGGCAGAGGCCTAAGTCCAGATCCGCATTCAATTCACTACTCCACCACAGATTTCCTGGGACAGCTTACTGAAATCATCTAATGTCATTCAATTACCTATGAAAACTGGAAAAATAACCTCTCATGGTACTGCCAAAGAAGGTTTTGCATAGTCCAGCAGCAAGGTCACACGTTTCAAGAACCTTCCCCAGTACAAAGGTAACCGTTCACAGGAGCTCACAGCTCCTAATACAGCAAACCACACAAAGGTTTGAAAGGAAACAACTCCAAGCCTCAGGCACCTGCCCTAAGCATTGCTGCAGTTGCCAGGCGTTTCCCCATTTACTTACAATCAGAATTCTACAAATTTACACGGCAGATCTCCCTTTCATGGGCAATTTTCCTTTGCTTCCCTACAGCATTTTTCTTGAGGGCTCCCCATTTTGATTGGCAGTACAAGAAAATGCAGTCAAATAAAACTACTATAAAGAGGCCCAAGATTTTTCTCTGCAATACTAATCAGAACTAGATGTTAAAGGCCACAAACACTTCTCACCTTTGTGAGAGGAGGGGAAATAATACAAGCGACATGACTAATAACTTGAAGTGATATTTTTGCAGCAACTCTTGACTGTTTTAAATTAAAAGTTTATGCAGGTAATACTTTTTGCTTCATGCTTTGCTCCTCACTAGAAGATACTCCATGACTCTTATCTGTTTATAACAAAGTACTTATTTATTTAAATACCCAACAGAACTCCAAACCCCTATCCTGTCCCTACTCAACTGGCTGATGTTCAGCACCCAACACTGAAGTGAGCAAAGTGCAACACACACCCCCCCTACCAACATCCCCTTCCTCTCTGGTAGGAACATATGAAGCAGACCTTGACTGCAGAAGAATTAATAAGGCCTGAAAGAAGTATAATCATAAAGAAGAGTGAAGTATTATTAATTCACCATTACAGCATTCTTTTATTTGTAGCTGTAAATATAAATGTTTTAATTTTTCAAGTTTAAGACTGAAATTTAAGTACCTTCATTAGGATGCTGGTCTGTCAGGTTCAGTGATAACATTCTTTGACATCCTTATTATTTAAAAGGAATAAACCCCCCTAAAATATCCAACTAAAACCTCAAGACCCTCCCTCCCCCCCCCCAAAAAAAACCCACACAGGCAGAGCGTGGAAAAAGAAAACCAATCCCACCAAAAAAGGCAACAAATAAATAATCTTCCCCGCTTACCTTCAGAACATAAGGCTCCTAAACTGCTTTAGGAGACTAACATATCAATTGGACTTCACTGCTTAAAAGCCTACCTAATAAGCCCTGAATCTCTCTGTAGCTGATGAAGAGGCAGTTTTAGGTCCCCCACCATAGAACATGAAAAACATCAAAACAATTATGGAAACAGCTTAGTTATGATTAAATGTGTTACAGAAAATAAACACTGAAAACAATACACTAAAACTCAGAGCTACAAGAAAGAAAATAGTTCTGGGACAAAGAACAGATCATCTTATGTTGGTCATTTAAAAGGCATTGCTTAGTTTGGCTGTTTTTGTCTTATAGTTTTAAAAAGTTAAGAGACTCACAGCCTCTTAGCTCAGAAACAGTCTTTTAGTTCAGAAACTAACCCTGAAGTAGAGTACTCCTAGCTCCTAATACTAAAACATTTTAAATTCAGAGAAGTGAAGCAAGTTACTCTAATCCACAAGAGTCTGGGAATTAATAAAGTAGCATAATGAATAAAAGCAATGCAGAAATATCTCCTGCTAAACAATAAAACATATGAGTTATACTGAAATAATAGAATCACAGAATGGTTTTGGTTGGGAGGGACCTTAAAGCTCATCAATTCCAACCCCTGTCACGGGCAGGGACCCCTTCCACTAGAGCAGCTTGCTCCAAGCCCCTGTGTCCAACCTGGCCTTGAACACTGCCAGGGATGGGGCAGCCACAGCTTCTCTGGGCACCCTGTGCCAGCGCCTCAGCACCCTCACAGGGAAGAGCTTCTGCCTAAGAGCTCAGCTCAGTCTCCCCTCTGGCAGGTTAAAGCCATTCCCCTTGTCCTGTCCTTACAGGCCTTTGTCAAAAGCCCCTCCTAGTAAAAATTCCACCCAATAAGACAAAAGTAAGAAGGTAATGAACCATCACAAGTACAAGCTGGAGATAAAACTTTTCACTTAATGGATGAAAGATTACCCAATCAGAATTTTTAAATTTTTTTTAGATCAAACAGAATGTTCAGGCTTCTTAAAAAGGTTCTTCTGTGCCTGTTTTTGTACCCATTGTGAATCTCAATTGCTAAAATCATCTTTCTGCTGTACAAGTATGTCAGCTTTGGTGTACAATTTGAAATCAAAGTTCTCTCCCCATCAGAAGCAGCAGAAATCTTACCAGATCAGCACCAGCTTGAAGCAACACATCTGCAACATCAGTATGTCCATTTTCACAGGCATAGGTCAAAGCTGTGTCTCCTGTCGCTGTGGTGGCATGAACATTTGCTCCTAGAAACACAACAGTAGGACATCACTTTATCAAGCATTTGGTATCAGATAAAACACAAAAATCAAGGCACTTCGTCTGTGACCAAGAGCTTCCACAGCCCAAGGGCATTGCTTTCGTAGTAAAAATACTCTGAGGAGAAGCAAAGGCTTGGAAACAGTATGACCAGCAATCGGAGCACCTGTATGCTCAGTTATTCCTACATTCCCTCTATAGCAATGAAGATTCCAGTTGTTACAACACATAAAAGTGGATCCAGACAGTTGTCTAGACTATCCATTTGACAGGAGCTGACTGCCAAGGAAAAACCAGACAAAATGTATGTTAATTAGTATTAATGCTCCAAGACCATATACTTGTACATATTTCACTTCTTCCTTTCTCTTTTAAAAAAACTAAAATAATAAAATAAACTAAATAATAAAATAAACTAAAAATAAAGTAAATTTCTTTTGCTTTAAAACCATTTTGTTGAAATAATTTAACTAGCTTCATACATGCCTCCATATAGCTTTCATGCTATGCCTGGCTCTGGGTGTGTAATGCATTATACTCCATAAAAGCAATGTGATTAGCCATTTTTGTATTCTCAAGGTGTGAGATATTTAGAGACTCCCTATGCCAAACCAAGGCTTCTCAATTCACTCTCCACATTATCAGAAGTGAAGTGCAAGCAGCATTCCCAGCGAGCTGGTGACGTGTCCCAGCCTGGTGTCACTGCAGAGAGACGCAGTTGTCGCTGTCCTTCCATAAACAGCAAGCATTGCTTTCTAGAATTACAAATCCAGACAATTTCATTCTTAGGAAAGAGCATACAAATAAGTAACTTCCATAAGAAGGAAGACTACCAAAATGAAGGTCCCTATCATTTATTTTTTAAGCAGTATTACTACACTTTGGTCTCCCTACCAACTTTCAACTGACAGATGAAAACTGAAGTGTCATTTCCCCCCAGCTCCAGCAAGATTTAACTTTTACTACTGTATTGTGTAGTAGGAAAACTCACTCCTCACATCCAGAAATCCAGCACATTCCAGAGTGTCTAGCACACTATTTCCCAAGGCACAATTCCTAAAGTACTGGTTATTTAGGGAGATTGACTGCAGGTAACGAGGCTCAGTCAAAGCAGAAGCAACATATAAAACCAGGCATTATCTGTACTAACATTTTGTCCTAAATGCAGTTAGCTAGAAACAATGCTCCTAATGGATATATGGATGGTTCTAGACATGCGACACAATCCAGGGCTCTGTGAGGCACTTTCCTCTGTTAACAGCATCACACAATATTGATGTGTATCATATGCTTTTTCCTTCTTGCTAAAGTATCTGAGAATATAGTTTCCTGTTACAACAGTGACACAAAACCCAGGTATCTTCTAAACCACAGAGAACATTGAGTCTGTAGTATCTGTGGGAGAGGTCATTTGCATTGTACACATACCTGCTGCCAGCAAGTATTTCACCAATTCAAGATGACCCTCTTGAGCAGCTTCCATCAAAGGTGTTGAGCAACCGAGTTCTATATCAGCTCCTGCTTTAATAAGGAAGTCAGCTACTTCAGAAAACCCTCCACAGCATGCCAGAGTAAGAGCTGTTTCCTGCGTTTCTTCTGTCTGTGCATTTATATTTGCCCCTAGGAAACAAAATAGCTGTTATTTTAACTGACCAGACACAGGTTAAGAAGGTGAATGCCCATCGTCTCCACTATTTGAGTGTTTTACCTTTGCTCTGTAGTTACAGCAATGAGCAGTGACAGCCTCATGCTTCATCAGAGGAATTTGCACCTAATACTTAGTGGCAAATGGTCAGCACTACATCCTTAGTAAGCAACGCTCAAGAAGCAGCAGTGCTCTCACCTTGTGCAAGCAGCAAGGCAACCATCTCTTCATGGCCTTCCCGGGCAGCTTCCATTAGAGGAGTATAACCTTCATCATTAACTTCCTCCAGGTTAGCTCCCCTCTCAATCAGGAGAGCTGCTAACTCCACGTGCCCACCACAGGCAGCCAAAGTGAGTGGAGACTCAAATGAATCTGCAGGCATGTTCACTTGAGCACCACTGTCCAAAAGCAAGCGTGCCACTTCCACGTGCCCATCCTACAGAACAGGAACATCAAAGTCAGAAACATTCAAAGTCACTTGATGCTGAAGTTGCAGCCGCTATCATACTAGGTCTAAAAATGATCCTAAAAAGACAGGGTCTTTTAATTGATGATGGTTCCGTTTATGACATAGTTATGGTAATGCTTGAATTAAAGTGACATTCAGTTTTCCACCTATAGCTAAGGTTCAAATGCAAGAGGAAAAAAAAAGAATGTAGATCTATGGTGGGTTTTTGGTTCTGTATGCTTTCCTTTCTTGGGGAAGTAGGGAAAGAATTATGGGACAAGGCTTTCTTCAATATCCAGCACAATCCCTGGGACACAGAAGTAACAGAAACAGCAAACAAGTACCGTAAGTAATAAACCCACTTCATGACTAAACACCAAAACAAACACTGGAACAAATATTTTCTTTTTCTCTGTAGTTGATTAATGGCTTCTACACACAAAAAAAGAAAATACTCCAACTGGCAACTTCTAGATGCTGGGAAAGACCTGCAGAGGAACTGAAGTGGGTTCAATGAGGTAGGTAACAGGAGGAGGGTAAACTCAAATTTTAAAAGAGACTGGAAAGTGGCATGGGGTGAAACAATCTTTGTCATAGAGGAAAGAGAATGAGGATGGCCAAAGCAATCTGTCTGAGCCCCTACCAATCAAAGCATATAAATACAGCTCTCAGCTTCAAAGGAGACTACCACTAAACTCCTCAAAGCACCTGAGATAGACCTAGTAGCAAAAATCCACGGTTTACCTCAGGTGTGCTCTGTAGAGACTCAATACTTCTCAAATGGGGAAAAACTAAAGAAATTTTGACATTAAGAAAGAAGAAACACTCCTATGGGTTCTCCCTCCCACATAACTTCAGATACTGGGGTCCAAACTTGTTGAACAAATTGGAGAAGAGTTCTGGGAAAACTGAAACCAACTGCAAACTACTAATGAAGGGGGAAGTTTCAAGCCATGCAAAAAGTGCTCAGTGAGATACAGAAGGTCTGAGAGTCTAATCAGAGGACACTTTGGAATACACAATAGGATAACTTATGGATGAAAAGGGAATTCCCAAGTGAAAGACTTCAATCAAAGCCTGCTCTGTATCTCTCAGTGGAGAGAAAACTACTTGCTGCTTTGCATACTGCAAGTGCATTACATGCATCAACTTGGTCACTTCATTTGCCATCCAAAGAAATATGGGGTTCATGCAGGAGTAAACTGTCAGCCAGCTTTGATTTAGAGCCCCGTGTCCTGACACAGTCGTTCTCCTAGGATTTGGTAGATCAGATGGATTAATTCTTCAGACTAGCCCCAATGCACATTGACAGATGTTACTAGAGTACTAAGGAACACTTCTTCCTGAGGAAGACAAAAAGGGCTAATTTCAGTAGAAAATAGCAGTTGTTTTTAAGATGTGTCCTTTGAAAAAAATCTAAATGAAGTTGGGGAATACTAAAAGGGAAAAAATACATTAGAAGACCTCTCTGCCCAAGGTTCAAGACAGAGCTGTTGAGGCTAGGGCACTGCTACCGAGGGGTAATTTATAAAGTTATAACGCTAATAATTCCACTAATTCCCAAAATTACAGAGCTTCCTATGTATTAAGAACCACAACCTCAAGTGAACTACCAGTTCCCCATTCTGATCTCATCAGAAGTGCCAGCCAGTAACTCAAACAGCTAACACAAACAGGTATATCAAACACACGACTCCTGCCAGCACTTGTCTTACATTGACCATGAAGCAGGTAATAACCAGAGACTGACAGCAATCAAGTCTACAATAAAAGACAGGCTGCTGTTTTCTGAGAATCTGGCTAAAAGCCAACAACCACCTCATCTAACTAAAGGCATTTTCTAGGTGTGGCACTCTACCTTGCCCAAAACATACTAAAACTCAAAGGCACTTATAATTGGTGATCAGACACCAGACATGTCAGCTCCCTCTGCAGCATTCACTAGCTGGAAAACAGTGAAGACCAACTGGGAAGAGTCCCCATGATTTGATGGAACAGTTCCCTTCTGCAAGGGAACAGCCAAAAGGTAACAAGGAACACATTCCATCATTCAACTTAAGAGTTTGGAACTGAAAGGATCAGTTTCTTTTCAGTTGTTTTTAAAGGTCAACAGACACTGTAACGCAAACTAGTCTGAAACACACAAGAGCTAAAAATGTGCAGGCAACCCACACAGCTTTATCTTCCCCAAGCAAGACACTTCACAGCCTTCAATTCAGCCCCCTGCTCAGACTGCATCACTATGACAGAACATTGAGCTACAGTTTTGCTGCAATGTCCTTTAGGAGACAGCATTCTCAATTGCTTACTGGCACTAGGGTCCCATGCAGGGAACACTATTCAAGGACACTGTCACCATCTCACTGTCAGAAGACTTCAACACAGTTAGAGACGGTATAATCTGACCTTGGTCACTTGCATCATCACCTCACAAGTGCACTGAAGGAACACTTGATCCTCCAGGTCTCGGAAAACTGGAGGAACATTGCAGGCTGCCTTCTAAGGATTACAGGCTACTGGGAGCAAATTAAGGTCCCTTTTCTTTATTCAAAGAACTTCTGCTTGAAAGACAGATAAAAGATCACCTAAGGTCTGGACAAAAATATTGCATGTATGTTTTGACATAACAGCACATTCTTTATTAAGATGAAGCGCCTGGAAAAGTAAATTTTCCTCAATGGCTGCTTTGAAATTAGATGAGTTGTCCAAGAACTAAGAACTAACCTACTTTTGACTTACTGTTTTATTTCAGAATAAAAACCTCACAGCAGCATTTACAGAAGCCTAGAAGAGAGCAAACCATCCCTACATGCAAAACACTTCCTGCAGCAGTGCAGGAACAATGTAATGCATCAGTCATTCAGCTCAGTGTAGTTCTGGAAGTACATACCATGATGATCTGAGAACTTTTATAAAGGCAAAGATGGAAGTGACTCCTGCAGCACAATAGAAACAGTGACTTGGGCTCAACCTGCTGCACTGCACTGCCGATTAGTTATCCCTACACTTTACAAAGAGAGTATATAGAACACATCACCCCCCCAAAACTTAGATTCATTTTTCCTTATAACCAATTAGTTACCTGCAATAACTATAGTAAATGCTTCGTACTATCACAAGTAACACATGTTCACAGCAGAACCAACCCAGCTTGTTAACAAGGGCTCACTTTATCATCTCCTTTATTCCTGCCATTGAAAAAAAGAGAGCAGCAAAATAAAGGCTGTTTACCATGCAGGCCTCCATCAGTGCTGTGTGCATCTCATCTGTTTTATGTTCTTGATCAGCTCCAGCTTCAAGCAAAAAACGAACCATATCTAAATGGCCTTCAAATGAAACAGAGCAAAATAAATAAGCATTTAGTATCATAAACTTTTAGTAGCACAGACAATACATTTTATGAAATTATTTTGATTGTCACAGTTTGCTATTACAGGTTTTACAAGTTACCGTTTGCAAAGCTGTTCTTTTTAAAGTACTCTAAAAAGTACCAGAGCAAAACAGATAGCAAGACTTTAGTCTTTCCCACAGATAATTGCCCAACTCTGAGATGAAGACAGACCTCTCCAATTCAAGTTCACACAAGAGGTACCTTCCCTTGTAACTTCAAGTTGTAAAAGAGTACTTATTCCTTATTCAGCTGTAGAGTGACATGTCATTTAAGTGTTCCAAGGCAGCACATAATTGAGGGCATTATCTTTTAGAGAGGTCCATGCAGATCTGAACTTAACTTTAAGCTTTTTAATCACAGCATCTACATATTCCCAAGAACCAGGACACACACATTATGTCATATTATGTTATCTAACACTATTTTTAGAAGCTTCTACTGAACTTTACCAGTACTTGTTTTCAACTCTATTATAGCTTCTGTCCTTTTAGAATCTGTCCCTTACACCAAGTTGTACATTTTATCCTCTCAATGCGCACCCTCCTCCAAGACAAGACTTACATTTTATACTAACTGAGCTACCTTGTTTTCCTATCAATCACCTTGCCAAAGATAATACAGGAAATCTCTAGTCAATGAGTATCTTACATTACATGCATTAAGTTCTGGGTCACAAGGGACAAGAATGCCCCTCCAAAATGTCTAGGAGAACTATTACTGAAATGTCTATGTAAGGACCTACTATATGCTGCAGGAAACCCATGACAAATCCAGATGAGTCTTCACTAGTTATACTACTATGTACCAATTCTAACCACAGAGGCAATACCTGATAATAATCTGTATCCTTAAAGCTTTGATTAGGAGGAAAACAACTGTTGGAAATTTTATAGTGGCTTTTGGAAGAAAAAACAACAAAACAAAAAGCACACTGGATTACCACTGCACTAAGTTACTTTTTATAGAAGCTTTACATAGCAATATAAATCAGAAGGCTGTGAAAGCTCAAAATGTGTAACAATTCATAGATAATCCTCTAAAATTACACTAAAGAAACAATATCCAGTAATAACATCAGCATTGTCACCACATCAGGTATTCAAGGAACATTTGTTCCAACTTCCCATTTTCCTAACAGCTAACAGAGATGTTTTCAGAACTTGCAACACAGCTGGTGAAGGGAATTTAAATGAAACAAGGGAATGCTGTAGTGGGGGAATAAAAGAATAGTGGTGTGTCAAAGCACAGGTTTGGACCTATCACAAGTTGGAGCCTATCACAAGTTTCCATATGTGACATATCAAATACCCGTCCACCACAAGTAGACAGGCTTAATACTGCTACACGATGGATGAGCATTTGCTGAGTTTACAACCAAAATCCAGTATTCCAAAGCTCTTCAGAAAGTATTCAAATTACAGCTGGAAGCTTTAGTTAGATAAATCCTAGCAAATAAATATAACAAAAAAACACAAAACAAGGCAAAAGACAATACCTTTATAGCATGCAAGTGTAAGTGCACTTTCTTTGAACTCATTGGAGTGAGTGTTGATTCCTGCACCATATTCCAGCAATACTCTTGCAACCTCAACATGACCTGCACTGGCCGCTTCCATTAAGGGGGTATGGCCATTCTCATTGTGGTCTTCTATATTAGCACCGGCTTTCAACAGCACCTTCACTATGTCAACAAAGCCCCCGGCACAAGCGTAAGTGAGAGCTGTGTTCCCTGCAGAGAAGAAGTAGTTTACATGAAAGCCCTTTCAACCACTCACAGGAAAAGAGATTTAACAGCACTGAACAAAAACAAGTACATGGCTGGCAGCAGTTTTTTACCTCACAGGAATGCTACTCCAGCCAGTGATTTCAGGCTGGATAGAAAAACCCCAACACAACTACAATGTGAAAGAGTTTCAATGCTAAGCCAGTATTATAAATCAGGATTCTTTTTCTTTATTATATTTCCTACTTCAGCACACACAGAGAGATCAAATACACACACACACACACACACACACACACACACACACACACACACACACAGAGACCAAGATCAGTGAATAATTTTCACACTCACTGTAGTTGGGGGGATTAAGGTTTTTTTGCCTAGGACTATGCTGTAATTCCTTGAAAAACTTTCCCTGGCTGATGAAAATAAACTTCTAACTTAAAACTCGGGTACTGTAAGTGACAGACAATCACATATGGCTCATGTTTTACATGCTACAGTCAGTTTTAAGGTAAGTTCTGCTTAATACAGCTAAACATCAGGATAAAAAGAAGATTTCATAGTTCAGACACCTGGCTTTTTAAAATCGGAATAAAGTTTAAATTCTATCTTGATATCAGCAAAACCCAGCTGCAGGTTACTGCTCTCAGCAAGGTCAGTTAAGCTGTGGTCAAGCATCAGCAATGTAGAAAATAGTCAATGCTCACAGAATTGTTCCTCTTTTGTTAAAAAGCAACAGACTGAAATAACAGGTTATGACCAGATGTGTCCCAAGGGAGTCTTACTGGGTCATTTGGATTATACAGACGAGAGAAAACAAACTTCATGTGTTTTTCCAGTCATCTAATGCCACTGTGGTTTTCACAGGAACAGTCCTTTCCATTACAGTTTATATTAAAAACAATCTTTAACAACAGCCAGGTAAGACTCCAAACACATCTGCTATGATCCGGTCTATTTCTTAATAGTTCCCTTTCATGTTTCGTTGTGAATGAAATTGAGGGAAAACAACAGATGCTCAAAACAGCTGCACATCTTATGTGTCAGTCTTACTAGTTCTTGGTGCTCCTGCTTCCCAGTTACCTGTTGAAGACTGTGCGTTGACATCTGCACAATGAACAAGGAGCAGCTTAACAATGTCCACGTAGCCTCCACTGGCAGCTGCCATTAAGGGAGTTATGTCTCCTTTGTTCCCTCGATCTTCAACGTTTGCATGCATCGCTAGTAGCACCTAGGGGGAAAAAAAAAATCATTTTAATGAATAAATTGCAGCACCAACATTTTGCTTCTGTGTGAGAACGATTCCCCAGCAGGCAGCCTGGACATCCCCTTGCAGCAATGTCCCCAGTGGTGAGGCATGATGGCACTCCCAGGACATTTATAATTGCTACCTACACTGTCCTCTGCTTCAGGAAATGCTTGGTTTTTAAATTTGTTCCTATCTGCTAAAATCAACATGAGGTTACGGTGCAGCACTGACATTTTCAAAAGTCACAGGGAAATTCACTAACCAGAATGATAGCAGAGAAACTGCAAACTTGCATTAGCGACCAGAGCACACATCAGGGTCAGGCTTACAGTTATCCCCCTGTGCTCTTGCTCGACACCAGAACATGCAGCTGGCCACTTTCTGAGAATTATCACCTGAGCTCTGCCCTTTAATACACAAGTATAAAAGCCAAACATGCACAGAAATTAATTCACTGTTGATACAGATGTGATTAAAAAAAAAAGAACTGAGTGACTGAGACATGAGTTTTTAGAAGAGAATCACTTGTAGTGTTTGATTTTGGTGCTATTTTAGATCCTCTTGCACTGTCTGCTTGGCAGAACAGCTTGACTGCATCTAGAACAATACCAGAAAGGTAGATGTATCACAAAACACGACACATTCTTCACACATGTCCCTTAATCCTAAAGGCATATATGAGAGCAATTTCCATTAAAAAGACAAACAGTAACGGGAAACCCACAATAAGCTGTATTAACCGATACTCTGATTAGATCATAAAATATATTACACTCTGAATAGCTAAAACGTTTACCTACCAAAGAAGCCCCTTGGACAACGCTTCACAAAGGTTTAGTGGTGATTATATTTGTTACTTACTTGTGCCAATTCATAATATCCTGCTGAACAGGCCAAGCAAAGGAGACTCTCTCCTTCTTCAGTATGCTCATTCACACTTCTTCCTTCATCCAACAGCTTCCGGACAGCATTGACATCCCCATCCGAGCAGGCTTCTGCCAAACTGCGACTGGAAGATCATTACACAAAATGAGCTCAACGTGAACTGCAATAGATGGGTGGCTTCACTATGCAAGGGTGAAGTCTTTAAGACTCATGACTTGGCATTAAGCCTTACCAGAAAATAATACCTTACAGATTTAAGTATATACACACATTATCTCTGTTTCACCCATGGAAATAAAGATCTTATGTCTAAATGCGCTCCTGTCCTCATCAGTTGTTAGCTCACGTAAGCTCTCATATACACTAGATGGAGAGAATACTGCTCAAAAGTTAATCTGTGGTGTTTGCAAGGTACAGCAGTAAGCCTCCCTGATGTTATCACACATGAGCAGCATGCCAGATGCACAGAGGCTACAAGGACACCAGATTACTGACTACAGACACCAGGCAAAGTTCTAGCAGAGGGGAAAAAAAAAAAAAGTGAACAGCCTATTATCAAAGACCACTAACACTGAACACTGCAACAACACAAACTGCTGACCCCTGTCTCTCCTGTAGTGGGACTATTTCCTTCTCTGTAGTAGCCCAAAGCTTTCTTCTTTTCATTGAAAACACCAGTTTCTTAATTTAAGCAGTCATTCCAAAGAAAAATCCTTACCTTACCTAATGACATCTTAAAAGAGGAGTATTAAAGAAGTTTACTGTTTCCTTTCATGCACTGTTAAAAGCATATTACAGTTTTCAGATAGATGAAATAAGCCAATTGAACTACATATTTTTAAACAGCAACAATACAGTCCTACATGGAACACTACTTTAAAGAAGCCTGCATGGAACAGTCCTTAAAATGCTTCAAGAGGTAATTACAAACTAAAAGTTTGATGGAAAAGACAAGACAAACCCTGAGTTCTTGGCATCTAAAAGCTCAGAAGTCTGAAATCTCTACTTCAACCACCATTAATCTCTGAAATAGAGAATAACTATTTTCTCTGACAGGTAGGATGGCTCACTAACCAAACCTGGAAACAAGGTGAGCTGAGCTTCAATTCATTTCAAACCAAGTTAACTGTCCTTTAGATCTTTGTCTATACTAAAACCAAAGTCTAACAGCAAAGACAACTGTTAAAGCACTGCTAAACACAAGTGTTACAAACCACAGCAAGTCATGCTCAGCATCAACTCAATTATGCTTCTCCAACAGAGAAAATATGTGCAAGGAATGCCTGTCCTCAGCCACCAGGAACTAATCCACAGGTAATGACCTGGTGAGAGGAAGGGGCAGTTAAGCCAGAGCCTTCTGTTCTAAACAGTACTGGACTGGATGTGATGCACTCCTATCAAGCTATTTAATCTGCAATACATGGAAGCTTGTTTCCTAAAATAAAAACTAGCAGTGAGTCAGGTCCAAACACCTTAGACTTCTGCTTTTTTTTCTGTAAAAGACGAAGTTCACTCAAATTCACTGACAATGCAGAAAATATTAATTCCTCAGGAAAGCATGCAAGTTTCAACTGGTCAAAAACTGTAATGGTTGATCTGTGTTAAACGCCTCTTTTAAAAAGAACTTATTTGTCATATACTCCAAAACAAATTAAACTGTGCCAGCAGCTGACAGGTAATAGCTGAGGTCTGACCTGAAGAGAACACCCACTTATCACCTACATTTGCACTGTAATCACTAAGTGAAGTTTATTATTTGGCTACATAGGCCATATAGTGAAGCAATGGGATCCCTCTGAAATCCTGCAGGACACTGTCAGACCTGTCCCTTCCCTAGGACAGCTCTGTGCTCATGGTACAAGCAGCTCTCCTGCAGCCCAACATGTAACTAGCATTTACAGCTCAGGTTCATGTTCAGCTGGGAGAAGAGGGAAGGGATTCATACACTTTTGCACACATACAGTCTAGCCTTTGGAAACAGGAGCCACCCAGCCCCATAACCTGTGGGACAAATCCTGAAACACATGAATCATTCTCAGAAAATGACCTTGAGACACTTCCTATAATACAGAACTGCTGTGAAACCAAATGTGCCCCAGGAAACAGACTCATCTTGTCCTACTTGACTCAGGCACTTCCAGAGGTCTCCCAGTTTGCTCTCTGCTCAGGTTCCCTTTGAGATATTTCCAAGACATTTTGCAGAAGTGACAGGAATGGCACTGGGCTGCTTAAGATGTTTAGGAACTATGTGCATCACTTGTCAGAGTAGAAAATATTTCAGGACCCTAAAGATGCTTTGAAATTACTAACGTAGAAGAAAGCTTTTGATGACATAGGACAAATCTTCAGTTCTGTCACCATGGGAGTTAAATGCCGTCCTCAATAATTCTCAGCTAGAAAAAGTTATCAGATTGTAATAGAGTTTTAATTTCCCCTTAAATTCCTGAGCAAGATCCCAAGGCAAATCACTGCCCTGTAAGTATGAGTAGTTTCTTCCAACTTTAATACAATGAGCTAGATTCCTTAGTTTCCACCAAAGTATGCTGAGGCAGTAATGAGAAAACTATCACCAACACTTCTACAGCTAAGAATTTAACCTGGTTTTGAAACAGAAATCAACTGTCTGGTACATCGAGCAGCAGGTTAGAAAATAACATTATTTTGTGCCTGTCTCTTACACTTTGATGCCAATAGACGGATGTGACAGTAGTAACACCTTCAGATTCATAAACTATTTCTGCTAGTAGTAGAGCAGATTAATTGCCAAATATCAACAATATAATTAACTTAATTTGAACTTAAAAATACACACTTATATTCTATAAATGGGAAACTGGGAGTGGGAAAGGATCAGTACGTACTTGTCCACTTGTCCTGCATTGTGATTGTTCTCTGCTCTCATCCGCGTCAATGCAGCAGCAGCTTCATCCAGTGCACAGCTGACAGAGGACGTCAGTCTCCGGAGAACCTCGGGATCTGCGAAGGCTTTGCCATCGGCAGTGGACAATTTACCAATCCCTTCAGTGCACGTTCGTTCATCAGTCGGGTTAGTATGGGAGTCACACAAAAGAAATGCAAAGACACTATTTTAGATTTCAGCCACATGCACTATTAGTTAAAAATCATTTGAAACATGCCAGAAAAAAAAAAAAAAATCAGATATTTAAAAGTAAGTAATCTTTGCCTGAGACCTGAACATTTAATCAACTTTAATCAAGCGGGAAGAAAACTGTTTTTCAGCTGGCAGCTTCATTACCTATCCCAAATTCCCAATTCAGACCTGGGGTTGGAGGCATTTCAGAGGAGTAAGGATAAATCCAGGGGTCAAGCTCAAAAAAATGTAAGTTTGGGCAACAGGTAGTATTCCATAGGCTTGGTTTGATATTTTCTGAATGGGATGAGTTTTCCAATGTAAAATGATTCAATCTAGTCCCCCTTCCCTGCCCAACTTCACCCAAAATGAAGCAGACTTGGCTCTAATAGAACTTTTTTTTTTTTAAGAGTAGGAAAAAAACCTAAAGAAGTTATTACCTTCAAGTCCCAATAAATTAACACTCTAAACTGTACAGCTCTGGCTGTAGAAGAACAGAACTCATGAAACAGAACTTCACGTATTTTCAGTGTACTTGAAATCAACATCCCCTCCATGCTAACATCACACAGGAGAAATGCTTGGGCTCAAGGAACTCGTTCTAAAAGTTTGTCTTATAAAAACAGCTGGTTTGCTGCAAGAACAGCACCATTATAAGGTCTTTATCCTTCTCATTTACGTGGCTGATATAAAGCGATGGTACACCTGCGCAGCTCTACTCCATGTAGTTCAACACAGCCTATGGTACATTTGCACGCAGTTGCCTCTGCAGTGCAGGCAGGACTTGTATTTGCATATACAAGTGTGCAAACAGTGTAAAGAAATGCACTGATGAATAGTACAACACCGCCCCCCCCATAGTATCAATCACATGCTACAACAAGATGTTAGTTACTGGTTTACAGATCAGCTGCCTTCACCATACAGAACCAGTAGCTTTTCAATTCCTTCCCTATTCAACAGGGTCAAATTAGACATAAACCTCAGGAAACAGCAAATCTTCTATTTCGTATGTGCATCTCTCTGCAAGACTGACTCACACCACATCTCCCTGTACCCAACTTGCAATTATTACAGATTAAATACTGAAACCATACTTTGAAAGTTTCACACATCACCTTCAGTCAATGTCCATTCCCAGTTTGAGAGCAGTCATTTGGCTTCTCATTAATGTAAGAATCAGTACCTTCACCATGAAAGCAATTCTGGCACACTGCTACACTGCCCTACATCCCTGCTGCAGTGCTTACACCTGTCTGCCACCAAGGTGCACATCTATGATGGGGTGCATCTTAGGTCATCTGAAACGAAGCACGGGCCATTCCACATGTCACTGTTTCTGAATCAAGATATCCAATTTACAACATCAGAATGAAGGACAGAATATATTTACACTTGGTGAATATATTTTAAACATTCCAGTATGTTTTATTGCACGCTGACTGCTCACACTGAAATCCTTGAGAAACTACATGTTGGGCAGTGCTCTTTATATACAGAAGTTAGAAAAATACTGAGAATTCATTCTAGGATAGCCATCTTCCTAAGATTCACATGCTTTTAAAAACTTTAAAGTGTTAACAGATGTAGTTCACATTAAACTAAAGAGCAGTGGAGTCACAAGAGAATGTTCACTTGCTGTTAACTTAAACCAGTTAAAGAACTGGTTAAGTCAGAGCACAGACTGAACTACACCATCAGGATATTTTGGGGTAAGCCATTTTGCCTTTAAAACTAAATTCTTTATTAAAGCAGTTGAAGTTTATTTAAGTTCTTCTTCCCATCTTTATTAATTTCAGCGTGCCGTAAGAGGCTGGTGAGCCCTTGAAGAATTCCCACAATATTCACAGGCACTGACGACATCCTATGCAATAACCAGGACCACAAGTGCAGGGGGATCTCCAGGAGCTTGTAATCTGAGGATGCACTAGGAGTTGCACTGGAATCTGACTACATTTGATTGCCAATGTTACTTGTATAGTGACAGAAACCCTGTTTAGGAGTAGCTGATTCTACTTTGCTTTTCAAAACTACTCACTTTCACATCCATTTCATATCATACAAGTCCTCTCCTGACACACACAGGTAGGTACTCAGTATCTTTTTACCATAGTTTCTTTTACCTCACCTTTTGCAGCATTCATTAGAAAGATGGACTTGGAACAGAAATGCTATTTCCAAGTTCTTCAAAATTCTCACTCCTGACATTTAACAGAAAGGATTATTTCCAAAAGATAGATGTGGAGGCAAATCAGAACAAATCATGGTGACACACACTGGTCAGGTTTTCAAAGGCCTGATCAATTCTCATTCAGATTCAACTTGCTCCTTAGCCCACCTTCAGCAATCAGTAACAGGAGAAAAATACAATTACAGGACCAACTACAGAGAGCAGATACATACACTGTCCATGGGCTTCAACTGTAGCTCAGTTGACTGTCACTGAACTTCTTGCTAATATTCACAACACTGAAACACAGCAGGGCTGGGTTATTCAAGCTGACTAAATGGTACATACGCTGAGTTTACAGATCTAATTTCTGTGCTCCTGACAGTCCCCTTTTTACCAGGGCAGAATAAGGTACCTAAGTGATCCGTCTTACAGCTAGCCACAGGGTAACAGGAAGATTTCTCCTTTCCAGCAATACAACTCGCTAAAGGCTCCACAACAGCACCTTCCAAAGTTTTTTAACCTCAACCAGTGTCACCCAGTAACATTTTGGGTTATATTTGGCTCATGTTGCTCTTCATTACCTTGCTGATTAAAAAACCATCTCTCTGAAAGCACTGCCATTCCCTGGGAAGCAGGGCTCAGAATCTGCACAACCACTACTGTGCTTCAGAGTTAACTGCCCTGCCTCGTTCCTTGATGTCCACTACCTGACTAATTCCTCCTGTACAGCACAGTCAGCTTGCCTGAGCAGCCTGCAGCTTGGTAGCTTCCTCGGCAGAGGATTTATCACCTTATAAAACCACACAGATAACTTTCTCAAGCAGAGTATCTGCAAAGAAAGAAGTCTTCCCCTTGGACAGTACCAAAAGAGGTTAAGCTCAAAGTACCTTACGCTCCTAGTATCACAGTATGCTAGAGATTGGAAGGGACCTCAAAAGATCATGTAGTCCAATCCCCCTGCCGGAGCAGGAACACCTAGATAAGGTTACACTGACAGCAGAAAGGGTCAGCTTAACTCCTATGTAAGCCTTTGCCATCTTCCAAATCACAGTAAATGAAAGAATTCTGCAGTAGTTCTGCTGGCTTCATATGACACCAGGAGCTGACACCGGTGGCAGACAGAAAGCATTCATTACCATGCAAAAGGAACAATGTGCCTAACTTCAGATCAGAAAGGATGGATCAGACAATCCATGGCAGTGGTACTATTTAAAATCCTGGCACGTCTGAAACACCCTCAAGATGGCAAAAAGCTTGTAAAAACAGACAAATTTTGACTGGGGAAGGAGAGGAGGAAGGTGGCAAATTCCAGACCCCTGGAGAGGAAACCTGCTGGGGAGAGAGAAAAACAACATCTCTTTATGGCAACCACAGGCAGAGAATAAACATTCTCATTGTGTAATGGTGACTATTTAGACCGCGACTAAACTTTGCAGAAGTTGTTGACAGTATTTCATGTGTCACCATCACAGCCCCACACATACTTCCAGAGCAGCCGAGTTTTCTTCTACCAATCAGATTCCCTACAGCAAACCCTCACACCCAAAAAATGACATTTTCAATGCTATCTGAAAATCCACGTCAAAACATCTGCTAAGCACTTTCTGGCAAAAGCAGAAATATCATTTTATTCTCCTGTCTTATATGTCATGGTCTTAACCTCAAAATGTACCTTTCTTGATAAATCTCCACTCCTAAAAATAACAGGATCTCACCCACTTGAGCAATATCCACAATTGACAGGGGATGTCAGAAAACACTGAAAGGCCACCACATCCATGCCATTGAAGAGGGTTATCCTCAATCCCAGCTTTTAATTTTTCACTTGCTTGACACTTCAAACTCTTAAAACTTGTATTTGCATTAACACATAGTTCAGTGTAGCTGTCAGCCCAGCAGCCAGAATCTTGATGACAACTGTAGCAGTGAGATTCTCTTTTCCAGAATCAAAAGCCAGGAAGTACTTCTCCAGTTCCAATTAGATCTTACTGTTACTTACTGATGACAAGGGCTCCTTCTGGGGATCACCTGCTTTTACATCAGTGGGCTCAGGTATCTCAAAATCTGAAAGCTGATGTCCTATCCTTCAGCACAAACATGTATTCTTGTTTAACCAGACAATACTCATTAACATTTACATTTCAGCCGAGAGCTTTCCCATTAGATTTCAATCCAGTCTCTCTGTACTTCCATACCAGATTACCTGCTTGGGTAATTCACAACATCAGTCAGCAACTTCCACTTGTACTAAAGCTTGGAAGCCCCATAAGCAAACTCAACAATGAGAAAACAGCTCAACACAGACTCCCAGATGGTTCTAGCAGAATCCCAATACCCCCAAATAGTTTGCCACTTCATATAATTTCTCTACACAAACCCAATCCTCCCATTTCCTTTGTTTTCAGAATGCATAAATGGCTATTTGACAGATATGGAATACCACACATTTTAACTTAAAATGCAAGAAGAAAAGATTGATTCAAACCTTGTTACAGAGTTTTGTTACCATACGAGAGTTCAAATAGGAAAGAATAACAGCAGACAAGTTATCCATATAACTATCTCCACCTTATTAAAATTCCTGACCATAACAGACTTTGCTACAGCAGAACTCTCAATTTCTCTACCGGTCTGACTTTTTTCCAGCTCTCACCAGGCATTCATTTTCTCCCATTGTATAAAAATTGAGTCACCTTTCTTAAAGCTGAAAGAACATGAGGGCTTATGTGCTGATCTAACATTTAGCCACTGCCAGAAAAACTGTGCTCCTCTCCCTAGGTTTCCCAACCCCACCACTGCACTCACATTGCAAAAACAAGAGGGAGATTTCTACCAGCATAACAAGATGGGTTCAACCAGCAAAAAGCCTTTCCAGCCAGCACCAGAACTAGCAAGAGGAGAGAACTGTGCAGTGATGAACAGAAGATTCCTGCCTCATGGTGACAGCAAATAGCCTCTAAATCACCTCAACCCCCTCACACACCTTCCCCCTGGGCCTCTAATCCAGGATATCCACATTTTCACATCTCCTAAGCAAAGAGCTGTTTAAAGAAACCCAACCTTTCAAATTTTCAAGACTTTTTTTCTATTAAATCTCTAGCAAAGAAAGAGTTGCCTTCTGAGGTGACAAGCTCCCAGACACAATCCTCAACACTGCTGATTCCTTACAGGAACCAGGACCTTCAGTCACATTCATCACATACGTGCATAAAGTCATGCTACTCACTCACGAAATGCACTTTGACCTATATATCTTTACATGCAGTTAATATGGAAGCCTCATGAATTACTCCTACATCACAGTTACAGATGTACTTCATCAAAGTTCTTTTTCACCTGTCTAAATGCAGTTAAGCATCAGGGAGAGGTGTCTCCTCCTGCATTGCCTCCTGCTTTCAAGCAGCAGCTACAGTTAGGACAAAAGCAATAACACAGTCAAACAAGTCTGCCAGTTCTGTCACAGTCATCATTTAAACAGAAATTCAGTGGCTGAACTACTTTAAACAAAGCAAACTAAAGCTCAGGGGAGAATATGAGGGGGCTTGTAGTTAACACAAAGCCTAAAGAATTCTGTTCAAGTCCAAGAAAGCATTCATATTTCCTCTAGCAGAGAGGCAAAAATTTAAGACAATTATGAAACGAGCAGACATTAATGCTAGATTGGTTTGGAGTGCTCACCCCTTCTCTATTTTGTTTGTTTGGTTTTGAAGTGTTTTTTTAAGACGTAAGCCTTGGTCCAAAACCAATTGAGTGCACTCCCCCCACCCATTAAATGCTACAACCGGTCACTGTAAAAAGCTGCTTGGTATGCATCTTACACATATGAACCTCCAGACTGAAGCTCTAACTCTCTACCTACCACTGACAGTGAAGCTTCAACTGATGTGTTGAAGTTCATCTCCTCTCTTATGCCACAGCATCCCTGTGCTCAGCTGGCACAGTCAGGAGGCAACAAGATGGAGAGGTAAGATAGGAAGCAGGGAGAAAGGAGCATCTTCTTCACCCCTCAGATTTTGTTCTGGAAAAAGAAGTTCAGTTTCTTCAAGACCAGACCTCCTCAATGTGCACAGATTGCCACCCAGAGAGGTGGTGGATGCACCATCCTTGGAGACATTCAAGGCCAGGCTGGGCAACCTATCTAGTTGAAGATATCCCTGCTTATTGCAGGGGGGTTGGACTAGATGACCTTTTATGTCCCCTTCCAACCCAAACTGTTCTATGATTCTGTGAATATTCCTACATAAGAGGCTCATTCAAACTGTGTTTTGGCTTGCAGAACATATCAAATGCAAGAATAGACATTTACATTTGGACTTGGAGGAGGAGAAAGTATCCCTTCCACCCCGGCAACAAGGCCTTGTTTCTAACATGGTTTTGACTCTAAAAAAAAAGTAAATATGATTTTGCATTTGAGAGGTACATTCAAAATGCAACGCTAACTTTAATCTAAACTATAAAGGACAAGGATGGGATTAAGCACTAGTTTAGAAACACCTGCTTTCCTCTGGATGTGAATTTGTGTTGGTGCTTCTCTAGGATTAAACAGGAGGTACTGTGTATCACACTTAAATACGATCTTATCACTTCACTTGTGAATTTTTTTGAATGACTAAGGGATTTTTAGGCTCTTTTTAAGCCTTAACATAGACAAAACCCAGTGACAGACATCTAGAAAGGGCTGCCATGGCACCAAAACCGCAGCACGTTAGTTGGGTGCCTATTGTCTTTTCCACTGCCAGCCTTCTCTTCCCTACCTCCTCCTGCAACATCTTTTCCAGGGCTGCAGCACCAGCAAATATTCAAGTACATTTATGCACTTAAAATAAATGCTCTTCTAGTTGCATCACGTTTGCCAGTGTCAGTGTGATGAGCTCAGGGCTCCAGCTCCCATTGTCTGCCTGGCTTTGTTCAGCTTTTCAACGGCCACAGCTCAGATGGCAGACTCAGCACATCCCTAGAGCTGGGCTGTCACCTGCTCACACCCTGCCAAATGAAGCGTGAGGACACGGGCACATGCCAGCACGGAGCTGGGCCATGGTGACAGCCAACAGTGAACAGACATGCAGGAAGTGGGACCATCTACTGAGTGGCCAGCAGGAATCAAAGGGGTTATGGATGGCAGCTCCTATACCTCAAGGAAACATCCAGGCTAGAGACAGAGAAAAACCATCACATTGCTTCTGGTTATTCATACAAAGTGGTACTAAAACCCCAAGTAAGTCCTAGGAAATTGATTTTATTTGTGACTGTGGTGCTTCTGGTGTTTACCCTACAACTACAGAGGCAGCAACTGTGCAAACAACCCAGAAAGAGATATCAAAACCTCTGTAAGGGAAGCTTCAAAGTAAACTCGGTACTTCATACCATCAAATACAGAACCATTTACAAGGTTTGTTTTTTTTTCTTCCTGTTATTTTACAGAAAAACACCATGGCCAGCAGCAGGCAATGGATCTTTAATTCCTGGTTTTATCTTTCATGCCTTATCTAATATTTTTTCATTCCAGGCGTGACAGTTGCCTGCCACCAAGAATCTGAAAGATACACTTCTGAAAGACTTGAGACTGACTGAAACATGGCAAAGAAGAACATGAAACGATGCCATCACTGTGGGAGGGTAAGGAGCAAAGACAAACCTCATCTACCCCTAAGAAACACCAAGATAGGATCCACACACACAACAGAGATGTGGGGAGAACTCAAACGACCTTGGAATGCTGTTTACAGGCGAACATCCCACTTGAGCTCTCTTCTCTAAATTTCTAGCATTCAGTGGGAAGCAGAGTTCACATGGGCTGTGACTGGTATCCTGAATCAGAAAATGGCTCTGGCTCAGTACAGTGTTCTGTAACTACTGAGGAAAACAACTCAAAATACTTCTATGTTTTCAAGCAAAGAACCAAGAGTGAACCTTGAGAGCCAGTGACACCAGTGACTTCATCCAGAAGCACAGTTTCAGCCCCAGGTTTACCAATCCTGTATATAGGGCAAAGTAAATCAAAATACTCCAGAAGCATGGCACTTCCTCAGAAAATAAAAAAGATCACCACCCTAATGTGAATAGCACAGGCCAGGGTATAAATTCACATTTTAAGCTGTTTAAAAAAACCTCTGCTCTTCCTAAGATCCACAGCCTTTCAAATGTCCTGTCATTACATACATGCTGCATAACACATCCTGAAAGGAAGGTCTACAGGAATGCCACGGCAGATGTACAAAAATCAGGATGCTGCAGCCTTAGAAGGAAAATAAGGAAATTTATTTTACTTTACCAAACTTGAAGGAAGAACACTCCCATCTACTGTTAATGTATTAGAGCAAACCACCCCTCTACAAGAACAGTGCAGGGGCCTCACATCACCTCACAGCTTTTCGTTCCTTGTGGCATCTCCCTAAGGTCCAAAAACCAAAAGGAAAGAGGACACAGGTACATCAAGAGAAGTCCAGGTCTCTGAAGCTCTTCTTCAGATGGAGAAGGTCACATAATCCAACGTGTGGCACCACAGATCACCATGCTTACTGAGCTGCTTTGGAGTACAATGCAAAGAGAAACTGTAACAAGCATTAATCCAACAGACAGCTTATGGAGGGAGTTACTTCAGACAGCAGTATGGAAGAGTCCAGCCATTTCGGATTTCACTGTACCAAACATCTTCCATTATTTCCCTCCAGGTCTTTGCTCTTATTTGCATTAAAGACTAAAATAAAATAAAGCTGTTCTACCTATGATTCTATCTCTATACTTTAGAAAGATTAGGCACTTGGGTGTACTTATTATAAGAGGAGGTCAATAGACAAAAATCACAGCCATGTTGCAAGTTTCTCCTCTTTTCATTATTAGGTCTTCCTACATGCTCCTTTCCCTCTCCAGACTTCCAAAACATGCTGGTGGCTTGGTTTTCTGGCAATATGAGGCAAAGCCAACTGGAAGTCTGGACAGGTTGGTTAGAATCGATCTCCTTCCCAGGCTCACTGTGGCCTTCCTCTGTTACTCAAAAGCCATGTCATTCTTTGAAACCAAAGATAGAATTTCAGCCTTCATAACAATTCTACCTGAAGCAGGTTTCTTTTAAAGGGCATATCCAAACAGGAGTGTCAGCAAATATATATATAGATACGTGTATCTACACACACAGGAACAATCAACTGCACACACAGAGGAACAGTTTATTTAGGTAACAGTTCTTCAGAAAAATACTGGTTGATATGAAGTCAAATTCAACTTGTAACCCAAAGGCAAAAGGCAGACACCAAACTGAGATATATAAACAAAAGCACAGCTTGCAGGACAGATGAAATAACACTCCTACTCTCCATGCATCAATAGAGCTCAACTTGAGTATCATGACTAATTTGGGGCAACAAGCTAAGAAGAACAGAGCTTGCATATGGACTCTAGAGGAGAACAAGAGCAGCTGAAAGTCTAACTAATAACAGTTAAGGGCAGAGATATTTTATGTTATTTAGCCTGTTTAAAAGAGAGGGGAACTGAGGAACGTACCAATCTATAAATCAGTTGTAAAGGATGGCTGCACTGAAACCGGGAACACTGACCATGGGCATGATGCATAAAACCAGCAGCCAGAGTAACTCCACTAAACCAACACCAATTGCTTAGCTATGGCTTTAATCCATCCCTTGTTAAGCGCTTCCAAAGCAACTTAGTACCCCCTTCACCCCCACGTTAGGTGTTTCAGCACTTCACACCAAGGACTGATACTCCATCCCAATGACTGCAGTTGGCTGGGCATGCTGTGGAGCTTCCAGCACTGGAGAGGGTTTGCCTAACCACTTCTAAAAGCCACCCATCAGGAACGGCACAAGCACAGCTGCATTTGCCTGGGGAGAAGGAAGAGGAGAAGATAAGAACTAGATCTACTGAGATGTCGCTCAGCCTTCTTTTTCCAAGAAGTTTTAGGCAGCTGTACAGAACTGGAGGAAAAGGCTAAATGACAAGTTAGTAATTGCTATTTTAGAGCTAATGCTTTGTTACACAAGGAAAATTACATTACATTAATGTTACATTACACAGCTGCCTCTTGTACCCACAGCAAGGATTTTCTTGATGGATACAATGAGGATAAACTTGTACAATGCAAAAAATTTTCTTTGCATTTCCATGTTGAGCCCTCAAGGATTTAAATACTTTGTATTCACAAAGAATCTAAACTCCATTGTTGTGCACGATGCTTGGTTTAAATCACAAGATTTAAGTTCTCAGCTTTCAAAATAAGGTCTTTAGGCAGAAAATAATTTCTAGCAGGCAATTAAAGCATTCATGGCCCACTGCAAAATGAGCCACTTGCTCCCATCAGTAGAATCCAAGATGAGTGGCAGTATCATTTTTCATTAATCTGGTGAAAACTAGGTTGACTTCCTAGAAACTAGCAGGATTGGATAATTTACACTATATATATATATATATATATATATACACACACACACACACCCATATTATCATTTGTTTTCCTAGAAACTTGTTTATTGTAATTACTCCCTAACTATACAATAGTAATGGTTTGTCAAATATGAGTTACCAATTGAAAAAGGCAACAGGTTCATTCATTACCCCATATACCGTGAGCTATCACTCAGTACAATTTGTTGTTTCTGACACTTAAAAAAAGTAAAACAAAAACCACCAACAAAATATTTCATGCCATTATAAAACTGATAGAAGAACAATATATTGCAGGTCTGCCAACAAGAGCTCAGTTAATTCCTCTCACGTGTCCCAAGACACTCGTCACAGCCAACAAACCAGACACTGAGCAACCCTTCTATAAAACTGGTAGCCCTGCTTCTAACATAATAACATTACATCTCCCAGTACACTTCCAGTCTGCCCCAGGAGGGGTGGCTGCACATTCACACTGCCAACCTGACTTACCAGTCTGTCTAGTTGGAGCCAAGTGGCTGGCACTAGCTATTGCCACCACACTACCATTGAGTTACAGAACATCAAAACCACCCTGAAATCTATGTGGGGAGATTCGGATCCCATCTTCTGCACACTATGAATCATCCACTTAATCCTCAAACTCTGATCTGAGCACTTTTAAACTCTGGTTTTAGCATTATGTACTAAAGAATCTACATGATGGACAGGTGCAGAAAACAAAAAAGCAAACCAAGTGTGTGTAATTGAGGGGGTTTAATAAACTATTAATAGAGTCTTCTTGCAGGAGACACAATCAAGAGACAGGCTTTCCTCTCTCCTTCCTTATTCTCCTGATGCACTCAGGGAAAAGAGTTACATTTTGATGAACTCAATCCTGCAGGTGCAGTAACTGCTTCCTTTCACAAGGGTAACATCCAAGCTCCCCTCTTACACAGGCACTGCAAAGAAAGAATCGGATCAGCAGCCATCTGTTTAGAAAGCATGCCATGAATGAAACAGACACAGAAAAAATACTATACCACACTCAATGAGATACATTCTGTGGCAAGACATTTGGGTCAGCAGCAGTATTTCCCAGATACAAGTTTTAAACACTATGTGGTTTGCACTACTGTTCTATTTTTCTGTACCTGGTTAACATCACAGACACACACAACCAGCTTACCTGAGACAGTGCTGTGCAAGAGCTTCATTTACCAACCCTACACAAATCTCAAGACAACCAAACCTAAAGCTTGCTTCAGTGTACTGCCAACAAGAGTCTCACCAGCTGCCTCACTCAGCCCCCTGTACCTGCACAGGGTACCAGCTCCCCATGCCACAGGGCTGCACAGCCAGATCTAGGCCAACAACCACAAAGACCACTGACAGCTTATGCACCCCACTGCAAGCTCTGAACACGGTTATTTGCACTTCGATGGATGATGGAAACATACATGTAAGGGTGGTGAGGCACAGGTTATCCAGAGAAGCTGTGGCTGCCCCATCAATGCCAGTGTTCAAGGAGGCTTGGAGCAACCTGGTCTAGTGGAAGGCATCCCTGACCATGGCAGGGGGTCAGAACTACATGAGCTTTGAGGTTGTTTCAACCCAAACTAGTCTGGGATTCTACTCCGTGAAAAAGAGTGGGATCTTCCCTTGGCACAGGCTGAATTACAGCTCAATTCAGGCACCATGTAGGACTGTCAATAAAGCAACTTCCTTCCTCTTCCCAAACTCTCCCTACTTCTTTGGCTGAAGCTACTCCAAGCACTACTACAAGCAGCGCTGAAAACAATACTGAATGGAAAGAAGTTTTAACCAGGAATCTCCCCATACTGGAACAGGAGAGCAAAGGGGATTTTTATCTTGCAGAAGAATCCAACTTGCATTAAAAAAAAAAAAATCACACAAGAAAACAAAAACAAATGACAGAAGTAAACAAAAAAATTGAGTTAATGCAAAAAACATATCCAGATCTTTGAAAAAATCATGTTAAAAGAAGAACTGAAAGTTGTTTATGATATGGTCATGAAGCACTGGCTGATTCACTATGATTACTTCCAATATCTATATAGACAGATACATATAAATATGCAGCAGCTTAAGAGACTTGAGGAGTGCCCTGGCCAAATTTAATACACAAACCCCCCAACGTTTTGACTTGTCTCTTCCCACTCCCCATCCCTACTGAAGAAAAGTTAAAAATCTCAGAATCATCTCTGCCCAAGAATTCCAGGAGCAGCTCCTGTGAGGTAACAGAGCTGTCTGACACCTAAAGAATCAATTTAAGTGTTACAACAACGAAACTGTTCTTCGCAGCAAACTCCAACTGAAAAAGAGCCAAAAAATATGAAGCTGGGACATTTAACACACTTTCAAAGTATGGAAGTTAATTTGACTGAGAATGGGATTAGACTGAACTTTTTCTAATCTAAAAGCCTACTAGATTAGAAAAAAAATACTTAAATCATGCAAAACCTCAGAGAAATACAAGATTAATAATTCAATTACATGCACAAAATTCAAACAATTTTATCCAACTTACTCAAAAGCACAACACATCTGTGTGTTTCACATACCATATATTCCTTCCCACTCTGAATCTTTAAATGGCAAAGAAAGAAAATAAGCAAGTTACTGTAATGTGCCAGTGTTTCAAAAGGCCAAAGCTTCTCAGTTAACCAGAAATGATTTTAGTTCAGCTTTGATCACTAAAGAAGCACCAGAATAAACCTTATTCAAGCTTTCTTAATGAGAACAGTTTCTCTACTCATTCCCTATACTGTATCCATGTAACACCAAATATTTCACATCAGATCAAACTGAAAAACCTTTCTGGATTTAAAAATTAAAGATGTTGGACTAAGGTTAAGGTTTTTGCCATGTTGAAGATGGCTAAACATACTTCGAATTTGATACTGCTACATCTTTACAATAAAGTTCTATTTTTGTTCCAATGCCAGCAATTCTCTCAGATTTGTCCTCAGGAAAGACCCTCTTTTTTTTTTTTATTCAGGAACACTGATACAGATCTAGAAGAATGTGTGTTATATTCCACCAGCACAATTTGAAATCTGCAGCCATCAAATTGACAAACATGACCCTTCTGTTTTCCGCAGCCTTCAACTTCTACAGTTGGAAGCAGAGCTCAGATAATCCTTCACAGGTTACATTTCTAATGGACTAGATGCCTACATCCATTTAAATCACAAGTAAGTTACTCATCAGACCTAAGAAAGGAAACACTACATCCATATGAATCTTATTGATCACAAAGTACATGATCAAAGTGTCACTGACACTTGCCAAGGAGTCTCTCAATGCACAGTGAAAGCAAGCTGTTCATCTTCTGTCCTTTTTAGTCCACAGCTCACTCCCTGTATTGCTGGATTACAGGTCTACCTTGTCACATTCAAGCCCCCTCGTTGGGAAAACAAATGTAATCTATTTTAACCAAACAACCTCTTGCTGTTACTGAATAATGAATGGGTCTGGTCACATCATGTACAAAAAAACAGAAGTAGGTTTGATCAACAGCTGGGCAAGAGAGTAAATACAGATAGACATACACACACAGGAAAGCATTCAGTTTTACAACTGCAGAATCTCACTCTCTCCTTTCAGTGTACCCTGAAACAGGCAGATTTTATCTGGCCCATTCATATTTTGACCTGTGTTCTGTATTTCTACTAAGCAGGTGATTGCTTCCACTTTTTGCCTTCCCCGGTTCCAGAATACTCAACCTCTTTCCCTCCCATTTCATCCCAACAGCTTTCCAAAGCACAGTAAAATGCTCTTATGCCTGAATTACGTACTGAAATCCAACAGGGATTAACAAAAACTGACTAAAACTAGAGTTCTCTTTTACCATTTACACTGCATTTAATCCCCTGAAGTTTCAAATACACCAAACAATTTACGTGAGGGTCTCTGGTCACCTTTAATCCTGTATTTCAACAGAAAAGAAGGATGTGTGTAACACTGCTCCCTGTCTGAACACAACAATGGACTACTCACCTCTGTTTCACTAAGCAAACCCTCAGCTGAATATGGTTCCTCTCCAAACTAGCCTGATTCTCCTCACAAGCCTCTTTATAAACCACAGTAGGACTCCTGAAGTACTCTCTGCTAAGAAAACTCCTCCCTGTGTAAATGCTCAACAGTAATGCCAAGTGCTCCGACACTAGACCAAGTGTTTCTTCCCACTTTCTTCTGCATCTGTTTTTTGATGCCTCACTGCCAAAGTCCTGCAACACTCAGATTGAGAAGGAACACACAGGACACAGACACCTGAGCTATTTCCTCAGGTTAAAAAAAAAAAAAAAGAAAAAAAAAAAAGAAAAAAAAAAGAAAAAAGGCAGTTCAGTAGCATTCTGTCATTTCCCAGAAAACTCAGCAAACTCATGCTGGAACACTACAAACTGGGTATGGTACCCGCTTCATATTACAACTTCATATGGAATTCTGTGGTTTGGGTGCAGAAACACCAAACAGGCATAAGAGATTTTTATTTGGCCATCTTTCTCTATCCTCTTTAAGAAACAACCTGTACCTGAGACAGAGAACTGCATTACAGAAGCAAGGAATTTTCCCTTCCTGTTGCTTATAAAAGATAGGAACAGAAAATGGAACAGATTTCACCTGTCAAGCTTCCCAAGTCTTTGGAGGCAAGTTTGCCCTTTTAAGAACAGATGTTGAAAGACCTAAGGAGAAACCTGCCAAGAATAGCAAGAGCTCTGAATGTTACAACCACCCATTCACTGCAGTAAAGAGCTTTCCTGTCATCAAGTGAGTCCAGAGGAGGCCACAGAGATGCTGCAAGGGCTGGAGCAGCTCTGATTTGGAGATAGGCTGAGAGACTTGGGCTGGTTCAGCCTGGAGAAGAAAAAGCTCCTTAAGGGGAGACCTTAGAGCAGCTCCCAGTGCCTAAAGGGCTAACAAGAAACCTTTAGAGAGGCTTTTGACAATGGCCTGTAGGGACAAGACAAGGGGAATGGCTTGAACCTGCCATAGGGGAGATTGAGATGAGCTCTTAGGCAGAAGCTCTTCCCTGGGAGGGTGCTGAGGTGCTGGCACAGGGTGCCCAGAGAAGCTGTGGCTGCCCCATCCCTGGCAGTGTTCAAGGCCAGGTTGGACAGGGCTTGGAGCAGCCTGCTCTAGTGGAAGGTGTCCCTGCCCATGGCAAGGGGCTGGAACTGGATGAGCCTTAAGGTCCCTTCCAACCCAAAACATTTTGTGATTCTGTGATCCTCCAACAGTCAACTACTGTCTCTAAGAAGAGAATTTAATATGCAATTTTACTGAGGAGCCATGGAAGAATCAGGATTCTTCAGAGATGGCTTATTATTTTAAGATATTAACAGCACCCTAATTAACAGGGGAATTGAATGTGTGTAGTGCAGAACATTTATTCCCTGTCAGAATACTAAGGATTTAATTAAATCTCCCAACAGTATGGTTCTCTTTCCAAAGGTCATTTTACCTTTAAATCCCTTCTTTGCTACATGGAGTCAAACTAAAGGAAGATATTCAAAAGACTTGGTTTGCTTAGGATAGGTTCCCAAAGAATAGGATTCAACTGTTTTATTTCATCCTCAATTTCTGAAGACAAAACCAACTCCTATTTATGATGCTCACAGAACAGTGAAGCCTCTCAGTCTTCAGAAAGTAAAACTATTTTTTCTTGTGAAATAATACAATCACTGATAGTTGTTTAAAGATGACTGCTCATTAATAAAGTGCCTGTGCTTTGCCTAAACACACTACAGAAGGAAGTATCATTGTCCAAACTAAAGCTAACCAGCCAGGCTTTCAGTGGACCTAGTAAATGTAGGGAATATGCAACCCGTTTGTGGGCACACATGTATGTACATAGGTGTGTACTTGCTGCTATGTTACAGTGGGCAAGGCACAACCCTCTTGCTAGATATTCTACTTAAGGCCCTTACCCTCAGCATCCAAACCCACAAAATATCATAAGCCCTCCTGGAAACAGAATAAACAAGCTAAACTGCAAAAAAAATATCCAGCACTCTTCTGATGGGTAAATGTAATGCATAGAAACATTTTTAAGCTATTCAACTGAACTCTGGCCTCCACACTTGCATATGCAGGCCTAAGCAACTATCAAGACAGCTACAGAAAAACAAAAACTCCCACAAATCTGAAAGCCTGCGATGGCTGAAAACCACTTATGCATAAGTAATCTGAAGAACAACATCCCACCTGGCTGCAGTTGGTAGAGCTTACCTTCCAGAATTAATAAACAGCATGGCCGTGTGAGAGCTGAGCATTAAAGGATTCATGGAGAATGAGCAAAACTAGTTTTGCAAGTCATATTCATTAAGATCCTCATGACACAGCCACGAACCCCGTATGTGAGAAACCATGAGAAATCTGAGACACTAAAAGCAAGACTGATTTTGCTCTAGGTTGCTAGAGAGGGGATCATCACAATGAAGGCCAAACTCCCCTGGAAACCACATCAGACAAGGCAGTAGCAGAAATACTTGTTTGAGCAATAGCTCTGCCATCTACTTTTGCAACCTATCCCTAATACTAGGAACTAAAATGGGACTAAAATAACTGGAGTGCAAAACAATACAAAGTTCCAACATGAGGCCACTATGTTGCCACGATGGAAACCCAGAAGCCCACTTAACACTGGAAACAGTATTTTCAGTCAAACCTGCCAGAGAAACACAGGGAAGATACAACACCTCCCAAAACCATTTTTTCTTTTGCAATCACTTTCCGATTATGACTTTTCTTAATAAATTAACAGATTCTCAGTGTCTTTTTTAGCTAAGCCTCTTGGTATTTTTCGTGTTCAAATTCCCAGTGGGGAAGAAAAGTACTGCTTAACTCTTAAGACTTTTTCAAGACTATTTTCAATCTTTCAGTCTCACACATTCATCAAGCGGCATTCATTTTGTCCAGTCTTTTTAGAGAGGAAGATGGAACCCCCAAATAAAAGCAACTTCTTTGTGTTTATTTGCTTTTCTTTCCAGATTCCTTCTGTTCTGCCCATTTTCTATATCCCTACTCCAAGCACTCGGGGAATCAAAGCATGGAAACCCCAGACTAAAAACAAATCATTTAATCCTGGGGACAAGGGGCCATCTACTGCTTCAAGTCTACAGAAAACATTCTCACAGGCATCACAGGCAGCAATTCGTTAAATACCATGAAATCATTTTGAACACTGCAACCCCTCAATGTAAGCATGTCTAGAGTCTGCCCTCATAACACCAACTACCAGACATCTCCTGTGACCATTTATCAAGCTAACCATAGGTTTCAGGACACACCAGTCATCAGGTACATGAGTCAAACTGATTTTCATTTTTTAAAATGCTTAAAAAGAGATCATAGCATAGCACCATTTAGATTGGAAAAGACCTTTAAGATCATCAACTCCAACTGTTAACCTGGCACATATTATAAGGATCAAATTATTCACACTCTTAGTGTCTGGAGCATACCACATATTGTCTCTATTCCCTGCAAAGCAAAGTTTGGTCCCCCATGAGTTACATCGAGTTAGAATCATTTTAAGGGACCACCTTTCACTAGGGCTCCTGAATCATTCTGCTGACAAAAGCTGTGCTATGTTCTAAGTTGCAGAGGTTTTTCAAATTCAAAATACAAAGAGAGACAATCTCACAGCCCCTTGCATCTTCCTTCCTCAGGATGAAACTCTCGTTTAAGACTTTACACTAAACACCTGCAAATAAACACTATTTCATCTAGCTCCTGTGTGCTCAAAGCTTAAATCTGAAAACTCCAGTTTCAGCACGTTTCTACTTGTCTGAGTATGTACCCATCATGATTAAATAGGATTTGTTTCAAAACAGGGTTCTCGCATCTTTTTGTCCTTGGAATTCTGAAACTAACAATTTTCAAATTCATCATGAATACCCAAGTCACAAACCTTAGCAAGACTTGAATTAGTCAAGCTTTCACTACAGAACTAATACTTACCTGGTTCATCTAGTTAGTTCTAAAACATGAATATTAAGTATGTATTTTCCAGTCATATCCCAGAACTACAGGACGGAAAAATATTTTTGTGAAAGTTAAACCAGAGAAACAAGTATTTCACCTGCAAACTTCTGGAGCAATGAATCAATAATTATACTGACCAAAGCAGTAGAGAAAAAAAAAGTACTTTTAGCAAGTCTAATTCCTTCCATTCTCTCCCCTTTAATCTTCGCTCTGGTAACATGTACAATCTTATCTGGTAAATGAAATACCATTTAATTAAGTTTTCTAACTTTATATGTACAGGAAGAGTAGACGAAGCAACCCTTAACACCTGTACGAACTGAGCTTGTTTCCCGTGGTCACGGAAAATGGCCAGACTTGTGCATATGCCACTAGGGTCAAATGTACACACTGCAGATCTGTTACCAAGTCGTGTTCAGGAGGAAACTACACAAAGGAAGTACCTGCTGCCTCCAGTAAGGCTTCTAGTCTTGCTTGTGTTTCTGGATCTACAGTTCTCAAGTCCGCCCCTTCTGCAGCGCTCGACAAGAATAACTCCGATGTGGTTTTAAGTACTGGGTTATCAAGATCTTCTTGGTCCAAAATAAAGGATTCAACCTGTTTGCCAAGATTAAAAGAGAAGAAAAAAATAAATTACCATCTGAAAGTTTCATGCTAAATTTAAAATGTTAGATAAAATATAGAAATACTTGAACTGTACTATCAGAATCACAGTTTAACTGCACAAGTCATAGGACACCACTGTAAAAAATGTATGGTCAATTCACTGAAAAGAGAGTTGAAAACACAAAGGAAATAGCTCTTCATGAAATACAGTTTACTGTAAATATTACAATTAACAAGGTCTTAGACCACAGCAATGGCAACTCAGATTAAATATTCAATAAGTGTAATGCATGTTTGGACACTTAAACGACCAAAACAAGACTGCTGCAGAGCTTGCAGCATCTTTGTCACCAGAAGTCTACCTACCTTGTTATTCAAAAAAGCCATCAGAGATGACTTCTGTATAGCTGAACCTATGTGAGAGCCAGAGGGGGACTGAATGGTTTTCCCAGATACCCTTTAGTTCTATTTTTTAAGTAATTACATCTAATGTAGAACAAGGAGTTTGTTCTGAGTAGAAGCACCAGAGTTGACTAAAATTCTGTTCCCAAGCTGGGATTCAGCATTATCTCAATCACTGTGTTTTAGACAAGAACACATATGTAGAACAATTAAGCGAACAGGTATTCCAACTAAGCAGCAATAATGCTGTCCCACCAGTGGCCCATATGATCTCCAAATACACGCTCATGGAATTACACAACATCACACTCTAGTTCTATGACAGCTTGTCAGAGTAAACAAGGAAGATAACTGACTCATTCTCTAATGAGAGCAGAGCTACATTTCAGAATTTGTCCCAAGTTCAGACATCCTTTCCCGTGTTTTCAGTAGTATTTCAAGATAAAGCCACTATTTCATAATTAGACATTACCTGTTCAACACTCAGTGCCTTAAATAAGCCACAGAAACAAGACGCTCTGTATGCAGCCACAGCTATCCCTTCCCACTTCATGCCCCAGCCTCATCTTCCTCTCTCTGTTCTCCCCTACTACTTCCACCATCTTTTTCACACCAGCATTAAATTCTCATCATATTCAGCCCTACCACGCAACACCCCAAAACACCTCAAGAAAGGGACAATTTATACTTTAAGTGTAAAAAACCCAACAAATCAAATCAGACCATCTGCAAACTCACTGGGGGAAAAATGGTAACAAGAGGCTGGAGAGCTACACAGAGCACTGACATGCAAGAGCAACTTAGGGTCATTTCTTCCCCTTTTCGCCATGGAATTGTTCTGCAGCGTCTTCCCCCTGTCTCCAAGCCAATTCCTCAGTGCCCAGCGAGATGCACTGCTGCCATAAGAATACAAAGGATATCAGTGAGAAAGAGGGGCTTGGAGAGCTGACAGGTATTACATCCTGAGGGCCAAGGCACAAATATTAAAGCTAAGACAGCAGGCTCTGAGAATTGAACATTAAACAAGCAGAAAATTAGTGACCTAAACCAGTGATATAGATTTTTACTACAAACATAGAGAAGCTATTTACAGCTCACAGCAAAATGTGCCCATAAAGAAAGATTCACCTCTGCAGAACTCAAATTCCAGGTTACGTCACTCTAAGCAGCTTAAGGACTTCCTGCTGCAAAACTGACCTCTGGAAAAATTCACCCTTACCCACAGAAGCACTTCTCCCCAGGACTACACAGGGCACTTTGCCTCACCAATATGCTAGAAATATTATCATAGAATCCCAGACTGGTTTATGTTGGAAAGGACCTTAAGGCTCATCCAGTTCCAACCCCTGCCACGTGCAGGGACACCTTCCACTAGATCAGGTTGTTCCAAACCCCTGTCCCCAACCTGGCCTTGAACACTGCCAGGGATGGGGCAGCCACAGCTTCTCTGGGCACCCTCGCGTGCCAGTGTGCCAGCGTGTGCCAGCGCCTCAGCACCCTCACAGGGATAGAGCTTCTGCCTAAGAGACCATCTCAATCTCCCCTGTTGCAGGTTAAAGCCATTCCCCTTGTACTGTCCCTACAGGCCATTGTCAAAGCCCCTCTCCAGGTTTCTTGTCAGCCCTTCAGACACTGGAGCTGTTCTAAGGTCTCCCCTTCAGGAGCCTCCTTTTCTCCAGGCTGAACAAGCCCAGCTCTCTCAGCCTGTTTCCAGAGCAGAACTGCTCCAGCCCCCTTCTTCATGGCCCTCCCTCCTATTATCCCTGTTGTGACAGTGTTTGTGTTGTCTGGTGACCGGCAGAAAATCCCACTGTGCGCATAAGGGACTATTCATAACATATAACTTAGAAACACATACAAGACATTCTATTACATGCTAATGGACTTTTTTTGGTCTTTTCCAATGACATCACTAAATTTAACAGCAGTCCTTCCTTCCGAAGACAGGTTAAAATGGCACCTACCCTGAAACAACTGTGATATGAACAGGAAATACAGCAGAAGTGTCCCAGGAGGCTCTTGGCAAGCCTTACCTCCCAGCCTCAGGAACAGCTAGGCTACACCCAGGCCAAGGCAAGCACATCAAGCCTGGCATCAGGCTTCAGAGGCTGAGCCACTGCAACCTTTAAAACTTCATCTTTTCGACAACTGGGTAAAGATATGGACCATTTTCTCCCCAACCGCTGCCACCCTGAAGCTCACTCATATATTTACAGGACATTACCTGCACCAATTCACCTCCTGAACCTGAAGCAGTGTTAATTCACCACTCACAAATACTCTATTAACTTGCAAGGAATTCCTCTCTCTCCTCCCAACAGGAAGCACATTTTGCTTAGAGGAACCTCTAAAGAAGTCTGTCTCTAATACTGATTATGCAAACACGATACACAGCTTTCACTTAGGGTACAAGCTGGGTAGTATCACTGCAGTCTGTTCTTCTCACCACTCTTTTCACCTCTCACTGCCCTTCAGCTCTTCTTCAGGTTTAGTACAGTACCTCCAGAGATCTCACACATGTAAAGTCTCACAGAAAAACCTGCTTCATATACAGTATTTTCATCGTAGTTTTACATCACAGCAAGAAAAGGCAGCTACTTTCATTACTTCTACACTTGAGCATCAATTTTTAGGTTTTGAGTTTTAGTAAGAGTTTAATAACATAACCACAATAAAATAGAACTTGAGTGTGAAAATACCAAAAATCCATATGCAGCATGTGAAAATAGCTGTACTATTGCCAGTCTGCCAGGACGAGTTGCAATGTGGTTTCAAGTCAGACCATCTGACATTGCTGTAAATCCATGCACTTGCTCACACACTAAGGCAAGGCTAGAGAGGATGAACAGCTGGATACCTTATCAATAGCAGAGTAAGAAATAAGCTGAACAACCAGATGTCATGTCTCTTGTGAATGCAATTACTATGATCACATCATAATAACTAAACCCCCCCATATTTAAAGAAATCAAACTACCCAAAGTGTATCAAAGAAATTCTACTTTTGAAACGAAAAATAAACTTCATTAAAAACAAATACCAAACAAAACCCCAAGCAGATTTCATGTTGGCATTCCTGGAAGACTTACTCATGTGGCAAAATTTAGGCCCTGCTCTATCCTAATCAGATCTGCAGCAAAGTGATAGAGTAACCAGGCACTGTGCTATTTTTGGATTAGTTTGCGAGCTGCTTTGGGCAGTTAATAAGCATCTCACTTGGTAAGGCTCCTTAGGAAGATGTATATTCAAAACATTTTTCAACCTGCCAAAACAACTTCAAGTAGGAACAATCAGACCCCAAAGAAGCTGCTAAGCTGCATGGGACCCGAGGACAGGGTGCTGGACATCAGTGTCTTCCCTGCATTGCTGTGTTTCGCACCCATCCACAGCAACCATAGACCTTCCCTGAAGTCCTGCCAAGGACTGCAGCAGCCTCGCAGCTCTGCAGATCCAGTTACACCACTGGTCCTTCCTCCGTAGCAGCTATATTCGCAGCTATTTGAAGTCAGCTACAGCAGTATTTATGGGTTAATGCCATGACTGAGTTTACCTCAGGTCAGGGGTACATAAAGGCGACTTTGCAAGCACTGACTTCAAAACTAATACCAGCAATTCCTGCAAGATGGGTAACAACATACAGAGTTAGAAGCAAAGCCCTTTTCCCAGCATGGCTCAGACCTGCTCACCACCAGCCTGGTACTAACCCAGCCTACAGACAAGTACTTCCTGCAGTAGCCCTACCAGCACCATTTCCGACTGCTCCTCCTACCCAGGCAGGGAAGGGCAGCAGCAAACACAACTTCTTCTACCTTTCCCTTCCATTTGTGCTAAAGTAGTACTTCTGGGAAGACTATCTTTGCACAAAGTGTGGTTAAGAAACAAAAGCTGCTGTTAAATCATATCCTTGAACTTGCATTTTTCAGACACCCCCTGAGCTATCAACCCTTTTCTGTGTATCTACGCTCCTCACTCTATAAATACTGAGCACCTGAGCACTTAACTGGGACCCCTAAACTCCTATTTCTTATGCAAATAAATGACTACCTGATTGTGTGTTAGGTAACCCTTCCTAATTATCGCTGTAAAAACTCAATTTGGACATATGTCTAAATACATCTGAATATATGCAGAGGGACCTTGGCTTCCCTGAAGCTAATATAGGCCTGTAGGCCAGGCTGAAAGTTCATGCCTATGAAGCTGAAATAGATCATCTATATTTAAACTATTTTCATTCCATAATTAACAAGATGTGGTCCTACTGCAGCATTGCACACTAGGAAGATATTGTGGTTTTGTCTGATAAACCCAACCTCTGACTCTTTATGTTATCATGTCCTTTATTACACTGAATGCCAATACCTGATTAATACTTGTAATCCTGCTCTAAGAGTTTTGAGGAATACTGATACCCCAAGGCCAGGCTGCTGCTTGGAGCTGGTTTGGGGCTTGAAGCAACTTGCTCTAGGGGATGGTGCCCCTGCCTGTGGCAGGAGGTGGAATCATATGAGCTTTAAGGTCCCTTCCAACCCAAACCAGTCTGATTTTGTGATTCTATGACAGGACATCACATACCATAACACTAAATGAAAACTGAAAATGAGTTTGTTTCAAGTTTGACCTCAAGCCCCTTTAAATTCCACATATAAAGAATGCCTGCCTCAAAAGTACTAAAAATAATTATTCCAAAGAGAAATTAAAATGAAGCCCTTTGTCACTGACATGGCACTTGTAGGAACTTGCTGTGACACGTGCATCACTACACCCTGGTGTAGACTCACACTAGCAAAAGGCCTGGCTTTGTTTTACCTTAAGATGTGCTTTTCAATGCTGCCCTCCCCATGCCAGTCAAACAATTTTCCAACTACCTAAGGTATCTTCCTGACATTACTATTTCAGTTTCAAGAGATGGCCTAAAGGAATAGGAAAGCACACACCCAAACACGGGTATTTTCACCTGATTTAACCCATCAGAAAGGGATAAAATTCAGGCAGTAGGGAGGCAGGCACAAATAACTTTCTACCACTTTACTGAATTTTATGGACTTAATAAAGAGGTCTGACAAGCTGGAACATTGTTCTTCTGCGAATAGCAAGCCATCAGATCAACTCAGGTCCCTGCAAGGCTAGAAGCCTAAGTGCCCCCCACATTTAACAGAAGCTGCTATTACCTGCACACTGCCTTTGCTTAGCAGCCTACAAGAGTTTTGTAGGCAGGAAATTAGATTGGGTGGGTGGCAGAGAGGAGGGGTGTAGATCTGGTTAGCTTCAATTACAATAGGAAGTTGACTAACATGAGGCAAGATGACCTGAAAGACAGCCTTTATTCCAATATGTATTAAGCAATTATCAGATCATGAAACAAGCAACTATAGGATCTGGGCTGCAACAAGTTCATGTCAAAACAGGTTCATTTTGCAAACCCTGCTATAGACGCAACATAAAGAAAGATGGACACAACTTTATGCTTCGTAACTGGAGACAACTGCCTCACACACACACACCTGACATTCACATACAAACCTGTGCTCTGTGCTCTTGATGTATTAGCACTCACTCAAACTGACCTCAGCACTAACTTCAGCTCACTAAAATGATGGGTGAGAATGAGCAAGGGGCAAACCAACATTCATAGGGCAGCTCCTCTCTGCTCAGTCTAGCCCCGTCGATGGATCTGGAGCCTGGCACCACAAGTCACTACTCCATGCCCAAAATGAGAGCTAGTATTTGAAACATGCAGATAAAATAATAAACCAAAATTCATGTTGTATGGGACTGCTCTTCCAAGCCAGAGACTGTTGATCCTGGGCTTTCAGTTTTCTTGTGTTAATAACTGAACACAAAAGCAGGCTTTCATGACCATCTGTCAAATGGTTCACATGAATTTAACCACTTACCTAATTTCTCTCTTCAGCACTCAACTGACACTAGATATCCTTATGCCAATTTAAGTAGCTCTGAATACTACAAATTACACCTTATCACATGCCTCTGGACAGAGCTGTCTGATACATGACTCTTCCATCTCCAATTCATTTTTATGTTGCACAATGATAAGCCTAAGACAGAACTGAACTCCCAGTTAGCCCTCAAAAAACCTCAGCCACACAAAACACAGGTTGAGTCCTCTTGGCACAATAGGCTGGCAACATGAAAAAGTTTCTCTGTATAGCAGAAAAGAAAGATTACTCATTTCAGTCCCTGCTAGCAAAGAAAAAAACACCAAACCCAAACCCAACCTGTTAGAAGCCAGCCTGCAGCCATCACGCATTCAATGCCTGATACACACAAATAATTATGACTAAGTTTTCCTGATGTTCAAGAGAATCTTCTGCATCCACGAGCTTCCATTTAGAGACCTGGAACTGACAATTGAAGTATATTCAAAATTCACATGAATTCCAGTAAATCAAGTACCTGTTCTTCACATGCGCAATCTTCACGCTGACAAAAACCATTGAACGAGACCAGTAAACCTTCCTAAAATAAGCATCACTTACATTAAGCGCTCAATTTCATGTATTCTATCTCAGTCCACTCTAAATCATGTTTCCAATGCTCCATCTTCACATTGGTTTTAAAATTCCCTACTGCAAAAATAGCCCCTCTTCCCTCACCTAAACCAAGAAACAGGAGGTGTTCCTCAACATTCTTATCTACTAGAACATACAACAGGCTTGTCGTGTTAATGTAGCCAGGGCTTTCAGGCTGGGATCCTTGCTCAAGTATTAAATCCCAGTCATTACACCAAAGAGAAGACAATTTCAAAACCAGAACATGAACAAATGCATTTGTTTGCAGATGTAAAAGCTCATACCCATCCAAGACTCCCTTTTTACAAGGAGGTCCATGGAAAAGATGAGAGGACACGGGCACAAGTTACTCCTGGGGAGATTTTAAATGAACAATAGAGGAAAAATTTTCACTGAGAACCACCAGCCATTGGAATCATCACCCCAGGCAAGGGATGGATTCCCCAGCATGGGACACTTCTAAGGTGCCTGGCATCTAGACTGGGTCATGTGTTGTCTAGAAAGGGTGGACCAGATGATCCTTGAGGTCCCTTTATATATTTTATTTATATAAGGTATCGAGTTTGCCCTCACAAATCCTAAATGGTATGTATCCACTCCACAGACTCCCTTTTCCCCTGGCTACCCTGTCACATTGTGGATGAACACATGCTCCCAACAAGCAGTGCTCTGAAGCTACCATGATGGATGAGCATGGCTTGAAATCAGCCTCCTCTTTTCCCTTGGCTTGAAGTAGGACTGATTCACTACCTACCCACCACGTGACACCATTCGTTTTATTCATGATTTCAGAAAGGGAAGAGTTCAACAAGGTTAGGGATTTTCCTAGAATAAATTCTTAGTTAATTAGTAATCTCTATGTTTTACTGAAGGCAAGTAAGAGTAACTTATGGACCTAGCTGAAACTTAACGCCCAGGAAATGTTAAAAATACCAGAGAGGTGCTTTTCAGTTGTTCATCAGCCACTAAACATCCATCTCTTTATGTGATAAATAGGAAACAGTTTTCCTGCAGGACAGATACACAGCCAGGTGGCTCCCAAAACCTCCCCTGGTCATAGGAGCCAGCCACACGTGTTCACCCTCACCACCAGCATCCTGACAAATACAACATAGTAACTCAACCATGAGCAACCCTTCTGGGTCTAGGACACTTCTTTCAAAGTCTAGGATGCTCCACAAGAGCTAAAGATGAAAAGAAGTTTGAGAAGAATCTGCAAGATTCAGTTAAAGCAGAGGGGGAGGAGAAATACAGAAACTTGCTATTAATAGGGTATACCAAGAGTTTAGAGCTTAGACAAGCACGTAACCCTAACTAAATGAACTCTTGTATCCAAATATTAATTCACTTGTACCCCTTTTCCTTCTTATTCAGAGGAAGCATGGATTTAAAACACAGACTACAATACAAGGCTGCTACAAAAAAAAAATTATAACTTGAAAAGTAAACTAATTTAAAAGTTTATCACAGAACTCCAAGTCATATGAGGAATCAACGAGAAAGTTTCTATAAGATAATCCCTGGAGCCAAGCACTTGGCTCACAAAAAAATCCCAAACTTACAAGGGCACTTGAACAAATCACGGATTTTTGAAGTTTTGCTCACAGTATAGAATCACAGAATAGTTAGGGTTGGAAAGGAGCTTAAGATCATCTAGTTCCAACCCCTCTGCCATGAGCAGGGACACCTCACACTAAACCATGTCACCCAAGGCTCTGTCCAACGTGGCCTTGAACACTGCCAGGGATGGAGCATTCACAACCTCCCTGGGCAACCCATTCCAGTGCCTCACCACCCTTACAGTAAAAAACTTCTTGCTTATATCCAATCTAAACTTCCCCTGTTTAAGTTCTAACCCATTACCCCTTGTCCTGTCGCTGCAGTCTCTAATGAAGAGTCCCTCTCCAGCACCCTTGCAGGCCCCCTTCAGATACTAGAAGGCTGCTATGAGGTCTCCACGCAGCCTTCTCTTCTCCAGGCTGAACAGCCCCAACTTTCTCAGCCTATCTTCATACAGGAGGTGCTCCAGTCCCCTGATCATCCTTGTGGCCTCCTCTGGACTTGTTCCAACGGTTCCATGTCTTTTTTATGTTGAGGACACCAGAACTGCACACAATCCTTCAAGTGAGATCTCACAAGAGCAGAATAGAGGGGCAGGATCACCTCCTTCGACCTGCTGGTCACACTCCTTTTGATGCAGTATCCTGTGATACTGTCAGCAAAAGGACTTCAGGTGGTGTTTGCATGGTACAAGGGCTGCTAGTAGGAGCTAAGGTATCCACAGAAGAATAAAAGCACCCTATCGAAGACTGAAGCTTCAGAGATCAAGTTAAACACTAAGACCTGCACGCAGTCCTCACACAAGATGCACAAGTTATTTTTCTTGCTTCATTAAGTTTTAAGTGAAAAACAAACCTAAGAAAGGTCCTTTTTTTTACATATAAATCAGACTTGCCTCTGTTTTAAGTCCAAGAATCACTTTTACCCTGAACAGCTTGATACTTCTAAGGAATCTTCATGCATGTTACAAGAACTCAAATGACCACTAAGATCAAAGCTATGCAGCCTCCTTATCTGTAGGGTCTAAACCCCAGGTTTGAACTCCTCCAACAAGCAACCAACTCAGTAATGTCGCTGCTCCCAACTTTAAAGGGCAGGCCGCATGTGCAGAAGAAAAGGATTCCCTTTACATTGCCCTTCTCTCCACACTCACCCGTCATCAGAGTGAACATCACAAGGATGGTCTGAGCTCTAAACACAGCACCATCCAGCTGTCCTTACAGCTGTATGGCAGGATCCTCTGACACAAGGAGAGCATCCCATTGTCAAGCCCAGAGGGGAGCAGCTGGGTAGCCCCAATTTGAACCAGAACACAAGGACTCGTGGCTTACCAGCTGTAGCCTGTCCTTGCCTTAATGCTCAAATGAACCCTTCTTCCCCACCCCAGACTGTAACTATTTGACTGGTGAAACCTATGTGCAAATTTGTAACTCAATATAGATGTTCCGCTAAATTTGGTGGATGTCTCCTTACCAAGGGGCAGCACCACATATTTATATAATTACACAGTAGCATTTCACATCTTTACTTTCTACACCTATCATTAGAAAACGGTTGCTGACATTTATTTTAGGTCATGTACTCAACTGGGTCAAGCTGCATTAAAGGGAAACTAGAGTTCTGTAAAAAACTTTGGAAATCAGTTAATTTTAAAGGGTTATTGAATATTAAGTGCTACCCACAGCCAGACAGATTGTTTCTGGCTACCCGAGGCCAGACTTCCAAAGTTACTGAGGTATCTACCAATATTTTTCCAGGAATTAGATGCCAAGTCAGGCTGGGAATGAACAAACACCCTACTACTAATTAGCTTTCTGAAGCCTTCAGCATCACATCTCAATACCTTTGGATCCATTAACCCTCCATGTATTCTAATCAGTGAATAATTCTTCAAGAGAATTTTCCAGTTTGTTCCATCTCTTAATCCTTGCACTACTTTGAAAGAGCTGCTCAAAGGAAGAAAAACATTAACTGCTAAACTGAATCTTACAATTTTTTCAGAGATAAGGCTTTTCTGCCTAATATTATCTACCTGAATTTACATCAGCTTTCTGAATTACTATTCCTTATGGTCAAGAGAATGCTGCCATTTATATTAATTCAAATGCAATACAGAAAAATTGAAATGTATAAGGATTAATCTAAGAAGTCAAAGCTATAGCATGTATGTCATTTAAGAAGCAGCACCATGTTCAGCAGGTTCACATAGCAACGACTTTAACAGACTACACTGCCAATTTAAAACAACTACCTCAGTATTTACTCTGAATTCAAAACCCAGTTTAAAAATTAAGAGAACTCAGATTTGGGGGGGGTGGAGGGGGTGGAAGACTAAGCCCCAAACAAAATCTCCTAGTACTGAAACTGGAGTACATGCCACTCAACTATTAATTCTACTCATCACAGGAGGTAGGTTATGTCTAATTCTTAATTATGCTTTATGTAAATATCCCCAGAGGCTTATGCAATAGGTACAGGCTTAAGTAAGGCAAGCTGGTGGAGGCAGGCAGCCTGCTCTGGAGAGGGGAGCTGAGAGCTGAGCTGACTCCATAGCCAAGAGGTGGGTGAGCTCCAGTTGCCATTGAAGTCCTCCAAAACCCTGAATCACAGAACACAAGCAACTTGCTGCATTGATAAGCTCACCACCAAAAGCCACTTATGGAACTGAGCTCCAAGCTCCTCTGGTACATCTGCCAGCACAGCTGGCTTCTCCTACTTGATTTACAAAAGATCAGCAAACCACACAATCCTGTGAGCACTAACACTGCCATATTTATCACCTGCTTCAAGTCTCTATTTGTACAGCCCAGTTGTCTGCCACAATGGTTTTTGATAAGAACCTCTGTGCTTTGTGGCCAGAAGCTCTCAACCACCAAGGACCCGATGGACCTCATCTACACACACTATTAATCACCACCCTGCCAGCACACCTTCACCTTGACCTACAGGCTTCACAACTAGCATGGAGGAGGTTGTTTAATGCTCATGCCTATGGCGCTACTTTAAGTGCCATCAAAATTCACAAGGAGCAGTAGTAATACACTTAAAATTACACCAAGATCTCACTCTAAATAAGTTGCAGGTAGTGTCCAAACCCTGATCAAGCTTAGAAGGTGACTATCTACACTGAGGTCAAAACCACCTCATCTCTCAGACTGCAACCTCTGGCAAAAGCTTCTTCAAATGCCCTCTGTTTCACACAAAGAGCACAAAGCCTCTTGGCCTCATCCCTCCATGCCCAAAGGCATGCTTCAGCTTGCAATTGTCTCTATTTGCATGTGATAATTTTAACTGGTAATTCTAGAAAATATTCTGTACAGCTGCATTTAAATTCTACCTTACAGATCTGACACAACTCATTTATATGGGACCCACTTCAGTCCCTGCATTCCCAGCCACTGCCTGGTGACTCCCGTAAGTGGGCACTCAGCTCAGAAACCAGCAAGCTTTCAGTTCTCTCCCAGTTCTGCAAGGCAGAACAAACAGTACCCTGTCTTCACCTGTAAAATGGGGACAGTGCTCTCACCATAAACTACTTGAACATCTGATAAAAGAAATGCAATATATTTCTTTAAAGGTAAGCTAAAATCTATTGCTCTTTTCACTCTCTAAATAAATATTTCATTGTATTCCTCATCCTGAGCTTCACTGGTGATTTTATTCTCTCCCTAATTTGCCATTTTGGCTAATCCAATTATTTTAGCATATTAACTTGGACTAATACAAGGATACAAAACCTAAAAGCACTGCAGACACACAGCAGAGCCTACAGAATATCATACCATTATTTTTATGACTTCAAAAGCAGAGGCAGGAGTACAGAACAAGGCAGGATGGCAAACACTATTTATTTTAATTCCCCCTTCTAGTTCTCACTAATTCCACTCACTGGTAATAGCTGAAGGCATACACCCAGATCAGTGACTCATGGCACAAGACCACAGTCCAAACAGTCACTGGGTTTTCAAGGCAGTGCTCTTCAAGGATTGCAGTGTTCCATCCCAGGAGTTTAACTGACTTTTCTTTGTTAAAACAAAAGCCAAAACACTGGAAGCAGGTGCTTCTTTAGTTCTCATACATACAATATCCCTCTTGGTGCTCTCACCCTCAGGCAGAGTCCAGCACCGTGCACAGACATGGGCACATCCTCCCACCCATGCCTCTTCCCCAGGTTACTTTCCACAACCAGAAACAAGACAGACCAACTCCCAGGCAATTTCAGCTTCCAGATTAGCCCAATTCCTGAATGTGTGTTCTGGAAATCTCCAAGTATTTTTATTCCAACCTTTTTTTTATTTTCTCCTTTATTAAATATTTTCAAGCAGAAAGCTTTTCCCAGGTTTTTCAAATGAGTAGTTTTACTTTAATAGCTGTTTGGAAACCCTTCTTTTTTTTGACCTCAATGCCAACCTCCCAGACACATTATTTCTAATAGGCTGCCTTTCTTAATACTTGCTATTAGTCAAAAGACCAATAGAGTGCTTAGTAAACACCTCAGCTGCTCAATCTTCACATCCTTTAAATAATGGGGCGGGTTCAAAAGGGATAAGCTTCCAAAGCAGAGCCCTGCTCATCTTGTACAGAGCCACAAACACTGATTTCTCATTGTTTTCCAGGTTCAGTAACTCCTGCTTTAGTATCTTCAAACACACATTAAATCGTGACACAAAAGACATCTTGGAGAGCAGAAACTCATCAATTCTATTTACAATGGGCCTTCCAGCTCCCCGAAACAGATATGTACTTGAAGATGTAATCTCATATCATCCTGTGCTCAGGATAGCAATCACACAAGTAAGGTTCACACGCAACCACTCAACTGCCTCATCATCACAATTTTCGTTTAGTTAAACATCATGCTGTTAACACAATGTTTGACTCCGTGAGGGGGTCATACGCAAAGTGCAAATGGGGGTCTGCATCAGTTTAATCACTTTTATTCAGATAAGACCTGCCAGTTCAGGTCTCAGGAAGGATGGACAGAAGAGGATCCTCAATGGAAGGCAAAAAAGGATGAATGCAGGGTCCCCTCCTTCCACTTCTTCCAAAGAAATACGGACACATACCAAAGCACCCACTCCTGGCCCCCAAAGCAAAACAGGTATGTATGGCCTCAGTTACCATCTTCTTCCTCCTGCAGAAGCACACAGAAGTACAAAACATTGGAACTGCAACAAGCTTGCAAGCACTAGCCACATTTTCCTCCTTTCCACCAAGGCTACATAAGGGCTACAATGACAACTGTGATCCCAAGTAGCCTTCCTAAAAGCAGAAACTTAAGGAGGTAAGATTCACCCATGGGTGCAGGATGAGTGGGCAGCAGTGACAGATAAAAGCTTTTGTTTATCTTCTCTCCCTAGGCTACATAAAGCAGTAGTAGATGCACATTTACAGACCCAGCAATGTTCCATTTGGGAAGGGATAAGGCTCCAGTCCCTCCCCCACACCCTTCCTTTCAAACTCTCTGCAGGTTTGGAAGATCAAAGGAAGACACCTCCATTACCCTCTTCCATTTTGTTGAGCAAGAAGTATTTCTATTGCATAAAAGTGTATGTGCATGTATATGTATATATATATATATATATATATGTATAGAAATAAGGAATTTAGCAGAGTCTGGGAATCCCACATCCTTCCTCCCGAGTCCAGGGCAGCACTACTGGGGGCCGGAGGCTTTACTTTGTTCTCCGCTGGGTGGAGGATCTCACCTCCCCCTCCAAACCTGGTTCAAAGTAGAAACCACTCCTAGAGATCAGGAGGCAGCAGCACGGGAGACATATTTTCCCCCTCCCTCCGCATGCAGGGAGGCAGCGGCAAGCGGAGGGCCCGACCGCCTCGGGAGGGTGCAGGCGGGGCGGTACCGAGACCCCCTCCCCTCGCTCGCTCCCTCCTCCCCGGCCTCAGCACTAGGCCCGGGGCCGCCCTGCCCGTGCGGAGCCGCCGGGACCCCGCCCCCGCGGCTCCGGTGCGGCCGCTCACGCCCATGGCGGCGGGGAGGCCCGAGCCGGCGCGGGGGGAAGCGGGGTGTGGTGCGGCCTGTGACCCCCGCGCCCGGTCTGGAAGGCGCCAAGCGATCGGCTGGCGGCGGCGGGCCGGCGAGCGGGAGGGCGGGCAGCGGGCGGCAGGGCCTGTCAGGAAGCGGCAGAGGGGAGGGGGAGGGCTGGGCCCGCCGGCGGGATCGCTCACCTCGGACACCTCGTCCTCATCGCTGCCGGAGCCGCCGCCGCCCCCGCTCCGCAGCACGGCGGCCGCCAGCTTGAAGTCGAGGGCGGCCTCGCCAGCTGCGGGTGCGCCGGGGCCTCCTGGCCCGCCGGGCCCGGCCTCCCCGAAGAGGCGCACGGCCCGCAAGCCCAGCGGGGAAGGCCCGGCCGCGGCAGGCGGCTCGGCGGCGGGCGGCGCGCGGGGAGCGACCGAGTCGATCTCCTCGTCGCCGACGGGGGCGGCGGTGCCGTCCGTGAGCATCGCGCTGATCTGGGGCTGCTCGCAGAGCCCAGCCGTCTCCGTCCCCTCACGGCACCGCAGCAGCGCCACTAACTTCTCACACCCTACCCGGCCGCGGGCGCCGCGCCGCCCCCCCCTCCTGCCGCTGCGCCCGCGCCTATTGGGCTCGCTCTGCCGACGGCGGCTCCTCATTGGCGGCGGCTGCCGTCACTCAGGATGGCGTCACGCGCTCCCAGCATGCTGCCCTGAGAGCGCACGCCGAGGCGGTTAGAGCCCGCCGCCCCGCCCCGCTCCCCCGGCCTCACTTCCTGAACTCCCCGCCAGCCGATTGGCAGCCTGGAACATCAGTCACGCGCCTCGCCACAGCTGCGAGCGCCCACGGGGCGAGCGGGATGCCGGTCAAAGCGAATCCGGGAATCGCGGGTTCTGATTGGCCAGAGCGCACATCACTCACAACGCAAGGCGTCTGGCGCCACCCCATTGGCTCCTACCGTGCCCTGGACCCTCCTCCCCCTCGAACCCCTCTGAAGGTCTCCGCACAGCGCAAGTGACCCACGCCCGCCTGTCGCGGGCAGCGATTGACGCTGCGCGCTGCATATCAAGGTGAGCGGCCCACCCCCTCCCTTCCCTCTCCCGCCCCCGTCCCGAGGGCGGCCCGCCATAGGCTGAGCGCGCTGTCACTCCGCTCCGCCCGCTGTGACGTCACTGGCGCGGCCACGTGGCCTCTGTCACCGTCGCGGCCAGGCCTGGAGGGGCGACGGCAGCGACCGAGGGGGGGGCAACGGGGAGGGAGCGGAGCGGGCGGGTGGGAAGGGGCTGTGGGTGCCCGTCCCCGTCCTCGGGAGCAGGCGGGACGGGGCCTGCGGGTGAGGTGTTGCCCGCGGCAGGGCCGGGCACGGCTGGTCGGAAGGTCATATCGGCCCCCGGTGAGGATTACAGTCCTCACGCTGCCCAGGGCAGGTGGCTGTCCCCAGTCCCCTCTGCCCCTCACCGTGCCCTGCGCCCCGGTTGCGAGCCTAGTTGACGGAGATGTTGATCTCTGGTCCCTGGCGATGCATCAGCTCACACTGGAGGGAGAAGGAAGAGGGCTCAGGGCTCGCTGCCTTCCCCCCAGGCAGCTCTATACCCTGGTTCAGGCCGGGCTCAGCCCCGCACCAGCACGCTCAGGGGTGGCTGCGAGGAGTGCAGCACCCAGCACATCACCCACCTCCTCACTACTGCATTCATCCTCCTTCCGCCTCCTGGCCTGTTTTCCCTCTGCCTCCCCTCTGACGGTTTCAGGCAGGAGGCTGTCCAGCCAGCTCAGGTCATGCAGAGAGAACACACGCTCCAGCACCTTCCGGATCCCCACCAGGGCCAGCAGCTGGGGCCAGAGCAAATCGCGGGTCAGCATCGCACAGTGCTTGGGGCTGGCGGCCAGGGAGCGGGCAGTGTGGTCCCCGTCACATCCCCTCTTGTCCCCCGGTGAATGCCAGTGAGATGGCATGTCACCTCCTGCCTTGCTCCCAAGGGATGATACAAAGCAGTGGCAGCTCCAAACCAGGAGGTGAAGGCTGGTGCCAAGCCATGAACTGCAAGGACCTGGCAGCCCTTGGGGGTCTGAGCACCCAAACATGTCTTGCCATTGCATGTGATCCCACCCATGTCTCATGCCCAGGTGGAGGACTAGGCATGACCCTGGTGATGCTCAGGGCATGTGTGGGCAGCACCTGGCCTGGCTCCAAAGCAGTGCTGCCCAGTTAAAAGGGTTCTCTTACCATCACTGGGAAAATAATAGCAGCCACAGTGGATTTGACGACCCAGAGCAGAGCCAGGCACAGCAGCTGGATGATGGTGAAGAGGTGCACCCGGCGCAGGGGCACATGCCGGAGGTAGGCAAGGTCTGGCTGGTGCTTGGCTGGCATCAGGAGCAGCCGCACACGGTCTGTGAGCTGTAGCGAGAGGACAGAGTGTGGGTCACACCAGCTTGCAGGCAGCTCTCACCCACCTCCCTGTTGGGCCCACAGTTGGGTAGGTTTCATATTTCCACAACTCAACCCTCCTGCCAGCTCACTGGGCAATACCATTCTGGGTGAGTGTGAATGCAAGACAAGGGGACAGGCATCTAGAAAGGACTCAAGCTGGTCTTAAAGGGTTAACTGAGAGATGACAACCCCTGGATTCCCATCCCTGCCTGCAGGAAACTGCTGCTGTGTTTGCCAGAGCTCAACCCCGGATTCCCCAAGCAGACTGAAGGAGTGAGGGGGTTTCCTAGCCTGTCATCCAGAGCTGGGTAGTTGCAAGGAAAATGTGCCATTTAGAGGAAAATAAAAAAAAAAAAAGTAGATATTTCTGGAGTGGGGATTTTTTTTCCTCTCTGTGGGTTTCTCAGCAGAGAAACAGAGCTGGTACATCAATGGCAATGCGAGCACCAAAGGACCAGCAAGTCCCAGCTTTGCCTGCAGCTCTCAGAGGGGGACATCCCTGTGGCTTTGAGAGGAAGTCTGGGTTATCCGCTGGTCCTTCCACTTCTCCCAAGCCACTGTTCTATCAGTGCAGCAATACTCCTCAGCATCCCAGACACCTCCCTTCCCCTCTCATCTGCACCAGGAAGGCTGCTCTGTCCCCCTGAACTGCGTGCCAGGCTGCACATCACACAAGGGCTGTGCTGCACAGTGAGAGCAGGTATGAAGCCGGCCCCAACACAGCCCCCCTGCCCCCAGCACCCCGGCACAGCCCCACTCACCTGGATGCTGTTCAGCGCTGCCACCCCCATGTGCAGGAAGACCCCATACAGCACCGGCATTGGTATGTGCTGCAAGACAGGGGCGAGGGTCAGTGCGGTGCAGCTCCTCAAGGGATTGCCATCACTGAGCATCCTCCCCTGCACAAAACTCACACACAGCTTTTGCTTCCTTCATTTCCAACAGCCCAGTTTAATTTCATGGCTTCAAGGGCTTTAATGTCTGGACCTGCTCCCAGCTGCACTGCTTGTGTGGGGACACGCAGTCCTCAGAGAGGGGAAACATGCACCAAGTTCTGGTCTCACCAGAGTGTACTAGAGGAGGAGAATCTCCTCCCTTGACCTGCAGCTCATGCTCTAGGGATACAGCCCAGCATTTGGGGGAGGTGGGGGAGTCTGGGCTGAAGCGCACATGGCAGGGTCATCTTGTCTGCCACCCACCAGTCCACCCAAGTCCTTCTCCTCAGGGCTGCTCTCAACCTGTTCATCCCCAGCCTGTATTGATACTGGGGCTGCACCAACCCCGCTGCAGGTCCTTGCATCTGGCCTCACTGAACCTCTCAGGTTCACATGAGCCCATGTCCTCCAAGGTCCCTCTGGATCCCATCCCTTCCCTCAGGCATGTCAGCCGCACCACTCAGCTTGGCAAATGTGTGGAGGGTGCCCTTGATCCCACTGGCTATGTCATTGATGAAGATATTAAATAGTATTGATCCCAGTAGGGACCCTTGAGGGGCACCACTTGTTTCTACTTGGACATTGATCCACTGTTCCTCTTTGGATGCCACTATCCAGCCAGTTCCTGATCCATCTAACAGTCCATCCATTAATCCCATATCTTTCCAATTTGGAGGTAAGAATGTTGTGGGGGCCCACATCAAAGGCATTACAAGGCCATCCTCAGAGGTGAGAACAGAGGTAAAGGGACCTTCTCCTGCCCCATGTAATCCAGATGTGGCCAGGGTGTACAGGGGTGGCTCTGCCTAATGTGGCAGAGGCAACAAGTGAGAGGCAGCACTAGCCAGGCTCACCCTGCCAAGGTGGTGGGGGTGTTTGGGGACAGGAAAGGACGTGGAGGTTGACATGGGCAGCGGTGTGCTGCTGTGCCCTCTGTCCTGCGGTGTTCCTGCCAGGCCCTTCTCCCAGCCCCTTCCCACGGCACTCAGCTCCCTGTGCCTGCCAGCCAGGCTTCTGTGATGGATCCATGGGATGGACAACAGAAACCTCACAGCCTTACAGGATATGGCTGCCCCCTGCCTTGGACAAGAGGCCAAACCCAGCATCAGGCTTCCTACCTTGAGAACGGGTGCCATGAAGACAGAGAGTCCCGTCAGGATAAAAACAACGATGCCTGTCAGCCTCTGCTCCCTGCAGGCACAGCACTGATGTTAGGGTGCCTGGGGTTCCCCAGGAGCCCACAGCCCACAGCTGCCCTCCCCAGGGTCTCCTCTCTGTTCAGCTTTGATGGAACTATGGCATCCCCTGGGAAACACAATCAGCCACCAAAGCAGCTCATCTGGGCAGCATGGGTATGTCCCTGTCCCCTGACTGCAGCCACAGGCAGGAGGTCCCTGGGCTCACTCTGTACCTGATGCCCAGGAACTCGGGCTGCTCGCCGGGGGCTGAGGTTTCGCTCTCCTTCCTCAGGCTCTCCATGTGCGCCAGGGAGATGACAGTGGCTGAGACATACCAGGGGAGGCCAGTGGCAGAGGTGGCGACCATCAGAAGGGAGACACAGAGGAGGTCCAGATGAAAGCCTGCTCCTTTCTGCAACAGGAGAGTGAGCAGAGCTGGGGATGAGGCATCTCCCCAGCAGCGTCAGAGGGGCACAGTAGGGTCTGCCCACCTTGCCAACGGGTCAGAGTGCTGCTCTCCCTTTGTCTGTGCCCAGACCAGCCTGTACTTGGGTCCTCCTTGTTGGCTGGGTCTTGCCTGTCCCGTGTCCTCACTCACCTGCAGCTTGTACTCCCTGCGGTTAAGGATGACAGCCGTGATCTGCTGGTCCATGAAGATGAGGATGGTGACAAGGACAGCAGGCACTGCAGACACCAGGCAGACCCACCATGGGTTGGCTCCAAAGGGTGAGATGATCCAGCCCCGTTCTGGGTTTGTGGGCTGCAGAGAGCAGAAGGGTCATGGCAGCTCCCACCTGCCTGCAGCATCTGCAGCCCATCCGGGTGACAGGAGCAGCCCCAGGGGTGCTCCACATGGGGAGAGGAAGAGCATCCTTCCTCATCCTGGGGATGATGCAGGACAGTGTGACCCACCAACCCACCCCAAGGCAGAGCAGGCGGCTGCCCCTGAGCATCCCAAGCCAAAAGCTGGGCACGTGTCCTGGGGAGCAGGTGAAGGACATGGCACTGGGTGTTGATGATGACAAGTCCAAGGAGGTGGTGGTGAGCATGGGCTGCTCTGAGGTGCTGCCAGCCGCGCTCCACACCCAGGGTGGGGAGCCCAAGCCTGGGCTTGAGCTTGTGGCTCCTGCTCCAGCGTGAGCTGTACCATGACGTGGTTAGTGCAGGACCAAGCTAGGTTGTTTACAGAGCGTGGGACCTGCTGTCGTTCAACCCCTTCTTTTGCTGGGGCACAACCTGCGTCCCTATACGGATGGACCCGTGAACAGCAGCAAAGCGGCAGGATGGCTACTGTGGGGTGCACAGACCCACCCCCTGCAAAAAACACCCCATCAGCACCTTCAGCTCACTGGGGACAAGCAGCTTGGGAGTCTCCAGGCCCAGGGTGGCATCGACGGCGCAGAAGGCCAGGATGGCCAGGATGATGGCGAAGTCACTCACCAGCTTCCGCACCTGCAGACAGAGGGGGCTTGGCCTGGGCTGCCCACGGTGAGGGGCTGGCCCAGAGCACCCCTGGGTCACAGCACCCAGAGCCATCCCCACACCACTGGGAGGGGGGGCTGAAGGGTGCTCACCCCTGCAGGGAAGTAGCGGCTGCTCCTGAAGCGCTTGAGTGCAGAGCAGGAGAGGAAGGTGCCTCCAAAGAGCAGGAAGGAGATGAGGGTGACATCGGGCACATACTGGCAGCTTGTCCCCAGGAGCTGCCCTCCCCGCTCCAGGCACTGGCTCCTGCTCAGCCCAGCGGGGGCTGCTGGAGGCTGCAGGGACAGGGCAGGTGGCAAGGAGGGGCAATGGGCACCTTGGGCCCCCAGCCCCTCTCCTGCCTGCCTGAGAGCAGGGGCTGTACCTGCTGGGGGGCCATGGCTGACGGGAGCGGTGTGTTGTTCCCTGCGGAGCTGTGACCTGCAAGGGATGGGGGGTCAGGGTGCCAGCACCACGGGCACACTCCGTCAGGGCTGACTGGGACTATGCTGCCATCAGGGTGGCTCCCCAGGCTCTCCCCAAGGGCTCAGGGTGCTGGATGGGGCCCTATGGGACTCCTGAGGCCCCAGCACTGGCTGATGCTGGGGAAACACCAAGAGGGAAGCTCCTGTGAAGGGCTTCATGAAGCACCAGCAGCACCCTTGGCCTCAGGCTGGTGCTTTTGGTACATGGTGTTTCTGGTACACAGTGCAGGATCAGGCCCTAGGGAGCACTCTCTGATTTACAGACTGGGCTAGAAACAGCAGTGCAAACCCAGCAGTGCAAACCCACCCACCAAATGCCCACCTCCAGCCCCTGTCATCCCCTCTCCCAGAGCCACAGGATCTGGATCAAGGCTCTCTGTGCTCCTGGCACTGCAATGCCCAGTGCTTGGGCAGTGCCAGGAGGTAGGGATGGGTGGACAGACTGCATGGGAGTGGAGGAAGGTGCTGATGTGGTCGGGCAGGCAAGGATGGGGCTGAGCCACCACCTCCTCCAGCACCTTCTCCCATCTCGCTGGGCAGCTGGGTCCCAGTGAAGCCCCATGCAGCCGCCCCCTGCTCCCCACCAGCCCAGTGGCTGTTTGGGCTCACCGGGGCTGGACAAGTTGCAGACACAGCTGTAGGAGGTGACGTTGTCCAGCCGGTACTGCCAGTTGATGGGGAAGGTGTCTGCCAGGCTCAGCATCTTCTTCAGGGAGTCGTAGATGAATATCAAGCTGATGAGGGCGCAGAAGCCTTCCTCGGTGAAGCGGGTGAAGTACCGCACCAGGTGACTAGCCTCGGTGGCCACCAACACCACACCAAAAAAGGCCACCCAGAGCCCGATCCAGAGGCGAAACTCCAGGTAGTGCAGGCTGTGGTCCCTGGTGGGAAGAGTGATCGCAACACTCAGCAGTGACACCCTCCTGGCATGATGGTGTCCTGTGCCCCAGCCAGGGGACAGCGGGCCAAGGAGCTATCTCTGCAGGGCACTTACTGGCTGAAAGAGAAGAGGAGGCGCTCGAAGACCAGCATGGGGCCAGTGCTGCTCAGGATAGTGAGGGGCTGGCCAGAAAAGAGGCAGAAGATGAAGCCGGCAAAGGCTGTGCCCAGGAAACTCTCCAGCACCCCCTGAAACACAGGGAATGGGTGCCAGGCACCAGGGGACAAGAGTCTTGGGCCTGTCCCCAGCAGCAGCACAGCTGCAGGCATCTGCCCACACCTCCCTTGGAGCTCAGGGTCAGTGCCTGCGGGCTGCAGAGGCCAGGGAAGGGCAGAGGATCCAGGTGATGGTCAGGATGCCCCGAGGCTCACCAGGTAGTGATGGGCACCTGTAAGGCCCATGGGGCTGGTGCAGGGTACTCTGTGGCTGCACTGACCTGCATGTTGGCAGTGGCATCTCCCAGCATGCCCCCAAAGGTGATGGCATTGGTGACCGTGGCCAGGTAGATGTAGAGCACTGCTGAGAGGCACTGGGGGTGCAGGGCGTCGGAGAAGTCACTGCAGTACCACGGTGCCTTCCTCTGGATGTCCCGCCGCAGCCCCCCAAAAAGCCTGGGGCAGCACAGGGACACCTCAGAGCAGGCCCCCCACATTGGCCATCACCGCCCAGCATTGCTGCAGGGCAGGGGACAGTCCCTTCCCTTGGGACCAGCCCAGAGGGGTTTGGACGTGGTGGCCCCGTGTGCTGGGGAGAGGCAACACCCTGCCCCAAATTCAGCACCCTGCATCCTGCTGCACATTCCACGTCCCACATCCTTCCAGGCACCCACCTGCCTGTCCTCTCCAGCTCCTCCCCAGTGCGTGGGTGCCCCAGGTTGGCTCTGTCTCCTCCTGCTGCTGTGTTCCCATTGCTGTGGGACTGCTGGTCTGGTGGGTGCACTGCAGTCCTGTGGCAGAGCAGAGCATGAGACAAGGTCGGAGCCCTGAGGAGCCAGCTGCATCTAGGGGATGCTATGAGGGGACATGGAGGATGGAGGGGAGACAGGGGTGCAAGCAGCCATGGGAGGACCTCATGTGTCCCCTGATAATGAGGAGAAGAAACATCAGGAGGAGGAGGATGAATTCTATGACCTTCATGTTTGGTCCCAACCCAACCATGATCTCCAGCAAGCCCTGGAGCCAGACCTCACAGGACTGTTTTTCCTGGAGGAGTTAGGAAGAGACAGAGGGGTGCAGCTCGGAGGATGAGTTTCCCATCTGAGTGTTGAATTCCCAGCATCTCCTGCCTGAAGGGCATACTGGGTGGTTTTGCCATCCCCTCCCAAGTGAGACAGCAGGACTAACAGCAGTGGGGACCAGAGCTGTGCTCATTGGCTTGGTCAGAGGGTCTTGGCTGGGAGGACTTCACTGGCAAAGGTTGGTTCCTGCGTATCTTCATCCCCAAGGAGATGGGCATTCCAATGTCATGGGCAGAGGTCTACACATGGGATACTGCAAAGGTTGGGGGTCCCTCCCTCCAGCCTACCTCCTATGCAGGGATGGCAAACAGCTCGGTGGAGGGATTCGGGCATTGAGGTCCCATTTCCCTGGAGGAAGCACTATCAGGTCATCCAGGAATGCCTCCATCCCTGCAATGAGGTCCCCTCGGTGCTCAGCCTGCCGGGCAACCCTTTGGAAGAGCTGTGAGGAGAACACGGTTTAACTACCACGGTCCTGCCTTTGGGCACTTGGAGCCTTGCTCCTTGCTCCCACCCTGCAGCCATCACCAAGAAAGGCACCATCTACTTCTGTGCCCCGATATCCTACAGACCAACCGCAGAACTCTGCTTTATCCTGGGCAAGGGAGGCCACAGCTCATCCCTTCCTCTGACTCCTCTGCTGTAGCCTGCAGAGGAGAGGAGCCCCGGTGTCTTCAGCCATGGCCTCATCCCAGCCCATCCCACCCATGGGTGCTGCACCACGCTCACCTCATCCGTCAGCAGTGTAGCCATGGCCCTGCCAACCTCATGGTAGGTTTTCTCTTTGGCTTGGGGACCCAAGAAAATGAAGAGGAACCTGTGGGTGGGATAGAATATCTCCTGAGCAGCCACCTCATTGTCGAGGGATGCTTCTCCCAGGGGAGACCATGGTGCTGTGGGGATGCTGGGAATGGTGACTGGGCAAGCTTGCAGGGCTTGAGATCTGGGATGGGGCTGTCTGTGGGGTCCTGCTTATGGGAATGCTGCTCACAGGCAGGATGCAGCAGTGTTAGCACTGGGAGGAGAGCTTGCAGGCTGCAGGGGCAGCAGGTTTGATAGGACTGCCAGGAACATGGAAGAGATTGGAAAGAGGGCTCAGAGTCCTTGAAGGAATGCAGCTAAAATCTCACCCTTCAGAGGGTCCTGCAGAATAATGTGGTCTGCAGAAGGACAGCCCATCCAAATACTTAACCAAACCCACTACTCCTTTTCAAAACTGGCAAACCCAGTCACCATCCTGGTACCCTGAGGCTGCAGTGATTGTACCCCAGGCAAACCTCCAGTGAGGGGTAGGAAAACTCCTCTGTCAGCAAGAACAGGGCTGAAGGCAGTTTGACAGAACCAGTGCAGCCCTGACATGCAGCATCGGTGCTGGAGGTCTCCTGGAGCCTGCTCTGAGGGGTCAGGAGGTGATGGAACCCACCTGGGACTGCTCTCACCCACGCATCTTCAGAAAGGCAGTGGGAAAACCTTAAGATCCTAGAGAGGGATGTGGGTGGGAGACAGCTCTGGAATGGTGGCTGTTACCAGTGGGACAGCCCAGGGGGGCTGACAAAGTGAATACCACCAGGGCAAAAAGATGGGTAGGGACAAACTCTCCTTCCCCTCCTGTCTGGGGAAGGAAAATACAGGGCAAGGGGTTGTCGTGAGCCACTCAAGACCAGTGGGGGTTCCCCGGGGACCTGCCACCCATCTCCCACAAGAAGACAGCTGGAGGCGGATGGATGTCCTGCTCCATCCAGCTCTCGGAGGACCGGTGCTCTGGGCAGAGTGACCAGGAGGTGGCAATGTCCCTCCTGATCCCTGCCTGCTTCCTCCACACGCTCCCTAAGGAAGATCTCAGCTCCAGGGGCACACTGACCATTCCCCATTAAGGCTTCAGATGATATATTCCTCAGCCGTGGAGGAACACCTCCTGCCCTGCGCCTTTCCCCCTACACCAACAGCCCCACAGGAGCCACCCCAGCTCTCGGTAGTGTGCCATGGGCAGTGGGAGGGCAGGAGGCTCCTGCAAACCTGTGCCTCTTCCCAGACACAAGCCCCTGTGCTCTGGCGCAGCACATCGGGAGCACCCACACCCGTCTAAGGAGGACAGTGAATGCAGAGCTAGGTGAGGATAACCCAGGGGTACGTCCCTCCCAGGCTCCCAGCGGATGCTTGACTCTCAGCCCATCCCAGAATGCTCCTAAGGAGCTGGGAAAAGCAGGAGGGGAAGTAGGGAGCCAAGGTTCTGGGGCTGTGTGTGGCACTGGGTGCTGTACCCTTTGCTTTTGCCAAACAAAGCCCTGTCCTGGATGGGTGGGAGTGGGGACACGGATGAAGAGGGGTGCAGGGCCTTCAGCCATGCTCTATTTACCTGCTGGGAAGAGCGACTTCAGCCAATGAGCCAAGGACCACTGCTTGCCTGAGACGGATGAAGGCAGTAAAGGGCTTCTCCAGGAATTCAACCTCCCCAACAACAATGTGGGCAGCCTCAGAGCCCGGCGGGACCTTCTTCTTGAACCGGTTTCTGAGCTGCAAGGGGAGGGATGCAGTGCTGGGCACTCGGGATACAGCAGCTGCCCTCAGCCAAGCTTCTTCCCACCTTACCTGCTCCTTAAGAGGTGTTCCAGAGAGCTGTGCTCCGGGCTCAGCCCAGCTTTTGGCCTTTCCTGCGAAGAAAGGCAAAAAGCATCAGAATATATGTGCAAGGGAACAGCCAGCAACTGTGTGTGCACTGTATTGCTGGTGGCAGTGGAGGATGCCTGGTGTGACAAGCGTGTGGCCACTCATGTGCCTACCTCTGCAGGGAGCCAGGCCAAGCTGGGCGAGCAGCCGCAGTGGGGACTGGGTGTGCTGGTGCCGGGGCTGGAGCAGCAGCAGGGCTGCCAGGCGCTCCCTCAGCTCTGGCTGCAGCTCTGCTCCCTCGGACTGCCTGGAAAGAGCCTTGTCTGCAAAGGGATGGGGAGAGCTCTGAGTGCCCCTGGACCGCTGCCTGCTGCAGGGCTGCCAGGGGGAAAGGCCACTTTGCTGGAGCAGCAAACAGCCACACAAGACACCTGCCTAGTGCACATCAGTGCCTTTATATGGGTATATATAAATACAGATATCTCTATAAAGACCACCCCCACCATAGGGGATGACCTTTGCATTCCCCATGTACCAATTATTTCCTTGAAACTAGGGGCATCCAGATCCAGGAGCAGAGTTCCCTTCTGCAGGCACGTCCTGAGCTGGAAGAGGCTGTGCAGGGGGAGGGCAGGAACGTGGGGTGAGCTCCATCGCTCCCCTCCATCTTCCACCTTCTCTTCGAACTTTATCCACCTGCAGGGGAGATGTGCGGGTCAGAACAGAATGCTGTGCCCTAGGCCAGGCACTGGGATCTGCAGCTTTGGTCTACCATGAGGTTGGCATGGGGCTGGCACAGACAGGGAGGGGTTTGGGGGTCCAGAAGGGGCTGCAGTGGGTTCACGGAGCAAGAGCAGATGGACAGCCTCAGTGGTCACATCCCCTTTTGTGCTGACCCACACCTTGCCCTGATCCTCTGACCAAGGGACTTCACCAGTCACAGGATCACAGAACAAGTCCCTTGTTTGAAGGGACCTTCACAAACCATCCAGCCTAACCCCCTGCCACAGGCAGGGACCCCTTCCACTGGAGCAGCTTGCTCCAAGCCCCTGTGTTCAACCTGGCCTTGAACACTGCCAGGGATGGGGCAGCCACAGCTTCTCTGGGCACCCTGTGCCAGCGCCTCAGCACCCTCATCATAAAACATTTCTTTCCTGTGTCCACCTAAATTTACCCTCACCCTTTGTCCTGTCACTACAGGCCCTGGTAAGAAGTCTCTCTCTGTCTTTCTTCTAAGCTCCATTTATATGCTGAAAGGTCTCAGTACGGTCTCCCCTTCAGGAGCCTTCTCTTCTCCAGGCTGACCCAGCCCAGCTCTCTCAGCCTGGCTCCAGAGCAGAGCTGCTCCAGCCCTCGCAGCATCTCCATGGCCTCCTCTGGACTCTCTCCAACAGCTCCAGGTCCCTCTTGTGCTGCTGCCCCAGAGCTGGATCAGGGCTGCAGGGGTGGTCTCCCCAGAGCACAGCAGAGGGGCAGGATCTCCTCCCTGAGCTGCTGCTCACACTCAGGGGGTGCAGCCCAGCACACGGATGGGCTCTGGGCTCAAGCACTCACTGAAGCTGGGTCATGTCCCATCTGTCACCCAAGTGACAAGGAGCCCCCAAGTCCTGCTCTGCAGGGCTGCTCCCAACCCACCCATCCCTAGGCTGTGCTGGGGCTGGGGCTTAGCCTGCTGTTAGCAGGGTCAAACCAGAAATGTCTTGAGCTGTTTGCCATGCTTGGGCTCTGCCGAGTATTTAACTGCTGGGAGCAGACAGAGCTTCCCTTTGTCCCCTTGGGTGGGCACAGTGCTGCGGGTGGGTGGGCATGCTGCATGGGGCAGCCCCTCAGCAGGGCTGGCTGCTGCCCGCAGCAGGGTGCTACAGGGAGAGGGCTGGGCGCTGGAGGAGCTATCACAGCCACAGCTCTTTGCCTTTACCCCCTCCTAGACCCTCTAGACAGGCCCATCTCTGCCTCCAGGCCCTCACAGCCCATGTCCCTGTGTTGCCCTGATGAGCAGTGGAGGATGGTGAGGGGTGTGGGGACATCCTCACCATATTCCTGCCTCACACCAGCTGGCCGTGGTTCATCCCTGTTGGTCCCCATCGTCCCCAGCCAACCTGCCCTGACATACCCACCCAGGCACCTCCAGAGACCTGCCAGGCAGCCAGATCTGGGCAGAAACAAAGCACCATCCCAGCCTCAGCTAAGCTGCTGGAGCCTTGCAGAGGCAGCAAAGGGATGAGCAGAAGCCAGGGCACTGTGCCCATACAGGATCACTGTCTGTGCCCTGCTGACACCCTGCCCTCTCCTGTGAAATCAGTCACTAAGCAGAGCACAAGCAGTGCACACATTGCTATGGGCAGAGGGTGGTGAGCAGCCCTGCTTTGGGGCTGATGTGAGGAACCCCCAGCCTTCAAAGAGCAGCATCTCCTAATGCTTTGAAATGATGGGCTTCCCAAAGCATCACCTACCTGGCCGTCTCTCTCCACTCCAGCCCCGCTGGGGTGCTGAGGAGCTGGTTGAGCTGGATGAATAGCAGTGGGCAGGCAGTATCCCTCCAGTCCTGTTGCAGGGCAGCTGCTGGGGCTGTGCTGGAGGGGAAGATGCTGCAGCCAAAAGCCTGATAGGGAGCTTCATGGTTCCCCTCCTCTGGTCTGGGCTGTGAGCTGGCATCTGCTGCCTGGAGAGCCACGCCATCCACCCCAGGCACATGGGCTTGCATGGCCACCAGCACACACAGTCACACGTGTGGACTCCCCTCTGGAGCTGCTGGCACTTGCAGGATCCCACTCATCCCACACCTTATAGAAGCTGCAAACCAGTTTCAACTGGCCACAAACCAATACACGGGAGCCAAGCCCAAAACAACAACCTCACAACACCAGGGCCACTCAGGGGTCCCAGTGTGGCTGGTTCCTGCCACTACAGCCACCTGCCTGGGCCAGAGTCCAGAGGAAGCCCCTGCCTCCTTCTAGTGACCCACATGGACCATCTGCATTGGTCCATGGGGAGCAGCATGTCCCCAAACCCTCCTGCACCCCACAGGGCTTTGGTGAAGGGATGGTAAGGCCAACCCCAGGCAGCATCGGTGCCTGTGTCCATGGCAGGAGGGGTGGCACGGCCCCATGATAGGTCTTCCTGGGAAAGGGGATGTGAGGACATGTGCTGGGGAGGGATGTGTCACATCTGAGCAAATTCAGAGTGGGGTAAAACAGGGCTGCCGGTGATGGGGCTCATGGCAAGGGCCAGGAGCACGTCAAGGCTGTGGCCATCCCCGCATGAGAGCAGCACCACATAGGCTGCAGCGGATCTTGCAGTGTGTGCCAGGGGGCAGAGCTGCATTGCCCTGTCGTGGACGGGGAGGTGGCATGGCCAGCACAGTGCCACCAGCGAGCAGCAGCACCCTGTGTGTGCTCTGCTGCTGCGTGCCCACCACTGACACCGGCACCAGCACCGGGCTTGGCTCCTGTGGCTCTGTGCAAACAAACAGCGGTGCTGTGTGCAGTGCAAACACGGTGGCAGGCAGCACAAACACCAGCCCGGTACGGGCAGGCTGTGCTGGAACCCACCAGCCCCAGGCAGCATCCAGCCCGGCACAGGGCCAGCGGCCACCATGCAGGAGTCACGTTTTGGGTCAGAGGGAGTGGTCCCTCGGTGCTGGTTCGTGTCTCAGGGGGGATGGGCTGGGAGCTGAGGCTGAGGAGAGGATGGTGCTGGATCCAGCCTCAGGGGAAGTGGGGAGACACTTCTCCACATCAACCTCACTGTCCAGAGCTACCACCAACCTCCCCCCACCATGCTCATGCTCAGCATGAGCAGCTATTTCAGCTCAGCCCCAGCAGCTATTTCATCCTGCCCCCCTTTAGTGCAGGCAGAAGGGGAGAAGGCATCCAAGGCACCCCCCAGTAGTGCAGCACTGGGTTTGGATTAAGCCATCCCTGGTTCATTGGAGACTCCCAGGCAGAGTGGGAACAGAGCAGTGGTAGGGGGTGGGGGTGTTGGGGCTGAGGTGGGGACTGGGGTCAGCATCTGGGTCCTGCTTTGACACGTGCCACCCTTGCGGGGGACAGACATTACCCATGGGGCTGGAGCCTGGCACCCTCCTCTCCCTCCACCTTCATCCCCCAGCTGCTGGGCTGTTTGCTCTGGGGGCACCCAAACCTTCCCAGGGGTCCATCTGTCTCTCCCTCCCCTGGGGCTGCCCCAGCACAGGATGTGCATGGTTGGCAGTGGGGTGCAGCGGGAGGGCTGTGGGAGTCAGAGGGAGCAGGCAGCAGGATCCAGGCAGGAATGACAGCTGCCACCCCTTCCCTTGCCAGATGCCAGCCCTCTGTGCCAACATCCTCCCAGTGCTGACGTGAGCTGGTGCCTCCCTTTTCCAAGGTGCCAGGTCAGGTGCAAACGCTGCTGGTGCCACTGGCAGGGGAAAAAGCCCATCCTCATGTGGGACCTTCCTAGGAGCCGCAGAGTGGGGCTCCCCAGGGACACACCAGGGACACAGCCCCTTGCCCAGGCCACCCCGACCCCCCTTGCTCTGCTGCCAGTCTGTCGGGCTGCTGATGGCCGGAGGAGGCGGAAGGAAAAACATCCAGCAAACAATTGCAAAAGTCAAGTCTGAGCAAGAGGAGGGTGTGAGCGGGGGGTGGCCAAATCCGGTGGTATTCCTTGGAGACGCCAACAACAATGGCAGCAATATTTAATCATGCTTTGCTGAACCCAAACCGGCAGCGGGGGTCCTGACTTTGAGGAACCAGCCAAGGGGCTGCGGCTGACCTGATGTGAGATGGGATGAGACCCTGCGCCCTCCCAGGGCTGGAGTCAGTGTTCTCTGGCCTGGGCTGAGGATGAGCACAAGAAGCTGTGGCCATAGTGGAGAAGGGGGCAGAGAAGCTCTGGCAGTCCCTAAACACCGTGACCACAGGCTGGGATTGCGAGGACCAGGACAGAGGCTGACCAGGAGGGTTTGTGAGATGCAGTGGTGATGGAAGCAGTCCGGCTCTCCATCGAGGCACAAAGGTGGCCTCATGGACAAAACCAGCACTTCTGCCACTGGCACCCTCTCCATCACCAAACAGGGTGGCACGTGGTTAGAGACTGTCCCTTGTCGGGATACCCCACCACCAAGGCTTTAGCGCTGACCATGGGACCCTGCTTCTCACCTGATGCTCTTCCTGCGGGTTCACTTCCCCTCCCCAAAGCCCCCCAGACCACCTTGGGGTACCACCAGGCAGGGGATGCACATTGCCCTCCCTGTGACCCCCCCTTCTCCTACCCCTGCCTGACACCAGTCAATGAAGCCTCAATCCTCTTCCCCCGAGCCACCTCCTGCCCTGCACAGCCCCAGCGCAGGCTCAAGGGGAGCAGCGGCTCCGCCGGGACCCCCACACTAAGGACGGAGGAGCCAGTCCCGCCGCAGCGGCTGACAGCACCCCCCACTCTGAACCCCGCCGCCGCAGCCGGGGAAGCCCTTCCCGGGGGTGGGACCATGGGAAGCCCCGCCCTTCCCCCGGTGCCCCCCCGCTCCCGCCGCGCCGTCTTCTACCCTCCGCGGGGCCGCGGTGCCGTAGAGCGGTTGTTGGTGCCGGCCCGAGCGGAGCGGCAGGAGCAGAGCTACGGCAGCGCCGGGACAAGAGTGCCCGCGGGCCATGGACGGGCGGGCGGTGCTGATCCACGCGCTGCTGGCGGCAGGTACGGACACGAGTGACGGGGTCCCGGGCACGGGTTTGGGGGTCCGGGTAAGGGATCCCGGTGCGGGACATGCGCAACGCAGTCCCAGTGCCGGCCGTGCTGGGGAGCGTGGTCCTGTGAGACGCGGTCCCGGTTACGGGTTAGTGGGTCCCGGGAGCAGGCAGCGTGGCCCCAGCGCCGGACACGTGTGGGTGCGGAGTCCTGCGCTACGCGGGCAGGTCTCCGGTCCCGGGTGGGAGCTCCCAGTCATGGGGAGCGCGGCTCCGGTCCCTGTCGCGGGTGGGGGGTCCCGGGCACAGCCTTCCTGGCCGGACTGACCGCGCTCCCTCCCGCAGTGTGCTCGGCGGCGGCGGGCGGGCTGAGCGGGGACGAGCTCCACAACGAAGTGCTGCACAAGGGCGGAGAAGCGCCCGTCCCGGCTACGGCTCCGCTGCTCGGCGGGAGCCCGGAGAAGGAGGGCGGCGGAGTGGCCTCGGGGGACGAGCTCAGCGAGCTGCCGAGAGGTACGGCAGGGCGGGAATGGGGAGCGGGACGGTGGGTCCGGGATTTAGGGCGGGCAACGGGGCTCCGGCAGCTCCTGGCCTTTCTCCGGGGCTGTGGGTGTCCCCGAGGTCCCCGGAACAGGGGTCCCGAAGGTTCCTGGTCCCGTAGCTCCCCGGCAGACGGAGAGCACGGCAGCCCCTGTGCAGCCCTATGGGCAAGCGCTGCTTCCCCGGTGGTGGCCGCGGTGCGGACCGCGGTGACTCACCCGCCGCCCACACCGGGCTGCTCCTCATACCGGGGCAGGGGCAGGGCCAGGCGGCGGCGGGCCCTGCGCGCAGACTGGGCCGCTCCGTCCGTCCGCTCCGTTCTGCTCGCCGGGCACTCGCTTGGCTGCTCTGCCCCGGCTCGGACCGAGAGCGCCTCAGGCACTGCCAGTGGGGCTCGTCGGATGTGGGTGACCTGTACCTGAGCCTTGCACGGGATACGCTGAGCCCAGTGACTTGGCAGCAGGAGGAGCAGTCTCTGCCCCACAGTTTGTTCGCTGGTTTTTTCCTCCTTTTTTTCCCCCCGTTTTTCTTTGCTTTCGGGCTGTACCGTCAGACTGTGAGAAGCACCCCTGCAAGAGGTTGCATACAAGGGAATGCAGACCCCTGAGCAAGACTGTTACCCCTCCTGCTGGGGCGAGATGCTGCAGCCTGCTTCTCTGTGCATCCCTCAAGGAGGGGACCCTGTCCTAGGGCCAGGGGTCTGGGAGGTGTGGGCTGATCCTGGTCTGCGGGACAGGCTGCAGGCATGGGGGATGTTTGGTTATGGAGGCTGCAGCCTCTCAGAGCACTTTCTTGATGTCTTGAGCTGAGTTATGACCAGAAAAATCTGTTTTTTTTCCTGTCAAAAGCACCTTTTCTTTGTGCCACAACTCCCAGGATGTTTAAGCAGGGGGAGAGCAGCAGCATCTCCCTGCCCCCCTGGGCTGCACCAGTTTTTCTACCAGCAAGATCTTCCACATCTTCTCTCTGTCCTAAAGGAGAGGCCATGGGGTGGTGACAGTGGAGGTGGCTGGGGGGGGGGATGTTCAGCAGCACTGTGTCTGTTGAGATAACCCCCAGGCAAGGGGATGGGGCCGCACCCGGATCCGGAGGTTTCTCCAAGCCACAGAATTTCCTGGAGTATCAGTTTTCTCCAGGCATAATGTGGAGTATGTTGAAATGGTGAAATAACTTTGCTAGGTATGCAGCCCTGTGCTCCAGCACCTGGTTACGTCAGGAGGTGGCTGAGGAGGAACTGGGCAGGTTACAACTCGCTGGTTGGGCTCAGCCGCCCTCAGTTCATGTTTCCCTGGGCTCACTGGAGTTAAGTGCTGTGGTTCAGCAGGAGCCCAAAAGTCACTCCTGGAGCATGAGTGCCCCCCCAGCATCTTGGTATCCTGGGAGATCAAGCTGGGGGCTGAATTTTTGGGCACATCCAAAGAACTATTCCAGTAACATTGCTGGTTTTGGTCCATATCCAGACAAGGAGCTTGTGTTCCTTGTGTTGGTCCCCACCAGCCCAGCAGGGAGCTGGCCTTGCACCAAAAGCTACAGGTCCCTGCACTGCAATTAAAACATACCTTTGTCATTCCTGGAAATGCTGCCCTTGTCATCTCTTTGGCTCTGCAAAGCCAAAACTTAAGCCATTGCTCTCTTAATCCTGCTCTGGGTGCTCAAGGCATTCTTGTACCCACAGGGAGAAGAGTCCATTAGAGCCATGAATAAGGTCTTACAAAAGACTGTGCTCATCAGGGGAATAAAAGCCAGATAAAGAGGCAATTAGCAATTTTCTGTGCTCAGTGGAAACTGGTGCATATAATAGCAACATTTGAGATGCATAAAGCTCTGTTTGCCCTCCCCCCAGCCCGGTTCCTTTCTTTCCTTGAGAATTGTCCTTATGAATGGGAAAGGCCATGATATTTGGAAAGAAAACCCTCTGCTCGGGGGCAGATCAGTGCACAAAGGGCTGCCGGAGTGCCAGGGCTCAGCTGGTTTGCTGCTCTGTCTTCCCTTTGGCTGACACACAGAGGTGATCTGACCACCGCTTTCTCCTTCCCAAATTGTTTTCCAGTTGCTTTCCTGTCGAAGCCTGAAGGCCTGGTTACTCCCAAGAAAAAAGGGAACGGGAATAAAAGAAGAAAAGGCAAAGGCCAGGGGAAGAAGAGGGACCCGTGCCTGCGGAAGTACAAGGATTTCTGTATTCATGGTGAATGCAAATACATCCGAGAGCTGGGAGCTCCCTCCTGCATGTGAGTTGCTGGCGTGTGTGTGTGCCGGGGGAGCCTTAGTCACGGTTCCTTCAATTCTCCAGGCCAGGCAGAGGAAGAGCAAAGGAGATATTTTTAGTGCATGTTCCATGTCCATGCAGGGACGGCTCTGACATGGCCTCTTCCTTGTGCTTCTTGAGCAATGTCCATCCCCCATCAGAATCCACTGTGGATGCAGTCTCAGCATCCCCCAAGCCCTGCCTGAGCTGCTGCAGGATACCTGTGGCAGTGGGCTCAGAGGATGGTGAGCAGGGGCTGGGGTCTTGTAGATGAAGCCTTCTGCAGGTCTAGTTTGTGAGAACCCCATCCTGATTCTGTAACCCCATGGCCTCGCTGCTGACAGCCCTGGCTGGGAGCTAATGACCCCCACGGCTGTCAGGATGTACTGCTGCAGGCAGGAGGAGCATCTCTGCCATGGCACCAGCAAGGGTTGCAGGTAGCATCTCTGGGGACAGTCTTCTAAAGCCGTGCCCAAGCTGTTCCTTAGTCCTGATGGACAGAGCTGTGTATTCCCATCCCCTTTTGCCTCCTTGGGGTGCAGGTATAGGGCAGGGATGGGACTAGACAAGGCAAGTGGAGAAGTTGTTTGCCTGCTGCTGTGAAGGACCCAGCGTTGCTGCTGTGGGAAATAGCCAGGGGTGCATGTTTGATCCCCACTGATGTGGGCAGGAATTAAGCTGGCAGATACATAAGAGGCTTTGTTCTTTGCTATCAATCCTCTGAGCTACCCAGCCCTGCGCCTGGAGCCCAGGCAAGATAATAGCTCCCTGACTTATGGTGCCCACAAGATGTTGTGCCCAGCAATCCGCAGGGATCAGGCTCCACAGGGATCAGGCTCCACGTAGCTCCTTGAACCGCTTAGTTTCTCTCTGCCTGAAAGCTGTCATGAAGTTGGGCCCTTGCACAGGGGGTTCGGGACTGCCAGCAAGAGGAGATCTCCACTGGCTCAGCTTGGGTTGGGGACCCAGAGTCATGTGTGGTGCAGCACCCCCTGCCTGGGATGGTGTTCCTTCCCAGATCCCGGGGGCTGGAAGAGGACCTGGGAAAGCAGGGAGGCTCTAGGGGCCGGATGGGGCTTTCCAGCCTGGTGGCCCACCCCTGGATGACCTCTTCCCAGAGCCGCCATGGGTTCTAAGGAAGAGAGACCAGTCCCCTTCGATTATGAGACCTCACGTTGGCTGGTGTCCCTTGGTTGTAGCTGCTCTTGGTGGGTGTCTGCCCATGCCACAGGGTCTCCCGGATCATTGCTTCCTTGGGCTGGTCCCTGGGCTGTGGGGTGGGTGAGGATGGTGCCAGGCTGGGTCCTGTACATCTGCCTTGTGCCCAGCCCTGCTGCTGTGGTTGGGAGGTGACGTGGCATCTGATGGTGTTGTGAGCCAGGAGGGTTGTGCTTGGAGCCTGTCTTGGAGATCAGCTTGAGGGTCAGTGGCAGCGGATATACAGATATCTATATCTGGTCACATCAGTGCACTTGGACTCCCAGCCAGGGTTGGCAGCTCCAGCTCTGCTGGGGACTGTTATTTCTGTTCTATGAGTAACCTCCTGAGTCTGCAGGGAGGTGGCACCTCTCTGGCTGGCAGGGTGTGCAGGGACATCCTGCTCCAAGGGAAGATCTGAGCTCTGGTTTGGCTGCCTCTCTGCTCCCTTGTATGGGACTTCCTGCTTCCAAAGGTAGTCTGTGCAGCCTCGCTCTGCCTTGGGATGATTGGAAGGACCACAGACCCTGGTGGATTCTACTGTGGGGAGTTCAACCTTTCTAGGAGTCTTCATGTGGTGCTTGGGGCAGGAGAAAAGTTACCAATACCAGGGAGATCACCATCACGGTGATGCCAGCTTAGGCCAGGGGGACCAGGGAGAATGGGTAGGGTGCTGGCTAGGGCTGAGCAAAGAGGTAGCTCCTTTCCATAGGGGTGTGAGGCACACAATGACCTTCTGCTCTTGGTGATGACCAGCCTTTAATACTGTTCTTCTCCCCCAGATGCCAGCCAGGATATCACGGAGAGAGATGCCATGGCCTCTCGCTGCCTGTGGAGCACCCCCCCAGCGCATACGACCACACCACAGCACTGGCCGTTGTTGCTGTTGTCCTTTCCTCCCTGTGTCTTGTCACCATCGCAGCCCTGCTGATGCTCAGGTAAGTGGGATGGGGCTGAGCTGTTGGATCTGCATCCCTGGGAAGACCACGTGGAGGGGAGGGTGGCAGGGACATCTCCATGACCTGAGTATCTGCTTGGCCTCACAGGTGTCACAAGAGGGGTGTCTACGATGTAGAGAGCGAAGAGAAAATCAAGCTGGGCATCACTGTGAATCACTGAGGATGCCGGGTGCTGGCAAGGTGAGCCCCTGGCTGGGTATGAGGCAGTGGTGTGGCTGGGGATCTGCTTGTCCAAGCTGGCTGGGGCCACTGTGTGGATCCTGTGCCAGAGCCAGGCAAGAGTTGAAGGCAGTATGAGCCTGGAGAAAGCAGCTCACTGGATTTGGCCTGAGAGCCTGGGATGCCTTGTGGGGCTCTAGTCTTTCTTCCTCCCCTTCTGCTCAAGCCCTTGTCCCTTGACAGCCCTGCCACCATCACCTCCTTTCAAACATTAAATCCCTGCTTTGCCCTGTCTCTGCATGCTTTAGGGACATTTGGCAGTGGGGAAGATGCTTCTGGGGTTTTTTTTTCCCACCCTGTTCTGCTCCCTCTCTGACCCTCTGAGTCACTTCCGCTCTTTAGATATTGCCTCTATTTTTATATATAGAAAAAACCCTTCCTTTTCACTCCTACTCCTACTCTGCTTATTACTTGCACCAATGCAATGCCTTGCAGCTGGGTATGGGGATCTTGCTGCCAGCCCCATGTGACATTGCTCTGGCTGGGTGGTGGCCCCATGGCCGGGTGCTGGACAGCTTACAGACTTCCTCTGCTCTGATCCAAGCCCTGACGTTAGATGTGCCCATACAGATCACAGCTACTTCTCTTTTCTTAAACAAAAAGGAAAAACTTTGTTCTTTGTAGGGATGAGGTAATGCCTTCAAAGAATTTCTGTAATGTTGGTTAACAGTGCTGGGGGTGGGAATTTTTAGCTGTTTATCAGAGGAAGCTATTTTGAGGAAGGGGATTCAGCACAAGGCTTTTCATGTGTCCCCTCTGCCCTGGGGATTATTGAGATGGATGTGTCCAGGGGGCAAAGTGCTGTGGTCCCTTGGAAGGGCAGTGTGGTGAGATGCTTACCCACTGCTCCCCTGGCAATCCTGGCTCCCATCCTCCTCAGCCCAGCACTGCAAGGCAGCGAGTGGCTGCTGCTGCGGTTGCTGCTGGTGCATGGGTTCTCTTGAAGTGGGATGAACACCTTCCCACCACACAGGAACTGCCCTGGGCTGTGTTGTGAGCTGCTCTGCTTTGTCTTGCAGGGGTCGGCACTAATGCACTTCTACCTCCTGGAAGAGGCGAGAGCCACGGAGCCAGCGCTATCCCTGGGTGCTGGCTGGAGCAGCAGGGCAGCATCTGCTCTGCGGCTGCTCCAGCAGCGGTGTCACTGCAGGGAGCTCCGTGGCCACCCCCGGGATGGAGCTCGGAGAGGTGCTCGCTGGCTGCATGGAGCAGGAGGGACGGGCCGGCGGCAGCTCTCCATGTGCTGCAGTGCACACCAAGAACAAGCTGTGAAAGGAGGAGAGCAGGCTCGGGGCTTGCTGCGGCGCAGGAGGGGCGGGAGGGTAACAGCTATTTAACAAGAGATTTTTCATTTTAAATTATATATTTATTTTAGATAAACTGTACATAGTATTTATATTTATTGTAGGTCTGGCCCCTGCATCTTTCATGTAGGTCAAGGTGACCGGGTCAGACCTCCCTTATTTTTTAAGTGCAATGTTAATATTCTAATAAATAACACTTTGTTACAAACACTTGTGTTGTTCATTTAACAATGGAATTGGAAAGGAATTGGAACTCTGAAGACCAGTGGGGATCTGCAAACAGTGCAGATCCTGAGTGTATGGCAGGAGGTGCTGGGCTGACTCGTGCCATGTTGGGGTGCAGCAGAGCAGCGTGGTACCAAGGCTCTGGTGGCAGTGGCTGTCCTGCAGCCACATCACTCCCATCTGCGTTTCTGTTGCATCTTTCACAGCTGATGCCCTGTGAGGGATGTGCTTTCTTGGTGTCTGCTCACCAGCAAGTGTAAGTGAAGCCCTTCTGGCCACCAGTTCATCCAAATGGGACTGAGTCCTAGTTTTGAGCAGTCCTGGGGGATTGCAGCCTCCGGGGCTGGGGGTCTTGTGAGCAAGCATCATTTCAGATGGTGGCTCAGGATTGACTCCTGACTTTGCAGTAAAAATAACCCCCGAACCACTTTCATCTTCCCCAGGGGACCTGAGATCAGGGTAAGATGCTGTCTCTCGAAGCAGAGAGAGGACTTCCCCTGCAGGAAACCTGCTTTCATCCAGCCCCTTTCCCTTCAGCAGATGTCAAACTTTAGTTTTCAAAGGAAGTGCTAAGCTACTGCTTTCCATTCTTACTCTTACAGCGTGCACTAAAGCTGGGCAGGGAGTAGCTTGTGGAGCTTTTTGGCCTGACTTAGCCAAAATCCAGCTCTGGTAAAGCCTGAAATAAGCTTTATGCCCACTGGAGGAGGGGTTGCTTGGGAAGCCAGTGCATAGGTTCATCCCCCTTGCGCAGTCAGTAAGTTTTGCAGCAGCAAAGCCCAGGGTGTGGGAATGCAGCAATACTTTGGTATTCCAATGCTTCACAAGATAAAAGGGCTAAAGTACATGGCTTGGGCAGGTTGGGAAGCAGATGACTGACAGCGGGCACCCTTTTGTGTTATCACCTGGAGAGTAAAAGCTGCTGCAGTGGCCTGAGTCTTGGAGCCAGGGAATCAATTTATTGGCTCTGAACCTTATTGGCTGTGGGAAGGCCAGTTTAATCAGAGACTCCAAACTTTGGCTTTTTTCAATGTCTATTAAGCAAATAATGCCACCAGCTGCTATGTAGGAGGCCATTCTGCTCCAGGGCATCTGGCTGTGTCCCTCCCTTGCTGTGCTGCTTCCCTTCCTGGACCCACTCCTGCTCTAGCCCTGCTGCCTTCCAGCTGTTCGCGGTGGGCAGCTCTGCATGCCTGGGGCTCCACACCACCCCAGCAGGCACAGGGAGAGCTCTGCTCCGCCTGTTCTGCAGGCAGCTGCCCTTTGTCCTGCAAGGACGGGTTCTGGTCCACTTTGCTCCTCTATGGGCTGGGCTACCCACAGGTAATTTAACAAGCCAAGAGATGGGAAACGTGTTTTGGAGATACAGGCACTGGGGAGCTGGCTGGATCCATGGGCTGGCTCCCCTGCCCCACTAGACTGGGAAAGGTTGACAGTCCTATGGATGTTCTCTTCCTAGCTAAGGCAGAGATGAAGCCCATGGGGCAGCTCCCTGGTATGGCTGCACCTGTGGCCATGAACAGGAGGTGCCCCAGCGCCCGACTGGGGTGTGCAGACCCAGTGTACCCATGCACCGCAGGGCAGACCAGGCTGCTCGCTTCACCATGCGCGCAGGAGCAGGGTGCCAGGAACGTGGCCTGCACCACCCCGCTGTCTGCCCTAGGCAGGAGCCGCTGCCGCAGCGCCGGGCCAAGCTGCGCGGGGAGGGCTCCTGGCGAAGGCAGCGGCAGCCTCCAGCAGCCCCAGCCCAGCCCTTCAGCCCCGTCCGGGCACGCACCCGGAGGTGCACCCCCTCACCCCATGGCGTCGAGCCCCGCTCCGACCTCCGGCACCTCCCCTCAGCTCCCCCCTGCCTGCACCTGCACCTGCCCCGGGCACACCCGGAGCCCTGCGCTCCGCCCCGCGCATGCGCAGCAGGACGCGCTGCCGGCGCTCCCCCCCCGCGCAGGCGCTGTGCGCAGACAAGATGGCAGCGCCCGTGGACCTGGAGCTGAAGAAGGTACGAGCCCCACCGCGGTGGCCAGCGGCTCCTCGCCGCGTCTGCCCGCGTTCCTTCTCCTCTGCACACCCCGCGCGTTCGGCACCCGCCGCCCGCCGCCTGTGAGAGCCGCCCCTGATGGTCGCTGCTCTTTCCCCCTACCCAGGCTTTCACGGAGCTGCAGGCGAAGGTGATAGACACGCAGCAGAAGGTGAAGCTGGCCGACATCCAGATCGAGCAGCTCACCAAGACGAAGAAGCACGCACACCTCACCGACACTGAGGTCATGATGCTGGTGGACGAGACCCGCATGTACGAGGGCGTGGGGCGGATGTGAGTACCTGTGGCTGCGGCTCCCTCCTGTGTAAGGAACGGCTGCTGGGGCGGACCCGGTGCTGCGGTGGAGCGGGGTGGTGGTTACAGCCCTGTGCACAGGGACACCCCAGCCTCTGCGTGCAAGAGGCCCCTAGGCTGCTGCTTGGGCAGCTCTTCCCTTTATGAAGAACACGCCAGGTTTTCCTCACTGTGTTCATTTGTTTCATTTTTCTCTGTCTTTCAGTTGTAGCAATCTGCTTGGGAATGCAGTGAGACTTACTGGGGTTTAGCTCTTGGGGTTAGCTACTGACTGCCTTGAAGGAGGACTTATAAATGTTATTGGCTTTGTGTGGGTTTGCTCCTGGCCATGATGGTCTTGTCTGGCATCTCTGGGAAGTCTGGAACCTACCCTAGCAAATCAGCATTCTAATGAAAGCCGGCATTGGTGAGAAGACTTTCAGAGATCTGTGCAGCTTCAGTCATTTCCAATGTAGTTTACATGAGATTCCTTGAAAAAAGCTTGTGCACAGTTCATGTGCTCAGGACTTTGCTTCCAGAAATGTTCTACAGAAATTCCCTTTGCAGTATCATCCAGAGAATGGATCTAATGCATGTTGCCTGGGTTTTTTATACTCCTGGAAGAGAGCATAAAGCTCTTATGTGTAGTCCTTAAAGATGTGCTTCCATTGTTGGATGACTGTCAAGAGAAATACCTTTGACCAGAACTAACATGTTTTGATCAATTTCTACAATATACTTATGTTTGACGATGTCAGCCTCTGATAGAAGACCCTACAAAGTGGTTTCAAATCTGAAACATGGGCTTACTTGGTAAATATCACACTGGATTTCTAATTGGAGAGTACTATGGTTATTCTCTTGAGTTTCTTGTGAGTTGGGTAACAGTGATGACTCTGCTCAGCTCAGGATGTGGTTTTGCAAGACAAAATCTTCCCTGTATCCTGCCAGAAAGGGTGATGGTATCGACCTCTTCCCCACCTTCTGTTTACTCCACCTTCTTGTGCCAAAGCGGGTGATCACAGGGCCAGGCAGTGAGCCAGGTTAGACCACAAGTGCCCTGATCCATCAGATCATGCAATCTTCAGATGGAGCTGTAGGGAGGTGGCAGGACTGGGCAGCCAAACTAGTCTGTAGCTTGTCCTTAGCTGCAAGTTGTCAGATGAGGTTGTTCCCAGGCTAATGGAGTTCTTTGGAGTGACAGAGTCTCCTTCTTGGCTCCCAGTAAATACATTTTCCCATGCAGGTGAATTGAATGTGGGGTTTATGAGGGGATGCTAGCGACTGGTACCTTAAAAGGAGATAGATTTAGCTCCCTTGAAAGAGGTGACTGATTTGACCCGGGCAGGCTGTAGGCGTAGGGAGCAGTCATGTTTGGAGTAGTCATGAGACGACTCAAAAGGGTTTTTCTTCTGTTTGGTTTTGTCACAGAGCAGACAAAGAGTAGAAGATAATTACAGAGTCAATGATTTTTTTTTAAACCTGCTTTAAAATCCAAAAGTGTGGAATATTTCTCCTGTATGGGGAATTCCCTCAAGATACCTTAAAAATGAGTGTATTATCATAAAGTGATCCTGCTTGTGAATCAGATGCGAGTTGAAGATGCCATTTCAGTGCTGGCTAGAATGCATTGTCCTGCTTCTGCCTCACACTTAGGAGTAATAGATGCTTACCTTCTTTGTGTCCTACGCAATTTACTTCCTCTGGGCCTCTTCCTTTGCTCACTTTTCTGTGACCAGACAGGTGGCTTGGGCAGCTCTCGCTCATCCGGGATGGCAGAGGCACCATCAGAAAAAATATTTGCATTATGATAGTGCTCAAAAGCTTTTCACGGCCCTTGTTGTCCTAGTTGCTATGCAAATACAGATTAAGAGAGTGTTCTTCCTCTGAATACTACTCATTGATACAATATTTCTGTGAGCTCTGCCTGTTCTGTGCCATGGGGCTGAAGGCTGCCTTGCCAATTGGCAGCAATGCTCTGGTGTGATCTGTGTTACTCCCTAGTGTGGAGAACAGGCATCAGGAACACAAGGTTCTTCCTGGAGGCCACTCCAACTATTAACAGAGGATTCATTGCTGAAATCTGGGCTAGCAAAGCAGGCTAAAGCAGCGCTTGAGCAGGAGTTGAGATACCAGAAGGCCCTTATTTTGTGTTCCACTGAAGACCAGAGGAGGTGGTCGTGGTTCTTCTGGACATACAAACCATGTTCTGTGAAGTGGAATTGCAGTTTTTAATTTGTTGGCTGTGTTGGCTTGCATAGATGTGGGGGTTCATCCACCAAAACAAGATTTATGACATCTCAGTTTCTTTTGCTTAGCGTAGCGTGCAAAGGTTAGAGCTCTGGTGGGCTACAGTTATCCAGAAAGGGTGGAGGTCTGCATCAGTGTTAACTCTGATTGTCAGTGCTCTTCTGACAGCTTGCATGAATAGCTCCGTTCTTTGAAATAAGTTTTGTGCTTCTGTTTCTGTGCTCAACTTTTTTTTCCTTCTTTTTTTTTTCCCCTTCTTTAACCCATTTAACCTGCTAGTTACACTCAGGCTTCTGATAGAGCTTCTCTGTTTCTTCTCCATCTTTGGTGGTTTGGGTTGCGTGCTAGTACGTACGCTTCTGTAGGATGAGATACTTCAGGCCTTTGTGGAATTTGAAGGCTTGAGGAACTATGGTGATGTGCATCCTGGGAGGAAGTCTGCCTAGTTCAGTACTTGTTTCTGCACTTCTTGGAAAGCAGTTCTGTGGTTTTTGTTCTTGGAACCCCTATCTTGAACCTCTTTCGTTTCCCAGAGGCTTTCCAGGCACCACTGGTGAATGTGAAAGTCCACTTGTTGTTCCTCAACTTGGTGTCTCTTGGGTTTTCTTTTGGTCTTTTTTGTTAATATTGTAGTGGGTTTAATACTGTAGTGGGTATAACATGCAGAGGCCTTACTGGCTTCCACATTTGGGGCTCAGTTTACTTCTGCTATAGCTATTTTTGGTTTGACATGAGAAATGTCAGTGCCACATAGTATGAGATGATGAATTGCTGTGTACTGTACGTATCCATGAGGCTGGGATATCATCTGGGTGGTGGCATCTTGCCAAATACATTTCAATTCTGTTACTTCATACTCTTTTGAAAGGCCTGTTACGTAGCCTGAGACACTACCACTATGCTGGACTTCTGCTTAAGCTATTTGTGAACTGATATCATCATCTTGCTTTGAGAGCTATGCTGAAAGTTTAAGCTTCAGAATTCTGTCTGAATATTTCAGACCTTTTGCTTTACATTCTTTTAATCCATAACCTGGACATGATCCTTATTTACAGAAGAAAAATGTCTGGCACTTGTGCTAGGCACAGTGGGGAGCACACTGCAGTTCAGATAGTCAGTTTTGGTTTGATATTGCTTCATCATCAGTTTACTTCTACAAATGGGAGAACACTTACAAAACTAAAGTGTAAGAAAGCAAAAATTAAGCAAATACTGTAGCAGAACTTTATGTTCAAGGGTTTCTGCAAGTATAGTATATTATTACAGCTATTACAGTCCCTATAAAATGACTTTGTGCAAGTGTAGTATTCTTTGGGGACAGCTTCAGTAAGAAGATTTTGACTTTATTTTTTAATGGTAGTTCAGATTTTTGATGGCTGAATCATACACAAGTGAAACCCAGGAGAGGATTAAACATTCTTGATTGTTCCTGGGATTTAGGCGCGTTCCTGTTTTTACTGTACTTCTGGTTTTGTTTGAAAAGGAGCCACCATAAACCCTTGTAAGCTCTTTCCTGGACCCCTGAAGACAGCAGTCGCTACCTCAAGTTGCTCGGTGTAGCCATAGTAGCTGCATTTTTACTGTAAGTGTGTATGTGAGATGGGTGCTGTTCTATCCCAGCAGCACGAATCACTGAGGGTATGGTGGCTGTGCTGTGGTTCCTGCTTGCATTTCAAAAACCTCCCAAAGAATTGAAGGACACTCAAGGCTTAATCTTTATGGATCAGTTACCAACTATAGGCTGCCCTGTGAAATCGGAGCAGTTTCTCTGTTGCCATCTCCTTGAGCAAGGCTCTGTGCAGAGCTCAGCACTGAAGCCCAGCTGCTGAGCACTTAACAGGTGTTGAAGTACTTAAACGAATGCCAGGGACAAGCACATTGCCATCGGCCTCTGCTCAATTTGTAGTTTATAAACTTGAAGCTTCTCTATGTAGCCTTTTGGAAAAGGGAAGATTTTAGTTCCCCCAGTACATATGGTGTGTGTAGGAAGTACAATCAGGCACCCAACTGCAAAGGAAACAAAATTTGTGTCCAGCTGTTTGACCGCTGTTTATGCTGTATGTTGAACAAGACCAATATGTTCCTTTCTCTACACATTTAATAAGGGTAGTGGTTCCACCCAGGGAAGTGGTGGACTCCCCATGCTGGACACATAAACTGAGCTATCAGGGCATTGGGACATCTAGTCTAGTCACACTTTGCCTAGAAGGGTTAGACCAGGTGATCCTTGAGGTTCTTTCCAACCTGGGATTCTAGGATTCTGTGAAGTGTTGGGATATGGTGATGAGGACTCAAAGGCTATGTCGCATGACACGTGCATAAGCCATAACTTTTTCCATCACCCAGGTTTTTATTTCAGGCTTTTCTTGATTTTTGAGCTGCTCCCTTTTGCAGCAGCCTGAACAGTGTTCTTCACAGCAGGCCTATGCAAGTTTGCAAGATCTTCTTAGAGAAGAAGATTTTTGCTTCTTAAAGCAACAATCACAACGATGCACACAGGGGTAACACATACACAAGCCTTTGACTTGAGCAGTAAAGGGGCAACCGTCAGTTGTCATCTGGCTGATCAAGAGTGTTAGAGGAGAGCAGCTGGACAGAGGGATACACGGTTGACTGCTGACAGTAGTGGGATACTGGGATTCTGGACTTCTATCATCTGTTCTGGATGAGAAAGGAGCTTGTTCTCTTAGGCACAAGCTCCTTTTCCACCTTGACATCTTCTGCTATCTCAGACATGATCCTCTGCCCTTCCCCCACTTAATTCTTGGTCTTATTCCTGCTCATTTGTAATCTCCTGGTTATCTTGGTCCAGTTATAGCTCTCCTGCCCTGCTAATTTCTCCATGCAGTACTGAAATGTCAGAGAAGAAAAGACTTCCATGGCTTGCATGCAAGATGTATGTGTGCCCAAGTTTAGGAAACAAAATCAGCTTTATACAGAGAAATGATGTGGAGTGGAAGCATCTGTTAAGTCAGCATTTGTCAAATGCAGAAGCAACAGAAAAAAGGGTCTTACAATAATAGCTAATTTAAATTGTTTTACAAATACTAAAGTAGAACAGGAGGAAAGCAGTCCTGTGGGGTGAGGCTGCTGCTCTATATGAGTTTAATGCAGCCACTCAAGAACCAAAGTGCTGAACTCAGGAATGCTACAACTGCTGTCTTGAGTTTTTACTTTTGTTTTCTCCAGAACTATTTGCTGAATTAACAGAAAACTATTTCTGAATTAACAGAGTGTTTCAGCTAGTTTAGGAAAAAAAAGAATTAAAAATAAAAATAAATCGGGCTTTCTGAGGAGAAACAATTTCCCAAAACAACATCAGCCTTTTCAGTCCACAAATGCTGATTCCAAAAAGTTTGTTCTTACTGATTAGGAAACAACAGTGTGATTATTTTAGTGCAGCTAATTTAACTCCAGCATCCATAAATATCTCTGTATAGTGTTCTGCTTGAATTCTTTTGACTTGGTTATCTTTACATCCACTTCTGTGGGGTTTGCTGTGTTACTTTTTGATGCCTTGTTGTAGCAGGATTTGGGATGCACAGAAGCCAAGGCTCTACTATGTAACAATCACAAGCCAGTTACTGGGTCTTCCTCCTCACTTTGCATTTCATAGAATGGTTTACGTTGGAAGGGACTTTAAAGCTCATCCAGTTCCAGTCCCCAGCCATGGGTGGGCACCTTCCACTAGAGCAGGTTGGTCCAAGCCCCATCCAGCCTGGCCTTGAACACTGCCGGGGGATGGGGCAGCCACAGCTTCTCTGGGCACCCTGTGCCAGCGCCTCAGCACCCTCAACAGGGAAGAGCTTCTGCCTAAGAGCTCAGCTCAGTCTCCCCTCTGGCAGGTTCAAGCCATTCCCCTTGGCCTGTCCCTACAGGCCCTTGTCCCAAGCCCCTCTCCAGGTTTCCTTTCCCCTCTCCCCTTTAGGCACTGGAGCTGCTCTAAGGTCTCCCCTTCAGGAGCCTTCTCTTCTCCAGGCTGACCCAGCCCAGCTCTCACAGCCTGGCTCCAGAGCAGAGCTGCTCCAGCCCCTGCAGCATCTCTGTGGCCTTCTCCAGACTTGCTCCAACAGCTCCAGGTCCCTCTTGTGCTGCTGCCCCAGAGCTGGATCAGGACTGCAGGGGGAAGTCTGCTCAGAGTGTGGCAGAGGGAGAGAATTCCCTGCCTTGATCTGCTGCTCACACTCTGGGGATGCAGCCCAGCACACAATTGCACTGTTTACTGCATGGTTTGAATCTCCAGCATTCTTCATTCCTGTATGATAGAGTGGGGACATTTGCTTGACTTTTTGTGTGTGTGTGTGTGAGTTTTCTGTTGGGGAGGGGGGTGTTTTGTTTTGTTTTCTTTTTTTAATTCCCATCGTATCATTTGAACCTTCCAAAAGAATTGGCAATGTTCTTTAAAAGCAGACCACAGTGCTAGTTTATTATTTTGGGTTGTGCTATATTTAATACACACTTAGAGGTATATTCCTGCTTTCTTTTTTTTTTTTTAAGAACCAAGCATGAACAATGGTATAAATCTACCCTCTAGTTAAGTGTCTGGCAATGCAGAAACTGCTGTTACTATCTTGGCTTGAGGTAATGTAATATGCTGCAGCTATTGACAGATCAAAAAACCCAGTGAAAACTCAATGTAAACATGGCCTAAAGTGCAGAACAAACTCCTCTGCCCCTCAGCAGGCAGATGGATGTGCTGGGCTAGCCCCTGGAGAGGTTTGAGGAAGCAAACAGTGTGGCACTTCTTGTTCCCTTCCTTTAGCTCCTTAGAGTAAATAGGTTTATGGCTTACAAATGTTCATCTGAGTAAAAGTTACCCTTATTGTGGCCTACATAAGACATGGTTTGGACTGCTTCCAGTGCCACTAATCCTGGTCTCTGTGTGTGCTCCAGTGTTGTCATTCTGAGTTTGCACAGGTTCTGCTGCCTACCAGAGATGCTGCCAGCATGCTTCAATCTGTGTCTCCTTCCCAAACAGCTCCGGGTGCATGACCGCCTCTCTGAGTGCAGTAGTAAAATGACACGTGAACTATAAACTGCTGCTCCTGGAATGTCTTCATATATAATCCTCCTGATATAAGCTGCAGGATTTGTTTTGCTTTAAGGTATGTGCTGCTTTGGCAGTGGGGTGAGGGGGGAATAGTTAGGTTTAGCTATATTGAGAGTGACCCAATGAGATGACTGACCACTAAAATAAAAGCAAACATAGGAAAAGCTTCAACTCATCTGTTCCAACTCCATCTGTTTCTGAGCAAGCTCTAGTTAAGGCATATGATCTGTTGAATGGGAAATTCAAAATCAGACTGAAAAATGTGAAACCCTTAGACATGAAGGGTGGCAGCACAAGCTATAATTAGTCATGATTTTCTTATTTTCTTCTTTTAATATTGCTTCCTTGTCTTGTTTGGAACTGGGTAATTTATTTAGGATGACTAAAACTGGAATGTGCTGGTGTATAAGCAGTGCCTGTTCTGAACTGCATAGGGAATCATTTACAGAAGCATAACCAGACCCTAGGGGAGTAGAAGGGGACTGTTGGGTGCTTGCAGTTATGCACTGCTGTCTGCTGTTGGATCAAGCTGGATTGCTTGGGATCAGCTCGTTGGAAGCCTCTCTTCTCTTGGCTTTGAACAGTACTTAAAATGTGGCAATCCCCTCCTGAGTGAGCTCTGGCTTGTGCAGCAGGGTAGGTTCAGAATTAAAAAGTGCCCTTAAAGAGATAAGGGCATGACTGAGCTTAGCCCAGCTTTTCTCTTGGGAGCAGTCTAATGAAAACACTTGTTTTCAAGGAGCAGGTTATTCTGTGTAAATGAGCGAGCTGTCATTTAACACGCCATAACGCAGCATGTTAGAGGGGTTTTAAAAATACAGTGAATGCTAAAATAATGTTCTGGCTTTGTACAAAGTCATTGGTTTTGTTTTCAGTATCTTAAGTTTTTGTAGACAGTTTTCCAAATGGAATGGGCACCATAAAGCTGAAGTTATAATGACCATTTGCATGTGCTGGGAGCCAGGCTGGATGGATTTGTGAGACCCCCCCCTGCAGCCTTGCATCCAGAACGGCTTTAAACTGACAGAGGGGACATTCCCTTCTAAGCCAAACCTATCTGTGATTCTGTCATTCATCAGTATTCTGCCAAAAGAGCACTGGAGTGTTCCTACCTGTAAAACTGTCTCACCTGAAAGTAGGCAGAGGGATGTGTACGAGTGTCAGGCACAGGAATTGCTAAGGCTTCCCTGGTACCTTGTGCAGGTCCTTGCAGTGATTTGTGTGGAAGAGTTGCTTTGCAGATGATCAGGTGGGAGCCCCATGGCTGCTGTGTGACTCCTTCCCTCCTGGCTTTAACGTTTTAATACAACCAGCCTCTTGCACCAGCAAGCTGTGCAAGAGAAACATGCAGACCTCATTCCCTATCCAGAACAGGAAGAGGAGAGAATGCTCACATCTGGGACGGACACCTGCCACTGAAAGCTTCAGACACAGAGGTTGCAGTTGCAAGTCATTGAAAATAGGGGTTGTTAATGGAAAACCTTCACTATGAGCATCACTGGTACCCCACCTTTAATAACTTTATGAGTTGTATGTCATAGTGAAAGTGGCTTGTGCTGAACAAACATCTCCATAACCTCATTCATAAGGAGGCAAATATTTCAGTATCTAATACTATGTCTGAAAGTCAAGTAAACAGTACATTTTGGTGCAAACAGGCTGAGTTATGGAATTACTTACACTGTAGGAACATCACTTGGTGGGTGTGTATGTGTGACACAAAGGAGCAGACAGATGATGAAGTTGACAGCAGACAGATGATGAAATTGACAGCATTTTTGACCAGCCCAAGTAGAGCCTGAAGACCATTTTGACCAGGGATAAGGGAGTGCTGTATGAACACCAACCAAATAGGCATCATATTGAGACATTTATAACAGGGAAGGGGTAAGAGGTCCCTTCAGAAGGGAACAAGCAATGAGTCTCAGAGAGTATAGAAACCATGTTCTCTGCCTTAGAGAAACAAAGATCCCGATGTAGAACTGGCAGAGGGAGGAAAATAGAAACAAGTGGGGAATATTTAGAGTGAGGTTTCTCTTTCAGATCCCTTGTGCTCTATTTTTGTTCCTTGTATTGTCCTTGAGAACCAGCAGTCACTGGGACAGCAGGAGAGCCAAGCATGTAGGTAGAGCTCATCTGCAAACACTGCTGTTGTTGGCAGCCCAGATTTGGCTGAATATTGCTGTCCTTGAGGACCCCATTCCTCCTTAGCTTTCTTTTCTATTTGTTTTGTCTTGTTTCTGAGTTATCTTTATGGTTAGTGGAAAAATTGCTCAGTATCCAGAATAGGGCAAATCCTGCTCTTTTTCATTAGCCATTCCCTTTGAAGTAGGTGGCCAACTGAGATGTGGTGAACCTGTCTGTTCTGACCAGGTATTTCTGGTGTTGTTTAACAATAGTGAAAAAGTTCCTGTATGAGGAGGTGATTTCTGCTAAGCTTTGTAATTGCCACTGTAATGCTGAACTTGTTTCTGAATCAGTGTTTCATGGTTGATAGTGTAGGTGTTGTGTTTGACAGATTTATTAGTGCGTGCTGTGATGCTTCACGCAGAGGAGGTGGACACAGGTGAACTTGCTTGTCTGGAGGAGGATTTGCTTTGCTGCTTGTCTTCTGGGGACTACCAGTACTTGAAAGTCATCCTAGTCCAATATACAAACACTGGGACCCTCCTTGGCAGAGTGAACTCTGGAGGTGGCTCTTTGGTGCTGATCTGCACCAAGGGGTTGGTGTTAGTAATGTCATCTGAGGGGCTCAGCATCACAGAGCAGAAAGTGTCTCCTCTGCTCTGCTCTCTGATGTGATGACTCTAATGTGGGGCTCATCCTTAGCTGCTGGTGTGCCTTCAGACAGTGAATGAACCACAGAATCTTTGGATTTGGAAGGGACCTCTGGAGATCATCCAGTCCAACCCCCTGCCAAGGCAGGGCCACCTAGAGCAGGTTACACGGATGGGTTTGGAGTCTCCAGAGAGGGAGACTTCACAACCCCCTGGGCAGCCTGTTCCAGTGCTCTGCCACCTTCAGTGTAAAGAAGTTCTTCCTCATGTTAAGGTGAAACTTCTTGTCTTTCAGTTATGGCCATTGCTACTCATCCTGTCTCTGGGCACCACTGAAAAGTCTGGCACCATCCTTCTGGTACCTGCCTTTGAAATATTGATCTGTACTGATGAAATCCCCTCTCAGTCTCCTGTAAACTAAACAGGCCCAGCTCCTGCAATCTCTCCTCATGAGAGAGATGCTTCAGACCCCTGATCATCCTTGTGGTCCTGGCTGATTCCTCTTCTGTAGCTCCTTTTCTTTCTTTTATTGAGGAGCCCAGAACTGGATGCAGTGCTCCAGATGTGGCCTTACCAGGGATGAATGGAGGGGGAGAATCGCCTCCCTTGACCTGCTGCCACACTCCTGGTGCACCCCAGGATACTATCAGTCCTCCTGGCTGCAAGTGCACAACTGCTGGTTCATAGTCAACTTGTCGTCCATGAATGAAGTTCATGTGTTTGAAAGGCTTGTTCACAAACTCAGGGAAGAACTAAGACCTCAGAACCTCCCATGGTTCTTTCACAAGCTTAAAAACATTGTAAGTAAGATAACCCTGGTTAACTAAAACCAGGCAGCAGAATGACAGTCCCAGTTCTCCAGCTCAGTGAGAAAAAAGCCAAAAACATTTAGTTGGTGTTTTACTTGGGGTAACTGTAAGAATGAAATCCAGTAAAATTCAAACTCTGGTTTATGAGAAGTGCCCTGTAGCATCTCTTGCCTAACGAGCAAGACAAGTGCAGCTGTAAACCACAGTATTTCCTTAGGTAAAACCTTTGCCCAAGATCTCCATGCTGTGTGTATCCCAAGCTAGAAGCTAGAATACAGATGAGGTTTTTGAGTCCTTCTTGTGTTGGAAATTGAAGCCACAGATTTAAATCAGATATGGGTTTATAGCTTCAACTTTCTAAAGAGTAGTTTTTGTCAACTTACATGGTAGCACCTGTGCAATTTAGGCTGAAGGGTCAGTGAAGGGGAATTAAAATGGGTGGCTTGAAGCTGGAATTGGTGCGAACCTTCTGAAGGATACTGGCCAAGTCATGGACATTTGATCTGCTCTGAGCCAGCGTGTGAACGGACACAGGTTCCAGCCCACTATTTTATAGCAAATAAATTGGGGTGGTTGTGTTTGTGCCCAGCTGCCGGCACAAGTCTCGTCATGGCTAACTTCGGCCATCCAATTTTAATGTGCTGTCGCATGTCTGCCAGAGCATTGCAGGAGGGTGGGAGGCAGGGAGGAGGGAGGGTGTTTTTCCCGGTGACTGTTGTTGACATTTGCAGAATAGAAGTGAAGTCAGCCACTTGTTTGTCCAAAGGTTCTAGTGCCTGTAGCGGACCTCAGCCAGCCGGGATCGCTCAGTGCCTGTGACGCAGCACAGGGACCTTCCCAGCTGCAGCATGGGGAATGCTGATAGAGCTGTGTTGGTGTTTAACCTTGTGTCCTAGACCAGGGGCTTCAGTGAAACCAAAATGATTGATCAGGGATAGATTCAGATGAGACGTTAGGAAGAAATTCTTTACTATGAGAACGATGATGCCCCAGCACAGGGTGCCCAGAGAAGCTGTGGCTGCCCCATCCCTGGCAGTGTTCAAGGCCAGGTTGGACACAGGGGCTTGGAGCAACCTGCTCCAGTGGAAGGCATGCTGCCTGTGCAAGGTTTCCAAACCTACGATGAGCTTTAAGGTCCCTTCCAACCCAAATCAGTCTGGAATTCTACACCTTAATATACAGTTTGGGGAAGCAAAAGAGAAGGTATTCTATTCTGCTTTGCTGCCTCACAAAAAAAGGAAATAATTGAGGAAACATTCGTACACCACACAGGCTCAGGGAAGCTGTGACCATGGGGAGGACAATTGATTTTATTTATGAGGGCATCTTGCAGCTTTCATTGTTTAACTACTGACAGCTACTGCAGAAGTAAAGCAAAGTTGTGGTCCTCATACCCAAATCCCCATGTTGTGTATGTGTGAAGGCTGGGGTTTGCTGCTTCTGCTATTGCAGGCTCAAGGTAAGAGCATCAGAATGACGTGGTTGCTGGTGGTCCTTAAAAGTAGCTCCTCTCTGGCTGAATCCAGGCTCTGCATCTAGTAGCAATGTAAATGACTTCCCTTTCCTAGGAAGGTGGTCATGGGTTTGATTTTAACAAGACTGAGCAAACCCCACATTTTATTTCAGCAGGCTGCTCTGTTTTGGACCTGGAAACATTCCCACTGAGTGGAAATGGGTTGTGGAGGTACCAAATGGAAAGTGGGAGAGTGAGGGGACAAAGAGAGTGAGCTGTGTTGTAAAGAATAGGAGCAGATACATACCAATGATGACACCAGTAATAAACATGAGCTGAGACTGGGGAGAAACAAGGAGAAATTTGAGAAAATGGCAATATAAAAGATGAAGTAGCTGTAGAAAAGAGGAGGTAAAGCAGGACAAGGGAGAGAAGTGGGTGAAGGAGGAGGAGGCAATTGGTAAGCGCAGTTAATCGCAGCACCAAAGAGAGTTTTAATTGCAAACCTGTTACAGTTAACCACAGTTCTGCTCCCATACACTCCAGGAATGCACGTAGCAGGGTACTTTTCCTTTTGGCTACTCTGTTGCTGGTGCAGACCATGCTGGGTTTCAAGGCAGTGGCTGATGAGGCCCTGAACAAGCATGTTAGTAATGTCGTGTGTCATGGGAGGTGGCACTACAGACTGACTGCAGGTTCTTCTGTACCAGATGGGGAATGCATTCTGATTCTGCCCTGTCTAAAGCTGCTCACTTTAACTGTTCAAGCACGAGCTCTTGTCACCTGGCAGAAAGACACTGACCCTAGTTGGTGCTGAAGGGAGACCTTGACCTCATTGGTATGATCCAGGGAGGCTCCTTCTAAATCCCCTGGGGGACTTTCTAAGTAGGGAAGGGGCAAATCTGTGGCTTGTACATTCTTTATGTCTGGAAGGTTGAAAAACAACCATAGAGGGTTCCTAAAATTCATCTGAACTTAGTTGTCCTTTACCTCTTTGTGGGATGCCAGTGCCACATGCTGGAGAGCCTCTTTGGATGCTTGTGTTCCTTCAGGGGCTTTTCAAGTTCATCCAGTTCCAATCCCCTGCCATGGGCAGGGACCCCTTCCACTAGAGCAGCTTGCTCCAAGCCCCTGTGTCCAACCTGGCCTTGAACACTGCCAGGGATGGAGCAGCCACAGCTTCTCTGGGCACCCTGTGCCAGCGCCTCAGCACCCTCATCGTGCATTTCTTCCCTGTGTCAAATCTAGCACTGCCCTTCTGCAGTTTAAAGCCATTGCCCCTTGTCCTGTCACTTACTGGCCCTGGTAAAGTGTCTGTCTTACCAGCCCTAGTTATGTACTGGAATGCCTCCATAAGGTCTCTCTGGAGCCTTCCCTTCCCTGCTCTGAACACCCCCAGCTCTCTCAGCCTTCCTCTGTAGAAAGCTTTGTTTTTATTGTGCCGCTTTATTTTGCTTGTGAGCACTGAAATGGTAATGAATGGCTTTTTCCCCTTGAAAGAAGCTTCCTTGACTATATGCCATAAACTGCTTTAGATCCCTTTGAAGGGAATGTGATGACAGACTTTGCTAGCTGTATGCAAGGACTGTTTTCAAACCATTCAAGGACACTGAATGACAGAGGGAGATGAGTGTGCATCCATTTTCTTCCTCCCAAATACTGGGTGAGATTGCTGAGCAAGCCTTTGAGGCTGGTGGTTTGTGTGAGCTCTAGAAGCAATTTCTTCTGCCTCTGTCTAGAAGGTGTGGATTGAGGATGAATACTTGGCAGAGGTCACTGTAGTTTAACTCTGCGTGCAAGTAGGTGTACAACGGATGTAAAAGATACCCAACAGTTGTCTGTCTCTTTCATTTGTAGGTTTATCCTTCAGTCTAAAGGAGTGATTCATAATCAGCTCTTAGAAAAACAGAGAATAGCCGAAGAGAAAATTAAGGAATTGGAGGTAAGTTTTGGCAGGTAATGATGATGAAAGTACAACATTGAAGGTCAATAGATGCTGTCTGCTACATCCCTTGTTTTTATCTGATACTTTCCATTCTGAAGGATTTTAAGAAGGTGATACATAGTGCCTGGTACAAGTAACCTACAAGTAATTCATGGCACTTAGTTACTTGGTTTCTTTCATGGGTCTACAGCCTAACTAAGGATTTCCTGTCATTCCTGATATGCAAAGTGGGGTGAGGGATTCAAATGAGGTTAGTAGGAGCAAGATTTAAAACTAGCAAAAGGATGTTTGTGTGGTTATTTGCAGCAGATAGGTGATGTGAAACTGTGCCAGTGCTGTGGATGCTCGAAGTTTATACTGGCTCAGGACAATTGCACAAATTCATGGAAGAGAAATCCATTGAGAATTACCAAATATGTAGAAATGGCATTCTGCTCAGGAAGTCCTGAGCTAAAAATGTCTGAAGGCTGGGAAAGTATGAGGAGGAAGTTCTGTGTACGCCTGCCCTGTCCCTACATTCTGCCCTAGGCTTCTACTTGTGGCTGCTGTTGAAGACTGGGTCTAGGGGGAGGTAGGACTTTGTTTTGGCAATGTGGTTAGAGCACTTCTGTGCTCTTATGTTTATCTGGTTGGAGTATTCAAGGCAGAGAAGAATATGTAGGAAATATAAAGTACTTTCTGTGCAAGGATCAGTGTTCAAATGAGTTATCTAGAGAATCTTGACTATCTTCTAGTGGCTACATGTACAGCTTACTTAGAGTTCTTCGGAGCAGATATTCAAAATGTACTTTTCCAAGGCCATTAGTGGTTTGTTTTTTCTTAATGTCCCTAAGATATAATAAATGCAAACCCCTCTTCCTTGTTTCTTGGGCAATGACAGAGGAAGCAAAGACTGAGTTGTGGCAAGCTGCTTAACTCTTCTGCGTTTTGGAGAAAGTCAATGTGGAGACCAGGTTAAGTAGGGACAAGCAGGAGCAGGAAGTCAGTACTCAAACCCATTCAGTTCTGTCTCTTTTTGTCTGCTCCTTACAGTAAAACAGAAGTAGAGTTATTATTATTTTTTTTTTATTATTCTTTCTTAAAACTCAGCTTGCCTGGGGAGCTGTAGGACAAATACATCACCATGTGTGGTGTTGCCTGGAGTGTTTCCTGTGCCAGATACTAAGGGGTTTTGTGTTTCTGGCCATGAGAACTTTTACTGAATGGGGAAAACAATTCTCCCCTGGGTAGGCTGCATATTTCGCTGCTGTTAATGCAGACAGGGCATAGTCATTTTTATGGTTATGTGATCAAAGCCATTGTATCCTGGCTACTCTGAAGCCATCTCAGATGCCAGTGGTTTAGAAGAAAGGCAGCCCCATGACTGGGGTTGGAGAACTTCGTAGCAGCAGGTCTGGATTTGCCAGTGATTGGAGTGTGGTTGACAGTCTCTGTTTGCAATCTGCCCATGGGGTCCCTTTCTGCCAGGTCCATCAGGCTGTGGTCAGCTTTTTGGCTACTGTGCCCTTCAGCTGTGGTCCTCATTTTCTTCCTGTTCCTGGTGGGGAATGATCTCGCCTTCTGAACTTTCCGATTGCTGAGTTCAGCAGAATGGATGGAATTTCCCCCACATTACAACCTTTGCTGTTCTTACACAAAGCCTCAGAGCTGGCTGCTTCACAAGTGTGTTTTTCTGCTTCATAGCTCCCTGTTGCTTGAGTCTCTGGTATGGCTACTGAATTGAAGCTCCCCGCAATGATGACTGTCTCAAAAGGTGGTAAGAGTAGAAAAGTGACTGCTACATGGATTGGTTTTTCTTCTTAATGATATATAGTAGGGCTCAGATGGCCAAAACTTTCAATAGTTTGTTTGAATTGAACATTCAAGTCCATCTTTTAACTACTCTGCTTCCAGCTGGCTGGCAGCTTTGTGGAAAGGATTTTCCTTAGGCCTGGGCTTCCCCATGGAAAAGGACAAAGCTTTTAGACTGACAACTGCTGGAAACAGAGATTTCAGGGGAAATACCTGAGTCCAAGTCAGAGAGCACTTATCACAGGAGTTAGGGGATTTTACTGTCCTGAAAACAAGTAGTGACAGAAGCAGGAAAGAATGTGAATCTTTGTGACCTTGTGATTCCACTGCATCACTATAAAATAAATATCAAACCAAGATAGGTTAAAACTTCCCTCCATCCATTATTAAAACTGGAAGGATTTTAAAGCTTAAGTTTATATTTTACATTGTTAACTACCTTACTCACATTTCTCACTTTGCATAGCTGGCTCAAGCTGGTCAGAGTAATCCTCCAGTATCCACACGGTGTGGCTGATCTGGTTACTCATGTACCACGAGCTTGAGACAGTTCTGCCTTCTTATTATGACTCAATTGCCAAGGTATTATGAAATGTGGATTTTTGATACTAGCCTGAATTTGAGATGCGCTGTCCCTGCTGGCTTTTAGTACTGTTTGCAGAAGAGCAGAGAATGGAGGGTTGAGTTCACTGCTGAGGTCTTATGTAAATCCATCCAACTGTGTAGCAAGGAGAGATCCTCTTTGCTGACTGTCCGTGAAAACATGGGTTTTAACCTGCCCCCAGGGGTGTTTGGGCTGTTGAGCCTGGAGAAGAGAAGGCTGCGTGGAGACCTATAGCAGCCTTCCAGTATCTGAAGGGGTCATACAAGGATGTTAGAGAGGGACTCTTCATCAGGGACTGTAGAGATGGGACAAGGGGGAATGGGTTGAAACTGAAACAGGGGAAGTTCAGGTTAGATATAAGGAAGAAGTTTGTTACTGTGAGGATGGTAAAGCACTGGAACAGGTTGCCCAAGGAAGTGTGAATACCCCATCCTTGACAGTGCTCAGGGCCAGGTTGGACAGAGCTTGGAGCAGCTTGCTCTAGTGGAAGGTGTCGCTGCCCGTGGTAGGGAGGTGGAAATGGATGAGCTTTAAGGTCCCTTCCAACCCAAGCCATTCTGTGACTCTGTGTGAGCTGTGTTTCCTGACATTCACAGCTTTCAGAGTGAACTGCGAAAGCAATGAGGGGTTTTGCATTTGGTTTGAAAACTTTTCTCCTTCCTCATCTCATTTCCTAGAGGAACTGCAATTCGTGATTACAGTTAGTCCCTTTTCTTTGCTCCCCTGTCTTGGGTTCCTCCACTTTTGAAGTGATGCATTGCGTTTTTCAAGACAGCATTACAAAGCTGATGTGATACTTCCCTGCTGTTCATCACATAGCAAAGCTGCAAGGAGAAGACCTGTCTTTGTACAGGGCTGGGAAAATAAGCTTTGGCTGCAGTACATGTCTTAGTGAGAGGAACTGTGTTCTGAAGATACCAAAGGAGTATCAATGTGTATGAGAGAGCAAATGTCAGTCACTCTGCAGAAGAAGCAAGGTAGCTTTACCCTTCTTGTTAAAGCTAAGGAATGAAAGCGTGTATATGTGAGTGTCTGTGTATGTATATATACATATACATATGTAACATTCTTAATTTCACAATTTCTATATAATCCTTTAGAATCCAAATTGATAACCTTGGCTTGCTGGCAAAATGCACATGCCTGCATAAAGGCTGTACCAGTGAGGCTTGACTCTTGCAGAGGCTGGTGCACAGGCTCACTCACTCACTGGCATGGGAAGCATCCTGCTTAGCAGCAACGATCCAATTTTTCCAGTCCTGATACTATCAAATTCTTGTTGTGCTTCACAGTGCAAGGGGTATGTGTTAAAGCTATTTTGAAAGCATTCTAAAGGGATGAGCACAGACTCTTTTTAGCTCGGCAATGTTTGTGCAGTATTAGGAGAAAAACCAAGTAATGTTTTTCTTCCCTTGTTTTTAAGGAAACATGATATGTGAGGGGTGGAACAATGCTTTGTTTCAGGAAATGTTATCCGTTTCCACTGTAGGGCTCGATGGATTCTGTTTTTAAATGTGGCATTCTAAAAAGAACAAGCTCTATGATATAAAGACATGGAAAACTGATTCTTCATTAGGGGTGGAGAAAGTGATTATCGCTGTGTGTTTTCTCTGATAGTATCTGATAGTCCCCTTCTCTCCTGCTATATTCAGCATGTTTAGTTGTCAGGCGTTGTCAGACTGAATTGCTAAAAATAACAAATATGGGGGAGGCTCTGCTGGGCAGCTCTGTCTGCTCTGTGCCACTCAATTTAGCTCCTTCGTGAAAAGGGCAAAAGCAACCTGCAGCTTTCAGCTTGAATTGGAGTTTGGTTTTAAAATCTGACTGCAATATTGTTGTGTGCTTGTTTCCCAGGCAGTTCTTTCACATGAGCATGGGAGACTGAAAGTTCACTGCTGCAGAGATAAAGGGTTGGTTGTTTTCTTCTCCGCCTGCAGTAGAAAATGCAATTGGGAAAGCTGTACCTAAGTGCTTGATTTCCAGTTCATAAAGTCTTCATGTGATCCCTAAACTGCTATGTCCAGTTGTCCTATCCTACACAGTGAACTTCTTTGCTCTTGTTCATGGTGGAGAAATGAACACTGCTCGCAAGCACTGCTGTGCTTTGTGTTCAGAGGCTTGGATGGTGTTGCAGATCTTCTTTCTGGTAAAGTTAAAAAGTGATTGCATTACAGTGAGCAGACATCAAAGTTAACAACAAACCTCTTCCCTTGTGCTGCCTGGAGTCAAACATGCTCATGCTGTGGCTTCCATTTCTCTAATCTTATTTCTCTGGGAGCTTTGCTGGAGCCCCGAGGCATAATGGTGTTGCCCCCTTCTCGATGAGTGTGCCAGGATGTCTCTGGTTGGGTTGGCACTACAGTGTTTTCATACCCTGAGGGAACAGTTTTAAGCAGGAGAGGTGTGGCTGGAGAGGAGTGCTGGAGCATGGGAGTTGATATTCTCTGGGCAGGTATGGATGGAGCAGCTCAGCATGGCCCTGCGCCCCTGGCGTGCTCTCTGGCTTTTACCCTGAAACTATGCATAGAGGCTGATTCTGAGGGTGCCTTAACCATGTGAAAACAAGTCTCTTGAGATTTGTGGTGCACTTTGCAGACCACTCGGCAACCAGAAGAAGATAGCAATTGTTTGGCAGTTCCCAAGTTAGACCGATTTTTGTCTGCGATTTACAGTGTAGAAGCTCTCATCCCATGGTTTACTCGGGATAGGCCAGTGCCCAGGAATGTGTGGTGGGCTTTTTAAATAAACAGGGGAAAATAAGGAATGCTCCTGTTTGCTTTGGAGGGGGGAAGCCTCAAGAATAGCCTTCTGTGCTTTAGGCTGGAGCAGGTTTTACTTTGGATGAGTATGCTGTCCTCTCATTCCACTGCTGGCATACATGCACGTACTGAGGACATGATCTTAAACACATGTTGTCACAGAAGCTGCCCCTTGTTTCTAAGTGTGTGCATGGAAGAGGTCAGTCCGTAGCTTGGGTTCAGCCCTCTTGGCTTTATGGCCTAATCTGCTCTAGGAAAGGCTGATGTGCTTCTGTCACTTGTACAGGAGCCAAGCCAGACCCATGCTGGTGCTTGGCTGCAGTCGTGATCTGCAACATGTACCAAACTCCTGTGGCACAGATCGTGTGCAGGTTTGGGGCATTGCTAGGGTGTACACTGATTTTTGTCTTCTAATTTGCTTGTCCTGCAAGGTGGTATGTTGTAGCTTTGTGTTTGGTCTTGGTGTGGCTTTTGTGTTTGGTTGGGTTTTTTTGTGTGGTTTTTGTTTTTCTATTTGTCTCCTCTTCCTCCCTCCCAGCTTTTCAGTATCTAATATTTGGGAATTTAAAGTGGTGATATCTCTTTCTCCTCTTGACCCTGAATTCCCACCTTGGAGGTTTAGTAACTGCAGGTTTCTTTAACAAATCAGGAGTCCAGATGTTCTCTGCATTAAGAGGGAGACAATGATGCTTCCAGAGTCACTCGTTCCTAGAGGTGGTATCTCCCTCTGCTTGCTGTACAGGGAGGCTGCATCCCTGATGTGGGGACAGTGGAGTATGCAAATGAACTTAGTAGGCAGGATTAACATTTGGGCTTACACGGACCTTTTAGGAGGAAGCTATGGAAGCTCCACAAATCATGGAGATTAATCGGGTGACAGTGAGGTGCAGAGCCTCCTCAGGCTCCCTCTGAGGACCAGGAGAGGTGACAGCCTTCATCTTGCATGACTTTGGGTGCCTGAGGCAGCTGCAAGTGTCTGGACAGTTCCTTCTGGGCACTGACATTCAGACTTGGTGATGTTCCTGGGGCATGTTTCATCTTCACTCGTCCAGGCCCAAGTGTCTGCCTTCACTGTGGGCTTGCTCCTGCTTTTCAGGCTGCAAAGCCCGAGGCTTAGCTTGCTTTTGAGGACATGGGTGGTCCAGCTGCCTGCCTAAGCTTGCTGTCAGCTGGGATCATCCAGAGCTATGGCAGATCCTTGGCATGGGCAGAGCTGTCAGCGCTGCTCTGCCCTTCACTGAGGTGCTTGTTTTGAAGAAGGGAGTAGCTCCAAAGCTCTGTTTTTTTCCTATAGGTCTGGCTGTGTTACAGGGAGGAGAGTCTGCATTCTCAGTCCTGATATTTGAAATGGAAAATCCTCTGAGCAGTGAGAAAAATAGGCTTGAAAATAATGAAGTGGTGAGAAGGTTGAGAGTATGGTGGGCACAGAGCCAACACTGTCAGGACAAAATCATTATTTATGGAGAAGCCCTCTGACACTGGACGGGGGCCAGACAAATTTAAGGTAAATACTGGAGGAATTGGGGCATAACTAATGCTGCTCCACTTCTTTCTGTCCTGTAAACTGACTGCTGATGGTAGCATGAATAACAGGCCTTATTCCTTGCTTCCAAGGCTGTGATGACTCACTGACTTCACTTATTTCTTTATGTTTAAGCCTCACAGTCTGTCCGATTGTCATTTGTCAAAAGTGAGGGTAGCAAAAGGATTGTGTTCTCAACATTCTTAACTTTATATGTGTTTTATGCTGTTTCTCTTCTATCTGAATCGCATAATCTCTCATCCCAGACAAATGCAGGCTGGTTGTGTGCAGCCAGCATCTTGCGGCTTTAAAACGAAACAAATGCTCTTCAGTAATCGTGAGGAAGGAGGTGTATCTTTTTAAATCCTGGTTCCAGTTCCTATGGTAGGTTAGTTAGATAAAGATCAAATAAGAGTACATTCTGCTTTGCACATTGCGTAAGAAGCTTGCCCTGTGTTAAATAGTGCACAAGTCACTGGTTGCAAAACATGATGTTGTGATCTCAGAGGCACAGAAAGAAGAAATCATCACGTTTAAGAGGCAATTCCCAGCTCTGAAAGGATCTTCCACTGGTCTAGACCTGGCCTGGCTTTATAAATCAGTCACAACGCTTCAAACTCCCAGGTTTTTGCAAGCCACTGCTTAATAGTAATTCTTTGTTACTCTTCCCTGCACTGCAGACTGCAAAGTAAGCACACAAACTAGCTGAGAGGGCAAAGGCTTCATGAAGGGAAAGCTGGAATTTGATTACTGTTTTATTTTCACTGTTCCTACCCTTATTTTTAGATGGGTAATTGTGGATTTTAAAAGCAGGAGGATAATTAACGTGGGTGTTGATTGCTTCCTTTCAAATCCTTCAGAAGCCGGTTATAGAGGTACTTTCAAAATAAATGTTATCCCAGAAACTCACTTTAGGATTTATTTTTGGGGAGAGGTTGTTCTGATTAAAAAGGAATTAGAAAAGAGTTTAATGGAGAAAGCTTTTAAGACAAACTTCGCCAGTGTGCTCACATTCCTTTGGATTCCAGGGGAAAGTGAAATACATCATGACAATAAATGAAACCCCACTTCTGCTGCTGTGTTTAAATGGTTTTGTCCGTCCAGGAGCCTACATTTAGTCATCTGGGTTTGAAAACGTTGCTTGTTTCCTCTGATTAGCATTAAGCTGCTTTTATAATTACACTGAAATCATTTTAACACAAAGTTGGTAGATAAGTCTGTCTTTGTCATTTTAAACCAGGGTCTGATTCATTGTCAAAGCTCTCCTTTGTGCTTATAGCTGCAGAAGTATTCAAAGCAATGAGCTGAGCTGGATGCGAGTCCCTCTCCAAATTCCTCCTTGCATGAGTAATAGTTAGTCACAGAACCAGAGCCCCTGTCCTTGCCTTAGTCATCCAGGCCCATGCACTTGGTCCTTGCTGTCCTTTATGCTGAGCAGCTCTGGGGAGGGGGATTATCTATGCCCAATAAACCTCTGTCCTGCCCCATCTGCTCCATCTAGCCTGGGGAGAACAGGAAACGATTATTTGGAAAGCGTGCTCCTGCGTGCAGGAGACCTGACCCAGCCCTGAGTCAGCTTTACACAGCCACACCTTGCTCCAGGTATGTGCAGGCTGTTAGGGCTTCCTGCTGGCCCTGCCGCTGGGGTCACCCTGCTCATTGGGCTGGAAGTGTATTCCTAGTGAGGAGATGGCTGCATCCTGCCTGTGAGGCAGCCAGGGGAGTCTGAGCTGGGGGGGATGCTGCTTAGCTGGGAGTTCACATCACATTCTACATGAAACCTGGAGAGGGGCTTTGGACAAGGGCCTGTAGGGACAGGACAAGGGGAATGGCTTTAACTTGACCCAGGAGAAATTGAGACGAGCTCTTAGGCAGAAGCTCTTCCCTGTGAGGGTGCTGAGGCGCTGGCACAGGGTGCCCAGAGAAGCTGTGGCTGCCCCATCCCTGGCAGTGTTCAAGGCCAGGCTGGACACAGGGGCTTTGATCAGCCTGCCCTAGTGGAAGGTGTCCCTGCCCATGGCAGGGGGTTAGACTAGGTGAGCTGTAAGGTCCCTTCAAACCCAAACCATTCTGTGATCATCTCTTTGTTGCTGATTTGTCGAGTCTTTCAAGTTTATGGAAGTAATTTTTCTTTTTAAATGGCCTTGTTTGGCCAGGGCTGAGAGACATAAGGTGTGGTGTGATTGTGCAAAAGTCATATTGCTGGGAGGTATTCTGGTGAGCAGTTTTGGCTCTGCAGGACCATGCAACCCAAAGCACTAAATTAGGGAACTTAACACATTTTGCAAGAGTCAGTTTTGTGAGGGCCACTTCCACCAAACCAAAACGTGGGGATTTTCACAATCTGGGTGAGTTTCCCCTCCCCATGTCCTAAGTGTTTGACCTGACTGCTGACGAAAGTCTGGTTAGGATGCAGTATCTGTTGTGAAGCAATGTACCACTGAAAACTGCCCAGTTCTGGACCCTTCACTACAAGTGAGATACTGAGGTGCTGGAGCGGGATCAGCGAAGGGCAACGGAGCTGGTGAAGGGCCTGGAGCACAGGTGTGATGAGGAATGGTTGAGGGACCTGGGGGAGTTTATTCTGGAGAAGGCTCAGGGAGGACCTTATTGCTCTCCACAGCTGCCTCACAGAAGGATGGAGGCAGGAGGTGGCTGGTCTCTACTCCCAAGGAACAAAGATTAGACTGGATATTAGGAACAATTTCTTCACCAGAAGGGTGCTCAGGCATTGGAACAGGCTTCCCAGGGCAGTGCTGGAATCACCATCCCTGGAAGTATTCAGAAACCGTGTAGAAGAGGCCCTTAGTGACATGGTTTAGTGATGGCTTTGGCAGTGCTGGAATAAAGCTTGGACTTGATGATCTTAAACGTCTTTTCCAACCTAGCTGATTCTGTGATTCTAAATGGGTGGTTTTGCCATGAAGGGTGTCCCTAAAGAATCCACTGGCTTGATAACACATTTCTGCTGCCACCTATTGAAAGGTTCCCAATCGCTTGCTTTTGTAGCAGTTAACATCAGGCTAGGGAGCAGGAGTTCACTGGAATAATCCATCATTGTCCAGTTGCAGACAGCAGCCGTCTCAGCCTTTAGTGAAAGTACAGTTCTGGGGCTGAGACAACAGGTATGTGCAAGGGACAGAAGGGCTGCTCCACAGGCAGGTTTTCCCCTTTTTCTCTAGAAGGTGACCTCGCTTGGTACCAAGTGTGGAAAGCAGCATGCACTTCTTCAAATTAGCTTTCTCAAGAGCACGTTCCTCAGGGTTTCAGAGCACCACGGGAACGATGGGGGAAGCCCTGTTGGTTGTGCCATAGGTAGGATTGGTACATGATGAAGGTGGATTTGCACTAGCAGTTCTTCAGGCAGGTGCTTCTGAAGTGTTGAGTTGGCAAGTGTACTCTTATGCTTGATATCTCCTCCACTCAAATCCAGGTGGTTTTGAAATGACTGAGGGTCCCCGTTACCTCGTGGAAATAGTGGCTAAGGGAAAACCCAGGGATCTGAATCATCTCTGCTCTCTCCTCTTAGTAAATGGCGTCATTGCGCTGCTGTCAGCAGCTGTCATCAGAAACCAGCTGGGCTCCCTTCCTATTACACTTCACTCACTCTTGAGTAAACTCTGGGCAACTTCCTGAGAGCAGTAACTCTGCTTGGAAAGTCCTGAAGTGTATCTAAATATTTGGTGGTTGCTGTAGCGTGGTAATTTCTAATGTGTACTTGTGCCACAGTGCTGTGCTGGGTGAGGACCAGTGCTGGGTGGACCCATCAGGGCGTAGGGCTGCCTGCAGACCCACCCCATCACTGGTGCCCACTATCTCAGTTCCTTCCGAAGCAGAAGCAGCCAGGTGCTGTTCAGCAGGTCCAATTCCTTCCTGTTGATGGGTTCCAAGTGAAATCCTGTTAAATAGGGCACATCATCTTCCATGAGCTCAGGCTGACTGAAACATTTGCCTTGCCCACTGTGTGTGTGCTGGTTCCTGGGTGTGCTGTGCCCTGGGAATTCCAGCCACCTGAACAGTGTTGGTGGCCTCCAGAGGAAGGGCAGCTCACAGTGCTACTGCTGCCTGGCCCCAGCATGCAGGCAGCACAGCTTGCTTTCCTCCTGAGGAAGATCCTTCCCTGGACAAGCGTGTGCTCCCTCCTCTGTCTCAGGCCCTGCTGATCACTTTCCCAAACAGTGTGCACACAGAGCCCTTGAGGAATGCCAGCAGTGACCTGGATTAACTTTGGGAGCTACAGAAACCCTTGGCTAGGAGGTTTATTGAGACAGTGTCACAAGATGGCTTGTCTCGGGGCTCCTGTTTGAGGCACTGCATCATGCACGAAGACTCTGCAGCATTCCTCGACGGAAGCCTTCTAAGTGCAAGAGTGGGATGCCAGCATCTGGCGGCTAGTAGCCAAGTGTGCTGTGAGCCGTGGGGAGGGAAAGAGGGAGGTGTTCTGTGGGGAGAGACCTGCCAAGTTGGATGGAAAACAAGTAGGTAGAAAAGCAGTTTTTAAAAGGCTGAAGTGAGAAGGCATGTCCCAAAACCAGATGCTTACATTTCCATGGAAACATTTTTGTTTGGGTTTAAGCACATTTGTGTTTGCAGGTAGGGGCTTGAAGCTCTTTTCCTCTTGCTGAGCAGAGAGAGAAGTAAAATCTGAAGAGCGAAACAGTAGACGTTGAAGGTCCCTTCCAACCCAAGCTTTTTGATGATTCTATGAATGAGAAACTGTTACTTTGAAACAGGAAATTCACCCGTGAGCATGAGGCACAGCACAGTGTGAATGAGCCGTGGCTGTTGCGTGTAGTTTCCTGCTGAGAGCAGGAGTGCTGTGGTGGCTTTTGGAGCTGAGGGTGCATGCTGCGAGACACCGAGCTCAACGGCCAGCTCAGGACAGGGCTCTGCAGGCACGCGGAGCTGGCTGGAGGCAGAGCTGTCTGAATCATAGTGCTGGGGCAAGTGTGGTGCTTTGATCATCGAAAGCCTGTCCGAGAGGAGCTGATGAAGTTTTTTCATGCTGTGGAATCTGTGGATGTTGGCTCTTTAATCGGTCAGGAATGTAAGGTTCGGGTGCGTCAGCACCATCTCCAGTGAAGCATGAGCAGTGTGATGCAATGAACCGAGGCGGGAGGCTCAAGCAGGAGGTGACTTCCCGCCGTGTCAAGAGGCCACGGGCCACCTCCATGAACCACAACTCCTCTTCTTCTTCAGGGTGTGAGCTGTAATTGTATTTGCATTAAATCTTGTCTTTCCGCAGCAGCTGCCAAAAGCAAATAGTGAGGAGCTGGTCAGGGAGCAAGTGTGGCCCATGACAGGGAGTGAAGTGCACGGGGAGCCTTGGAGCGGGGTGATAGCAGGATGAGTGCTTATGGCACTGCTTTTTGCCAGGGCACTGCTCCTGCACCTCAGTGGGAAGGGGTGGCTGGTGGGTGCTCCCTTGTGCATGCTCTGGCTGGGGCAGAGCAATCTGGTGCTTCCAAGAGCTTTGTACAGAGCTTAAGCAAAGAGGTAACTGAGGCTGGCAGCAGCCTCCCAGAGCCATTGCCTGGAGCTGCCCAGCACTCCCTGAGAGTGGAGCATTGCAGCCACCATCCCTGCCGAGTTGTGGGGTCTTACAGGAGGCAAGGGTCACAGGGCTGGTGGTGCCCTCCATGCCCAGGCAGCCACCTTTCTTCCTGGGGAGGGTTCCCCAGGACGCTGATGGACATGCGTTGCCTGTTGGATGGGGCTGCCTGAGCAGCCAGTCCTGGTTTTGACTGCATCTCTGATCACTTGGGAGATGGTGCTTTTACTCCATGTGTACTAAAACCCTACACAGGTTAGGCCCTTGTACCACATGCCTGGTTTAGGAAGGCTGCTGGAAAGCTTAGAATTGGGGAAGGCTTCTGAGAGCTGGGAGTGAACAGTAATGGCCAGACTTGATGGTACCATTTGCTTTCAGGCACAGCCCAGCTTCACAGCCCCTGGTAGATGCTGGGAGGTCCAGCTGGTGGGGTTGGCTCTGCTTCCCAGTGAAGAGTTCTTGGCCATCTCTTCTCACCCTCCATCCCAGTGCCAGGCAGTCATTAGCGTGGCAAACATACTTCCAGAAAGCATACTGAGGTGAGAATATTTCCTTTTGGGCTACTTTGCAGACAGATCATCAAGGCTGTGGTTTGTCTTGCTCCCAAGCATTGCAGCCATTCCTGCCCAGGGAAGGTGACTGCTGTTGGCAGCAGGATTACTTTAAAGGAATTGCAAAGCTACAGGTTGAGAGGCATTGACTGTACTGGTGTTTTGGGGGCATCTTCTGCAGTTGTGCACCCTACAGGCTCTCTGCACATGGCCCAGACCTCAGTAGCCTGTTGCATGGCTATGTGTTGGCCTTGTGGCTCAGTGCAGGGCGCACCATCCTTTGTGTGCGGAGGCAGAGTGGGGCAGGAGGGTTATCACCACACACCAGGTCTTGGATGAGGACCAGAGTGTGGCCGGTGGTGGGAGCAAGTGAGGGTGAAAACGCTTGTCCTGTGGTGAAGCAGGGCAGCTGGCTTGATTTCAGAGTACGTGTGAAGCGTGCTGCCCCCTTAAAGATGTGTAACTGCAAATCCTGCTGCCTTCTCACATGCCTTCAGCCACTCTCAATGCAGCCTCTGGCTCTACTGTGGAGAGGCTTCAGGTGTGCTGATGGGACCTGCAACTCAGGTCATTCCTCCCTGCATGGGAATAACTGTCATGCAAACAAAGCAGCGTTCCTGGAACATCCAAAGGCTGTGGCAGAGTGGGTGCATTCACTGCCCCGACAGAGCAGTGATCACAAGCTGTGCCTCTTAGATAAGGCACACTAACACTCTAGAATAAATCTCTAGCAAGCAGATGTGGCAATTGCAAATCAGAGGAGGAACTGCTCTTGCAAGTCCTTGTCCTCCAAGGGCTATAGTACCTCTACTGTGGATTCAGGCTGAGAGAGCTGGCCTGGGTCAGCCTGGAGAAGGCTCCGGGGAGACCTTAAAGCAGCTGCCAGTAGCTAAAGGGGCTACAAGAAACCTGGAGAGGGGCTGTGGACAAGGGCCTGTAGGGACAAGACAAGCAGGAGTGGCTTGAACCTGCCACAGGGGAGACTGAGCTGAACTCTTAGGCAGAAGCTCTTCCCTGTGAGGGTGCTGAGGCGCTGGCACAGGGTGCCCAGAGAAGCTGTGGCTGCCCCATCCCTGGCAGTGCTCAAGGCCAGGTTGGACACAGGGGCTTGGAGCAAGCTGCTCCAGTGGAAGGTGTCCCTGCCTGTGGCAAAGGGTTGGAACTGGATGAGCCTTAAGGTCTCTTCCAACCCAGACCATTATGTGACTCTATGAACTGGCCCTGCACTGCAGCCAGAGCCATCAGCTGACAAACCTGCCTGCTCCTGCTCTCCTGTCTGTATTTCCTCCTTCCTGCCTTGCCAAGCTCTTGAGAGCTAAAATCTCGCAGCCACGGGCTGGCCCAAAAATGGGGTCACAGGATGTAGGTTTAACCGGGGCTGCAAATCGAGAGCAAATGAAAGCATGTGATGAGCTCAGGGCAGCTTGGGGGTGGGGATGAAGAGGCCTTGGTGGTGTTCCTCCCAGGGAACAGATCCCACCAGCCTGGCAGGTCTGGCTGGACCAGAAGAGCCTCCAGCAGTGCGGAGGCAGCATGTGTCAGCCGCTTGCTCACAGCGCTGCTCCCTGGGAAGGTGCAGCAGGGAGACACAGAGCTTCCTGTCTAGACCCCAGTAATCACCGTGAGGAGGAGTTTGCACGCAAGCTCCTGCTCTTTCTCCTGGGATTACCAAAGCAGAAACCGGGGAGCAGCTCCTCGGGCAGGAACACCTCGCTTCTGCCACGCATCTCGGAAAATGTCGTGGCTGTCTGCTCCTTGCTCCTACATAATTCCAGCTGCTGGGTGGGAGCCAGTGGCTGTGCTGGCTCTGCATCACTGGCTGTCGGTGTGCAGGATTGCTCAGGAAGCCTGTATCCCCCCAGCTGTGGGTGCAGGGTTTCATGGGATGCTCCTTGAGCTCAGTGGTGAGTCTCCCTGGAGGCTACTTTTGGGAGGGAGGAGTAAAAGCATCGGGACCAGCCCAGATCCTTTTGCCCCAGAAATTACGTGACCAAGGAGAGTGACTGAGGGTTATACAGATTCCCTGAATCCTCACCTGCCTGGGGCTGCAGGTGATGATTAAGTAAAGAAATGGCATTAAACCACATCCCTTTACTATGAGCTGTGAAGCTCAAGCACCTGGGGAGGGCAGAGCATGGTACTGTGCAGGAGTGGGCATTGTGGATCGCTGTTCATAGCCATGAGCACTCCTGCTCTGCACCAGGCCAATGTGGACCTCAGATGGTCACCAGCATGGCCTCCTAACTCTGGAAGTGCCTCTTGCAGCCTGGTGGGCACAAGGGGGAGTGTGGAGGACAGGAAGGCAGAGCTGTTCATAGCCTAGTTCCATTGCACTAAAGAATAATGGTGTAGTAATAAATGACTGCGTGGAAGTCAGCTCTGTTGGTGCCACTCTGCAGTCAATGCAGTGAGCAGGAGCTCAGACCCGCTTGGGTTTTCTGGGACTTGTCTCTGCTCACAGCCCCTGGATTCAGTTCCCTGGCTGTGAACCCTTTGCTGCCTGTTGGGGCAGCGGCAGCAGCCCTCATGCGTCAGCGGGTTGCAGGCAGCAGGAACCCACGCTGCCTCCTCGCCCTGCAGCTCCTCAAAAGCAGCTCTTGTGCCTGGGGACCGTGTGAGAGGGACAAGGAGCCCTTTGCCGTACCCACGGCCCTCATTGTCGCTAACAGCTTTCACTGTTTGAATAAAAGCCCTTCGCAATTCAGAATCGGGGCTTGAAGGGATGGCCTCATGGCACGGGCATTTCAGCTGAGTGCACAGATGTGTCACTGCGGTCTGCTGCGAGGGAGCAGAGGGGGAGTGATGGCAGCAGAACTCTGCTAATGAACTTCCCTTCGGGGCTAAGGGGGCTTGCAGGAGTCAGGGGGAGGCTATCAGGGAGCATCAAAGAAGGCTGGAGAAAAGATGGAGAGAGCAGGTACCTGGTCTGTTTTCCAAAGGAACAACTGGTAGGACAAGAGGTAATGGCCTCAAGCTGCAATTTCTTCACAGAGAGGATGATCAAGTATTGGAACAGGCTGCCTAGGACAGTGGTGGAGTCCCTGCGAGTGTTCCCAAACCATGTAGATGAGGGCCCCAGTGACCTGGTTTAGCTGTGGCCTTGGCAATGCTGGGGAATGGTTGGAGTTGATGATCTTGAGGGTCTTTTCCAACCTGATTGATTCTGTGGTCAGCTTCACAGTGGCTGTGTCCTCTGGCTCATGAGCGCCCCTGGCCACACGCCCCATACAAGAGGCTGCTGCTCCATGGAGGCCAGTGTGTGTGTGCTTGGATAAAGGCTGCAGCCTGCACCCATGGGTGCTGCTCTGCTCTCTCACCGATCCCTCCGTGGGATCCCCATGTTCTCCACAAGCCCAGCTATGGGAATGTTCCCCAAGGGTCTCCCCCAGCTCACAACCAAATGCATTTGGAGATCAGCGCCCAGAGCAAGGGCTGCCCATGCTCCCCCAGCATTGCCTTCTGCCTGCCTGGCCTCACCAGAGACTGTTGCGTCTGTTGTTTGGAAACCTAGAGAAAATAGTCAAAAGAGCCAAGTGCTGATTTTTCCAGTCACCTAGGAGCACCCAGACAAGCAGGAAAAAACGCTGTGTGCTGAATTCCTATCTTGGGATGCACAGCTTCGGGCTGCTTCCCTGCCAAACCTCTCCTAATTAAAGATGATTAAGGAAACACACGTATTTGGTGATGATGCCAGGGAATTTCTGATAGAAAGGAGGGTCTGGGTTTAGAAAACTGGCCCAGCTGGAGGAAGAAAGAGCCTTTTTTACCCAAGTGCAAAAGGACTTTGCTGTTGAATCCATAAGGAGGCCTCAGCATGTTAATTCCTCTCTAGGCTGCAAGCCTACAGGATCTGATTTGATTTCCTTCCTTGCTATGGTTAACGTATCCCACTTTTTGCAGCTCTGCTGTTGGAACGGCCCCAGCAGCTCTGAGGAGGGTTCAGAGGGAACAAAATTCAAAGGCTGTGTAAATGTTGCAGAGGCTAAACATTAACGTTTCCAGGCTGCCTCTGGGAACGAATAACCGCTGTCCTCGCCTTGGGAACGTGCAGGGACACGCGTGCCCTCCGCCGGCTGCCTGCAGCAGGTCCGTGCAGTCAGCACCAGGGTGAGCCTTAACTCTCCTCTGGGTTTTCTACCTTGCAGCAGAAGAAGTCGTACCTGGAGCGGAGCGTGAAGGAAGCAGAAGATAACATCCGAGAGATGCTGATGGCAAGAAGGGCACAGTAACCGTGCGGCTCCCACTGGCCTCCTGCGACCCCCTTGGGGTGGTTTTGGGCAGCTCTGCCCAAGTGCTGGTCACTGCTGCCCACTGGGTGTGCTCCTGTGGCAGCTCCAATAAAACCGCTGTGAAACCTGGGCTCCATTCCTACTTTCATTGACAGATTGCGAGCTGGGCTGGGGCAGCTGCAGGAGAGAAGGCTCCTTAAGGGGGGACCTTAGAGCAGCTCCAGTGCCTAAAGGGGCTACAGGAAACTTGGAGAGGGGCTTTGGACAAGGGCCTGTAGGGACAGGACAAGAGGAATGGCTTTAACTGCCAGAGGGGAGATTCTATGATTGCCTACCACTTCAGGGTCTGCTCTGCCTGTGGGGATTTGATGGAGAGAGGAGCCGGTGCTGAGGTTTGGGTTAGGGTTATTTGGGGCATCCCGCTTCACTCTAAGGAACCCAGAGCCCTTGCCTGCTGGTGCTGGGCCCGGGTCAGACTGGCTGCTGTGTGCTGGAGTGCAGTGGCTGGCAGGGCAGGGGCAGCCATCGCAGGCACCTCCAGGTCCAATGTGCGTGGTCATCGGCTGATGCCTCAGCAGTAACAGGCCCCGATTCCCTCCCTGCACCGGGTCTGACAGAGCCCCGCGTAGCAGCGAGCTCATGGAGGGGCAGTGCCACCCTGTGCTGCGTGCTTGCAGTGCACCAGCCCGGCCGCCTCCTTCCCTTGCTCCTGGCTGAGCTGAAATAGAGTCTTCAGGGACCTCTCCTCTCTCGCCCATGGGTTCTGTTGTGCTCTGGGCTGGCCCTTTGCCACCCGCTTCCCCTCAGATCCTGTCACCTCCTCACTGCCTGCTCTGGTCTCACCTTCGGTGGCACTCGCACACCTGCCCCATGGACACTGGGGTCCATGATCCCCCACACATACAGTGGGGAGTTCTCACCCAGGACAGAGCCTGGGAGCAGCTCAGTACAATTGGACAGTGCTGGTCATCTACACCCAACCCATCCTTTCATCCCTGTACCTCGCTGCTTTTCCACACTTCCTGCTCCCCAGTTCACCTGCACCTCTGCAGCCCTTCCTGATGCAGTGTGTGAGATGTACCCAGGGTCAGGCCCCGTGGCACAGAGCGCAGGCATTGCAGGGGGTGTGGTGCTTGTGGTGGCTGAGGGTGTGAGGTGGCTGCACAGGGCTGGGGTAGCTCATGCCTGGCTAGGCCATCCCTGGGGTCAGCCAGGGGGGTAGGCACACAAAGCACTGTGTGGAGATGAGGGGGAAGCCAGGCAGGCAGGGGAATGGGTGCAGCTGAACACCCCACCTTTACCCTTCCCTGCAAGATGGGTGCACCGGGGACAACCCTTCTGAGCCCTAAGCTGCTGGGAGGTGACAGCGACCATTCCGGAGCCTGGCAGCAGAGCTGAGCTCAGCCCTCAGCCAGAGGCTTGAATGCTGCTGGGGCATGGCTGCTGTGAGGGGCCCTCACCCACCCAGCCAGAAACATTGTCAAGGCCCATTGGAGGCGTGCAGTGTGCCTGGGCTGTGCCAAAGGCAGCGGCACCACCCTGGGGGGAACTCGCAGACTACAGCAGGCAGAAGAACCCAGCAAAGTGCTGGCGAGGCCTGAGCAGAGCTCCTGATGTGGCAGCCGTAACCCTCAGCTGCTGTTAAGACTGCCGGTGCTGCTTGTGCTGGGCCTGGGGCAGGCTGGCTGCCGAGTGCTGCAGCAGGGCAGCTGGTGAGGCAGGGCAGGGCAGGTTCAGTGCCTGTGGTGATGTGTGGTGCCTCTCACAGCTGAGCCCGGTCCCTACAGTGACACTAGACCCAGGCCCATGCAAGAGCAGGTGAGCAGAGCCGCTGCATCACTGCAGCACAGGAGAGCTTTAGGACGCAGACAAGGGCAACTCCTCACTCAGCTCAGCTCAGGCCACCCCTCCCTCTGCTGCCAGATCTCGGAGGGGTGGATACACCATTCGTGAATGCTTAGTGCAGCACCCGGGGACACCCTGCTCCAGAGGGTGCAAGGTGACGGGTGATGTGCAGCAGCACAAAGCACAGCCAGTGTGTGTGGCTACCAGGATCAGTTTTGCTCCCAAGGCAGGAGGATAGGAGCAAACCAGGGCAGTGTGCAGCTGGGTTGTGACAAGCAGCAGGTTTCCCCTCTCTGCCACAGATACAAGCTTTTTATCCCTCTTCTGGCCAGGCATGCTACGAAACAGCTTCAGCTCTAAATCCTCGGCACTAAATTAATCCATGGCCTTGTTTCTTCTTCCCCATTAATTCACCCCCCGCAAGCCTGCTCAAAACAGGGTCAGCCCTGAATGAGCAGAGGGATGAAAACCCAGCTGCGCTGCGCACTGCAGGATGAGGGGTCGGGGTGCCAGGCACAGGCATCCCACAGCAGCTGGTCCCACTGTGCTCCCACAGCTCATGCACTGGGGTGCTGCAGAGAATCCCCCCCATGCTGGTAACAGAGGGGCCAGAGGTGCCCAGACTCCTGCGAGGGGCTGCGGCACCAACTGCTGCTGGAAGGCACGTCCATGGCTGGTGTTGCAGAGTGAGCACCAGGCTGAGAACAGGCAGCAGCGGGGGAAGCACACCCTCTGCGGGACACACTGAGTGAAACAGCCGGGACCTGGTGGAGAAAATCAATTGTTGGCTTTAATTATTGCGTACGTCTTCATCTCTAGGACTAGGAAAATTTCAACTGATAAATATACATTTCATAGGAATGCCTTTGGCTGAAAGACACCATTAGCACATTCTTCAAAGTTACAACAAAAGTCTTAGAAATGTTAAAAAGGGATATTTTTTTTTTCCTTTACTAAAATAAAGAAGTGCACCCCCCACCCCAACAAGGCGCTAGGGCTGACAGACGGGAACTCTTGGCTGTGCAAAGCAGAGTGTTGATTACAGTAACAGAAAGGAGTTAGGGCAGGAGTGGGGAGCCTGCATAGCACTCAGCGAGAGGTTCTGGAGGCGGCTGCACGCGGTCAGGTCAGGTCAGGTCAGCATGTCCCAGAGGCAGCAGCAGCACAGCGCGGTCCAGCACGCCGTCAGGCAGGCGTTCTCGCCGGAGTCGTCCCTTCGCCGCTCCTCCACCACGTACACTGCAGGGACACAGAGCTCCATCAGCCTCAGCACCACACAGAACACCCACAGCACCCAGCCACATCATGGAATGGGCTGGAATCCAGTTCCAAGCCCCGTCCATGGGCAGGGATGCTTTCCACTAGACCAGGTTGCCCCAAGCCCCATCCAACCTGGCCTTGAGAAACCTGGTGTAGCAGAAGGTGTCCCTGCCCATGGCAGGGGGTTGAAACTGGATGAGCTTTAAGGTCCCTTCCAACCCAAACCATTCTGGGATTCTATGGTTTATGCTTTTTAGATGTTTTAAACCCATTAGAAGTTTTAAACTAGAGCCACCTGTTGAGGACATAATGACAAAGCACACACATCCAGAGCATGTATAAAGTGCTGTTACCAAATGCTTAATGGAGTACTTAACAAAATGGCTCTCCGAAACATGGGGCTGTGCGGTGGGAGATGGGCACTGCCACCACGTGTTTGCTCAGTGGCTCGTGTCGGATGCTGCCTCCAGCACTAGAGGGTCACAGCAGGCACCGCTCCTCCCTGCCAGCACCTTCAGCACAGCCATCGCCAGGCTGTGCTGGAAAGGTCTGCACTGAACCAGTTGATGCACAGGCACAGCAGCCCAGGCAGGACAGGGCTAGGACAGAAGAGACGGCTGTCACCAGACAAACTGACAGAAACTTTAACCATAGCCATACAGCATTAATGCTAAAAACCTTTTTCCCATCGACCAGTTGTGTGTGGGGGTCTTATTATAAAAGCAGAACAGATCAAGATGGTCAACCATTCACTTACACCTGCCAAAGTGCATAGGGCAAAAAACAGTTCAAACGAAGGCTTAGATAAACTGTTCCCAGCCAAGCTTCTCAGTAAGCTGGAGACATCCTACACCAATCCTCTCATTTTGGACACTGTGCAGCAGAAAGTCAGCTTCAAAGCACTAAACATAGTGACAGAAGTCCCCAGTGAAATCAAGAGTACATGGTAGCAACTTCCTTTAGCCTATGCATTAGGGCTACTTTAAATGCAGAGGATCCCCTGTGAGCAACACAGTAAGAGACAGCATCACAAAACCCTAGGCACCTTACTCAAACCTCTCAAAATCACGTTGTTAGGAAGCCTTGCTCAACACATAACTGACGTAATCTACCCAAGGTCTTCCCAACTTGCTTCAACCAGAAGTTTTCCGTAAACAGAAATCTGGTTTTCTACTAGAATGGAGTTACCAACAAAACCCCAACCCAAAATACAACAATTAAGGCAACCACTGGTTTTCTATGGGCCTTGGCAGAAGCCTGAATGTCTCCAAGCTAAAGCCACCCACTTTGCTGTGGTGAGCCTTACTGGGGACCTCATTAGCTGCTTTGTACTTCTCTTTTGCCCAGGGTTAGATGCTCCAAAGACCTCCTGTGGCAAGCCAGGGTCCTTGCCACCATGGGCAGAAGCCCATTAGCACTTTGGGACTGGTGGTCTGATAGAGAAGAGAAACAAGGGCTGTTTCCCTGAGGCACCAAGCAGCACTCAGGTTAGGCTTGAGTTTTGATGCTTCCATTGCTTCTTCTGAAACAGGATGGGAGAGGGAATAAGCTGAGCAGACCCTCCCATCTTCTAATCACCCTTAAGGAGCATAGCCCACAATGAATCATGCTTACCCCAAAAATGGCTGCACTCCCTGTAATCACACAGTACCAGCCTGTGCAACCCAGTCGAATAACTCCCACGTTGTTTTTAAAACAAATACTACAATACCTTGTTATTTCATGCATAGTCTGCTTTATCTTAAGCATACACATTTTGTTTCTTTTCATACCTAATTGACACGTTAATCATTAGCTCCATGAGGGAACGGCACAGGCAGCACTTTTCACCTGGTTTGGTATTGTGACCTTAGACTGTAGTGCTCCTTATCGCAGTGCTTTAATGGGTCTAAAAGGCTTTGATGACAGAACCAGCCCATCCTGTCCAGGGACAAATCTACCTTTAAGGTATCAATTTATCCACACGGGGAGCCCCCCAGAAAGCCGACAGCGATGGCACTTGAGAGCCCTCAAGCTCTGCAAGCCCTCACTTGCTCCATGCCACTGGGTGCCATGGCTCTTGCATAGGCATTTCAGGTATGACATGGAGGTAGAGAGCAACCAACAGCTCACCTCGGGCAAGCCAAGGTGCAGGCTCAGCTGCACGGGGAGGAGCGAGGTGCGTGCACCCCTGGGTCAGCCCAGCCTGGCACCAGCCAGCTCCATGGACTTTCCTCTTCCCAAGGTGAAAAGGCAAGAGAAAAGCAGTGAGTTTTAGAGTCACAGAATGGTTTGGGTTGAAGGGACCTTAAAGCTCACCCAGTTCCAACCCCTGCCACAGGCAGGGACCCCTTCCACTGGAGCAGCTTGCTCCAAGCCCCTGTGTCCAACCTGGCCTTGAACACTGCCAGGGATGGGGCAGCCACAGCTTCTCTGGGCACCCTGTGCCAGCGCCTCAGCACCCTCACAGGGAAGAGCTTCTGCCTAAGAGCTCAGCTCAGTCTCCCCTCTGGCAGGTTAAAGCCATTCCCCTTGGCCTGTTCCTCCAGGCCCTCGTCCAAAGCCCCTCTCCAGGTTTCCTGTAGCCCCTTTTAAGTATTGGAAGAGTGTTAGGCCTTGAAGTTTACTTCTCCTTTAGGTCCACCTGTGTGCAGCACAGAGCCACCTTGCATGCAGACAGGGTACTTGCACTCCTAGCTGCTGTAAGTTACTAGGCAAGGCCTGGGGCACAGAAGCAGCAGCAGCAGAAGCAGTTCACCAAGCACTGCTCCTGAAGACCAAAACTCTTCCTGTGGTATCTGAACAGCTCTTTGCCATAGTCACGACTATGGTAGAAGTATTCTTCATATTCTTAAATCAAAAGTTCAGAGCAGAAGCATTAATACCAATTGTCTCATTCGGGAGGAAATACACAGCAAAAGGCCCTTCCCCACCTGTGAATAAAGTGGTTTTTATGCCAAGCACCAAGAACTTTGTTTTTGTTTGTGCAGGCAGCAAGAAGTCTTGCTTAAAACTGCACAACACCATTTTAGTAATAGTTTCTTCCAGGGTTAAGTGCTGCCTGCAGCAGATTCATAAGCCAGGTCAGCCTGTGCATCTGGTTCTACCTTCCAAACATTCTTACCTAAGTGCTTCCTTTGAAAATCTTTATGTTGGGGATGAAGGCCAGAGAAGGGAAAGTGAGCAACAGAACAAGGGAATGAGCAGGAGCCAAGGGATGCAGATGGGACAGTGACTAAAAAACAAGTGTTTCTGAACCGCTTTTCGGGATGCGCACCCTAGGTCTGCAGATCCAGCACTGTAGGAGGAAGGAACACCCAGCACTGGCCTCTGGGACAGCCACGTGTCCTGGAGGAGATCCCAAGCAGGCAGCAAATGCGGAAGAAGAAGTGCATGACCGGGAAGTAGGGACCAGAGGACTTCAACTAAAACCTTCACACTAGCTGCCACCAAGGCTGCTGCCTACCCACAAGACCTCCAGGGCAGAGCTTGGGTGCAGATGAGATTTAACTCCCTTGGCAAGAAAGGCATTGCATTGTTCCCTCTCCTCTCTGGGGATATTTGCTCATGCTTAACAGCTTTATGCCTGACGTGTCACATTCCCCGGCCCCCCAACTCCTTCCTACCCTCACTGTACTCACAGTCCCTACCGAGACCGTATTCAGATTTCAGGAAATACCTTAGCACACTCCTGAAACAGATACCAGCCAGAGCCAGATGGAAACACAATAGCCTACTTCCAAACAAAAAAAGCTCCCAAAGCTGCAAAACACTCAGAACAAGTTTGACAATCCCCAGCTCTAAACACAAACAGCACTGAGTACCTAAGCACACTGTCAGTGAGTAGGGGTAGTTTCACCTGCAAATCCCCTCTGCCAGGGATAGCTGCAGACATAGCCCAGATTTCAGCCTGGACTCAAGCAGAAGCAACTAATGTACAATGACCCACGCTGGTATCAAGCCTGCCCTCCTCTGTGGCTGCATGACTATATCCATCAGGTTATGAAACATCCTGCCCCTCAGTTCTCACATGTCTGAGCAGCTCTCACAGTCACCCTAGAGAGCTGTTTCAGCTTTCAGGGAGCTAAAAGGCAACATACTGCAGAGAAATTACCATGCCAGTGTGCCAAGTGAGAACTTTCCAGAGCCAGCACTGCACTGGCCACATTTCACACCAGGGTAAAGTCATTCTCCTTTCACACATCATATGCACTCCAATCATGGGTTAGGTTTGATCATAAACAGTGCAGAAGATGTTCTTGCAAGTGAGCTCAGGGCTGTGGAAGAGGAGAGTTTCCTCACCCAAACACAAAGGGGTGGGATTCGGAGATCTCGGAGATGATGGCAGTGCTACTCATCAGCATTTATGGAGTATAGATGCACCCAGGAAGATTTAACATCACTAAAAGTCATGGCTATAGGCACTCCTTGTAGGAGAAAAGCATACCTTATGTTGTACTCGAGTCTTTGCATCAGTCAGCTCTCCAGAGCGCTATAATCCCCAGCATACAGGTTAGAAAGGGTACAAGAGAGACACCAAATAAGAAATCAGCTTCCCCCAGCTCAACAGTAACAGTAATTCAGGGCTTCAGAGCCTTCAGTTTTCTTCTAGACTGCAGCAGATGCAGAGATCTCCCAAAGCTACAGAATTTGAGAATTTCCTCTAACTTAAAAAGAAAAATAATCAGTGAAATCTTCATTTACTGTTCAAGCAAGGAGGCATTTCCCACCAAGTCTACTGCAGGGCTAAGAACAGCACATTCCTCAGCTCAAGTTAAGTGCTTTTACTGAAAATCAGCATCAGTCCTAGAGTTAAACAAGACCTGGCTTGAAGGGATTTACTCAGCAAAATCTCAGTCTTACAAGGGCCCTGCTAGAGTGGTCTGGGTGACAGACAGGGGGAACAAAGTCAAGTTTTAAAGTAAAGGAACATGCCACAGAAGGTATTTACTCAGCAAGACCCTCCTCGAGTACCACAGTCTGTGCAGCACTTGCGGTGCTGGAAAAAGGCTCTACAGCAGTTCCTTCTCACCCAGACTGGGAAGCACTGTCTAGAACAGCAGCCTTCAGTTTGGTCCCGTATGGAGCCAGCCTTAGCCTGGTTTACCCAGTTTGTCTGAGGCATGTTTTCAGATACAGGACCCGAGTTCTGAAATCCTTTTCTTTGCATCAGGCTTTTCCCAGCTTATCCCCTCCTTTGGGGTTAAAAGCAGCCAAGGTGAGGTCAGGTATCAGCCCCAGGACAGCACTGTCTGCCAGCAAACACCCCCACTGTTTGTGCAGTGAGCTGACACAAGGCAGGGACAGAGGGAGGTATGATACAGCAATCCTGGGGGAGGAAGCACAGCAGGTTTTAACGCACACAGTTATAAGAGGCCGGTAAGAGGACAACTGCCAAGTGAGACCTCTCTTTGGCAGGACACCAGCTGTCCGGAGTCACAGGTCCTGAGGGTTAACCTATATGGAAATCCTTGGAGAGGGTCAACATGCAGAGAGAAGGCCTGCTGGAATTGCTACATGCTGCCCTCCAAATAACCTACTGAGGGAGGCTCGGCTTCACACAGCTTGAGAAGCATGGAGGTAACCACTGAAAGGCACCAGACAGCCTAAACGGAGTGATTAGCATCCCCCTCCTTTGTACATATAGAGGAGAAATCCACTCCTTGAGCAGAAGGCAGTGACTGTGTCTAGGTGACCTGTTCATTCTTGCAGCTGGCCAAACATTAGGAGGCAGGCAGCATCAGTGTGACTATTACTCTTATCAGAGCCAGCTTTGCTGGCAATAGGTCGAATGCAGCACTGAGGTCTGTTTGCCCTGGGCTGGGGGAAAGGAAGGCTGCTGACAGAGCCTGGTGCCCTCTGGCACAGCAGGGAAGAACCTCACCCATTACGTTGTTACGTATTAGCAAGGGGGGTTGGGGAGATTAAACTGGGCATATTGCTAACATCAGCCAGTGCTTGCAAAATTACTATGTCACATCATACTTTGGCTCATTCCACTTCTTTTTAAAGCATGCCATTATCAACTGCATTACATTTCACCTCTGATTTACATAGACAAGAAAGCACCTGCTGACCAGTAACCAGATACTGTGGTTTCTTTATGCCAGTTGATAACGAATTAATCAGGAATGAAAACACTGGTGGAGAAATGAGGTATTTTTTTCCTCCAAAGGAAGTCCCTGCTGCTCTAGGCCTGCCTCCTTACACTATGCTCCATGCAGGCACTGTCCTCCTTCTTCTGTGTGTGTTTCCCAGCCTTGTTTTGCTGCAGGCAAGTTCCCTTTACCTACCCAAGCCACTGTGTTTCACTGAATGGCAGATTATGGTCTTTCAGAAACTCATGCCTGGTCAGACTTCACGTGCACAGACAAAAGGTATCCTTTGGTTTACACAGCGGGAAAGATGCAGACAGAAATCAGCACAAAGCAGTTCAGAGATAGAAAGCTGATTCAGATCCTCTGAAGGATAACATCCCTCAGGCTCAACAGAGAAATTACCAGCTCTATAGATAAAGGTCAGGTTGTTTATTTCTGATGGCCAAGTCAATTATTAGCCCCTGCAAGATGCAAGAGGTGTTGTTTCTTTGGAGACTTTGCTATTGGTAGTCTGGGCAAGCCCAAACCCCAGCTATCAAAACACCTAAACCCATAGTCATGAAGCTGTGTGTGCCACCTCAGCAAGGCACCTAGCCTCTCTGGCTCACTGCTCCTCCACCTGGAGAAAAACAAACATATGCTTCAAGACCTTTTACACCCAACAGTGTGGAGGCAGCTAGGGTGACTGAGGAGGTGCAAGCTTGCACACGTTGGACTCCATCTATGCTGGGAGAAGGGGCAAAGAACAACCAGCTGCCATTATTACCTCCAGTCTCCCTCTTCTACAGGGCTGTAATATGGCCAACAGCACTGTCTTCATGTATAAACCACAAGCTGCAACTCAGACCCTCACCACCGCTAACCCTACACAGTTTAGAGCGGAATATACCTGTTCTTGTTCAGCGCTGTTCTGACTCCACCTTCCTCCAACAAGCCTTTATAGATGTGCCCCTATTTACTGTCATATTGAAAAGATTACATCCTCCATCATCTATTTCTAGCAAAGTCATTGCTGCCTTAACAGTAATAACATCCTCTTTCCAGCCCTTGCCAAGCATGACCCCAACAAGAGGGACAGAACAATACAGCCCAGGCTTACAGCTCTCACATTCTGAGGATGCAGGGGGCCAGGTGCTGCTGCTGGGGAGATGCATGGCTGCAGGATATGGCTGCAGATTGTACCCAGTGCTGTTCAGCCTCCGGAGGCCATAACAGCAGCCCTGGAAACAAGGCTCTGTGGTTCATGACATCTTCTGCAGCACGAGGGATGAAACCAGCACTAAGTTTAAGCTGTTTCCCTATATCATCTCAAGAGTGAGCTACATGAGGTTTTTTTCTTCTCCAAGGGCCAGACAGGCCACAAATTGTTCGATTAAATCACACCATGTCCCATGGCAACAACAGTATGTGAAGAACGACCTTAATGTGCAACGGCCAAAAGACAGCTTTGTACAGTGGCAGAGGCCTCAGGGGAACCGTCTGAGTCCTGACAATTCTCCATTGTGTCAGCTTCAATACCCACTTTATCAACCAGACTTTACAGCAGCAGTACCTGAAGTACCAGTGCCTCACGCAGCTGTAAAGCAGTGACTTAGGTTTTGATTTGAGGTACATGTCAGTCTCATTTCTGTACACCCAGGTTAGTCTGTTCATGACCATGCAGCACATACAAATCCTAACTCTCCCTTCCTTCCTGACACAGCTCCAACCTAAAGCATAGTGCCTGGACAGCACCTCAGAAGAAGCGCTCCCCACATTCACTCCTGCAAAACAGCCTCTTTGGGAGCTTTTGGTAGCCCAAGGCAGCCAGAACAGCTATAGGTACTTCAGGCTCTTCTCCAGAAGAGTCTCTTGTGATATTCACTGCAATGGAGGAAGAAAGGTGGTGATGGCTCCTGGCTTCCCAGCCTGGATGACTGTTTTTATCACTGAAGAGCTGAGGGAGCGAGTTACTTCCCCATGATGTATGAGCACAGATTTTACAACCTGTGAAGCCTGTGAAACAGTGACATGAATAAACTTGGTCTCTAGGCAAGTGCCGTTGCTAGCAAGACAGAGTTACAAAAACCACCCCAAGCTAAATCCAACACTTTCCATAGGGAAAAGGCAGAGACCCAAACCAACCTTGCTGGAATCCCAGAATTGTTGATGTTGGAAGGGATCTCTGAAGATCACAGAGTCCACTACCCTGCTTAAGCAGGGTCAGTTCCCTCTTCTTCATTCCTCCCTGTCAGGTATTTATACACCTGCATAGGCCCCTCTGAGCCTTCTCCAGGCTAAACACTCCCCCCTCTCTCAGCTTCTCATATAAAGATGCTCTGGTCCCTTAATAATCTCCTTGTCTCTCCTCTGATAACTCAAGCCTGCACCAAGGGCTGCAGCGAGCCCCACAAGAATCATGGATGCCAGAGTAAACCAGCACACCATACTGAGTACATACACAGCTGGAGCAGCTAGCTGCCAAGATAAGTTACACTGTCCCCTTTCCCCTCCTCAGAAATACAGGGTTTTCCACAGAACAGTAATAGCTTCAGAAAAAAGCAGAAGACCAGGAAGGATTCCAATATATCACTTGGACAGATATTGATGGGCTCACAAAAATTGATGACCATTAATTTAGTAGGAACTGTACATTTGCACAGGGTTAGAACTCGATGAGCTTTAAGATCCCTTCCAACCCAAACCATTCTATGACTCTGTGATTCTTTGATAAAGCCAGCAGAAAGCATATATAACAAGTTCAGTATAAGGATTCTCTTGAGCTACCAGCACTAAGGATGTTCAGCGGGATCTTCCAACAGCCAGAGAACTGATAGAGACACAACAAAAGCAAGCAGGAAAACAGGCTATCAACAAGCAAGCCTCCACCTCCCCTATCCCTGCGAGGGTCAGACACTGGTAACCACATTATGTCAAGGCCAGCATGCACTCACACTTTCACAAGCCAGAAAGGGTCATGATGACACGGCACCGTGGCTGCTAGGCTTACCTGTGTTTTTAGGCCCATCTGCATAGACTGGTCCTGGAGGTGGAGGAGCGTTCTGCCATCCATACTGGGGATAGCCTTGGTAACCCGGCTGGCCTGGCTGGTAGGGCCCAGTGGGTCCAGGAGGATAGCCTGGGTAGGGGCCAGGAGGACCGCCTGGCTGCTGTGCATAGGGTGGGTATGGGGCGGTGGGGCCCGGGCCAGTGTAAGGTGGAGGGTTGTCGTAGTTCATATGTGATGCAGAATCTGTCCTGCAGAAGAAGGAAGACAAACACAAGAATTGGTTTGGCTTTTGTCTCCTTCATCCGTGACCATGCAATCCCCATTTCAGACTGCTCTCAAGTGTGAGAAACAGACCTCAAAATACCTGAGTAAAAAAGCGAGTTTATCTTTTAACCCTATCACAGGGGCATAGACTGAGTTGAAGTGATTTCTTTCAAGTGGCACAGCAGAGTGACTTGGTGCTTTCCAGTCACGTATCAGCTGTTTCACCCTAAGACATTTAACAGTCTTGTGACTGCAAAGCAAAATCCTCTGCTTCCACTCAGGATTAAATTGCTTTTAAGAGAGATTTAGAAGTGATTACTTCATGTTTCTCTCTATATTAAAAAAGAAAGCCATGCAGAAGTGTCCCAGACACGTTTGATAGCCTAAACAGGAGAAAGAGTGAACATAAATGCCCATTACACTCCTGCTAATTGTTACAAGCTTCTAGACCAGCACTCTGGAGCAAGGCTGTACGTGAACAATTTCCTGATGACACTCTAACCCAGAACATCTCGTATTTTTCCAGTAATATGCAACAGAATCATTAAGCCACAAGCAATCAGGACCTTGGACTCAGTCTCATTCAAAAAGCAACATTAAAGACACCTCAGAGAATTGATGTTCATAAAACATATCCAACGTATTAGTCATGGCACAGCCATCAAAAGACAAGACTGTCACAGTAATGCACTTTAATTAATCTCTGAGCACCATGACTAAGCAAACCATTTCTTACATTAAGTTTCTGAAGCTTCTCCCTGTTTGAGAAACAGAAGTGTCCTTAATACCATGTGTTCAGGAACCATCCTGATTGCAGCAACAGTACTCTGCTATTTCCTTTTGACATTACAGGGTGCAGAAGGTCACCATTTCCTCCCACATCCCACAGGCTTTAGGAGAAATACCAGGAATATAATTTGCCCTGTTGAAGTTTGCCACTGCCAGCACAGAACCCCAGACTGGTTTGTGTTGGAAGGGACATTAAAAGCTCATTCAGTTCCAACCCCTGCCGCGAGCAGGGACACCTTCCACTAGAGCAGCTTGGTCCAAGCCCCTGTGTCCAACCTGGCCTTGAACACTGCCAGGGATGGGGCAGCCACAGCTTCTCTGGGCACCCTGTGCCAGCGCCTCAGCACCCTCACAGGGAATAATTTCTTCCTTATATCTAATCTAAACTTCCTCCATTTCAGTTTGAACCCTCTTCCCCCTGTCCCTTATGAAGAGTCCCTCTCCAGCATCCTTGTAGGCCCCCTTCAGATACCGGAAGCTGCTCTGAGGTCTCCACACAGCCTTCTCTTCTCCAGGCTGGTCAGCATGGAGCAGGGGAGGTGGCAAGCAGGATCCTTTTTGGATAGTGCTGGAAAGGGCAGGCAGCTGGGCTAGGCTGACCTGGGTGCTCCATACTCTGTACCCACTCTTGGTGATGTGCAGATTCTGAGTCCAGACGAGACCATTACACATCTCTGGCATGACACAGATTACAGAATTTCACCTCTGTAACCCCACAGTGAGCCCAGAGCAATCATGTGCCAGGCAGAAGCCAAGTGAGTCAAGCCTCTGGGGCTATGTTTAGCTGCTGCAGTCCTGACAGGGTTGCAGTGAGCTTTGCTTGTTTACAGCTTGCTATTTCATCACTGCAGAGACCGTCCTGCCCCAAGCAAAGATCCTCAGACTCTCTGCTTAGTTACACATTACCCTGCCTGAACATCACTAGCACGGTGCTAGCTGTTGCACACTCCCAGTTAACTGCTTAGGCAGTGCAGTTGCCTTTCAAATGATATTTCTTAATGTTTTTGACAAAAGTTTTAACTGTTCAGCCAATGCCAGGGAGTAGAGGAATTTTATTTAGTTATTGTTTCTATTGCCAAGCCAGACAGACACTTAACTGCTCATCTTCAAAGGGACAAGCACAACATACATTAACTTGAGGCTCTTTAAGCACCGCACTGCAATGCCTCTACCAAGTCTGCAGCAAGGAAATCCTCCCTTCAGAGAGCCCATAAAAGACAGGCAGCAAGCCCTACGACTCATTTTAATGCAACAAACTATTTGGGACATAATAGGTCACTATAATGTTCATCTAACCTAAAAAATCATCCCAAAATAGCAGCCAAAAGCAAGTTCCCGGGGAAGAACAAGGCCAGAGCAAGTGTGTGTATCATATGCATCAATTCATTTATCTACATTTGCCATTTTAGTGCTGTAGCAAGACTTTAAAGATGTTGCAATTCCTCAGTTGGCTGTGAACTAAATTCAGGCAGTGGATAACTTAAACTCAGCCACTGCACTGCTCCCTTGCCACCGGGATATCTGTTGGGACCTCCAGGGGCATCCTCCACCATCAGGACTGGACATTCACTCCTTCCCCTGTTCCCTTCAGTAGCCAGGCATGGTGCCTGCTCACTGTGCTGTGGCTGCCTGGTTTCTGTACAAGAACCCAACGCGGGACCACACCAAAAGCCGTTTGGAGAGCTGGTACAACTGTCAGTGGAACCACATGGTAGAAAAGCATCTCTGCAGAAAGGTCTGAGGTGGTACCAGTTGTGCAAGGCTCTACCTGGTAAAGCCTGGAAACCACTGAACAAGTGTGGTAAGGTAAGAGCTTGGCTGAAAGCAACAGCCCTGGGGGATGAATGAAGAAAACTGCATCAACAGCTCTGGAGAAGAGCCTGAGAAACTGAACTGACTCATTTAAAAACTCAAGTCTGAATATGGCTTGAGCAAACAGGGAACAGAAATACCCTGTTCCTTTCTTGAAACAAGAAAGAAATGCCGGTGCCCTTTGAATGTTCAGCAGCTCTGTGTCAGAAATGTCAGACCAGGTTTTGAAAAGGAGTAAGTTTGTGATGGAGGCCAGTAACTTAGTTTCTGCCTGTTAATGTGATAACTGGAGAAAACTGGAGCGACTCCTAGAAGCCAGACAGATGCCTCGGTAGAGAACTCAGAACAACAGAGCAGCAGAAAAGATGCAGAATGAGATTAAGAAGGGCATATTCCACCACAGCAAAAGTTATTTTTTCCCCCCCTTAAAGTTGAGGGTAAAGTAACGCAACTGGGATTAGGCAAGCAGCAAAAGAGAGTATCCAGCAAGAACAGCCTCAGCACGAATGACACTGGGGATTTATCTGTGATGAAGGAGAACACTGAAGAATTTAAAGAGGCATTCAGCAAACCCAGGAAGTGGTTGTGGAAACCAGGTCCTTCAGAGGTCCCAAGTATGACTTGTGTCCCCTCCCTCCCAGCTCCACCTCAACCTTCTCACAATGGTGTTTGTCTTAGTTACATTCTCAGGAAGAACTATTCCTTGTCCCCCACTTCCACTATCAGTTACTGCCACACATACACCCTTCCCTACTTGCCCTTCGTGAACTGTGTGACTATAGGTTTTTCTCATTCTCATGAACTCATACACTACTTTACATGCTTACTAGCCCTATGTACTCCCTTGGGTATGTGTTTGCAAGGCAGAGCTTTGAATCATCAAGCAGATACTTTTCAGAGACATACTTGAGCTCCTAGTCAAAACTACCATCAACCTTTGCTGTGGGTTCTCACCCCAACTAGTAATTCCATGGGAGCTGCAACCAAGACCAGCTGCTTGCTTGCATCAGGGCTCATACCTGTGGGTTTCCCAATGAGAACCTCTTGGAAAGGAAGGTTTAAAGAAAGAGGCCAGGGCATCTGTAAAGCCCTTTGTTTCTCATGGCGCTGCAGGAGGTCCATCAGGAAAAGCCAGTACAGCACTGCAGAGTCTCAGCCAATGTGAAACTCCCATTTAGCACTAAACCCAGCCAACAAAGAGATTTCATTGATTGCCGCTAAGCATTTGCCCTTTATGTGGCTAGTTAAAAGAAATTACTAGTACAGCTGAAGAAAATGACAAAACATGCTCCTATTCCTTTATTTCCCCCATTAGTACTTTTGCTGAGAAGTTCATTAATACATCATTAAGTTTCTTTAAGCTATCTCCAAGCGCCTTTGTTCCACACCACTGAGCAAACATCATTTCCCCTATCCTAACAAAAGGGTTTTATTTTTAAACAAGCAGCTCACATACCCCAAAAGGCTGCACCATCTCCCATAAGGTCTGCAGAAAAGAAATCACTGCAGCAGGACCATGCACACAATGTACCATACTGAGAATACACACGGCACTGTATGTGCATGTATAAACACGCACACTGATGTATCAGTTCATATGAACCCGCATCCTTTGTGAAAACATTAGTTCCTCTACATCTGTAACCTGGTTTTGACTAAGGCTTAGAAAAGGTGCAAGTATAGAACTATGATGCTTTGTACACCTTATATATGTATTTTTAAATCTAATACACCCTAAAGGAAGAGCTTTGCTATTAAGCTTTGAAAATAACTATTTTCTGAGTGCTTTGAACTTACTGCCATACCAATGCAGCTCGTACAGAACTAGTCAGTCACTGCTCCTCACTCTCTGCTTCCAGCACACTCATGAATTTATTATCTCTTTTTCTTCAGGCATCTGTCCCGAACTGAGGACCCTCTGCTTCTACAAAGCCTGTCCTATTCCTTGGCAATTCTTACCACCTGTTGCTGTGCCTTGAGTTTTTCTGTTTTTCTGAGACGGAGTGAGCAGGCTGCACGAAGCTGTCCCATGCAGTGCTGCAGAGGTCTTCTGCTTCCATCCCTCGCTCTGAGCCACATCCAACCTGGCCTTGAACACTGCCAGGGATGGGGCAGCCACAGCTTCTCTGGGCACCCTGTGCCAGCGCCTCAGCACCCTCACAGGGAAGAGCTTCTAACTAAGAGCTCAGCTCAGTCTCCCCTCTAGTAGGTTCAAGCCATTCCCCTTGTCCTGTCCCTACAGGCCCTTGTCCCAAGCCCCTCTCCAGGTTTCCTGCAGCCCCATTAGGCACTGGAGCTGCTCTAAGGTCTCCCCTTAGGGAGCCTTCTCCAGGCTGCCCCAGCCCAGCTCTCTCAGCCTGGCTCCAGAGCAGAGCTTCTCCAGGCCTCACAGCATCCCCATAGCCTCCTCTGTTCTCACTCATGTAGGTTAATAGACAGGCAAGAAGCTGTATTTTTGTAGGACAGCAGAACAAGCACACTTCATATCCTGCAAGATGATTCAGGAGGAATCCCATTTTGCGCATGTCAGATACTGATTCAGCTGGCCTTTGCACAGATAAAGATGGAGGGCACGGTGAAAGGCATGGATCCCGAGAAGGGCAACCAGCACACCCTGATGTAACCCACCCCTTCCAGTGCCTGCAGCGCTAGGAAGTAGTTTTCCAATACAGAGCTCTAATGGAAAGTACATTTCACATCAACAATCCAGCTCCTGGCAACCAGCCTAGCATTTAAATTACATTTCATATGAACAGCACCCAAATAAGAAAAAAAAAAGCACAAGTGGCTTTTAAATGGCACTGGTTCTGTGTTTCCCTCTTACCAGCTTCTTTGCAAGCTCCATTAGTGACTGCATGAAAGGTATGTTAAACTGTAAGAGATTCTGTTCTTGCTCTGTTTGCTTCCAGGAAGAGCTTCCTCCCAGGTCTGCCCATACAATTCACCATCAACTTACAGTAACAGCTGCAGAAGAACTGCACAAGAACTGCATCCACCTTGCCTGACAGAAGTTGCTCAAAGCTGTTCTAATTCCCAAAATGCAGAACTGAAAAACCCAGCACGGTGCCGCAAAGGAAAAGCTAGAAACGCTGCTATGTTTGAACACATTTCCGTAAGAGATGCTCAGGGCTACTGGGACACTCCATGGTCATTAGGAAGAGATGCATTTCCTCATCTTTATTTGAATGGCTTCCAGGTATTTCCTGCACCAAAACACCTCACCTGCTGAAGCCACCAGATCAGGCAGCTCCACAGAATGAACAGCAGTGGTTTGGATGAATAAACATTTAACCTTTTGAGTCCTGAGCTAGGTATTTCCCCCTCCCAGCATCTTCCAAACCCTCCAGAGGCCTGAAGTCTGCTTCTCCTTGCAAATGAAGAGCCTAACGTGTGAGGCTGATACTTGTGTCGTAGCAACACAGAATCATGGAATGGTTTGGGCTGGAAAGGAGCTTAAAGCTCATCCAGTTCCAACCCCTGCCACAGTCAGGGACCCCTTCCACTGGAGCAGCTTGCTCCAAGCCCCTGTGTCCAACCTGGCCTTGAACACTGCCAGGGATGGGGCAGCCACAGCTTCTCTGGGCACCCTGTGCCAGCGCCTCAGCACCCTCACAGGGAAGAGCTTCTGCCTGAGAGCTCAGCTCAGTCTCCCCTCGGGCAGGTTCAAGCCATTCCCCTTGGCCTGTCCCTACAGGCCCTTGTCCCAAGCCCCTCTCCAGGTTTCCTGCAGCCCCTTTAGGCACTGGAGCTGCTCTAAGGTCTCCCCTTCAGGAGCCTTCTCTTCTCCAGGCTGCCCCAGCCCAGCTCTCTCAGCCTGGCTCCAGAGCAGAGCTGCTCCAGCCCTCGCAGCATCTCCATGGCCTCCTCTGGACTCGCTCCAACAGCTCCACGTCCCTCTTGTGCTGCTGCCCCAGAGCTGGACAGAGAACTGTAGGTGCATTCCCCGAGGCCCGTGCAACCTTGACTGGCCATGGGCAGGCTGCACAGCTCCATCTCCAAGAAAGCAATGCTGTAGCAGCAGAAATGTGCACACATGCTCCCACAGAGCCACGTTCTTGGTGGAAAATGCTCCCTGGAATACTGCTGCAGAGGGCGGCACAGCATAGGTGCAAGGCCCAACACTGCATCCCTTAGTCTGGAGAAGGCACTTCTCCCATCCCAGGCAAGCGGCTTTGGAGGCTCCCAGATTGCCCTGTGGGAAGCCAAGCTGCAGCCGGCAGGATGCCAGAGTTGGCACTGTGTCTGCCGGAGTGACTCGGGTTTCTTGCTCTCTTCCCCTATTCCCCTAAATGACCAAGTGCTATTTTCTACTCATTGAGCCATACAGTTTCAGCTCAGAAACAGGAAGTTGGGAAAGACAGAATACGAAACCAAGGGAGTAGAAAACGTCAATATCGCAGGCAGGCATTCAAACCATGCTCATTCATGTTTTCAGCTCCCACGAGAAGTTTTCACGGCCCCCTAACCCGCAGCCATGGTACAGGGAGATCAAACAGTTCACAGGAGAAATGCAGACCTGTCTGTTGAAAATCCAGAATTACACAAGCTGCTCTGCCCTCCTAGAAAATATTAAGTAACGTTAATCTGATCATGCACAGAACTACCCCTGAAAACAGGCAGCTCATCTGTTTACCATAAACACAGCCCTCCAGGAAATCCTCCATCATCCCAGTGCCACGCTAGAAGCAGGAGCATCTGTGCTTTACACTTACAGAACACCTCTGGGGTTTGGAACAGAAACCACTACGGACCTGGGGTCACATGGCAGTAAAGCACCAGAGCCTTCTATTTGATCTGACACCAGGTAGCACCTTGCAGGGGCTGCTCAGCCCATGTGCTGCAGCTGCTCATGTACAAGACATTCTCTTCTCCTCCCTGACCTCTGCAACGAGGACACCCCCCAGCCTCTACAGATCATCATTCACTGCTCACACACTATCAGGGGAATGGCAGATCAGGACTTTAACAGAGGTGGCCTTTACAGCACATGAATAAAATAAGAAAAATGCTGTTCTGTGCAGCACAGAAGGTTATTTTGCAACACACAGGCTAGTTCCTGACTGTCCCCAAGCAGTACTGAAATACAATCACTAGAATTTATCCAATCTCAGCATTTTCAGCCTCCTCCTCATTCTGATGTAGAGTATTCTTATCACCAAGGAAGAGCCACTTTTTTATTAAAACAACTGAAGCAGTTGAAAGAAAAACACCCATTTTCTGGCACTGCATCTTTCACCTCATCACCGGAGGTACCACAGCCCAAAGGAGGAAGCAGTTCAGTGCAGTCACTTTAGCTCACCCACACTTACTACCTTACCAAGACTCACCCTGCTTAGACAATCAGGTTGTCCACACAGGTCTTGTAGCAAAGACATCAAGAGCACTTTTGTTCCCCCTTTCAGGCAGAGCTAACCATGAACCTGGGATGGGTGGGACAGATCCTGGTGCTGCCCTGCGCGGAGGGTCTCCCCTTTGCTGTCAGAGGGGGCTGCCAGACCCCTATGGCAAAGGAAAGGAGGCAAATGCTCTCCTGTCCTCATTCTCCTATTTCACCATGACATTTAATTATCCAAATGAGGTCTCAAGCAGCTATAGACACAGGAAATACAAATCCAGGACAGCCATAATGGCTTTTAAACACACGATGCAGCATTATTTTCACTCGAAGAGTGCTAGCATTCCCCTTGCTCTACGCTAAATAAGCCCATTAGTATTAAACAAGCCCATCTGCTCCGGGCACAGCTGCCTGCCTCCTTCTTCTCCCCGCAGGTTGCATAAACAGCCGCAGCCGAGCAGCGCCGTTCTGCCGGTGCACAGGGCAGGGCTGTGCCACCCCACACCGCCTCGCTCCCGGCAACGGCACCCCAAAGAGTTTACAGCAACCTGCGATGACAAACGGATCGCTAGAGCTGGAGCAGGGCAGAGACACCCCTGCGGCAGCAGCACTGGCGATGCCCCCCCTGCTCCAGAGCAGGCCCCGACACCGCGGGGACCCAGCACCACAGCGGCCACCACCCCTCCTCTTCACTCCTGCATGTTTTCCTCATCATCATCCTCCTCCGAGGAGCAGCGCTCCCAACAGCAAGAGCCCCACATCCGGATCCTGCCCCACAGAGGCCAGGTCCAATCCCACCCGCCCTCCTCGGGGCCCTCCTCGACCGCCAGCCCCAGCCGCATACAGCAGAGGGCTGGGGTACGGGCTGGGCCGGTCCCACACCTGGTTCCACAGACCCCCATCCCCTACACACGTACCCGGGGCGCTCCCAGCGGCACACCCAGCCCCGCACCCCCACCACAGGTAGCTCCCAGCCACACACCCGGCTCACCCAGCCCCTCACACACACCCGGGGGAATGTCCCAGCCCCACACCCGAGCTCCCCCTCCAGTACCGCCGGCTCCGCTCTGCCCGTCCCGCACCGCGGCCAGCACCTGCTGCGCACTGCTCGGCTGGCGGTGACGCCACAGAGAGGGGGCGGAGCCAAAAGAGCGCCCCGCCCCTCTCTGAGGGCAGCTGGGCGTCGAGGGAGGGGCGGAGCCCTCCGTTCCTCCCCTGGGGGCGTGGCCAGAAGGAACGGGGGCGTGGCCTGGGCCCTTAATGGGGAGGTGGGAGCTGTATCAGCTGCGGCAGGTACCGGCATACTGAAACCAGCTTCCTTTTCCCCTTCACCAATTAGCAAATCCAATCTGGGTCCCTAATGAGGGTTAGCCAGGAAGAAACGATTTCAATTACCTATGAGCATGCTATATTCTTGGGCAAGAGAAAAACAGGATAAACAGTTATCGCTGGTGTGTATGAAGAACCCAGCACCTTACGTGCATCCTAAGTGATCCTATGACTTTGTGCCACACCAGTGACTCCAAGTGCAAGTACAAAGTAACTCGTACAAAGGTCATGAGGGAGAGGAGAACTGGTGTGGAGGGGCCAAGGGGCATGAAGACACAATGAGGGGCTCCTGCTCCAGTGGAAGCTGTAGAGCAGTTCCCTCCTGAGCAGTTTCTTTGTCCCATGATACTATTTACATGTGTATTTGTAAATGACACTGCCAGGCCAGGTACCTTGCAGCAGGCACAATATACATTGTTCTGCTGGTTAACGTTAAACTTATCTTGGTCCTTTACTCCAGTACCAGCAGGCACACACCATTGTTCTGTTAAACATTAGCTGAGAAAACAGCTTGAAAAACATAGTTTGGCTTCATTAAAATCTTAAAATGACACTTGATACTGGAATCTCCTCATTGCCCAGTTTGCACGTACTTTTATCGCTCTTATTTTCCCTCCAACAGCAATTATGTATTAATTTCTAGGTGCAGAGATCTTCATGCTGGAAACAAGGCTGGGATGTAATTAATGCCATACAGCAAGTTGGGATTTAGCTCCTATAGAAAGAAGACAAGCCAGCTCTCCCCTGGGAGGAGCAGAGGCAGTCTCCCATGACTGGGAGAGCCTTGACATGATCAAGAGCACAGGTTCACCCAGTTTCCATTAGGTGTGGTAGCACATCCCAGGACGTAGCTGAGGGGTAGTGGTAGCATCCTGGAAGTGTTACACGTGTAGAGGTAATGGGTTCAGGGGAGCTGCTGCATGGGCTTCACTACACTCTTGCGTGTGAATACAGTGTGGCCAGGGAACTCCGGAGGCACACTAATGGGATCCCTGGAACACATTGTCTGAAATGCTGAAAGGCAGACTGGCTTTTGCACCTATGAAACCAGTCCCCTCTCCACTTTTCTTTTGCCAGTGATTTTCTCTTTTGCTTTCTTCTGTTCCCTAATGTGACCTACTGTTACCAGCAGACATGGGAAGGGAGGTGGGAATCCTGTTCACAGGGAGACCTGTGCTGCCTGGAAACTGGTTTAGCAACATTTATCTCCCCTAGCCCTCCCCTACACCTGGCAGACTCAACGGCTCTATAATCACAGTTTTTGTCTTTGCTATTTACTTTATTTCATTCTGATTGCCTGAAAGACACAAACCAGTGGGAAGGACTTGACCTTGCAGAGGACAAAGGCAGAAGCTGCACCTACACAGCATGTCAAGCTGCACAGAAGAGGCGAACTGAATGAAGAGGAAGAGCAGAGTGCAAGGCAATTGCCCAGAGGAGTTGCTCTGGTTGCTTGCCCCCATTCTTGCTACCTCTTTCCACACAGTCGTTGGGTTAAACCCGTTGCAAAAGCCTTGTGAAACGTGTCACTGTCTTGCAGGATGGCTATGTGAGACTGCAGGTTGCAGGAGGGCTGGGCAGTTTTGCTGGCTATTGGTTTTGGCAGAGGTGTCTGTGGGACAGAAGGGATCCATGGAAGAGACATCCTTGTCCTCTTCTTTGTATCAGGGCCAGCTGAAGAAATCCTGGTTCATCCTCACTCCCACCAGCCTGCATGTTTGCTCCTACCCCATGCCAGTGCCCCTGCACAAAAATACCCTTTAGGACCTTGTGGGCAGATCTGGGATCGATACAACACCTCGACATGGAAATGCTGCCTGGGAGGACAAACTCAGCACTCTGTGTGCTGAAATCCTAACACTTCACTGGGACATCACCTTAATGTCAGGGGTTTCTTCTGACTTGATTGATGAAAATTAGCAGTTTAAGAGTTCAGGTCTGTAGTTTATTTCAGGAACACAGTTGGCTTTAGAAGAAGGTACTTGTCTGCCCTGCCTAAGGGGCTGTGCCCAGGCATCCAATCCAAATCGAAGGAGCTCTGCTGGATCAGGGAGTTCATGGACTGATGCTCTGAATGCAAACCGCAGTCCTGTGAGCAGCATCCCAGGCTGCAAAACCCTGTGAAGCAGATCTCTGCCATGCTGGCTGGTCCAGGATGTGTCACAGCCTTCTGGCATGATGCTGTTGAGCAGATCATAGAATGATAGAATGGTTTGTGTTGAAAGGGACTTTAAAACTCACCCAGTTCCAACCCCTGCCACGGGCAGGGACCCCTTCCACTGGAGCAGCTTGCTCCAAGCCCCTGTGTCCAACCTGGCCTTGAACACTGCCAGGGATGGGGCAGCCACAGCTTCTCTGGGCACCCTGTGCCAGCGCCTCAGCACCCTCACAGGGAAGAGCTTCTGCCTAAGCGCTCATCTCAGTCTCCCCCCTGTAAGGTAGAAGCCATTTCCCCTTGTTCCGTTCCTCCCCAGATTTCTTGCCAGCCCTTTTAGGTATTGGAAGGCTGTTGCAATGTCTCCCCTGAGAGGACGGCATGTCCCTTCATAAGTTGCCAGCATCATCTAAGTGAATCTAAGCCCTGCACTCTAAAAACTGGCTCTGCCGCAGAGAAGTGGTGCTTGTTCATCTGTCCTTCCAGGACGGGTTCTGGTGTGCCTCTGGCTGACTTACGAAACCCTCCAACTGCTCCTTGTCTCAGTTGCCCTGTCTGGTGGTGAGAAGGAGCATTACTGCCAGCATCTCCTCCCCTTCTTCAAAGGGCTGGGGAGCACCACATGCTAGCACAGTGCAGAAGGCTGTCACATTGCTCACTGTAAAGATAGTCCTGAAGCTGATCTGCTCTTCTGCTGGGCTCTGTGTCCTTCCCAAGCCACTGTCTGGGGCTGGGTCTCTGCACTCTGTGACACTCATTGCCTTTTGATCCCTGCCTGCTTTGTGCTCACCTCTCACTCCCGCCCAGTAAAGTAAGATTTATGCTGCAAGATAAGATATGAAGCATGTTATGTTTGAATATGTGAAAATAAAACATGATCAAGTGGCAGGCTGAGCATTAATGGAAAGACAGCAGATGACTTGGCAAGGCCCTAGGCTCAAGGTTCCCCATGTGAAGATGTCAACTGCGGGGGAACTAGAGCCACAACTCTTCTACTATAGCAGGGCAGGAGGGGCTTGGGGTGTACCTCAGACATGATTGCCCCCTGCACTCCAGTGTGGCTGACAGAAGTAGATTGTTCTGCTGTGCCTCAGGTTTCCTATCTGCAAGAAAAAGCTGAACACAGCCCACCCCTGAAAGTGTGATTTCAACTCACCATTGTTTGAAAATGACATGAAGAAACTCAAGGCTGGTGCTGTTGAAGGGACAACATCACTTGTACAGAAGAAAGCACGCAGCAGGGAACAGGACTGAGTTCAAAAGGCAGATGGGATCACTTTGCTCTCCAGCTCCAAGGGCTGTCACTGAGGGGTTTGGGCAGACAGACCCTGGTTGCTCTCAAGGGGATGATTTAGTCCATTGCTCCTACAGCCATCAGAGCTGAGGGATGATAAGGAAATACCATTACCTTTTTGATGGAGTGCTCTGCAGGAGCTGAGGCAGGGCACAGTCCAGTTCTGCTGGCTCTGCTTCAGAGGTGTTGAAGCCCCAGGAAACCAAGACAGCAGCAGCAAGCCAACAACAATACATCATCCCTGGGCTGGCCTGACTGTGATTCAGCAGAAGAGATCGATGGAGGCTTGGCAGAGCAGATGTGAGCTGCAGAAAGCTTACCTTTGCTTAGGCCACAGGGCCCCTGGGAGGTGTTCTTTAGGAGCCCTGAGCGATGCTGGAGCCTTGAGGGATGCCAGAGCCCTGCATGGGGCTGCAGGGAGACTGGAGCAGCAGCACTGCAAGCCTTGGATGCAGAAGATTGGAGAAGGCATGGAAAGTTACCTATGTAGAGCCAGAGCAGCTCCCAGCCAGATAGTGAGGGGAATTCACCTGTGGACCTCTCCTATTTGGAGTACCTGGTGCCCACAATGTTGATGCTCTGCAGAACAGGAGGTCAGGCAGCAAATGCTATAATGCCTGTAGGGGGGAATTGTCCCTGAAAGGTGCTGTTTTAAGAGGGGTCTCACAGATGAGATGACCCATTCTTGCTGTAGTCCAGGCTCTCACAGCAGGGCCATGTGGATCCTGGCCTCTAAAGGGGCAGGATTTTCATCTCCCCTCAGGATCCTCTGATGGGATGCTGGCCTCTGCACAGCTAAGGGGCTGCAGACAGAGACCTGCTGTTTCGAGGATGTTAAGGCAGACCAGCACTGCTCTTACTATAAAATCTGCTTAGCTGAACTGATGCAGAAGAGCTTCAAAGCAGCCATAAATCAGCCTCAGAGCAGCCATGCTGGGTATGGACCCTTGCACAAACCTCTGCTGGCTCCTTGCACTGTAGAAGTGAGGAGTAGGGGCTGGAGATGACCCAATCCCTGCTCCAAAGAGACCTACCTGCAGGGACATTTGGTGGATTACTCAGCCATAACCAGGGCAGGAGGCTGTGCCAAGCACGGTCCTTCTGGACCTTGATTTTGTGCAGTGTTTCTCTATTTGAAGCTGGAATAATGATGGGGTTTGGCTCTGGTCCTGGAAGAACTGGATACAGCACATACCTGGAGCTCAGGCCTCCTCTGCCCAAGGGCTCTAAACATTGTCTGTGTGAACTGCTCCAAGCCCTGTGCCCGGTGCTGGAAGCTCCCTAAGCCACCAACCAAAGGGGTTTGACTCAAGCGATATCAAACTTCAGAGAACACCTGGGTCATACCCGCCTGCAGCCCTTCAGCTGGCACTGCCCCATGGCAACCCTGACACAGGACCTGCTGAAACAGGAGCCCTGCAGAGCTGTACCCTGGTGCTGGCAGGGCCCTGCCTTTGCACTCGTGAATCTCATTCACACACTATTTATACTCCTCGGGTCAGCATGGAGGTGCCGCTCTCTATTAATAAAGGGCTATACCAGCCCCCTTTGAGTCGGGTCCTCTGTTCCTGTGGACTGACCTTGCTTCCAGGTGCTTCAGCAGCAGTTTAGCAGCTTGAGGGCATAGGAAAGGCTCCGGTCTGTCTTTGTGGGTGGTTTGTTTCTGACATTGTCTCTCTTATCTCCCAGCAGTGGACCCAGGTCATCCCAACCTTGTCTGTGCTGGAGGGACATGGCATGGCAACTGCTGCACTTGAACTCCACTTTTCTGGTGTGAACAGCACCACTGCTACCTTGCCACAGAGCTCAGCCCAGGAAAACCTCCTGCTGCTTAAGATGCTGGCACAGAAAGGTGATGGAGGAAGGGAGTTGAAGGCTGAAACCCTTCTGGGAAGTACTGTGAGAAGCAGCTGAGCCTGGGGAAAACCCCAGTTGTAGAAAAGGTTCCATCTGTATGACGTTCAGTGCCGGATGGGCCTGTTTAGGTGTGGAGGGATTGACTGCTCCCTGAGTAACACACAGTCCATTCACAGTCCAGTTGCATGTCCTGGGTGCCTGGCCTCTCCTCTCCAAAGGAGTAGGCTGGGAAAGGACTTCTTTCCTTCACCTACTGTGGGAGTCCCTCTCCCTGGTCATGGCTGCCCCCTGATGGGACCCTGTGCCTCCCAGGCCATTTAGGGTGGCCAGTCCCCACTTCTGACACAAGACTGGGGGGTTTCCTGCAGGAAGCCTGACTTGTGCAGCTCTGTTCCCTGTTGTTACACCTGCATTTCTCTCTGCTAAGATGCTTTATCCCTCACAGTGCCTGTGCTGTGCTGCACAGCCCCTTGTCCCACCTGAATTAACGAGATGGCTTTTAAGTCCTTACACCTGTGCAGGGAGAGAGGGTGCATCAGCTAAAGCCAGCAATAGCAGCAAAGACCTTTATGCCGAAGGCCTGACTCCAGCAGCAAGGGGGACTGGAGTGAGGGATTTTACCAGAGTCCCTCCAAGGTGTCTGCTGTGTTTTGCTTACTGAAAACAGGGCAAAATCCTTCCTCCTCTGGTGGCAGGAGGCTTTCCATGGGGTCATGGTCACAGCCAGGGGGATGGAGCTCCAGGGTCCCCAGGCCTGCCTAGAGTGTCCCCACTACCCTGCACAGCAAGCCAAGCCCTGCAGCTCACTACAGGAGGTTTTGGACTGTTCTTCCAGGGGGACTGATGCAGATCTGTGTTTGCTGGGAGCTCTGGAGGTGCCTCCCAGTAGTCCTGACATTAAAACACTCAAAGAGAAAGCAAACCCTGGCTCCTCTCTTGCAGGACACGTGTAAGCCCTCGGCCACATCCAGGGGCCTGTTTGTGACGTTCTGGAGCCCCAAACCCAAGCACAGCTTTGGTTAAACCTTTTGCTTGTGGTTTATTTGGCTCATGAGGTCTGCACTGCCACGAGGAAGCTTGAAGAGGGCTGCAGTGCTGGGTAGGCCAGTTTTCAGTTGTTCTGTGCCTGCTGTGAGCTCTCCTCCCAGCTGTGTGTGCCAATGGGCACAGTGGTGCTGATGTCCTTGCACGCACGATGCTAAGCAGCCTCTGCCGTAGAAGCTGGAGCCATTGGCACGGCTCAGCTCCGTGCACAGCCTCGTAGCTGCCACTGGCAGCGTCCCCGTGCTGTACCGGCTTCCTCTCACAGAACCCACCCGCGGCTCGAGTCCCGTGGGTCCACGGCCGGGCTGTCCCTGGCAGCCGAACTGCCGAAGCAGGGGCTCAGGTCTGCAGCCTCACCGGGTGGGTCACGGAGGAAACCTCTGCCTGCCGCAGCCAGGAGCGGTGCGATGGGAGCAGCAGGCTGGCGGCGCAGTGCGGTGCACTGGCACCCTCTAACGGCACAGCTCTGTGCGCTCAGGGGGTGCCCGCCCGGCTACCGCGGTCACAGAAACAGTCCCGGACTGGTTTCGGATGGAAGGGACCTTAAAGCTCCTCCAGCTCCAGCCCCTGCCACAGACAGGGACCCCTTCCACTAGAGCAGCTTGCTCCAAGCCCCTGTGTCCAACCTGGCCTTGAGCACTGCCAGGGATGGGGCAGCCACAGCCTTCTTGGGCAGCCTTTACTTTGCCTCAACAGTAAAGAAATTCTTCCCTATATCCAACCTGAACTTCCCCTGTTTAAGTTTTAACCCGTTACCCCTTGTCCCATCACTGCAGTCCCTAATGAAGAGTCCCTCCTCCGCATCCCTATAGGCCCCCTTCAGATACTGGAAGGCTGCTATGAGGTCTCCACGCAGCCTTCTCTTCTCCGGGCTGAACAGCCCCAACTTTCTCAGCCTATCTTCATACAGGAGGTGCTCCAGTCCCCTGATCATCCTTGTGGCCTCCTCTGGACTTGTTCCAACAGCTCCTGCTTGCCATGCTGGTGCTGACTGGTGCTCTTCTCACAGCTGCCTTGGAGGTTTCCGTGGGGAATTGCCTCTGCTGGGTGTCAGCAAAGATGCTGTTCCCACCCCCCCCAGCCCCAGCTGTGGTTGTCCCTGCCTCTCTGGAATGAGAGAGCTGATGAGCCTGCTGCCGGGCTGTGTAACCCCAGCTTTAGGCCAAGCTGTTTATCCAGGTTAACTCAGGAGGCCCCTTTGATCTAACTTGTCCTGGCCCAGAGACACCAGAAGAGTTTGGAGCTTGGTTCCTGGAGACTCCAATCTCTTCTTCCCAGCCCATTTTGGGACAAAGCCAGAGAGTGTTTGGCTGAAATGAGGTCTCTCAAATTCATCCCAAACAATACTGAACCTAATGAGAAATGAGAGCAATAGGTAAGATTGTAATCCCAGACTTTAGGAGAGCTAACTTTGGCCTCTTCAGGGACCTTCTTGGAAGAATCCCATGGGAACAGGCCTGCAAGGGAAGAAGGGTCCAAGACAGCAGGTTAATATTCAAGGATCGCTTCATCTGGGCTCAAGAACACTGCATCCCCATGGGTAAGAAATAAAACAAAGGGGACAGGAGACTTGCATAGATGGGAAGAGGATGTGGTAGAGGTGGGGAGGGAAAGGAATGGGGTTAAGATAGAGACAGGGAGAAGAAGGGGATGGGAAGGAGTCAGCTCTTGTTAGAGAAGCACAGGTTCAGACAGCAGCTTGCAGTAATCCAGCCGCATTGGACACAAGCAGCCTTGAAAAGCACTGACTGCCTTTCTGCTCGGTGGTTATCCCAAGGGCCGTGCTGCTCAGGCAGCCAACTGCACCAGCAGGATTGTATTTTACATTCAGTTTCCTGATGGTCTGGGTGGCCTGAAAACCTGAGCAGTGAATTGTGCCCGCGTGAGACTGAGGAGGAGTCCCCACCATGGACATGCACTGCAGGGTGGCACCGGGGTCGAGCCACTGAAATCACAGTTAGGGAGTGAAACTGCAGTGGGTTTCGAGCTTCATTCCAGGAGCACTGCGTTTCTCCTGAATTAGAGATTTTTTAGGCTGGTTTATGAGACATGGCCCCATGTCAGAAGGTACACAGAAATGGAGGGAGCAGTAGCTGATATAAAACAGTTTAACTGTTAAAAGAGGAGTTAAAACCAGCATTGATTTTTACAGTGACAGCATAAGGTGCTCTGGGAGGGACATGTGGGGGGGAGCAGAGGAAACCATAGCAAAACCCAGGGATGTGGGACAGTGGAGTTGTGCCCTGGCGTGGAGTGATGCAAGTAACCTGGGCAGGAAGGACACACAGGGAAGGAGTCCCCATGAGGGATGGGAGGGCCACGAATGTCCCCTCCTCAGCTTCTTGCTGGAGAGAACCTCTGCAGAGGGCAGCAGCCAGGGAAGGTGGATGATGCATCACCCATGGCTTGCAGTGGGGCAGGGAGTCCTGGGAAGCAAAAGTCCATCCATGATTGTTTTCCAGTAGCCTTATTGGACCTTCCTATAAAGGCATGTGCTGCCGGGGTGCAGCCCATGTGTGGTGGGAAGTGGAGAGGCTGGTGGGTCACAGAGCAGTGGCTGCAGCCGCCCTTGGGATGCTGCATCCCACTGGCATGGGGATGGCAGATGTTCCCGACATCTGCTCACGGTCTGTGGGTCCAGGACTGCGGATTATTCCCCCTTAGACTCGCTGTTATTTGCAGTTCTGTCCCTCTCAGGCAGCAGAGCAGAGACACTGTAAGTGTGTCCCTTGCCAGGGGAGCTGGGATGTCCTCACGGTTAAAAATGCCTGTTCCATGTTTAAGGAACTGGCCAGGCTGGATTTTGATCCTGTTGTAGCATAGCACATGTTTTCTGTTACATCCCCCTTTCCCCGCACAATGGTCAAAGCTGTCATGCAGGCATCTTTTGTGTTTTTATCTAAATCAAAATTAAAGGCTCCTTAAGATACGTAGTAGAAATTAAATAGAACAGTGATGTGCAAGAGGAGGTTCAGGGAAAGTGCTGTTATAAAACTTGGCTCCCTGCAGTGTCTCTGAGGGCTTGTACTGCAGCTGAGCTCTCACTGCAGTCTCCGTACTGGAGGAGCAAGTTTAGGTTTCACTCTCCTGCCCGGCCACCACTTTTCACTCAATTACCCTGGTACCTCCCCCATCCTGAGCGTTACTGAAACAGGCTGAAGGAGGAATGTTTGCTCGTGGGGAAGGAGCGGGGCTGGAGATGAGGGTACCACTGTGAGCATCCTCAGCTGAGGCGGCTCTGCTGCGGGATGGAGCTGTGGAGGATGAGCTAGCACGTGGGCATCAAACTAGGCCAAGTGCTCCGCTCCCAGGGCTGTCCTGGCCCCGAGCAGGAGCAGAATCAGGGACACGCTGATGAATCTGCTGCAGAAGCTGGCGGTGAAGTGGGACATGGAGTGCTCTGAGTGCACGGGGGCTTAGGAGAGCAGGAGCTGTCCTGGCACTGGCGCAGGTATCCCAGCAAAGATCCCAGGGGGATTTGAGCTGAAAGACGAGGAGGAAACCCCAGCAATGACACAGGGAATTACCACCAGAGGGCACTTAGATATTGCTCTTGCTGAACAAATGTTGTTTCCTAGCAAGAGGCCAGCCCTGGATTGCCTGACAATGCACATCGAAGCCTGACTCATCGCTGGCACAGAGCGCAAAGGAAAGCACTCACAAGGCATTACAGAAACCATGCATGGATGGGAATCCACTAGCAAGATGCAGGGGATTGAACTTTTCTTCCAGACCTCTTTAGAGAGGTCTGCCTGGCTCCTTAGGTGAGCAGCACATCATTAGACCTACCTGTGTGGTACCCACGGGGCTTGGCACAGAGGAAAGGACACCTCCATCCTGCTCACAATGAAGATGTCCTGTCTGCTGTCCCTAGTGCTGAGGATATAAGAGTCACAGCCCCAGCAGGGATCCTGCTGTCATGCTCACCTGGGTGCATCCGTGCCCTGCTTTTTATGCCAGAGCTGGGCAGGGGTAGAATTGTTATCACTCTTCTAGGAGAAATTGCAGGGAATGGTAAGGAAGGAATTGGGTAGGATTTCAAACCCAATTCTGAGAGCTCCTTCATACCCATGAGGATGTGGGTGCCAGATGAAGTCTGCAGCTGTGAGGACAGCCATATACTGCAGATGAAATATACTGCAGGGGTGAAATAGGAAAACTTCCCCCCTTGTTCTCAGAGCAAAGCACAGCACCCTGCTCATCACCAGCATGTCTGCGGGAGGCACCCTGCGGCTCAGCAGTGGGGTGTGATGGTTTGAATGGGGTCACAGGGCAGCTGCAGGTCTTGATGCCATGCCTGGAGATGAGCTCTGGGCACAGAGTGTTGCGAGGACCAAAGAATCAGAAGCTGACAGTGCTACGGGTGTATGTGATGGGTATGTGAAGGGAGTGAGGTCTCTAGAGACGGAAAGGGGAGGCCCTGCGGGTCCCCATCCATGGGGTTCTCCCACCACAGCCTGCCAAGCAAATGCCCTCGTTACCCCAGCTATTGGCTTTGCCAGGACTAGGCCCCTTCATGCTCTTAGGTTTGGCTGATTACTTGCAATTAGTACTAATTACTGTCTCTTTGACAGTGCCTTGTCTCTATATCCCTGTGTCCTGTCCATGACACATCACGCTGGGTGCTGGGCTTCATTGTGTCCTGAGGCACCTCCACCAGCCTTGGCAGCAAAGCCAAGGTTATTGTGGGGCTGCCGTCTGTGGAGGGGCTGCCTGCAGGGGCTTCAGTTTTGGGGGCACCTGAGGGCTCCATGATGCCTTTTACTCTGTAAAGCTGTGGTGCTGGGTTTGCAGTCCTGCTGCCTGGATCTGGCTCTACCCCAGGACCAGGGTACCCAGAGCAATGTTACAGGGTCTCCTTGCCTGCTGGGGGCAGAGTGGGACTGTGGGGCTCTGCTGGGGTGGCAGCGAGAGGTAGAAGATGGTGTTAGATGTTGGCACCAGCACTCTCCCATCTAACGGCTGTGTGCCCACAGGATGGACCGGGCAATCCCTCCCAGTCCCCAAAAAGCCATGGCTGGGATGCAGAGGCCATACCAGGAATCTGTGTATTCGAGCACTGTCTGCACTTGGACAGGGACACCATGGTGCAAGGTGGCATGCCTGGCTGTGACAGCAGCGGGACTCAAGGGGACATCTCCTGGCTCCAAACAGGGTCCTTCACTGAGACTTCACGGTGCTGTTGCCATCTGTAGCTCACCTTTCCCACCTATACTTTGCTATTGCTCAAACGATGGTGTTTCAGAAGCTTCTTTAGGTCCATGAATCATTAGCCCCTGGCAAAGCCACAGGTTTTTAAACCCCAAACCATCACTGAATGATTATTTGCTGTTGCTGTACCCACTATTACCAATCCCAGCACACAGAAACAGAGGCTGGCTGAGAAATCATCAGGCTGGAGGCTAAACTAAGGGAAGTCCACCAGAGAAAATGTAGGGCTTAGCGGCACTTAGCGCTATGGAGCACTATGAGGGTTGGGAGGAGAAGCACAGCCAGAGGGTATCACAGCAGGGCACAGGGATTCCCTATGTCCCTACTGCTCTCCATGGTGGGAGTCACAGCTCATCCTGCATGATGTTACTTTCAGTGCTAAGATCCTCTAACACCAGGGACTGTTTGCTCTTGGGGTACAGCAGCTCCTGTGCTTAGGGGAGCCCAGCAACCATGTCAGGGCACAAACTGCTCTTGTTACCATCAGGAGGAATGATGGTGCTTTTCCATGGCCATTCCATGGGCAGGTTCTTCCCATGACCAAGGTGAACAGCCTCAACTGGAAAACTTTGTGGGATGCAAGCTGCAGTGAAGGTTATAGCTGTGGTGAGCTCATCTCACCTGGCAGGGCAGGGAGACAGGGCTTGGGGGATCTCCTGCTTTCAGCTTTAGTGCAGTTCAGTTTTTGTGGTCAGCCCTCAGTGCTTGCTCCCCCTTGGGCAGCCATGGGTGCAGGCTTGATCAGGAGACCCTTCTGGGAGGGAGAGCAAGGGGAGGTGCAGGGAAACCAAGCGTCTGTTGTACAGGCAGTAGCACTCGGCTACTGCTCTTTCCCTCTGTTCACTGCTCTCCCGGGACACCCTTGCTGGGGGTCAAGCTGTTCTGGGCATCCATCGGCACTGAGTGCTCAGTGTCAGTGCTAACAGGAGAGACAGAACAGCTCCCCAGGAGCAGGCGGCTGCCTATAACCACCCTGATCAAGGCTCCAGAGCAGGTGGAGGTGTTTGTGCATCAGCTCGTCAGGAGGTGCAGAGCAATCGCTCACCAAGAGTCACATCACCTCCCTCCTTCCACCTTCCTCCTGGCCCCGTGGTGGAGTTCCCCATCCCTCCCTGCCACGGCTTTTGTTTCTCAGGCCTACCGAAATGCTGGGTGAGTTATGAAATGAGATACAGTAGGAGATAAGCCTCTCCCACCCCTCCTGTGGGTGGCTACAAATGATCAGGTTGGTTTCCATCTGAACAACTATTTGATGCTATCATCAGTATTGCTTCTCCCTTTTAAGCTCCTCTCTTTCCCCACTTTTAGCACCTCCATATGTTAAACTTGGAGAAACGAATCTGGGGTGAAATAATTCAGATTATGTCTTTATAGTTACCATGCTCTGCTGGGTTGAAAGGCTGAAGGGAGAAAGGGTTTGGACATGGATCAAGCTCATGTCTATGCCTCCTCATTCCAATTATACATCTCTTGAAATCAAGAGCAGCCTCTACTCCCAACACCTACATGGCAGTGCTGCGGAGCTTTCAGTTGGCTTTCAAGTCACCTTTCCATGCAAGCAGCCATCGTGGTGACAGCAGAAGTACTTGCTCTGGTTTCCTTTGCCAGAAAATGCCTCCCTTCTTTCTTCTGGAGTAACCCACTTCAGCCAATGTCCAGAGAAGACAGCAGGTTCTCAGCAATGCCAAGCAAGCCAGTGAGGAGGAATTGCTTTGGTTGGAAGCCATCACGTGAGGGAAAGCTGACTCAAGATGCTCTGTATCTGAGTTACTGGAGATTGCCCCATCAGTTACAAACAAATGGCACCAATTACTGAAAGCACCAATCCATGATCATTGTTCTTGTCTGATGCTTCAGTTTGGGTTTTAAGCACTGAAATGAAAAGAGCCAGCAGAGCAGCAGGATCAGAGCTGTGGGCACATCCCTGAGCAGGTCAGTCCATCCACCTTGTCCTTTCCCAGCCGCATATTAAAGCATCGGTGAAGCTTGAGCATGGTTGAGGCTCAGCAATGGGTTGAATAATTCCCTACCCTATGGTTCCTAATTCCTGATGCTAAAAAGACAGCGTGGGGGGTGGGACAGGAAAAAAAGCTAATGAGGGAATATTTTCTTCCAAAATAAGGCTTTGCATGGCTTGGCAAGGTTCAGAGCTGCTGTTTCAGCTTCTTCTCAAGCACCAACCATTGGCTAGGGCTCGGTAGGTATCAGTGTGAAGAAACATCCATCCTAAGTAAGTTCTTGACGTAACTCAGATAAGCATAGCTATTTTATCAGTCTGTTCGATTCAGAAAGCAAATTACTAGCAATACACTGCTCAGAACCACGTGCTTGCTCTTACAGGAGGAGAAGATGCATATAAATATTCAGGAGAATAAGCAAGAGCAGAATTACTTGCAGTGAAAGCAGCATGGTGTGCAGTGTGCTGTGATCAGTGAGGTGAAAGGCCTGGGGGGAGCAGGGGCTGCACTGCAGGGCCAGGGATAGATAGGTTAGGGCTTCCCAAACAGTGAGGGTGAGAGGAGTGGGAAGCAGGAGCAGTTGCACTGGGGACACTGGCTGTGTGCATGGAGCAGGGTCTGGGCTCAACACTCCCCAGCAGCTCGGGGGTGGTGGTGGTGGTGTGGGAATCCTGCCCTGAACGTGAAGTGTGAAATCCATGTCCAGAAATATTCCAAATGATGCATAATGTAAGTGTTTGTCGGGTTTTCTAACCAGGCACTGAGCACTGAGAGCATTAAATTAAACATTAGGTGACTTGGCATGCTGTACAAGAACGCCTGGGAAATGAGGAATGCGGGATAGATTGCATTATTTATAGTTTCGTTTTTTCCCTAGTTTGAACGCCTCTGAAGGAACGAGTGTATGCAGTGCTTAGAGGGGGACACAGTGTGGCCAGACCCTGCACTTGCAGCCACTGCCTGCTATTCCTGCCTGGTCCTTCTCCATGGATTGCTCCATCCAGCCTCTCACTAACTGCACTCCTGCTGCTTTCCTCCCACTGCCAGAAGCTCCACACGCTGGGCTGGAGCCCCAGTGCAGAACATCACCTACTCCATCCTCCACACCGGAGCAGCAGAGTGCTTCGGGGGCTGCACAACCAGCTCCCCACCTTGGGGAGCAGCCCCAGTGCTCCGGTGCTCAGAGGGGTGGAAACCCCTGAATTCACCTTCAGCCACGATGATGATCCAGAGCACTCACCCGCTTCTGCTCCTCATGACTGCCCATGGACACGAGGGCCTTGAGCAAGGTCATGGGGCTGGGAGCACGGGGCTTTCCTGCAGCCTTGTGACAGCAGAAAGCACGACCAAGCCATGCCAGAACTGGGTTTGACAACTTGTTACCTTGAAGGATGATGTTTTCCTTCTATCCCAGTGCTTTCTGCTATAAAATATATATCTATCTATATACATGCACCAGGACTCTGACGGGCGAAAACTGCAGCTAAGCAGTTCCATCTGCCGCAGGGCTTCCAGCTCAGAGCATCCTTCTCTGTCTCAGCACTGCAAGCAGTTGTCTGGAATACGAAGGGGCAGTCTCATGGCGTGGAGGGGGTCGCAGAACGTAAGCTAGCGCTCCTGCCAGACCTCACCAGGAGAGGCACACTCTGCATCTTCCTCAGAACCTTGTTTAACCCACAAGGATGCACTGAGAGGAAAAAAAAATGCTTTGGGAGGTTTTAAAGAACAGCATGAACTAAAAAAGCAGCTGCCAAAATTAATTTCCAGCATTAAAAATCAGCACTGATGAGAGCCATCTTAGATCAAATAATTTATTTAGTAATTCCATGTAAACACTTCAGATTTACTAGCAAATACAATGCTTGCTGTTCTTTTAAATAGATCATTCAAAAAATAAGAATCTATTATTAATGGCAGGTTGACTAGAGATCTCCATACTACTGTACAATAAGGAATTGGTTTTCTAATGGATTTAACATCGTGGTTTTTCTTGTTCTGCATCTGCTTTACACAAAGCCCAAAGGACACACGTTTGAACTGCTCCCTGACGATGCCACTGCGGACCGGGGTGTTTTGGGGAAGGTTCGCAGGCAAATCCTCCCATCCTGGCATTGGTATAAGCTGATGTGAGGGTGGGATGGCAGAACTTGCGTGAACACTGCTCACAAACACACGCCTTTTCAGTCAGAAAACAGAAAAATGAACGGTGGAGAACTTCTCTTTGGGATGTATAAAATCAACGAACTCCATCGTTGGCATTTACTTATCAACACAGCAGTACACATACACGTATCCACAGTCTCGGAAAAGCATCCTATGAGCTGGAGAAAGCAGTGGTTCTGAGGCTTGGTACACCAGTGCACTAAAACCAAAAGAATGATACCTTCTTACATAGTCAAATGAAAAATAAATATCTTTATTGTCTGCCTACTTTATTTCAGTTTTTCAAATAAATTTTAAATAAATCTGTACAAAGTATACTGTTACAGTATATATTTGTAAGTTAACTGAAAGGCCTAAGTGTAACAACACTACAATAAAGCAGTATAGATTGGCACATCTCTAATAAAGATTAACTTTTACACTCCAAAAATACCAGCTCCCGTGAAAAACCTTATATAGTTTTGGTATTTTTTATGCAAAACATATTACAGTCCAATTCTGCCCTGCCTTAAAGAGGAAATAACTCTTAATGTTTTTTTTGCAGAGAACGTGAACATCTTTATGCTGTTAAAGGGACACCATCAGAGTAAAAGAGAGAGAGAGAGAATGAAAGAAATAAAAAAGGTAAAAACTTTGGTCAAAAACTGGCAGGTTTTAGACTTGGTGCTCGTGTACCCATCTCACCGAGCGCTGGCTGCAGTCGGTGCCGCGGTGGCAGGACCTCTGGAGGCTCCTCGTAACAGGGATGCAAAGCGCTGCAGGAATGCTTCCAGCCAAAGAGCCAAACAAGAAAAGGATATTTTCTTTTACCCCTTGCAATTAAGAAAGCATTAACACACATGCACGGGGGCCAGTTTTGCTTCCCCTCCCCTCCAAAACCCCGAGAATCTGAGATCTGAGAGTGTCCCTTTGCTCAAAATAAAGACTTCTGTACTGTATAGACCAGATATTGAATCAAACTTGTTCACAGGGTGAAAGAGCCACATTGCCAAATTCAAGTTTTCAAATCCTACCGCAGTTGTTAAGATTCCTGAGCTCTTGGAACCTCCTAATATCTCATTAAAGAATTCCAAACTGGGAATTGGGGGATAAATACAGATTAAGTTTTCTCTCTTTAATCTTTCCAGGGATAGATTAAATCAATGTTTACATGAGGAAAGTTAATCTTACATTAGAATGTAATGCAATATTGGCTGCAACATAAACCTATAAATAAATCAACTACCATAGATTAAACTCTGTTAAATATTTCTAAGTTAATAAAATATTGACAGTATTATAAAATTACAGTATTTACAATAAGAAAAAATCTAGACTAATATATACCTTTAACAGATCTCTTCTCCAATTTGGGATTGCAATGGAATTACGTATATATGAACAATGTATTAGAAAGTTGCATTGCAATTATCTTTTTTTTTCCATTAGAGCTAGAGAGGGTGATCTATCACTGCCTTGGACAAAAAAAAGAGTGGCTTCTGATGGTGGGGTGCAGCTTTTGAGTACCAAACTGGTAACAGGAGTCCTCCGCAAGACGTCTGAAGATAAGGTAGGACCAGCCTCAATTGCTCAGATTAAAGTTGTGTTACAGAACTGCCAGCAATCAGAACCACCCAGGCTGCAAAAGGGGAGGAAAGGTAGTGTTCAGCTCAAAGTGCACAGCTGGAAGGGCTCCCCTCACTCTGGACTCCATCTAAGGCTGCAGGAGCTTCAGCCTGCATCTGAAACCTGCAAACCCCTCAGCTTTGGTGTTCATTAAGAGGAAAATAGACACTGGTGCTCCTTAAAGGGACATAGTTAGGTTGCAGCTAGGCTGAAAGAGCTCTCGCCAACCACATACGATACAACCAGAGTAGGCGTTTTGAGATCCATTTTGGCTTGCTTTGTTGGGAGGTTGCATTTTGGAAGAAGGCTTTATTTGGGGTGTTTTTGGCATTTTGCTTCCTTGGGAAAAGAAAAACTGGCTGGGACCATGCAGAGAACTCATTTTCTATTCCTCACCAGCTTCTCTGTTTCTGGAGTATCAGCGCAAGGTGGTTGTGTTTGGGTCGCAAACACTTGCACAATAATATAGGAGGCTTCAATGTTCCCAAGGGGATTTGTCTGGGAATAACCAAAACTCTGACAAAATGACCTAAAGTGGTTCCTGTCATTAAAAGTGCAGCTGCTTCTGGGGTCTCAGACACCTAGCAATGTCCTTTTAAGGATCAGACCTTGCACTTGCCCTTTCTCCCAGCCTTGGAGGAAGAGTTTACAACAAGTTCAGGAAGGGCAATGTTCAAACTCTCTCCCTCCTCCCCACGTCACGCTTTGCAGTAAATCAGAAAAAAAGGGGGGGGGGGGGGGGAAATGATTTTTTCCGACTCCTTTCCCACCCTTCCCTCCCCCAGTCCTGCTCCCTGCAAACCAGCAATGGCATTTCTCAGTGTATATTTTGGGATCATTCATTTCCTCAGCCCCAAGCCTGAAGATGCTTGTGAGATGCCTACCCACAGGCTTCAGAGAGGTGTTTCTACTTTTGTGGGGGTTCTGCCCATTCCTGCAGCTGGGAACACCTCTGTCCTTAAAAGCAGGCTTTAAAATGGTAAAAGAAGGATTTGTAAACTCAGGTCTACGTTACCAACAGAAGGCTCTAGGTCCTGCGGGCTCCATTCCCAGAGATGCAGAGCAGGAAAACTAGAAAGAAAACTTGGTACCTTTCAATCACCTGCCAGGTTGTACTGTGGGGGGAGTGGGGAACGAGAGAGACAAAATGACAACTGACCTTATAAACAAAGGTATGTTTAGGGCTTCTGGTTTCAGGAATAAACCGATATTTACTGGTAAAAGTCTGCCAAGAAACAAAAACAGAAACACAGGATTACTGGTAAATATTGGTTTATATGGAGAAGTTTAAGAGAAAGAAAAGAAATCATCATGCTCCTGATCTCCATGTGCTCCTGGGCAGGAGCCAAGAACTGCCCCACAGCATCCCTGCACTCGGCAGCATCCTTGGCACCCGGACACCTCAAACCAGAAGCCTTGTGTTGAGAGGAAAGTTGTGCTTATTTCCTTTACTCCTCTTAAGCTACGTGATTCTTTCTGGATTCCCCCCCACCCTCCTCCTCCTCCTCCAGGCTGGTTCTATGGGGGTTTGGCTCAGGAGATGGAAAGTCTTCTTCTGAAACCACTTGGAAATGAATTTGTACATAATATGGTACCTCATCACCAAGGCTGCTGGTGCCTGAGCCTTGTCCCTCCCTGAGATACCATAAAATATACAAGACTGAGTGTATATTTTAAATAAAGCATTTTCTTGTAAGTGGCATAAACCCATTCATTTTATTTACATGCTTATTTATTTCCAAAAATAGAGTTGGTCCACATTGGACAAGAGAAATCAAGAAGCCATACAGTAGAAGAGTTAAAAGTCCAACATTTAACCAAAGTACAATGAAATTCCAGAACTCTGTGGCTGGCTTGAACCACAGAAACATACACATGAGCCACACAGACATTTGTACATAGAGCATTATATTACCAATAATATTTGCAAACATGAGGTCAAGATGGCTAAAAACCCAGCAGAACCAAAGCAGGGGTCATGGCTGAACAGAAGCGGGTGGTGAACGGCAGTCACTACCACAGGTAACACCGCTCTCCAGAGGTTTTGCTTCACTTTTTGTGGTTTTAATTTAACTGAGAAGAAAGTCCTAATTTTTCTGCCCTGGGGATCACAATTGAGGACACAGTGAAATCCAACCACATGTAGCTCCCTAAATGCACACGGAGCAGCCGGGCAATCTGTGGGCACCATCACCCACGGAGATCTTGTACCCAAGAAGATGCAAGGAGCACCAAAGAGCCCTGGGGCTGGCTGTGCTGGGGCTGAGCTCTGCTCGGGGGACAGAAACCCAGCCTAAAACTGGCTGGGTTTGATGCCGAAGCAGGGTAAATCTGCAGGGCAAGAGCCCCGTCCCGTCTGCCCAGACAGACCGACCCTGCCTGCTGCTGCCTGGCCTTAAAGATCACCTGGAAAAGAAAAAGTAGGTATTTATACCCTTGTGGGGTGCTGTGGGGTGACTGGAAAGGGTCTGGATGGGGTAAGGATTTCCCTCCCTTGCCGTGGGCAAATTTTAGCATTAGTAATTCCAGTCCCATCTAGTTTTTCTGGAAGACCACAAATAATCCAGCCTGAACAGACCTACGGTGTCTTAGAGGATGTCGCACCAGACATGGGGGAAGTGATTTGTACTCAAACAATTTAACTGTTTTAAATTAAAAATAATAATAATAAAAATGCTCAGAGGCCTGATTAACAGCAGAAGGAATTAAAAAAAAAAAGGAAAAGATACATTTTCTCTGCAGTATGGCCTGGTTTATCTATTGCCTCACTGTGATAATATATCAGTGTCTCCAAAGGATGGAAAAACAGATTTAAATCTGTATGTTCTCCTGCAGAAAATCACAGCAAGTAAAAGCGGGGGGGAGACAGTTGTAGCACTCCTGGTACTTCCAAAAACAACACCTTGTATGGGGTAGAGCTGCACTAAAAGGGTATAAATGAATTTTCCTTTTTCAAGTCATCTTTGACACTCACAATATTAAGCCTACTCCAATGTGAATGCTAGTATAGAGCTAATTTACAGAATACCAACAATAATTATCTGTACCTAACAGGATTTAAAGGCAAGTATACTCAGTACATTTAGAAAATAAATACTATTACCAAAATGCCGGACCTTTGACAGCAGTTAGAACAGAAGCAGCCGTGCAGTTTGCTATGTGGACGGACAGCCTTTAGCACAAGTCGCTATTATCATCTGAGCCTGTAACAGACAACTTTATCTTCTGATTTGTCTCCTAGAATGTTTCTAATCTCAGATATGAAATACATTTTAAAAAAGAGATGGGCCTGATCCCGTGCAGTTGGGTACGTACAACGCTCCCCAATGAAACTCAAAGCCCAAATTCCTAAAGAGAGAGCACAAGAGATTTTTGTTCTTACATCAAATAGCTATCATGCAAGCATACCACAACATTTTGATATTAAGTACTTCAAAGTCAGCTGGTACAATTTAACTAGAAGTGAGCAATCTCATTAAATCGGTATTTCTAAGGGGAGGGGACAAAGGTTGCATCAGTGACAAGCACCAGATTACCAAGGGAAAGGAGCACAGGGGCACCGCGAGGGTCTGATGAACCGTGTCAAGGGAGAGTTCATGCACCGCAGCTTCTCAGACCTCAGCACCTACTGCTCTAATACACAGTTATTTTCTATGGCAGCTTATAAACCTTCACCTCATTTGCTTTTGCTACCCAGAATTCAATATTCTTCTTCCTGAATGAGCAAATCACTTAAAGCCCAGCAATATTGTTGGAGCATTAAAGACTGCCTTTTTCCCCCCCGTCCATTGTCTTGCATTTCCCAGAGCCGGCACATACTGTTGCATGCTTAGAGTACCAGACCTCATCATGATCTTCTGAACTTTCCAGTCACAGCCAGGCTGAAGTAACTTTTATGGTATAAACCAACTACTCTGTTCTTTCATACAAGTACAGGATGGTTTAGGTTGGAAGGGACCTTAAAGCCCACCTAGTTCCAACACCCTGCCATGGGCAGGGACACCTTCCACTAGACCAGGCTGCTCCAAGCCCCGTCCAACCTGGCCTTGAACACTGCCAGGGATGGGGCAATTTCAATTACTAATTCTTTTATCTAAACACTAACTCTAACTGAAAGCCTTGAGGTGGCTGCAGTTAACCTGCTCCTCTTGCAAAATCCAATGACTTATCAAAGCACTTACTCTTTGGTACCATGATCTAATAAAGACAGGGAAGGTGGGAGAAGTGAGTGTATTTGCCATGACTTCTAGACTTTCAAGGAACCTAAAACCAAGCTAGAGCAGCAAAGGGTTGCTCTAGCTCACACCAGTTAGCTGTAGGTCCTTCTAGGTCTCTTGGGAAGAGAGATAACAGGTCTGCACGCACACACACACGACACCAATCCCTCAAGAACAGTGCCACAATGAGACCTGGAAGATGTTGACCAGTGCTCTTTCCCTGCTCTTTCCCTTTCTGCCCATTGCCAAAACCAAGATCTTTTAGGTTCTCCCTGTTAAAACCAAAAGAAAACAGAACATATCCTCCACATCAGCTGTTGAGGCATGCTCTGGGATTTCGCAGACCTGCAAGTCAAGCTCAGGTTAGGAACCTGAATGGGAGGGTGTCACGTTAAAGGAGGAATCTAGATGCCACACTACCCATTACTGTGGGCTTCTTTCTCCTCTGCCGTCAACCAGACTTTGAGTCCCGGACCTAGATGGGCTCACCAGAAAAGTTCAGTGAAAATCAACCCTTCTCCACCTGGCATCTTTGGTTTTAATGAATCAGTGTTTTCCACAGGAAACTCATTTGCTCAAAGGCTGAAGACCTACTCAAGATGCAGACCTGGAAGCCTTCAATCACCATCTCCAACTAGACTTCTGTCTATCTTTTGCTGCCCAAGTGATCAACATCAGCTGCAAATAGAGAAGGACTCTATGATATTACACTTTTCATTACAAGCATAATTTTTGAGTGCCTTCTGGGGAGGACTTGATAAAACCTTTTAAATCAACCAAATAAAGATCAGTTGATTCTCTACCTCCGACTGCTTGTCAACATGTTCAACGATTCTGTTAGATTACCCAGAAAACAAGATTGATCATAGAATCACAGAATGGTTTGGGTTGGAAGGGACCTTCAAAGACCATGTAGTTCAACTACCTTTCTTTGCAGACAGCATGTGGCTTTCAACCTATCACATACTGAAGAGTTAGAGCACTTCAGTTTCTCCTTCTCAAACCAGAATGCTGGGTTGCTGATCTGGAATTCCCAGCGCCCCGTTTAATACTTTAATTAAAAAAAAAAATACTAATCTGACATTAGGATGTTAGCTACTTATGGAGAACACCATAGTTTTTCTATGGTAAAGCTAGTTTTTAACAGCCCTATTTTTGCTAGTAATATTAGCATTTCAGTCTCAAGCTCTTTTACAACTCCTAGGTATACCTGTTGCTTTTCCACTTAAATTCACTACTTTGCTCCAGCTTCTCTGCCTCAAAAACTAGAGTTCATAGGGAGGTTCCTTATCTTTACCTTCCGAAAGGACAAGGTGATGCACAGGCAGGCTCTCAAACATGCCCTGTGCTCCAGAATGACATGGAGAAGTCACTTAAGTAGCATGAAGTAGTGCTGAAAATTAACTGTGCCTTCAGTCCTGAACATTCAAGGTTTTGTCCCCAGCCTTCTCTCTGACACACTTAAGGCAGCGTTTGCTCCCTAAGACCCAGGCTCTTCAAAGCCCCTCTTAAACTGCTTAATGTCCAGCTCACAGGCTGCCTGCCACACAGCATGGCTCTTTCAGTCCACTGCAACAGATGGACTTCTGTCTTTTGATGGAGTCTTGCTGGACTCCAGAAGTCCCTTCCTTTATAGCTGATTTCCACTTCAGCTCTGAAGCTCTGCCTAACTCAAGCTATCTGTCCAGGTATCTTTCCAGGTATCTATGGGGCTGCCTTGACAAGTCTAAGGACTCTGTTTTCCTGATCTTTTCCCCTGCAATGTCTTATAGCACAAGACTCATTTTTAGTCCAACACCTTCCACCCCTGAGGATGCTGAACCTGTAATTGTACTGTGGTCACTGACTGCTATTAAATGACTCAACAGTAATTATATCTCAAACCAGTTTTAGTCCTAAATCAAGGCTAAGTCTATACCAGGTTGGTACAAGAAATGATCCCTCAAGTAAATCAAGATGCTTGTTCACCAAAATGCTAGCCAGCTTCTTCCCGAACAATCTGGCCAGATGGCATGGACATAATTGAATTTACTTGTTCATACAGGTTTATGAAGACACATGAGCCTCATTTTCTCCTCAGCCCCATAACCTCCTTCTTGTCTGGAATAGAAAATTTCCTAATACCTCCATGTCATTAAAATATGAGATTTATACCCAACATAAATTTGGCTGTGTGGTCGTCACTGCTCCAATGTCCTCTCAGATTTTACAGCAACTTGTCAGATCTAGTGTTCCTTCACACCTTTATGACCTAGAGTGCCTATTTGGTATAGTTTGATGGCAGATAATGCAGTATCTTACTGATTTTCATCACCACCACCCCCACCCCCCTTCTTGTTTCAATCACACCAGCTATGCCAAGGTCATTCTACACCACTGAGCAGCCTACAACTACTTTTGTTTCATGTTTCCATACTGGTATACAGATACTTTAAGTGTTTGAACCACAAGCCCTTTTCTTATCCCAATCTGCAGCCCAGCAGCTGGTTGTCCCTTCCACGTACTCAACTCTGCTCTCAACCTTCTTGTTCCCTGTGCTGAGAAGCTGCTCCTTGTCCTCCAGGAGAAACAGACACGCAGTTTGTTCCTGCACTCCTGTTTGGTACCTTTGCCTTCAGGAAAAGGTACCACTACGCCCTAAATTCTGTCTTCTTCCAGGCACCCAAATACCCAAGCATCCAGCTTCAAGGATGAGAGCCCCAAGCACTCTGGTATCTTCCAGGATCTACTTGTCCACTCAACAGGTAACTCATCACAAGGGACCTCCCAGTCACTGGGAGCAGAGCCTGTATTTCCCAAAGCCAAATTCTCTGCCATCCTAATCTCTCAGAGCTACTGCCCCAGCTTCTGGAGGCATCTCCAAAACAGAGAACCACTTTTCAACCAAGGCTTTAGTATTAAATTATACATTGCCCCTTTAATCCTGCCCAGTTGTGAGTCAAGTTTCCACAAATGAAAGGCAAAGCAGCCAGCACCGAGGTGAGGAGGGACCACAACCACCTGAAGATGATTTAATGCCATCTTGCCTTTACCAGCTCAGCAACTTTGGCCTCAAGACACTTTCTGGAGCTTGGACAAACTCCATTTGTTGCACTGCATAGTATTTTATCAGAACATAATCACTCGTAAAGTGTGTCCTCTCTGCACTCCTGTGTGCAGTTCCTAGTGCAATGAAGTCAATATTCTTTGATTCCCACAATCATGCTAGGATTTTTACTTTATGACCACATAAAGTCCATCTTTAAACTAAAAATAGACTGTTAATAGATTCTTTTCTTTTAATTACTTTAAACCACCAATTAGAGACTTTCACTGGACAAGGCAAGTTATATATAGCCATGCAGAAGCCTGCAAGGACTCATTTACCGGGACTTTTATTGACAGCTGTTTCTCAGAAGCCAACTTCTTTTAGTTTAAAGATCGAATGAGCCTCTGAACGTGGCACTGTCAAACGACCCATCCACAAACCAATCTGTCTGCATGTATGAAAACAGAGATGACATTTACATGAATTTGCAGTGCTCACTTCAGAATTATTAATGCTAGAAAGTTAATTTAAAGCCTCTAGTCCCTATTTTGCTCAGAGACCTACCTGCTTGCCCTTCAGCAGCCCCTGGCAATGCTGATCCTACTGCCATTTATTATTTAAATAACACAGTATCTTTAACAACAGGAAATTTTGACCCCATTTATAACTCGGCACCTGACAAGACACCAGCTCCTTCACCTCTGCTGCTGCTCACACAACATGATTCTTAAATTGCTCTGCCCACACAGCTCCTGATGAGCCAATGCTACGTTGCCAGCTCTCCTCAGCATCACTCGAGTGGGAGGTTTAAACACCGTATCTCACTAAACCCTTTATCCACGCTTCCTAGTCCCAGCATTTCTTGAAGTTATCAGCAGACCAGCAAGCTTTCACAGTTCACCTACAAGTGAGACAGCTGGACCTGCTTCTGCTAGACCAATGTGGAAGAGCTGGCCCTCGGAAACTCACTGCCCATCTCTTGATCCCCTGGTTAGTTTTGAGGACCAGCTGATGCCATCGTGCTGATGAACACTCCCAAGGAGCTGCTGGTTTAAGCTCCTCTGCCAATACTAAATACTCGAGCCAACTGCAAGCCCAGGCAAGTTCTAAACCTCAGGAGACCATAAGTAATAAACCCAGCAACTAGAATTGCACTCACAAACTGGTGTGCAACCAGGACAGAGCATGGAGAAATGAAGCATACTGCCTAGTAAGGCAGTACAGCAAGGCCAACCTGGGGGAAAGACACTCAAACCAAAGCAATGAACCTTCAAATATCAGGGCTGCTGCAAGATGTCTTATCCAGATAGGTGCTGGCCAAGATGTGCAGATGCTGTCCTGCACTCTGGCACATGCCCTTCTACCCAGATTTAGAACAAAACCTACTCCAGTTTTTAACCGGGGCTAACACAGCAATGGAAGGGCTCTTTGGATGTGATGAGCACCCAGTGACTTGAGCTCAAGTTGCACATCAAGACATTCACCAGCAATGTTAAAAACTGCCACTGCTCATCTTCTCCACCCCCAGCTCCCAGCAATATAAATTACCCAGGCATATATCTGGTGGAGATACAGCTCCTCCAGACGCTGCATGAAGCCTGCAGCTCCATCTCACCACTTGCTACATCAGCACAGCTGATGACACAAAGCACCAGAAAACATGCCCATGCGGAGCAGCCCTGCAGTGGAGACCCCATAGCTCACGTGTCCTCACATGCCAGCTCCGAAGCCTGTGGTGCCACTGCTGGCCACTCTAGAGCATCGGTCCACTGGAATGATGAGATGCCCCTAAGAGCCCAGGCTTGGCTCCCAGACCTTCCTGCAAGCATGACAGTGCCATTTCACAGTCCAAACTGCTGACATGTGTCAGTGAGACAGGATCTCCTGCAACAAGAGCTCACCCATGGGGCTGCCGCACAGTCTCTGCACCATGTTCAGTATAAAATCCAAACTCACTGGGGTCAACATGGTCACAGGGATTCAGATGCCATTTGCAAGCCACCTTTATGAGCAGCTCTCTATAGAAATCAACATGCTGACCAGGATGACAGCTCAGCATCTAGAGGTTTTCCCTTAAAAGCAGTCTAATCTCTCCAGGCATGCACTTTGGCTTCCTGGCAGCACGCAGCAAACCAGATCCTCCCAAGATCTCACAAGGCAAGAGGGACATACCCTTCCATGCTGCAGATGTAACTCCACACCTCTCACCTCTCCAGTCTACAACAGAAAGAATGAAGCTTTTCTTTGCTTCCTGCATATTTCAAGATAGTGTTTCAAGAAAAAACCCTTCTGTACCACAGCCAGGAAGGCTCAGCTCAAACTCCCACTGCCAGTGTTGCAGCCAGTCCTCTTTTCACTTCGGTCTCCTTTGTGAAAGACATTCCTAAGGAAAGGTTAAGGTGCGTATTTTTGCAAAGCTAATGACAAGATGGACAGCAACCCAACTGATGACCAGCAAAGTCAAGGAATTATCTGAGTTAAAACCAAGTTACCTACTGGGGAGATCCAGAAGATGCCCATTCAAAGCAAGCGCTCTCCCAGCTGATGGATGATCCAGAAAGGAGCAGAAGTATGCCATGTGTCATGAAAATAAGCCTCAAGACAAAGAGGTGCAAAAACTGTCAGCCACCTACACAGCAGTCTCCTGTTTTATCCAGGGCTACATCTACATGAGCAACCAGCACAGCCAGAGCCAAGTTCAACAGCAAAGCAGTCACACTCCGGACCTGACAGTCATGTTATCTGTGTTTTGGAGACTGTACTTTCCCATTGCTTGGTCTGACCTAATGCCAGCGGTTGGTTGAGCTTGTCTTTAGGCTTAGTTAAACTACAAACAGATCAGGCCATGTGCTCTGAGACAGCTCCACAGTAAAGCCAAGGTACATCATGCAGAGACAGGACAGCACTCAGCAACTGAAGCTCACGCCTGACTCGAGCTGCAAAGCCACTGGAGACACCACCTCAGCCTCAGAGATGTATGGTGCAGGGTCATGGGCACCCAAAATGAGACAATATCCAAACACAGGCAAGCCCTACAGCCAGCCTGAGCTGACCTTCCCCTTGGCTGGGCATGGTGCCTTCCAGAGCAAAAGGCTCAGGACCACATACCCTCTCCAGGCGAAGGAGCTCCTGCAGTACTGATCCGCAAAGGGACAGTGATGCACTGTTTGGGGACATCCAGACATTTGCTGTGCCTTGTTTTAACCAGTCAATGCTCAAAAGACAGACAGCAGGGCCACAAGCCCTATATCTTTACCTTTTCTCACTTTATCTCCAGCTGACACTCTTCCATGAGAACATGCCTCATTCCTCACCGTATAACTTCAACTTTTCTCCTTCTGTGATATTTTCCCTCAAACAGGCTACACAACTGTTTACTATCTTTACAGTAACGTGCCCTGACTCTCCCAACACACACGTCTGCTTGTCTGGCTTCAGCCATGTACAGACACCATATTGCAAAGATGGGACCAGCACAGATGGGACCAGGAGAGCTGCCCCAGCAGAGGAGCTCAGCCCCACGGCCCCTGGGATCAGCTGCATGACCCCCCTTGGCTTCCTATGGCAAAAGTGCTGCAAGAGCTTCTGTTATCTGGCTCTGACGGGCCTCTCCACACCAACTACCACCCACCCCGAACACCAGCCCAGATGCTGCAGCACCCGAACAGCAATCAAGGCACCTCTCAGCTGCCCACCCCCCTGTCCTGCTCTGACAGCCTCTTCCTATGCTTCAGACAGACAACACCTTCTCTGCTGTGACTGCTGGGAGCTTCTACCCCAGGACAAACTTTTTTTACCAGGCTCGGAACCCCCCTGAGTCTGCTGGCTCAGGAGATGTCTTTGTTAGTGGGATGGCACCAAACCCATTCATCCTTTCACCTCCACAGTGCTCCTCCAGCAGCAGCTTTTATGCCATCCAAATTGCAATACAATATCCGATGTACCATTGAAAAGTAACTCTGTGAACCCCTAAAAGTGGATGACTTGGTGTTTACTTCTGTCTGCTATCTTCAGTCCTGCATGGACAAGCAATGCACAGCCCAGTAAGGCCTCATAGCCCACAGGTGGGATGCACTGCAGACCCCTGGGTAGGCTGACTTTCCCCCAGACTCTACTGCTGCTAAAACATGGTCCTGCTGGGGACCAAAATGCACTGAAAAGAAGTTACAAAGAAAGATAGGAGGCTAAGAGAAACTCCCAAAGCAGACCCAAGATCAACTGGCATGAGCGATATAGGAACAGGGATGCAGCACGGCTGATGGGAACAGAGCATCCAGCTCGACTCCGGCTGCCACATGAGAGGGTACCCTTCCCATGCCATCAGACCATCACCATCACAAGAGATCCCACTTAGACAAAAAGTGCCATGAACTTCAGGTCCAAAAATTAGGCTCTGGTTAAAACAGGCTTTTTAAAAAGGTTATCATTTTGAAAGTCCACTTGGATTAACCTTAACTAGCTTAACTATATATATTATTAACTATATATATATATATCCTCGCCACGTTCGCAACCCACACACAGCATTCTGTGGTGCCAGCGAGCTGCATCACGTGCAAGTGAGCGGAGTAAAAGGTACCACAGGCTTGGAAAAAAGCTCTGGGATGAAATTATCCTTCATTGTTGCAAGTGGCAACGGCAGAAGGAATCAAGAATAAAAATGGAACTCTCTTGTTTACCTTGTCGGCTTTGTCAAAACATTTTGACAACGCTTTGCATGCACCCGCTTCTCTGTTCTGCTACCAGAAATTCAGATCCTTTCACCTAGCTTCATATGTTACAGAAGAAAGCAGAGGAGAGTCAAACTTTCAGGGAGAGAAGTGCATGTGCAAAAACTACAAAGCCCAGCACGAGATCTTAAAACTACACCAGACTCCTCTTCGAGAGAGTCCAAACACCCACATGGACAGTGACCCTTCAGTTACACAAACCAAGCTGTAACAAAGAGCAGGCAGCCGGCAAAGAAGGATAGTGAGAAAATAAAAGGGAAGTTTGGGTAAGCCTGACAAAAAGCAAAGGGAAGAGGGGGGGAAGAGAAAAAAAGAAGAAAAAAAAAGTGCAAATCAGTATTTTAAATTTGTGCCTAAAAATAAACCCATTCTTGACGGAGTCGATTTAGCGGAGAAACTGCAGTGCTTTAGGAAGAGCCCTGCCTCCCAGCAAGCAATCCCAGCCAGCAAGAAGCAGGTTTCTGAATGAGCAAACTGCACACTTAGGGAAGAATTCGCTCTCGCTGCCTTTCCAACACACCTATGAGAGACTCGCTTCCTACCCACTGGACCAGCAAAACCCAGGAAACTGGGTGGTCCTAGTTACACTTTGAATTTTCGTGTTTCACAAGAGCCCCCTCCAAATGTAAACCTGTTTTGGCATTCTTGTACATTAATGTCATGATTCTCCAGTTGTAGCTCCCACAACTTCTGCCACAGACAAGTCAATCAGATTTGGTATATGCCCTGGAAGGGGAAATGGGAGGTCTGGGTTTAAAGCAAACAAAAAAGAATCGTGCCAGTGCTCTGCAAGGTGCTGGATCCAACCTCGGTGGATCTGCTGAAGTCTTCAACTCAAAACACTTGGTGATTTAAATTAAGGTAAAAAACCCAACAGTTTAACCTATTGAACTTAGAGAAAAGAAGGAAGCGGCAGACCTTTTAGGAAGAGAGATAACGTGTACAGGTGCAAAAACGTGATGTGCTGTAGTTCACCACCTTAGGAGTAATCAGTTTTGCTTGGTTTGGGTTTGGTTTTCTTAAGCACTTCCCAAAGGGTGGCTCGAGAGTTCATGGGCACCAAGGTGGAAGCATGAAGTGAAGACATGCCAAAAACGTCAGGTTTTCATAACCCCTTCTTGAAACAGTGCACCGTGGTTCTGGTAAAAACGCATAGCTACCAAATCTCCACTGACCGTGGGCCACTTGCCTACACAACATCAATTTGCAGCCTCAAAGCTGACGTTTTTTGCCTTCTCCTTCCACCCACCTCCCCAGTTTTTTGTTCCTTGGGAGACATACAGCGCCAATGCATTAGAACGTACAAGAAATGAAAACAGTGAGTACGACTGATATAGATCCATTGACTTTTTATTACAAATGTAGTTGATCACTTGGCTTCAAAAAAGTTTAAATCAACCCCTGTTTTCTGTACGCCAGTACAAAGTAAAATCTATTTTACAAATTAAATACCTAAAAATTTGACAAAAATATTAAAGTTTGATGGAAAAAACAGTTATAAAAATCTTAAATCCCCCTTTAAGAAGGTAAGAGATAACATCCCCTCCCAACCCCCACAGTCCTGTTATACAATATTAATAATCATTTTTCTTTTTAGAATAGGTAGGTATGTTATATCTTGCTGTTAGCATACAAGTCACTCTAATAGCTTTATCTGTATATACTCCAGTTAGTGCATGAATGTCATCTGATTGAATATAATCAACTATCTTTAACTGATCCCTAATTTACATTTCATAGCTTGCATAGTTTGAAGGGACAAAGGTTATACTACAGCTAATCATAAAAAAAGGTGGTTACAGTGCTATTTGTAAAGGCAACAAAGTAATTGCTCCCCCCCCAAACAAAAAGATACCAGTCGGCTCTGGGCAGGGGTTCAAGTCACCGGCCACTCTCTCCCTGCTGCATGGGACCACCTCTGCCTTTTGCACCCTGCCCATAAGGGCAGCCCCTCTGCACCTCACCACGGTCCCGTGGCAGGTTGTGAACCGCATTCCCACCAAGCACATTTCAACCCCTGCGAGGGATACGCAAGAAAGTGACACTGTCAAGTATTTATTTTGTCTTTTTTTTTTCTTTTTCCCATTTTCCTGTTTTTATCAATTAGAATTTTCCAAAGAAGCTCTCCTCTGCATTAGGGATACACCGTGCTGGAAGCCTAGCACCCTGCCTGTTACCCCACTGCTGAGCTGCTGCCCATGGGCATGGGACCCCCGGCCCCAGCACCAGGATGGGTCCCAAGAGGAAGCATGATGAAGAAGCAGGAACCAACAGCAGCTCATTTTGGTTCTTTATTATTTCACTTCTCAGAGACAGAGCAATTTTCCTCTTTTTTTTTGGTATTTTTTTATTTTTTTTTAACAACAACCAAAAAAATACTTTAAATTCGGAGCACATTTCTCCATTAGCACAAAACCACTTACAGGGTGGTTGTATTTCAACTGTAAATTACTTGACAGTGTCCTTTTAACTTAAAAAAATAAAATAAAATAATGTCAGTATTGCAATGAATTTCAAGTTTTCTTGCATGTAGTCATTATAAAGTAGTTTTTATCATGCTCTTGGACCTATTCTACAAGACATTTAAAAGCATATCAGCAAGGAAAATATAAGGCATACTTCTCAGGAATTAGGTATCTTGGCACATTTGAGCATACTGTCTTATTTTAAAACAACACATATGGTCAAATATACCTTTCTTCTTCTAACATTAAACAGGGTTTTCTGTACTTTGTTTTAAATACTGATATATCAGAGCCTTGGTAAAGTACCGAGCACCTCTGGGAAAAACAAATAAAAATAAGCAAAAAAAAATAAACCAAACCAAAAAAGAAAACCAGGAGCGAAATCCCACGAACCTTTACAGTCATTTTGTCTTTCAATTAGCATCATTCATCAAGTCCTAGAACATACATAATGTGCATTGAAAGAAGTAACACAAAACCCCTATGAAACACGCAGAAGAAACCCAAAACGAGACAAAAACTGACCACGAGTTCTCAGACACTGTTCACAGAACTGCCAGGGGGCTGTACTGGTGGGACTGGTTGGACTGGAACCACGCGGCCCCTGCGCTGCTTGAGTCAGCCGGATCCCGGGCAGGATCCGGGCGGCACGGGTCGGAAGACCCCTCGTTGGCCATGGGAAGCTACAGGAGGACACTCGCTGCGCTCTCATCGCCTCCCGCTACTCATTGCTGGGCACACGCCGTGGTGGCATGGAACTACGAGCACCGGCCCGTGTCCGTCGGCAGCGCGACAACTTTAGGGAGGGCAGTGAACAGCAGGACCGAGACAATCAATCAGTCAAGTAGCAAAACCAAAGCAATTCATGTCCTAACTACGTCTAGCAGCATGGAGAATGCAGTCCTGCACACATCACAGTTGAAGTACAATAACCGATGGAACTGCCCATCCAGAGCCTCCGATTCAAAAGCAGGTTATCAGACAAATGTGTACATGTAATTGAGAACCATGTCAAATGTCACATTACGCACTCCGAAAGCTTATTTTACTACTGGGAAAGAGGAAAGTGCACATTAAAGCAATATTAAACATTTCCAGTGATTGTTTAAAAGAAACAGAAACACCTCGCTACCGGCAGCTTATAGTTAACTTTCTGTGAACACCAACAGCAAAACTTCTGTCAAGGGAAATAATGCAGGGTACAATGGAGACAGCTTGTTTGGACACTTACAGTACATCTCAAAAGGAAAAAGAGAAAGGGAATTATAAATTCAAATGGGCATAAAAAGACAGCAGGAAATAAAATTCCTTATAACAAACTTCTTTCTTTTTGTTTTTCTCCCCACCCTTCCAACACTCCATCCTTGACCATCAGTAAAGCAGCGCAGCCGCTAGGTCTACCAGCTTTCAAAACCATTAACTACTGCATCCCAAAAAAACTTTTTGAGTGGACCAAGATCCTAGTTTCTCTGAAACGCTGTCTACTGCATTCCATCCAACAAAAGAAAAGGAAAAAGAAAGAAAAAAAGTTTTGTTTTCACTGTTTAAGGCATCTTTTTATAACGTTTTTCTCTTCACTCGTAACGATGATAGTCATGCAGCACTTTAATGATAAAAATATATTACTATTTTACTATACAGCAGCAAGTTAGTCAATTAAAAGCACACCGACTTTTTTAAAAGGAAAAAAAAGAAACAAAACCAACAAAAAAGAACAACCTGTAGAAGTCTATTATTATTATTATCATCATCATTATTATTACAAACAATTTCAATTTGGAGAACACACCTGGACAGCTCAGTGTTCTGACAAATCTGCCTTTCCCTACCCTAGCCTTCGAGCAGAGCCCGCAAGTGCGCACGGAGCTGCTGGGACAGGGAGGGGAGGGCACAGTCAAGGCTCGCCAGGTATGTAGCCAGTAATAACTAGCACCAGAGCTACATGGAAATCCGTTACAGACACACACCGGCTTGGCTCTCACTCTCAAAACCCCGTGGCTCAGTGGGGTTACTCTGCGATGGCACCGCTCTGATTTCTACCAGCCTGCAGAAGTTAACGGCACTGGCAGGGGGGTCCCAGCATGGGTTCAGACCTCGCACCACATTAGGAGATAAGAGACAGTGCTCGTGCCAGTGGCGACACAGAAAGACTTGCTACCTGCTGCCCAAAGACAGGTCGACTGGAAACCGCTGCACATCAGGTTAAGTACTTTTAAGTACACAGAATAAAAAAAATATATATTATGAACAATACAAGTACATCTCATATACACAGCAATGACAATAGGCCTACTCAGCTGTAAACCAAACAGGTGCAGAAAAAAATTAGTACGGGAGGAAATCCTTTCCTTTTTTTTTCTCTCTCTCTCTTTTTTGCCTTTTTTTTTCTTTTTCTTTTCCTTTTTTTTTTTTTTTTTTACTATTTGAATAACTTTGGTTCAAACGTAAAAATCACAAGTTAGCAAATTTCATTTAAATGCCTTTTTTAATAATTTTTCTTCATGTTCACAGAAGTTTCACTGACCATTTTTATATGTTTAAGGTCCAGATGCAATGCATATTGTATAAAAGAGAGCACTTATTGTTTACCTTGCATGAATTAAACCTACGTACCTTTTAACTCTACAAACTTCTGCATAACATTTAGACAAAGCTCAGACACACAGCATGCCTAGCCCTCATATATATATACACATCTCTAATCACAGGTATATAGGGTGTCAAATATACTATAGTAACCTCCATGTAAGGTTTGAAATTTGGTAACAAAATGAGAAGAAAAAACTAAAAATATTATTTTACGTGTTCTAAAATATCTCTTTTTTTTTTTTGTGCTAAAGTCAAATGTTAGCTCAACATGAAAAGGACTTTTTTATATAATTCAGCAATATTATAATCTTGACCATTTTTGCAAACACTTTTAATAATAATAGCTTAAACGTGTACAAAAGTTCTCGGTTAATTAGGGAAATAAACACTCAGTTCTTTATATTTTTAATCAAGTAGGAAACACAGTTCATATATAATGTTATTACTTTTTTTTTGACTCTTTTTTTTGTGTGTTTTGTTTTGTAATTTTTTTTGTTTTTGTTTTGTTTTAGCAGCTGCTTACTGTTTGATACGGTGGGTAAAGTGGAGGAACATCCAGCGATGGGTGGCGGGTCGGAGGCGCTGCTGCCGGGCGGCGGGCGGGGGGCGCCGGGCGGGCGGCGCTGCCGGGGGGGGCTCCGGGCCGAGGGGAGGGCTTCTCGCCGCCGCCCCCCCCCCGCCCTCCCGCCGCCCCCCGCCCGCCCTCCCGCCGGCGGCGGGGCCAGTCCTCGTCCCGGGGGGCGGGCGGTCAGTCCTCCTCGGGCTCCTCGGCCTGCAGCAGGGCGCCGGGCGGCCCGGCAGCGGCGGCGGCGGCCTCGGCCTCGGGGGGCGGCTCGGCCCCGGCGCCCGCGGGGGGGGCGGCGGCGGCGGCGGCTCGCTTGTCCCGCTGCTTCTCCTGGATCTTCTTCATCTCGTCCGAGTACTTGCAGAAGGTGTGGCCGAACTTGGCCCAGACCTTGTAGGGGACGGTGATGGAGTTGCGGTAGGTGGGCTTCACCTCGCTCACCCGCATGAAGACACCGTACTTGTTGGAACCCACGTCGAAGAAGAAGCGTTTGTTGTCCACAGTCAAGGAGGTGCCCTCGGGCAGCTCGGCCGGCTCCTCCTCCACCCCGTAGTCGTCGATGAGCTTGGCCAGGGCGTCGCGGAACTCGATGAGGCCCTGGGCCGGCAGGGCGATGGTCTGGCCCTGCGTGGAGCCCAGCCCCGGGCCGCGGTTGACGGTCTGGCGGACGCGGAGGAAGCGCCCGCGCTGGTTCTCCTTCAGATCCATGTAGTACTTGCGGTTCTCCCGCACCAGGAACTCGCTCTTGAGCGCCCGCCGGGGCTCGTCGGCCGCCTGCGCCAGCTCGGGGGGCTGGCTGGGCCCCAGTTGGGCGTAGTGCTCGATGAAGTCGCCCAGGTAGTCGCGGAACTCGACGGCCACCGACATGGAGAGGGTCAGGCGGCTCTTGTTGCCGCCCGCCCCCACCTCAGCGATCTTGAGGAAGCGGCCCTTGGCGTTCTGCTTCACGTCCAGGTAGAAGCGCTTGTTCTGGATGTCCACCCGCTTGGAGGCCAGCTCCTGCGTCTCATGCTGCAGGCCGCCGCCCGGGCCCCCGCCGCCGCCGCCGCCGCCCGAGCCCGGCCCCCCGGCGCCCGCCGCGCCCCCGCCGCCGCCGCCGCCCTGCTCGCTGCCGCTGTCTCTGTCCGCCATGATGCCGCCGCCCGCCGCCGCCGCCGCCGCCGCTCGGCCTCGGCCGCCGCCGCTTCTCTCCCGGCGCCCCCCCCGCGCCGCCGCCCGCGCCGCCGCCTCCGCCGCCGCCGCCTCCTCCTCCTCCTCCTCCTCGGCCGCCCCCGGCCGCCGCCCGCCGCCGCCGCCGCTCCGCCCGCCGCCGCCGCCGCTGCTGCAACAGCCCCCGCGGCCACCAGCCGGCCGCTCTCGCGAGATCTGCGGGAGCGAGGAGAGGGCGCGGGAAGGCGGCAGAGAGCGGCCCCCGCCGCCGGCCGCCCCGCCGAGCCGGGCAGCAGCGCCGCGCTCCGCCACCGCCACTGCCACCGCCACCGACACCGCCGCTATCACCGGCACCCGTGCCAGCGGCGGCTCGCCGCGCCTCCCGCCTCCCGAGCGCCTTCGGGAGGGGTGCTCCCGGGAGGAAACCGCACGGGAGACCGGGAGCAGCGGGGTCCGCCAGCCCGCCCATCCCGGTGCAGCCATCCCTGTGCCGGGGCAGCACTCAGCATCGGGGTACCGGGCGGAAGGGCTTCCCGGGTGGGAGCGTGGAGTGGGATGTGTATTTATTAAATACATTATACTTCCACGGCGGGGACCGGGAGCTCCGGACCAGACGGAGCGGAGCGGGAGTGGGGACCGGGTTTGAAGGTGCCGCAGGTGCCGGCGGGCAGTGTACCATCAGCATCACCTCGCAGAGCCCCCCCCAATATTCCCTCGCAGCGAACAGTTGGCTTTTTATCCAAATGCTGCTCTCCGGGGCGGTTTAGAGAAGATCTCTGAGCTTCCAGTCCATATTGCCAAACTCCGGATCCCAAAACCTGGATCCCAAGCCAGCTCCACCCCAAATGAGGATGCTTCCCCCGATGTTGAGGGCTGCCGAGCAAACTGAGTTTGGCTGAAGGCCCCTTCCCGGCCTGCTTCCCTGCCTGCTGCTCCCAGGACACCGGGTGCAGACTTGTGTGAAAGGCACCGATTTACCTCGAGCATCCCAAATCCCTGCAGGCGCTACACAAGGCAGTCCTGCTGCCAGGCAGGTTTAATGGTGGCCTGTGGAGGGCTCTGCACATTCATCCAGGAGAGAGTTAAACACGTCTCAGGGCCTTAGGTGTTGCTTAAGTGTCATGGGAGGGACCCCCAGGCTGCCCCATCGTTACGATTAAAGCCTTGGTTATTACTGACTCCATGGGTGATAAAAAAAGAAGGAAAGCAGCTTCCTTCCCACCCAGCAGCCATGTTTCGGAGCTCCAGTGGGTTGCAGCTTGCAGGCTGTCAGCAGCTGTATGTTGTATGACAGAAAGGCCCCAGACACCTGGGACACACTGCTTTTCTGCCTTTCATCTCACCCGGCCACAAGACCTCTCCCAGTGGGCCCCCGGGTGTGGGAAAGGTGCAGCCAGGCCAGGGCTGAGGGCTGGTGCCCTTGCAGTCCCTCACTCTTGATTTCATGCTGAAGACAAATGACATTAAAGCACCTTAATTGCAGCCTCTTGCTGACGCCAGCAGGTATCCTTATGGAGCCCAGACCACTGCCTTATTTATACAGTAGAGCTGGGAAATGTGTAACTGCTGAGGAAGTGCATTTGGGAAAAACCTGGCACTTGGGAGGCACCGACTGGTCTGCCTCTGAGTGCAGTGGGGTGAAATTGCTGGTGGTGATGATGCTGGTCCTGTGCCGCCAGCAGCAGAGGTTATTTCCCCCCTCAACAGCACTAATGCAGGCCAGTGTTGCTGCTTTCAGAAGGGGTGCACACCAGGGATGCTGGTGATTCCAGAAACAGACCTGCCAACATTTCTCCTTTGGTGGAATTGTGCTGGTGGGACCCTGTTTGTCTAGCATAATGCTGTGTTTCCAGTTACAACAGCTACCCAATACTCTGGGTTTGATTCTGAATTTGCCTTGAATACAAGCATTTACTTATTTAGGTAAACGGAACAAAGCAAAAAGTGCTTTTTTTTTTTTGATTCCCAATAGGTAAAATCTTTTTCAGTAGGCATATCCCGGGTGTCTGGGCATGACTGTGTTGCAGTATTGGTCTGCTCAGTGCTAAAATTAGCTCACGTGGACAAGGGAAGCCTGGGATGACTGCTTGAATGAGATGAGGGGCAAAACAGGACGGATGAAGGCAATGGACAAATGCAGGAGCCAACGGAATCTTTTCATACCTTGTACAGGTATAGCCAAAGACCGGCTAGGGATCCTGCAGGGACCTCCTAGGTCACACACTGCCCTCCCTTGCTTTTGCAGTCATATCAATACATCCCATATGTTTAGCAGGCTTCATACTAGGCTTCTTCTGTGGGTTCTGCTGAAACCCATCCCAGACCTCTTTGCTCTGAAAATCAGGAATGTTTTCACCCCTAGCCTACATCTATCATGTCTTTATAGCTCCACAACTTTCAGCTTGGAGCTTTCACAAGGTTTTCTCATGCTTTCTCCCCTTCCACGCGTCTCAGTAGCAATTATGTCCCCTTCAACCCTTGTTCTGGTAGTCTAAGTTTATCATAAGATAAATCCTTTCTTTGACTGTTTTAGTCATCCTTTATCACACCAGTCTCAGTTCCTCTGAAAGACAAGGGAGAAGGTTTGCAGGGTAATGGCTGGGATTTCAGGCTTAGGATCAGTGGGACTTTTGTTTGGGAATCCAGTTTGGAGGGCATTTATGAACATAGCTGATCATCACAGTGAGCATCTCAAAGTTTGGAGCTCAAGCCTGTGTTTCAGCTACAAAACAACAACTGCTGACTCCAGGAACTTGTATGAACATTTATAATCACAGGAGGGAATCTAAGAGCCATTCAAACAACAGATACAATTAGTAACGAAAGTGGCTGGGATGCAATTGTTATTGTGCAAGTCAAAGAGAAGGCTGTCACACATGGAGGATGCTGCCAAGAAGGATGCATTCAAGTCGCAGAGCCATTCTTCTCCCATCTGCTGTCCGAATTCTCCTGCAGTCTCTCCAGATCTATTCAGGCTAGTTGGGCGATCTGAGTTTAGACTTGCCATGGGACACAGCTTTCTGCCAGGATGTGTTAGATCTTTGCCTTGGTCCAAAAGGGATTATATTCTGGTTCAGAGTGTTTCCTGAGCCATGATGGAGGTTAGAGCAACAAAGCAAAGCAAAGTTGTCATTACCATCTCTTGGAGCCAGAGAAATTAGAAGGCAGTTACAGCAGTGTGGGGATGTCTGAAGCTGCACAAAGGCTTAGACCAGCCCCCAAACTGGAGCATGTAATCAGATGGTGAAATCTTCCTTTGCTTTCCATCTGGGTCTTCTTCAGAACGTGCCTTTGGAGAGGGGAGTCCAGCATGGCTTGTGCACTGTCTGTGGGGCATCGGTTGCCCCATGAACAAGCCCCATCCTGTGCAGCGAACAAGAAACTAGCACATCACATCTGTAAGTCATTTACGAAGATGGGAACGATGAGCTGTGCACACAATAGAGTTGCTATTAGGCCTGTCGATCCTAATTAAAAAAATACATCTCAATTAAAATTATTTATAAAAAGAGATCACAGTGACCCTAAATCAAATTATTTGTGAATGGTTTCTAGTCTCCCAGATCAGTTAAAACTCCTGTGTCAGTCACTGGACGTCATCCAAACTACATGCTGAATGAACAACATGTCTGCCAAATTCCATTTTTTTTTCACCCTCACCCAGTTTGGCACAGGACAGTTAAAGTCATTTTTCTGAATATCTTTCAGAACATCAAGCAACTGTGAAATAACAATGGAAGAGCTTGGCCACGGTTAACGACAGCCCTCCAGTTGTAACCGCTTCTCTCCAAAGAAGTCACTTCAGTTTCTTTGATGCTCCAGTTGAGCACTGAGGCTCCCTGCAGGGAGGCTGGCTTCCAGGTCTTCAGCAGTGGGGCACAGCTGGATCTAGGCTGACCTTGGGTACAGCCTGGATCCAAGGGTTTGTGTCTTTCTGGCCACCTGCTACAGACTGATATCCTGAGGACATACCAGCCATTCCTTGCTCACAACAGCAGTTCCCATGGTGAGCTGTACAGAGATGCTGCTTCTGCTTGCTCTTCAGGAAAAAAAAACGAGGGAAAAAAGGGAATCAGTGACTGCACAATGGCAGAACAAGTTCTTACTTCTTGTGTCTGCAAAGATAAAGTGCTAATTCTTGTAAGCACCACATGAAATCCCATCCAAGTGAATTAAGTTTGGAATGGTTTTCATGATGGCTTGTTCCAATAATGCAGAGTGTTTTCTCTTTTTTCTTGACTGGCCTGCAGGTCTCCCTGCTACCCTTTTTGCAGCAGGCTGGCTTCCCCTTCATCAGTTCTTTCTCTTTTTGGCCATGGAAATCTCTGCGGTGTCATCACCTTCAGGGAGTGAGGATCCTGGCCAGTTCTTGGTTCTCCAGCTCCCCACATAATCCAGTAGTGCTGGCTGCTGTTTTGATGAAAACTAGCAACAAATGGCCACTAAATTCTAATCTTGCTGCTGTTCAGTGACAAAGATTTACAAAACCAGGGCTCTCTGCTCCTTGCCTCCTAAGGAGGAGTAAGGAGTAGAGCCCAGCATCATGTACAGTAGTTAGCAAAGGTTATGCAACCCCTAAAAGTTACAGTGCCCTGGTCTAACACCAGAGACCTATCCCCAGGTGGACTGGGCTATGCTACCCTACTTTACAGCAGCTTACCTCCCAGATCCAGCTGGCTTGCTTTTCTCTAGTTAAAGAAGTGCAATGCCTGTTGTTGCCCTTCCCTCTTCCCATGCCCAGGGCATTGGCTGGGAAGGTGCTTCTTCCCCAGGGTTGTTCAGGATGTTGTTGCCCTTCCCTCTTCCCATGCCCAGGGCATTGACTGGGAAGGTGCTTCTTCCCCAGGGTTGTTCAGGAGAATGGGCATAGCTGGCTTGGTGGGAGAGCTGACTCTGGCTCCTGGTGCACTACTTGGGCTTTTATTAGGATGAGGACACTCCTGTATTTTTGCTGTACAATTCCCACTGTCCTGATGCTGCTTTTCTTGTTTCTCCAGAGCTGTGCCCATGTGGTCTTGTGATACTGTTCCTACAGGCATGACTCGAGGTCCTTGACTTGTATAGCTGTGCAGCAAACCAACTGAGTCTTGCTCTTCTTTCTGGGCTTATGGAGATGCTAGTGTCTGTGGGCTGTGAATCCATCCTCATCCATCCAGCTTCTTGCAGACTGGTGATTCTTTCCCACTGCTTTAAACCACATTTCCTTAAGCATGGAAGGATGTTGGCAATTCCCAAATAATGGACTAGATATTTTACAATCCTTTGAAATGATTTTGTGTTCTGGGGTCCAAATAGCAGCATTCAGACACCCTGCTGAGAGACATGCAAACCCATCATCTCACCCATCATTTCTCACCACTTTAATCTCAGGATGGTACCCGGGTGCCAGCCCAGAACTACAGATCAAGTAGTTTTCTGTCTGCAGTGTTGTCTCAGTGGGAGCATTAACTTGTCACATGTGACAGAAGTTTCCTGTGTCAGTTCATGTCCCCATGTCCTTGCTCTGCTGTGTCCAGAGCAGGAAGGGACACCAAAAAGGTTATTTTGTAAGAGCAGCTCGTGGTTGAGCTTGTTTTTCAGCTTTCTGCCTGTGTGAGTGGAATTAGACAGGTGGCTGCCCTGTGGAGACCTCTCCCTCCTGGACCGTGGTCTGTAGCTGGTAAAGCCATCTCTTCATGCTCTTTATTGCTGAGCCTGTTGGATGTCTTAACTGGCACTGGAGGACTGGTGTAGCTCTGCCACAGCTCCCGGTCAGAGCTGCCATGAGGTGTGTGGAAAGGACCTTTTGTGCCCTGTGGCTTACAGCGGCCAAACTCCCCACGGGGCTACCTCATCCACCAGGAATATTGAAAAATAGATTCGTCTTATTGGTGCCCTGTGACTCTAATGAATGTTCCAGGCACCATCCCTGCAGTGAGTTTGTGGTTTCATTGCTAGCACTTTCCAGCCCTTATTACCTTGTCCCAAGCAGTGGGATGTTTCCAGTTCAGGAGTCAGTCTTCCTCATGAAGTCTGCTGTCTCCGCACACTGTTTCTCATTGTCCCAGTGAGAAACTGGCTCTCCCAGCTCCTAGCTGGCATGTTTCCAATGTGATGCTGCACTTGATCAGGTAGAGAAGTAGAGGTTACAACCTTGGGGGTCCAAAGCTGAGACAGGGCTGCCTCCTCACCTCCATCCCTCCTCGCTTTTCAGCAGCATGCTTGTAAACACAGAAAACGCAGAAGCAAGCTGTCAATAAAGACCATCATCTGGGGCCTCAGTGTTGGTCCAGATCATGCTGCTGTCCCGACCAGCAGCCCATTTATCCCTCACCCAATGTCTTCTCAAAGTACCAGAGAAAACATTCCCTTAGGGCAGCTGGGATTTATGAGTGTACAGCAAGTACCTCCTCAAGTCCTTTACTGCATGCAGCCCTGTTCACAGGGAGCAAGGTTGCTTATGGGGCTGGGGCAAACAGTTTTGTACTGAGGTTTATTTATTCAGTTTTCAGGAAAAGAATGCTTTGAATTTTTTTTTTATTTTTTTTATTTTTTTTTTATTCCAAACCAGCACTTATCAGTTCTTCCCCCAGGTTCAACCAGAAGGGATGTTTCGCAAGTCTACAGGAGCATTGGGATCCACAGCATCACAACCCTCCCTACAGAGGCCATGCAAAGGATGCTGTGAGACAGGATGCCAGTCCCAAAGGCTTTCTTTTTCCTTTTAAAACTATAACTTTTAATACAGCTTTTTTTCCCTGTGTAGCTTAGGGATATGTCCCTTGTGACATGCCCCACCAAAGAGGCTTTGGCTCTGTTGCCTCTGTACCTGCCCTCCAGGGAATTTTTGGCCACCATTAATTCACCCTTAGCATCCTCTCAGCCAGAATAAACAAGATGACCTCCATTATCCCCCCACCTTAGTCCCTATGTCCCCAACCCAGCGAGCATGTATGTGTGTTCCTTTATTCCCAGCCTTTCATGACAGGACAGAGTAGGCAATGACAGCATCGCCTGGCCAGGTAAACAGTGCTGGTGCTTGTACACCATCACTCCTGCAGCAAGCAGAGACTCCCTCGGAAGCACCTCTTGGCAGAGCTGGCTGGGCAGCTTTCCCAGGCGATGAATTTTGGATGAGGGAACACAAATTGTTGTCCCTGACTTTACAGGGTTAATCCGTGCGCGGTGCTGCTGCCTGTGTCCTCATCCTCGGCTCCAGCCAGGACGTGCACAGCAAAGGGCTGAGGAGGGAGCTACAGACCGGCAAAGAGCCCGTGGCCGTCGCTCCATGGATATGTTGGGGAATGTCGTGAAGTGCCTGTGGAGGGAGGCTGGGGCACATGCACGTGTGTGCCCACGGATCATAGCAGATGAGCTGCTCTATGTGTAACCTCCCACTGCTGTTGAACAGACTTTGCAGGGAGGAGAGGGAGCTGAAAACTGAAACTTGAGGCTCAGCTGCTTGGAGGGGCTTAGGAGCCTGATTCAGCCCATCACTCCCCAGCACAGCAGCAGCTCGTGTGCCTCTTGGGCCGTATTTTGGTTTCAAGCTCAGCACAGAGTGAGGCTTCCATGCTCCACCTTGGAACTGAAATAATTTTCATTAACTCACTGAGAAAAGGAGACATAAGGACACAATTAAACTGCAGAGTGCAGGATTACACTGTGATATGACGCCAAGAAAGAAAGAGGGAGGAGAAGGAAAAGCAACTTGGTCTTTGTTTTTTAGTTTGCATCCCTTTACCTGTGTGAGGACAGTGGCAGTGTCATTGTGTGCCCTGTGGGTAGGATCCAGCTACCTGGGCATCATAGCAAAGGAGGGTGCATTCAGGACCTTACTACCTAAAAGCCTGATGTCCTGGCTGGATAGTCCAAGGACTCCAGTGGACTCCAATGGCTCCAGCATGCCCTGGTAGGTGCAGGATGAGAGGCTGGTATGCCAGGAACAATCAGATCTCTTCTCTAGGTTTTCCTGCCCCTTCCATGCAGCAGCCTGGGCACAGCCCACCTCTCTCCCAGTCCCAGCTCTCCTTCCAAAGGGCAAGATGACAAGGTGAGGGGTGAGGCTCCATCACCCCTTCAGTCCTTCTGGCTTCCTGCCCAAACTGCTAATAAAAAAGCCAGTTTCATCAAGTCTTTTTCGTAATGCAAAAACTTCTCCGTAAGGAGCTCGTCCTGAATCCACCAACTGGTGGTGTACACTGGTGTAAATGTGGTAGTTATCTGATACACAGGATGAGTGTAGGGAGGTTACGCAGACAGAAGGGAAAAGAGGGAGAAAAATCAGAAGCTGGCAGAAAAAAACAGTCCTAGGGGAGAGTCACTGGTGGTGTCCTGGAGACTGGGGACTGCAGTGCCCAGGAGCTGAAGATGCACTCTCATGCATCCCTGGCAGTGTTCAAGGCCAGGTTGGACACAGGGGTTTGGAGCAAGCTGCTCCAGTGGAAGGGGTCCCTGCCCGTGGCAGGGGTTGGAACTGGGTGAGCTTTAAGGTCCCTTCCAACCAAAACCAGTCTGGGATTCTTTGCAGGGAGCACAGGCAAGAAGTGTTGTCTCCTGTCCATAAGCTTTCTGCTGATGTGTGTATCTGCCTCTCTCACAAGAGGATTCCTCTGGCCTGGACAGGGTGGGCAGTGATGGCACAGCAATTGCTCTTCAGAGGCAGGCTCCCCTCTGTCTCCTCCATCCTGAGTGGTGTGAAACCCTCCCAGAACTGGAGCTGCTGATAAATGTATTATATGCAGGTGTACATATCTAATAAACATAGTGTGTGAGAGGCAGTGAGCCCAGGCTGTGTAGACATGCCATCAGGATGATCAAGAGGCCAAATGAGGGTGCTAAGGTATGGACTGAAACAACTGATTGGAAGGTTGGGAGGAAAAAGACAAGGCCAAATTGTTTATATTTTGTCTTCATTCATCATTCCTGCTGGTGTGGGTGGAGAAGGAGTGAATGAGTTTGTTGGGGAGGGCAGCAAATAAGGAACACTTAATTCCTCAACAGATAAGTGGGTTTTGAATTCCTTGCACCTGGGTTAATATGGCACAAAGAGGCTTCAGGGAACCCTAATAGCTTCTCTGCCCTGGGAAACCACGTGTTCTTGACTTTTCTTCCCCTGGATTGCCATATGCCAAGAGAGAGCAGGTTTCTTGGGATAGGTTTCATTCCTCTAGTGAAGCACTGGGTTGTCTTCCAACAGCAAAGGTGCCCAACTTCTCCTTGGACTCCTGAGGATCTCACATCAAGCCAGTAGGACAATATTCTCAGAGCTCAGGGCAGGAGGGGTAACTTCAGCGCACCTCCATGCCATCATGGTCTCTTTCTGGGAGAGGCAGCACTGGTGACTACAGCTACATCCCTTGGTCCTGCCTTCCCCAGCTGGCACTGGTCCAGGAGGTGGCGTTTATAGGCAAGAGATATGGGAGCAGAGCAGGGAAGGGGTAAACTGAGGAAACCACTGAGACCATGGCAGCAATGCTGGTGGAGGACTCCTGGAATGGGTCTTGCTTTCCTTTTCTGCTTGTTAGAGCCTTTGAGGGACCAGTGGAATAGATTCCAGAGGTCTCTCTCCATCCTACTGCCAGATACGGTTTATTTTGATCATGGTCCTGCTTAGTCAGTCTGCAGATGCTGTTTTAGAAGAGCTTCAGGGTTCCCTGAGGTGCGGAGGGACACTGGGATCCTTAGTGGCATCTCCTGGGACACTACCCTTTGTGACATCTGTCACCAGGCAGAGCTCTGTGCCAGGAACTCCTTTGGCACAGAGAAAGAGACCTGAGAAGTGATTTGTCTTGCAAGCAACCCTGTGAAATTGGAGGAGCAAAACTAAAGGAGGCGAATGAAAAACCAGCCCCTGAAGCAGTCGTCTGAGGGGTATAAACCTCTTGGGGTCCTCCAGGCAGGGAGGGATCTGGGCTGAGCTCAGATACTCCATCTTCCTTTCATGGTCCAAGTATGATGGGTTTTCACAGCAGGGAGGTAGGGGAGAAACAGGATTTGGAGAAATTAAAGCAGCCAGGGGATGAAACAGTTGTTTTCTGAAAGAATGGCTCTTCATGAAGTATCCCAGCTGGTGCCTGAATGCAGAATGAGCTGACTTTGCTGGTTGACAAAGGGAAAACGTGGAAGATGAAGAAATAAAATCCCAGAAGGAAAGTCGTATGGATGGGCCAGAGACACAACTATTCAAGAACTGCATGGAGATGGTTTGGTGCAGAAAGGTCTGGCTTCTGGCTGATGACAGACACAAAGCCTCTTTACTGAAAGGCGCAGTGGATTTTGCAGGATAGGGAAGAAGCTGGGAAGTATTTAAATTTGACACAGTTTTGACCATCCTTCACAGGGTGAAAATTTGAAAACATGTCAGTGTTGAGCCTAAGCAAAGATGATGTCAGATAACAATCATGGTGGTGGGGTTGGAGGAGACTCTGAGACCAAATGCATAGCAGAAGAGGTCACAAAGATGTGAGCTGGTGATGCAGCCACAGTGAAATGGGGATAAGGGTCTCTACTCTGATGAGCAGATATGAGAGCTGCAGGAAATGTATCTAGAAGCAAAGGGTGAGATTTAAGAAGTTCTATTTGGGAAACTGGTTGTGGAGCCCAGAGGTTTTTGTTCATCTGCCCATGCAGATAGAATCAGTGTGACTCCCTGACCTGCAACAAGGCACAATGCTTGAGCCCCAACACTGTTGCTCATCTGAGATCTTTCTAGAAAGCTTTGAAAAGAGGCGGTGGATGTGCCATCCCTGGAGACATTCCATGCCAGGCTGGACATGGTTCTGAGCAACCTGATCTAGTTGAAGATGTCCCTGTTCATTGCAGGAGGGTTGGACGAGATGAGCTTTGAAGGTCTCTTCCAACCCAAACTATGTTTCTATGGTGAGGCACAGTGCAGCCCAGAGGCAAAGGATCCTGATCACTGCCTATGCCACAAGGCAATGTTAAGCCTGGGAGGGAGATGTTAGGGAAGGATGTGACTCAGTATCACCAGCCCATGGGCATGCTAGATGTAAGCCATCACTCTGCCCTGTGCACTTTCCTATCAAGAAGACCACAGCACCTCCTGGTGCTGTGCTTGGCTTTGCTGCCCACACTGGGTAATGGTCAGCCATGTCCCTGCACACTTTGGGCTGTCTCCCTGTGCATCCCCAGCATCCCCCAGGAAACAGAGCCTCCAGCCCTGCAGGATGAATTAGGACTTTCTCCCTCCAGCTGTCTCTTTGAGACCCGTAGTGAACTCAAGCATGACTTGCAGGTGAGCATAAACCACCTGAAAGTAGCACATTGACGAAGTTCTTTGGCCCCTTGCTGGTCTTCTCCCTAATAAACAGAAACTCTCCTAGAACCCACAAAACCTGCTGTATGGCTGTGGCACGACAGGCATTGTGAGGGAAGGGATCCCTCCCCTCTATGTGGCATTTGGAAATCCCACTGAATGTTGGGTTCAGTTGGGACTTTACAGCCAGAAAGACATTGACAGACTAGAATGAGAGCTGCAGAAGTCAGGGGATGGAGGTTAGGAGATCTGGGAAAAGCCTCATTGAGCTGGCTTTGTTCAGCTTGGAGAGGAGGAGGTCTTGGAGCTGTTCGTGGCCACCTCAGAGAGGTGGTAGAGGGGCAGAGGCTGTCAGATGGAGGTGAGCAACACATGACAGGCACAAGCTGAAGCACAGGAATTTCCATTAGGGATAAGGAGAAGCATTTTTCACCATGAAGGTGGTCAAAATGGGAAAAAGTTCACCAGGGAGCTTCAAGCCTGTGTTAAGCATGACCTGGAGTGAGCTACCCCAGCTGGCCCTGCTATGAGCAGGGGCTTGGACCACACACCTCCTGAGGTTCCTTGCCACCCTCCGTTAGCCTGTTACTCTGTGAACAGGGTCAAGTCTTTGGAAGGCATTTGAAGAGTATGTTATTTAGGCTTCATTCTCTCAAACCAGTGTTCAGATCGGGCTGGTAACTGCACCCAGACCCTGCCTTATCCATTTCATATGCCAAAATACCCAAGGACCTACAGAAAAGAATGATTTTCCATTTATATGGGAGAAGCAGCAGGGAATGGTAAAAGAAATTCAAGCATCTCTGGTGATGAAGACTAGTTGTCTTCACAAGAGCTAGGCTGAACAGAAGGAAAAGTACTGCTACAAGGAGATGTGGCCAGTGCCCTTCTATGAGGTCAAGTGTCTTCAACTCCAAAATGCCCCTGAAACAACGAAACTCCTCACTTTTCAGAACTGCCCCATAGGCTTCACAGGGGTTTTGTGCTGAATTTCTCTCAGTGATTGAACCACTGTGGTCCCACTGGGATTTCAACCTGCAAACAGGGAGAGGACAAGGATTAGCAACTCAAATGCCTGGGAATTAAACCATCTTTTCTGGTGAGGGGCAGGGTACAGTAGGAGAGCTCCAGATCCAGTCATGCTGTCCAGTATCTCCTTCCCTCTAAGGCAGAACCTGTGTTGCTGTCTGAGCAGTGTTAGGGATAGGGGAATTTCCACAAGGATTTGTGTCAAAGACAGAGGGAGGTCAGATGGTTTCCCTGCTCCTTCAAGCAGCTTCCTGAATCCAAAAGACTGTCCTTCCATCTGCCACTGGAAACACTCCTGGTCCCTTCTGCCTCCACCTGTGCTCCTCTGCAGTTTTGCACTGTCACCAAACAGGGCAAGAGAGAAAGCTTTCAAAAACATCTGAAAACAGCCACAGAGAATCAGAATCAGTGAGAGAAAAAGCACATAAGAAATGCTCCCCAAGCCTTGCCGTTAATACGCTGTGCTGCTTCTGAAGCATCACGGTCCTGCAATGGCAGAGCTGCTCAGAGAGCTGTTATCCCCCTTGGAGAGAAGGAAAAGCAGCTAGCTGGCGGTGCCTGTGCTGGGCACAGAGCTCTGCTCCCTTCCCATTTTTCCTGATGATTCTGGCTGCATTCTGTTAAATGGACCCTGCCTTCTGTGTTCCTCTCCTCTCCCTGATGCACTCCAAGAGCTGGTGCTTTCGGGGTGTGCTGAGGGATTCTCATGAGGCTGTAAAGCCACTGGGGCAGGAGCCGTGTCCCTGCTCCAGGCTGTGCCCCAACCGTCTGCCTCAGGCTGAGCCCGGCCTTCTGCCTCCAGGTCACCTCCACCCCGGTGGGACTGTGGCCCCTCCCTGCCAACGCAAATCCTGTGCAATAACAACTGTGAAGTCCTCTGCTGTTAATTTAGCATCTCAGATCCCTTCCACACTGTAGCATCTGGGCGGTGAGGCTTTGTGAGTACAGATGCTTCAGGATCAGCTGGGAAAAATAAACTGAAATAAGCCACTTTTTGGAGATTAAACTGACTCCTCCTGGAAACCACTGCAGGGGAAGAGCACTTGTTTATTAAAAAGAGACAGCAGGCATCAGGGCATGAAAGGAGGCTTTGTCTCCTCAGCTATTACCTTACTCCATTTGTCTCTGTGTTAATGTCTTCTCTTCAGGTGCACAGGGGATCTCAGGCACAGATCTCCCTGCTCCATAAAAACATCGGGAAAATAGGACCCCCCCCCGGCTCCTGGGCCCTGCAAATCACGCACCTGCAGCCGCCCCCAAAAGCGTGCATCTTTGATGGCATCTTGGGCAGGCGACTGGGGGCTTGGCGAGGGGCTGGTTCCACGGCTGAGATGGAGATAGCACGATCTGCCTCCATCACCGGGACCCCCAACCCTGCAGGAGGCGGGATGCAGGGATGCAGGGATCCCCTTTGCTGCAGCGGGCATCCCCGAGGCGGGGGGAGTCCCGGGCGGGGAATCACCGTTTTAGGGGGCGGGTGGGGGTCAGCATCCCGGAGGAAGGGGCGGCGGTGAGCGCATCCCACCTCCCTCGCTCGGAGGAGGATCCGCGCCGCGCCGTGCCGTGCCGTGCCGTGCCGCTCCGCGTCGTGCCGCTCCGCTCCGCCCCGCCGCGCCCGCCGCGCCGCAGCCCCGCAGCCCGGCCGCCGCAGGGCCGGCGGGGAGCGAGCGGTAGCCGGCGGCATGAGGCGCGACCCGGCGCCCGGCTTCTCCATGCTGCTCTTCGGCGTTTCCCTCGCCTGCTACTCGCCCAGCCTCAAGTCGGTGCAGGACCAGGCGTACACGGCGGCGGTGGTGCTGGAGGGCAAGGTGCAGTCCGTGGGCCCCCCCGCCGGCGGCGGCAATGACAGCCGCGGAGCCGCCGGTCCTGCCGGGGGGGTTTTGGTCAAGGTTCTGGACCTGTGGCCCCTCAACAGCGGCGGGCTGCAGCGGGAGCAGCTCATCAGCGTGGGCTCCAAGGCTCCCTGCTTCAAAGTGAAGCGCAACCACCGCTACATCTTCTTCCTGGAGCCCACCGAGGAGCCGCTCGTTTTCCGCACCGCCTTCGCCCCGCTCGACACCAGCGGCAAGAACCTCAAGCGGGACGTGGCGCGGATCCTCTGCGCCGACTGCGGTACGGGCCGCGCCGCGGCGGCGGGGGGCGGTGGCCGGGGGACGCGCGGGAGCGGCGGCGGGGAGCGGCGGGTCCGTACCCCCGGGGCTGAAGGGGGGTGCCCGGCCATCACCCCCCGCCTCACCGCCGGCCGGCACCGGGAGCCGAGCCTGCACCGGGGTCCGATGCGCTCCACCGGGCCCGGCCACCACGGCCGCGCTCCTTCCCCCGGGCTCCCGGCTCAAGGTCCTGCCCCGGCCCCCCGGCGCCGTGCCAGTAGCGCAGCCCCGAGCCCCGGGAACGGGCCCGCAGCCCGGCTGCCTCTGCGCCCAGGGCCGCCGGCTGTCCTTCGGGCGGTAGCGCGCTGGAGCCCTCGTTCTCGGAGCTTTTCCAGCGCCCCCCGCCCCGGGTGCCGTTTTCCCCGGTTCGCCCGGGTGAGGGCAGGCGGCTCCAGGTCGGGAGCGCCGGAACCGGCGTGCGGTGGTGGCTCCGTTCGCTCTGCGCGCATCGGTGCTGCCTGATGCGCTCCCCGCCCCGGGGCATGTTTACTGATGAGGAGAGGGGCCGTTTTGCGGGGTTGCAGGGCCGGGGGCTGGTGCTGGCTCTCGAGGTGTGCCCTAAGTGCCGGGAAGTTTTGCCTCCTTCAAAATAACGGCCTCGCGGTGTGAAGTTGGGTTTCTTTTGTTCGTTCAGCGCGTTTAGATGTCTCCTGACAACGCACTGGCGCTGCTCTCCTGTTGTGTGCATGCTGTGTTCTGATCCTCCACCACCTTCGTGAACGCGGTTATGAAATGACTTCCACCGGGAAGCGTTACTCTTTTTGCGCCTGGATTTCCCGTGCTGTCCTCCGGCAGGGCGAATACCTGCGATGGGCTGGGCTGTGGGGGACCGGGCAAAGACAATGACTGCATTTTCCCAGGGTTAGGATCTGAGCTGACAGAAATACCAGGCTGGTCCAGCTTGAACGCTCAGATACTGTGTCACAGAATCCGGAGAAGGCCGGTGTTAACCCGGGCAGTTCCAAGTGCTGCGCCATGCCATCAGAAATGGATCTGAATCTCTCGTTTTTGGTGGATTATGAGGATATGACCCATCCCTGGCAGTGTTCAAAGCCAGGTTGGATGGGGCTTGGAGCAACCTGCTCTAGTGAAAGGTGTCCCTGCCCATGGCAGGGGGTTGGAGCTGGATGAGCTCTAAGTCCTTTCCAACCCAAACCAGTCTGTGATTCTGTTATTCTATGATATACAGGGCATATCTCCAGGGAATCCAGGTCCCCCACTCAATGACAGCACGCTGTACTTCCTCATCAGGTTAATTGGCCTTTTGCCTCATTAAAAGCAAAGGGCCTCATCAAGTTATACTTAGGTCTGTAATGAACACACGTGTGTTGTGGTTGTTGCGTTAGTAACTAAGTGTTTCTGGAGTGAACACTTTGCCATCGGGACTGCTGACCCCAGATTTTGAAAGCTGGACCTGTCTCTTCTTCTAGTTATCCAAAAGATAAATTTAGAAGATGTGTTTCCTGGGAGAAAGGTGGAACCTTGCATATCATAATATGTTGTTGAGGAAAATGGGCTCGGGCTCCATACGAGAAAACTAATTTGGAAGAAACTAATTTCATGTGCATCTGTATGTGGGCCATCGTGAACATAATTTAGTGAAGTAGCTGTTGCAGGGTTACAAAAAGGGAAAATGGGGGAATTTCTTGGTTCTGTGGTCTCATCATCTGATGAAACCACAGCAAAAGGCACGTGGCTTTTATTGTTTGAGTTTTTTAAGCAAGGATTCCAAACTTGCACATCTCTGAGAAGCAGGGTACGACTTTAAGAGGAAGAGAGGCTGCTCCGTTGCTTCCTGGATCGGGCCCAAAGTGTTAACATGTAGGCTGATGTAACAACAAGTTAAGGGATGTCGTTGTGCCTGTGACACCCTCTTGGAGCTGATGCTTTTGTCTCTATGTTTTTGATGGTCTGAGGAGGGTTCTGGGCTGAGGAGCTCTTGCAGGTTGTTGGGAGTGTTGTCTCAGCAGGGCTCTGTGGCAGATTGCTGAAGGAAAATAAGAGCTGGTGATTGGGAACTGTCATAACTGTGTTTTGGTTCAGTGATGAAGATGAAACAGGAGCCTCAGCCTGCTGAACTTGTGGTTCCCCGAGCACTCCATGCTCTCGGTTCAGCTGGGAGGTTACTGCTGAAGGTGACATTCCTGACAGGAAGTTCTGATTCATAGCACCCAAGCTGATGGAAAGGTAGACTGGGAAACCATGCCATGATTGCCTTCTTGCTCCTTTGTTTCTGCTGGGAGGGGAGATCGGGAGGGGTACAGGTGGCTGAGTACAACCCCAGAGTTGGGAGGGGGTGAAGCGTGCAGTCATGATGTGCCCTCTGAGGCACAGCCAGGCTGCAGCCTTGAAAGGGATATTATGAAGCCAGGGGGCCAGATGCTGGGTGGACTTCTGGGTGGGTGGAGAGGGACCTCATAGCTCTGATCACTCCAGTCCCCTCACTCCCAAAGATGGAGGCCTCACAGGACCATCTTCTCCCTACTCTGGCTCCGTGCCTGGGTCTGTTTTCAGTGATTCATCCCCTTCTCACAGGCTAAGATGCTGTGTGTCCTTTGCTCTCACTGCTTGTTGAGTCCAGGATGCATTGCAGGATTAGGTCTGTGGTCAGAGCATCTCTGTGTCTGTCTGTTCAAGAACAGTTTCTGCTGCCTGCACAGCTTGTTTGGAGGAGAGAAAGAAGGTGGTGATGCTCTGCATGGGATCCAGACCCTCGCTGGGCAGAGTATGGAAAGCTGGAGGAGAGGGAAGGGCAGCATGGGAAGTGGGATGCAGAACAGGAAAACCAGTCTGTGCAGCTGGCCTATGCTGGTACCGCCTGGGCCACTTTGTGTCTGCCCCCCTGTGCTGAGATCCAGGCAGGAAGATTCCCACTTTGGCCAGCCCACTACTGCTGAGGAGGCTCGAGAGCCTGGAACTTCCCTACCTGCCACCTCCCGAGGCAACTCTGCCCAGCCATGGCATCCTGCTGGCGCACAGAGAGCATCTGGGCCCTGGGACTAGGATCCTGTGGGTCTCACCTCCCACTTGCCCATCTTAAAACCCCTTCTGCACTGGGAGTATTACTGTTTTTTTGTGGTATTTTTTTTTTACTGTTATATAATGATGCCTGTTATTGCTTCTCCTCCTGTCTCTTTTCTTCACATATTTTAGCTCCCTAATTTTGGATTGCCTTTTATCTCTTTTGTGCCTACATGCACAGATCAAGGTGGAAGAAACAAGTGCAAGACACGGTGCTGGCTCTCACTGGTGGGGTGGCTGTGTGATACCTGGTATCCCTGCTGGGGGTTCTCCTGATGTGAGTCCAGAAAGGGAGTTATGGCCCTGACCCTCCTGGTCTTTCAAAGTTGCTTGTGTCATTGTCTGCTCTCCGTGAGTCCATGTTTCCTGTGTGGAACATATACTTGCCCATGTTGTGTATACAGGAGGGGCTCTCACTGGTGTGGATTTAACCTCTATGGGCTTTGATTTCTGCTTTCACAGAGGAGCAAATATCTTCTTGCCTCTAATGCAGGAAGTTGTAAAGTAGCTTTAATTAGAACTTGTGCATCTCCTGCAGCACCTCACCGAAAAGGCTGCGCAGCTCCAGGATGAAGTATGCGACCTGCCTGTAGGATTAGCTAAGCTTAGTCTGGCATGTAATCTGCTGGTGGCAGATCCCCGGGAGGATTTGCAGGCAGAGGACCTGTTGTTGCAGCAGGTACTTCTTGGGAGATGAGGCGTTGGGGTTTGTTTCACTCAGAAGGTGCCGTGCTCTTGGTGGGATCTAAGAACTCGCTGGGGCTGTGGCATTGGACCCAGTGGCCATGAGATATTGGGGCTTGTTTGTCTGTTGATTCTGGGAGGGAGGTTGCTTACAGCTGGCCTGTGAGGGGAGGAGGGAGGCCTGATTTGAAGTGCCCACTGGAAAATACAGCCCTCTGGAAGACAGTGTAGGTGTTGCTGCCTGAAATAGCGCCGGCAACTTTGAACCAGCAGCTCATGCAGAAATATCCCTCTCCACTGCCCTACACATCACCGGGCTTGCTCCAAGGCAGGCAGGCACAGGGGAAGGGTGTGTGTGGGCTCCAGCTACCCGTGCTGGTGCTCTCCCTTCATCCCAGGACAGCTGTGGAGCAGGGAGCAGCAAAGCTGGGTTTTCTCACGTGCCACCCTGCTAATTGGAGATGTCTGAAGCTATTTCTCACCACCTTCAGAAAATCACACTTCCTTAGGTTCACAGAAGAGTGAAAACTGGCTTCCTTCTTGCCTTGAGTTTCTGCAGATGGGGAACAAGCGGTCACTTTGCTGCAGAAAGCTTTTACCCCTTGAAGGGGTGGCACACATCTGTACCTGAAACAACAGAGGTTGTGCACTCCCAGGCACACGCTGTGCATGGAGCAAAGCCTGGCTAATTTCTCAGTTCCCCCTTTCAGCAATGTTTGACTAAATAAAGCATCTCCCCAAGGATCTCTATGAGTAAGAGGAGACGAAAAAGGCTTCTGTGTGATCCCAGCAGTGCTGATTTTTATATATAGGGCCTCCCCATGCACAGCCTCTGGACAGCAGCTGCCGCTCGGTTGCTGTCTTTGTGCTCTGCTAGCTAATAACCCTTAGATATGGTGCCTAAAGCATAATGCCCTTTCCAAATCAGAGGCAACACCTTGGCTTGGATTTAGATCTGGATCAGAAATTGGCACACGCTTGGGAGCACGGAGGCAATAAGCATCCTTAGGCAAAAAGGGAGCCATGTTCTCCCACAGCTGAGCTCCCCACTTTGGGCTGTGTTAAGGCAAAATGCATGATGGTCACCAGGGCAATAAGCCTTAAAGCAGGCTCAGGGGAGACCTTATAACAGTCTTCCAATACCTAAAGGGGACTGTCAAGAAATCTGGAGAGAGACTTTTTAGAAGAGCCTATAGGGATAGGGCAAGGGGGACTGTCTTTACACTGATAGAGGGGAGATTGAGATGAGATATTAGGAAGAAGTTCTTTGTTATAAGGATATATTGAGGCCATGGAACAGGCTGCCCAGAGATGCTGTGGTTGCCCCCATCTACTGCAAAATCCTAGAAGGGATCACCTGTAAGTTGGGTGCTTGGATGCTGGGCTGAGGATTCCTCTCCCAGCAGGATCCGATGGGTTTGCCAGTTCCCATGAGCAGTGTGGCATCCCACGAGGAGCAGCTGCTGCTTTGCCACTGGATGCTGGTGTTGGAGTTGCCTTGTCTCCGTTTCCCCTCCTGAGTTATGGTGTGACACTGCTGAGAGTTGATGAGAGCTGTACTGCCCGGGAACAGCGTGTAGGCTTCCCTAGTGAGCTGTGACGGCCTTTGGCAGGCAAGAGTGTTGATGCAAGGAGCAGGGCAGAGGTGAGTGGTGTGTGCTTGGCTAGGAAGAACTGCAGGAGGTCGGTTCTTGGTGGGCAGCATGTCTGCGAGGCTGAGAGCCTGTGGTCATCTGGTCATCTGAGGAATCCTCACTGCAGAGGAGCCCGAGTGATAAAGGGCTGGGAAGTGATAAAGAGCCTCCTCCGAGCCAGGAGGTGCTGGGGATGTCTGGTAGCTTCTGTCAGTCCCCCTGCACCCGCTGGGTGCAGCAGCATGGTCACTGCTGGTGGGAAGCTGGGCTGCGGGTAGCAAAGATGCCAGTAGATCCTGTCTGATCCAAGGAGGTTGCTGGGATGCGAGCACACCCCCTCTCAAACTGCTGCACCCCTCTTTCATGTCCATGACTGCAGAGGGTCTGCCCTGCTCCCGGGCGGGGGGTGCGGGTGCTCTCTGCTCTGTCCGGTGCAGATGGTGGAGGAGCTCGGGCGGGCGCATGCGGCGCGGGGAGCCCTGGAGGAAGCTCATCTCCCTGGCAACTTTGGCAGGCAGGCAGGCAGGCATCTGCTCGCCTACGGAACGGGGTGTGCAGCAGCCGGGCCCCTCAGGGTGCAGTGCCAGCACTTGTCTTCTCAGGTCTGGGGGGGGTGTGGACAGGTCTGCCAACTGCCAGAGGTTGTGGGGACAACGCGTTGAGGCTGCACGGGTAGGCTAAAGATCAAAGGAAGATGAATCACTGCTGCTTCTTCTCTGCCGAATGACCATGGTCCCAGGGCTGGCCTGCTGCAGCTCCGTGCTGGTTGTGTGCTGCAAAGCCAGACGGGTCAGTGAAGATGGCTTTCCTTTAATCCCCACAGTCCAGCTCCGTGCTGGATAGGAGGGTGATGGGTGTGGAGAAGGAAAAGGTTCCCCAGAGCATGAGGTACTAGAGGGGAGCAGATGATCTGCAGCTTAAATGGAAATCATCTGTGTGACTCCAGCCCGAGAAGCCTGGGATGTGGTCAGGTAGTGGGGGATCACCTCTGTGCTCAGAGGATCTGGGGAGAAGTTTTGTATGGAAGTTGCAGCAGACAGCACTGAAGCTGTTCAGGGGGGGAGGAGAGTTCATGTTAGGGAATTGAAAGGAAATGAGAAAATAAGAGATTCGGTGTGTCAGAGTGGGCAGGAGATGCTGCCTTGGAGACCCATTGCACTGGTGGTCAGCTGAGCAGTGGTTTCTTGTCTCTGCATTAGGGTCAGCTAGCTCTTGACATTGCTGGCTGATTGCCTGTGCCAGGGAATCCTCTATGGTCTTCTTGTCTTGGGGTCTTTACCCCAAGCAATTGCTTCCTTAAGGTATCTCTGCAGTCCAAACCATGACCAAGTGGTGACCTCCTAAAAGTGATCCCCAGCATGAATCAAGGGTTGGAACCGGGCTGGACCTCATGTTGATGGCATGGGCTGAGCATGGTGCTGGTGTGGCAGTGGGCTGATGGGAAGAAGTGTGCAGAAAAGAGGCCAGAATAGCCCTGGCAAGGAAGAGCAAACCAGAGGTATCTGCCTTTCTGCTAATGATTTATCCCCTTGTCCCTTGTAGCCTGGTCTGGAACTGACTGAGAGCTACCATCAGAGAGAGTGCTTTGACAGAGGTTGGGCAGACACCCATCAGGAGTGACCCTGGTATGGGTGACCTCCATGTAGGCAGCAAGGTATCCTGCTCAGAGGCTCTGAGACTCGCGGCTAGATAGGTACTCAAGTCTGTTCCCACTCTGTTGTCTGATATTGTAGCCCAGAGAGCAGGTGCTTCTGCTCACAGCATCTCTTTCTGGTCAGGGCAGTGCTTCAAGGTCTCTGGGCTGGGATTGGTGGCCACAGTGGTTCTCACTGGTCCCTCCACCTGCCCCATGCCCCATCAGCAGCAGGACAGTGCCATCCTTTCCTGTCTTCCTGTCACTGTTTGCTGGCCCATGGAGGGCAACTGAGTTCATCCTTTCAGGCTGGAGTGTGTGTCCTGGGTTTGCAGGAACACTTCATAATTGGTGGCCTCCTGGAGGAGAGCTGGCTGCTATCTCTGGGCACAGCATGTCTGTGGGGTGGGACACACATGCTCAGTGAGTGGGGACGTGTCATGCTCTTGACAGTGCCCAGCTCCCACCCTGCTGACCCCCACTCTCACCCTGTCCTCGTGTGAGGGTATTGTCCTTTGTCCTCTTGAGGAAGTTAAGGATTCTGGGAAAGCCTTCCCAACGGCATCAGGTGTTGGAAATGAGCCTGTGGGATCTATGGGTGGGAGCTGGGCCCTGGGGCTGATGGAGAGCAGATCTTGGATGTGATGGTTTTCTAGGGCAGGTCTGGATGGGCAGTGCAGTGTGTGGTGGCTTGTGAAAACGCTGGGGAGGAGGGGAAGGCTTTGCAGAGCCTGTGGAAGGACATGCTGTACTACTTAGTGGGAGAGCTAGTCAGGTCCTGCCAATTTGGGGTCAGAAGGCAGGTATTTGCATTCATTATAATCAATCACTGCTCATCCACTTTTCATAATGGCTCGCTAGTGCTGAAATGCTGTTCAGGATCCTCTCGGTGGTCTCAGGACAAGCAGATGGCTTGGCAGGAGGGTGGGCACTAGAATTAGGTCTTCGTTCTGGGCTGTCTCAAAGCTGGCAGCAATGCAACAGCCCTGGCTGCTGCGCTTGCTGGAGCCTGTCCCCATCAGACCCTGGCTCCCTGTTGCAGCACCGCTTTAGCTGTGTATGGTGGGCTGCACTGGTGGGTCAGGATCAGGCATGGCCTCTGTCAATGTAATGTGGCCTTTCCCAGCATGCAGAGGTGTGTGTATGTGAACACATTCATTAGCCCTGGCAGCATGACATGAAGTGTGAGAGGGCTGTCAGGATGCCTTGTTTGAGGGCTGGATCTTCCTGATGCGACATTGCTTAGTAACTGCAACAATGGGAACTGGTGCCTCTGGCCCCTGTCTGGACCTGCTTCTGTGGGTGTTCCCATCTTCCCATTTCCATCCCTCTGGTCTTTCTCAGCTTCCCTTCTGTATGGCTTGGTACAGAAGAGAGGAGGAGTGGGGACTTCTAGGCTCCTCTAGGCTGGTGTCAGCCTCAAGCCAGGCTGGTGGTTGCTGCTGGTGGTCCAGTCATCAGCAAGTGGAGCCCAAGTCATCAGCCTCTCTGAGATGATCCCCTGCCACGTGGGGCCTCATCCGCCTTCTCCCCGTGTCCCTGTTGAGAGAAGGAGCTGTCTGCTCCTCCTGGCTGCTGGGCTGTCTCTTGTGCTCAGATGGGAGCTGCCTGGTGAGGCTGGTACAACCTTGGGCAGTTGCACACGTATGTCCTGTGCTGGAATGAAGTGGAGATTCCTGTCCTGGTGGGATCTGGTGTGGTTCAGTGTTACCTGCTGGCTTTAAAGAGACCTGGAAACCGTTTCTTACAGTGCTGGAGAGCCTGAGTCCCACAGACATGTCCCCAACTCTGCAGAGCTGAGGCAGCAAGAAGGAGCTGGAGGAGTTTCCCTGCCAGGTCCTTCCTGCGGCTCCTGGCTTGACTTGGCACACTCCATATACATGGCAGGAGGAGGGAGTGCGCATTCCAGCCCTGCTCCTTCAGCCTCTGGCAGTGCTTCTGGGCCCCAAGCAGATGAGGCAGACATCAGATGGGTGTCCCACCACCCTGGTGTTGCCCTGATCTTGAACACTCCCAGAGAGATGCCTTGATGCCTGGAAACGGGGATGCAGCTGGTGTGGAGGTCTGTGGTACAGAGGGGTCTCTCTTCTCTGTCACACTTTCTTCCTAGGTTGGTGATTTAATCTGGTCTTCCTGGCATAGGGAACACAGAGGCTGGGTCTGTGGGGTCTGTAGGATGACTGCTGTTTCTTGCGTGCTCATCTGCAGCAGCAGCTGCAGACCATGGCAGAACTGTGGGAGCCCCAGACCTGTTGGAGCCCTAGAGCCCAAATGGCTTCACAGGCAAGGAGGGGAAAACCCAGAGGAGATGAGGTGTTCTGGTGGGTTTGGGGGATCAGATGAGGTGAGATACTGGGAAAGACCTGAGGTTTTGGGGCCCTGGGTAGGATATAGCAGTGGATGTAGAATGATTTGGATGGAAACTAGGAATTCTTCTGTACCTACAAGCACTAAGGTGATGGGAAGCAGCAAGAATGAGGTAACCCAAAGAAGGTCCCTTTTTACACAGTGCCTTACTGCAGGGTCTGCTGGAGCCACACGGAAGAAGGATCCCAGAGGTTCCCAGAGGCCATGCCTGTGTGTACAGTGTGGTTGTGGTGCACTTGCTGGTTCTGCATTTCCCCAGATGCCTCATTGCCAGAAGGAGCGGGGAGAGGCACTGTATGAAGCTGAGGCAGTGCTGTGGTTATAGCCCCAAGAGGGTGTTGCTCTGCAGGGGGGCAATGACATGTTTCCTTATCTATCGATCCTTAATTCCTCTGTGGAGCCTGATCTCCATCGCCTGGAACATGCTCCAGAGAAGGAGTTTTGTGGAGTACCTAAGCCCACTTCTAGCATCCAGGCATTCAGCACACAAAGCCAGCCACATGGGTTAGTTTGAGCCCTGTCCTGTGCTGCTGTGCTGGGTGCATGCACTGTAGAGAGGTGTGTGCGTGGCTTCACACTCTGGAGGGAGCCGATGCAGGCAAGGGGGTTGTGCTTGGAGATTTGGTTCAGTTCCCATCTGTGCCACTGGCTGTAGGAAAGCTGCTTAGCATCCCCACACTGTGATTCCCTGCCTGGCAAGCAGGAAGCATTCTGCTTTGCATGCTTTGCAAGGGAGCAGGTAGTGTGCTGGGTTCATACCAGTGTATCAGTGTCTCTAATCAGCAGAAATGGTGACAAAACCCTTCTTCCCCCCAGCGCCTTCCGCTGATGGACCTCAGTGGCAAGGGACCTGCCTGGTACAGGGCAGCAGCATATGGACTCTCCTTTGGTGGCCATCTAACTGAACATTCCCCAGCCAAGCTCCACTCACAGCAAAGGTGTTAGATTCAGAGACATAAACCTGTGGTCCCCAAACCTGCCTCTGATCTGCAGCGCCACGCTCCATCTGCACTAGGGAGCTGTGACATGTGAAGGGGTGATTTCTGTCAGTTCACTGACATGCAAGCTTGTGACATCCAGGCTGTTTTTCTGGTGCTCACAACCAGCTGGGTGTGCTGGGGGCAAGCGCAGATCCCCAAGGGCACTCGATGCTGCATGGTGGTGTGGAGAGAGGGTTTCCCAAGCTGTTGGAAGGCTGAGCAGCTTTGTGTTTCACGCTGTGATGGAAGGATGCTCGGGTGAGGCTGAGCAGCTGGTCTGATGCTTACAAACTTGTTCAAATCTACAGCTTCTGCATGGAGCTGAGAGATCAGGGTTGTGTTTCTTGGCTTGAAATGACCCTGAGAGTGGCCATCAGGGCCCATTCCCCAGCTCTTGGGGATGCTGTGTGTCGGTAAATGTGACTGGAGGTGATGCAAATCCAGACAGGCAGGGTTTGTGTGCATGGGTACTTCTGCAGACTCTTCCTGGTGAGAGGAAAGACAACTGCACTCTCTGCCTGTGCTGAGACAGCTAATCTGGGAGCCCTCCTGCCTCGGGTTGCAGACGGTGGCAGGCCTCTCCTTCCTTCCCAGGCACTGCAGCCTGAATTGCCTTCTGCTCCATGACATCAGCGCAAAAGCACAGAGACCAGAGCTGTCACACCAGGGCAGTGCAGGTGCAAGGAACCGGAGGAAATCCTGTTGATACACCTATAGGAAAGTCAACTTAATTTGCCAAGAAAGCCCATGCTGTCACTGTGATCAGCCTGGGAACTGTGGATAAAGCTATGGCCATTGCAGGAAGGAGGCTCCACATGGTTCTTTGAGCAAGGAGAGGAAATACCTTTCTGTGGTGAACTTTGAAACTGGCTGATGGCTGATGGCTGACAGGACGAGCAAACCTCGTATTTATACATTAAAGCATCCAGGAGAGGATCTGGTAACTGCCAAATCATAAAGACGTGAAGAAGCCTGTTCAGCCTGGAGAAGAGAAGGCTCAGGAAAGACATTATAGCAGTTTTCTGATACCTAAAAGGGTGTCATGGTTTAGAAAGCTGTAGAAGGGGTTTTGACAAGGGCCTGTAGGGACAGGACAAGGAGGAATGGCTTTTCCCCTTTCTGTGATTCTAAGGTTCTGACTTCGGAATGGCAGGCACATTGGAAGGTGCCATTAGACCTTTTGAATCCTTCCTGCTGGGAGAATGGCTGTGGTTTTCCTGCAGTGGCTGCAGGATTGCAGCTGCCTGTTGCTGTTTTGGATATTGGTTGGCTGTATGGGATGTGACTGTGAGATGCTGGTGCTGAGCGTTGGGCCACCTTTGCCTGCAGGAGCTCCTGCGGCTGGAGGTGGCTCCTCACATTATGGTGCTGGGCATCTCTGCAGCTTGAGAGAGGTCTTGTTCTGTCCTTTGCTCCTGGTGCACAGGGACATGTATGGCTGTGTGTGCTCTTGTGTGGATTGTGGTCTGAGACAGGTCACTCAGCCCCTGTCCCTGCACAGATCCCTTCAGGGCTTGTGTCCAGGAGTAGGGATGCTTTGTGGGCTTTGTGGATAGGGCTGATCTCCATCTGTGATGTTCCCTTATGTTGCACAAGATTTACCGACAGCATCGTGTGAACCTGCTGGGAAGGGATGCAGCATTTCTTTTCCCATCATCTCTTCTGTAATTCAGTGCCCTTTCCCATCCCTCTGCCTTCAGGGAGTTTCCCACCCCTCGCACTTGCCTGGGGATCGGGCTGTGTCCCAGAGCCAGGAGAACAGCACTAGCCCTTTCCTTCTCTGGGCAGGCAATAAAGTGCTTGGCACTTCCCGTCCCATGGGGTGCCAGGTTAAACTTGACCTGAAGCACAGGACAGATGAGCTCTGCCAAGCCTCTGATTCTGTCCCAAAGAAGCTGCAGAGCGCTTTAACTCAGGTATTTATTAAGCAGGCTGGTCCAGGGGCCTTTCTGAAGGTCCCAGCAGAGCTGCTCTCTGTCTCCTTGGGGCTGAGGGTGTGAGGAGCGGGGTCAGTGATGCCCCATCAGGCAGCAGCTCCTGCAGCTCTGCTGCTTGTTATTTCCAGAGGCTCAGGTCCCTGGACACTGCACCCTGGCAGCCAGATTTGAGTACGGAAGAGTGGTTCTGGTGATGGGCAGTGCCTGCATGGGAGAACCATGCCCTGGGCTCCTCCTATTGAAAACTAAGCTTAGCAACCTGCCAGGCAAATGATGCTCCCAGGAGAGTTGTCAGATGGGTGGGAAGGGGGTGAGTGTGGAGCCTGTGGGAAACAAACCCATGTCCCTGCAGCAGAAACCTGCCCAGCAGTGGGGGCTGGAGGTTTGGAGATCTTTGCTGTAACAGAAACACACATTCCAGCAGGTGAGGCTAAGAACAGGATTATACATGAAGCAGTTTTATGCTGGGCTAAATTCATCTTTTGTTGGAGAGTAGGGGAATGACATACATGTGGGCAATCTCCTGGGTGCAGTATCTCAGGGAATCCCCCCTCCTTGGATTCCTACTTTCATGGCAGATATTCTTCAAAATAATGGGATTTTTTCTCTCCTTCTCTGTGTAATGGATGACACGGAAAACCCTTCTGCAAGGAAATAATTCTGCCTGTCACAGTGGCTTTCACTTGGCAGTGTTGAATTTCCTTCCATGCTGCTGTTGTCTCTCTTTTCCCCTTCTCCTCTCCTCCCTCCCACATACACTCTTCTCTATTGTACATCCTCAGCTTTCAGAGCAATAATTGCAGCTGAGCTAAGAAAACCCGAGCATGTTTTTAATGATGGCTTTGGCTCCTTTTTCTGCAGTGTTCTCTGAGACTTCACCCTGTTTAAAAACTTGAAGGTGTTTCAATGACCTTTTTTTCCATTTAGACCAATTTTTAAAGGAAATTTCCTGAAATTCAGTATTCAGATAAGAAGTGGGAATATGCAATTGTCTGCTGACATGAAATATACAGAACGTGCAGGCCGGGCCTACCTCCTGGGAAGGACTCACAGCATCCCTTCTGGTGCTGGGGAGGGGGGTGTACTTAATGGAAAAAATACCTTGGGGACAGCCTGGGGAACAGAGAAGCCACCACCAGTTACAACTCAACAGTGCTGCACAGCTGCTATTCTGCCTCAAGCAGTCTTGCTTAGGGCAAAGAGGAGGACCCTTGTTCAGTCTGGAGAAGAGAAGGCTCCTGAAGGGGAGACCTCAGAGAAGCTCCAGTGCCTAAAGGGGCTACAGGAAACCTGGAGAGGGGCTTGGGACAAGGGCCTGTAGGGACAGGCCAAGGGGAATGGCTTGAACCTGCCAGAGGGGAGACTGAGCTGAGCTCTTAGGCAGAAGCTCTTCCCTGTGAGGGTGCTGAGGCGCTGGCACAGGGTGCCCAGAGAAGCTGTGGCTGCCCCATCCCTGGCAGTGTTCAAGGCCAGGTTGGACACAGGGGCTTGGAGCAAGCTGCTCCAGTGGAAGGGGTCCCTGCCTGTGGCAGGGGTTGGAACCGGATGAGCTTTAAGGTCCCTTCCAACCCAAACCATTCTATAAATCTATGATTCTCCATTGAGTACTGCACTGAGATACTCAGCAGTGTGTGTGCTGCGTGCCAGAAGCTGCACGCTGCATGCGCGGTTATTTATGGCAGAGACACGAGGCCGCTTTGCCACTACCTGTTCCTAAACCATTTGTAGTTCCACCTGGCTGCTTACCCAGCCTGCAGTGAGGCAGTGGTGGTGCCTCCTGCCTGTGGATGCAGGGACATTTCCCTCCCCTCCCCCTGCAATCAGATGCTTGCAGAGCAAAGCTTGCAGCAAGCCAGGCATCACTTGCACTCCATCAGACGTGGGTGTCTATAAAAAGCCTCTCTGGGGTTGCGATTGGGTGGGTTGGCTGAGCCACGTGGTCTCTCGTAAGGCCTGTGTTGCTGAGCAAGTGGCATCCCACTTATTTTTGGCACTAATAGTCTTTAGTTAATACATAAATTCAGCTTAAATTCGGGATGGAAGATAAATCCCAAGTGGAGACTCTGCTAATAAGACGACAGACGCTTTGGGGAGCCTGGGACACCTGGCAGTGGAGCGGTCGTGGCTGCTGAGATGTGAGAGCAGCAATGTGTGCAGGCCCGAAGTCCTTAAAAGTTACCATGAGTTGTGTGACCAAATTACAGAGGCATTAGACAGATGGCCAAGGTCAGCTCTAGCTGGAACTGCTGGAGCTGAACTCATTGCAGCCAATGCCCCAGTGAGATCGCCAGTCCCATGCTGGCATGATGAGAAAAGGGAGTTGAAGCATCAGTTTAGGTCTAACAACTGCAAAACACTCTGTCCTCTGACAGCCTGCCTAAAGGCAAGGCTGGTCTGAGGTCCTCTGTTCTGCTTCTTTCTTGCTAACTCACTGACACTCACCCCATAGTGCTTCCCCACATCCTGTTTCATACCAGAGAGCTCCAGATTTGAGTGTGCTGAGGGCTGCATCTGAATGCCTACGTCTTTTCACTGCATGTGTGCCTGTGAGCCTGGCTGAGGAAACCCAGCCATGGTGGCCAAGCCATGGAGAGTGAGAGATGCTGGAGCTCTGACCTCACGCTTTGCTCCAAGGGTTGGTGCTGTTACCTGAAGGAGGGTCTGGCTGGGAGAGGAGATCCAGCAGCCTTTCAGACAGTTTTGTGGCACCACGCTCCCCAGTGCTGTGCCATGGGAAGGTGTCCTGGTGACCAGGCTACAAACCCTATGGTAGTGGATGGATGAGGTCCTGCTTGCCACCTCTTGACAGGGTCTTCATTGGGTTCTCAAGAGTTTCAACTCTTCCTAGAGTTGGTAAGGGACTGGAGGTTAGCCGGGGTTTAGAAGAACACCAGTTCTTGCCAGTCTGTCCTCTGGCATGCTCACCATATGCACAAGGTCTGCCCCTGCGTGATCAACATACTAACCCTTGTCAGGCAGCAGGCAAAGTCATTTAGGCTTTAGATCTTTCTGAGGAGGTTCAGGTCTCTCAGTCATAGTCAGAATCAATGGTACAGCACCAGCCTCATAAAGCAGGGACAGTGTGAGGTAATTTCTTTCCTCAAGTTCCTTACTGTGGATTTCCATTAGACCCTGCTTCTTTCCTCTGCAGTTCCCACTCAAAAGAGTGTCAAGGAAAGGCTCAATTGTTTTGCTTTTGTGGGCAGTGTTTTGCAGTCTCACTGTTTTCCCGTGTTCTTGTTACAGGGAAGAGGGGACTCATTCTGGAGCCCCTTGGGGCTGTATTTGTTGCTGTAGTGAAAGCCCTGGATAGCGTTATCAGTGGGTATCCCTGTCTCACAACACAAGGTAGTGAAGTCTCAGCTGCAGCCTGTGGGTAAGCTGTAACAACCCTGAGGCTCTGTGTTGGAGCTGTAGGTGGTTGCAGCTACTCTTCTCTCTATTCCCCCACGTCTGTGTATCTGTGCTCTCATCTGGGACCTGCCTTGGAGACACATCATGCTGCAGTGGAAGCTGCAGCGCGAGATGAAGTGGGTGAGGCCATGCGATGCTGCTCTCTTGGAGCAGGGACCTTGGGGAAGGAACTGTGTGTATGTCCGTGTGTTTGTGCCAGAGGCTTCCTTTGGAGACAGCAATGATCAGTGCAGGAGATTGGTAGGGAGGAGAAATCCCAGCGTCTTCCTACCCAGTATCCAGCAAATAACCTCTTGGGATTGGTCGTTGCTAAGTGCGGGGCTGTCCAATGAGTGAAGAGTGGTCCAGGCATGGGCCGGGACATCCCGGCTGGAACCTGCAGTCGGGCTGTGGCTGTGTCCAGAGCGGATAAGCCATGGCAAAAGAGAGCAATACACTGGAATGAGCATTTCACATGCAGTGGTGAGTCCCAGCTGCCTGAGGCTGCAGAGATCCAGCCCTGCTCAGGGACTGTGTCCCGGCTGTCTCCCTCAGCTGCTTCTTCCCCCAACCCTTCACTTCCTCGCTGTCCTTCTGGCCTCTTTGTACTTCAGGTGCCTCCTGAAGGCCCCTGAACGCAGGCCTTGTGTGCCTTGAGCCATTGTTCTGCATGATGCCTGTGCTCATCAGGAAAGCTCCCTGCCTCTGTTCTGCACCAGGCAGGGGGGAGCTGAAAGTGAGCCAGTGCTCAACAGCAAAAGCCCAACAACAACTGTCTCAATGAAACAGCAGTTTTAATAAGACAGAATAAGTAGTTTGGGTTTTTTTTTTTTATTCACTATATATATATATATATATATATATATAGTGAGTAAATCTTAAGTCCCTTCAGATGCTGGGCACCCTGTGTTTGCGCAGCAGCAGCAGAAGACAGATCCTGGACAGGTTTATCCCGTGGTTCAGAGCAGATTGCATTCATGGAGAGAAGCTCTCCCCTTTGGTCATTAGAGACATTCTATGATTTTCTTAAAGGAAAACAGCTGTATTCCTACAGGACGTTCCCATGGGAACTCCTTGCTGGGGTTTGGTAAAGGCAGGGCTCCTCTGCTGTAATGAGCTGGTGGAGCTTTCCTTGTGGCTCAGAGATCTGTGCAACCTGGCCCAGCCTGAAGAGCACTCTGCACCCAGAACAGTGCAGGTATGAGGGTACTTGGGTTGCAGGTGGATCACCAACTCCTCGATGCACAGCTGTCTCCTGGTCAGGGTCAATGCACTCCTGCTGCTGAAGCACTCCTGAAATATGGGGGGCCTTCCTCCAAGTGCCCCTGGTTGCCCTGTTGGTGCAGCTGGGTGCTGCAGGCTCTAGACCAGTGTGATCCTGTGTTTGCCCATCACCAAACTCGGGGCTTGCCATATAGCTTGGGCTTATCCTGGCCTCAGCCTCAGCACCACAGTTGCGTAATGCAGAGGTAGAAGCCATGGGATCTGTGTCCCATGTCCCAGCTGCTGAGCTGTGGTGCACTGGCATCGTTCCCTCATGCACAGTAGGGGGTGGAGTGGGGAAGGCTAAAAACATGCTGTTGGGTGGAAAACCTTTCCTTACTGCTATCCCCAGGGGTGTTTGCCAGAGCTCTGCCTGCAGGTGGTCCTGTGCTCTGCTCTGAGCACTGAGAACGTTTCTGCTCTGCTTCCTGCTGCTTTTCAGGCAGGATCTTTGGGAGATCACAAGACAGGAGGGGAGAGGACAGCACATGTGAGGAAGTAGCAGAAAGAGAAGTGCAGGAGAGCTGGTGGGGATGTGGGGGGGTAAAGACATGTGAACCCTCTGATTGTCTTCTTTATGCAAATGATTCCCCCTGATCCCACAGAATGGTCAGCCAGGCAGTGGCTCCCCTCAAGGTCATGAATCAAAGGTTCCCTTGGAGGAAGGGCTGAAGCCACTGCAGTCCTAGTGTGCTTCAGGGCATCTTTGGCCAAGTGCAGTGCAAAAGGTCCTTTGCTTCTCCATGCAGGCTCCACTGAAGACTTGTGTCCAGCACAGACTCTGACAAAGCTCCAAGGTGACAGAGCAATTTGTCAGTTGCCTTGTCAGATGCTGAGGCGTTGTTCCACTGAGTAAGGATTTTAGGCTGTGATGTACATTCAGGTACACATTTAAGTGCCAGCTCCAGCTGGCTGTTGTTTTCCTGCTGTTGCGAGGGATGGGCTGACCTGCGTTTTAGTTGATCTATTGATTTTTTTTAATGCTTTATTTGCTGGAGATAAAACAGAGGCAAGAATTGGGCTGCCCAGTTCCGTCTTTCTCTTGTCTGCAGCACATGTGGTTCACAGCACTGTGTGAAGATGGGGAAACTTGGCTCTCCTTTCCCACTGGGTGCTGGACATCTCTTGCCATGGCTCATCTCTAAATCCCTTGGCTGCATTGCTGTGAGATTGTTCTCTGTCACAGGTACCAACATGCAACCTGTGTCCATGCTATTGAACACAACCACTGAAAAAGGGTCACTTATAGGGAAGCTCTTGAACTGTGACCAGGCATTGTTTTATCCCAGATAAAACAGTGTCAAGTAGTCTGCATCAGAATGAAAGTGCAGATGCTCGTGTTACCCTCATGCAGTTTAATATACTGATATTGATATATTTTAGTGTCTGGTTTTCAAGAGATCACAGCTAATAGCAGCAGCAAGACTCCATGGTGCTCAGTGATGTAACACCTTAGCCTTAGGACTTGGGTGAACATTGTTTAATGGTCAACCTTCGCTATCCTGTTGTGCTTGTAATCCATCAAAACCCCCAGAATCCAGAAGTGTTCTTTTGGGAAGGCAGGGGCAGCCCACAGTGGGATGGGCGTCTCAGGAGGAGCATTTATCAAACTGTGCTCTTCTAATCCTGTCATAGGACATGGTGGGTACTGGGAAGGAGCAACAGCCCCTACCCCCACCACTCTTCTGAGCTTCCTGGGAGAGGTGTGGGAAGGCTGCAGAAACTTCAGACTGGGTCTGCTCACTGCTCCTCATGTCACAGGGCTGCAGGAGGATGGGAAGCCATGGAGGTCAAGGTGCATGGAAAGGTTTTCATAAGATTACTTTTCTATGGTGAAGGCCTTCAGAGTCCTTCCCTTCAGGAGAAGCATCCCTGGGAGGGACCAAACTCTCCCAGTGGGTTCTGCAGAAGGAATGGTGGCCAAGACAAAGCAGGAGCCTAAACTTGCCTTTGGTGGTGCTACGAACTGCCCCAGGGCAGGAGCTGGTTCTCCATTCTGCTCAACAAGCTCTTTGGAGCTCACAACTGGAACATGCTGTCCTAGAAAACTGTGTGTGTTAGTCCCAGAGTCTCAAAGGCTCTCACTACCATACAGTGACATCCAGTCACAGGAAAGTGGGACAGGAGAGACCTGGTGACAGCTCTGACGCGGTGCCTGCTTGGCTGAGGAGGAAGTGACGAAGTCAGCCAGATCCCATGGAGTTGCTGGTCTGAGCCTGACGTGGCTTTTCCCCATGGGCTTGGGAAAACATGGAAGGGAAACCACGATACAGAGGATGTTAGGTATCTTCTAACAAAGTAACTCTAAGCACAGTCCTTTCCTTGGCAGCAATCAGGTGTTGAATGGGATTTCTGTTGTGTAATGAGGTACTTAAAAACTTTTTACATTCAGATGGGCTCTTAGGCAGAAGCTCTTCCCTGTGCCCAGAGAAGCTGTGGCTGCCCCATCCCTGGCAGTGTTCAAGGCCAGGTTGGACAAAGGGGCTTGGAGCAAGCTGCTCCAGTGGAAGGGGTCCCTGCCCGTGGCAGGGGTGTTGGAACTGAATGAGCTTTAAGGTCCCTTCCAACACAAACCAGTCTGTGATTCCATGACTAAAATTTTTACAGATCCTAATTAAGGACCTATTAAGTGAAAGCATCACCTGTGTCTTAATGAAGGTTAATAGGCAGCAACCATTACTAATGGTGGGCTATGATGGTCTTATGAAACGATCCACATCAGCTCTAACCTCCTTAGTGTGCAGCCTGTTCTTGCCACAGCATTGTGGATAAATCTCCCTGTGTTGAGATATTCAGCTGCAACACAGCTACCACTTTGCATTGAAAGGGACTCTTAGATTAAAATATAATTAGAAATAATAATGCGTTCCCTTGCATTCGTTTCTAATGGCACAGCTGATGAGTTGAAGTCAGGCAACGTTTAGAAATCAAGTGCACTTGTCTTTGTTTTCATTCCAGCCTCTGGTACTCCCTCATCTTCCAGTTCGGAGGAGGTGAGAGAAGCTGTCAGCTTTGGTGCTGTCCTGTTAGCTCCCTGCTGGTTCCTGGCTTCTGGAGAGCTGGCTGGGCATGCTGGTGCGGGATCTCCTGAGGCCTCAGTTGCATCTAACGAAACCAGACTGGGATGTAGGAGCAGCCTGGGAACAAGTCTGGGGCCATCTACAAGTCCTGTTCTTATTCTGCATGCTGAAACAACCAGGATACATTTAGGCTGTTATATACAACCCTAACTCCTCTGATTATTAAAGGATTATTTAAGTTTTACAAATAAAAGCAGCCCTTCAGCAATTTGGATGGTGTATTTATGTGCAGTACTGTTCATTCCATCACTTTTAGCCCAGCTCTACTTTAGCAGAGCTGACACCAAGAAACCAAGGCTTCCTTTTTTGGTTTGCCACAGAAAATGGTTGGAGATGCAGATCTCTGTTTTGTGGTCATGCCTGGGTACTCACTCATGTGCAGACCCCAGAAATAGATATATTTTAATAATCATAAGCTATGTCTCCAGGGAAAGCTGCTGACCCTTTCCTTCTAAAACTGTGGTTTTTTTTCCTTGTGTGATTCTAAAGAACTTCCCATGGGATTCTTTTCCAGGGGTAGGGAAGCCAATGACAGGCAGCTGTCACTGTGCAGAACCAGCAAGAGCTTGCTGCAACTTCCAGTTGATTTCTTGCATACCTGCCATACAAAGTGGCCTTTTCTGTCTTGATCTCCAGGGTGCAGAGATATCCATGCAGTGTTGCTAATGAGTGGCTTGAATAAAGGACAGTGCTCAGATAAGTTGTGACAGCAGTGGGTCTGGGCACTTCTGACAAGGCTGTAGTGACAGAGAATGGCTTGAACCTGCCAGAGGGGAGACTGAGATGAGCTCTTAGTTAGAAGCTCTTCCCTGTGAGGGTGCTGAGGCACTGGCACAGGGTGCCCAGAGAAGCTGTGGCTGCCCCATCCCTGGCAGTGTTCAAGGCCAGGTTGGACACAGGGGCTTGGAGCAAGCTGCTCCAGTGGAAGGTGTCCCTGCCTGTGGCAGGGGTTGGAACTGGATGAGCTTTAAGGTCCCTTCCAACACAAACTATTCTATGATTCTATGATCTGCTGAATCTTTCACAGAGGCCTTGAAGGAGGCTTGTCAAAAGGTCTCAGCTAACTGGAACTGTTTCACCTGATCCTGGTGCTCTGTTCCAGACTCGTCCCAGGGAATGGGCTCCATCCTTCTTTCCCATCCCTACTGGCAGTCCCTCTCAGTCAGAGTTCCCCTGCTCTGGCTGCTCAGCATAGTCAGGAATTGCCTGGGTTTCAGGCAGCAGGACATGGCAGCCTTCCCTGCCCTTTTCCTGCCCAGAGCTGCCAGACACAGAGCAGATGGTTTTATCCACACCCAGACAAGGCTCTGTCTACTGGGCTGACATGGGATGCAGAAGAGATATGTGAACAGTTACACATTCCCTCTGTCATTGCCTGCTTTCCCACTGCTGTACTGTGGCTAGTTGAGACTTCTGAGAAATGAAGAGAGAGGTCAACCTGTGGGATGGCCAAGCACATGGAGCCCCTTGGTCCTAGTCCAGGTCTCTGGAGGCCAAGTGCCGTCAGAGGAAGAAGAGGGCTCAGCTGTTGTGTATGGGGACTCTTCTGCAGGGGTTGCCAGTTACACACTGACTGTGGTGTTCGCCAGCTTCCAAGGGAGGAAGCAATCTGTGTCATCTCACAGCGGGCTTCTTTAAATCTCGGCCTGATTAAGCGGTGGCAATATGGGCTGCCTGATATGAAAGAGCCTTCCCTGAAAAGGGCCGATTGTTAGTGCAGAAATAGCCTGTTTGTTTGCATTGCCCTGCAGTTGGAGGCTGGTGGCACATGAAATCAGCAGGTTCTGACTCCAGCTGAGTGGGAATCTGGAGATGAATAGTGTCCATCAGCTACTGGCGTTGGTTTCGGTACAGATTGTCTGTTTGCCATACACCTGGGAAAGCTGTGTTTGAATACTCAGGATCCCTCAAGATGTCTGAGGGACTTTGGGAATATCCACTGAGCTTTTGACCTCTTCTCTGTCCTTGAAAAAGCAGCATTTTTGCTTTCCATGGTGAGGCTATGGGCTAAAATACCCACGGAGAGCACAGAATGATGCTGAGGCTTGCAGGGTGGCATTGCTATAGGAAGAGGAGGTGGTGTGGTAGGTCCTTGGAACAGCTTCTCCTGGATTCATGTGCTAGATTTTAGACACATTTGTGAACGCAGCCAGTGGTTTTCCATCAGCACAGTTGCCAAGAGCTGTATCAGGGTAGGTCTAGAAAGGGAGTTTGATACTCAGACATCTCATGAAAAATTGCTGTGTGTGGTTACGTCAGTTATTTTATTCCCTGCATAGAGATAAAAGCTTTTTTGATAGAGTGCAGTCATCTTAGCTTGTGGCTGTTGTTTTTCTTAGTTTTTTGTGTATTTTGGGGATCTAATTAATTACAGGGAGTGACTGATGCTGAGGAAAAAAAAACAGTTCAAGCTGAGCTGCAGTTTTCTTCATGTTTCTTTGCCTTCATGCCCAGGAAGCAGTGAGCTGGGGCTACCAGGGTAGCAGGTCTTCAGTATTTAAGAGGCAAGAATAAAATATGGTGAACTGCAAGCTGTCCAAGGTAGTGTGTTTGTGCTGATATACAGGCAAACACTGGTGCTTCTCTGATTTGTGGAGCAGAGACCTATTAAGGAGGTGTGAAGGCCAGATACTCTGCTGCCCATCTGGAGGTGGTCTACTCTTCATTTGAGGGTTCCCAGGACTGCGGAGAGAAAGGTGAAATAGGCTGGCACCCTGGTTGATGCTGGTTAAAAGTAACATTAAACTTGGAGGTATATGTATGCAACTTCTCTTTGAAAAGCTTTGAAGGAGGCACGAAGGGACTGCTCACTCCCTGTTGAAAGGCAGGAGTCAGAATGCGTCCTCTTGAGCAGTGCTGTTGGACATCACAATCTCTCATCACAAGCTCAGGCAGGCTGAGGGGCAGTGTGCAGGCAGCTGGGAGGGCACTCTCAGGGGTAGGGTCACTCTGTACTCACCTCATTTCTTGCAGCCTTTGTCACGCTGCCTGCCACTGCTGGGGAAGAGCACTAGTCTTGGCAGGCTGTTGCTCTGACCCTGTACAGATGGGTCCCCGCGTATGGGGCAGGTACAGATGTGTTCTGGTTTTGGCTGGGATAGTTGCTTTTCTTTCTAGTAGCTGGTGCTGTGTTTTGAATTCAGTATGAGAATAGTACTGATAACACACCAGTGTTTTAGTTGTGCTCAGTAGTGCTTACCCTGACCAAGGACTTTTCAGTCTCTCATCCTCTGCCAGTGAGGAGGGGCACAAGAAACCTGGAAGGAGCAGAGACAGGACACCTGACCCAAACTAGCTAAAGGGGCATTCCACACCACAGCACGGCATGCCCAATATATATACCAGGGGGAGTCACCCAGAAGGGCAGATTGCTGCTCAGGTTGGGCTTGGCATAGTTCAACGTGTGGTGAGCAATCATATTGTGCATCACTTGTGCTTCACCAGTTTTCTTACTCTCTCTTTTCCCCCATTGTTATATTTTGCATTACCTCAGTTATTGAACTGTTCTTATCTCAACTTGTGCATGTTACCTTTTTCTGATTCTCCTGTCTATCACACGGGAGAGCAGAAGGGGGTGGGCAGGGAGTGAGTGACCTGCTGCCTGGTACTTACTTGTTGGTTGGGTTAAACCACAACAAGGTGCCTGAGCTTCCTCCAGTGGTGGGAACAGAGCTTCAGCATCTACTACCAAGGGATTTTGTTCTACGAGCAGTGCCTGACTCCTATCCCACATGACAAAGAGTAGCTAAAGTCCACAGGGCTTGTGGATAACCACTTACTCTCTATCCCAGCTATTTGTCATACCTCCATGATAAGCATTGCCCTGGACTGATAGGGCAAGTCTGAGAAGATTGAGAAGACCTCAGTTTCCATGGAGGGGTATAGTCTGAGACCCAAATTTATTTTGATGTAGGGTCTAGGATCTAGAGCCACTGCCTGGCAGGTGAGAAGCTCCTTGTCCTTCTAGTCATGTTGGGGTTACCTGCTTCATTCCTCAAGAACCTTAAAGCCTCTCTAGAGTCAGCTGGCAATGTTAATACCTTTCTTGGGATTTAGATGATGATGTATCTTGCTGAGGGACCCTTTGCTAGTGCAGATACCAGCTGTCACATGCTGAGGGAAGCAGGGCTTACCTGAGTGTTCTGCAGGTTTACCTGGCTTGGAGGTAGTGTAAAGCCACTCTGACCTCATATACTTAGCATCATTCTCTCTGACATGGGGACAGGCTTTGCCTCAGCAGGGGTTTGATTGCTGTCATCGTTTGGGCTGTGCAGAATCCAACAGGTGTGAGTATCCCTGGGTTCTTCTAGGATCTGATAATCCCATCTGCAAACACACTTCTCCGCAGCCTTCTCCCCTCTCCTGGTAACAGCGTTGGCCCTGCTAGGCTCATGTCTCTGTCTCCTCCTTCCTTCCCCACACTGTGCTGACCATCCTCTGCTGTGCTGAGCCTGCCCAAATCTCCACAGCTCGTCACCACTAGTGTGTCCTGACAGGTTGGCAACATCTGCAAACCAAAAACATCTACCACGTGTTTCAGTTTTGCCACCAGATTTTGACAGAGCCAAGAGCCTGGAACTGCTTCTGCTGTCCTGCAAGTGCTCAGTGACCCAGAGGGGACCAAGCCAAGTCTCCTTAGCAGTTCTCAAGCTATTCTGTCTCTCATGTAAGTGCTCTTTAAATAATGACCTGGTCCTAAGCAGCTAGAGCAGCTCAAACTGAGAGTGATGTTTGCCCCCATCTTTTTCCTTTCTTTCAGGCTGTGCTGCTCTGGAAGGAAAGGGCAGCTCTTGGAGGACACTAGTCATATGGAAGCCTTTTGGACCATCACAGCTCACTTGACTACTCTGATCCCAGATTCTGCTGGTTTTAAAATAGGCAATAGTCAGACATGTGAGAATAGAGGAGGTGAGTCCATGGGAAGAGGACAGCCTTCAGTTTATGTGCTTGGGGACCAGCAGGGGTTTCACTGGGATCCTGCAGGGGCTCTGCTGTAGGGTGAAGGGAATGTTGTAGGGAACAGGGGCTCAGGAGGGTGGGACCTGTGGAGATGTCATTTCCCTTTCTGGACATACCTGAGCTGCTCAGCTGGTGTCCTGGCTTTGTACTGTGTTCATGTTTGGAGAGATGTGCCCAGCCCATTAGCTTGGCTAGGGCTTGGATTGTACCAATGGCCTTCTTAATGACAGGACTTTATTAGTTCCTTCCCTCCTATTGCCTTGTACCATGTGGCCATCTCTTTCTGAACGTATTTCCTCTCTCCCCATTTGTCTCATGGCAGAAGTGTTTGGGATCCAGCCTAGCTGAGATCCTCACCATGATGGGCCTGGTTTTCTAGCCTCAGCATTTGCCTTGATTTCAGGGTGGATCATGAGGATAATAGAGCATCTTGCAGCTGATTGAATTTTTGCAGGGATTTGAGTTCCCTGGAAAAACTCCCTGGAGAGATGCTCAGCTTAATCATGATTAAGGCCAACAAAAATCTGGTAGCTGATCCTCTGAGCAAAGAGGGGCTGTGTTTGATCAGTAGGTGAACCTGTAGCATCTATTGGAAACCAATAGGGTTTTTGGGCCCTACTTGGTCTGTTTTCACTGTTCGGGCTGTACTACACTGGGCAGACCTACTGGGTGACACACCAGTATTCAAGAGGGTGCCTTTATCTGGGGAAGGCTCCATCTGTTCCACAAAGTGTCATGGTTTTCTCTTTAATACCCTAGGGACTGTTTTCAGGCTGAGGATGTGTGAGGAAGGAAGAGGCTGAGGATGCAGATGGAATGGAGGAAAATGCCGAGTGATTAAACGGCTGTAGATGAGTGGAGATACGGCTTAAGAGATTGAAGGTCGCCTGCTGGGTGGAGAGATGGAAGGAGAGATTGTGTTCACATGCACCAGGACTGCAAATCCACTCCCTCCCCCATGTTACATTGCACTTGTTACTCATTTTTAGCATTCTCATATGTAAACTTTCACGTAGTTCTGTACTGCCCCTTTATGGTCCTGTCTGCTCTTTCCATCTCTCAGAACCTCTGCTCTGTTTTCGGGGAGAAAGCCTATAAAATAAAACTCGTGCAGTCACACAAGCTGTTTGCTGTGCCTGTGTTTTACTTGGCTGAGGTGTCTGTGATGCGTTCTTGCACATGCATGACTGCGTCAGAGCTAATGTGCACAGATGAGGGATAACTCACAGGTAGCTGCGCAGATAAAAGGAAACGCATCTAGTATCAGTGTGTGCCTCAGAAGATGTAATACTTCTGTGGGGCTTTCTTGAAACAACTTCTTACAAGAGTGGCTCTGATGATTTCTGGACACTACAGCTCATGGGCAAAAGCTGATCTCTAACCAGGTTTCTCTGGTTAGATGCAGGATGGACACTGCAGTCAATTCCTCTGTCCCTCCCATGGCAGTGCTTTAAACAACCTCCAGGACCCAGGATGAGGAATGGTGGGAGCAGAGCTGGCAGGACATGATGCTGTGTGAGGTCCCCGGCATGAGACTGGTGGCTGCTGCAGGCCTGCCTGGGAAAGGTCTGCCGCAACCCAGGTCCCGGGTATGGATGGCCCCTGAGCCTTCCCTGTCTCCCACTAGGTGGCACTGGGAGCCCTGCTACGGTGTCCCTGTCCCCCCAGTCACACAGCCTGGCCAGCCCCTGCACCCCTCCAGTGCCAGTGCAGCACCCATGGCTCTTCTGGACCTGGAGCAGCTGCACACCATCTCTTTTCCACTAGGAGCTGGTGTGTCATTCAGGAGCTAGTGTCTCTCACACAGTGCCTGTTGTCCTAGGAGCTAGTGCTTTACACATTAGAGGAGGAGTCTGTGCCTCCCACAGTGACCTGGCCACACTGGGAGTTGTTGCGTTGCATGCATCCCACCGGGAACTGATGCCCTGTGAGTGTCCTGCATCATCAGGAGTCACTGCATCACAATATCCTGCTGGGACCTGGTGCATCACCAGCAGGCTTCGCCCTGTGGGGTCGGTGCATTACATGTGTCCTGATGGGAACCTGTACAGCACACATGCTCTGGTGAGACTGTCACAGATTGGCTCTGCTTTCCTGGGATTCGGTGTGCTTTGCATTTGTTCTCCTGGTAGCTGGTACCTTGCACATTGGTGCTGCCATATGAGGAGCTGCTGTGTTGCCTGTGTCCTGCTGGGAGTTGGTGTGCCACTGAGAGTCTTGGCACTGCACATTCCCTGTTGGGAATCAGACTCACTTGTGTCCAACTGGAGCTGGTGCATCTTATGGGGTCAGTCGCACTCAGTGCTGCTGGGGGGTCAGTTCATCACATGCACCCTGCTAGCAGTCAGGGCATCAGTGGGGAGCTGGTGCATCTCACATTAGCCCTGGCTGGCTGGAGTCAGTGTGTCACATGTGCCCTGCTGGGAGCTAACGTGTCCCATGTGTCCCTCCAGCAGTGTGTGCATGCCCTGCAGCCATGTCCTGCAAGGACCAGAGCAGGGTATGCTGACCTTCCCTCATTAGAAGTCAGCGAGTCTCACACGTCCTGCTGAGAGCCCGTGCATCACGGGTGTGCCAGGACTCTTGTTTCTTGCCCTCCTGCTCTGCCTCGCTAGGAGTCAGCATATCACATGCTGGCCCTGTCACTACAGCAGCCAGCACATGGCATACAGTGTCCCCTCGGTCTCCTCTCACCTAGTCCAGTAGATGTGATCTCCTGCTCCCATGATGAATATCAAGTACATCTGGCTACACCTTGCTCTGCTCAAACTTCCTATCTGCAGGGGGCAGAGGGATGCTGCAGCACTGTGATGGATTTAATTAATTAATTTTAAACATCTGTTGTAGTGAGAATTGAATGGCATTAAATGAGCCCACCGAGCATCCCACCATCCTCTGCTGCTGTTCCCAGGAGTGGCTGTGGGCAACAGAAGTCTCTCCATCCCTGTCTCTGTGCCACTCCCTGTCCTCTCTGACCTGCCATGCAAGCCTTGCTGCCTCAGCCTTTGAGGGCCTCTTCACCTCCACTGGAGCTGTGGTGAGAATGGCTGTTGGTGGCACAGAGCTGCTGGTCTCTCCCTTGTCCACTCAGTGTGGGTGTGCACAGGAAAGTGAGGTCCTGGCTATGCTGTAAGGAGGGACATGCTCAGTGGGACAAACCTGCTCAATCCAGGATTGCTCACAGTGTTTGGTGGGGTTTTGTGGTGCTGTTATCCCCCTGTGTGTGCGCTGTTCCAACTCAAAGCTTGCGGGCGTCCTGCCCTTTCCTTACAGCTTCCTAGGATCCATGCCCTTCCCTCAGGGCTGTGGGACCTTCCCACAGATTCCTCCTCTTCAGCTGTTTCTTATTTATTGGAAAGCAGGTCTGAAGGACTTGTGCAGAGCTGTTCTGCTGCCTGCATCAGGGCTTATAGAAGTGAGGTGGTTGCAGTCTCTGTGTACATGCTTCTCCTGTTCAGCTGGAGCCTTAGGTCTTCATCTGTGCTAACCGATGGTCTAGAATTAGTAGCAAAGCAATGGTTATTACTCCATCTTGCCTTCATTTGTTTCCTTTGCCCACCTCAGTTTGCTGTATCCATGAAGGTGTCATAACTGGTTTTATTTCTAGTTTGCAGTGACTGAACTTGGGTTTATCAGCCTTCTGCTGTCCCTGGAATGAGTGCAGGGGCTGGAATCTGGCTTGAGCTGGGGCTGCTTTGTTGCAGCTGCCTCTAGTTCTAGAACTTGCCTTTATTTGCTCAGCGGGTGCCAATGGCAGCGTGCACGCGGGATGACCCTGCCCAGGTGACCGCAGCACCCAGTGCTTTTACCTTGAGGTCACACTCGGCTCAGACTAGACTTTAACCTCAGTTAACCTCAGACCGGTGAAGCTCTGCACATCCTGTTAGTGGGCTCTTGAGCGTGGAGAGACCTGTGCTTGCAGAGCAGCAGCCTCGGAGAGAGCAACTAAGGTAGGTTCAGCTACGCCAGCCATGAGAGACTGTAAGTGGCAGAGAGTTGGTCCTGTGTGAAAACGTTGCCTGTTGAGCCTAAACCCAAGTACTGAAGTAGTGCTGTGAGTGGTGGCCAGGCTGCTTCAATGTGCTCTGGTTGTCACTAGAGGGAGCAGAGCGTGGTTTTTCCTTAGTCTTGTGAAAACCACACGATGCGGAGACAGCTGCTGGAGCTTTTTGGCAGGAGCGATGTAGAAGAGAAGCTGCAGTCCCTTTAACTTCATAAACATAGGTGTTTAACTGCAAGGGAATCTCTTGTCCTGCTTAGCCAGTGAGGTCTGGGGGGAGAGGGAGGAGCTGAATGCCTTAAAGAGATCGGTTTGCTAAGCAGGAATTCTGTTCTTGACTCTCCTTTGGGCTCTTGGTAGTGCAAAGTTTTGAAGATGGACAGGGCTCTGCCTTGTGCAGACACTGTATGCTCTGCAGGGGAGAGGGAGAGGGCTGGAATGGGAAAGATGTTGGACTATTTAGCTTTGCTGCTACTGAAATTAACTGGGCTTTCTCTGTCTATGATGGGCCTGGTTTGAGGCATGAAGCTGCTGGAGAGCTCATTCAAAAGCTGTTATCCAGACTCTGGGTACCATTACCACTTGCATGGCTGGACTGAGTAGTGCTAAGTTGAATCTCTGTTCCATGCTGTGCTGCAGTGGACACGCTCAGAGGTACCCCTCCAGGCCTAGAATCTAAACACAAGATGAGGAGCAAGGGAATAGAGACAATGCAAGGAAACAAAGAGACCATAATGGTATCCTGCCTTGCCTTGAATTGGATAATTCCCCTATGACTAGTTGGTGGGCAGTGGATTACTCAGTGGGAGGAAAGGGGTCTGGAGTCAGTCCTGTGAACTTCATTCCCTCATTTGTAAAATGATGTTGTGAACATCTGGCTCACACATGGAGTGTGACACTTGGCTCACAGAGGCATATAAATGTTTTCAGATCCTTGAATGGCTGTTGATGAAATGCGAAGGATCATCATTAATGAAGTCTGCAATAACACTGACGGAGCATTTGTGTTTGCTACAATTTGTAACTATGTTCTAACACTTGTTAACGAATGCTATTGTGGGTTGCAATGTGACCAAGAACACTTGAGGATAAACATGACCAAGTGGTTGTTCCTGGTTTGTGCTATTTATCACTGCAGGTGTTGAAACATATCATGTTGTGCAGCAAGGCTTTAAATGGGTGAATAGGGTAAGAGGGGAGTCTTAGCTACCACTACTTCCTTTGTGGTTTTTCCATCTGCTCCACTTACATAGCAAACATAAGCAAACGCCACAGTTGACTTGTATGAGAAGATATGTCATGATGTGGAGCTGAATATCCATGTGACATGGGAAAAATTTATCTGATGGGGTGGAGGTTGGTTTTAGACAACATGGCTTAGAGTAACAAAGCTATTCCCCATCAAGAAACCTAGGTGAGGACTTGAAGTAGTAAATGTTCATACATAAACTGAAGTTGGAGAGAGAGAACTGAGAATAATTAAGCAAAGGCCCACATGTGTGGGCAAGGAGCTCATAACTGAACTCAGACATATAAAGGGGGTATACAACACAGAGGCAAGTGACCTAGGAGGAGCGTAGTATTGCTGTCTGGTCTTGCAGGGATAGGATGACCTGGAGTTGAATATGGTGAGGACTGTGAAGGGTGACAAGAAAGGATTTTGCAAATATATAAACAGCAAAAAGAAAGCTAGGGGAAATGTGGACCTGTCCTGAATGGTGCTGAGGACATGGTCACAAAAGGTAGGGAGAAGGTTGAGATACTCGGAGCCTTCTTTGCTTTGGTCTGAGCAAAGCCCCTTTTTCTAAGAGCTATCAAACACTGGCACAAGTTGTGAAAAGGGGCTGTGGAGTCATCTTCTATGGTGATACTTAAAACCCATGGGACTCATGCCCCCCACCCCCCTGCCACCTCTATCAGTGGTATGGACTCCTGTGCAGGCTGTGACCCACAAGACCTTCTAAATCCTTCTCTGCCCCTTCTGTGTCTGTGGGGCTGAGGGCTGGCATGGTGTATACACACTGACTCAGTTGTTTATTTCTTTCCTGACTGCATTTCCCAAGTTCTTGAGATTGGTTTGAATCCAAAGCCTGTCCTGTGATATACTGGCAACCTCTTCTGTGCTGGCATCATCTGCATGATGGATAAGCCTGTTTCTTTTTTCGTTATCTGGCTCTAAGTAAAAAAGCCAATTAGGATTGACCCAAACGCCATTTCTGTGAATCCTCACTTGATGCATCTTCCATCAGACAATAAGCCATTTATGACTACTCTTTGAATATACTTTTCCTAGATGTTCTCCCATCATAGTGCCATTTGAAACTCTCTTAACTTGCTTAGGAGGCTATTGGCAAGCAAGTATCAAAAGTCTAACATGAAGAAGTGATCTCTCTTTTTCTGCATCTACAAAGGTCTTTTGCCTGGCTGTCCAGGGAAGCTAGGTTGGGCTGAAGAGGTTGTGTTAATTCCTGCACCTTTCCTTGCTTGCCTCCAGTACTTAATGGTAATGAAAACTAAGCTACTGGGTCCATAATTGCCCATATTTTATCTTCTCCCATTTGTGAAACCACTTCTTTTGCCCTCTCTGCAGCCTTCTAAGGCTACTTGATTGTATCTGGAGACCAGAACCCAGCAACCTGCCCTGAGAGAAGGCTTAACAGGCACATCTCTTTGGAAACCCTTCACACAGTAAAGTACTCCTTAACTCTGATCTTGTCTTACCAGAGGGTTAAATCTTGTCCTTTCGTAGTTGGTAATAGCTGTGCTGCATCAGCTGCTGCTTTTCTCTCACACTGGCCTTTGTGACTTTCAGCATGTGGCCAAGACAGCTGATAGCTTTCAGGCTCTGAGTGGTGGACATGCCATGTCTCCCTCTTAGAACAGTTTCTTGCCCTCACTGTTCCTGCAAAAGCTGCTGTCCTGTCTTTTCAGCTTTGTCCTGTGCTTGTGAGATTGCTTTTACCTGCTCGCAGTGATAATCCAATCTAGTTTCAGTTCCTCCTTCTGAACTCCACAAGGATATCACTATTCAGCTGCGCTGGTCCCTTCCCTTTCTTCCAGCCCTTTCTCTGGCAGCAAGAGGGATTGCTCAAAGCCAGCTTCAGGAAACTAGCAGATCTGCTGCTGCTCTTTATTTCTGTACTTCAGCCTTCCAAGATATTCTTATCAAAGCTCAGACTTTGTGTTGCTTTGACTTTCTGAAATCAGCATTTCAACCTTTCTGAAGACTTCCCAACCCTTTTGGGTCAGTCACCCTCACCCATGTTGCCTTCCCTGTTCTCCCCAGCTGCTCACACTGAGTCACTCCTGAGACTAAAACTATCACTTGCCTGCCTTGTTCTTGTCCTTGGTATGTTCTCATTTTGCCCTTTTGTCCCCAGAGTTGATTCTCTGCACTGCTGGGACTTTCTGTAGCTCTGAGTTTTCCATTCTCCTTGCACCCTGTGTCCTTGAAACACGCATTGTTGTTTGTCCTTCTGGAACAGGCTGATACTTTCCTCTGTTCGGTTTCAGTTCTCCCAGACAATCTGTTGCACCTAGTAAATCATAATTCTGGTGGTTTATAAAGCCTTCCTGTTTATTTTAAGCTAGCATCTCCAGGGCATTTGGCAAACTGATGCAAGGTTCCTTGTGCTCCTCATATGGCAACTGTGACTTAGCTCTATTAGCCTCTTCCTGGATACTGTTGTCTTGACCCGTTGTACTTCTGCTGTAGCCATCCCTGCAAAATTACCAGGCTCTTTTAGAAAGAAGGTTCTTAATCTCTTTTTTTTCTCCCACTTGACTGTGGGATGCTGAAAGCCTTCTCCTTCCTGGTGTACCCTGTGACATGTAGGGGCTAGCCTATATAGTTGGTACACATCACAGAGCAAAGATGACCTTGCAAGTGTTCATTCCTGTAATATTGCTAGATCTTCCAGAAGCATGGTCAAACTCACCAAAACTATGGTCCTTTCCCTGTGTTGATGAGGTGACCTGCAGGGTACTTTGAGCTCTTTGTATGCATCTTTTTACCACTCAAGAAGCTGTCATAACTGAGCTGGAGATGGCAGAGCACTTGTCATGGAGATGTCTGGATCATGTAGCACAAGTCCCTATTACCCCTGGCTGACATGGAAGGGCTTTGGTGAAACCCTTTAGTGAGGAAATCTTTCTAAAGGCTTCTTCTTGCACTGCTGCTCTTGTTTTTCATTCAGAGTAATGGATATTGGGCTGGAATGAAATGGTGTGCAGCTCTGTGGGATAAGCAAAGACATCAGCTATTCTGCTGGTGTTAGTGGATCAGAAACACTGCTTTATTATATGGGGAATGAGTAGAGACAATCTTCTGTTGAAGGGCTGGATGAAATCTTTCTCTTTCTCCTACCTGTATAGTTATCTTTAAAAACCTGCTGATGCTCAGCAGGGCCAGACCAGGATACACTGTCAGAGGATATCCAGGCCAATATCCTAGATGCAGTAGTGATTATAGGGTGCCTGGTAATTTGCATCATGAATACAATGGATACCGAAATAGTGGTGGGGACCCTTGTACTACAAGGATGCTACTACATGCAGTTCTTGTGGGCCAGCAACTCATTTTGGAAGTCCAATATCCATTACCATAGGAAAGGACACACAGGAGCTGAAGCTGCCTGTCCCAAGGATGTCCATCTTCCTGCCACTACCTTGCTTATGCCAGAAGGCTTTCCTTCCCTTGAAGTTCTTCTTCTTGCTGTTGAGTTTCCTCTTATTTCATGATCACTCAGTATCATTCTTCCTTCTAGTATGCCAAGCAAGTTTCAATGTATGCCCATTTTGCTTGCTATGATATCTCAATCCAGTATATTTTTCTTACTCCATTAGAGCATTTTCCCCTTTGACCTTTTCCTTTTCCTTCATTGAAAGCTTCTGCACTCCTCTTGCAGTTTTCAGTCCTTCACTTGCTTTGTCTCTGTGTTGCATCCTGTCCACTGGGAAGGTGCTAAGTGCTAGGAAACACAGTCCTTTACATCCATACACCATGGGCTGGTGGGTCTGACCTTGATATAAACCTAGCATAAAGAGAATTTCTGCCATGTTATAGCGTGCTCTTCCTCTGAAGCAGCCAGTTACTTCAGGTGCCACTTTGGCTGCATACAGTCACTAGCTCTGTGGGTATGAGATCATGTAATGATGACAATGAATGTGTAAAAAAAAATGGACTAGCATTTTAGTGTTGGTGTAAGCAATGAGCAATTGTTTGGCTCTCAAGACTGTTAGATGTAAAGTGCTGTTCTACAAGCCATAGAAGTCTACATAGAAAAAACTGCCCAAGGCCAGAGAGGAGACTGTATCTGATGGAAAGAGACCACTGGCCTCTAATGCCCAGGCTGGAATACAATAGAATAGGCACTCCCCAGCATGTCTGCAACGCTTCACACTGTGTACTTGAGGGCAGATGCTCTTTGCAGCACATCTTGAGCCTGAGGGGTTAATGTGCGCTACCTTAAAGCAGTATGCATGGCAATACAGTCAGCTCTGCTCCTGACGTACTTAACCATAGACCTGAGATCGGGGCACCTTCCCTTCAGTCAGACACAGGGATTGCTGGTACCAGTTACAAGTTATAAACTAATCTTGGCAGTTGGCCATAAAACTGCTTATTTCAGTGAGACACAGAGGCGTCTGGTGTCAGCCTGACACAAACCATTTGACCAGGGAAAGGCCCCTCTCCTGGTGGGATTTCAGAAGGGCTGATGCTGTTAGCAAAGGTAGAAGTACAGAGAGGGGCTCATAACCCTCCTCTAATAAATATTAAATGCCTGTTATCAGGCCTGGCATTTGCTTTGTGGCCCCAGCTTTTTAGCCTGCTTTGGTGGTTATCCACTGAAGGCAACAGGTTTATCAGCAAGTTCAAGCATGTTTGGACTGCAAGGTCTCTCCTGGTGTCTGGCGTGTGAAATTATCCTAATCTGCCTGTAATATCCCACTCTGTACTCAGGGTACCATGACATGCAATCTCTGCCCTGCACCTCTGGTTTGGGTTATGAGCTGCTCACAAAGGGCTTTAATCCTCTCTCCATCTCTGTAAACACTGTAGCGTTCTTATTTTACCCCATCAATGCAAAAGCTTGGCAGGGTGCCGCAGCCTGTGGCAGAAGAGACTGGAGCAGCTTTCCTGGGAAGCAGGGTGAGCTATCCTTGTATGGTGACCAGCGGTCCAGCAGAGAGCATGGTGGCTGTTCATCCCTGTGCTGCCCAGACTGCCATTCAGTGCTGGTGGCAGAGATATGTGGGGCTATGTCCTTGCAGCCTGAAGGCTCTGTATGCCTTTTGTCTTTTTCTGCAAGAGGGTGGGTCACCAAGGGGGTGGGGGATCTCCATCATTGGAGATACCTGAGTAATTGGTGCAGGAGGTGCAACAAAACCATTGCAATGGTGAGGAGTTAGAATTAGAGGAAGCAGTTCATAGAATCACAGACTTACAGAATGGTTTGTGCTGGTAGGAACTTTAAAGCCCATCCAGTTCCAACCCCCTGCACAGGCAGGGATACCTTTCACTAGAGCAGGATGCTCCAAGCCCTGTCCAACCTGGCCTTGAACACTGACAGGAATGTTGTTAACAGTCTTCTCTCAAATGGGCTTTTCATCCTTGAATCACTATGTGTTTGTGGATGATAGGAGCTTTGCCAGGGGAGAAAATGGAGGATCAACCTTCTGATCTCTTGGCTTTCAAAAGATGAGCGCACGCTCCACTCAGGTGGTTAATTTAACTGTGTGCTCCCAGGGAGTTCAATTTCACTTCCCATATCCAAACCAGGAATTAAGAACAGGGTGGTAATTGTTGCTGGTACACCTCATTTCAGCAGCCTTAGAAAAGGAAGCCAGGGGAAAAACATCATCTATTTGATAAGACTTTTTTTTCCCCCTGGCTTGCTGGCACAGGAAGCCAAAACAAACCAGTCTGGAAAGAGGCAACGTGTCGTCTTAAAGAATCAAATTGCAGAACCCCACCAAAGCTGACAGGTTGATAATAACGCTTCCTGTCTGAACGCGATTGTTCTTGTCTGTAGTAGGACACCTGGAAAGTAATTTCATTGTTTTCCCTTCTTCCCTCTGTCAAGTACATTTGTTTCTCTCCATCTTGGGGTGTGAAGCTCTAGGAATGCTTGGGAGAGCTCTCCTCTGCTGTGAATGCAGGAGTGGCCATTTCCAGCTTGGAGCTGCAGCTGGACTTGCTCTGTTGAGGGGATCAATGACTCCTAGGACACTTCACCAGAAGCAAATGCTTCCAGATAGGGTCAGTAGCCCACGAGGAACAGGCTGAGCCAGTTAGGAAATGATGCTGTTCAGTTTGGATAACTACAGCAGGTCATTAGAGAACAATAGGAGTGAAAAGCACAGATTAAGCCACTGCTGTTTCTACTGTATATACCTGATGTAAGGGGGGAATATATGCCACAGGGACTTGGGTGGAAAAGACATTTCAGACTGGCTGTGGGCAGCAGAAAACTTGGGCAGAACTTCTCAGATCTAGATTGGTCTGTGCCCAACAAAGGGTTATTTGGAGCTGGTAAGATTCTCTTCTCCCAAGACTGTCAGACTTTACCATTGCTGTTTATTCCAGGAGTCAAACTTGAGTTGTATGAAGGATTACAGATACAGTTATGTGGTTGCTTAGCTGTACATCCATTCCCAGTCTGGTAAAACAGCGTCATATGCCTACAAAGCTGGTTGTCACTGTGCTGTGAATGTTTCCTTAGTCCTCTCTTGTGACCTTCTCTGCTGTGGCATGCTCTGGATCATCATTATGTGTTTGGGGATGCGAGAAGGGGCTTTGGGTCCTGTGACTCTCTCTGGGGTAAAACCTTAACTTTGTGGGCTAAAGAAGGGTGTAGTTGTCTTGAACTGAAAACTGCAGGACCAGCATTAAGCACTCCATAACCCTCCAGCAAGCCTTTTCGCAAGGAAGCTTAGGTTTATCCCAAGCTAAAATATAGCTCAGCCATAAAATTATATATGAGAAACACAGCCAAGGGCCTGAGGAACATGTTTATATATGCTTTGATTGATGATATTGGTGCTTTGGTAAAAAACTTGGGTATGTAGGCTCCTGTGTGCTTCAACCCTACCAGCTCAACCTTATTGCAAGACCCCTGTACCTGCAGTGGTGTAAAACACTATGATGTCCTTAGTCCCTGTTTCCAGACCTGTCTTTTATTTCTGGCTTCTGGATCCAAGATTTTGGAGGAGAGCACCTATTTATTTTCCTGATGTGCTGATGCGCTGTTTCCAGGAGACCTTTGGATCGCAGAATCATAGACTTATGGAATGGTTTGTATTGGAAGGGACCTTAAGGCTTACCCAGCTCCAGCCCCCTCCCATGGGCAGGAACACCTTCCACTAGAGCAGCTTGCTCCGACCCCTGTGTCCAACCTGGCCTTGAACACTGCCAGGGATGGGGCAGCCACAGCTTCTCTGGGCACCCTGTGCCAGCGCCTCAGCACCCTCACAGGGAAGAGCTTCTGCCTAAGAGCTCATCTCAGTCTCCCCTCTGGCAGGTTCAAGCCATTCCCCTTGGCCTGTCCCTACAGGCCCTTGTCCAAAGCCCTTCTCCAGATTTCTTGTTGGCCTCTTTAGGCACTGGGATCTGTTTTAAGGTTTCCCTGAAGCCTTCTCGAGTAGTAGGGTTTCTGCCTACTTGTTAGACCTTCTGTCTCCAAAGTTGTCAGTCCCAGTCATCATCATCTCAATGCCTGTTAAGCCTTGTTTGCCGTCTGGGACTTTCTGAGCTTGTGGTGACACCTCCTGAGGCCAGTGCTGGCAGCCCATAGTATTCAAGTTGCTCTTCTATTGGACTTCCCGGGCAGTCTGCAGGGGAGCTGTGCAGAGAATGAGTCTTAGTGCATTGGCACAAATGTAAGTAGAAAGAAAACCATGTGCATGTTCTTCTGAGCTGGGAGATGTCTTGGGGGTGGGTCTGTTGTCTCAGATGCTGTGGCTTAGCGAGATGTGTCAATTAGCACAAGAGTACACAGTTCGAAGGAGGACAGTGATAAAGCAACACTATAGGATTTGTGCCTGTGGGCCAGCACAAAGGGCACAGTTAGTTCCAGAAACTCCCAGGGCATTACAGTAAGGGGAATCTGTACTCCTCAGAGCTGGATAAGTAAGTTCTACATTATCTCCTTTTGGTAGTCTTTTGCTCAGACCAAAAGAAGGCATTGCTTCCTGTACAAGTAAAGACCTTGGTCAGTCTTTTATTCCAAAGCAAATCATAGGTTAGCTGAGAGGAGGCCATGTCTGTTGATTTGGAGTCTGGTGCAACAGGGTGAACTGAGGCTTGGTTTGCCAGGAAGAGGAAGCACAGGGAGAACTCGCATTAGTTTTCTAGGGCCAACTTCAATGCCGGTGAGAAGAGAAAGGACGCAGACTCACTCTGCTGACTCCTTGGTCCATTTGGTCCTGAGACTGAGTTACTTTCAGTTGCCTAAGAGTGTAAAAATGATATCATGGTAAAGGAATTGCAAAGCCAGAACTGCTGCCTCATGTGAAATTATTTAAGTGTATCTCATGATATATTTTTATGTGTTGGTAATTATCACCCAAACTCAGAGGGCCCTACTTCTGCTTCCCTCTTGTGTTGTTACTTGTTCATGCAGGAGTGTTTTCCCTGGAGGGTGTCATCAAATACATGATAAAAGCAGGAGACACTGAAGAATGTCATATATAACCTTTTAAATTCTTCTTAATAAATGTCTTGTACGCAATTAGTGTAAAATACTTTAGCATCAGAAGCTTCCTAGAGGAAGAGATCAAGTAGATTTGAACAGGCTCCGAGTCCCACTGTCCCAGGTAGAAATTTCACCAGGGGAGCTCACAGCTGCAGTGCAAGCAAGGCCGAACACACAAATGGAGGAGGGCAAGCAGGGGAATGTTGTAGCTGCAGGGTGGATTGGACAGGTCCTTGCGTATTGGTCAAGAGATCACAATCATAGAACGGTTTATGTTGGAAGGGACCTTAAAGCTCAACCAGTTCCAACCCCCTGCCAGAGGCAGGGACCCCTTCCACTGGAGCAGCTTGCTCCAAGCCCCTGTGTCCAACCTGGCCTTGAACATTGCCAGGGATGGGGCAACCACAGCTTCTCTGGGCACCCTGTGCCAGCGCCTCAGCACCCTCACAGGGAAGAGCTTCTGCCTTTATATCTAACCTAAGTCTTTCCTGTTTTGGTTTGAAGCCATGGCCCCTTGTCCTATCACTGCTGTCGCTAATGAAGAGTCCTTCTCTGGCACCATTATAGGCCCCCTTCAGACAGTGGAAGCTGCCCTGAGGTCTTCAAGCAGCTTCTCTTCTCCAGGCTGACCAGCCCCAAGTTTCTCGGCCTGTCTTCGTATGGGAGACAGTAAGAGGCTGGTCAGTAGCCTTCTTTCTGAGCAGTGCTGTTGATTTCTTTCTGTTTTCTCAGAAATTGCCAGGTCCAAACTGTCCCCTTCTGCACGAGCCTGGCTGTCTAGCAAGTGCACGCACACAGGTGCCTGGCTCTAAAATGCTACCCAAGCTGGCTAGAAAATGTGGACATCAGAGGAGATGCTCCCATTGAGTCTAGAACCAGAAAGAAGCAGAAGACTATCTCCTCTGCGGACAGCAGGTATTCCCAGGTCTTTTAAGATGGGGTAGATGCTGTTACCTGTCCTGCAGGCCCTGTGAAGGCTCTCAGGAAGCAGACATGGAGAGATGCTGTAATTGTGTAGGTTTCTACTGTCTGGATGGAGATCTGGCCACCAGTTCCCCAAGCCATCAGCTTATCTGGGAAGAGCAATGGAGCTTGTGTGAGCTCTGCAGAGTCCACATAGACACTGGGTTAGTACTGAAGCAGGCAGCACAGTTGTGAGCTACTATGTGGAGTGGCAGGGTGGACTGTCTCATTTTGTTGCAGCTCTGGGCTGACAGATTTGCACTGACCGTGCTAATTCCTTTGTCATTCCAGCTGTGAGCCCAAAAAAACATCTAAATGGCATCTCCTTTCCTTGCCTCAGCATCCCTCTCCCTGTGCCTACAGATCTGTCTCGTTGGTGCATTTTCCAGCTGGCTGCACAGGGTTGCAGTGGTTACACCAGCAGATGAGATTGCTCTGTAGGGCTGGGCACGAGTCTCTTCTCGTGTTGCTCTGACTTTGGTGTGTGGTGTAGCTGATGGTGTGGGAAGAAAGTTACTCAGACATTTGTCCAAGAAAAACTGTTCATGAGTGTCCTGTGGGCTCTGTAGATGAGGGATCATTTCTATAATCTACTTCTGCAGCAGTCAATACCATGTTTTGGGTGCTGGCTGAATTTGGGGTGAGGAAGCTAGGAATGAATAGAGGTAAGTGCATCATCTACAGGGAAAGCTCATAATTAACAGCAGATCCTACTGGTTTGACAAAATACAGCCTTTGCCTTCAGACCCCCCAGTAGATACCATGCCATTGTATGATTTGCAAAGACTCTGATTTTTCTTTTCTTAGTCCCTTTGAGTTATTAAGTAACATCATAATGCCTCTATACAAACATCCAGAAATGGGAGGAATGTTTACTGCTGGCTTTCCTCTAACGGTATCTGATCCATGTTGTGAGTTCTCACCTGTAGGATGTACAGAGAAAAAACTACTCCTTTGGCATCCTACGCTATCTTAGAAGGTAAAAGATGGCAGGAAGGCTTTTGCCTGTGTTGCTGACTGCCTCCCAAGAGTTGAGCCTGGGTACCCCCCCCTGTTTTGCTGTGTGAAGTGTCCTGAGTGATCACTCAAGTGGTCCTTGCCCAAGTGGGCTAGTGATGCTCCAGCTCACTTTCCAGGTTTGCTCCCCGGGATGTGGGCTTTCTGGAGAACACGTGGAGCTGCAGTGGATGATGGGACCACAAGGGGTTTATCTGAATTTGGCCGGTGGAGCCACTTGTTAGAGTTCCCCGTGGGTGACCTCTGGGAGCTGTTAGAGGAAGACATGAGTAGGAAAAGGTAGGAGACATGCTAGAAAATACTCTGAAGTAAACTGGTGGGCAGGAAAAAGACCTCAACTGGCCAATGGGAAGCTCATGCTGTGTAGAAAGTGATGTGCCTGCCGTTTTCTCTGGTCTCTGGGCAGTAAATGGAGTGAACTGAAGGGGGCAAGCTTAGAGCTTGACTTCACAGTATGAAGAGAAAGCGAAGTCCTGGGTAGAGAAGGGCCTGGGAAAGAGCCTTCTAGGAAGAGGGGGGAAAACCTTGCCATGGTGAGTTGTGCTATAGAAGACAGCCAAGGTTTTGAGAAGACCTTTTGGGAAGAGATGCTAAGCAGAACTCGTTTCCCATTTGATAATTCCAAATGTCTATCTCTTTCTTTCAGTTTTAATTTTAAGCTGTCGATATTTGAGTATCCAGGCTTTGGATAACCTCTTGCCTTAGTTTTGGCAACCACCAAGGCCTGTACTGCTTTCATCAAATCTTCCTTTTATATCACTGTGGATACTTTGCTTCACAGATCTCTAGAATTGTCTAGAGTCTAGAACATATCCAGAGTTCTGGATTATCTAGAGTCTAGAATATCTTCATGCCATGTCCCTAGTGACCTGAAATCTGACACATGGAAGACCTTTACTCACATCAGGGAGTCACTAGACTGGCACTCTTGGGGTAACACTGATGGATTTTACTGCTATGCCTAATAATTTCAGTGATAGTCATTAATAGAGGTTTCTCTTTGGGATGACCTGTCTTATGCAAGGCTCTGTTTTGCTGCTGTGGCGGCATGGGTTCCCTGCCTGGGCTGCAGAGGTCCTGGCTGTCATGATTCTGGCACTGCCAACCCAGTGATGTGAAGCTCAGCAGTGCCAAGGTGCCTTGTTCCATCAGAGCAAGTGGCTGAAGCACTCTTAGAAGTCTAACTGTGTGTTAGAACTGGTTCTCCCCAGGATGGACCCACAGCTGCGGAGGGTCTGGGACCTGAGCAGGGATGCTGAGCAGATTTTTGGGCCTACATCACAGGGTTCTGGTGTACCAAGCAGAGCTGAGATCTGGTGCAGAGCTGACTCATTATGTGCCTAGGGCATCACATGAACCTTAATATTACATTGCCACAAGATGTAAGGGGATAATCCTGCCACCCTCACTGCAGGAGCAGGATCTTGTCAGTATGGCTGCTGACCTGAAGGAGAGAGTTTTGCCGGTACCTCTATCTACCCTCATTCAGCACTGACCAGGCTTTTCAAGGCAGCTGTTAGAGAGGGTCTCTAACTCCTTAGGAATTCCTTTTGTTCATAATCCTCTCCCAAAAGAGCCCATTAAAAAAAGCAAGAAGCTACAAACAAGTAATAAGTGCTGCTGAGCAGAGCTGTTAAAAAGGCTGTGTCTAAGCTAAAGGGCTCCCCTTGATACAGCAGAATTTTGCGCCGTCAGCCTCTAAAAGTCTAGTACAAGATTCCCAAGCCTCTGCGGGAGTCTTAATGGCTAAGTAAAGCTGCTCATTTTCTGCACACAAACGCATTGATCTAAAGCAAGCAAGAGGCTGTGTTTTCATTGGATTATTTGGAAAATCCAGTCCTAAGCCCTTTGAGGGCTAGGAATTGATCTCATTTCTGCTCTCTGTATGCAGGTAACTGGGATAGAAGCAGAGGGACAAAATACAGCGAGAACCTTGCAGAGGAAAGAGGCTTTGGTGTATGAATGACCAATGAGTGCATCATAGTGATAACGATGAATGCTTGTGTCTATCATCTCTGCACACCTGGATCATGCTCAGCAGCATACTTCAGAGCAGTAAATGTATCTTGGCAACTTGCTTTATTTAGCTGCAGCATGCAAATGTGAGGCTGCTCCTGCCTGTCACTCCTCATATGTCAGTGTGACTTTGAAGTGACAGATTTCCCCAAGATATGAAAGTGTCAGCGTGCCATGAGCAAACAGCCCGGAGCTGGAGGTGGTGATTTTTCTCTGCATGTATTTATCTTACTGCAGAGTAGCATGTTTTTACCCTGTTCAACACATGTTTTTGAAACAGAGGTTGAATGGGATGCTTTGGGATATCCCCTTCTTAGATAGACATGCCTCTCCTATGCAGGTAACAGTCTCTGCCCCTTTCATTTTAAATCTCCTGTGTTAAAGCTTTCTTTGTCTTTCAATGTCTCCTAACGGCGTTGCTTGCAGTTGTAAGCCATGACCTTTGCCAAATTCTGTGGTTGAGGGCCTGACAAATGGAAGCAAACTGATTTTTAGCCTTGTTGCCTGGCTGGAAGGGGGAAAGGAGCCAGACCCTCCCCCAGGCTTAGTCTTTGGGTGGCTTCACTCACTAGGATGGGAGCTGCAGCTCACCCAGCAGCACTGACACTCGTGTTGCTAAGGTGGCTTGTATGGGAGCAGCAAGACACATGTGCTCTGTAATGTTAGCAAGGCAGGCTGGATGGGACATGCGCTTCTAGGCACAAGCTCCTGCTTGCTTCAAGGCATGGGAATGTTCCTCTGTGTGGAAATGGCCCTTCTTTGATTTTCCAGCCCTCCCCTGCTGCCTGTCACAGAGGCTGCCAGCTCCTCCAGTCTGCGTTGCTCCAAGGAGCGCGCTGGAGGAGGCAGCCTGGGTAGCTTGGCACCAAGGCAGTGGGGTTAGCAGTCGCCTTGCCAAGTGCTTTGCTTTGTCTCCATGGCTCGGGGAGGTGGTGTGATTTGTGCTCTCGGTCACTGACAGGTCTCAGCTGACAGCTCCCTCCTCCTTTTGTAAAAATTACTTGCAGAGCAGCTAGTTGAGACATGACAAAGTTTTGAAAGAGGGAATTTCGTTTCCCATACGGTTTCATGGGAAAGGTCACTGTTCCACCCCTAGTGCCACTCTGGGTAAACTAAACACACACAGCTGTGCTTGCTGCATGGGGTGAGACTGATGCTGGTTATGGATGCCAGGGAAGGGGTTGGTACCTGGAGCTGGGGAAAGCAACCTGGGGCTGGGGAGAGCAGCTTGGGGTTGGTAGTGCTGCTGCTTTGCAGGGTGGCCTTGTGTAGCAGCCCTGGGCAGGACTGCAGCAAGACTTCAGCTCTGCAGGGCATTGTGTACCTCTGGAAAGACTCCAGGCTGTAGACTGAATTGCACTAGGCCCATGTGGTGCCCTGGCTGTGTGTGATGAAGACTTCACCTATTCGATAGCTTAATATCAGCAAAGAGTCTGGATGCTTCTCTCACCTGGTTACTTCAGTGTCACCCCTTGAGTTCTGTAAAAGCATACCCATTATGAATGGTTGCAACAAAAGAGAAGAAATGGGCTCTGATGGTGTTCGGCTCATTTAATGATTCTTTACATCAGTGGATGTCTGGCAGTGCAAATAAGAAAGTGCCTTCATTTTATACATGCAAACAGTGCCACTTGTGGGGCTCTTAGAAGTCATCTGGTTCTGCTCTGTGCCACAGTGGCTCACAGTAAGCAGATCCTTGCTTTGTGCATAGCTGAAGTGGCTCCCAAAGGTCAGTTTGCCATCAGTAGTAGTTACTCAGAATGACTCAGTTTGTCATGGAGTGAGTGATGGCTGCAGCTCTGGGCTAAGCAGCCATGTGGGAGGATTCCCATTGGCTAGCAGAAGTGGTTCCAGCAGCATGTATGCATGACATCTCCTGGGATGCAACTATGCCATCCATCCAAGGCAGCACAGAGGCTTTGAATCGAGGTGCTCTCTGGCCAGGAGGCCATTGCTACAGAGACCTCAGGGTTATGGCTGTGAAGTCTGATAACCTTGGCTCTAGGAAAGACCTGTTTTCTTTGCTACCCTTTGAGGGAGGAGGGGATTTCTGTATCAAGTTGCTGCCTCCATTGCAAACCCCCAATGGCTGCAGTGCTCTGTGCTGCTTCTGGACTCATGCATGCTAATTTTCTTGGTGGTGGCACCAAGAACAGCCGCATTAACTCCAAAGTTACTGCAATGTGCCTGTCTGCCAAGCCCCATCGTCTAATACTTTGCTTACAAGCCTGTGGTCTCTGTGATGGTGTGGTTTTGGGCCTGTGGTACTTTTGTGTTCGTTGTGCTCAGAATAATTTAGATTCTGTTTGGCTGGAACATGAGGAATAACATCACAGGCTCTGCTTGCAAATTTTATTAAAATGATGGTTCTCAGATGCTCATCTGCTCACTGCTGCTGCTTTCCTCTTGCTTCCAGTTACTTGGTTGCCTTAAAAGGCAGAAGAACATTCTCTGTGCTTTCCCAGGGGCACATTTTCCAGATAAAATGTGCCCACAGGGCTGTTAGCTTCCTGTGAATGAAAGCAAAGGGACCCACTCCAATAGGAAGCAGATAAGCAGATAATCTCTGGGAAGTCCCTTTGATTCAAGAGAGGCTGACCTGAGAACCAGTCACTGAATGCAAACGTGAGTCTGTGCCTTTTGCATGGTTTCCTCTGTTGTTGAGGAGCAGGAGCTGAGATGAGCATCAAGGCTTTGATGCTTTGAGCATCAGTTCCACAGCTGGATACTAAGATGCTGTGATGAGAAATGTCATGTGTGCTTTGATCCACAGTCAGTTGAATGAAGTTATGTCTTGGTGGCTGATCCCAATCCAGATTACCCAAGGTAGTTTCTGCCTCTCAGTGCATGCAGCAGCTCAGCTTCTCTTTTGGGAAAATTCTTGTGAGGAGAGGAAGGAGGTGAAATGTGAACAAAATGTAGTTCGGCTCCTTAAGCAGGACTGGAGCTAAGGGATCACATTCAGTGACAGCAAATGGCATGCATGTGAATCAGAGTGCTCTGCCCAGGATGTCAGGATTAGAAGTGGTTTTTTTATGCGAAGAAGATGACTCAGATGTATTTGAATGATGAGTTCAAAATTGTTTTTCTTCCTTATTGAGTACAGGTGTTAAAATGTGGCATGACTTTTATGCTGTCACCCACTTGTGAGCTATACAAGCATGCAAACCCATATGACATTATTGTTGTCCTCACTGGAAATGACTCTCTGGTTCTTCGAACCCCAAGGGTTGTTAGGATTCAGATGCAGGTCTGAGACTGATGTTGTCTTCCTCCAGGAAGAAAAGTCCAGGTTAAGATTTCTGAGCTGAAGCAGCACAACTATTCGTCTCTGGGTTGGAAAGGCAGACATCTCCCCATTCAGAGGGGTTGCTGGGCTGCTCTGCAAGCTCTGCTGGGTGCTCTGTACTTAGGAAGCTGCTGTCATGGTGGCTAGACCTGGACAAATGAGATCAAAATCTGAGTATCTGATTCTGTGCCCCCCCCAACTCTTTCTCACTGAAGCAGCTCTGTTGAGTAAAGCCCTGGGAGGGTTCTCTGGTTTGGATGGTGGAAGAGAGATCTCATTGTTTAGGCTGTGCCAAAGGTACCAGCTCAGCTCAGCAGCACAGGTCTGTGCCGGGGGAGCTGATGCCCCCTGGTAAAGAGCAGGGCTTGACGTTGCCCGCTGTGTGTCCTCCTCAAACACTATTAGTGGCCACACAAGCCCCCATGAACCTGAGTGCTGAGTCAAAGACCTGCTGACCGCTGCCAGCCAAGCAGAAGCAGGATGGGAGGTGGCTGGGCAGAGCTGTTGTCACTCAGGTGTGACGCTACGAGGATTGTGTGGGCATCTTCGGCTCCTGCTGGGCATGTTTAGGCAGAGGGCAAAGTCAACTCAAGACAAATGGAATTCCACAAGAGTGTATAAATCACAGCACAATCCTCATAAAAAATGAGCTCGGCAGCAGTGCCCCTGGACCTGCTGCTCCATGGTTGGTGATGCTGAGGTTTAGCACTGGAAGCTTTGTGGAAGACACGGTCTTGGAGGAGTCAGTGATCTTGAACGTGCCATATACGCTCCATTGCACCTCGTACCTGGGGCTTGGGAAACCTGTATGTTATTAACATAATCTGTAACTTATCATTCCTTTGGAAAGGAGAACTGTATGTGTGTCAAGGGGTGAATGCAGTGATCCTGATCAGGAGCCACTGAGCATGGAGAAGTCAGTGATCCCATCAAAGTGACCCTGAGTACACTCAGGTCTGTGCTGGGCTGGGCTGCGCTGAGTGTCCAGCATGGCCTCCAGGCTGTGCAGCACAGATCCCATAGCTGCAGGACAGATTCTGACAGCTGCTGGTAGCAGCTCTCACTCGATACCATCAATGACACCACCTCCATGGCCTTGCCTTTAACTGTGCAGTGAGAAGTTCTTATGTGAACATCCTTTCTGTTGGACAGTCTGCATGGTGAATAGAGTTTTTTGGTAAGAATACAATAGTTCAGATGACCAAAAAGGAGATTTTCTCCAGGGAGAAGATCTGTGCAGCCTTGTAGGAAAATTCATCTGGGGCCTGCCCAGTGCTGCACAAAGGCAGGGCTCTCAGCATCTGAAGGGATTTTCTTGCTATCAATATTTCTCTTCAATTCTTATTAATACAGCTGTTTAATTAAGGGATTTACTGTTGGGCTTCTCTTATTGAGATTAAGGAAGGGCCCTGGACTAGCTCTCCCTCTCTCACCTCATCTGGTGCAGAACTGGTTTTATATTCCCAAACAGGAACCCTATCTTTATATTTTCCTGTGTGATCCGAAATCTGTTTGTCAACAAGCTCAGAGGGTTTGCATGCACAAAGGGGTTGGGCATGGCTCAGCTCTGGCTCTGGAAAGTATGGGTTAAGAACCCTGGCTTTTTGGAGGATCTGGTCGTGCAAATGGTGGAAACTAGGTGAGTTTGAGTGAATTTGGGCCTGGTGTTGCCCCTTGCATAGGGCATGCATAAGTGTCATCTAGCTGGAAGAGCCTGTTAGGACCAAGTTGTGGTCCCCTGCAGGAGGGAGAGAAGATGTTTTGGCTGGCTGCTGAACTGAGTGGGAGTTTGAAAACCTGGTGGGAGGGCAGATGGGACCTTTGCTATCTCTAGGAAGTTCTAATTGGAACAAGAAAGTGTCTCATTTAGTGAAAGGGGATGGCCTCAGGGTCTTTTTTCAGGCTGCAACCCATGTATCTCCATGGACCACCCAGCCTGCCCACTCTCCTGTCTGTACAAATCACTTGAGCCTCTTGTTGTGGTATCCAGAAATTCCACTGCCACTTACACAGCAAAAACTGTGTCATGCCTCAGCTGACCAGACTGGAGTTTTTGTCTCAGTCATTTGAACTGCAGAGTGGTCATAAACCTGCAGAGAGCTGTGACGATGATTCTGGAGGAGGTCTGATGACCAAACTCTCTCTAGATGCTCCTTGCCCTGTCATTTACAAACTCCCTCAGTGTGCCTGGGGAAATAAGGCCACAAGTGACACAGGTCCAGAGAAGCAGCCTCACAGACAATACAAGATGGTCATACCTCCAACTCACTACATGAATCAGAGTGTTTCAGACAGGCACCCTGTAGTCTTTTCAGGCTCTAGAGAAATCAGCCTGCAGGACCACCTGAGTCAGCATTGCCTACTCAGCCCCATCTGGAGAAAAGCTTTGGGCACAGCTGCCTGGATGATATGCTGGGGATGGAAACTTCCTGGGGCTGCTGGTGTGAGGTCCAGTGCTGCTGTTGCTAGTTAGTTTGACTGGCTGGCTGCTCTGAGTGACTCTCCTGCTCATTAGTGGTTGCGTCTCTGTGGTGGCCAGACTTCTTTGTGGAGTTTGTAGGCTGCCCTACAGAGAGAAGGTACTGGCAGCACTTTTAAGCCAAGCTTGATTTGATTTACACAAAGTTCCAGATTGGGTCTGTAGCTGGTGGGGACTGAAAACTGATTGTGCTTCCCTCATCTCCTAAACACAGATCCTCTCATCCAAACTTTCGAACTCATTTGATTTCCCTTCTACCTTCACCCAGTGCACTCATGCTCTCACTGTTGGATGTGGATCCCAGCAGGTCTACAGCACACTTTCATTGTCAGGGCAGGAGACTTGGTAGGACTCAAGCATCCACATCCCATGCTGAAATATCATGAATGACCTGGGACTAGGCATACCTTGCTGCCATTCCTCCCCTCCAAAGAACAAGCTGAGTCCATCTTTCTTCTGCCTTGTCTGTGCTGTAAGCATGTTGGATCTAAACAGCCCCACTTGAAATCAGAGCTCCTTTGAAGCTAGATGTTCCAATGATAAGCCAGTACCCCAATAACAGTATAGCTCTCCTCATAAATTATTGCTGTGTCCCCAGGCTCTTTCCAGCAGGTGTATTTCCAACCCCAGTGATCAACTCACTTTAAATGTGTTTCTTAAGTCCAGGTTTCTGAGTCATCTTGTGTTGTAGTCAAATAGAGAAAGGCACCTTCTCCCTGCAATGCTTAGGCACATATGCTGCTCTGGGATCTGAGCAGGTGCTTAAACACTATGTGAATAGAGACTAAGGTCAGATAAAAAGGTGTTTTCTACCGTCTTTTTAGTGGGCGCAGCCCTCAAAATCTGACCCCACGTGGCAATGTTTCAACTTGTACTGATTGCTGTTATTTCTTTCTGTCACAGAGAAATGTGGTAGAAAAATCATCAGGCTTCTTCATAGTTTCCTCTTCGTGATGCTATTGTTACAATTAAACCTGACAAATTGTCAGGAGTAATGAAGGGGAGCTTTGCAATGGCTTGTTGCATCTGAAATTCATTAGAAGTTCTCATCTGTTTGCACAATGAAATCACCTTGGTCGCAAGGTGCTCCAAAAGAGACAAAACCCATAAGACTTATGAGGCATAATACAGTCCTTAATTCCCAGTGTTTTTGGAGAGCTGCAAACCATGCGAGACTGGGGAAGGGAATGGCGAATTCCCTGTGCCAGTTGAAAATCATCTGTTCAAATGTTCCTTCTGCCCTTTGTCTGCCAGGTGGGGTGCTCCATAGGCTCTGCAGCCCTTGGCTTCATGCAGGGTGGTGAGACGGTGGCGGAAAGGCTTTGCCTTTTTAGCCCAGGGACTTGTATAACATATTCAAGTTCTTATGTGCTTCACACCCTTTTCCCAAGTAACTGTGCTTAGAGGACAAGTGCATAACCTCTAGGAAGATGCTCTGGAAGAGATCACTCTCTTTCAGGGTTGGTCTGCACTGGGGAGCAATTAGATGTGCTCTTATTGGTCTTTATTTCATAACCTTTCCTGGGATCACTGTTCTTCAAGCTTATTCTTCTAGCATCCTGCAACTGGTGTTGCAGCAAGGAATTGTGGTGTGATTTGCAATTATCACTTCTCCTCATGTTTTTTCCCTGTTCCTGGGGTTGATGGGTCTGTGCAAGAATGGATCTTAGATCCTCATCCCGAGTGAATCTAAGCAACTCCCAAAGTGCTGGTTGAAAGGTGAAGCCAAGTTGCATGACATTTCCTGGCAGAAAACTAGGTAGGTTTTTTTCCTTAATCTTGGCTGGAGCTAATCTTTGGCTTTGTAGGCTTAAAGCAGGAACTCAGCTTTCCAAAAGTGTTTATAAAGCACTAAATGAGCCCCACTGGGGTTTGCCTTGCACTAGCCTTCCAGAATTACCCATGCCTTCTCATGGGGATTAATGGAGATGATTGAATGATGCAGTCAGTAATGGTTACAGTAGGACAATCTGGCTTAGCACCATCTGTGAGGAGACAAAGATGTAAGTCTCTGAATGCTTTTGCTAAAAGAGAAATAAATCAGCCTCTTGAATCCAGCATATGCACTTGCTGCTCTTCATTTTGTAATGCTCCGTGCTTCTTTCTGTCCTCTGTTTGCTGATACCAAGAGCTGACCTCAGCTTTCCACTTAGGAAAACTGTCTTGCTCTCATCCTAGATGATTAAACACGTGAAACATTTGACTGTTTATTGTTAATATCTTAATATTTAGCTATATAAATTGAAATGGCCTGGCTGTCAAATGCTGAAAATGCTGGTTACAGCTACTGCAGTTCAACACCTCTAAAAGGTGTTGATCTATGTTAAAGTGAAATTGGCTTTAGATGTTTGGTTTGATGGAGATGCTTGACCGCTTTCAAGTTCTTTGGGCAGGTCTGGCAGAACTGGGAGTTGAATGCAGGCACCATGGTCTTCCTTCTGTCTCTGATACTCCTGTGCAGTGCAGCTCTGGGGAAAGGAGGTAATGTTTACTCATGTTTAGATCTGCAGAAGCCGTACACTTTTACGTAAGAATAAAATAAATACTGTTTGTTTGAACAAGGCAGAATGTCTGTTATTCCTGGAATTTAACTGGGAGGAGGGGAGTGAAAAGTGCTGTGGTCAGTTTAAGTGGCTGGGACCATATCTGGTCTATTTGTCATTGGACTGAAACACCTTGTGACACGTTTGGGGATTACTTGTTTACCTGAATTAATTCCTGTAATTTGATTGTACTTTCTAATACGGGCAGATTTGTAGATCTTCATCCTACCAAATCCCTTCCAGTGTTTTAGTGCTGGTCTGCTCATCTTAGCCTTATCTCAGATCCTGTCCAGATGAGAGCATTAAGAAAGCAACTGATCAAGAAATCCTTTGAGATTCATTTGTCATTGGTTCACGTTGTGCAGGAATTTTGTGTAAGGGTGAATTTCCAGCACATTTTCCCTATAAAAGCAGATGAAGGAGCTCTTAAGCTGCAATAATCAAAACCTTTCCCATACAGCTAAGCAGCAAGGAAAGCCAAATTGGCTGGGGGAAAATAATGAAGTAGCTGGGCTGTGCAAGAGTCAAGTGACCATGAGCAATTTTAACCATACTTCTTCATATGTCATTTTGTCTAGTCTAGGTTTCTTGGCTGAGACGCTCTGGAGATCCCCACAGTCCATTGAGAACTGATCTGGATTTGTTTGCATTACTCATTTTGCAAAGGTTCCGAACGTAATATACCGTAACAAAGGAACTGAAAAAGTACTAGTGATTTTTGGGTTGTCCTTCCCCAGCTTCAAGGGGAATCTGATTTCCATAAGTTGGTGAGGCTGGAGCAGAACTTCCAAAGCAGAGCGGTAGGATGGTGAATCTTTTTGGAAAGCCCAGCTCTAACACATAATGTAGACAAGGCTTACATGTGGATGAACACCTCTGCTTCTTTTTGTGGAACTGGCCACGGTGCTTGGGATGCTGATAAAACATCCCTCACCCATATGGTAAATGATCTCTGCTAATGGATTGCCTGCAGCTGATCTCAGCCCATGGAAACAGCTGCTTAGCATGAGGGGTTGAAGGATGAACTGGAAAGGACAGATGAGATGACAGCTTCTTACAGCCAGTACGGTGGCACTCTGGGTGCTTCTGTAGATACTGAGAGAGGGAGTGAAGTGTGGGCAGAGAGGCAGAGAAAGACCATTGCTTCAATCTTGTTCTGAGCTCACTGCAGGAGAAGGAAACCAGTGGTGCTTTGATAGCCAAGTGTGTCTGTTCTCCTTGGAACCACCTGGGGAGCCCAACAGAGTGCCAGGTTTATGTAGCATGTAGATCTGCTGAGGTCCTATTGTGTGGGTAGCTCTGAGGAGCAATGAGAAGACGGTATTCGGTCATCAACATCAGTGTTTAGTTTCAGTGGGTTCCTCCTTTACTGATCCAAGCTTAGTGCCTCATGGAGTGGATGTGACATCTGTGGGCAAGTGCATAATTTCATGCAGCTCTAAATGGCTCCCAAGGCCAAACTCTTCTCCTTGCTCTTCTGCCTGCTTGCAGCACCATGGAAATGATAGCTATTTTCAGGCTTACAGAGGTAAGTTGATGCCCAGGGCTGCACATGGAATACCTGTGTACCCTAGCATTCCTGGCCTCCCAAGGTAGTGCTGTTAAGGCTCATTCCCTGTCAGAGCTGCAGATGAGGGGCAGAGAAGGGCCAGCTGCATCCTTGGGGTAGTGAAGCAAGAGTTAGGACTTCAGTGGAGAGACCAGATCAAGAGGAGGAGCTTTTATTGGCAGCCCTACCCCTACCAGAAAGAGATGTGGGCTTAGGCTTTCATGTTGGGCATGACTGGATTGGAAATTCTGGTATATGTAAGAGCAAAAGAGCTATAAACCTAAGAGATTAGAGACACTGCAGAGATGCCAACACAGATCCAGGCCTTGTCTTGGTGTCAACTTGAGTGAATGCTAATTAGGCTAGACAGTAAAGTTGATTTAGAGGATGGGAGGGTGGGATGGAAAGGGGCCCGCTTGTCTCGGGAAAGACAGTTTTTATGAAGACACCAGATTCCTACTTAATTGCTCTCCCACACATTTAAGGACTGGCTATCCTGCAGAGTTTGGTGTAGCAGCGGGGTGGGAGGGGGTTGGCTAGGAGGGCAGTTGGGCATAGGAAATGCCCATTTTGCCTTAGGGACAGGCTGTTTACAAGCTGCCGGTGTCGGTGGATTGTTTCTTTAGGTCATGGCGTGCCAAGTATTGTTTAGTTTAATAGTCCTGTTAATAGGATTATATTTGCCTGGACTATTACGTGAAGGAAAATGATTCCTTCTTTGAAAGGAAAAGACACTTCAGTAGCGATGTTGCAAGACACACATCTGTCGTCAAATGCTGCTGCTAAGCTCAGATGTCTGTGGGCCAGTGCCAAGGTTTCTTCTCATGCTTTACCACTTGGACCAGGGAAGAACACACACGAGCACGCAGACTGTCGGTAGCTCTGCATGCAGGGCTGGTGCTAGGGGTGTTGAAAGTCTGCAACTCCATGGAGATGTCCTCAAGTAGGGGATATCAGATTGGCATAGCAAGGCTACAGTCAGCAGGTACTGGGGTCCATCCAAATGGCACTGGTTGCCCAGGTAAAACTGAACCACCCTGTACTGATGAGCTTTGTGCATCAGGGCTTGATCATTGTCTCTTTCAGAGCTCCTTCAGGGCATGAATTTACTAGTCATTTTGGGAGGGTCCAAGGAGCACAGCTGAGACCTCGGTGTAGTGCACAGCTCTCTTGTTTGATGCTGCCAGTCTTGCATTCTTTCCCCATCTCTGCCAAGAACATCTCTGGTCCTTTAGACACTCGGCTCCACTTTTCCTCTGCTTTGCTCCTGCCACCACCCAAGCAGGGTCAGACAGCTGTTGGCAAGTGTGAATTGTGGCAACTTGACATATGGGGTAGAAAGTGCAGTTAGCAGAATTAGAGCCTGAGAGAAGTGGTTTTCAATCGTGGAGCTCTCAAAACTTGCTCCCAGCAGGACTGTAGACTGCTGAGCAGTTTAGCTGGTCAGTCACGACGTCTGGCTTTCTGGGCTATCTGCAACAGTTCAGAAATCAAACATTGGTAATTCCCCAAGAAGCAGCTAGAAGAATAATGCATCCTGGGACTTTGACACTGATTTATGCCTAACCTTTAGAGCCAGAGAATGTGCGGAAGTCATTACCAGGGCTTCAGCATAGGTGAGCCATTGAGAAATGTGGCTTCTCAGCATGAGGCTGACCTGTTACTGTCTCTGGTCAGGCGGGGGGAAAAAAAAAGCCAGATAGGAAACAATAATAATAAAATCCTACAGTAGGCTGCACTGTCCAGCCTTATTCTATAGAAAGGGACTGATGTGAAGCACTGTAAGGGCTGGCAAGCAGCTGGTGTTTCTAGATTGGTGAGAGTTTGTCAGTTCCCAGAGAGGTACGGGGCATGCAAATAAAGAATGAAAGAAAGCATCCATGCCCTTTTTCTTTTTTTAACTGAGGGGTTTTCCTTCCGAGAACTGGAGAAGGGCAACCAGAAAGCACAGAGGATTTTAAATCTAAGCCTGTTCATCCTTCACAATTACTGTGAAGAGTCTCAGATGGGATCACCACTGGGGTGAGTGTTCAAACACAGTGCTGGTGGAAGAAGACCAGATACCTGGCTTCCACTCTTAAAAGTACTGTAAGTGGACTGTGGGCATAATCAGAATTACTTATGTCATGCATAAATTCTCCATCTAGGCTAACACGTGCGTGGTTTCAATCTCTTCCCCGCTGTCCTCCAAAAAAAATTCTGAGTTCTTCCCATTCCAGAAGTCCCTGCTACTCCTTTAGTCACTTCCAGTCACTCTGCCTGAGGCAGTGAACATGATTGCTAGATGACTTGTGTTCCTCATCCCTGTGAAGGAGTGCTCCTGGCCCTGGTGGCCCTTCACCTGCTGAACTTTGTGGGGGATAATGTCATATTTGGGATTTTTCTCCTAGTATCACCTTGGTTCCCTGGACTGTGAACTGGGCTGCTGTGGTAGAGGTGTGGGCAAGCATTGCTTACGAAAGGTAATGAGTGGAGAACCCTGCCCCTAACCCTACTTCTGTCACAGACCATGGTTAGGCACTTCATTTTGCTGTGTCATCCAAGAAGGCTGTGTCCTAGGCCCTTCCTACCAATACCAGTATGTCCTGAGGATGATGTCTGAAGTGGGTTGATTTGACCTTTGGAGTGGCTAACATGGACTTTGTAATACATGTCTCTGAGCTCATCTGACCGAAGGATACTCATCCTTTAACTTCCCTACTAGTTTTCAGCTGCCATCCTGTGTATCATATGGCTTTGGGTGGTAAAGACTGTTGTGATTCAAGGTGAAAGTGCAAAGCACTCCTCCACAAGATCTCCTCTGAGGAAAGTTCAATTGGGAAGCACAGGTCCTGGATGTAGGGAGCATTGTGAGGGGACTCTGAGGTCTGTGTGCTGTGGCCCAGCCACCCTGTCCCAGGAGAAGCAGAGGCAGATGCTGGGGCTGAGAAGGAAGATAGCCAGGAAGAGTTGGTGATGTCTCCAAGACCAGGGCCAGTGGGAGCTGGATTGTTTGTCAGATGTTTCTGAATGCAGGAGTGCTGGGGAAAAGGAATGCTAAAGGGCTGAGGGATGCAGGGGCTGGTCTGTATGCCTCCATCTATCTACCTTGATGCATGTGACTGAAAGAGTACAGAGGGACAGAGACTGCTGTGAGCTGTGTCCTGCTACCTTGTGCCTCTGAACCACGGGAGTCTCCTTCCTGGTTTGGGACACTGAGGGGACTCTGTGTCTTGGAGACACATGGGACTCTGATGTCTTGGAGCACAGTGAGGCCTTGGGTTGCTTGTGGACATTACTGACTCAGTCATCTGCACTGAATTTGCCTTTTAAATTAGCATCTTACCTTTGGGAAACCCAAAGGACAGGACTGAGTGGTGGGGTCACTGTAAGTTTTATGCCTTAGCCAAAAAGAGAAGCAGAACAACTTGGCCATGCTCTAAACAGAGGCAGATGGGACAAGCATTTCCATTGCTTATGGATCAAATTATTCAGGGTCAAATAATTGCCAGAGAAGATCATTATCATTTCATTATGGCACAAAAGGCAGAAAAAACACTTCATTATGTTAGACCAAAGAATTGCAGACAGAGTCCTAAAGCAAAGACTCTGATTGGGAATGTTGGAAAGGGAGAGAATTTTCTCTCCACAAGTGGGGGGAATGTATGGGATAAAAACTTGCTATTTTGCCAGAAATTCTGCCATGTCTGCTTTATAGAGGAAGACACTAATTTCTGTGTACACTTACCTGATTCAACAGAACTCTCAGGTGAAGATTCTTTCATCAGGGTAGGGGGCATTTAACACCATAGAAAGGTGCAATCACTGCAGTGTACACTCTGAATCTTCAGTGTGCCAGTTTAAGGTCCTCAGTTGTCCTTGTGCAGCACTTTTCCAGTGCCTGAGCACTTGACTCATGCCTGTGGTGCATCATAGGCTTTCACTTGAGACCCTGGCCCTTTCCCTAGGGTTCCCTCCAGCTTGCTTCAATTTTAGCTCAGCTGGAGGAGGTATATTGCAAAGGGCCTCCATCATGAAACTTCCCTTGGGACTGCATGAGGCCACTGGAGATCAGTCAGACTTGTCAAGCAGCTCATTTTCTCTGCATTGCTACCAAAGGCTTGGTCGAAGGCAGTTTGTCGGCAAAGGCCAGGCAAGGTTGGCTGGGCTCTAGGGTGCCTCCTCTCAATTTCTTGAGCATTGCATTTGCCAGCTGTAGGTTATCGTTAATGGGGCCGTGCTTGGTGTTTAGGGGAACTGCTGGGACTTGTGCCCTCGCTTTGCCTAGCACACAGGCATCTTGAGCAGCAGAGATGCCAAAGCACTACGTCATATAACGCAAGTTTATATACGTGAAAATGATAGCTGCAGGGGAGTTGGTGTGAGACTGGGTAGCACAAAAGCAGATAAGTATTGTGTACTTTGGCTTCTGGCTTGTCCTGAGCTCTCTCTTCACTGATGCACTTACCTGTGCTGGTCAGATAAAAGCCCACAGGCTTATGTGCGTGATTGCAACAACTGTATCTTTGATTGCTGTGTGGACATAATGCAAATCATAACGCATGACCTGCGTCAGCCTGATACTTCTTCCTATAAACTATTCAGCAGATGTTTATAAATGTATTTGTAATCTTTAGCTGGTAAGATCATCTAAGAAACGTTTTACAAACAGGAAGGGATATCTAGTTCTTCAGTGGATTTATTTGCATTGTATAATTCATCCAGGTGTATCTGTGCATTGTCTCCTAGCCTGAGAAGCCTAGGATACAGCCTTCGGACTTAGTTCTAAGAAGTTCATCCTGTTAATTAACACAGCATTCCAGAAAGAATCTCTTCTCTCCTTGTGGTTTGCTATGAGAAGGATTTTTCTCAGCTTTAATATCTTCAGGGGGTAGTTACAAAAGCAGTTGGTTTGTCATTAAAAGAGGATGGAGGAGTCTTGTCTGACTGAGCAGCATGTTCATGCTCCTCCATTAACTCTCTGCTGAGATCTACAACTGAGCTGACCAAATGGTGTTAAAGTGTTTGGTGTTTTTTTTTTCCATGTATTCTCCTCTTTTTGTGAAGTCTTATCAACTTTTGGCTTACAGTGAGGAAGCCAGAACAGTAAAAGGAGAGACTGCTTTACGAAATGTCTGGACTTAATGAAAGCAGAGAGCACCAGGCCTCTCATGGGAGACCCCCTTTCAGCATATCTAGGAGAAAGATGGTTAAAATTAAATTTTATAGGGAAATTTAAATTCTCCTGTGGATTACTATGACAGAGATAACCCTGTGTGAGGCTTAGTAACACACTTGGTCTATTATCATGATCAACAGTTGTAGCAGTTCTTTTCCTGTTGTGCACAAGTCAAGTAAACCAAAAACTGTACTGGAAATTCACAATGGAAATTAAGCCTGACATAAGCTTCCTCTGAATGTCACTGATAGTCAGACTGCCCAGAGCATCCAGCTCTGCAGTAAACCTCAATTTACTCTTGTAGAAACATCCCTTAGGTCTCTTCTGAGCCCTTTCTTTGGGTGGTTGCAGATAAGGGCAAGACTTGGGACTATTGCCATGAGCTCTGGCCTGCATGGTCTGCTGCCTAACTCTGGGGTGAAAAGTACAGGACACATAGACACTGTGTCTGGCAGAGAGGAAGAGATCAAAGATGTATTATGTATGTGCCTAATGACCACCTAGGCTCATTAGAGCCTGTCTGTTGCATGACCATCCTGGTATTGCTGTTCTCTGCTAATCCACTTGTGAGATGCACAGGATACAACAACTTTGCCTGTAGGTTTGCTCCCAGGGCCCTCCAAGGAAGGGAGGTTGTGTGGTGCAGAAGAAATGAAGGCAGCTGGGGCATGACAAGTGAGGGATATGAAATGAAAGAGTGGAGCAGCTGCGGGTTCACCTGATTCCATCCATATGTGTCTGGGTGTCACTTGACGTCTTCTGGCTGTGGCTCGCCAAGGGTCTATGACAGGACCAAGGTGCCTAGAGGTAACTTAGGCATTGCTGCGGCAACTTCTGCACTGTGAGTCCTGGTAGACAAGGTGTAGATGTGCTCCTGGCAGGAGTGTGTTGGCCCTGCCTTGCCCAGCCCTCCCAAGCTCTTCCAGAGGGGTTCATCGGTTCCTAACTGCATGAATGAGTCAGCCTCATCAGCGCTGTTCTGTGCTTCAGCCTCAGTGTGTGCTCAGGATATGGGTGTCACAGGACCAAGCTGGCTGCTTGGAGCTGCAAAGGAAAATGCAAGGGAGAAGCACCAGCAAGTTGAACAGAAACTGAGAATCTGATGCTGGGAAAGGGCAGAGAGGATAGTCAGGGGCTGGGATAAGCTAGGAAAGGAAGCTGAGCAAATGGACCAAAATTAAAGACCAACCCAACTGTTACCACCAAGCCCAAGCATCCTCTTGCCCATCCTAAATGTTCCTTCAACTGCCAGTTGACCTATGGCCATTAGTCTTCCTCTAGCTCAGGAAGTCTAGACTGAAGAGGTCTGGTGCCGAGCTTGTCCAGGCATGCTGGTAGCCCCATCAGGCATATGAAAGCAGAGGATGGTGGTTGCATCCTAACGTGTGTGGGTTCCTTCTCTCTGAAGTGGGGGTGTCCTGATCTCAGACCTCCTGCATGCTTGTGGCAGGAAGCAGAGTCTGAAGAACAGGCCTTATTTGATGCTTAATTTTACTGACGGATGAGTCTGGGACCAGGCAGAAGTGCTGCGTGACACAAAGAGCCTGCTTATCTCCTCCTTGCAGGATGGACTGAGCAGCAAGGAGACAGCAGTACATACCCCTCATAGAGGGCAAGATGTGTAGACCCTGCAGGCAGTCAGCATGGGACTGCACAGTTCCCTTTGCACATTGAGGTTCTGCATGGCCAAGCCTCATGGATCTGAGCACACTGTATGGGAGAGGGTCAAGAGCAAAGGCACCTTTGCTGAACTGGGGCAGCAGGGGAGCCTGAGCCAGCCCCAAGAGAGCTCCTGACCAGAAAGGAGGGAGCAGTTGAGAAAATGAATACAGTGTTTGCAAGGACTTCAGGAATTGTTCCCTTGTTAATAGAACTGCAATTTGTGGAAATATGATGGAGGGTGAAGGCCTGCAAATACTTAGAGGAATAATGAGCATTGTAAGCAACAAGCACCACAGGGGAGTATGAGAAATAGATTGTACCAGACAGGCCATTTCTGCATAATTACACAATTAGTGGACTGGGGAAGACAGTGGATAACCCTTCGCAGTGTGCTGTGGTGTGGCATGGCATAGACCTTGGTGGAGACCGGAGTGCCAATTAGCTGGAATAGCTTGCAATATGGGGAAAGGATTGATGGAGGGAGGACTGGCTGCAAGGAGCACTGGTGAGACAAGGGTGAAGGGGAGATGCGGCTCAGGCATATAGTCACTCTGTGTGCTATGTAACATGCTGGTGGTGACACGGGGGATCCAGTGTGGAAAACCCCCACATTGGATTCTCGAAAGGGAGAATGCAAATGGGAGGAAGGACCAGAGAATAAAAGGCAAGACAGAGGGTTTTGACAATGAGCAGAAAAGGGTAATCGTGGTTATGATTTGTGAGAAACACGGCTTATACCTTTGGGCAAGAACAATCATAGGCAGAATTATGTAATGAGGAGGAGCTGTTTGGGAAGCAGCAGTTCTGGGACAGCCCTGGCTGTATGAGCAGATAACAACTTTGACACAGGCTGTAATACAAAGTGGTGCTGAGCTCTCTACTCTCGGGCACCTGCAGGAAGAGATGGCTGTGGGTGATACCTCCTTGGTACCAAGAGTTACTGAGCTGTGACCTCGACTGTGCATTAGTGAACAAGGCAGAGGTGAAGTGGCAGTGACCCATCGAAGAGCATGGGCTGGAGGGTGAATGGTAGGAAGCTTTCCTTGAGCCTGGAGAAGCCAAATAGAGCAGCTGTGAGAAGGGGGAGTGAATTGGCATCTGGAGATGGCTGTTCTTGTGCCCTCACACCTGCACAAGTGGCAGCCTGTTTGTGAGGACAAAAATAATAACATGGTTTTGCTGCTGCTTCTTTCCTGCTAAGAAGGGGCAAGCCATTCCCCCAGGCTCTTCCGTCTCTGGATTAAAGAAGTTACGCAAAGAAAATGCTCATTGCATAGCCTTGATCCTAAGGCAACGTAGAGCAAGGCACAGATTACCTCCCCCATGTCCCTGTGGAACAGAGGGCAGCCAAAAATCCATGCAGGCTGATCTTACCTGGTTGAGTACCCAGTGTTGTCAATTCAGGTCTTTTCATCCTGAGTTATTACTTGGAATCACCAGGGACATCCCCCACCTTCTTTCCCACACATCCTGGAGGAATCCCCTCTGCAGCCTGTTTTCTTTTCTGAGCATCACCTGTCTGCTTAGGTCCCTGTGCAGGGAGAGTATGGAACTATACTCAGGGCTTCCCTATTTCTTTTCTCCCATGTTTTGAGACAATAGCGGATGCTTCAATGGCCCATCTTCTCCCTGCAGCAGAGGAGCAGAGCTGACGGCTGTGGCCTGGCTCTGTTGCTGTCCCCAAAGCCTGTAACAGTGCAGACGGCTGTGGTGTAAGTGCCAGCAGACCCTGCCCAGGGGGATCATGATCCCTAGAGTTGCACAGGCATGGGGAGGCGACATGAAGACCAATACCCTCCCTGGACAGGTTCTTTGATACTTTCCTGGCTAAGAAAGAGTTGATTTTCTTTGTAGCATCTCATATGACGTTGCGTTTTGGTGTTTTGACCAAAACCATACTGATAACACACTAATGTTCTAAGTCTTGCTATTCAGTGTTTGTAGAGCATCAAAGCCACCTCTGTTTCTCACTCTGCCCCTCCAGCGAATAGACTGGGAGGGGTGTGCAATAGGTTGGGAGGAGATACAACCAGGCAGATGACCTGAACAAGTTGATATTCCATGCCAAGTAACATCATGCTCAGCAATGAAAGGGTTAGCCGTTTTTTGCTTAGGAGTTGGGTAGGCATCAGTCCACTCATGGGAAGTGATGACTGATTGCCTTTGCAACAGTATTTTGTTTTGTTGTCTCTTCTTCTACTCATCCTTCACTTAGAAAGCAGTCAATATTTTCTAATTTTCACCCTGACCCCAGTTTTCCTTGCTTTTATCCTTTGGTTTTTCTTTCCCCATCCCACTGGGGGTGGGATGGAATGAGCAAGTGGCTGTGTGGTCCTTTGCTGCCCACCTGGGTTAACTCACAGCATCTGCCCCATTGAATCAAATGCAGCAGATCCAATTACTCTGTTGCTTCAGGCATTCTTTAATCAGGCAAATACAACACAGAACATCATCTGCCCTGCATAATGTACTTGTCCATCTGATCACACTCTCCACCCACAGCACTGCCATCAGTGATGCTGTATCTGCTTATCTCGGTCTTTTAAGGTTCCAGAAGAGGCTTCTGTGGAAGAGCCCTTTCATTTAGGTGAAGATATAATCTCTAATTGCTTTTTTAAACATTTCTGTAAGGCAGAGTTTAGGTGTTCCAGTAGATATCCTTGCAGAGTCTTTCCAAGTAGTGAGCTCCAGTGGGTATATCACTGATAGGACCTTTCACCTGCACTCACTGGTGCTTGCGCAGAACCAGAGGTAAGCTCGACCCATGGTGAGATGAGCCTTGGAATCCCCTTGCTTCAGGGAGCCTTGTGAACTCTTACACATCTGAGATGCCCTACATGCAGTCCCTCACCCAGGATCAGATCTCTAGAAACTACAAGAGCAGCTTCTGAGTATTCTTGTTCCAGGTGGTCTCAGTTTCTGCTGTCCAACCTTTCCTCTGTCCAAGTTCTCTTCTGAATGAGGGAACTTACATATCAAATGTCCCTTTTTTGTCCTTGGTCATGTGTCTGTGGCTCTAGATGCATTTCATCTTAGTAAAACAGCACCTGCGTCTGGGCAGCAGCCTTTAGGCTATAGATCTGAGGAACTAATGGATATATGGGTCTTGTGAGAGGGAGGGGTAATGATGGATCAGGGGATGCACAAGTTAGAGTGATCACATGTAAGCAGTACTTCCTATAGAATTCCCTAGGCTGTGCGTGGGTCTGGCACAGTGCTTAGCCGAGGATCAGTCTTAGATCCACTCAGATGAACAGCTGAGGTGTTAGAGTGCCTCTCATTACAGGGTCCAGCTAGGCACAGGCTTTGCCTCCGCTTCCACTCCTCCAGCACAGACTGACCCTGTGTGCAGGTGAAGGACCGAGGGGGAGAGGCTTCCTGCTATCACTTCAATATAAACATTCCTAAAAGCAACCTTCTGATTTCTTTGTAGGAGGCTCTAACCTGCTGAGGCCTTCAGCACTTCAGCAGAGTCGCCTCTAGAGAAAAGAAACCATAAGAATTCATGGAATTTTCCACAAATCTTCCTGACCTTTTCTGGCCAGACGTACTTGAAAGGCTTAGGATGTGAATGGAGGATGCTCTGTTCCTTGGTTTCACATGAAAAATGCTGTTGATTGCAGGAGGAGGGAATGGAAATAAGGAGGCAGTTTTGAAGGAAATGGCAGATGTCTCTAGCTGTTATGAAAAGTGTCCAGGAGGGTTTCAGAGAATCTGAGGGCAGCTGGCTCAGCACGGAGCTGATTCTGCTTTTAAAGTATCAGGGCATCTGTAGAGATGGACATGACAATTAACTGGAGCTGTCCGAGCCTGGTTACTGAGGCTGATCCACAGCAGGGTTGCTCTGGCCAGCCTCAGAGGCTCAATGTGCAAGAAGCAAAGGATAAGTCTGTGATGTAAAGCCAGTCACTGAAGCCCATCAGCTCAGGCCTGTCACACAAAAACTCTCAGTGCTGCTGCTTCCAAAGTGAGGAGGAAACCTCTGTCCAAGCTCAGCACCGTCATGGCTATGGTAGGCCAGGAGCACCCATGGTCACAAGGTGGCTGATGTGCCTGCTGTGTGAGGCCACCCAAACATCAAAGGGCACCAGCGTGAGGCACCCGCAGAGACACCCCATAGTACCCCTCATCTCAGCAATGGAGCCTTGTCTAGCCCCACTTTGGACCCCCATGGAGCAGCTGCAAACAAGGGCTGTGGTTTATCAAAGCTTTCAGTGCCTCTGCTGTCATCAGAGTCCAAGAGATTGGTTTGCAGAATGTGTCAGGAGTGCAGAGACCATCTTCAGGAGACAAACCAGTGGTGGCTTGCCTGTCTTCCTGCCTGCTTTTAGAAGCTAATCTAGCTGGGTTTCAATGAGAGTCGATAACATAAGCTCACTTCTGTAAGCAAAAATGTATATGGCTATTAGACATAACACCTATGTGATGAATCGTGTCAAGGTGAGGATTTCATTCCATAAGGATGAAAAGGAAAAGAAGTTGCAATGTGAAGTATCCCACTGGGGTTGGTGGGGTCAGGTGCCTATCAATCATCCACAAAACCTGTCCCGTTTCGGAGCTGTGTTTGAAGCGCAGTGGGAGATAAGGCTGGACTTGGGAGAGTGCAGATGTGAAACACGAGCACGGCAACATGCCATGTGTGCAAAAGAAGAACATCAGATGATGGTCGGATGGAGCTTATCCAGGCCCTTACTGGACAAATAAATAGCTGTACTTGTGTGGTTTTTCTGTTTTCCAACAAAAGGTATAGCAAAGGTGCAAAAGAGGGATATGTTTTCGGTTTTAAAATACCTTTCCTAGCTTTCCAGTTCCAGCAGACAAACCTGTTGTTGAGCTGATGATCCAGCAAGTGCCAGCATCATTTCTTCTGGCACAAGATGCTTGTTGTGAGGACATAACACTGAGGACCTGTTTTTGACCCTGGCTGTGAAGGAGCTGTCTGAACACCAGTGACAGGAAGGCTGCTTTACAATAGTTTTGCTTCAGAGAACCTGCTGGTAGGATTCTGTGTATCTCCAACTTGTGGTGGGTCAGGAGCCCGAGCTTTGCTGCTTTCACAGTGCTGTAGTCTTCCCGTCAAATCTGCAGTGTTTTGTCAGAGCAGGGTCATGGAGAAATGGTGCCTAGTGGATTGCCTTGATAAGCCAAAAGGATGCTGACAGGTACAGTCCTGCTGTGTTGTCTTATTCTACCTCGCTAGAAATAATGTGCAAGTATTTCTTGCTGCCACCGATTTTGGGTCGACTCCACTCTTAAAGAGGAGCTTGACAATTCTAGGACAGACCATGTAATGCGGCACAGAGGTTCCCCAGAAGCTGATGGCCACCTCCTGATGATGGCAGTGAGAGCAGAGTTAAGCCAGTATCAAGAGCTTTTGAAAACGCCACGATATAAATGGGCCATTGTGCTTCCAAGATTGCTGCCATAAATACAGCCTCGGAAGCTCGCGGAGCATGCGCGCCTGCCTCTGCTTCTGAAATTAGTAGGAGCTGGAGTGGGCTCGCCGTCTGGGTTTCAGCGGATATCAAGCAGCACTCATGGGTCAGCGCTGGTTTTTAATCTCCCTCAGGATGGGGGATGTTGTATTAATAATTCATTTCCAGACGCAGACCTTGCCGTTGCAAGCTACCCCGCTTTCCCCTGGCGAGTGCACTGCTCTTCTGCCTGGGAGTGGTGCCTTATATCCTTCCAGACAAGAAGCCAGGATGCAATGCAGCAGTGTGACTCTCAGCTGCGGACTCTGTTCTCTACCGAGCCGACCTGGGATTTCTGTTGGAAGAAGTAATTTTACAGCTGCTGACTGCAATGGATACTGTGTGGGGGAAGAGGTAGGGAGGTTCTCGTTCACCTGATCTTGGTTATGACCTCCTGGGCATTGGTTATTAAGGAGCCCAACTTGTTAGGTTGGCATATAGGCAAATCCTAACAATGGGTGAGGACACTGTCTGGTAAACTTGCCCTGCTGCTCTCACAGTGTTGTAAAATCAGTGTGCTGGGTTTCATGCAAGAATTAGCTGTGCTTATGGTATGGCTCAGTCTCTTAAATAATGACATGCCTCCTTTTCTTTAAGCTTAAAGCTGCACAGGAATTGTGAGACTAGAAAAAACCACACGTTGGTGGTGTTTTAGGTTATAACTCTCCATGAGACTATTTAAAGCAATGAGCATTAAAAACTATTTCAGAATGAAGTATGAAGCGACTTGTGAGAGCACAGCCTTTAAAATACATGTCCCACCAGATGAGGCACCTGGGGCACCAAACTGGAATATCCTTCCCATTGGTAGGTTTTATTATATCAGTATTATTAGCTCCTGTGTTTGCGTGTCGGGATTGTTCAGGAAAGAGCATATTCCACACATCTGTGATGCTAAAGCTGGATCTAGAGGGGCGGATCCCTGCCCTGGACAGGGGCCAGCCAGTTGGAAAAGATATCAAGATGTGTGAGGTGTACACCTGCCAAGGCAAAAAATAATTTGCATATAATATTGTTCATCTGCCACAGGTGAGACTGTGATTGCTGCCAAGGTACCGAAATACACACATCCTGTGTTGCTGGTGCTGTTTCTTCCCATCACATGTTCCAGGCTGGTTAGGACAGTGTGGCCGAGTCAGACGCTGTACTTTTGCTTCTTTGACTTGGTAATTTTCGTTTTGTGATGCTGAAGCTGAGCTGTGCTTTGCTGTGCAGAGCTTCACCCTCTGAGAACTGTTCAGCATAGGGAATCTTGGTTATTTGTTAGTGGGGAAAAAAGGTAGGGCACCATCTGAGGTGCACTTGTTAACTCTAACATATCTTCACTGAAGTCAAGCACTTTAGAAAGATGATCCCAAGAAAACACAGACTCTGTGTCTTTAACAGGAACAAAGGCACTGATTTGCTGGAGTGGAGGAAGAGCTATAGTTCCGAAATGGAGTGGGGTGGGGGGAGCAAAATACTGCAGAATTTATATGAAGATACCCGTGATAAATATATTTCAAGATGAAAATAAAATTGCAAAAGAAAAAAAAGGAGGGAGAGAAGTGTGTTTTTCATGACATATCCATTTGGGAGACATGTGCTGGCAAAGGAGCTATGGCTGGCAGTAAAACATCAAAGGCCCTCAAAAGCTAAAGCAAGAGAACTCTGTTCAGGCCTCATTATTGATTTGGATGGCTGAATTAATCACTGGTGGTTGACATGGGACTAGTGACCATGATGAGTTTTTGTTCATATGGGCTAGCAGATGAGAGTTCTAATCATAAATAAGACACTCCTGAGGATTCAAAGGAACTGATTTCCCAAGGCTGAGGAAAACTGAATGAAGTTGATTGGGTGTTAAAGTATTCACAGGAAAGTATGAGTAAGAACCAGGAGCTCTTTGAGCAGAGGCCAAGAAAGTTGAGATTTCACTCAAGAAAGAGGACAAGGTTTAGCTAATATTCATCGTAGCTTGGTAGTAATGAAAGCAACAACTGGAAGCAATAATAAGGTTAACAGGTTTAGAAAAGAGAAAAATAGGTAGCAATCCATGTGCATCTGGAGTTATGGTGTGTAGACAACAAGTTGAAGACATCTGGGGGGAAATTGCCTATCAAGTGCAGCTCAAGTACAGAATTAACAGACTCTGGAAAGATATTAGCAAAGAGAACTATGGTTATGAGCCAAGTAGTGAAATAACCATATGGAAATTGTCATTCATAATGACTTAGAAGGCACTAACTGGTCAGTAATTGCTATTATCGTGCATTTGGAAAAGAAACAGAATGATATGCTAGTACTGTCCACAGAGGGTATTAAAGCAATGTATGTTAGGCTCAAACTCCAAATCAGTAGGCTTAGTAACTTTTATCTAATAACTGAAAGCAAGTTTGTTTAGGTGCTCTCCAGTGCGTGCCTCCTAGCCTTTTGTAAGGCTATATAGAAGTTATGCAGTGTGGTAATGTCCTCTGGAACTGCCCTTAAACTGGAAAATAAGTGTTGTAAGCTCTCCAATGTACCTAATATACAGGCAAAGAAGTGAGTGAGTAGCACATACCAAAAAGTCATTGCTGGCAGGCAGGCAGGCAGTAGTCTCTAGTGAGACTGTTGCCACCAGAAATCTGGAGGTGAATGAACATGCTCATAAAATTAACAAGGTGACACAGAGACTGATGGAGCTTTAAGCATCAGTGGGAAGAAAGAAGCTGGAGCGGGTAATCTGAGTGGCTTGGCACCATGGCTCCTTTAAAACAAAATGAAGCTTCACCACAGAGTGGTACTGTGAAGGAGCAAGAAATTCTTGCTAGTTAGAGAGCAGGGGACTGTGTATGGCAAAGCAGGGGCTTGATAGAAGCTCCAGTAGCAATGTAAAATAACGTATTTTCCTCATGAAGCCCAGTGTCCAAATGTCACTCTTGGGGGTTAAAAGGCTGGGAATGGGTGGCAGTAGGGATTTTGCTTCTGTATTTGCCTCTGTATGCAAAAGACAATGGAATACTGCCTGGGTTTTGTATTCCTAGCTTAAGTAGGATATTGCAAAATGGGATAGCCACAGATAGGATCCCTGAGCCAGAGAAAATGCTATACAGCAAGAAGTAGAAAAAAGCTTCATCTGTTTAGCTTATCAAAAAAGAAAAAGGTTGAGGGATAACTTGATTGAAGTGCATAAATACTTCCATGGCAGAAAATACCAGTTGCTGAAGGGCTTTTTCATCTAGGGGAGAAAACAAGAGTAAGAAACAATGGCTGGACAGTGAAGCCAGAGACTCTACTTCAGAGCAGGCAGGCATTTTTAACAATGAGGGCGATTAACCACTGGGAGAAGATCCCAAGGGGGCTGATAGCTCGTTCATTTCTGGATGTCCATACAGCAGGCGGGAGTGCTGCTCTGGAGGACGTGCTTTACTCACGGCCATGGACTTGGATTTGATTCATGGATAAGTGGATCGAATGCGCTAGCCAGTGCCTTATGGCTTATGGCCCCTTTGGGCCTCTGAAGCCCTTAGCTGCATCTGGGAATGATTTGGCAGTACTCTGGGGCTTTCCAGCTGGGGATCCTGATGGACTTTGGGCATGGCTTGCCCTACAGAAGGAGATTGGGCTGAGTCACTCATCACATGTTGGACCTGTGGAAAAGGGCCTTGTTAACCCCCAAGCAGATGAGACATGGGCTTAATCAACCACCTAGAGCTCCCAGAGATGGAGGACAGATACGAGAATTGCAGGTAAGGGCTCTCCAGCTATTCCTAGCTTTTGGAAAGACCTCCTGAGACAGCAAAGAGCTGGGTGCAAGGGCAGTTGAAGTCACTCTTATTTATGGTGGGAACAACAGCATGAGGAGAAAGGCCAACTTAATCCCTCTGCAGGGTCAAAGCAGATTAAGAATGGGTTGCAAGCCTCTAGCTCTTTCTTTAGACTCCACTGCTTCCCACATATCACCGAGATCTGAGCCCCAGCAGTTCCCCAGAACATGTATTTCTGTGATGCTCCAGAAGTTCAGAGCTTACTTGCAGCCAGAGACAGAATCAGCAAGTGGAAAACCATCTCTAGACTTCATGTGTCCAAGACACTCTTGGGAGAGCTACTCCCACCCTGTAGCACTGCTCACCTTGTCCTCCCACTGTAACCCAGTGCATCTTTTCAGACAACTGGGAGCAGAGAGCAAATGGTTAAAGTTTTGCTTCTCCACCCAGTGGTGGGTGTTGTCTGTGTTAGAAACAATATAAGAACAGTCGGAAGTTGCAGCTGGCAAGTAACATTTGGAGTAGCAGTCGTGGGGCATATAGATCTGGTGTGGACTGTCTTTTCCTGAGACTGTAAACACTTGTGCAGAATGTCCGAGAGCAAGAAAAAAGGGAAAGGAAAGAGCAAAAAGAACAAAGAAGGGAAAAAAGGGGAAAGAGAACCTGAACCAGGAAAAGGTACTTCCCATTTTTTAACAAATTTTACTTAAAGGAAGAAGAGAGAAGCCAGAAAGCCAGCAGGAATGTACTTGTGGGTTGCATGAGGGTGCAAATGATAGGGAGCGTTTGCTAAGCAAGTGTGCAAATCTCTGCATCTCATTCATATTTCATGCTGCTATAGATCTGCTTGCCTTTTGATCTTCTCTATTTAATTTTATTTTTTTTCCTTTTAAAATACCCAAAGCCTCAAGAATTCAGGGCAATGTACTCTCAAAAACCAGCAGCACTTGGTTCCTGTCACGGTGATATGGTAATTGTAGGGGGTTTGTGCTAATTCTCGGGGGTTCTGGTGTGTTGTGTTTTGATGTTTGGTTGATTGTTTTCTTGCTTCTTCCTGAGATAAATATCAAAACCCACTATTTTGGAGGATCACAGGGACTGTTCCTTGGGAAAACCCATCTCTCAGAGATTAGATAAAAGTTACAGTCTCTCTTTCTGATGTAACTGCATTGAGTTGTAGTTAAAAGACATGAGGACTGTAAACCTTCACTCTCTGCTGATACACTTAACTAGTGAAATCAAGGTGTTCCTTAGAGGAGATCTGACTGTTCCTTGCAAAATGAGCAAGGCAGTATTTCAGATGTTGCCAGGATAAAATGTTTACATTGCCTTTAACTGATGAAGGTTGATTGCTGAGTAAATGGGGAGCATGAGTTGGGGCAATATGAGAACTGCCTTGGAAAGTTACAGAAGGATTGGTAATGCAGCACAGTGGTATTTCTTTCTCGGTCATGGTATCAGAGAGGGATTATCTCTGGCTGTTTCTTATCTGTGGTTTATCTGGCAATGCATTTGGAGAGAGAGGCAACTCTCTCAGACTTTGTGTTTTATCAGTGCTAAGAGAAGCTACAAGCTGGACCAGTCCTGGAGGAGTCTGTCAGTTTACCTCTTCACTTGCCTGGATGCAGTTCTGCTCTTGGTCCCGATATGACAGCAGTGATTGCTCTCGACCTGAACAGCTTTGTTTTGGCTTCATACAGCATCACTGGTGGCAGGATTTGCCCCTATACTTTTCCATGCATTTACTCTGAATAGAGACCCACCACCCTGCAGTGCCTGGAGCTGCCGAGGTGGCAGTGGGTGCTGATGCCTTGGCAGGCTCACCTCACGCATGGTCTCCTGCTTATGACATCAGACCATAGCTGTTGCTGTGGGATCTGGGAGGAGACTTTTGGGATAGCTTCAGGACAGGGAGCTTGAAACCATCAAGCAGAGACAGCAGCTGCTTGAAGATGACCAGATCTGTCCAAGGGGCTCTAGAGTGTGCTGGAGCTGGGGGCTGTCTCATTGCATTCACCCTGTCTGTATCTCAGCCAAAGAAAAGAAAGGTTCTGGATTTGGCTTGCACAGTATGAGCATGGTCCTTTTATTGCATTAATTACTAACTAGATTACGTAGATCCAGGTCACTTCTTTGCCCTGTATTGCTGCAGAGTTTGCCCATTGTTAGCTCTGTGGGTCCATCAGAGGACGACACTTGGTTGTCTGTGGTGCCTCTGAACGAAGTTTCACTTTGTGTTGGGCTGTTTGGGATTAGTGGAATCTGTGAATACCTTTTCCCATCATAGGTCAGCTTTGCTGTGTGGTCTAAGGGGCACAGCAATGCTTCCCCAAAGGGACTTTTAGAAGAGAAGAGTTCTTCCTCCTGTCACTTATGAGCAGATGCCCTAGTCCTGGTACACAGACCCTTGCTTCAGGCAGTGGACTCTTCAGCTTGTGATTGGACCTCAGACTGCCTCTCTGGCATGATCTGGCTGATGCAAAATGGAACCCTGGCATAAATCAGGCAACCTCCAGGGTACTGCAAGGGGCATTTGTGTTGTTTCTTCCAGGTTATAGTATTTCCATGCAAGTGGGATGTGCTGACCCCTCTGAAACCAGGAGGCAGAAGAGGAACCTACAGAAATCTTACACAGACTCCAAGGAGGTCCAGGCAGGAACATTTGCTTGATTGGCAGTACAAGGGAGACTCAGGGGATGATAACAGAGTGGAAAGCCTTCCTTCTTCACACTGCATCCCTGACCTGCTCTGGCTGCTGAGGGTCAAACTTTGTTACCTATGACACTCTGATAGTCTTGATCTACCCTTGTGCTCATAGGTGTCTGTATGAGAAATTACCCTTAAACACCCATTCCTGGTGTGCTCTGTAGAGAGCCCTGGACAGCTCTGTCATGGAATAATGCTTCCTTGACTTCCAGAGGTGATCTCCCAGCCCTACGCACTGGTCTGGGGAATTGCCCCATGTAGTAAAGCTATTGACTGCCAGTGAATCAGAGCAGCAGAAAAACCTCTTAGAGGAGGAATGAGCTGAAACGGTAGTTTCAGGAAACAGCACTGATGTCCTGTGGTGACTGCGAGATTTCCCCTGAGGTCTCTCAAACTTAGGGGAGGAGAGGTTCTTCCACTGTGGCTTTTAACACAATTGTTTTGGCTTCTGTGAATATGTAAAAGAAGATGCTGATCTCATGTGAAGTGCTAGCTTTGTTCTGAGGACAAGGGCTATCTTTAACCTAAACTCACATGTTCATGCCGCTATACAGCTGACATAAAGTGAGTGCCTTGCCTACAGATCTAGGCAGTGGAACAGCCTGTAAAGGCCTCCAGAGGGAGATGGTGTCCACCTATGAAGAAGCACCATCACAATCCTTCTTTTAGACACTTGTAGCATGCATTGGAAAGTAGACTGTCCCCCACCCAACACACATAGAAGGCACACCCTGTAGGGACTACGTGAGCTGCAGAATGTAGCAACAAACCAGCAAATACACGTATAATGCTCCCACAATGTTGGCAAAGGTCAGATCTGGAAGAGAACTTCCTCACTGCAAGAGGAGATGGTACTTTATCAGACAGTGGATGGCCTGGGGCAAGCAAAGACTTGACACTCAGGCAGGACTGTGGGTGTAAAGGAAGTTGCCCTTTCGCATAGAAAGATTTGGGGTAGACTTTGGAGAAGTGGAACAAATAAACTGAGAGCAGAGCAGGATGAGCACTTGCCAGAGCTGTGGCAGTGGATTAGGAAGCCAGTGCACCAGCTTCATGGGGAGATGGTCAGGAGAAGAAGCAAAAGGGCTGGAGGAAACCTTGATGGTGAGGTACACAAGGAGTGAATTGGAAAGGGAAGGGTAATGGGACTGGGACAGACTGTATTTTCTATGTACTTCTGTGAGGTCAGTTGGGGAGAGAAGACCAGGGAAATGTAAAGCATTTGCTTGATCAAATTCTCCAGCAATTCCAAGCATTCTCTCTTATTTTGACTTGGCGGTAAGGAAAACATTGCATGTGCTTAAGGATTGTCTTGTCAGTGCTAATAACATTGGCAACAGGAATGGTACCTTCCTCTTGAACTGCCTGTGGCAAATGCTAATGCTGGAGAACTCCTCGGAGAGCATGTGAGCAGTCTCCGTAGAGGGTACCATGCTTCGGTAGGAACCAGCTTAACCTCAGTTCACAGACAAGTCAGGCTTTGGTGGAAGAGTTGTGCAGAAAGGTATTACAGTAGAAACTTGAGGTCTTTCAGAAGGAAGGTGCTTCTGGGCATGAGCCAGTGGTGGAATAGCAGCAGTAGGCTAGCCAGGATCTATCAGCCTGGGATGCTTTAGAGTGCTGCCACATTAACACGGAGATGGTGAGGGATGTGGAAGTCCCTTGCAGATGCTAGGTGCAAGCTTTGTGATGGAAACTCATGCTAGTAGAGACACTCAACAGTAATGCAACCAAAACAGTTCACTGCTGGCTAAGGTACATTTGTGTGAGCTATGTCCACATTGCAGGGTGAATGTGCTTTTGTTTTTTTCTTAGTCTTCTGTTCACAGGAAAAACACCAGTTCTAAGGAGCTCTTAGAAGCATTAGCCAAAAGGTTTGTTTACCAGAGGGATAACCCACAGCAGATCTCCTACAGTAGCAGTTTTGTTCTCTATAAACACCCAGACACACAAGGTACCAGATGTCAGCTGTGCTTCAGGATCTGTCCACATGCATGGTTTCACTAGATCATGTCCTCTGGCTAAACTAATAGCCTACTGCTGCCATTGCCATGTGGCTGAGAGCACACATGTAGCCAGTTACTACGGATCAGCCAACGTGCAGTAACTTGCTCAGCATGGGAATGGGGGGGTCTGACTCACAAGCTCCAGTGATTCATGCTGGGGTAAAGGAAAAGGTTGTATGTCCCAGCTGCTTTCTGGTGTTTTTGCTGGAGCTCACTAGCTGTGCAGAAGGAAGGATGGATAAATGAGCATGGAGCTCTGTTTCTCCACTTTATGTGGCTCATATCTCGGGTGTTAATACAAACGGAAGGTTATGGGAGAGAGACCCATCAGGGTTGAGGAATAACCCATCTCTCCATTCAGGCAGACTATGGGGCTGGGAATTGCCAGAGGGGCAGAATGGATCAGAATGGTACATTAGTAAGTGATCCTACTGTGGAGCTGGTGATTCAGAAGTGCTGGCATCCCATTCTCAATCCCTTTCTGGAGGTGGGTGTAAGTACCCTGGGAAAAGCAGTCTCTGGTGAGAGGAGGAACGTGTAGAGGGGCTGAGCACAGCCTGGCTGCTGACCTTTGTAGTCATGCGCACTCTCTTGCCTTGGTTAATGTTATGGGCTCTAGCTGCAAAGCCATATTGCCATGAATAGCATGGCTCTGGCATCCTGTATCTGCACTGCCAGCCTCCTGCTCTGAGTGCCACTGATCTCCTGTCTTGGTTCAGCACTGAGCTCTAGTGGGACTGCAGCAGTGCTTGAACTCAGACTGACTGGAGAAGATGGGATAAGACTAGTGCCTGGATCTGCATCTCGCTTCCAGGGGCAGTGAGAGGAGGGGAAAGGAGGCATTTTTTCCTCTGATCTCTCCATTCTTTTTCCCTTTGATTCCAGTGAACACTTTCAGGTGCATGAGAAGCGTTCAGCATGGGGGTGGTATGACCACGTGCCTTTCTTAGTGCCTGGGAAATTTGTTACAGTGAGGTAACAACAATCAGTGAGTGGAGCCATGTGTAGGTCATGCATGGCTCTTGGTTGGATGTGCTTGTTTTCTTCTGGGAGCAAAGCTCCATAAAAACAAAGTGTCTCTTGAAGAGAACTTGAAGGATGTAAGTTCAAGAGCAGCTGAGCTTGCAGCTCATGACTAGGACTATAAATTCTGGTCATTTTCTTTGGCTGAGAAGTTGCAGGACTGCTATGTCCCAGCAAAGGCTGGCCATCCACTGTGGTCAAGCCATGGTTGGGGCTCCTGTGCCGTGCTTCAGACAGAAAACTGTGTTTTGAACTGACGTGACCTTCAGCTGTCTCGTCTCTGACAAGAGCGGTGTTATGTTGCTGCATTTTTGAGATGTTCCAAATTGCAATAACAAATACAAGTAATAGTGGTAAAAATTAAACATTTAGGTAATTAATAACTCTGGTAATTAGGCTTGGCAGACTCAGTCATAATGTCCGGAAGGTAAGAGCTCCTGAATGTGAGGGAGAGCTGCTTTGTGGAGAGTAGCGCTAAGCAGCACAAGGCCGTCTCCACGCAGTAGGGGTGATGATCAACCTTTTGAGCAGTCCAATGTCCTGGAACTTTTCTACAGCTTGTTGCATCCTTACTAACCCTGTAAACTTCTGACTACACATACAAGTCAGAGCCCAGTTTTTCTTGCTGAATTTTCATGCCTGCTGAGGATGGGGATGTGAAAGGAACCGCATTTGCTCTCCTGAGACTCAGTGAATGCCAGCTCAGAAAGGCTGATACGGATGTGTGAGATGGGCAGAAAAGTGTTCTTTAGGGAAGCAGTGAAACTTTAATTTACTTCAAAACTACCCAAAACTCAGGTGGTTTAGTGGTTTGAGTTGGGGGTTTTTTTCTGTTGGTTTTTTTTTTATTTTTATTTTTTTTTTAAGCCCAAAAATTTGAAGCAGATTTCCTATGTCATTGACTCATGTTTGGAAGCCCTTCAGAGAAACATCTTTTTTTGGTGTCAGAATTTGCACATTTGCTTAATTGGAGGGTAAAATCAGGTTAAAATCTATCAGCCAGGTTCTCAGCAGATGTGTCTCTGACCTACCTCTTCTGGCTTTGTTGGGGGGGTGTGTATGTGATCTCTCCAGCTGAGCACCCAACCCTCTTCCTTTCAGCAGCTTTTTTATTTGAAGGCTGGGTCTTTATTCCCACTCCCAAAGCTGTGTATGTGTGCATGGGTCCATATGTTTGTGCTCATGTGAACTTCTTTTTACACTTTGAAGTCCATGGCACTTTGCAGGAGTCCCGTTTCCTGATGCATTCCAGCCCTCCGGGGGGTGTGAGTCTACAGTTTTGGCCTGCACACTACTGTGGAAATGCCTGTACTGATCCTGTTGCTCCTTGTATGCCTCTTGCACATCGCTTCCTCTAGTCAAACCATTGACAAAACACCCATCCTCAGTAGCTGTCTCTGCTTCAAAGCACCCGAGTGCTCCTGGAGAGAAGCCTCTTTGCTCTGGGGGCAAACTGGTCATGCTTCAGGAGTGGTGCATGAGCAATGTGGGCTTGTGAAGGCTTCACAGAGAAGCTAGTGTTGGCCAGATTATTGATAGCACTCCCAGATTCATGATGTGACAAGTCAGATCAGCAAGTGAGCTCAGGTCCCAGCGTAGAACGGGCTATTGATGCTCTTGGGAGAAGATTGGCCAGGGAGCTGAGGTAAAGGCACTGCCTTGAGCCTGGCCGTGTCCTTTACCTGTACTGCATGGGTGTTCAGGTGCCTGTCTCCTGTGCCATTTTCCAAGCTCTGGCGAGTGGGACAGAACTGACAGGGAGCAATGCTTAGTTTGGAGCTGACAGAGGGAGGATGTTTCAGCTGGTAGCACAGTTGTTCTGCACAGCAGGGAAGCCAGCTTCAGCCGTGCCCATGCTAACTTGCTGCTCTCTGCAGGGGAAAAGCCTCAGCTGCACTACAAAGACAAAAAGGGAAATCACCTGCCTGACTTCCATTGCAGGGTTTGTAAGCAAGAGGAAAGCTGATGGGTTTAAGAGTGGGAGACACTGCAGTGGTTACTGCTGCTGGTACCTTGCTCCCATTTGGGTAGACAATGCAAAGCAAGGGTTTCTCAGACAGCAGCTCTCCAGAGCTGCCTGTACTGCTGCTATGCCTGCTCCACGGTGCAATCACTTGATGGGCACAGCAACTTGTGCAGCAGCATCAGTTCTCCATCACACAGTGTCCCAGTGCTAGGCTGTGTGACTTCTGCCATGAGCAGAGCAAATTGCAGATCTTGTGCTATGAATCTTGGTTGCTGAAAATGGCTGAGGTATTAAAGTGATTCAGGTCCAGAAAGTCTTGTTAACAGGTCCTGGATCCATAGGTCAAGCTGCTGGAGTTGGGCAAGCTGACTTTCCAAAAGGGCAGCAACATGCCTGATTGCTGCTACCCAAGCAGCAGTTTGTTTCTCGCAGAGATCATGCATGTTTCATCAGCTCATTCAGGCTTTTGCCTGAAGGGCAAGGACAAGGAATGCGATGAACTCCTCTTTGGCATGGCAGTGTATTTTGCTTCACATTTGTCAATAAATGAGATTAAGTTTCTGTATTTGTGCTGAGAGGCTGCGTGAGAGGCACGTTTAATGAATGCTAAAATAAACTCTCCGGCTAGCTGTTGGGTAACAAACACAGCTAAGATTTGCATTGTAGAAGAGGTACGAACATTGCAGAGATGCCAGTTATATGACCATGAGAAAGGGATTCAGCCCAAAACAGAAATTATCCTGGATCTTACCTGAAATGATGACTCAGTACGAAAAGCAGCATGTGTATAATAATATCTATGCTTCTCCTCTACTTGGAAAAACATTTCCCACTCAGTCCTTGGTTACCTCTCCCAGTCCTTCCAAGTATGAATACCCTTTTTCCAGAATCTGAAACTTTTCCCCTAAAAAGGTCATCTCAGAATTATAGGAGGCAGCATGAATTACCTACTTGTGGGTGTCCTTCCCATTGCCCCCCCATGATGAGCCCTTGGTACCACCTTTTTGTCCAACAGGGCTAGTGAGACTGTTTAGGAATAAGAAAACCTTTCTGCTGTCTGAAATGGACACATTACATTAAGGAAGAGATGTGATAAACTCTTGGGTAACTCGGTTCAGGACCCCCCGAAGATATGTTAGTGGGTGGATTTCAGGAGGGACATCTTGGCAAATAATGCTGGTACTTGGGGGAGAAAATGGTAAAAATCTCGAGGACTTGTTGTGGATGATGGTTAAATGAGCACTTGAGTTTCCTGCAGGGGGTGGACAGTGCCCATCCCATGCTGTGATTATAGGTTATAGGCTTATAGGTATCCATGCTGCACTGCAGCAGCCCGCTCCTTGACAACGAGGCTGAGGATCTGACTCAGCTTTCCTGATTCACGGTTGTGCACTTTCAAACGTGAGATTGAAGAGATTTGTTGATAACCAAAGAAGAGCTGTCAAGGAAAAAGGTTGCCATGGGCAAACGGTCCTTGCCCATCCAGCACAATGTCTGCAGAGCAGTCAGGAGAGAACATTGTTATGTGAAGACATTCTGAGCAACCTTTTCTTTTGATTGCTTGGGTACCAGTATTGGTAAAGCAGCAGTAAAGGCATGATGCAAGTTTGGGCTGTGTAGGCCTAGCGCTTAGCCTGTATGTACTGGTTATAGTGCATGCTTCTGCCTCTTCAGTGCTCCTCTATCTCAGCTGATTTGTGAAGGCAGGGTCATGGGTCCTGCTGCTGCTGCTGTAGGTGCTGCAGACCCTTCACAGGGCAGGTGATCTCAGCTTCCACAGACCTCTCAGGCTTTAATTTCTTTCAGTAACACTTCTAGCTCTTCTACTGTCAAACTCCTAGGTGCAGGACTCCTGATTCTGCAGAAAGCAGCTGCAATGCTGCTGTGATTCCTTACAGCTTTTCCTAAGCTGAATTCCAGGGAATTGCTCCTTTCTGTGGTTGAGCTTATCCATTCTACCTGCTGCTGATGGGGCTGAAGAGAAAGCGGGAGTGGCAAAGAAGTGTTGTGCAATGGAAATATGTTGATAACAGCTTTCTTATCCACCTCTGTCCACATAGCATGTCTTGGGCCGGTTGTTTGAATTATTAGTGCTTCTGGAGAGGTTTCCTTGTCTATCCTATATTTAGAAAATGTGGGCAGGCCATGAATTTTAAGAACAACCCTTGTGTTAACAGGGCCATTGCTCATTTCATGTGTTGTAACATTTTGTGTTGGTAATGTTTTGAGGCGGTGATTGAGAGAGATGGCATGAGTCACAGCTCTGGTTTTCTTACGGGGTTAGGTAGGTGTCTTGTTCATTTTTAGGGGGTTAGAAAGGAGAAAAAGCAGCAGTAGTAATCTGAAGAACTGCCAACAGCTTTGGTTTTAGTGCCAGAACTGTGATAATCTGGTATTTCCCGTGAAGCCCTAGGTGTTGTGCTGGCTTTATTTTCTGTGTCTCTCTGATTTCTCTTGTCCTTTGTCATTGCAGGGCAAAGCTTAAACATTCACAATATCAAAGACAATAACAGGCCTCCAACACATCTCTCGGTGGATAGCTCATTACATTTAATCCAATATCACAATTTTTGAGAAGGAGAAGCAGCCCAATTTATGATTTCCAGGTGAGCTGAGCTGAGTGTGAGCATCTCTGTCCACTCGTCCATTCTCCTTCTTCTCTTTGTGGACACCAAATGCCTCTTGTACGTATTTGCTGTCTGCTCACACTCTTGGAGAACTACACGTCTCTGAGGCTGCCCCATCTCTTCTGCCATGTGCAGGCTCAGCAGCAGCCTCATTGTAATAGTCGGGGCCCTGGCCTTGAAATGTCTTGGGTGCTTCCCCCAGCAGGAGTTTTCTGCACTGAAGCCTCAGGGCTTGTCTGCACAGGGAGGCTCTTGCAAAACATGCTTGGCCTAGGGTGTGAATTTAAAGGGAAAGAATTATTCTGCACCAGATTACTGCCTTAAACTGTCTTATTCTGCAGAAAAAGGCTGTTATTTTACCATGCTGCTGGCTGGAATTGGTTGATCCACTGCACCTGACCTGAGCAGCCAAAGGCTCTTGTGGGAGAGCTCTGATCTGAGCTTGGGTTCTTGGTGCTGGCTCCAGTTGGCACTGTGGAGGAGGCATGGAGGTGGCAGGGAAGAGGATGGTACCCTCAGGTTCTCTGTCCACCCAGAAAAGTGGGACCACATCAGAGCAGAGCCTACTTGAGGGGCTCTTGCTACTCTCTGGAGAAGCCACCCCAAATAGGGAGGCTGCACAGACCAACCCGAGCTGATGGTCCCCCTTCCTCAGGATTGGGCTTGGATTATCTGCTCGAGTCCAAACCTGTCAGAGCAGCCTGGGACTCAACTTGATGAATTACCCTGAGTCAGCAGCCCTTCGTGCAGCACTCTTAGTCCACGTGAGCTGGCTGAGTTGTTGGGGCAGTGTGCTTCGGGAGTTCTGTGTAGGTATGGTGTTTTGCTGTGTAGACTGAGAATATGGTCCTCACCAAGAGCTGTCAGACTGGCCATCCTTGCTGCCATCTGTGGCCTTCATGTGCCACAGCATAAAGCTTCCTGAAGTCTTAAAACCACCGCCTTTGGTGCTGTCTCAGCCCCGCCATGCCTGACCTGGGATGCTGGAGAAATGGTTCTATGGGGAGCTCACTGTGGCCCATGGGTGGACTCTACCTGCTAAGCTAGGGTCAGAGGCATGGTGGTGGTCCCCAGCCTGGCTCCTGGAGGTTGATGGAGGTCCTATGCCCCAGTCACACTGGTGCAAGGCTGCTAGAGCTTTCTGTGTGAATCATTACAGTGGCTTTTGCAAGGTTGGTATGAGTAAGGAAGAACCTTGTCATTTGGAAGCGAGAGAAGAGACCCTGGAAACAGCTTTTCACCCCAGAGGATTGAAGGGACACTATGACAGCACAGAAGGTCACATAAATGAAGCACTCTTTCTTTATGTCTCCACTGAGGCCAAAGGTGGAAGCCCAAACATCCCTAGCTGCTCCTGGCCGGTTTTCACTTGGTACATCTGTACTCCCTGGAAGTTGTCACTGCAGTCACTGAAGACAAGAGCATAGCAGGACTGGCAGAAAGGGAGAGACATTGATGTGAAGCATAGGCCTGCTGTCAGCTGGATTAATGAGGGTAAAAATGCATGCGGGAGTTACAAGCCTCTAGGCATTAGGGTAGAAAAACAGCTCTGTCCTGAGAGAATGCAGAAGACTTCCCTACTGAGAAGTTATTGAAAATGAGTAAGTGATACTTGCTGCCATGAAGTGGAGGTCCCTGTCTAGCAAAGAGCATGGTCTAACCCAACATGGTACCTCTCTGCAGCATGGTGGTCTTTTCTGGCTGCTCTCTGTGCCTGTCACGAGTCCCCATGCGTCACCGAAGCCTTCTCCTGTTCTTCACTGCTGGAGCTGCCCTGCTAACTGAGTTGGCTGCTTGAGGACTCATCAGAGCTGAAATGATTTATTCCTCAGCAGTTTATTGTAAATGAGCCATTGGAAGTCTTTCAAAAGCCATCTTATCTTGACCTAAGCTCAGCTAAATGTTTTAGCAGCATCAGCTTTACATAACAAGTTAGAGGTAGGGGAGAATTCTGGGAGGATAAAGTTTATGTTGATAAATGGTCCTTGCTGACCAGGATCTCCCCCTCAGAGTTACCTGGTTATCAGAGCATCACTGACACAGGAATTACAAGCCAGCTGCCTCAGAAAAATATGATGGCTTGCTTGTTTAGTCTGGGTGTCTGATAAAAGGCCAAGCTATCTGTATGAAATCAGGTAATGCTTTGCCAGCATTTAGATTGTAGAAAAGCCTCTTGATAGAGCCCTAGCACCCCAAATTAATTCCAGTTGGTAGAAACAGGGGAGTATCACATGGGCTGAAAGCTGGGTGGGGAGGACCATGAACAATGGATAAGGATAAACAGCAGTGTGTCAAATTGTCAGGGGAGTGAAGGGGAGCACAGTGTTGGGAGCTAAAGTCTTGCCAACTGCTGCCCTTGGTGGTGAGCCGCGCGTAGTTAACCTCTGCTGTGGTTCCTGGGGGCTGCTGCAGCGGTGAAGAGGAATGCGTGAGGGTCGTTGGGAAGTTGGGTCTGTTTGTCTTTAGTTACCTGGGGAGGTGTTTGAGAGGAGCCTTCAGACGGCAGGGCTGATGTGTGATTGTCTGAGGTGTCTGTTCTGCTTTTGTTCGTGTTCGCAAAGACTCTCCCTGTTAATTATCTGATATTTTGACCAGACATTTATTTACTACTTAATTACAAAGGGAGGGGTGCAAGCTGAGAAATGGCATGAAAAGCATAATAGGGTAGGCTGTGCTCGACTGTGATGTTTAGTCTTCATGATCCCTTGGCTTTGGGTGAGTCCGAGGCGTCCTTGCTCTTTCAAAAAGCAGATTTGGGATTGGATCCTTCCTCTGTACACATTCAGGGATCCTGTAGCTACAAACAGAAGCACTTAGTTGAGCAGGAAGGCTTTCTTCTCCTGGTGTTTCAAGCTTGACCACTGCATAGAGGAACTGCCACTGCAGGGACAGACAGGGCATGAGGGTGAAGAGCCTTGCACAGTGTTGAGTACAAGTGGAAGCTCAACTTCTACATCCTGCAGCCAGGGGGAGAATGTGACCAGAGAGTGACACAGCCTTGAAGCAGCACTGAAGTATTTCTGAGCTGTTTATGACAGTGGAGCTCCTTATGCACCATCCCAAACTGGCAGAAAACCAGTATTCAGGTGCCTGTCTGAGAGGATGATTCAGGCCCTCTCGATTTCATGATGAGAAGGCTGCCTGGAGCTCTTCAGTGAGATGTGGGAGGTAGGCAGCATCTGCAGAAATGAAAGGAAGATGAGACTGGGGCTTAAGAGCGATGTTCAAGGTTTTCAAGATCATTGGTTTTTGCAAAGGAAAGAAAAAACATGCAGCCAAGGTGAATTGAGAGAAGGACAAAGATGAGTGATTTTGTTTGTGACTGGTGGCAGCTGCTATGGGCAAAGAGAAGAAAATGGATAGAAGAGGCAGTGTAAAGAACTGGAAGACAAAAGGAGAGATGAGCTTCATCTTTGGAAATAGGTGGAACATCTCTTTTGCACCTGGAGACCAAAAGAGCCTCACAGGTCTCAGTAGTTGATAATGTGGCTAGGCTCCCCATCACCTGCTAACTATTGTGCCCTTGTTCTGATGGCCTTCCTTGCAGGGACCCAGGCATTTACCCAGAGGGGATTTAGTGCTGCCTGTTGGAGAGGATGGGATCAGGTATATCCGTGAAGTCAGCCAGGTCTTGGGGCACTCTGTGGGATGCAGAGTAGATGTGTAGGTTGTTTGTGGGTGTGGATCCTGGTGAATTTGATGGATGCTGCAGGGCTGATCCCATTTTAGGGCAGGGATGTGATCAGCTCGACTTCTGAAAGGTTAATCCAAGCTTATTCTTGTAATCCTGTGATGTGTTGTCCCCCTGAACCTTCTCTTTGGGCCTTTCCAGGTTGATTTTGTAGATGCTGAAGATGGTAAAGGTCTAACCAGGCCTTTCCAGGTCAGCTCCTCAGCACCACTTCACCTTCTATGTGTTGATCAGAAACTAAATCAGACACACAGGGCACTTAGACTGAATGTTTCCTACAGAACTGTTCCTCAGCAGAGGAGTCCCTACTCTTTCCACCAGGTTTTCCATACTATGTCTCAGACCCCTGAGCTCCGTTCCTTGGGTTTCTAGATGGTTGGTGGAATTTTCCTTAAGCTGGAGTGTCTGGACAGAGAGGCGCCTTCTTTCTTGTCTAGCTCAACTGCCTTCTTGCTTTTCAATGTCAGTCTTGCATAGAGATGAGAACCATCCATGCTTATAATAGAATATGAATCCCACATTGTGCCCTGTCTTTTCTCAGGTCTTCCTTGGATCCCAAACTCCTTCCGCTTGTTGTCACTGCAGCTTAAAATTGGCATTTGTGGTGGCATCCAGAGGTCCTGGCTGCAGCATTGTTCCTCTTGTGCTATTCACAGCACAGAGTCATAACAAGAGACAGTCCCTGCCCCAAGTATATTAAGTGGGATCTTTGAGAGAGGAAATGGAAGTGCAGAGAAGGGTTGTGAATTGTCCCACTTTGCGCAACATTTCTGGGATAAAACCCAGCACTATTAATAGCTTTTTGCTCAATAACCATCCTTTGTTCAGAACTCTGGTTTTCACCTTAAGTTGTTTGTGTTGTGCAGGATCTGTTGGCCAGTTTGGCTGAAGTTCCTACCTTGTGATCTACAGCTAGACATAAAGCAGGTCTAATAAACCCCCGTTAATGTTGAACTCAGAATAGTCTTTCTGCTCAGGCCACCACTATGATGCTCATTGTCTTTTCTTCACCCACATTTTGCTGCCACATCATTGGTCTTTGTTTCAGGTTACTTTCCTTCTGCAATGTCACCTACAATATTACTTGTGTCACACCTTCCTTTGTTGCTCTTCCTCAAGTCCTTTGGTGGAGTAGCTGGACAACCAGCAAGTTTGCTTACATTAAAACCTCAAATTTGCGTTACCGTCATTCTTACTTGCTGCCCATGAATGTTCCATAAGGTGAACTTTGTGCCAAAAATGTTTGTGGAAGCAGAAACTGATGATTAAATTTAAACAAAGAGTTACAGGAAGCAAATCTTAAAATTGCAACTGTATGTTTGTGATAATAAGAGCTCTGTCACTGCTGTCAGGGGCTAGAATTGATGGAGGCCACAAAATCTCTTTATCCAACCAAAATGAGCCAGAGTTGCTTGATTTTTTTTTTCTTTTAAGCACAAGCCACAAACTGCTCATGAGCAATTTACAAGCCAAAAATTAGCCAGGATGGCTTTCCAGAGAATAGTTCTGGAGAATATTGCAATAAGCAGTACTCAAGTATAAAATGGGGGAAAATAAGGATAAAAAAATTAATCAGGAAGAGCTGACATCCTTGAGACTCCTGGCAGCCGTAAAGCAGCCTGGTTGGGGGACATTTCAGTGTGAGCCACCCATCGCTGTGCTTCAGTGGGGGTCCGGAGCTATTCAGAACAATGCTGGGAAGCCGCACTCAGGACAAGGCAGGAGACACGCTGTGTTAGTGTCTCCACTGGGCAGTGCCCAGAGTCCCAAATGGAATTTACAGCTAGCTGCTTCCCTGCAGCCCATGGAGGAGGGTGGCCCCTTCTCTGCAGGGCTCAGGCACTCCGTGGGCTCAACCGGTGCTGTTGGGCTCCTCTCTGCAGACAGTGTTCTGTCACGTGCAAAGGCTTCTGCTAGTTTTAATGGAGAGGTCAATGTGTGGGAAGAGAGCTGAACTTGGCCTGATGTGGGTCATCACTCCAGCAGCAGCAGAGACCCAGGGCATCCTGTGCATTGGGAGCTCATTATAGTATAGGGTGGTAATTCCATACTCAGTTAGTGGGGTTTGGGCACGTATGTATCTGGCTGTCTTGGAAATGCTGTCTCAGGGATGAGCTTTATTTTTTTTCCTTTTTCCTGTGTTAGGATGAAAACCAGACCTGCGGTCACTGTCTGAGGTTCTTTTGGTACCAGTGCTTTAAAGCAGTTCTTGAGTTAACAGAAAAAAAAAACCCAAAACTTTTAATCTTTCTAATATAACATTACAGAGAACAAACAAGCCTTTAATGCAAGCCCCAGGGTCTCTTGTGGGGAGATCCTGATAAAAACACTGCTTTCTGTTTTGGAAATACCCTCTGGTGGATTTGTCAAAACCCTACCAGAGACAATGGTGAACTTTCAAAGTTAAGCAGAGACATGGAAAAAGAAAATCTTGTAATTAAGGCTGCAAGTGGTTGGCTTTTGTCACGGAATGCTGGGGAACATGATTTTATAGGTTAAAAATCCTCCCACCTCAGTGTTAGGGACTACTAATCGAATTTAATTGTCCAGCTATTGAAGTGTTTTCTTCTTTGGATGGATGCCTGCTTTGTGCAGTGTTTCCACCTGGTTGTGTATGAAACACTGGGCCCAGGACTTCATGGGAGGTCAGAATGGGTGCAAGCTGGACTGTTGCATCTGGCGTTCACTTGACCTCTGCCTGCCCCAAGTTAACATCTTCCTAACTGATCCCAATGTTTGCTGACTGTTCCGTACCTGCTGATGTTTAGGCATGCTTAAAAACACTTGTTAAAAGTGACTTCACCCTGCTGGGGCAGGGAAAGGAGGCAGATCCTGCACTGGGATTCTGCTGCTACAGGCTGGGTTTGAATGGAGCTGTGAGGTGCTGCAGATGGTGTTCATGGTCTTCCCAACCTTAGACCTCACCTCTGGGGTCCTCATTCTATTTAAATACAATATATTGAGAAAGGAGGACAGGGATGTCTAGAAGTGTTGTGCTAAGAGTAAATCACTGGTCCTTTGCTTTTGCACCTAACTTAGATGGGCACGAGACATATGAGCTAGACAGAGAGAAAGGTTGACTTGCTCATGTGCCTCACACAGACTTAGCTTGCATTTATGTTTGTAGCCCTTGGTTTTTTTGTCCTCTTGTCACTGGGAGAGCCCAGGCAGTGCATGCAGTCTCTTAAATAAATTTCACCTCCTGTTTAACTGAGTGGGGTTTTTTTACCCACGTTTTTGGAAACACTCTTGTGGTTGATAGAGCTGTAGAACACCAAATAGTTTTTTCATCCCTTTCTGGAACTGATGATTTTCCACTGATGGCCATTGTACATCAGCAAATCCTTCCCTGTAACCTGAAAATTGCTTTTATCTTTGCCATGGCCTTAAGGGGTCTGTGTATGGTTTCATGTACAGATTTCTTGAGAAAGTTGTAATGAAACAAGGGGGTTTGCTATCTTAGATTGTTTTATTTCCTGGGGTGAGGGTTACACTTTCCTTTGGTGATTGAAAGATAATGAATGCCACCCTGGTCTTTACCAGGATACTAGGACAAGCAATCTGTGCTTAGTGTTCAGTGGCTAAAACAAAGAATAGATGTATTTTGAAGTTTTAGATGCCCTGGATAATCTGTTTGTTGGCTGGGTCTTGACTGGCCATCCACAGAGTATGGGTGGGCCATTTTTCTATCTGATTGTGAAGATAAAGATAAAGCTATATTTTATGAATTGCTGTTTTCAAGGTCATGTGGAAATTGAGCAGTTCATAAAATATATCTTTGAACAAAGATATGTTTGATTATAGAAAATATGATCCCAGAATCAATTGGGTATAAACAAGATGTTGCCTTTAGGGTTGAAAACACATTGTTAGAGGCATGAAGAGCAGAAATTGTCACTGCTGTCTTTGTGTGGCTATTGTTTTTGGTTTTAATAGGAACAGAATGAATGACATTTTTCCACCAGACCACTTATGCTCAACTATACCTCCAGGACAACTTCCTGGCCAAAAATATTCAAAACAAACAAACACAATAGCAATTCTACTCCAATTACATTGTTTGCAAACCAGCTAGTGTTCATAGAGTACTAGGTTTGGCAAATCCAAGCACTTCAGTCCTGGATTTTAATATTAGATATTTGTATGTGAATTACTTGTAGCTGTTGTGCTATTCAGGTAACTGGTGGAGTGGCAACATGGATGGGCACCTCTAGCATCTCTTCCCAATCTGATAAAAGCATGCCCTAGCTGTTATAGCAATTTGGCTGAAAAGCCTGGGTATTGGAAAGACATCCTTGCCCAGTGGCCAGATGCTCATTGATTTCACTGGAGCTGAGATTTCAGCCTAGGGCTCTGGACCAAATCATACACCAATTTAAAAACTTTCCCTTGAAAGAATAACTAAATTTTAAGTGTGGGAAAGAGAAAGACAGAGGAGGAGGAATTTATCAATTGCTCTTTTATGTAAGAGGAGCCAGTATTTATAAGAGGAGAGTGAACTCAGTGGCTTTGTGGAACCTTTTCCTGTGCTTTGAGCTGCCAGAAGGATCCTACAGAGAGCAAGCCTAAATCAGCAAACCTGTTTGTGACTTTTCAGTCAGTTTTCTTTGGCTGATGGGAATTATCATGGAAATAGTAATTGCTGTAACTCACAGTTTTAAATATACATAATGCTGTGGATTGGTATTGTAGTCATTACTCCTTCCTGACTTAGAAGGCTACAGGATCCTAGCTAAGGGAAAAAAACTTGTATGGTAGAGATGCTATAGGACATGAAGGGAAGAAGAATAATGCGGTCATTCTGGCTCCAGCAAGGTTTCCAAGCTTCATTGCAACCCCAAGTCTGCTGATCTCAGTCTTTTCAGAATCTTCAGACTTCCACTCATTTGGGTCCTCTCCACATCTCTGTCTGTGAGTCAGCTGGGTGGATGTCCTCAGCAGACCCTCTAGGACCTGGGAGAGTGGTTCCATCATCGTCATACCTCATGTCTCCAGCTGTCAGGGTAAGGGGTCTCCAGGACCACAAAGCTATGCCTCTGACTCCTGCTGGTGTACCTCTGCAGGAAGGGCACAGCAGCATGGTGCATGCTAGGCACAGAGCACATCTCTTCTGTCCTTGGAGAGCTTTGGGTTATTAAGCCTATGCCCTTACAGTTACTGCACAGATAGACCCATGGACACTGGAGGCAAGATGTGTATGCCCCAAAGTGAGCCACGTCATCTAGCGCTTGCTCCCACAGTGGTGTCCCTACCATCACAGATGGAGTAAGAGAAACATGGATGTGTGTTAATTGAAAGGCTTAGCAGTAGCCATAACAGAATGCTGCCCCTTGGAAATTTGACATTGTGCCTTTCTTGCCTAGGATGCAGAGCTCTGATTGAGATTCTGCAGTGTGCACAGTCAGCACTGTGATAAAGTCTGACCATCCTTTTTTGCATTAACTGGAAATGCAAGTTGCCTAAAGCATAAATTATATTACAGATAATTTGTTACATTTTATATTCTTAATTTGAAGCCTGTAGTTAATCACTGGTGAGTTGTGGCAGAGATTGATATAGGGTGATATGTCAATGTGACATCAAGGTTCTCTTTGATAGGCTCTGGACTGTGTATGGTTTGTGGAAGTTGTGTCTATCCATTGAATAAAGCTGGGGTCTGTTAGGGTGGTGAGGCACTGGAATAGGTTGTCCAGGGAGGTTGTGAATGCTTCATCCCTGGCATTGTTCAAGGCTAGGTTGGACGAGGCCTTGGGTAATATGGTTTAGAGCGAGGTGTCCCTGCCCCTGGCAGGGGGGGTGGAACTTGATGGTCTTAAGGTCCTTTCCAACCCTAACTATGATATGATTCTATAATGCAGATATGTCTTTAGTCAAATACAGCCCTGTTACCTTCAGGAGCATTGGAAATCTCAGAGGAGCTCTCGTGACCCTGCCACCAAAGAGCTGAACTCCATTCAGAGTCCCAGCTGCACAAAGCATTTTTCAGCCTCTCTTTTCCATGGCCATGGGAGTTCAAGCTAAGTTGCCTTCTCCTTCAGTGGCTCAGAAAGACACAGAAGGATCCTGTTCTGCCAGTTCTCCAGATCCACCTACCTAATTTGTCACCTGGTGTGTGCCAGGCAGGGTGCAGCAGCCTCCAGTGGTTGGCATTGCATCCTCTGGAGCAGGCGAAGAAGATAAGTCATGTCTACTCATGACATCCATTGCCCAGAGGTCCCAGATGTGTCTGTAGATTGTCCACTCTGGAGGATCTCCCAGAGCGAGCAAGACACTGCAGTATTTGTGGCTATTAAGGAGTTCACTGAGCACCTTTTCCAAGATGACTTGCTTCTGTTTCATGCTGCCAAGGGGTTGTTTATGTATGATGCTGTGTGGGTGGGATGTAGTTTTGTCACTGCTCCGTTGTTGGACTGTGTTTGGGCACTTTGCCTGGTCATGATTAATGATGTTTTGAGTTGGGGCTTTAAGGTGCTTTCAGGCATACTTCAGGTACCAGAAGTAAAAGAGGTGTTGTTATAATCAAGGTACTTCAATGTAGTATCAAATGTAATCAGAAGTGAATTAGTTAAAGCAGTGTGTACATATAAGTCCTCTTATGGTGGGTGTTCAGACAACTTGTATGGTATAATTTAGAGGTCAATTTTTAGACTTTTGTAAGCCTTTTCTCTCCATGAGATGGTGGTAACTTGGCAGTAGATGCCAGGACTGCTGTCAGAGGGCAAACCTCTCCTGCAAAGGCCTCTTAGTGAAACATAACTCTTGAAACAGGTTAGGGCATTGTGAGAATTTGTTGATCCTGGCTTTAGGGTAAATTCTTACAGCTAACAGAACTGCTGTGGGCTGGGATCTAGTGGTTTCCTGCATTTCACCTGGCCTTGGAGTAAGCACAAACCTGTAGAAAATCTGTATTTCTTGTTGGTCTTGGCTCTATCAGGCTGTGCTGCTCTTTTCTTTCTGCAGCACAGCATATCCTTGGCATGGCTGTCTGCTAGAAGAAATGCCTGGAGAGCCGCAGCCTCTTTTCTCCATCACCTCAGCCTTTGTGAGGCTGGTGGTTCTTCAACCCCATGGAGAGGACACTCAAATTCAGATAGAAGAGTGGTTGACAGGTGACTTGTGTGGCCAGTTAGGTGTTTTGGCTTGACAGAAGATGTACTGGTCATGTCCAAGCAGCAGTAACTCGTGTGGATGAGGCTGGGAAGCTGAGAACTGGTGGAAACATGGGGAAATGGGACCTGAACTCCAGCTGGTATACAACTGAGTCTGTTTGCCACAGATCGTATGTTATCTTGGTATGTATGAAGGTAGTGACTTTGTTTCCCCAACCTGTTTGAAAAAGTACTAAATGGGCAGGAGATTAAAATGACCTAAAATGTTGAGAGCATTAAAGAAAGGGGACACTTTTAAAATCCTCATGTCTGAGCTAAGCTCACGACTTTCCAAGCTGCAACTCTGTGATTTCGACAGGGCAGAGATAGGAAATGGGACAATGTTGAAGCTGAAAATGAACCAAAATGTAAAACGTTCTTTGACATACTCCATTAGCACTGCATGCGCTGCTTTGGTCTCTCCAGCTACTTTAGTTTACTGCTGGAGGAGGTTGAAAGGTGATTCATTCATAGTTTACAAGTACCTAAAAAGGGAAGAGGTTTCTGGCTGCTAGATGGGATTCAAATCTATCACAGAAAAGCAGAGAGTTCTCTTGGCTGGAAGCCAAAGCCAGAGAAATTCAGGCTGGGAAAAAGGGCTGGAGTTTAAATGATACAAATACAAACCAGTGCAAGGTCTTGGGCTGGCATTAAGCAGGCTCATCAGCAGCTAATGGCTCTGAATGAACGTTCTGTGTCTAAGAGATGCAGGGATTAGGAAGAGAGACTTTCCAGCCCAGAGCAGCTGTTGCAGGAGACCAAGGCTGGGGGCTCCTTTCAACTGGAGCATCCTGTGCATGGCTCTGGATGCTGCATCCCAGGCTTGGGGCTCTTCTGTTCTTCCCCTGCTGCCATTCAAACACAAGCCACTCTTGCAGGGCAGCAGTAAGGCACACAGATGCGCTGGTGTCAGGCAGCACAGCTCTTTCTTCGTGTTCAATGCTTTTCACAGAATCCAAAGTATTTCTGGATTGGATTCCTCTTTCACTGGCTGGATCCAAGCAGGGAATTACAGTCCATGAAGTGTGGCTTGTGAGCCGAGTGTACAGTCCCTTTCCCTGCTGTTGTGAGACAAAGACATGCAGGGACGCGTTTCTCCTTCCTTTCTGGGCAGGCTCAGCTGGAGGGGTGTAATGCAGGCAGAGCCCCTGCTCTGGGTGGGTGTCCACTCCATCTCTGGTATGTGTCTCTTTGGGCCTGCCTATTGAAGAGTGTCGTGTAATTTATCACAGAAGCACTAGGCATGAGAAGTAATAGGTATGAGTGGGATGTGACTCATGTTGGTAGGGAGAAACAGGGGAATAGAGATCTTGGAAGGTTTCCTGCTTGTCCTTGGCCCTCTGCCTTCAACCCTCTCCAGGTTTCTGGGCTTTGCTGTGCTCTTACCAGCATTTTCTGGGCAGAGGGGCAACACTGTCCTAGGCCATGCTGCCTGCTTCATAATTCTGCAGACTGCAAACCTGGAAATAACACAAAGCAGGTGCACTAGTGCCAAGGTTAGGACCTTCCTAGTATTTAAAGCACATGTATACTGTTGGCATGGTACAGGGTGACCTCAGTGCACAATAGGAACCAACCAACACACACATTCAGACAGAATAAATATTTGACAGAGTCTATTTCTCTGTTCCCCCAAATGACCCCTTATAAAAGCAAGGTCCTGTTTACCTTCCTGGCTCTCTGGGCACAGTCTTCTGAGAAGAGACAAGCCCTCTTCTCCATTCATTGCCCTGCTGCTCTTCTGAGTGACGCATTTCCAGGCAAGGATCAGGGATTTTGGCTTCACAAAACCCAGGACACTTGGATCTTCACAGAACTAATGAAATTTGGGGAAAGTTGAGATAATTTTGTTCAGAAGTGCCAAAGCACAGAGACCTGGGCAGCAGCACAAGATGCCAGCGTGAGCCTGAAGCAACTGTCTGCATTTGTCCAAACTGGTTTTTGTGCTGTTTCTACCACATTAGCACATCTGAAGCCCTCCCCATCTTGACTATGGCAAGATTTCTAGGGAGTCTGCAGCAGGCTTCAGTGTGCAAGAATAAGTCAGGAATAATATTTGAGGGGGTTTACCCTGTTTTCCTTGGTGTATTAAACATCTTTCCTTTGCACTCCTGGGTCTTGTTTGCTTCTTTGCCTTGGTGCCGATGTAGCTGTGTCAGTGGAAGACCTGGTGTGCTTGGAGCCAGAGCTGCTATGTAACCCACCCATGTGCTGCCAGGCACCTCTCCTCTAATGGTCTGGGTTTGCCTTTCAGTCACTGGGAGCTTTGCCCAGCCAACCCCTGTTACCCCAGACTGTACCTTTCTGTCCATACCTATTGAACTGAGGACGGTTTAGATTCGCATGCCCTTGCGCATACACCAAACCAGTATGAGAGTCCTCCTGACGCTGTAGCATGCACATGATGACTGCTGTGCTTCTTATTTTGTATAAGATCACTTTCACTGAAAATTTTTTAAGTACAACCTATGATGACTTAGCCTGGCATGAAGAATGAGTGGAGACATGCAAAGGTCTATAAAATAGCAATTGCTCTAATGAAACCCATCCAGTTCCTCCTCCTTTGATCTTGCAATATGGAAGAGCAATCGGAATGCAGTAGGCAATTAAAAGGTGGCTGGTGCATATTAGAGAGAGGAAATACTTTATCTGTAACACATCTTAGACAAGTGGAAATCATTGTTATGAATATTCTTCAGCCAAACCCAGCAATTTGCTTTTTTTTTTTTAAGGTTAATGCTGAAAAGGAAAAAGGGAGCTGCCAATTGAATGAAAAATCACAAGCCTGCTAATGCTTCTTGTCAGGTTCAATATAAAGCCTGGTAGAGATTGCTGAGAAGTGTTTCCCTCTCTTCCTGATGTTTCACCTGTCTGAAACACCCATGCAGAACCAGGCTTCAGATTGGAAAGCCTGACACTGCAGGTCCTATGACCATTTTAAATAGAATCACAGAATCACAGACTGGTTTTGGGTTGGAAGGGACCTTAAAGCTCATCCAGTTCCCACCTTTCTCATCCTTTATTTGTGCAGGTTTCCACTGCAGCCCCTCTCCATGGCTATTGCTCTGCCGCTGATGCTGTCAAGCTGAATGACCATCCTCTTTAGCAGCAGGCATAGAGCATCCATGTCACACACTACTGGGGGACTGGGGACTGCACCCCATGACCTGCCTCTGCTCCATCTTCAGTGAAACCCTTCAGCTGTGCCTGGTGTGGTGTGGGATTGACAACACACCTGCTAGCAGTGGCAGAGATCATGTAGGTGTTGGTAATCATCAGCAGCAATGGCAGGATGCAGGGAAAATAGTCTCCAAAGAGCTTTGAGCCTTCTGCATCTTGGCTCTGGGCTGGTGGGAGAGCCTGGAGAGCAGCACAAACCCTTGTGCCAGCAGGAAGACACATGGGTCACATCTGTGTAAGGACAGCTATGGGGCAGTGGAGTCCGGAGCAAGCCAGACCTGGGGAGCTCCCCCTGTTCTCCACATGGACATTTCTGACTCCATGCCTATGTGCTGGTAAAGCCTGGGGAGCCGCGCTGGTGTGCAGCCCCACCCCAGCCATCCCAGGTCAGTGGGCAGCACTGCTTTTGTCAAGGAGGGGCCTCGGTGCACTCACATAACTGTGTGCAGCCTGTGCAAGAGGCAGGTTTCATTCACATTGTCTGCTTTCTGTTTTTGTAGCTGTCCCTCCCAAGCTGAAGAAGCTGAAAAGCCCAAATGTTCACGTTGGTGAGAAGATCTCACTGAAATGTGAGGCGACTGCTGGAAACCCTCAGCCCTCCTACAAGTGGTTTAAAGATGGCAAAGAGCTGAAGAAGAGCAAAGACATCCGGATCAAGTATGGGAATGGGAAGTAAGTATGCCATGGGGCTGCTCTGCCTCTGCTCACTAACTCTGAGTGTCTGGGTCTGTGGGAACATCTGGATAGAAGTGATGCTGTGCTCTCCATGTCACAGCTGAGGGATACTGTGACACTTCCTTGGAGTCACAGGACCATGCCCAACTCATTTACCATGCCTGGGAGAGTGAGCAAGATTCCCAGTTTCCTAAGAAAGTAGCAGTGAGAGAGGAGCAAGGCACACACAGGATAGCTGTTGGGTCTGTAGATGGGCCTCTCCTTGGGTAACTGTGTCATTGGATATCTGAGGTGGGAGATAACTCTTCACCTGCTAGCTGTAGACTGGTTGCAGGCAGCTCAGGCTACCTGGGGTGAATTCTGCTTTGTTACTATGGGTTTGAATGCAGCAGCTGTGCAAACCCAGCAGTCACCCCACCAGCCCACAGCAGGCATGAATAAATGTGCGAGGAATCACTGTTAGCTCAAACTTAGGTGGACTCAGAGCCATCTAAGACAACTGGAGGGATGCAAGAGCACATCATGATACTGTCTGATTAGGATTTGTAGTCACTGTATCTCACGCAAGACCTTGTGTTGCTGCACCCAGGGCAACCATTGTGGCTGCCCCAGCGTCCCCCTGAAGTGAAGCCGTCAGGGAGCTGCTCTCAGCGAGTGTCATCCTAGGGATCACCTCACTGGGGCAGTGCAAAAACACCAGGAGAAACAGGCCTCAGGGACTAGCTAAGGGGTTCTCACTTGGAACTGATTTAAGTGAATCCATGTTGATAGTTTTCAAGGCCAACTACTTACATCTGATATAGCTTAAAATTATTCCATCATTGTGACTATGCTTACATTCATACATCCTGACCTAGCCAGCAACTGTCAGCTTGCAACTACCCAAGCCCTTGGAAAACTTGTTAATTCTTTGTTAACATATGTTATGTCTGAGTGTGTGAAAAATAGCTCGTCTCTTCTCATTACGGACTTCAAAGAATATTAACTTTAAAATTAGAAGCCATTAAATAATCACTTAGATCAGTTAGTGCTGGAATGAGTCATTATCAATTGCTCTAATTTAACATCAGTCCTGTTGGCTCTGATTTCAAAGTCACATGTAGAATGGTTGACCTCCATTAAGGTAACTGTAGAGTTTGTGGCTGTTCTGGGAAAAGGCAGAGAGGTGGTCAGTATAAGGTTTAGGCTAGAAACACCAGGGTATCCAGAATAACTGGCTTGTTATTGATGCTGTCTGCTCAGGAAGGGCTGTCTGGGCTTCCAGGCAGCAGAGGAAGGGCAGAACTGTGCCTGTCTCTTTGCTCTGTTGTCCTCAGTACTTCTGCGGGCCTTGTCAGCCCCGTGGCCTCAGTTGTTTACTGGTGTGTACTGGAGCTGGGATTCCCTGGAGGGATGTCTGCACCACCCACTGCAGCCCTGCGTGGGAATCCTGCTGGTCCACCCATGTGGACATTGCATCCTGCGGGCAGGCAGCTTGTGGGACCTTGAGCTCAGTGGTGCTATGTCTCACAGGGATGTTGGGGTGCTGTTTTCCTCAGAGCTAGAGAGCAATCAGCACCAGACTAAACACCCATCAAGTCTCTCTGGTGATAACAACAAGCGCCTTTTGCAGCATTTCCCTGCTGTGCTCCCAGACATCATAGTCCCTCTTGCCTCCTGGCACCCCGTGTCCAGCACAGAGCTGTGACAGGGTGGCATCCCACCCACAGTGGTGCAGGAGTTCATGCACTCCCTGTGTCAGGGACGTAAACATATGGAAGAAGGTTGTTCCTCTTTCCTCAGGACACTGCTGTCAAGTCATAATTCTGCATTTACCAGTTTCCATGGCAACGCGTTGGCTGACAGCCTGCCAGTGACAGGCCAGAGACACGCTGTGCATGCTACAAGTGCTTCTTGATGGCAAAATAAGCCCAAGGATAAACATTTTAAAGAAAGCTGAGCACCTGCCTCCTCCAGTGCCTGAGGCTTCCTCAGCAGCAGAGGTGTAAACCCAAACCCCTCGCTGTTCTGCCCCCAGAATCACAGAATCCCATCTGGGTTGGGTTGGAAAGGACCTTAAAGTTCATCCATTTCCAACCCCCTGTCACGGGCAGGGACCCCTTCCACTGGAGCAGCTTGCTCCAAGCCCCTGTGTCCAACCTGGCCTTGAACACTGCCAGGGATGGAGCAGCCAAAGCTTCTCTGGGCACCCTGTGCCAGCGCCTCAGCACCCTTATAGGAAGGAATTTCTTCCCAATGTCTTATCTCAATCTCCCCTCTGTCAGTTTAAAGCCATTCACCCTGGTCCTGCACTACATGTTCTTGTAAAAAAATTCCTCTCCATGTTTCTTGTAGACCCCCTTCAGGTACTGGAAGAGCTTCCCATCACTGCCTTTACTCCCTGCTGTCATTAAAACATGCCCTTAAGTGGAGCGCTTGCCTATGTGGGGCTGGAGCCTGGCTACAGTGATTAGGCTCAAGCAGTTGTTGATCTGGGACAGCTCTGATGTCAGAATGGTGAAAAAGGTCAACCCCTTGTTGACCATTTGCCCCTTGTTGAGCAGTCAGCAGTAAAGGAACACTCTAAGCAGATCTGGATGGGTCTGTGCACACCCAGTCTGGCATCCTTGGCTTTCAGGCCCTTCTCTCCATGGAGTTTGCTAGGTGTCAGTGCTTGAAAAGTCTTAGAGGGCAGAGTCCTTACTGGCATTGGACCTGTCTCTTTTTGGTCTTGATACCATGCAGTGAACACTAAAAATTGCTCTCTGCAAGCAGCGTGAGGATCGAGGGAGCCCTCGTGGTTTTGCATATCTCCATTAAGTATCTGGGTTTAGCAGTGGGACCCAAAAGTGGATATGGGATATGGGTGTACATAATTATTTCCAGCATGTTGTTAGGAGAAGTCTCCCGGGAAGGGTAAGTATCCTAAACTGTAAAACTCAGAAGGGAAGTCCTACTCTATGATGATTAATTCAAGAATAATGGGGTTTATACATCTGGCTCCACTTAGAGATAACACTGGTCTCCAGATAATCCCTGCTCTTTCTTTCAGTTCAGAGAAGAGTGGGGTTTCCAGAGGGCTGGAAATAGAACACTGGGGAGGGACTTCCATAGAGAAAGTACACAAAAAGCTCCATAGCATCTGGCCAGGTGTGCGGGATCGCTAGTTGTCTGCTGGAGCCAGGCAAATGAGCCCTGCCAGGATGGGGAGGTGTTTTTCATACTGTTTCTCTTGGTCCAGTGAATCCCAAGCAGAGTGTCAGGCCATTTGTCTGTAGCTCTGAGGTCCTTCAACAACATGCAGAGGGTTAGGATGGAAGGCAAGAACAGGGTTGCCCTCTGTGACTCATTCCTGCTCCGTGCATGTCTTTCTCTGTGTTTAAAGAGCCTTGAGTTTTCTAACTACCAACTGTGACTGAAGACTGTTCTTTGTGATCAAGTTTTCATCTGATCCCACTAGAGTAGATCTCTTTTAAAATAAGGGCGGTATATGTTTGTAAGGAGGAGAGGAGCAGTTAACTGCAGTTCAGCTCTTCAGCTTCTCCATCAATCCTCTTCCCTCTTGTGTTTTAAAGTTACTGGCAAAACTTCTGGTACCATCAGCCAAAGGAGTCAGGTTGGTTTTTTTCTCGATGGATATTTGCTGAAGGGAGGGGAACAATCCTGATTCCTCCTTTCTGAACTGCATGTTCCATCTGTAATTAGTAACAGGCAGGGGCAAGCCTGGCTTGCACAAAATGGAAACTTCTCTTTAAGGTAGAAGAAATTATTGGCTGGAATTTTATCTCTGGCTCCATTTAAATAAAACACAGTTGATGGGGAACCTAGAGGAATTACCCAGAAAGAATTGCCTGCGATAGTGGAAGTACAGCACAATGAGTGGCTCTCCCTCTGAGCTGCCAAAGCGATGCCATTCTCTGCTGAGTGCATCTGAGATGGGACTGAGGCTGGGTTCTGACTCTCTGGATGTCTGGCAAATGGTCAAATGCCAACTGTGGAGAAAGCCAGGAGAGTTTCTGCTTGTGAAGGTGTAGAGAACCTGACTCAGTTCAGGCTGTGCTCAGGGCTCAGCCCTGAGACATGTAGATTGCCAGCTGGAGTCAGAGGGGGTTCAGGAGCCTGGTAGTCTCCTCACTGTGGCTGTCCTTACAGCCTCTTCTCTTTGTGTGCTCTTTTACCAAGGGAGATTGCTGTGGTGATGAAGTAGGCGCATCATTAGATTGGAGAGGGTTGTGGCAGTTCAGTTTGGGACAGGCTGACCATATGACGTCCCTTGGGAGTAGTGTCCTACTTTCAGTATCACCAGGAATCCCTATTGTTAGCCTGTAAGTGGAGCCAAGGGATACCCTCCTCTCCTGTTTCTGTACAGTAGTCCCTCAGGCGTTCCTAGCTGGGGCAGATTCATTGCTGGGGTCTTCCTTGTAATGCTCCCTGCTGTAGATTATTCCCCACCCACAATGAATGGGGCTGTGGTCTTCCCTGTACAGCTCACTGCTCTGGAATGAAGGCAAAAAAAAAGAGATCATAATGCCAAAGCAGCAGGGGAAAGAGAGTGCCAATAGAGATAAATGATTTCCTAATTGAGCCTGGAGACAAGGAGGGGCAAAGAGAGCTGTTGAAGCCTTGTGGGAGCCAGAGTGAACCCAAGCAGGCTATACCACCACTCTGGCAGGGGTCTTCAGGCTGACATTTTTAAACAAAGGAAAAAGCTCATTTGACAATGGATCTTGCAAGAGCAATTCCAGATGCCTCGAAGCTAAGACTCCTCTCAAGCACCGGTGTTGTTATAATCACCAGGGGAGCTTCTGCCTTGCTAACTCTCACGATGTCATTATAAGTCTCCGATACTTGGGATTTGGTTTTAGCTGCTGAAGGCACTTTGTTGGAGGGGGGGTGTGAAGGAGAGCATCTCCTTTGTTTGCCTGTCTGTTGTTTTAAAGGAGATGATGGACGTCATCTTGGCCAATGCACCTGGGACTGAACCAGGGAATTTGAGAACTGAAAGGAGAAGCAGTTGGGTCTTGAGCTAGAACAATCCACAAGCCTTGCAAGTTGGAGCTCCTAGGAGATTCAGGGAATGGGTATTTAATGAAACTTGTCTGAGTTACAGTGGCTAACAAGTTACGGTCAGATGCCGGGTTGCTTCAACTGATGGTGTGTGCAGAGTTCGAGGTGGAAGGAGTTTTATGTGCCTGCAGTGTTGTGTGGATTTTCCAGTGATGTTGGCTGCTAAAAAAAACAACAGGGGAGGATAAAATTTCTCCCTACAGACCTTAGCCCACTGTGGCTGCAGAATGTCACAGATAGGTTGAAGCACTCATTGAGACATGACCTGAAATCCCATTCATCCAGTGTGAGTTAAAATGTTTTGCCATGGGGAAGGAGGGCTGGAGTGAGGGCTGAGGCTGCAGGCAGCTCACCTGGGGCACAACACATTATATATCTATAAGCATGAATTTTCCAGGTTCCCCTACAATCCTAGGTTTGGAAACATATCACAGATGAAGACTGATATGCAGCCTGCTCTAGTGAAAGGTGTCCATGCCTGTGGCAGTGGGTTGGAACTGGATGAACTTTAAGGTCCCTTCCAACCCAAACCATGCCATGATTCTATGGTTCTATGACAAGTAACACAAGGGATCCTGCGCTGACATCTGACCTGTGCATCAGCCTTAACCCAAAATTCAGCTTTTACGTAGGTATTGATTTCACACCCTGGCAGCTGCTGCAGGCTGGCCTGGCACAAAGAGCAGCAGCACACACGGGTTTGCCTCTCAACAGAGCGGCCACAGAGTCCGCTCCGGGGACTTGTGTGTGGTTGCATTACACTGCCTCTCTTGCCCTACACCTCTTCCCGTTGCAGGAACATCTGTGGCAACTCAGCAATGTGGCCCCAGGTTGAATTTCGGGATGGAGAGGGGTTGCACAAGTGACCCTGCTCTTTGGAGTGTACTTATTGATCTTGTTCCCGTCTGTTGACATTGCAAGACCCAGAAGGGACTCCAGCTCTCACTCTGAGACCAGTGTCAGTGTCAGCTCTACAGAGTGAGGACTGGTCGAGTCTTCAGTTTAAAATCAGCCTATCCCAAGCCTGGGCACAGAGAGACAACAGCACTGCTGAGCAGAGAAGGGGCAAATCTGCTTTTCAGGTTAGAACAGCACTTTAATGTTGGGGGACAAGGGTAGGAGACAGAAGGCAGAGGGGGTCCGGGGATGGAAACCCTGTCCAGATGGACTGGGGTTGGTCCTGTCCTGGGCACCTGCAAGGACTTTAACTGAGTCCTACAGTTCTCCCACAGTTCCTGCAGCTCAAACACTGAGTGGGGCAGATGATGCTGTGAGGGGAGGAAGAAGGAGGACTTCTCCCCTGGCAGAAGGGATGGTGGCAGAGCTGCAAAGTCTGAGCCTTCCTGTCTTTACCCCTCTTATGTGATTGCTTTGCTTGAGGCAGTTCTTTTCCCCTTTCCTATTTGCTGCTTCTGTAGCTAATCCTGAGCTAGCCAGATCATGCCCTAGAGTGCCTAGCAGCCAGTATAGAGCCACTTGTTTTCCTCAAGCACTCCAAGGCACCCTTGGCTTGCCTGGTTCTGTTGTGCTGCCAGCTCTGTGTAACTGCCTCTGAAGGGCAGGAAAGACGTTGGGGTGGTTTCCATCTGTCTGTGCAGGGCAGAGGATGCTCCTGGCTGCCACTTCCATCGTGCCAGACAGAGGTGCTTTGCCACAGCCATCCCCACTCTGCTTTGCATTGCAGTGATCCCTTCTACCTGATTTTGTCCCCCTGCGTGCTGAGGAAGATGAATGTTTTCTCAGAGGCCAGGGGTCTGATAGCCCTGCTCCAGCCAGTGGGGCTGCCTCAGATTTGATGGTTGCTGGACACCACTTCTTACTTTAAGCTGAAGAATTAGATACTCTGAATCTTCTTGCCAATCATTAATCTGCTCTCTCAGGGCAAATGCACCACCGTGAAAAGTGCCAGGACAGCACGTAGGCTCCAATTAAATCTTTGGCAGGAGTGTGAGCAGTAGACATTACAGCAATTACTGGCCTTTCTGTTCTCTGCAACATTGGTGTGCTTCCTGCTATCGGCTCTGTGCAAACAGAGAGGAATGGAGTTAATAGATAACCACAGCAGTGTATTCAGTGTGTCCTTTGCAAGGGTCATGTTTGGGAATTTCCTTTTCCTAGGATCTTGGGTGTGTTTACTATGTGCAGTGTTCTTCATTCACAATTTAGGGGCTACATACAGTGTAGTCTTCAAATTCTCTTCATCAGCCAGTTCCTCGACTTTACTACTTACATGTTAGCTACCCTATTTTTAGAAGACTAATAAAATACTATAACAGTAGTAATCCTAGAGCTATTTGTGTCCTGAATGATGCAGAAGAGGCTGAACTCACGCAGGGAGTGCCGAGTTCACAGTGAAATGTAGGTGTCTCGGTAGCAGCTTTTGGCAGCTGCATTCTTGCTCAGAGATGAATGGCTTAGCAAGGAGATGACCTGGGAAGACAGTCGCATTTTCAGTTGGCAGTAGGTAAGGGGACAAAAATGATTCAAGCTTGACCAAAGTGGAGGTGAGAACATGACTTCTGTCATGAACAGTTTCTCCTTGGCTGAGATGAAGTGCCTATTTTCTTTTCCTCTGACTATACCGAAGGCCCAGCCTCACATTTAGATGTCTGACTCTGAGATGTCTAAATTACACCAGATGAGGCCATCCTTCCTAGCCGGAATTTACCAGGGTCTCTCTGTAGGTCCCAGCCAAGGGCTAATCTCCCTGCTTCCCATTGTGATCTGGTATTGACACTGCAGAGGGTGATTCACTCATCCCTCCAAACTGTCCTCTGGGGGACTCTTTTCTCATGGTCAGAAAGGTGTTTGGGGGGGATCTTCTTCTGGCCAGGCTGAAGGTCTCCTCATGAATCCTATCCCCCAGAGCTTGCAGACAACATATTCCCTATGGCTTATTCCTCCACTGGCACTACAGGAGATAATTAGTGCGTGGCTAAGTCATATGTGCTGAGGGTCAGAAAAGACAATGAGGCAGATTTTCCCCTGGAGTAAAGAAATGTCAACAGAGTTGCACTGCAGTGAAATGATGGGATCTGTCAGTGACCCTGGCCCTTTCACTGAACAAACAGCCTGGGGTAGAGCCTTCCTCCAGAAGAATGGCATCCTTTAGCAGCAAGGCACTCTTGTGAACCAACAGTTTAGGGCTTTCCCAGGGGCTGGTGTCCCCAAGAGACATGCTGCCCACAAGGGCAGCAGGAGACTTGATGCAAAACTCCTGTGCACAGCTTAATTCCTTGTATGCTGCTACTTGGTATTGCTGTAAAACCACTCCTCAGCCTCCAAGTGAACAAAGTACCTGCCTGGGGGCAGCAGGAGGAAGGATGCAGACTTGACAAATGAGCATTTCCTAGCCAGTTTTGAGGTATTTCAGTAGCCCTTGGAGATAGTAGAATATAATGGAAACAAAGTGGTCATCTGTGCCACACACAGACCAAGGTCTAGTCTCTTTTACATCCTTCGGTTCAGTTCGTCAGTGCACAGGCATTATCCATGTGAATTAAAAGGCACATGACTAATGCTGTGAAACAAGTTATCTCTGGCTATTTCAGTGCTGCCTGGATAGGGAAATTCTCTTTATTGTGGCCATGCTCAATATTAAAACTACTCTTCATCTGCACCCTCCATCTCTCTCCTCCAAGTCTGTTACTTTCCATTATATAGCATTATAGTATATAGTGAAGGCCAAGAGCAGCTACGCCATTGGTCTGGAGTATGAAAAGCAAGAAAAAGATCTTGAATTTTTCAAGGGGATCTTGCAATCCAGGAGAACTTCAAACTGTGCTGAAAAATAAAAGTAAGCACTTTTGATAGTACAGCAGTCTTGTGCATTAAACCAAATTAATCTTCTTTGGTTTCACCTTGAATTGGATATGCTATAAATGCCAACGTTGCTTTTTATTCTGCTCACATTCCTCTCTGGTTCCAGGTAAAAGACCAAATGCCTCCCATCCTGTTCTTGGAGAGAAATCTGCCAAGTGTGCTCCCTTTCATTACCCTTTTGTGTTACTAATAACTTCCTGATTTCTATCTTTGGGGCTTAAACCCCTTTATCTGTAAAAGATCATGTACGCAGGTGATATTCTAATGCTGTAGTGGATTTTTCCAGTTCCCACACCTGGTGAAACATGCTGTGCAACTTCTATTGCAACACAGCCAGTTATCATTAGGGTATGTGTCCTCCGGCAGCTGAAGGCAGCGTGTTGGTTAATGCTTTCAGCTCTGCTCCGGCAGATAGCCTCAGCATGGTGTGCGAGGGTGGTGTGTTCTACAGGACTTGGAGTTAGAGCTCTTCCAAGCTGCTTTCAACACGTGCTGCCTGCTTTTCTGCTCTGCATTGCAGCAATAGCTACCAGCCTGTCATAGGGGTAGTTTATGAAACAGATGGTGTAGTCTGTCAGGGAGGGTTGAGACAGCTAATGGCTGGGTGTGCTGGGGACAGTGTTGTCAGAGTTGCGCTACAGCCCAACAGAGCCAACCCCTTCATCCGGCACCCATTGTATCTTCCCAGCAAGATGCATGGGAAAGCTTTAGCTCAGAGGCAGATGAATTTGAGCTACTTTACCTGGGAAGTTTACGTGAGGGCCTTAAATACTGTTGAGTTTTTCTGTTGTGGTTTGTTTTTAAGGGGGCACAGGTTGCCCAGTAATTGATAAATGCTCCATCCCTGGCACTGTTCAAGGTCAGGCTGGACAAAGCCTTGGGCAACATGGTCTAGTGTGAGGTATTCCTGCCCACGGCAGGGGGCTGGAACTACATGATCGTAAGGTCCTTTCTAACCCAAACCATTCTATGATTCTATGCACAACCCAACTGCCACCAGGCAGCAACAGGCCCTGGAGGCCTATAAATGCTTCACTGTCTCTTATTGCTAGACTCCTAAGGCACCACAACAGTGAGGACCACAGTGCCCAGGACTGTCACATGTTGCTCTAAGAGACTTGAGAAAATACAGAGGAGCGCACAACACAGAGTCAAGGTGGCTTTGCACCACTCTGCTTCTTCAGGCTGCTATGTTGGAACATGTTGGTCCACATAACTGGCTTGGCACAGTGGCTTAGGGGAGACCTAGGGATTTAGAGATCTTTGCATACTGTCAACATTCATTTAAAAATTGCACCACATGGGTCCTAAACTTGTGCAACTGAGCACTTGACCGCATCCTGTAAAACAGGGCAGAGCCCATATCCTGGGAGCTCTACCAAGCTGTCTCCAAGTGCATTTAATTTATTAATATAACTAGTGAGATGTTCATGCCGAGTCCTTGCACTGTGCCTCCCATGAGAACAGAATGTCAGGGTGTTAAAAAGATGACCATGTTTCTGTGAAGGACTTCCTATGGACGATGATTTGCACAGCCCAAAGAAAAGTCCTTCTCAGATGACACATTAACATTGTAAATATGTCCAAAGCTAATGGGTATTTTCCACATGTCAGAGCCATAGGCCACTGGGACCTCTTTCTACACCTGGCAGTGTTTCCAAGTCCCTAAATAAAGTGACTATATGACAGACCTGAGATAAAAGTTTGGGGTAGAAAGCAGAGAGATGTTCTCATGAGAAGAGACCACAGGGTGTTTTTTGATAAGCTGGCTAACATGACAGGAGATGTAATAAAACAGAGGGCCTAATGCGGGAGTCCCACTGTTGGCTCATGAGTGTTACTCAGTGTGTGTTGAAGACTCCTGTAGATCTTTATTAAAGTAGGCAACAAAAGGTTTTGGCTATTAGTCAGAGAGGCATCAGAGAGAATGAGACATCTGCCATAGGTGGGTGATGCTCGTCTTCTCCGTAGCACCTAAGAGTTCTGTTGCTGAGCTGCTCCCTGTCCTATGTAGCACACAGCACAGGTTGTTAGATGACACAGGTAATCATTCCATACATCATCTTCTGCTCTTTCTAGGTGCTTCTGACTGGTTTAATGGTTGTGTGCAGTTCAGCCCCCCCGTCTGTAGTACATTGGAGTGTGTGTAATTGGGGGATACAAAGTACTTCCCCTATTAGTAGGCCTGGATGAAGCTAGGTGCTAGCTGTCTGGGTCAAACCACAGGGTTTGATTTGCAGGCTGGAACGGATGAAACCCCACACACACTGCAGGTGTTTGTGTTTGAGTGTGTGGCACTCAATGCAGTCACTGAAGCACTGGATTGCTCAGCCTCCTGGCTGAGGAAGGTGCAGAACTCATCTCCACATCTCCATCTCAGAGGCAGATCCTGCTGTCCATCAATAAAATGGCTTTTCTCCAGCATAAGAAAGTCTGTGTGCTGGGATGCTGGGGCTGCTGGGCTCAACCCCCAGCAAGAGGGGGGAGCTGGTCTCAGACCAAACCATGGCAACATGCTAAGAGCAGCGGGTTCAAAGAGAGATGTTCATTTAGGAAATAAGGGTGGTTGTGATTCCTGGGAAGGGTCTCATCTGAATTCTGACCATGCTTGGCTGCCTATTCAGCTCGTGAGGTCAGGCAAGCCATCATCCCAAGAAGGGGTGATGTCCCAGGCAGAGTACCAGGGCCAGGAATGGTTATCAGTTCATGAGGGTGGTTAGCAATCTAGTAAGTACTATCTGCTGTACTTTTCAACAGAAAGATTTCCAGACTGCAGTTCAACAAGGTGAAGCTGGAAGATGCTGGGGAGTACAGCTGCGAAGCGGAGAACGTTTTAGGGAAAGACACCGCAAAAGGCAGCCTGAATGTGAAAAGTGGTAAGTGAAGAAGCCAGCAAACGTCTTGTCTGCCATTCATGCAGAAAGCGGGAGGTTCTGCACATGATCTGTCTTTTATTGTGTTTCATGCTTTTAGGATATTGAGTAAAATAGTCTTGGGAGATAAGAAAAATGCAGCTTAGCATAAATGTTTATCTTTGTTATCTGTCAGTGGCAATGTGGTTAATTTACATTTTAAATAAACTTACAGTCTATGTATTTTTTTAAAGGGGGTACAGAGGAAAGAAAGCTGATGGGCTCGATGTTTTCTTTTTCTAAAAGAATTTCTGAGCAGCAAAACTCACCAGAAGACAAGTAATTAAACCATAGCTTTGTGATGAGTGAAGTTGCTTCTGGTTTTCATCCTAGAATGTGTGCTCCATCTCTTAGAGCTCAGCGGATGGAGTCTGAGGTTAGGTGGTTTTATTATTATCTTGGTTATAATAATTATATTGCTTAACATGATGGTTTGGTTGCACCCTCCAGCTCAGAAAGTCTCTACAGTGGTTGCCAGAACCCAGGAGGGTGCAACTAGGGAAGGGATGACTGTGTTCCTAAGCTCTTCCTTCTGCCATTCACAATGGGCCACTGCGGGAGCCTGGGCTCTGTGTTCTGCAGCCCTTCTCGGTGTGATCCAGTTTCTCTGTTGTGGTCTTATTAGCATCAGTCAAATGTGAAGGAAGGTAGCTTTTTCCTGCTGCTTTCTGGCATTATTTTCTCTATTAACCTCTGTCTCAGCAGTGTTTGAAGTCCTGAATCTTCCATTCTGTGAAGCTGCAGTATCATATAGCCTCCCCCTCGGTTACTGTGCCTGTAAAAACCCAGTGCTTGCAAAGCCTGCAGAAAGGCCATCCGTGCTTAGACCTCCATACCTTCATGCTTCACGTCTATGAAGTTAGCACAGCTGCTCTGCTGTGTTTCTATCATGGTAGGAAAGGTGTCCAGAGTAAACTAGCTGAGGCAGTGGAACTTCCTTTGTTTCTGACTTGCACTCTGACTGTTCCACCACCATGTAAACTGCTCCTGTTTCGACTGGGGGCTACATGTGCAAATCTAATTTCCATGTGCAACATGCTCAGGCAGCATGTGCCAGCCATTAGACCCACATCTGCCTCCTCCACACCTCCTCTTCCCAGGCACTAGCAATCCCCTTTCACGAGAGGAGGAGTGTGACTGAGCAGTGTCTGCTGCAAGACTCCCATCCTGCAAGCTATTTATGGCACCAGGGATTGCACCTCAGGCCACTACAGCTTCAAACAGCCCCTTCCCACATAGAATCATAGACTGTTTGGGTTGGAAAGGACCTTAAGATCGTCTTTTTCCAACACCCTGCTATGGGCAGGAGGACCTTCCACTAGAGCAGGTTGCTCCAAGCCCTGTGCAGCCTGGCCTTGAACACTGCCAGGGATGGTAATGGCAGTATTTGAAAGGATTGAACTCATCCTCTGCAGGAAGGCATGCTATCTGACAAGGTCAAATTCTCTTTGAGGTCCCTTCCAGCCCGGTATTATATGATTCTATGATAGGCAGCTGCTTTCACTCAGGTCACAGGGAGTATGAGGACATGCCTGAGTTGCCCAGAAATGTGTTGACCTGCAAAGTCACCAAAGACACACAGAGATCTGTCCTGTACCTTTTCCTGCTGGGAGCTGCAGGCTGCAAGGTGCTGCAGATCCAGTCAATTGCCTGCTGTGCCCTGCTGGGACAGTGCCTTGATTAATCCATTTTCTAAGCTCCTTACAAATCTGCCTTTGGCTTGCCACTCTCAACTGCATGCACCCCTTGCTGCTGCTGCTTGCAGGTCACCTGGCAGGACAGCAGCTAACTGCTAGTTATAGTCCCCTGTAAACAAGGTGATGCTGTTCACTGTGGGCTTTTGCAGCTCTGTCACCCCCTTTGCACTCTCTTTTCTCTTCCCCCTTGAGCTACCCAGAGCCCAGCAGCCTTCACCTGTGCCCAGCACTTGCTGTTCTGGAGTCTCCCTCTTTCCTTTCTGCTGGCCTTTCTTGCGACTTTGATAGCATCCCTCACTTCTGCAAGCTCCCTTCTTCTGTGATATCTTTCAGTAGAAAACTCCTCAGAGCATCTGCTTGTCCCTGAACCCACATGTGTCCTGTCTTCTGTTCCTGCCTGCATTCTTCTCCAGGCCCCTTAGCACTGATCCTGTTGTGGCTAATTCTCAACACAGCACTCTGTGAAGTTCCAGCAGTTTATAACAATTGATCAGAACAGATGTGTGAGCTGGCCTGCCCTTGGAGCCCTTCCCAGAAGCAAACTCCAGCTATTGCTGGTTTTTGTGTTCTGCTGCTTAATATTCTGCTTCTTAAGTGCTGGCCTTTCCTTTGGAACTTGGTGCATTCGCCTGTCCCGGGCAGGCTGCCTGGTACAGATGCTTTGGGACCATGTGCGGGAAGCACGCCTTCTGATCTGACATTTAGCAGTACTGTTGGAGGACCTGTAATGTTACTGTGATACAGGCATGTGAATCTAGGACTGGGAAGAGGTCCTGAGCTAATACTGCATCTTGTGATATAGAGAAATGAGGTCTGTGGACATCTCTGGGTGCCCCTGTAGAGAGGTGCCATTGCAAGAGGTGGTCTGCAGCTTGAAATGAGCATCATGGAGGAGGGAGGAGTCCTCAAACCAACATGCCATTGCCCTCCAGGGGTGCAGAAGCCAGAGACAGAGGCTCCTGAGCCCACTTGAGTCCTGGCTGGCAGAGAGGGGGCTCACACATGCTACCTTCAGGCGCATGGGTACAAAGATCTGAGATGCAGTCTCTGCTGGCAAAAGTTTCTCAGCCCGATGAGGCAACGTTGCTGTTGCAAAGTACCCTTCACTCTATTCCACTGCCGCTTTCCAGTTTACACCAGTTTCTAAAGAGCACTGATTCAGCCATGCAGATCTGTTGGGAATCACCAAAACCCCCACACTGAAGAGAGATTTTCTGTAGAAAGAGAGTGGCTGCAGTGCAATGACCCCTTGTCACTTAGAAAATGTCCATCAGCCAGACCCATCACCTCATGTCTGCTCTGCAATTTTGGTATTTCCACAGAATGCCTTGCTCAGAGATAAATGCTTTTGCCTTGAAAAGCTTTGGGAGGGTGTCAATCTCTGAGGAAATGCTTCTGGGCTTAGCCAAAACATATTGTGCTTTGGTGCTATTTTCAAATTATTACTTTGAGGTAAATTAGATGCTTTCTTAGAAAAATGTCTGATTTCACAGCTCTCTTCATTGAGTATTCGAACATTAGTATCACGTGGGCATGAGGACACAGCTGAAATGTGCCTGTTTCAGGTTCTTTTCCTCAGAAAACTTCAAGACTCCTCCTGAGCTGACATCTCCCCCTCCACTTCTTGTTTAACACTGCAGGAAAAATCAAACTTGTCTAAAAAGTTCTTTCTGCTTTTACCTTTCTATGGTGGTCTCAGCGCCTATCTCTGACAGGGAGCTGCCCACACAGCGTAGGCTGCTGGTGCTTTCTCCTTTGTGAATCTAGAGGTGGTGAGGGACTTTGATCCAGAAGGAGCTGTTGCTGCCAGCAGGCTTGAGTAGAGCTTGTGACTGTGGACACTGGACTTCCCCAGTATCCTGGTTTATAAAGAGGAAATTGCTGGATGTGCTTGGCTCCCATATTGCCTCAGGCCATGGCCTTCATCTGTTTCATGTACCTCCATCTCTTATATAAGCATTACTTTGCGCTGTAAAACTTCGCTTATATATGGGATGGAGGCTCTTCAGAGGGTCTCACCTTTTCTTTAACTCCACATTTTTCTCACTGACATGTTCTGTGATCCCATCTTTACACTCTCACAGCCACCAGGGCTAAGAAACCCTCCCACAGTATTGCTCATCACCTGCCAGGTGAATCCTGAGCCCTTTTATCATGACAGAGATCCTAATGGCATGAAGCCCTCTACAGCAAGGGGACCGATGTGCCCTGTGCCCCCCTGCAGGGGCACTCCATTACCTGCCTCTGATACCGAGTCACCCACCTGAGCATCCCCTAACCAGTACTAACACATTGACAGCCATGCCAGCCTGTGCCACCCAGCAGCACCTCCTCTTGTCCTTCCCCCCTGCAGTAGCTAAGCCCACCCTTCTCTGCTCAAAATAGATATTTTGTTCACTACTTTCTTACCTTAATTTCCCCAGGAACAACGAAAGCACCACAAGTCTTACCAGCCTCAGAAACTAAAATAGTTGTTATGGAAGAAGAGTGTAAGTACCTCTCCCCCCGCTCCCCCAATATAGCTCCTTTCCCCTTCCTTGTTTTGGTTTTATGACACCTTTTGCATAAATGCTTTATTGCCTCCTGGAATCTTCTTTAATCACCACTTCCCTTTGATTTCTGCCAAAGCCACTGATCTTTCCCTGGATCTTTCAAAGAATATGATTTATATTGCTGGTGTCTATACTAGAGAGGGAGAGGCTGATAGCTATTGCAATGGGAACTTGAAGAACAAGTTACTTAAAATTACAGCGGGTTTTTAAGTGTTCACAGCTCTTGCAATATAGTCCCTGCGCATGGCAGAGGGTTGGAACTAGGTTATCTTAAGGTCCTTTCCAACCCTAACTATTCTATGATCTATTGATACTTGTAAGGTGTGCTTTGATTTAACAGGAATTTTTGTTGGTTTGTTTTTAGGGTTGGGTTTGTTGTTTGTTTGGTTTTTTTTTTTTTTTTTTGAGGATAGGTGAGAAAACCAAAGAAAGCTATAAGAAATACAAGAAAAAGTACATGAGAGTTCTAAGCATAAGTCAGAAGAAAATTGCAGAAATACATCTGTGTTCTGCCATCACATTTTTCCTAGAGTGTCCAGAAAGTAAGAGCAGATTACCCCAAACGTTTAATTGATTTAATGTAGTGGAAGTGCTTTTTAGCATTCCCTCCTATTCAGTTGTCATGAATGCAGGAGAAAATGGGCACGCAGAAGTACAAATCAAAGCATATCTACAAGGGCAGGTCTAGAAGGCAGGAGCCTGGCCGCTGGTTTGGCTCTTCCCAGTGGAGGCACTATTCCTGTGTGTGCCAGTGTCTCTGTGCTGGGGAATACTGAAGGGCCCAGCAGGGTTCCCTCTAAACGAGCAGGCACCCAGAGGGCTGAGGACTAGGCAGCTATTTGTGGTCTGCGCTGTGTTAACATTCCAGCTGCTCACAACCTGACCTGGCAGCACAGCTGGCTCTGCCTCTCTGTTGATTCCGCTTTGCAGAGTGCATGGGGATGTTTCCTCCTTGGAAAGCTCGATCGTTGATGATTTTAAAGGGAATGTGATTGCAGCCACAGCAGGGACTGGCCAAGTATCCTTTAAAAGGTTCTGATTAGAAAACTGTACTTGTGTTGTGCTCTTGTGTTCTGTTTAGCCTTCCACTGCACTGGGGACATCAAGCTGAGACACAACACCATTAATACAATGACCATACCGTCCTTCCCCAGGATTTTTCCATTGTGTTCACCAGCATAGATCCATGCTGCTGACTTGCATCACATTAGATATATGCTATTTTTTAATAGAAGCCAAATTTCAACAATAGAAAGGAAACTGGCAAAATACCGTGTGGCTTGCACAGAAGTTTCTCCTTTTGAAACACTTCTTTCCTCTGGAGGAACATCATCCTTGACTGTGGGGTTTTTTTCCTTAATGATGTGAAGAGATGGTAAAGTCTCCAGAGTTAAAGCTGTAATTGACTTTTTCCCTCACATTCCTTTTTCATGATCTCTTTCAATTGTTACCTAAATAACACATAGTCCTTCTGATTTTTATGGTTACTGATGATCTATCATAGAATTGCACATCTGTATAACATATGGGAAGGTAACAAAGATATTGTGAGGTGTGATGCATTGGAAAGCTGACAAATACCTCATTCTTGTCAAATTGTTGCATATCTTTTAAATATCTGTATCCAAAAGCTTGTCTGGCACCTGTACGTTGTCCAACCCCTCATTGTTTCACTGACAGCCTGTAAATGATCCCCTGGATTATAAACACCATGTTGAGAAAGCACCATGCAAACTTGGTGATAGCTGCAGTTCCCTGGTAAAGGAGAGACTGCCTTACACAGACAGCTTGGTCATGGCACTGGTCACTTCTGTCTGGCCTGTGGTGTGAGGCAGGCATCTTAGCAGCTAGGCTTGGCAAGGGTGTTAGACTCTACACCCCAACAAGCTCACTGTGTTCTTGCCATGGCCCAGACAGCTCCTATGGGCAAGGAGATAGAAGCCCATCACTCCATGCAGCCCCACGTGCCTTGCCCCCTGTAGCTGTGTTGCTCCTGGAGTATATGCTTTTAACTAGTCTTCTTCCCAAATGTCCCAGTTCCTTCCTCAGTGGTTTGAGCTCCCTTGCTACCCTTGCCTTGGGAGAAAGAGTGTGATACCAAATATTTCACCTTTGGAGCATTGTTAAAGCCTTTCTTACCACCCCTGAGTGCAGCTACTAGCAAATCCTGCTATGTTCTGAGTCACCCCTGCCTTCCTCAATCCGAGGGCCAGATTCAGAAAGGAACTCTGGTGTCTGGGAAAGTCTTTCCATGATGCTGTGTACCACAGTCTTACTCCTTCCTCTGAGTATATATTGGTTTGAGCATTGTCAGACCAGAGCAGCCCTAGAAATGCTTTCTTCAGAAAGCACTGGGGCCCAAAAGAGAAGAAATGCCTACTATTCTTATCAAGTCTTCCTGTTGAGCCTAGTAAGTATGACATAGTTGCAGTAGCTCCATCCATAGTGAAAAACTGTTAAATAAGACATGCTGTTTTGTTTTGTCACAGGCTAAGATTGCGCAGTTGGGTGGTCACAGTGGCTCAGCTCACAGGCAGGGACTTGCAGGAATGGGGTAACTTGATCATGTGTCCTAATGCAGAAAGAAACATCCTCTATACTCATTTCAACATACAGAGAGCTCAAAATGGTAAAGTGATCCTGTCAGTGTGCAGCTTGGAGCAGCTAAACAAGGTTTGGGGGTCTGTGGCTACAGACCTGCTTGGTAAAAGGAATAGGAATTAGTGTCAAAGTTTAGAAACATTTTGATGGAGGAGAAAATGGAAGAAATTTGAGAGCAATCTGAGATAGCAGGTATATGCAGGACAAAGATACTAAAATCTTATAAAAGTTTCCTTTTTAAATGGTATTTAAAGATAATGTTTGTAATCTTTTAAAAGGTCAGGTAATTTCTTTTGCTTGTTTTCTGCTGTTGAGTTCCCCTCTAGTTTATTTTCTTGATTTTAATAAACAGCTGAAGTCGTGAGGGTAAAAAGTTATTACTGGCTGGGTAGAGAAAGCATGGTTTGGATACTGTCAGGATAAAAGAGAATCCACCAGTGATGAGCAGATGCTCTAAACCAACATGTGGATCATTGCAGCTGCTTACCCTGCTCATGCCCTTTGGCTGGGTAACTAGCTAATCTGATTGAGTGCCTTTACCAATGTCACGTAAGGTGACATTTCTGGCCAGGCTACAGATACTCTGCAGTAGAGAGAGGTTTTGGAGACATGAAAAAAGGAGAAAGAGGAGAAGAGGCAGTGCTGAGCTTTGCTGGGAACATGAGGATTGGGGGATAATGTGAGGATGAATGAAAGCTGGTCTCTTCAGATTGATTTTTGGGGAGCTTTATTTCAACTGCTGGGGATCACAAGCCCTCCCTGAAGTCCCCTTATAGGTCCTAATGGGAAAGTAGGTGAAACAGCACTTCTTTCTCCAGTTATGTCTAACTCTCCACACACCAATTTGGGTCCACAGGTTTCATAGCTGTCATCTTGGTGATAAAATTGGTGGACTAAATCTGTAGACTTATCGGTTTAGGCTTATTCAGGTCTCTCCCATTTAATACCTTCCCCAATTCTTAACATGTCTGGGTTGGAAATGTTTTTCCTTACTGTCTTTCTTCCAGGTGAGATAGGCTTGGTGGACTCACATGAATGCAATGGCTCAATGATGTCTTTACTGTGATGTGGTTTGTAAGTCACATCTAGTTGAAGCTTCAGCATATAGCACAGTAAGATGTGACATGTACCTCAGGTTCAGTCAGTTCCTCCAAACCGTGTCTCAAGTGCAGTCTGTTATGACCTTTACTGAGTAACCATGGCAGACCTGAATGTCATTCTCTGATCTCTCTTAGTCAGAAGCCACTGTGCTGGAGCCAACAATGCTACAAACATGAGCATGGTGCTGTTTTGGAGTTGAAGGGTGTCCAGCTACCTCCAAGCACAGGTAGAACAGACGGAAGTCAGTCCACCAGGGGCCATGTGGACAAACCAGTTTTCAATATTAGGCTAAAAATAAGTCCTGATGTGTGCTCAGATGATTCAAACCCCATGGCTGGAGGTGTGGTTGATAATGGAACGGTGCCTGCATGCAGGCAGGCATGGGACCCTGAGGTGTACGTGCTGGACATCTTGCTGTCAGGCTGCAGGGAGAGCTGTGTTTTGCCTGTCCGCTGTCAGGTCCCACACTGTGTATTTTTTAAGTAACCATCAGATCCACTACTCTAAAGACAGGGCATTGCGACTCTAAGGCAAAGATGGGCAGTATAGAATGAAGTGTAGGATGGAAGCTGATGTCCCTTGGAAGAACTGAGGCTGTAAACCCAGCATTCAGAGTAGGAGGCTGTGTATCAGATCTGGTCTGTATGAATCCATCTTGTGATCCTGGCATGTTGCTTCACTTCCTTGGCTTCAACTGTCCCACCTGCAAAAGAATTTGTAGTTCAGCTGACATTGACTGTGGCTGTTCAGGTTGTTGAACAAAATCCGTCATTGAAGTATCATGTTGCTGCTATTACATTTGGTGATGGGGATTTGGGAAAATAAGATGCTGCAGCACTAATGCATGCATTCTGGGACCCTCGTGGTAGAGAAAAGCATAGGAATTGCTGGAGAGATCAGCCTGGAAGAGCAACTAGAAGCTTTACAATAACACAGGACTTTGTCCCTGCAGTAACTTCCTGTCCTATGGAAGCAAGCAGTCCCTTGGCACTTGGAAACCTTTAAACTCCCTTCTCAGTGGAACACCTGAACATTGCAGATGGGAGATGTGGGGAGTGCTGCCTGTGTTATTTTGATCAGCACTATCTGATGCTCTTGAAAAGAGTGTCCTGCAGTCTGGCATTTGCATTTTGGGATGAACTTCAAATCTGCAGCTATTGATCCTCATGGTCCCCACGGGAACTGGGAACATAATTCCTGCAGGATCTATTTTGGTAAAATGCAGGGGTAAATATTGGGTTATTTCCAAATGAATAAACACACAGGAGCAGAATTTTTACGAGCTCCAAGGTCCCCAGACTGTTGCCAGGTGAGCCCCAATCTGCACAGACCCATCTGATTCTGTGTGCAGAGAGCAGTGAGCACTTAGCCTCTCTGTTCAGGTTTATTAAGAGAAGAGGGTGTCATGCCAGACGTACAGAAACCTGCCATAGGGAGAATGGTTAGAATCAACAGCTCCTCCATGCATTAATCAGTGTAAATCATGGATTTAGTGTGGCTCACGCCAAGATTACAGTGCTACAGCTAAGGAATAGCTTGGCCAGACACCTTCTCATCCATGTTCTTCTGACAAGCTGTTGGATGAACTCGGTGGAGAGGAACCTCAGCAATTCTGTGTTTTATCAGTAAGTACATGAGGCATATACAGAGCAGGCAATCTGTATACACTCTCCAACCAGCTGAGTTCATCTGTCTAACTGAATGTCTAAATATTGAGAGAATGAAGTGTCTGTACTCTATGAACCCCCCAGTCAAAATTAGTTATAACACAAAGGAGCAGCGAACCTGTCGCAGTCTCCCTGCTCTCCTCGACAGTAGCTGGAGTTTGTGAAAGCCCAACTGTAATTTATAGTCCAAGCTGCATTAAGTAACTCTTTGCAGGGTGAGTATTCCACCAGATCTCTGACGGCGGGCTGGTGAGCTGCCTGTAAAAGTTAAATGACGTGCATGGTAGGAATTGTGTAAGGATCCGTGCACAACCATTAATGGCCTTTCTGTGCAGATGGATTGTATGAAGGGAAGTCCACATGGCAATGTCAGTGTCTGTGGCTCTCCTCTCTTGCCCTGTCATTGATGTTAATCCCAAATAACCTTGGTGTGGGATAGAAAATAGATGCTCTGAATGACTACATTGCTTTAAATCTCTCTTGTGTTTATGCTGCGCTATGCTCACTGTCTGGAACAGCAGCAACAAAACGTGTCTTCAGGTTGTTCTCAATCACATCCATCAAGACACAGCCCTCTTTTCCCCATCCTCACCTCCTTACTCCCTTCTGCTTTGTTCTCAGCCCTGGGACTTTCCAGATAGGGAAGGAGGTGCTGGCTGTGCCTGTAAAGCCACTGACAGCTCAGGGGACATGACAGGGGATAATGACTATTTTTTCTAATATAAGGTCCAGGAAAAGGCAGGTTTAAAATCAATAGCTGGAGATGTGTCTTTGCACACTGTGTGCGTAACGTGGAGCTCTTGTCACAAATAGTGTGGATATTACAAGATTTGTTCAAACAGCAACTACACATGTTCACGGAAGAGAAACCCATCAAAGGCTATTAAATGTCAAGACACTGTGGCTAACTTAGGTTGTCTCTGAGCAGCTCATCCTAGATGTCCAGAAGAAAATTATCATTGCAAGATTGTGCTTATCTTCTTCCTTAAGCATTGCCTATCGACCACTGTCAGAGTCAAGACAGGGCTTTGGTTTGACCAGTACTGCACAGCTTATAGTCTTATGAAGGCCTGTATTTCATGGCACTCTCTTCTCAGGAGGGAGCTGGGCTGACTGCCTCTTTTTGTAGCCTTTGCTACATCTCTGCTGCTAACAAATGGACCATGGTAATACGAATCTGTGACTCAGTTTTAAAACACTTTGTGCTTCTTTGGGAGAAAAGGCACAGTACTTGAAGAAAACAGGATTTAAAAGATGACAATAAGATGCTGCTAGGAGAACTGATGAACCATGTATTTTTACGACAGGCGTAGCTCTGTTGACAGCTCTCTTTCTAGCAGTACACAACATGCATGTTCCAAGCCTCAGTCATGTTAGATTCTTTTGTTTTTGTTTAAAAGGAACATTATTGTTCATATGAGATGAAAATCCCATACAATCTCTAGCTAGTCAGCACTGTAATCCACTCTGGTATCACAACATCACACAGCACTGCATCTCACTGTCTACCTTTTCTGGTGGAAGTGGTACCTTTTTATCTGAGGTGCTTTTTATGGGCAGGTTTCTGGCCTGTTTTTATTTCTCCTTCTCTGCTTCCCCCTTACTGTGGGAAGGCTTGCTCCAGAATCCTTTCCTGTAGGATTTATGACGTGAGACTTTGCCAGATGGATTGTTTTGCTTGCTAGCAACCAATACATTTGATGGTTGCAGGGGTGACAGCTTCCTGCAGTCTGTGCTTGTTCTTCAACCGTGTGCCTTTCAGTTTGCACCAGTGCTCTTGTTCGTGAAGCTTCAGTGCTCCCTGATCTGATGGCACACTTGCAGCTGTAGCAGAGACCTGTTCATTGTGCAGTTATAAGGTACATCACCAAAAGCATGCACTCCAAACCAAAGCTTTCACAGCTCCTGTGCTGAGTGCTGGCTCAGAAGCACTCAGGGACCCTTCGAAGGGACAGTGTCTGTCTCCTGTGTCCCTGTTCCCATGCAGGTTTCACATTTCCCTGGCAGGCCCCTGCTTGCTCTGTCACTGCTTTCAGTGCAGCCAGCTCCAAGGGAGATGCAGGCAAGAAGGGAAGCTCCTACTGGTGTGGCAGCACAACCTGCATCTTCCCATGCATGTGCACAGTGAAGCCCATGCACAGCCTGGCTCTGATGGCCTTTGGGGATACAGCCGCATGCTACCAGGCTCGGTTTTATCTTCATGCTCATTTTTAAAATGATCTGTGGTGTCAAGGCTTGTGTTAAGTGCTGGATCAAGTAATAGCTAAGGGAGAGCCCTTGCAAAGAAAGTCCAGCTGCTAGCACACCCCATTAGAACTCCTCCATCCTGAACCCACAGTTCCCCATTGGCCTTAGAGGAAATGTGCTACAATCTCATACAGGTATAAATTACACAGACTTGTTAGAAAGCCATTACGATGGCTTTGGGTTCTGGTTCCCATTAATCTTACCTGGAACTGAGCACTGAATTTCCTTACTAAAGTTTGGAAGTTTTCATACTTGAGGAGTTTTTGCAAGGCCTTCTTTGGTGGCTTGGCCAAATCAGGATCTGTTCTAAAACCCAGACACACTCCAGTATGTACCCTGCTCTGCACATTCGGCTCCCAGCTGACTGGCATGCCCTAAGAGGGAGGCAGCTATTTGCTGTCCCAGGGCCATGTGCATTTTCAGTCTTCACTGAAGTATTTGCCCTGTCTTCTTTGCAGAGCACTTTGGGACAACTTGCTCTGCCCTGGATAGCTGTGAAAAGACAACCCCAGAGGCAATGGTTATTCAAGGCAAAGCATAGAAATAGCTCTGTTTGGTGCACAGCTCTGTCTCTGTTCAGACAGTGGAAGGCGTTGACTTCCCTGTGGGGACAGAAGACAATGGGGTTGGGCAATGCATTGGTTCAAGCAATATGAACAGTAAGCTTGGCTCTGTCTTGAGCTGTGTGCAGGTAGCAGCATGGGCTACCCCTGCTGTGCACAGCCTGGTGAGCAAACTCCTCATTCAGAGAGGAATGGGCCCCATGGAGTCTTACTAAAAGTAAAAGAGACAGAACACCCTTGTATGGTTGCTATGTGCCAAGCATCACCCAAATGTGAGAGGCTTCACAGGGTGCTGGGAGCCCTCTCTTACCGGTGAGTGCAGGTGCTGGGATGGAGCTTGAAGTGTGAGAACAGAGACCGTGGCCCTGGTGGTGTGAGCTCCAGCCTTCTTCCTGAGACAATGAGGTGTTCAGTCTGCAGTGACAGCCTCTCTGTGAGGTTTGTTCATACTTTGGAAAACAGGGTGCAGGAGGGTATCTCCTTAGAAACCTTGAGTAGCAGCATAAAGGGCATGGGAAAGTGGGTAGCAACCACATCGCTGGAGATGTGTGTTAGGATATAAGCAAGGTGGGTAGTCCAGGAAGAAGGACTATCTTTAATGAGGTTAAGTATTCAGCTGGAAAAAGCAGATGCTTTTGAATGCCCAGCCCTTCTTTCAGTTGTGTGAAGATGGTTCTGCATTCCCCAAAGCTGGTCTGCTTTTGTAGCCTTTATCAGTTGCTTTAACAAAAGGTTTTGCCTGTCTAGAAGCCTTTGTTTTCCCATGCAGACTCTGTGTTCTGGGCTGTAAATTTGTCTGAATCGTTCAGATAGGAATTGCAGTGAAATTCTGCAGAGTCCTGTCAGCTTTGTTTGTAGCTTACATGGCTGGAAAGCTTGTCTCCAGCAAGAAAGCTGGATTTGGAAAAGCCTCCCTATCCCCAGGAAACTTGCTGGCTGCCTCCCTCTTAGCACAGACTGGGGCTGACTGACTTCTACTGCTGAACTTCTGCTTGATCTGTTGAGGCAGCCCCACTGGGGCATAATAGAGAAATGCTCAGATGCGGGGGGGAGAGATGGGGCTGTTCTTGCTTGAGCTGGACCTGTTTTGGTGACAATGAAGACACTTGCTTCTGGCTCCGAAAACATCCTTCCTCCCAGAGATGTGGAGCAATGAAATATTCCCTGCTATATCTCTGGATCTTGGTCCGGTATCATGGCACAAATCAGGCTTCAGCAGCATGCCACTGTGATTCTGTGAGCCTGCAGCACATGTTCTTCCTTACCTGCTGCCTGCAGGTGCAGGGTTGCATGAATGGGTAAGGGGGGGGCAAGAAGAGATGGGAAAGGGAGCTTGTAACTACAGCTTGCCAAAAGGATGATCTTATCCTGCCATGCTGGCTGCTTAGAGGAAGGCATGTCCTCAATTCCTCACTCAGTTGGCCACTGCAGTGGGAAAAGAAAGGTCAAGTTGCAGCTGCAGGACTTGGGGAGGTGAAGTTTGGTCTAAAAGCATAGGCTAAGGTTTGTATCTCTGGGGTTTTCATTTTGGCAAATGAACTAATTGAACATTGTCTAAGAAAACAGCATTGCCCAACAAAGGAAATAACAATATATCCTTTTTTGTGTGTTTATTTTTGTCCCTGCAGTAACCACAACTCTCTCCTCCTGGTCCGGGCATGCTAGAAAATGCAACGAAACAGCCAAGTCCTATTGTGTCAATGGCGGGGTATGCTACTACATCGAGGGGATTAACCAGCTGTCTTGCAAGTAAGTGAGTGTAGTTCTTGTGTCAATATGGGAATTACTTCACTGGGGGAGAGGAGACTGCAACTGCTTGGGAATTCCTCTGGCAGTGGCAGTTTGAGCTGTACAGGTTCAGAAAGGGAGACCAGAAGTGGGGAGGAGGGGTCATAGCTCCTTTTTGTGTGTGTGCTACTGTTCACTTTCCCTGACTTTTTCTCCAAGAATGTGTTTGTCCCAGCTGTTTCCTTTCCTATCTTCCCTTTCTCCTCTGCAGCTTCAGGGAAGGTCAGGTCCCTTTTGCTTTCCCTGAGCTAGGTTAAGCTGACACATCCTCCCATCCAAGCAGGGGGGCTTTTCCCAGGGCATAGCCACCTCCATCCTCCATGGCTGGAGGGTTTCCTTGCTGAGACCTGCCTCTGACTCCTGCTGTCTGTGCTTCGTGGGCCCAGAAGTGGGTTTAGTGCATAGCTGTTCACCACACTGTGCCACTGTGGGTTATTTCTCCCTTTCAAATGTTAAAACCTGAAAAACAAACATAAAAACCCAAAACCCAAGCAGGGAGACATACCAAGTTATCCTTAAAATGGAATTTCTGGGGAGTTTGAAGTGGGGCTGCATAGTCTGAGAGATGTGGAATGGGATGTGAGACATTTTCACCTCTGGTTCAAACCTATCACAGCCAGCAAGCTTAAAAGCATCTCACAGCTCACCCTGTAAGCCTAGTGGGGACTGTGAATGACAAATGCAGTCTGATTGTCCATGCTGGAGATGTAGGTACCTAAAGCCTATCTGTACCTGCTGCTGGGCTCCTGTGGAGTGAGCATGAGGTGGTGCCCTGTGTGTGCTGAGCAGATGCAGTCAGCTCCTGAGCTCACCTGGGGATCCAGGATCACTGTGCCAGCTTGGAGAAGCCCAGAGCTGACTATTTTCTCCCTGCATGGCTCAAAGACCTCTCCATGGAGATGCACAGCCAAAGGTATTTTAATCTGTGTATGTATGTCAAACTAGTACCACTGGTGCTGTGTGGTGTGGTGCTCACCAGACACCTCAGCTCCTCAGGCCTTGAAGGACACATCTGAAGAGAACCATCACCCCTTTTGGAAGGGTTGTGAGCTGGGTTATGCTTAGCACAACTCCTCCCTTCTCCCAACTCTTGTTTTGGCAGGGAGCAGTAGGAAAGGCCATGTGGAAATGCGTTCTGAGATCCTGTGCTCTTACTTTCCAATGCAGGATCAGCTGTGGTGGGAAGGACATAGGATGAGCAGCATCTTCCAGTTCTGCCAGGCTTGCCCCTTCACACATGAAAAGAGCCAGGTAGGACAGAAATCACATGCTGTGGTCCTCCATGTTTCCCATGTGTGTGAAGAGCTGCAAGAGCAGCCTTTGCACACCACAGACTTGTGTTTCAGGGTAGCTGTCTCTGCCATTGGCTTCTTGATGGCACTGTAAGTTCATCTTGCCAGGGTTCCCAATAGGAAATATGGGGAAGCTCCGTATGGTGAATCAGTCGCTTCCATTATTCTGGTGTAGCTGTAGCCTCGGGAATTCCCAGCAGTTCCAGTCCTTCCATGCTGGGGAGGGCCAACCCTTGAAGACCAGAGGAATGAATGAATCAGTATCTCTACCTCTTACGCAGTGCAGTGATGCCAAAAGCATATATCTCAAGACTATTTCTTTTGAGAAGAACTTGAATCCAAACCAAGACTTTTCAAATTGAACCAATTTCTAATTACAGCAAAAGTTACCTGAACTCCTCAGCTATGATGGTAAAGCTCCATTTTTCTTAACAAAGAATACATATGGTAATTATCAAGTGTCTCCAGCAGACAGGCTGTTTTAGCCAGTGTAATTCCAGCCTTGCAACGAAACAGTCTACCTTCAACCCAGGCTGCTACAATAGCTGATGAACAGAGGGGAAGATCAGTGATGGATTCCATTAAGATTTTATGTGCCCTACAATCCAGACCTAATCATGTCATATAATTTGAAAGCCTTAATTCCTTCCTTGCAGATGATGAAATTATTTCCTTTCTGATAAGTCCTAAGGTACCAATTGCTAAAATTCGATGATAATTGAATGGGTGTGTGTGGAAGGGCAGCAAAGTGTTAACCAAAACGAGGTGCTTTGAAGGTCTGCACTGTCATTACTCATCTGCCAGAAAAGACAGCTCTGTCTTAACAGGAACTCAGGGGACCCAAATGCCTTCCACTCAGTACAGTGACTTCTGATCTTACTGCTTGAGGAGATATCTGGATGCTCAGTCTCCTTGAGTGTTTTTATCATCAAATCATAGGCTGAAGATAAGAAATCCTGGCTTTTGAAGTGGTGATTTTTAGAGTTTCTGGACTCTAGAAGATAATAGTTATTAAGGAATGCAGAAACATTTGAACTGGACATAGTATTTCTCATAAATTGGCTTTTCCAGTAACAGAGATGATTCTTGGAGAAGGCTGACAATGAATAAACAGACTTTGCATTTGTCTGCCTGAAAACTAACAGAATGCTGGAATGTTTCACAGCCGCTTTGTTGCAGCAAGACAGGAGATCTGGCGTTGTGGTTCGTGAAAGCTACAATGGTACAGATTCGGAGGAGAAACCAGAGGAGGCAAGAGGCAGGCTTTGACCTGCATTTTTGACCTCAGTAACGTGGGAGCTAGCCTTGGTGCTCCAGCCACACCATGTCTCTGAGACATGCGCATGGAGATCAACAGGTTCTTCTGCACACAACATCTTTAAATATCTCAGAGGTCAAACAAGAGCTGCATGAGCATCTACAACGAGGAACAACACATATGTCCATGCAGTGTTCCCACTTTGCTGTTCTGATTAAAGACAGTAGGGCCTGGGGGAGGGTGTCTTCTGGCACCAAGTGCCAGCTTGTAGTCCTCCTTCACTGGGTGCTTAGTTTATTCCAGCACCTGGGCACCCATTCTTGTTACCAGCCTTTCCAATAGTGGCTATCAGAAACTTTTACCGTGTTCTTTCCTACCTGCCACCATCCTGTATCACTTTCCTGGGCTGGATTTCATGGTTTGATGCTGCCCACAAACATAGAAGATCCTTCCTGTAGATTTTAACCTGGCACTCCAGAGCAAAATGGGCAGCTAGGTTCTCCAACGATTTATTCTCCTGAAGTGGCTCATGCTTGATTTGTTACAGATATCCCCTGAATTGGCATGTGGCCTCCTTTTTTTTTTAACAGGCTTCCCAGAAACATGTTCTTCCTGGTCTTTTAATTCTGGGGAACAAACTGTTTGCCTGTAAAGCCACTTTTTTCATCCTCTTTCAATACTCTTCAGCTGGACCTTGAACGCTTTCTTCACAGGGGAAAGCCCAAACAGACTTGCAGCTCTTCCAGAAATTGTCTTTTTTGGATTGTGTGCTTCCATAATTTTGTCCTTAATTAGAATTAAATTCTACACATGCTAGTGTCAAAGGAAACCTGAACATGATACAATCTGTGCTGTTATCCCGACTCTGCAAACAGACCAGCTGGAAGTTAGATGGGAGAAGTGTGATTTGCCTCAGATGTCCTGCAAATTGTCAGTATAAACCCAGGAAACGACTGAGCTACACACATACAGAATTGACTCAACAGTAAATTAAAAAGCCCTAGGCTCTTGTTGACAGGAAGAATTTCTCGATCCTTCTCCACACCTTACAAGCTGACTTGGTTTCTCACCATGACTGTGGGGAAGTGGTGAGTTTGAGTAGAAGTTCCAGTGTCTGCAGAAGGGATGCTCACAAGCATGTCTCGAGGTCTTCAGCTGGTCTGGGGCAAAGGAGAACAGTGTTTGTTGTGTCTACCTTAATGTACTGCTTGGGATGGCGAGCAGCCTCTGATCTTGGGTCTGCCTTGGTCTTGCAGCCCATTGGCTTTTTGGCACAACCTAGAGCAGTTTGAGGCCTCGCTAATCTTTTATTCCTGGGTGCCATGCATAAGTACTCCTTTTTCCAGTTAGGTCTTGGCACATGTTATCTACAGTTGGGTCTTCTCAACCAAACAAAGAAGCAAAGCCAAGTCTCATCACTGCACAGTCCTTTCTGCCCACTTAAATGTGCTTCATGACTCATTTGTGTGGTGAATGTAATCAAAGTGGATGGTACCATGGGCCAGGATCTTCCTAAATTGCATGGAATCAGAAGACTTAGAGCTTTATAGAGCAGCATCCCCCCTTTATGTTGGACTACTTGTGCTTGCAAGAGCCAGGTTGAAGGATTTACAAATGCTGACAGATAAACACTGTCTGGGTTTGAGCTGACAGCATTGCATTACATCAGAGAGTGAGGGCAGGGGCCTGGAGGACCTCAGACAAAAAGTGAAAGTCAGGGAGAGAATAAAAAGCAAAACAAAGTGAAGGAGAAAAGATCAAATAATTTTTAAACCAGTGGATGTATGCAAATCACCAGTTTACAGAACTACACGTTCACCTCCTAGGGGCCTCCTCCACGTATGTTGTTTCCTGCAGGTTTTCCCAGGAGATAGGAAAGATTATTCAGAAGGGTTAGCCACATTGCCAGGCTGCCTGTGCTGTCCAGAGCACCATTCAAAGGGGTAAACAGGCTGATCCTGTCCTCCCTGCAGCACAGCTTGCTCAGCTCCCCTGTAATGCCAGGAGCTACACCACCCCTCTTGATGACTCTACTGATAGGTCAGCACAAGCTGCACGTTGCACAGACACAAGGATACCTCTTTGTCATGGATATATAAGCAGTTCTGTGGGGAGGTGTTGCAATGTCCTTGGAAATGAAGAGCCCACGGTGTTGAGCTAGGGGTGAAAATCTCCACATCCTGTTCCAAACCTTCTGAGCCAGCCAGGACTCATTCAATGAGTCCTGCGTGCTGTTTATCATGGGTGATGAGATTAGCTACCTTTTCAGGTTCAAGTAGCCCACCTATGAATCCCATCCAATGTGTCTTTTTCAGTGCACATGTAACTATAGCAGACCCTTGAGCACCATCAGTGTGAAAACTGATCCTGCAACAGTGAGGCTCAGAAAAGACAACAGCACAGATCCTGCTGAGTTCCCACAGCTCGGTTGGAGCTGCACTGTTGTCTTCACTGAGCTCATAGGTGGGTGTCCCTGCAGTTCGGACTCTACTGTACAGCAAACATGCCTTGATTAGCTGCTCTGGATAAGGCCTCTGAATTTATTCTGGTTGTCTTCTTTTCTTCCCATCAGTGATTTTGTGGAGTTCAGCCTTTTGTGGCTCTCCAGAACCTGATCATCTGGGACTGGTCAGGGGACAATGACAGAACTGTCTTCTTTTTCAGCCCTTCACACAACTAAGCAACATGCATGAAACATTTCTCCGCTTGCTATATCAGTGCATTGTGTCTTTTTTGCTGCAGCTTCTCCTTAGCCTGTTATTATGAAGCACCTGCTCCTTCACATTGTTCTATAACATGGATTGCACTGAGAGCTACCAAATTTGGCACACTTTAATTAAGATCTTGGGGAGCAAAGGAAATGTGCCAACCCTTGAAAGATTCAGATCAACTGCTGGGCAGAAAGAGTGTTGCTTCCAGCAGGAAACATTATGATAATGGTGTTATTAATTAATAGTAGCAAATAATAATTAACAATGATTCTTGCTCTGCCCAGATACAGGACAAAAGGTCAAAGCTTCTCAATTTTCATAAAAAGTGCTCTGCAAACAGCACAGGAATGGGTCTTTCAAACCATTTTGGTTTGTACTTTTCAAGGTGCTTTATTTGGCTGATCATCTTACGGCAGTTTTCTTTACCATGTAAATAAATTCATCCTGAAAGCAAGAACAGAACTTTGTGGATGTTTTTGATATGGAGTTTTAAAAAAAAAAAAGAAGTCTGAAGCAATTGATGAAAACTGAAAGATTTGGACATTTTCCATTAACAACAGAATCTGGCCATAAGAATTTTGGCAGTCTTGAGGTTGTCCACACAGACTAGAGAGGGGACAAGGTGCTGTCTGCAAGAGGTTGGTGCAGCCTTGTACTTCCCCAAGATGGGTCTTACAGGTCCAGCTTTGTCCTCTTCCCTTGGCCTTTGAGGAAAGACGTGTTTGGCCTCCAACACACCACTGAGCTGATGAGGAAAAGGTCTTCCTTTGGAATAGTCCACCATCTGTGTAGTCTCTGCAAGAGTTTTCAAAAGTAGGAGGGATTCTGTTTTGCTGGGATAGCCATCCAAAACGTCTTGGCTAGAGTCAAATGTGCAGGAAGAAGGATGCCATGATCAAAGACCATCTCATGCCTCTTGAACTTGGTGAGCCTTACCTTTCAGATATATCCCTCAGGGCATGTGCTTGGCCACTGAAGAAAAGCTGCCCAGAAGCCCTTACCACAGGTCGCAGATCCTGCATGCAGAAGGGGTCCTTTCCATCGTTCTTCCTGTCCTGACAGGGAGACTCATGTGCCATGTACACTAGAAATTTCAAGTCTAGGGCCATAGTAATGAGTAACAAAGCGTCTTCACCAGCTTACAACTATGAGACAGCTAAAAAAAGGAATCATGATCACTGCAGTCTTTCAAAGGTCTGCTGGTCACTGTTGATGCCAGCACCCTTTTTTATGAGGAATCAGGACCCAGGGATGCCAGAGCATTTTGACAGCTTGTATACTAGCTTGGGAGGTGACAGAAGGTGCTCGTGTTCATGAGAGTTTATTTTCTGTCACTTTTCCCACTGCTGATTCACTGGTAGCTAAAGATGAAAAGCCTGAGTTGTCCTAGACACAGACAAGACTGTTGTCTACTGCCTTCTGTCTAGCAAGATCTTCTCCCCACCCACATTAGGCTGACTGCAGTGATATGATAAAGGGCTATATGGTAGCTGTCACAGCATCAAAGCTTCTTTGACACTCTTCTGTTTTGCTTTTACACTTCTCACCAGTTTCTTCCTCTGGGTTTTTATTTCCTTCCACCATTTTGCACATAATTTTTAGTCTTTCCTTAATGGCATGCAGCTTCAGTCACAGTGAAGTTCCAGCCTTGGCTGACCTCTTGCAGATTTGCACCTGAGATAGTTTAAACTCTTTAGACAAAAGTGCCCTTTTTGAGGTGGGTAGGACATCTGCTTCATTCAGCAGCACCAGAAACCCTTCAGAGCTCTCACAACATATGTGAAATCTCAGATCCCAGACAAATGGACAGCACATTGCAAGCTAAACTGCATACCTTTGAAGATCCTGTGGACAAATTCATGACTCTCCCAGTTGTGATGAATAAACTTCAAAAACGATTGGGAAGATGCCTTCTATTTTGGATGCCTCATTCAAACCCCAATGGAATCACTTAAAGGTTGCTCCAAAGTTGTGCTTCCATAGGGTTGTCCTTGTGAGTCTGCATCACCCAACTGACTCAGGTTTGTGCTCTTTGATTGCCAACAAGGCATCCTCTTCAATCCACTCCCAGCACCAGTGTCCTCTGTTTCATCATGGGGAGGTCAACAGGTCTCATTGATGCCTGATGGTAACCCCTTGGGCTGGGCTTTACCTGGGAGCTGTCTGGGCTCCCTGGTACTGAAACAACGTTGCTGGCATGTCTCCCTTCCCTGTGCTCCAAGATGAATGTCCAGGAATGGGAAAAGAGGGTGAATTTTCCAAGGATATCTGCCTGACCAGGGAGTGACATTTCCAGTTTCAAAAGTTACTTGGATACCAAAAAAATGAAGTGGATGACGGGGGAGTTTAGTGAAGCCTCGTGCAGAGCCATTCCTTTGAGTTGTCCCCAATCAGTTCAGGGTGCACAAATAGTCCAGCACACTCCCATATGGAAGTGTTAGCACAGGTCCCGGAAACCAAATGCTATGTAGCATAGAAAACAGGTTTAGTCATGGGCATTGAGGGTGCACCAGCTTTTGTGCTCAGTGCAGATCTATCAAAACTGCAGTGAAAACCAGCAAGAAACCAAATTCCAAAGTAATGTCAGTCATGGAGCGTCTAGCAAAGCTTTCTTCTGTGAGAGCGACGGCACGTGATATGTCTCCCTGGACCCTGCCTTGAAGAACTGGAAAATGCATTCTTTAGGGGAAAGATGGACATGTTTGGAGCTGTGGAGGTGATGAAGTGGAGAAAGACAGTAGATGGGATGAAGAGATTATGCAGCTTTTTATTGGCTGTATCTTTTCCTTGGATCATGCTGGATTCAGAGCTGTGTCTTAAGTTCAGAAGAGGGAGAATTCAGCTGGGCAGGGAGGCAGTTACATGTAAGAGCTACGACTTCAAGAAACCTAGGGATAGCTTTGAGTGACTATCCAAGGAGGCCAGAAGATGTGAAGGGAGAAAGAGAGAAGTTCCTGATGGAGAAGTGTTTGACCACCCCTGGCTGAGCTCCCATTTCCTCCCAGGTTCACCCTTGGTTGATGGTGTGTCACAGCGCAGAGGGTGCAAGTGCTGCTGCACTGAGTGTGGTCCAGCAGCTCCTGCTGCACCCCTGCCTTGTTCCCCTGCTCCCCAGACCTAGCTCAGCCTGCAGGCTGCTCTGAATAGCACATGCCTGGCAGCCCTCATCAACAGGGCACTGTCTCCACCACTACAGCATCATGGTGAGGTACAGCTGGTGCCCCATGAGCTGTCGCATCTCCATCCATCACATAACTTCAGGAATACCCTGAGACAGCCTTGCAACTGGGCAGCAAATGAGACCTGTTGGGTTCAGCTTTCTTCTCTGTCCCTTTCTCTCTGTTAAGACAGAGACTTTGCACATGCTTCCTCTCTAATGGCAACCTTTTTCCCTGGAGCATCCTGTGGGTACTTCTGGGGTAATGATGGGAAGATGCTTGCCACATACAATGCTCGCTGTTGCCTGAGCAGCTACTCACCGCACTGTGGTGCCTCTTGCCAGTCTTGTCTAGGTAGCAGCTCCAAGGAGAGCTTCTGAAAGTAGCATCCAGCCCATCTCAATCTTCCTGCCAGCAGGTGCTTCTAGCAGGTGAGAAGGAAGGAAAGAAGGGGTTTGGCTGGCTGCTTAAAGACCCAGGACAAAGAATAGAGCTGGAATGCTGATGTAGCAGGTGCCTGGTTAAAGCAAAGCGAAGAAGAAATGTGCTCATAAAGCCTTTATTTTTTCCGTTCATCACAATGCACTTTTTATTTCTGACCTTAGCCTCGAGAATGGTGCCAGACATGTTCTGTGATTTCTCCCCTTTTCCCCTCCAGATGTCCAAATGGATTCTTCGGACAGAGATGTTTGGAGAAACTGCCTTTGCGATTGTACATGCCAGATCCTAAGCAAAGTATGTTTGAAGATAAAAAATGCACCACACTACTTAAAACCTCCCGGGCACAGCGGTGGATGTAGAGTGGTCTAGTCAGGGATGGCTCTTGGTGTCAGCTTTGGGTTAGGGCTTAGGGATGCAGGTAAGGGTGAAGGCTGAGAGTAGATGGATAGGAGTCATGGCAAGGATCAGAAGGGGCCTCAGTACAGTCTGTTTGGGTGTCATTTTGCTATCTTGTTTCTCTCTTTCTGGTTTTCTTTCTTTCGGTAGGTGTCCGATCGAATTCACAGGAGACCGGTGTCAGCATTTCGCAATGGTCAGCTTCTCCAGTATGTCTCTTTCTACTTCTCTCTCTGCCTGGTTGTTGTAGCTCTGTGTCGTGTCCTTAAAGCAGGTTCTTCTGTTCTCCCAGAGCCCTTTTCCTGTCTTGTGCACTCCCAGCTCTGCTTGGCCGTAAGAGGAGCTGCGATCATGTCCAAGAGGAGAATCAGGGCTCGTTGTTACCTTCTATTTGTTAGAATGGGTTCAGCTTTCATTTCTGATTGAACTGAATGTTGCTTGCTCTTTTCACGCAAAATGTAAATAAGGCACAAGTTCATGTGGTGTGCTGTGTGAGAACAGTCTGTGTGGTAAGCTGTATCTGGTAGCATTACTGCCTCAAGATGGACTGTGTTGTGCAGTGGAAGAGAAAATAACATTTTCCCATAACTTGAGAGTGGTTGTGTGAGTTGTACCAACTGTGGAAATCACAGTGAGGGCTGTAATGAAATTTCCCCTGAGGTGAGGTTGCGTTTCTGTCTCCAGAAGCTAAACCAAGCATCAGTTGCTGTTCAGATGAGATGGTTGGAGACTGGATCCTGGAGCACACCCAAAGATCTGGACAGGGCACATATGCAGGCCTGGAACCCCAGAGGTCATGTTGGTAGCTGCCACTGTCAGGGCTTCCCACACCTCATTGCCACACAGGGTATGGGCTTAATCTGCTGACTGGGCATCTCAGATTATATCCCTCCCAGACACAGAGATGTTCCTTTCTCTCCTAGGGGCCTCAACATCCTTGCATATGGGTTATGTCTATCTACAGTGATTGATCCTTTAACCCTGTATTCAGTGGATGTAAATACTCTAAAGCCCTTGCACCTAGTCTTTCCAAGTTTCTAGTTTTCAGTTCCTATGGGGTCTAGGTGTCCGCAAATGCCTCACCTATAGACATCATTTCGTTCAAGACAGGTAATTTTCCTGAGTCCATATTCATACAGTGTCCCAGCATCCGGGGGACCCTGTTCTGGATAAGGACTGACCTGAAAGGAGGTGCAGCTAAAGGGCAGGAAATCAGACTCAGTGACTCTTTGTGTGCCCTATCCTGATTCCATGCTGGCTGTTTGGGCCACCACAGATGGTGGTTTTGAAGGGGCTTTTTTAAAAGAGCCACAAATGAGGCTTTAATTAATGAGAACCAGACAAAAAACGCCTTTCCATGGTGACTCCTTCATTGCCAGTACCCCCTCTCTCATGCTATGTAAGAAAACCTGTGGTCCTCATCTTGAACTGGCAATAGCAGGCGTCCCAGTAGCATGTGCTAATAGCTGGTACATGCTGGCATTAGTCTTCTTCTACTAGAGAGCATACAGACAAGATGCAAATGGCCTTTGCGAGGCCCCTGGGACAGCTTGATGTTTTTGCATTGCCTTTTGTTCCAAACTGGCTTCCAAAGTTGAAACCTCCATTGATGTATTCTTTCAGACTGAAACATCCAAGTAAGCTCTTTTTAAAATGACAAAACAAGATGCTCTCTTTTGACCTTTAACCTAGTGCAAAAAGGTTTCCTTCCAGACAGCAATGAGATGCTTGCCCAATGAAGCTGATGGGTTTCAGGAGATGGTGTCCAACAAGCTTAAACATTATTGCTACCATGCTGCAAAACCAAAATGGGTGAAAATGACTTTTATGTCAGGAAAATTGCTTTTCAGAACATTAATGGCAAGAGTAATCAGCTTGTGTTTCTTCCCCAGCCTTCAGAATCCAGCTTTTTATGGGAATGAGATTTGTTTAAATGTTATTTGTGTGTTAGAGGAACCATGCCAGCTTTGAAACAGACACATGTACTTTTCCTTGCCTAAATTCTGCTTTAACCACAGGATAGTAAGGTAAAAACAGCTTAACAATCCAGGGTACCTGTCTGAACTTGGATAAAAATCATCTAAGAAGATGATTCATATGTTTTTATAGCTGTTTTCACTTTCAGGTCACAGTTGGGTAACATACATAGCAGCAGCACCACAGAAAAGCATGCACTGAACTTGCTGTTCTTCTGAATAGGGGAGGCATTTCACTTGAGTCTGGACTGTGCAAATGCTTACTTTCTACTTTAATCAATAATTAGGGCACAGTAGAAGTTGCTGTTGCTCTATAATTCACTCAGTGCTTCATTCTAAATGGGTTCTGACAGGTCAAAAGCTGAAATAGATTAAATGAGGTTCAGGCATTTCCACTGAAAATAAAATAGCTCTGTCCTGATTCATGTTTTGAGATCATTGCCAGCACTTGGCAGATACTTAAATAGTAAATAATGACACCTTGTTTTAAATGCATTTTGGGTATTTTAGGTTTTAAAGCCTAGATTTGAGCCTTCTGATTCTTTAACATAAATATTAAATATTGCAATATGACTTTCAGTAGGCACATCCCACGGCTGAGCGAGAGTCTCTGCAGAGTGAACTAAATTTAAGATGTTGTTCTGAAAAGATATGGCAGATGATTTGCTGAATTTGGGCCACAGATGGGGATGGTGCAGCATCCCAGCATCATGCCAGATGTTGTGCATCTTCCTTCTGGGAGCAGCTTCCTATCTCACTGATTTAAACCCTTATTCAGGTTTTGCTGAGGTAAAGCTCCCCATGTTCCCTAGGAGTTCAGGCTGTCTTTGTCTGGTTGACAGGTAGATCTGTTTCTAATCCGATTTTCTGAAATACCTGCTACACCACTGCAATTATGAATATGAAAATCAGATGTATTTAAATAGGTTTTCTTGCATGTGATGTTTCTCTATGTTGTTGTTACAACCATATGACCAGCCAACAACCAGTTACTGGTTGTACCTGCCAGACGTTATGGATATATAGAGAGAAACTCACTAGGAATTGTATCATTGGGCTTATTGATGATGGCTTCGCGAGTGAAGATCTGGGAAGGGCTTTAACCACGTTTATTACAAGCACGATGACCAAGGGCATGTGGGATATGCAAATCTGGGAAAAAGGGTGCTGAGGCAACCAGGAAGTGTCCGACCACGACTGTTAACTCCTGAGCTAACTCGAGCTACCCATGCACTGGTCTGCCCACATGCAACATTGGATCTTGCAGCTTACCAAAGACCTCCCAGCCTGTCCCAGCTCAGCCCTTATTAGGTGAACAGTGCCTATCTGCTTATAAAGAGTTTACATTTATTTTGCTCACACTGTAAAACAAATGTGATGGGGAATGTGCTGAGATACTGCAGAAAACAAAACCAAACCATGATAAAACTAACGTAAGAAAATACATGCAAACAACATTGCTCTGGCCTAGCAAGGTGCCACTTCCGAGCAGAGCTCCAGTATCTGTGTCAGTTCTCTAAGCCTGTCTTTACACTAAGCTTGCATTAGTCTAAGCCACCCTGATAGTCAGTTTTCTAGCAAGACTCATACCATAATGAGATCTAAGGCAGCACATTTCTTCTGCTCAGCAGTGACTAGGTATGTGTAGACAGTTGGCTACTATCAGTCAGCAGATGGACAATAACCTGGTAAGTAGCAGCAGCACAGATGAGGGGGTTGTCAACACTGGTGCACAGTAATCCCCATCCCAAAAGTATGGACAAAGTCTCAGGAAAACTTAAAAGCTCTGTCGTGTTTGACATAGGTCAGTTTTAGGACACAGTATGACAAATTGTTTTCCCACATTCATGAAGCCTTAAAACTACTACTCCAGAGGTACTGAAGGTGATGAGTACAAACTTGTAAGTTTAGCTGTCAGATGTCACTCCCAGAGCCCTGGTACAGGTACCTGCAGTCACAGATTACCTGTGCCTGGCTGTTCATGCACTAGGGAGAACAGAAGTTGAAAGCATCAAACTGTTGATCCACAGCCTGATTAATCCATAGCATTAACACCTTGAGACCATTTTGCCTTTGCAGTCAGATCTTCATGTCTGCTGGCACACGTGGATGAAAAGTTCAGCAATATCAGAAGAGCCAGGAACTCTAATATGAGACCCTCTAGTGGGCACTGCAGACTCAGTTGACAGTTGTCTCCCGAGTTCAGCTTCAGAGGCACATCTATGTCTTGCAGTGCTTTCCAGAAGGTAGAAGCATGTCCAAAATCATCCTTCCTTATCAGAAATGTTATTTTTAAACTGTGCTGGCACCTGTATTTCATAGCTGCCTGTTCTGCCATTAGCTCTATCTTCTCTCTTCTACAAGAACGTTTTCAGGTCTTTGTAAAACCCTGCTGGAAGTTTACCAATAAGCCACCCAGTTTTGGGCTGGTTGTAAAGGTTTTGTAAACCACGTTAGCAGCTATTTCACTCTTGGTGGTGCTGAAATACTGCAAGTTAAACATTGTGAGTGAGAACATTTATTCCTTGCCTAAGTCTGCACATTTGGAGTCTTTCCACTTGCAGTTTATGGAACAATTTAGAAATTTGGGATGAATTTTTATGTTCATGCTTGCCTCCTGTCTGTGGAATCTGAAATTTCATCTTAACTTTGCTATTTATTCATCTCCCAGAATAATTGTCACTGATCTGGAGGACAAATGTCATAACCATTTATCTTCTTGTTTAGTGAAACATTTTAATTTTCTACTGTGTGACCTCATTACAGTTGAAGTCTGCAGCCCGCGTGTAGACGTCTTGGAATAGAGCTGGCATTCTTATACAATGATTTCTAGCATATTCTGCTTTTTTACCCTATATTTAATTCTTGCTTTCTTTACAAATAGAATTTTAATTTGGAGTTGGAGTCTTTTTACTGGCCTGTTTTGGAAGCACAGAGCAGCATTTTCTGCTATGCACTGGGAGAGCAGCCTTTGTCTTCAACTTTGGGATCTCCTAAGAGTCTGCTATTAAGGCATCAAATCCCTTTCTCAAAGGGGACATAAAAAGCCCATTTTGTTGCAAGGTACTCAGTGTAGTCATCTGGAAACATGGAAGAGAAGACCTTGAGCTGAAAAATCAGTCTTGTAGTTGCAGACTATCTGGTCAGTTCTGCTTGCAGCCGACACTGATACGAAAGCAGATCCCAAATTCCCAGCTCGATATGCCTCCCAGGACTCTCTAACTGAAGTCATCAAAAGTTGAGTGTGATGGGTCTGCCTCCTGATCCTTTGCTGTGTGGCATGACATTTGCCTTGCACAGGTGTTACAGATTCTTTCCAACAACAGATGATGAGCACAGGTATTTTTGAAATGAGAACCACCATCTGTTCTTGAGCATCCATCGCACCGTCACTGGCATGATCTGTGTAATGATCTCAGCAGTATGATTCCTGCCCTACCATAGCACATTTTCTGTAGATTGGACGTCTGAGTCTTCCCACCAGTCATTCTTTCCAAGGAAATTGCTCTCATGGAGCCTATCTAGCCAGAAAAACATGAACGTTTTCTACTTGCAATGTCTTGATACGTATCAGGCTCACTGGGCTGGAAACAGAATTGCATGTTCCCACAGTGGCTCACAAACTGGCTCTAACGCTGCTGACTCAACCACTGTGGAAGCAGAGCAGTGGAGGTTTATCGGGTGACAGGCTTCTTATTTTTCTGAGGGATGGTCCAGCTCACTCTGAAGTCACCAGCCTGCAGCAGAGGAGTGTTGGTCTGTTGGTCATCACCCTGACATGTAAAAATGACCTTATTGAGAGGTAAGGTTTGGACATTTGCTTCTCACACTGAGGTGAAGATCCCTGTGGGATCATTTATCCCAGAGGCACAAACGTACCACTTCAAGCTCTACTGGAAAGGTCTAGATCTCAATTTCAGCTTTACTGTTCATTTCAATTCATTTATTCAGCAGCAGTTTCCTACCTGTTGTGATATGAAAACAAGTGGAAGAATACTTCTTTTTTTTACCTACTTTCTATTTCCTCCTCCACCTTTTGCTCCTCTGAGCCCTAAAACAATATTTAGCAGCTTTTTAAATTCCACAAACATTCTGCAGCTTCTTTTCAATGACACGGTAACCACTGACCACTTAATTACAGGGCAATGACTATGCTGTGGTGTGGCTGGGTAATTACAGGGCTTTTGTGGTTTATCATAACAGGGTTATTCCTCTCCCCTCGATGGCAGGACAGGTTACCCTTTAGGATCTTCTGAAGTTAATTGCATGCTAATCCACATCAGGTTACTAACACACTACTGTTATGTGTCTGGACCCCTGAGGCCTGCAGATTTCTCTGTTTATTTTTATTATACAGTACTGGACAAGCTAAATGGCTGTGCAGTTTATGGAAAGTTTGCTAACTTTCTGTACGTGGAGACCCAATGTGTTGTCCAGCCCTTAATATGAGCATAATGTCCTCTGTCCCCAGCATCACAGAACTGTCTTGCATTGCTCCCTGTACCCCCTGGGGGAAGCCTGGAGCAGGGTACTGCAAGTATTACTCTTGTCAGTACAATTTATTATCCAATAGTCTGTCTTGATGGTCTTCAGATGTTAATTCTCCACTTCATGCCTTGGAACATGCTCTGTGACCCAGAGAGCTCTCTGGGGGACTCAAGTGTGTTTGCAGGGCATAATGCATGCAGTAACTAAACATCTTAACAACTTCTTGGGCAATTTCAAGTCAATGCGAGAATGGGGCCAGTTTTCACAACTGTTTGCTAAGGCTTTTATCCTTCTTAATCATCCCTTGAATCTACAGTCCAGTGCGAGCTATCTTGTCTTGAAGTGTTACTCATAGAATATTATTTTAGATTAAATGTTTTTGTTCATCTTTTGAAACAGGTTATACAGAAAAACATAGGTAGGGATCAAGTAAGCATAGGACTTTGTCTGATGATGAGAAAAAGAATCCACCACAAGGTTTGTGACAATGGGTCCACAGAAAACCCACCTACTGGAGCTCCTAAATCCAACTGGGGTTTCTCTTTCACTCCACTTCATCTGACTGTCAACCTTTGGGGGACTTGAGTGAAGGCCCATGCATCACTTGACTCTTCAGCAAGCCCTGCTCTGAGCAGCCGAGTGGTACCAATATGGATGATGGTGTCTGACCTGAATCCCACACAGATGTGCTGCAGCTGAGATGAAGAGTGTGAAAATGAATAATTTTTGTCATCTCTTTCAACTTTTTTCCTTTTTCCCTTGCTCACCTCTCCCGTGCGCTCTGCCTTTCTCTCTTGAACAGCCTTCTGTCATACATACAGTAGTTAGGTGTTGGAACACTTCCAAACTAGGGTCCAGTCTCCTGTAAGATCAGCACAGAAAAGACTATCTTACCTTTTAGGTACAAGAAATAATGTAAACACTGCAAAATACTGCATTAAAGAAGCCAGTAGGTATTGATTCCTTAACACTGATGGCTACATTAGGAAGAATGGGTTCTATTTAAGTCCAACTTTTTCAGAAAGGTTCAGCAGGCACATATGGAATGAAATTTTCCAGAAAACATACTCATTACAAATAGTTTGGGGATTCTCACATCAGTTCAGGGTGCTCAGCCCTCGCTCCTTGCCATGACCAGGGAGCATGTGTGGAGTTCAGGCAGAGGTTGATGATGCGAGAAGAATAGTACACCCATATCCTCAGCCTAGTGCTGCCTCACTGTAGTTTATTTGTGTGCTAGCCTCTGAATTTATTGCTTCCAATGGAGCTTGTTTGTGAAAGTTGGAGAGTACTCTGCACTCTGCTAGTGCTCCTGGCATGTGTCAGTTTGTCTCTACAGATAGGATTAATCCATTTAAGTTTAGTTATCCCAAAGGTTCCTTCTGCCATGAGACTTGGATGTAATATACCTCCACATTGCGACTACCTCTGTTGGTGTGCAGTGAATCACTGCCTGGAGGAGCTGGAGGGCTTACCTAGATCTTATGCTTCCTTCTGTATCCTTAAAGGTCACAGCGTGGACTGTTGCTCAAAGGTTTCTAGGCATCCCCAGCAGCCAAACAGACTGCCAGTCTTACTGGGAGGGTGAGTAAAATGCAGGTTGACCAAACTGTTGCAGGACACAATGGAGGTGCTACACGTCGTGCTGAGCATCTTCTCCACATAGGAGCAAATATAAACCAAAGCTTTTAAAGATGTATTGCTTTTCCTGATCAACCTCTTAAAAAGCAAAGAAGACTTTTTTCTAACATGGTAGTCAGAAATATCTCCAGACCAAAATAAAACTGTTGTCTCTAGGAGAACTTTCGATTTCTCAAACATGTTTGCTACCAAGCAGTATACTGTTGATACAAAATAGGCACACTCTATGTGGTAAGCCATCTTTGTGAAGCTGATACCCTTCTGCTGGTCGCAGAATGATTACCCTTTGAAGCAATATTTTACCAGATCTGGGGTCATCTCATTAGCCTCTTGGTTGTAAATTATTGACTGGTTTTGAACAGACTCTTTAGAGAAGAGAAAAAGCCTCCAGATGCCAGTGTGCTCTTGAAGTGTCTCCTACTTCACCGTCCCAGCACAGAAGGCAATACCTGCCCATGCTGGGAGGAACTCCTGAGAAGGGGAAAGGGAGAGTGACTCCCTATTCAGTGTGTTCAGTTATGAGTAATAGAGAAGCAATGTCCATAGCTTGAAATGATAATAGCTGTGGACATCAGATGCAGAAGCTTAGGCTGGGGTAAGAATTCCTCTATCTGTAAAGCTACTGTTTTCTTTCCTACTCAGGGAAACTGTAGCTAAGATCCAATGAGCCAACTGTCTGTATCTGCTCCATGGGGCTGGGGAGCCAAAAGAAACTGCAGCTGTAATGTGAGAGTGACAGTGGGAAGGTGAAAGTCCCTCAGGTTTTCCCCACCACCTCTGTTTGCATTGGCATTTCTGAGTTTGCAAAGAAAACTATGGAAGTGTTTTGAATTGCATCCATTTGTAGCTGCAGAAGTTGCAGTAAATCCTGGAACAGGGAGGAAATATGGCAGTATAAGCAGTGTGCAGCTTAAAGTGGATCAATAGTGTAGCCATACTGATGAAATTTAATGTATCTTTACATGCATTTATCATAGGGTCAGGTGAAACTGTGTATATGTAATGGCAGCATGCCTTGGGAGTAGGTCAAGGCTAGATGTGACAATAAAGAGGTTTAGACTGGGTGTATTCTGTCCAGTTCTCTGCTGCCCACCACACTGTGTCCATGTGACTGCAGCTTGTACAAAGTGACTGTGAAACGCACGGTAGAGTTTGCCGTTCCTTTTGCACAATTGTGAGATGTGAAGCAGAGAGCATCCAGGTTTTGTGGCCTTGAAATTACACAAAATTTTAACAAAACCCAACCCCAACCAACTTCCAAACCCTCCAAACCCCCCAAGCATCAGCATTGATCTGAAAAGAAGAACCTGCTTTAGAAAATGTGTTTGTGTGTTCCATAACTATTAGTGTTGATTTCCCCCTGCCTAAATTTTGAACAGCATTGCAAAAGAAAGCCAGTATTTCTGTGCAGCAAAAAAAAAAAAAACAAACGCAGTTCCTATGGAAAATATAGTAAATAAATCTGGACATCTCCAAGCTGCAAATAATCTTGTATGTATGGTGATTGGAAGCTGCAATGGTAAGTACAGAGAACCTTCATGTTTGCGTAAGAAAAACTATCTTTTCTTGAGGCCTGTACCAGGACAATTAGTAAAATGTAGGATACCTGTTTTGGATGACTGTATGTTGATTCATTATGTAAACTACTTTGCTTAGCACTGTCTCTGCAAGACAAACTGCAATCGTGTAATGAATATTAGTCTGAAAGCAGATGCTCCTGTCTGTGCTTTTTTCAGCCTGTTTGTTGTTTCCAAAACAATGCAGAACCACAGCAGAAGTGAAATGTGGAAGATCACAGACGTGAGGGAAACTTCCAGTGCAATTTGCACTTTTAGATCTGCAAGGGATTCGTTGCCTGCGCCAGGCGATGAGTCACTTGCAGCATCAGTGGTTCAGCTGCAGAACTGTACCATCAAGAACAGTGCTCACACAGCTGACAGGCCATCAGGTGATTCACAGGCACTGCTGCCAGATGATGCTGTGCATCCGAGACCAGACTTGAGGTGATGGGCAGCAGAAATGTGCTGGCAGGTCTCAGGGCCTGTACAAGTGCCCACACATCTGTCTGCCCAGCGCCCTGCTTTAATGCACAGCTCCCAGGCAGAGATGGGCATGTGAAACCACTCAGGGTTTATTTTGCCTGTAGAAAGTGAGTGAATGATTTGTACCAGGTTCATGCAGTCGCTGTGTGTTTTGACCTGTCAGGAGTTGTTTCAGAACAAGTGTACCTTTTTTTTTTCTTTCAGTTTTTTCCCCCCCTGCCTAAACTGTGAATTCCATATCAGGTACTAACAAACATGGCTCATCTCAGAAGAACATAATTAACTAAAAGAATTCATAATTAACTTCCACTGCAATTTGTTTGGGTCTTCCTTTACATTAGATATAAGCTCTGGTGGGGATTTGAAATGCTCTGAAGCATACACTGTCTTTCGTGTAACTGCTGCTGAGCCTACAGAAAAGCTAACCTGCTCTAACTGCACAGTGTGTGTGTTTGTATATTAGAGTTCTCTGACAGACCTGTTTTTCTTTTTCTCTTTCTCTTCCTTGTCTTCTTTCTGCATTGGCAGAGCATCTTGGATTTGAATTAAAGGGTATGGACCAACCATTCATTTATTAATCAGAAGCCATTAAAAGCTGCCCACATTATATTTATGGCTTTAATGGGATGATTAAAAAATCAGCTGTTCTGTTCTCTTCCCTGGCACCACGAGAGATGTTTGGTTTGAAAAAAAAAACCAACAAACCAACCAAAACCAAACACAAAACCTAAATGTAAACCTATAAAAATACACGTGTATCTTTAGCAGCACTCTTTTCTTTGTTTCAAGCAGCAGGCTGGTGCATGTGCCATGACTGGGGTGTTATAATGGCCATACGTCTCCCCGTTCAACATGCTTTTGTGTATTTAACTGAAGAGTTGGAGTCTGTGACCATCCCAGAGGTTGCCAGCAGGCACCACTTGGGAACGGGCAGGCATTCCAGGACGGAGGGTTTTAGAACAAGGTTTTTATAGAAATTACCACCCTGGATGCACTAACCTCCACTGGATCCTATGAGGATCAGAATGAGCTTTGCTGTTCCTTCTCCCAAAGGTTAGTGGCTTATTTTGGTTCTTGGCCAGGAGAAAATTATTCCACGAAGGATGACATGAGATGTGTTAGTGCAGAAAACAGTGAGCTCAGGGAGGTCAGCAGTCTCCCATGGGAGTGGAGGGTGTCATTCTGAGCATCATGGTGGCAAGCTGAAGTTTGGAAAATCACTGCAATGTTTTAAAGGCTTTGAAAAATATCCCCTTTGGGCAATTACCTGCTCCTGCCCAAGTGCTCATAATCATATTATTTTTCTTCCATTCTCCTCAGTCTGTTTTTAGAAATACATCAAGAATTTCTTGAGTAAGCACTTGGGAAATCAGATTATTGAGGGTAGGTTTCCCTTGAGTATAAAAGCCAATCGTGGAGGCTGGTCAGATGAGAGCAAAGAGATTTATCTTTAACTTAAAAACACTGACCTGGCAGTGCCAGCCAAAGGCATCTTCACGTGAAGATGCTACAATTCCATTTATGGGGGCACCAGTCTTTCACTTCTGGATCCTAAACTGTCTTTTCTTATCCCCGGGGTAGAAAGACATGTACTAGCTGAATGAAGCTAGAGAAACTTGTCTCCTCTGGTTGTTTTGTGCCTGATCCACCCGGGTGGGGTGGATCCACCAGGATGGGTTTATATCCCGTATCAGCTCTTCCCTGCTGCAGAAAACATTCATTTTGTAGTCGGGTGTTTCAGAGAAAGCGGTGCTGCTAATGCCAATACACTGAAATTAGCTTAAAAATGGAGGATTTTTGACATCCCTTTTTTGTTGACCTCTTGTCCTTTTCCTCATCCATTCTCAATGTCATCACAGAACCGCACACATCCTGTTCCCAGCCTGCAGTTGTCTCTTCTCTGTCATTCGTCTGTCACTCTCATGCGTTGCTGTGACACCCATGGCTGGACTGTGATTCTGTCGGCATTATGTGGCACCACATGGTTTGTTCATAGTGTTTGCTGCTTAGAGTGATGCTGCTGCTGCTGCTGAAGGTGTGGTGTTTGTAGAGAGTAGAGGCACAAATGGACAAGTTCTGCTCCAGGACCTTGTAGTGCGCATTCTCCTATTTTCTTCCTGCCATTGTTGAGACGGTTTTGTGCAACAGGAAGGTACTGTGTTATGGAGCTTTATCAGCTTTAATGAGATGTGAGGAACCAAGCTAAATTACTATCAGCAGGTCATTTAACTCATAGCTTTGCAAGCACAGCCTCACACGTCACTGCTTCACATAGCAGAGCTGTCAGCTTAAGACAGAGAGGCTAAATCTGCAGTTCTGATGAACTGAAACATTCCCCCTGCAATTGAGGTGAAGGTTTGGAACAGTCAGACATGCCAGAGCCAGATGACATGATCATCACAACAGCGGCTGGGATTTGAGCCTCGGGCAAAAGATTGTGTTATTTAGCTAATAGCTTTGCTTTTTGCTTTTTCTCCCTCCTCCGTGATTCAAAGGGAACGATTTATGCTTGGAACAGAAGTCTTTGTAGCAAAAAACATAGCTGGTGAAGGACACTGCGTTTGGAAAAATTGGCTTGATGGATGAGTCCATGGTGGAAACTGACCTGCTCCGGCTTTATTTTTTTGTAAAAGTAGCTTTTGCTGGGTAGTACCAAAATTCTCACCCGGTGCCATCTGTAACCAGGATATGAACCTGGCTGGTTTTCCCTGAAACTCCTGGCTGAAGGAAAGATCTAGAATCCAGGTCCCAGAGATGTGCAAGAGCGACAAAACTTGTCTGCCATGGTTGCAGATGCCTGGAATAGGGCATCCGTGTAATGGGAACATGTCAGTGAGGGAGGTGTCTCACCTCAGAGTGAGCTCTTTCCCCATGCCAGCTCCACGTGGTTCCTTGTAGTAAAGCACAAGGAGTATGTCAGCCAGCACCCAACTGCTCCTCTACGAGCAGGTCCCAGGCCATACATGGGTTGGCTCTGAGGGATGCAGCTAGCTGGTGAAGCTGACAGAGCAGCAACTTCCAGGCCACAGGAGACCCATGATCTGTTGTTCCTGGTCCACACCCTCCTGAGTGTGGGAGAGGCTCAGCTGCCTGTAGTGAATGGTGGCACGTTGCCTTCCTGGAGACCCACCAGCAGCACCCTGAGTGCCTCATGAAGCCAGAGGCCAGTGCTCAAACAAAATGGATGGAAATGTGTTGCTTTATACTGAGATTTTGCAGCACAGGTATGAAGAAAGTTCTACTGATTATGTTTTACATCTCCATGCCAGGGCTGTCATTCTCAGCTCTTGTTTAGCAAATCTTTCTTCATTCTTTTTTTAAAAGTTAGAAAGAGATAAACATTTTTCCTAGCACTTTTTTTTTTTAGTTTTCCAAAAATGCCTTTTCTTTCCCAAAACAAAAGGGTGAAACTTGTCTAAATATCCAGTTATCTGGAATGCTTCATTGCTTGCCCCATGCTTTTTTGCTGAAGTCCAGGGTTTCTGACACCAGACCTGTTTCTCTTCTGGTTTTGTATTTCATTGTCTGGGGCTATCATATAGTCCATTCAAGGTTATTTAGTGTGGCATGGTGAGCACAGCAGCCATGGCATGAGTTTTGTTGCCTGATCTATACGAAAAAATATTTCCATGAATATTAAAGAAGGCACAAATCCCATTAACACATAACTATGCAGGCATCAGGACACCTCTCACAGATATTGAACTAAAATGCTCATGGCAAGTGTGCACAGAATCCTCCTCTCAGTCCTCCAGCCGCGGAGCCGAATTGCTTCTGCTGATCTCTGTGGAGATTGCTGGATGTTGCCGTGAAGAGCATCTGCTCTGGTGTAGCCACAGAGGAAGAGGTGCCCTTGCCATGTGATTGCTGCCTAGGTGTAGTTACCCAGCAAGCGGCATCCGAGTGTTCCCTTGAAGCCTTGATTAATGTGAACAATTACCTCACTTCAGCATGGTTTGGATTTTGAAGCAAGTGACTGACTTTCCTGGTTTGAAAGGTGGTCCGTGACAAATGGTGGTATTTGAGAGAAGCAGCAGGATGCTGCTTGAATTCTGTGCGTGCATCTCAGTTATCTGGTGCAATGAAATTAATAATTTCCATAACTGTAACCAGTTACTGCATTTTAATTGCTCCACTCCCTTTTCTTTGTCTTACACACTATCACTTTTCCATCCTCATTCTGCTTTTGGACTCTTTTAGGATGTCCTCTTCAGCACCTACATGCTTTGGAGCCTGTTTCTTGGTGGTTTGTAGCCACACCGCAGAGCTCCAGGGCATGCAGCTGCTGCAAGGAAAAGGCATTCTAAGTCAGAGCAGAGAGCCTGTGATGGGAGAGAGCATCACAGGGCATGGGTGTCTGTGGTGAGTGGGGGTTGCCTGGGGACTTCTTTGTAGGCTACTGGGTTACTGAGAAGGGGGATCTGCTGGAAGGGAGAGGAGAGTAGTGGGGCTGTTTGAGACTAGTCACTGAGTCATGATGTGGGCAAGGAAAGCAAGCAGCGTGTTTGAGCACACAAGGGGTGAGAGAAAGAGGGCAAAGGTACAGAGGGGCAAAAGCAGTGAAGGTCTCCTGCGGGGTGAGCAAGGTTGGGCCAGCTGGTCTCAGGTTTGGGGCAGCTATTGGAGACAGGCAGTGGATTGGCAGGAGGTCTGACCGAGCCCTGTTCTCCATCTCACCCACATGCAGTGCTGGTTCCTGTGCAGCCAGTCGCATCCCTGGTGCTGGAGCCCATTTGTCATTGTGGTTTCTTCTCTCCATTTGCAGAAGCAGAAGAGCTCTACCAGAAGAGAGTTTTAACCATCACGGGAATCTGCGTTGCCTTGCTTGTGGTGGGCATCGTCTGTGTGGTAGCTTACTGTAAAACCAAGTGAGTATGGGTGGTTAGCAGACAGCACTGGCTAGAGTGGCTGTGATCATGCTTTGTGCCTTCATGCTCTTCACCCAAATGCTACTTTAAGGAGATGCTGTGCTGTGGTGTTCCCAGGAAGGTCTCATGAAGGAGAACAGTGAAGACCCCTAGCAGGCTGTGCCTGAGCAGGATGCTTTCCTGGGACCATCTGCTTATCCCCTGAATCAGCATCATTTCCTCCAGCCAGGTGATGCTCTGTTACTGGGAAAAGCTGGTCCTCACGGCAGCAGCTCATCTCCTGACAGCAGAAGCACACTGGGCTGTTGTGCAGGAGCTGTGGGCTCAGCTATGTACATTTCAGGGACTTTCAGAGTTATCTTGATGGAACAAGATGCTTGGGGACCTCTTTTATGGCCTGGCTTTCCCTGCCTGGGCAGCACATTTTTCCCTACTTCACTTGCACCTCACCTCAGTCCAGGGTGACCCTGGGGCATGAGGGGTCTTGCAGGGTGGATGCCCTGCAATAGTAGGCTTTACCACTTTGTGCTTAATGAAGGACAGGTCGAGTGCCTTGCCACCAAGGCCAAGCCAGGACCTGCTTCCCACTTTCCACCTCCCTGCTTTTCTCCTCTGCTCCCAGCACCTTGGTACCCCTGGCTCCACTGCATTGTGCTGAGCCTTGTCTTGCAAGAGGAGACCTTGGACCCAGCTTCCCAAATTGCCCATGATAAGAAATGTTCATATGTTATAGCATTGTTGAATGCATTGTTTCCTCCTGTTTGCAGCTTTCACAATCACCATTGAAACAAGCATGTCTGATACTTGCCTTCTCTATCTTGCATATCCCAGGTGTCTCTGGGGCAGAGAGCCCCGTAAGTCTTCCTTATGGATTTTTTCCTTTCTGTTTTAAAGGAAACAAAGAAAACAAATGCATAATCATTTACGTCAGAACATGTGCCCTGCCCATCAGAACAGGAGCCTTGCGAACGGGCCAAGCCATCCACGTTTGGATCCCGAGGAAATCCAAATGGCCGATGTAAGACCTTTTGTCTCCGTCTTGATGCATGTTACTGAGTTCCTGTTTTCTGCCAGGGATTTGATGTGGATGTGTGTGCTTACACACCCGTGGGCATGTATGTGAGGAGTGAAACACTAACAAACTTGAATCAAAAGACTAGATTCTGCATAGAAACATTTCCAAAAATGATATCTGAAGTGAAAAGTGATTTTACTTTGAATCACAGGATGAAAATAGGGCACTTGGAACAGACTTATTTTGATTAATAAAATGTGATCCTGTTTTTTTGAGAGAGATGTTCCTGATGATGCCTGTTTATTGAGCTATTGCGGCTGCACCCCCAGAGCATGAGCAGCACTTTGAGGGAGGGGATTCTCCCCCTCTGCTGCACTCTGGGAGACCCCCCCTGCAGTCTGATCCAACTCTGGGGCAGCAGCACAAGACGGACCTGGAGCTGTTCGAGAGAGTCCAGAGGAGGCCATGGAGATGCTGTGAGGACTGGAGCAGCTCTGCTCTGGAGCCAGGCTGAGAGAGCTGGGCTGGGTCAGCCTGGAGAAGAGAAGGCTCCTGAAGGGGAGACCTTAGAGCAGCTCCAGTGCCTAAAGGGGCTGCAGGAAACCTGAAGAGGGGCTTGGGACAAGGGCCTGTAGGGACAGGCCAAGGGGAATGGCTTGAACCTGCCAGAGGGGAGACTGAGATGAGCTCTCAGGCAGAAGCTCTTCCCTGTGAGGGTGCTGAGGCGCTGGCACAGGGTGCCCAGAGAAGCTGTGGCTGCCCCATCCCTGGCAGTGTTCAAGGCCAGGTTGGACACAGGGGCTTGGAACAAGCTGCTCTAGTGGAAGGGGTCCCTGCCTGTGGCAGGGGTTGGAACTGGATGAGCTTTAAGGTCCTTTCCAACCCAAACCAGGCTGGGATTCTGTGATTTGATGATCAGATGACTACAGTGGCTCAGTTACAAGCTTTGCTGGGTCACCCTTTGGGTGCTAAAATTTAGCTTAGTTGAATCCCAGCCATGAAGGAAGAGGGAAAGGGAATTTCTAAGAGCCACATCCCTCTGAACCGAAGTGCTGACTCCCACAGAGATCTCAGTGTACCTGTCAAAAGGAGTGCTTGTTGGTGGATGGAGCAGTGCCTCAGCAAAAATATTTGGCTGACACCTGGCATTTCTGTGGGACTTGAATGTCTCACTGATCTCATGTGGTTGTCTTTTTGTTGGTCCTCTGTCGGGTGCATAACCTCTTTGAGCAGAGATGTTTTTCTGTTCAATAGCTGCATGTGGTACCGCTGTCCTCTGGGGAGCCCCTTGGCTCTTCTTACCCTCCTGCAGTCCTCATGACACTGTGTGAAGTGCAGGGGCAGAGCTCCAGTCTCCTTGTCTTTCAGTGGTGTGCAAAGCTATTGGGTTCACTCAGTCCTCATCTGATTTCACCAGAAATAATTAAGCCAGCCAAATTTGGCTGTGGCAGCATGGCCGAGCTGATGTGTGTGGTTCTTCATGTTTTACAGTATATCTCTAAGAATGTTTCTGCCACTGAGCATGTGATCCGAAGGGAAACAGAGACAACCTTTTCAGGAAGTCACTCCTGCTCTCCATCTCATCACTGCTCCACAGCCACTCCAACGTCCAGCCAGAGGTGATGTATACTGTTTTCCCCTGAACCTTCTTCCCCTCTTTGCTTTAGGATGCTATGAGATTCAAAGCCAGGAGCAGCTTTTTCTTTCACCTCCCTTTCCTGTTTTCACTTGCTGCTTGGCACTATGCTGGCATGCAGGCCATGGTGACACTGCTGGTCTTCGCTGGCACAGCTACTTAGTGAGAGGTGTGGAAAGGTGTGATCCTTGACCTGCAGTGAGGTGCCAGCAGGAGCCTGCAGCACTGACATAACTGTGAACCAGGAGGAAATGAAGTTGTGCTTTCGTGCTTTGCACAGACATGAATGGGAGGCTGCATCTAGGAAAGGTTTCGCAAGCAGGGTTTGCAGCCACACTGATAACTGCAATAATTCATTAAGCACACTCAGGTTGTTTCATGCTTGATGTATTTGGAATGTAGGACCTTGTGGAAGGCAAAGTACACGGAACATCACAAAATGTTTTGGGCAGTTCCTCCAAGTTAGGGTCTGAGTTGGGAGCCATGGTTTTTCACCAGAAAAAAACCCCACTCCTGTGCAATTTATCACAGTCCAGAAAGTTACATCACAATCACAGCCCAGAGATCACCCTAGGGAAAGTCCTGCGCTGGTTTGAATTTGGATGTTCAGGTTCTTCCTCTTACACAGCTCTCGTGCTTCTTCCAGTAAGTGACAGTGTTTCCCTAGGAGAGCACTTGCCTTTGACAAGTGAGTGGAGGTACAGGGGTGTCAGTGATGTATAGATCACCTTGCATTGACTTTTTATAAAGCAAAACATGTCCTGGCTTGTTTACTTCTTTAGCCCGATGTGTTTGTCTCTGTTTTCCAGGAAGCAATGTATCCTTTCAGCTAAAGCTCAAAGTTAGCTCCCAGCAGGTTTCTTCAGGGTTCAATCATTCATCAGGGATGAGCAAGTACTCTCAGGGTGCAACGTGTCAGATCGATTTCAGATACTGAACTTAGGTTTTCAGGTGAATTCCTCTGCAGAACCCTTTGGCTAGACCTCCAGCAAGCAGAAAGGGAGCCAAGAATGACTTGCTGGGCTGGAAATGGCTTCTTTTGTCCACAGAAATCCTATTCCTGCTGTGTTTTCCAGGGTTTTTACAATTTGTATGCTGCAGCCCAACCCTGGCTAGGTGTGTGCAAGCTTGAGCCAGTTGCACAGAGGCCTCTGTGCCTGCAGAGCTGCACCTTGCTGGCTTCCCATGCTCACTTCAAAGCCCTGGGACCCTGGGGCCACCTCCGGGAACCTCCTGAAGATGCAAAGGTGTGTCTGGAGGGCAGCATTAACCCATCACAGCTATGGGGAGGCACCTACCTTGCATAGCCTCTGGTCCTGGCTATCTGCCACCTAATCTTCCTGAGTCAAGTGCAGCAAGCAGGTGTTTCTTGAAGTCATGCCAGAGGCAAAATACTGGCATAATCAGGCTCTGGTTTACTCAATGCCTGTCTCTAATGAGGACGCTCTTTGAAGTTATAAATGATGTGGTGGTTGCAGCCAAGCATGTGCCTGGAGCCATCAATAATTAACAAGTTCTTGGGAAGTCTTAATGAGGGCTGCCGTCCTCTGCACCCCCCACCCCAAATCCTCTGCCAGCACAGCTCCATCTGCTGCGGTTTGGGAGTTCAGAGATTCTGCTGTAATAGACAACATATTTCTGCTATGGAGCATGGTCAACCTGTGGCCATAGTGCAGGTGGACCTCCAGTGTGCACATGGCCCCTTGCATCCCCAGAGAACCCTTGTGGGATGTCTTCTTTGCACCAGGACTAGGGCAGGGGGAGCTCCAAGTGCTCAGGAAGGTCTATCCAATGTATCATAGTTTTTGTTTAGCACCTTGTGTTTTGCTGCCAAAATCTTTTATAAATCAGTGGAAACCGAACATCCAGACCTACCTTTGGGATGCTTTTCTCTGCTGATGGAGAAGCAGAGTGGGGGTTTTGTTTTTAATTGGCTCCTTTCTGGTAGCATTTCTGAAGGGGCTGTCGCTTGGCTGTGCAGATGACACATCTGAAGATCCTTTGCAGACTTGCCTTGGCATGGCCAGTGCATTGCTCCACACCCAGAACACTTCACAAGCGCAAAGGAGAATTGCCCTGGCCTCCCTCCAAAGGCTGCCCCATCCTATCACCAGCTGTCAGAAGGTGGTGTGATAAATACCTGGAATGCACTGATTTGCCTTTAAGCTCTGATCATATCTTCAAGAAGTAGCAAAAGCAACTCAAAGGCAGGGTTGGGAAGTTGGGCATCCCAGGCCAGATGTATCCTAGTGAGAGAGAGAAAGGGGATGCCAATGCAGAGCGGAGTGTGAGCTGTACCTGCATGCAGCTCTTTGGAGAAGACCTTGGTGGGGATTCCTTGCTCACTGCCCATTTGGGGTTTGGTCCACAGACATGAAAGCCACACCTGGAGCTTGGAGCGGACGGAGAGTCTGACTTCAGATTCCCAGTCTGGGATAATGCTGTCCTCAGTGGGAACCAGTAAATGTAACAGCCCTGCGTGCGTGGAGGCACGGGCTCGCCGCGGGGCCACCTTCTGCATCGAGGACTCACGGAGGCCCATGACACAGTATCGTGACTCGGTGGATTCTCTGCGGGACTCACCACACAGCGAGAGGTCAGACCCCACGGCTTGGTGCTGCTCTGGCACAGCAGAGGAGAGCCATCCCTCTGTGCCAGACACAAAAATGACTGCCCGGCAGTCCTGTGGTAGCACTGGAGAAACTCCAGCTCTGGTCCTATCAAAGAAAGCCACTGCCCCAGGATGCCACTCTGGTAGTGCAGCAAGCACTGAACCCTGCCCACATGGTGACATTGTAAGTTTGGAACACAGGGGTGCAGTCAGCAACTGGTGAAGAAAACCCGGCTGAGAATACACCCTGGGCAGCTTGGTAGGCTGGCAGCTCAAGCAGGATCTGGCCCTCAGGTATATGGGGGAGACATGCGCATCCTCAGTGTAGTCCTGGATCGCTTAATGAGCAGGAGTGCTGAATAAGCAGACACCCCCATCGGCACTGCAGAGAGGAAATGAGATGTGCTCCTTAGAAAGAGGTGATGCTGAAGGAAGGGCTGTTTGAAGAGGGGCTGGGCCAGACCCAAGTTGCCACAGTGATGTTCTCACTAAAGTAGATGAAAGAAGTAGATGCCTTTTAGAGACACAAGGTTTTTGTTAAGCTAGAGGAAGAAATGCCCACGCTTTCCCCATCTGTGGCCTGAGCAGGGGGAGGGCATTTTGGGCAGCTTCCTCAGATGCAAGCCTTGCAGCTCCAGGGGGAGCAGAAAGCAGCTGTCGGGCAGATGAGTAGCAGGGAAGGCTGCTGGGAGATGGTACAGGGTTCGCAGCAACACAGGGTGGGAATTGCACACCAAGTCCCTTGGGAGAGGCAGTCCTGGGATGCACGGTGCATGGTGCTCAAGCATCCACTGAAGCCAGCAGCTCATCCTCCCTCAGCACAGCAGTGCAAGATCTCTCTGTCTGGTTCCACAGCAGATGCTGAGCTCCAGGACCATGTGTGTTGGAGCCCACATGGCTGTTCAGCAGAGCAGAGGCTCAGCTGGAGGCTTTGGTGTTGTTTGGTGTCTAAACAGATGTGTTGCTTCTCTCAGGTACGTGTCGGCACTGACCACACCAGCACGCCTGTCACCTGTCGACTTCCACTACTCAATGGCCGCACAGGTGCCCACCTTCGAGATCACGTCCCCCAACTCAGCGCACGCTGTCTCCCTGCCCCCAGCAGCCCCCATCAGCTTCCGCGTGGAGGAGCAGCAGCCCCTGCTGCGGCGGTACCAGCTCCCCTTCCAGGACACGCAGCGGTATGACAGCTACTACCAAAGGAAGACCTACCTAAACGACAGCATGGGCAGCCTGCCCTCCAGCCCCTTCCGCATCACGGAGGACGACGAGTACGAGACGACGCAGGAGTACGTCACAGCGCTAGAGCACCCAAAGAAAACAGCCAGCAGCAACAGGCGGTGGAAAAAATCCAAACTGAACGGGCACATCCCTCACAGAGCCAGAGCCGTCCGGGACTCCTTCTCCTTCAGCAGCGCCTCTTACAGTGAGTCTGACGAGGAGCTGGTGGCCGAGAGCACGCCGTTCCTAAGCACTCAGAACAATGAGGTGGTACACACAGGGTCGCCGCCGCTGCACCGGCCTGCTGACAGCCGGACTCACTACTCCTGCAGCAGGCACAGCGCGCCCGGGGAGAGCGGGCGCAGCAGCCTGGCGCACACGACGCCCAAACCCGACCCGGATCCTCTCTAGGCGCCTCCCAGACTGGTGTGCCCACAGACATGAGCTGCGCGGAGGAGGCCGAGGAGGGGAGATGAGACAAAACAAAGATAAATATTTTTATTTTATATAAAAGAAGGGGAGGGGGGGAAATTATAACAAATAAAATGTTTTATTTTCATTTTAGCAAAGTTGTCTTATAATAGCTAACGACAATGACTTTTTTATAAGGAATCTCTATTTATATGTAATGTCTTGATTTACAGCTTCCAAGAAAAAAAAAAAAAGTTGAAAAAAAAAAAAGAAAACAAACAATAAAGTTAAAAAAAAAGTGGGCCAATTTTTGACTACTTAAAAAATAGAAAAACAAAACTATCGTGGTGCCTTTTGCTGTACGCTAGTGCTGGGATTCATGCCGAGGAGTCTGTTTCAGTAGCATTTTTTAAGATCATAGATTTTTGTTTGGGAGACAACCTGTCACAAGGGAGCTCCTCCATTGGAAGAAAACAGCCTTGCCACTTTGTCCCGTACCCTGCTATTAATGATCTTATTCTTTAAGGTATTGTTTAAACACACATCAAGGACAGGAGTGGGAGCATTACCATTGTCATGTCTAATGGGGATCTGTCTTGCCCTGTAAATGCTTGTATTTTCGCTTAAATCAGAAGAAAAAGAAACCCAACAGCACCATACTGGAATGGAGAAGTGATGCTTCTTTTGCCACACAGGTAGGAAGAGAAAACGCAGTCACAGACACAGCAGCCCTGACAGAATAGCTCTCAAGTTGGGTTGGCACAGGTTTGTCAGACAAGGCAGATGCCCATATGAACATGGTGAGATAATGCCCCATCACGTAGGGTTGAGCCCAGCGCACTGCCCTGGCAGGCAGATGGCACGGTGTGGTGGTCCCGACGGAGCTGCGGTGCTGTACCAGTGCCATGCCAACTGCAGCATCCCCTTCACAGAGCGGTGTAGCTGCAGCATGGTGTTGCCATAGGGCTGCCGGGGCTGTGGTGTCCCACACACCATGGTTCAGGTGGTGCTGGGAGGACACATGGAGGTGGCCCCATGGCGCAGCATGGCCAAGGCTTGTCCTGGTTGCTGTGCCAGCGTCTGCCAGCCATGCTGTCGGGGGTTTGGTAGGAGCCAAAGCTCTCTGCTTGTCGCTCCAGTGCTGGCTGGACAGGCCCCGCGTGGGGCAGCCCCAGCAAGCGGATTCCTCTGTGCCATGCGTTGTAAGAACAGTTGTTACCGTCACATCTTGCCACCGGTGATGGACGTCGTGTTTCTAAGCTTGGAGCAGCTCTGGCCATCGGCTCTGTGGTGCAAAGAGACAGTCCTGCGTGTCCAGGCAGCAGAGCACCCCCGTGGAAGTGCCCCTCTCTCCTCAGTTCTCTGCAGCAAACCTGTTTACATTGTAGCCTGACTTTTTTCTTTTTATATTTTTACTTCTGCATGTCCTTTGCATTTCAGATACTGTAGATTGGATGCATGGTGAAGCTGTGACTGAGAAGATAATACAACAATTGACAGTGTATTATTTCATTTAACTTTTAGCAATAAAGTAACTAAACCCTCTATTCCTCACCCATGATGGGGTCAGATAGAAAACTCTGCTAATTTGTCATAAGATGATAGTCAAAGTTTGCTCTGGATTGTCTGAATGTCAGAACTCTCGACTGTTTAACACTTGAACATTTTTTATATTATAAATAAAATAAGAAATAACAAGCTGTGGGCTGCATTAATCTCAGGCACTTGGGAGAGCAAATGGGGAGCTGGTACCATACCCAGAATCACAGGCTGGTTGAGGCTGGAAGGGATTTCTGGAGGTCATCTGCTCTCATTCACCTTCCCAAACAGCTCACTCAGTTGCCCAGGACTGTGCCCAGTCAGGTTTTGAGTATCTCCAGGGATGGTGACACCACAACTTCTTTGGGAAGCCTCTGCCAGTGCTTGGTAACCCTCAAAGCAAAAAAGTGTGTTCATGTGTTCAGGCTGAATTTCCTGGTTTTTAATTGTGTGCCCATTGCCTCTGGTCTTGTTATTGGGTAGTACTGAGATGAGCCCAGCTCCTTCTTCACTGCCTCCCATCAGGTATTTATACACATGGACAGCACCGCCTCCCCGAGTCTCCTCCAGGCTGAACAGTCCCAGCTTCCTCAGCCTCTCCCCACCTCAACATCTGTAGAGACACTGAGGTGGGGGTTTTCTACCTGGTGTGGACGTTTGACTCGTGTCTGCACTGGAGACAGGTTGAGAGAGCCAGGCGTGTTCAGCCTGAAGAAGAGGAGGCTCTGGGGAGACCTTAGTGTGGGCTTTCAGTACTTTAAGGGGTCTTATAAGAAAGCAGGGACAGACCTTCTGGTAGTGCCTGTTGCAATAGGACAGGGGACAATGGTCTCAAACTAGACTCAGTGGAATAAATGTTTTGTTACAGTAAGGGTGTAGGAGCACTGGCACAGGGTGCCCAGGGAGGTGAGAGATGCACTATCCCCGTCAGTGTTCAAGGCCAGGTTAGATGGGCCTCAGAGCAGCTTGATCTAGCTGAAGATGTCCCCACAGGGGGGTTTGGACAAGATAAGCTTTAAAGGTCCCTTCCAACCCACACCATTCTCTAAGTCTACCTGGGGCTGGCACAGCAGCATCTGCATTACAAGAAGCTGCAGCTCCTGCTGGGGTGCAGCGCTGTGGGGTGTGCTCAGTGCTCAGTGTAGCTGACCCACACCAGGTGTCACCATCACGATCGGCTCTCCGACACCTTTGGAAAGGAGCTGTGGGTTTGCTCAGTGCTGTCCCATGCAGAGGGATGTTTTACCGCTCACTGGGATTTGTGATGCTTTGCATCTGCTGAGACACAGCGAGCTTTGTGCAATGGCAGCCTCGTGATTTCTTGTAGTGATTTCTTGTTCAACACGCCCCTTGATTCCCATTATGGTGTTCTATATTTGGAGGGACTTACACTACTTCAATTTTCTCTCCAATTGCCTCTAAAGGAAGCTTGTATCTCTCTCCTTTTTCCCTGACTGGTTTATTTTTAGGCCCCTCATTTTCATCCATGTGTATTCCTAGGTTTTGGCTGTAAACCCTTTACAGCAATTCTCACAGGTGGGGGCAGCCTCCTGCCAGCTCTATTCCACATGTATGATGCCTTTGCCACCCTTCCCGGGGGGGGAAGGAATTGCTTTGCGGGCACAGAGGGGGTGATGCAAGCAGGAGAGGAGCATCAGATCCTGGCTTTGGGATTGAAGAGCCTACAAAAAGTACATGTAAAGTGAATTTGGTGTCGGGTCGTGTCTGGGAGAAGGGGCCTGGCAGGAAGGTCAGGCTGCACCAGCACCAGCACTGCCTGCTGGAGGGGCTGGCACAGGTGGGGCTGTGCTAGAAAGTGCATTTGGGTACCTCAGTGAGAAAAAGATGTGGCTGCTTAATTCGTCTGAGATGCTGCTCTTCTCTCTTGGTGAAAGGCTGAATCCTTCACCTCCAAGGAGGGAAAGAGGAAGAAAGCAAGCATTTTCTTCCTGGTCACAATCTGAGGCTTCAGGTTGGTCAAACAAGGCAATTTGGCTGCTCAGCACTTCTCCACATCCATATGCATCCAGATCAGAACTTGCTCATCAGGGCAAACTGCTGGTTGTCAAAAGGTGCCAGTTTAACCCTCCTAGCTGCCTTGCCAAGGGCTGTTTAACACCATCTGCCATCCCTTTCCACATCCATTAGGTGGTGAATCTCATGCCCCTGACACCCTCTCCTGGTGCCCACAGGAGGGTTCACAAGATCCTGCTTTTCCCTGGAGCTTACTCCCAGCTGAGAATGGCTGCCTGGCACCTTCAGCATGAAGAACTGAGCTGCCCTTGGTGGTTTCAAACACACTGGAGATATCCCTGCCTGCTGGAGGGGGCCGTCAGAAAGGACGGGCTGAGGTACAAACATATTACCTGGGATTTTGGTGAGGATTTGGCTTTCCCCCAGGTTTTCGCAGTGTGAATCTGGGCACCAGATGCTTCGTGTGAGTAGCAGCATCTTAGAGTTCTTCAGTGAAAGGGATGCCTGTATAGTGCCTGACACAGCAAAGCAAATGATGCCTCAGAGAAACAGCCGTGACACTCGGTTTAGTCCTGGGTTCCTCTGGGAACAGTTCCCAGGACATCTCCAACCACCAGTGCAGATACTGGTATTTTTCTCCTCCCATAATCCTCTGTGTCGCATGGGGACAGACAGATGTGGGATGCAACAGAGGGTGGGAAGAGTTACCTGAATGTGTTCCCAAAGCAGCCCATCTGGCCACACTTGCTCCATGGGTGAGCTATCCATCAAGAGCACAAGCAGGCCAGTGTTTCCAGCACCCAGGAGGATGGACAGGCTGGTACTCATGGAAAGGCACTGTGATTTTCCAGCACTGTCTGTCAATAGGAACCTGATTTCCATGTGGCACTGGTGGAGGTCTGTGTCAGCCCAGCCATTCAGTGCTGTGAAGCCTGGGACCAATCCAGTGCATGGTAGAAGTATACTTCAGACCAGTTCTCTTTACCAACAGATTCAGCTTTATTGTTATTCTTTTTTACATGATTATTAGTGCATCCTTTCAAATAAACTATCAAACTGTACAAAGAAACAGAGATAAAAGAAGAGGTGACAAAGCTGGGCAGAGGTTTTCAGTGTCATGAACCATCATGGAAAACAGTAGTCCATAGGCTCTCAAACATTGAAGGTTCAAATAAATCTTACTTGTTTGTTTTAAAAAAAAGCTGCAAAATATAAACCATAAATGACTGTAATTAGCAGCTACAAGATCCTTCAAAACTGGAACTTGATTACTGTGAATGCACCTAGGGGAAAGAAAAGCAATCTGAGATAAAGGACCAAAGCAAACAGTGAAATAAATAAATAAAGTGTGGGAGGACAGTCGTGGTGTGGAAATGCAGAGAAATCACTTTTAGCACAACAGTAAATCATTAGACCACAGACAGCAGAAAGGAACAGAAACACAATTCCCCGCTTAAAAGAGTATAGCATGTGCATCGCAAATGTAGGCAGTACGACAGTGATGGGCAGGTGGAATCACTCCTGCACATGAAGGTTTGGCTGGATTCAACGCACGGCTCCAATCATGCCTTGAACCCCAAGTGGCAGATGCCATGGATGCTAAATAAGCAGCCATTCGGGCAGTCTGTCTGAAGGAGCAGGAACAGGAGAACAATGTTTCACACCAAAGCCAGGTGGGATTTCCATTCCAGTAAAAAAAGGAGGGGAAAGAAAGGAAAAAGGACACATAGGCTACTGCATTTCTTAAAACAACTTGCTGGGCTGGTCAGACCCTCCACGGTCTCTTGTGTCTTCCCCAGGCAGCTAGCCTTCACTGTCACACTGAGGTTAAAAACCCACATTAAAGTTTCCTTATATATATATATATTTATTTATATATATTCATATGTATATATATTTATATATATATATAAAAAAAAGGATAAGGTGACAGAGGGCACTTTGGGGCCCTCCTGCCGTGGGCAGATGAGACGCCTCTCGCTTGGTCGGTGAGTGGCTCATGACACCCATGCTGCCACCCTGCTCACCGGTGCTCCTCTCATGGGAGGGACCTGCTCCCCACCACACTGTGCCCTTCTCTGGGAGCGCTGCTGGTGCCACAGACCAACATCTCGGCTCAGTTTCCTGCACTGCCGAGCGCTGTGGACAGGAACTGGAGGGGACTCCAGGGAGAGAAGGAGGAGGAGAGAGAGGGCTGGTGGACAAAAGAGCAACCTGGCCCTTAGAGAACCAGCATATCCATTTGTTGTACAGGCTGTAGTAGGAGGGAAATAAAAGCCACTGGTGCTGTTGGAGATGAGGAAGAGATGGTGTGTCTATGATGCTGAAATGCCAGAGCATTGCCAGAGAGTGTCAACTAAAGCTTCTTTGATTTCTTTCACTAGAGCAATCACCGTGTCATACACGTCTGTGGTTTTGCTCATGTAATTTCCTAGGTAAAATTGTGCTCATCAATCTGTTCCAGGAGCAAAGCATCGCCGGTTCATCCCGCTGTGCACACTTTCCTTATTAAGTGTTCTGCTCTAAAATGTCCTTTTCCACCTTACAGCTGATGGACATGTGCCCTTGGCTTAAGGAAGGGCTGGAATGTGTCTTCCGCAAAGCAATGTCGTCAGCTTCCACCTTAAAGAAACTGGTTTCAATTCTCTCCAGGTCATCTGTCCCGACTTTTATCTTCATGCACAGCAGGTTGATGTATGTCTCATAGCGGCTCTTCTGCAGGGAAAGAGGGTACAGAAAGCTGGGAACAGGGACAAGCTATGACATATGTGGAAAGCAGATGCAGTGCATGTGCTACGGTAGGAAAACCTATCTTATATCATCAGGATCCCATTATTCACACACAACAAGTACTGTTTAACCATAGCACAATGCCTGGTCTATGAAAAGTCTGCAAAGAGGGATCAACACATCATTGAAAGGGTTGAGGAGAAAGGGGAAGATTATGCAAGCCTCTCCATTTGCTTTTAGGGGTCTTGATTGCCACTCTGATTGTATAAGGTAGATACTGGTGCTAAAATGAAATTAATAGATCTGCTCCTTCCTTATTTAGGAGTTCCCCTCAATTGGTTCAAATGCTTCTGCTTGCCACTGTTTCCATCTAGTGATCCACTTATTACTGATGAGTTGTGTCCCCATTGCTCTTCATAGAGCACACACAAAGGGAGGCATCTCATCTTTATTCCAAGGCAAGATGGGACCTCTTTTCATAGACTTGTATAACACTCCTCTTTCCCCTAACCTCTCTGAGGCAGTCTATACTCAGTTCTTTGTCTGCACAGAGAAACAAGCATTTCTAGAGCAGATCTCATAAGAGAGATGAGATGAATTATGCTCTGGAAGTGCCAGCTTCTTTTTGCAGACTGAAAAGGCAGCTCAGATGGAGACTGCTCTGCAGGCTTCCAAAACAAGATGTCTGTAAAACATGAGACAGCAACAAGCAACTATTTGAAAGACTGCTACTAAAACAAGGGAACCATCAGCCAGAAACTGGCTTTGGAGAGTTAGGCTGGGTGTTATACAAAACAGTGGTACAGACCTGGTATGAGAGAGGTGGAACACTCAGCCTGAGATCATAGTGGGAATAATCTAAACTGCTGCTGGAAGTAGGATTAGAGGCTTCCAGAAGTCCCTTCCCACTGACATCTATGTGGTAGGATCATACCCTCTGCTCAGCTCTCACTGGAACACAATATCCCATTTCTCTCCCATTTAAATGCTTCTTAAACATCTCAGAGATTCTCAACTTAGCTACATGCATCCTCAAAGGGAGGGCAATCAGCTGTAATGCTGGGTTTGGCTTTATTTACAGAAAGGATTGCAGTAAACCAAGATTAATTCTCCCAGGGATTCCCTAAGCTTTTCATTAATGTTGCTGAAAAAGACTGATTCACACTGAGAACTGAGCCACTTTCTTACTTGGGACCTGAGAAAATGGCAAGTTTCACACAGTAAAGGAAGATTTTCTTTCTCTCATCAGTTTCCCTCTCCTCTGATTAGAGATGACAAGGGGTAGGAAATGTCTGTTATTTCTTTTTTTAGCTTCAGTGCAAAACAGTGAGTCTTGCTGCTGCCCCAAGACACCCATCCAGCTTGTGAGCCCTCATCCTTCTCCCTCCTTTCACAGCATCCACTCCGGAGTTCTTAGTTCTCCTCAATCAGTCAAGATATCATTTATCACAGAGAAGATGAAAGTTCCTTTACCTCGAATATTAGGTAATGTTCTTTGAGTCTGTATTCCTCAGCCTCTTTTGACTTAAGGCTCTTCTCTACAGGATGTAATTTATGCTCTGCTAATTCATCTGCAATCTGCTTCATTTTATTTTCATGAGACCTCAGCTGTTCCTCCTGCCGAGAGAAGCGTGTCAGGTATTAAAACACAGGAGGGCAACATCCAAGTGCACTGCCTGCCTATTGATGTGGGATCTGCCTCTGCAAGGACAGAAGCTCAGCTACCACACTGGAGCCAAAGGTGTGCAGCACATTTCCAAATTTATCTGATAAGGAGCAGCTGAAACACAGGTATTTGAGTGAGATCAAACCTCAGGTGCTGCAAGTGCCAAGAGTGGATTTCTCTGGAACCTGGGTTTCTTTAGCATCATAAACACGAAATGCTCTACATCCTTTAACAGCCAGGCAGAACCAGAATTGTCCCAAGAGCAGCTCATTCTGCTCTTTCTGCAGAAAAAAGTGGACTGGACTCTGAGAAAGGCAGCATCTGGCCACATCTGGTTCAGCAAATAGGAGCTGTACCTCTGCCCTGACATTTCAGGCTGTCCTCCCTTTTGCTGGGGAGCAGTGACAGTGTGTCCCTACGTTTTGGAGGTGCTAAGGCATGTTGGGGTTTCCTTGGACAGTGCAAACAAAAGCTACTCTTTGCATGGCACATACCATCCAAAATAAACCAGGGCTATAATCAGCTGTTGGGCTGAGCAGCACCAGCTGCATCAACTCCAGCAACAGAAAGGTGCTGGGATATGATGGGCAAAGAGTAATAAGCAGGAATCAACAGCCATACATGCATAGGAAGCATTGGCCAGACACCAGGATTTGTCATGGTCTGTCCAAATTGCCCACTCCACTTCCCTGTTCCTGCCCTGAGCACCTGAATCAGGCAGGAGTTGGGGATGCTGCAGACAGACACAGACTGAGCTGTGTGCCGAAGGGCTGGCTGAGCTCTTCCATCACTCCTTCTCTCACACCTTACCTGGCACAGCTTGGTCATGGATGAAGGCAGGAGTGGGCGGCAGAACTTCTTCATGGAGCAGATTGCAGCTGGGAAGGCTGGGGCAGAGAAAATGGCAGCAACAAGGTTGATTCTCAGGATCCAGGAGAGCATTTCTTCCTTACTTCTGTTTATGGAGGAGGGGAGAAGAGAGGGGTTTTTGTAAATGCTCCTGACCCAGCACCAGCCACCTCAGAACAGCTCTGGAGCTCCGCCTGCTTTCAGGAGTGCCATTGGTAGCCTTGCTTTGAAGGCATTCCTGTGCCAGCCTGGGTTGTGAACAGAGGAAAACACCGGCTAATTGGCTCCTCTACAGTGCCCAGATGATTTCAGGGCTCTTGTGGGCTTCTTGAAGCCCTGGGAAGCCTCCCTTCCTCCTCAACTGATTGCATTTCCTGAGGAGATGGGGAGAGGTAGCATGGTGTCCACGACCAAGGACATCCTGCTCTTTGGAGAGTTAGAGCCACATAGCAGAGGTCCCACAGAGCAGCCTGGACCCCTCGTTTGTGTCATTTGTGGGACACAGGATCCCTCATCAGATGTGTTCAGGGACTGCTCCTCCAGCCCTCTAGTGGGCTTTCACTGCACAGATGTCAAGCTTGATCTTGACATTCGGACCTTCAGCCCAACTTACAGGCAATGTCACCTATCTCAGTATGAGACAAATAAAAACCCCATCAGGCTCAATTACACTTGACACTTCCTAGCAGAGGAACTTTCCTCTGCAGTGGACGAAAGAAGAAAAAGATATAGCCTGGCTGCGGAGACTCCTTTAATGAGCTTTAGACAGCTTCCCCATCAAAAGCTGACAAGGGGAACCACCAGCTCCTTAGTTCAGTGCACCATATAGATTTTCTCCCTTCCACAGACTGACAACAGAAGTTAGGTAAGGGGAGTCCTTTACTCGGCCCTTTACATCCCAGCCCATCCTGCTCAGCACAGCTTGGCGACACATGAGAAAGGACCTCCAGGAGAGACAAACAAGCTGTCAAGAGCAACAGGTAGAAACTATGACCAAATCCTTTGCACAATCCTACAGACCTCACCTTCATCTCTCCTGCTTAGCACCTTCCTCCCCACAGGTTTGTCCCCTAATGCCTGTGTTGATCTGGCCAGGTCGGAGGGAGTCTGGTGGTGGCTGGAGGTCAGGCTGCCCATCCAGGTTCTGTGGGAAGAGCTGGTACTTACGGGGCCTGGAAGAGGAAGACTCTCCAGTCAGCTGTCTTCAGCTTGAGCACGTTGGACTTCTTGCTGTAGTCAGAGGCTTTGGTGGCTAAGGCGTGGTGCACACGGATGGCGTTTTTCAGATCTACTTCAGAGAGGTCTTTGTCGGGTTTGTATTCATCCTGCGGAGAGGAACGATAATCGGATAATGACAACACTACCATTTGTGGGCTACTTTAACGAACCTGCCTTTCTCTGTGTGTTATAATCACAGAGTGCCAAGAGCAGGAAAAGCGCTGCTTTGCACCATAACTGCGAGGAGCTGATAATGATAATAATTAACATCTGGCAAATTCTTCTGTCATTAAGTTCACTGGGAAGATGTGAAGAAGGAGATGAAACTTTTAAACGTAATTATCAATAGTTCTGTCTAACATGGCACATGCCTGAGGCTTTGGGGGAAGGTTTCTGCAGAGCTTCCCACAGTGCAGAGCCTGTATCAGTGACCTGCCCTGATGCTGTAGCTGTGTGATAAAGCATCTGGCTTTGGGTTCTGCATCATCTCAGGCAGGTCTGAAGCCACTGCACCTCCGTGCAGGTCAGGGGATGAGCCTGGCTTGCCCTGCTGATTACAGTGCAAATCTACAAGACTAATTCACTCTTATATTTTGTTTCCCTTGACTGTCCTTGGCTGTCAGCACAGGGATGGCTCTGTCTGATGGAGATGGTCTATGTACCCCAGCCCTTCTTAGCTTTCAAGCTAGGCCTTGGTCTGTTCTGCAGATCTGTGAAAAGATGTTATTTTCCCTGTGTCCTGCTGGTACAAATCCAGGGGAAATTCGTGCTACAGTTTCCTGGTTGCCAGCCCTGGTCAGTAAGGCTGTTCTCTGGCCAGAAAGGTCTCCTCTCCGATGCTCTTCAGAGCACCAGGAACCAGCACTCCCTAGCCCACGGATATGGCTCACCTAGATCCTTGCTTCTGATGAGAAATAAGTTTCCAAAGCCTTTCCTTCCTTCCTTTTTAGAAGCAATCATCCCAGATGATTGGTGTGGTTGCCATACTGCGTTCACTGGCATGTGATATTTGCCCATGTGCAAAGAAATGTCATGGGACCCAGAGCCCAGAGATGTCTGGTATGGGCTCCTGGCTCATACAACTGCCTTGTTAAGGGTGAACCCCAAAGAAAAGCCCTGGATTTCCTGCAAAGGAAGGGGTGGCTGCTATAGGCACCCTGCAGTCAGGGTGACATCCAGAGGGGCTGCACTGCATGGCAGTATAGATGAACTTTCTGCAGCAGGGATTTCAGGAGTCAGAGGAAAGGGCTATCAAGTTTTTAACAACGAGCAACAAATGCTTTGCCCTATGACGACCTAATATGTTACCCCACTTGGAGAGAAATAGTTGCTGCCCAGGCCTCATGTATTGTAAAGACATTTCCAATTCTGGATGTTTTTCCAAGGCTGAAACTCTTTGGATCTGAATAAGTCTGGCTGTGATACCCATGATCTCTCATTTCAAGATAAGCTTTCCAAAAATACAAGTGCAAATTGCTAGGCTTAATGGCATGTGACAAGAAGAAACTGCCACCACTGCCAACTGGTTTGACTAATGCAGATCTTCACCTCGAATGGTATCATCATGTATTGCCTCTACTGATTTCAGGCTCAGAGACATCAATTTAGATGTAAGGAAAAGCCAAATCTTCTTTTTTCTAACACTTGGCCTAGTAAACCAGCATAAGGCTGAATCAAGCAGGTTTTTCTGCCTTCTGCCTCCCTGCTGGTGGAAACAGGCTGTGTTTGCAGGAGGACATGATGCTGGAGGCTCACTTAGGCACTTAATGCCTGTGCTGCAATCGTTGTAATTCTCTGTATGACTGTTGCTGCTGGGAGACCTCTCTGTCCTCTTAAACAGGTACCCTCCACGCACAGCTCCAATGCTGCACAATGCCTCACACACACAGCTGGAGCCCACCACAGCGCTCAGCACTGACACCGTAGTGTAGGCTCCACCATGTAGCCTTTCCCTGGAGAATAATCCCATGCCCTCCAGCAAAGCATGTCAGCTCTGCTCCAAAGCCTCCAGCAGCTTCTCTACATTTTGCTCACTCCCTTTATGGGCTTTGATGTCAGTTTAAGTGCATGCACAAACTGCTGCTGAGGAAGAGACATGTCCAAAACCATAACAGTAACTCAGATGCTTTCAGTGAAGGGATTAAAGCTCAAATAAACCAATTCATACTAAAACATAGGCAGTATCATATTTGCAGTAACTTCAGGCAATGTCTTGCCCACGCTATAGTACTGCTAACCTCACTCTCACCTTTTTCTTGGTGCTATTATCCTGCCATAGAAGTCCTGGCAAAGAAGTTAATTTGGTATCACAGGGATGTTGAATTTCTCTCTTACATGTCCTGCACTGTTCACACAGATACTTCTCACTAGGAAATGGGCAAGGTAATGCTGTGCTACACCATTCCATATACCCTTAGCCCCCAGCCCTTGAATGGTGACATGTTTATTTCCCCATAGATGCAACAATTTTTCAGGGTCTGTTTTGGTGATATCTTATGCAGGAATTGAGTCCAGATGTGGAAGCTTTGTTTCCGAATCCCTCTAAATTAATCTCATTCTCTTTCAGTTTTTAATGTTGATGGTGTAGACAGTGCATTTATGTGCCTCTCCTGCCTTCACAAAAGCTCTGCTTAAACATGCATGACCACCCCCTTGCATGGGATTAGTTTGTGCCATGGCAGTCCTCCATGGTGTCTTCAATTCACATTTCTCATGCCGGCTCTCCCCTGTTGCCCACTCCTGCGAGTGAGTGGTAGGAGATCCATAACTAATATGAATTCCCCATCTTAAAACTTGTTTTGTCAAGAAAATGTGCCTATCTTTCATGCCTGCCTCCATAGGGAACCTGGATGGGACGAGAGAGCCCAGTGTGTTGGTCCTGCTACCCTCTCCTCTGCAGTCAGCACTACTCAACACTAGCCCTGGGCAGTGATTGGAATATGCACATGGAATTACAGAGATTTCTCATGCTCTGGCTGGTGAGTGAGTTTTCCTCCTTTTCCTCGGCTCACATCTGCCACCTTAAACAAACCATGTAATGAGGAAAACCAACCACTGTGCTCTTTTCACTCTGGTCATGAAATTGGCTCTCGAAGTAGCACTACCATGTCAAGGGCCTGCCTGCACGGGACAATATCTGTGGCTCAGGACTGCAGTGGGAACTCCTTCATGGTTTGGGTCTGGAAGACCTGCACCCTTACCAGGACTTCCATATAAAAGCACTTCACGCTTTATAGCTCTCCATCATGCCTCTCAATACCCCTCTATGTGTGGTGATTAAGGGTTATTATCCCCATTTCACAAAGGTGAAGTAAGTTGCCAAAGGCCATGGAGTGAGTCAGTGCCCAGTGCAGATTAGAGCACAGGAGAGGTGTGCGTTGCTCCCTGCATTTCTTCCCCCAGATTGTGCTGCACCCCTTTAGGGGATCAAGCAATTGCTTCAACAGACTATGCTAGAACACGCTAATCCAGCAATTAACACTGGAGTCAGTGACATGTGACATCACCCCATCAGCAGGTTTATGGCTGCTGCCCGAATTGCTTCAAACAAACTTATACCTGTCCACCCACCCACTCTTCTGCCTATTTTATGTCCACCTCTCTTTGCATCTGCCTATTCCTTCCTTCTATACATCACCCCCGGCCCTTCTTCCATCTCTCTCTTATTTCTACTCAATTTGCTCTGCAAAACCAAACTGAGAAGAGTTTCCTATTAAACTTTTGGGAATTTGCTGTTAAAGCCTAGATCCTTAGTTTGGTCAGAGCGAAAAACGGCAATAGGCTGAACCTGTGCTCCATGGCATCAGGTGGGTCTGGAAACAGGTACTTTCTCCTCTATCTTCACATCAGAAGAGCTTTTCACAGTGGTTTGTGATAAAGCCATGTTCTACTCATGTTTATTTGCAGGCATCTTCCACTGAGAGCTTGGGAGGCTGGCACACTTCTCCTTCCCACATTGTGTAATTTTTGTTTTGCAAACCACCCCATAGGCACAAAATTGCACTAAGAATCCACAGGGCAGGTGGACGTTTAACATCCTCTTGTGGTGCTTGGAATGCTTGGAAGTGGCAGGGCAAGGACTTTGTCTTCATGGTCTCATGCTTCTTCCCTGTCTCTGCAAGCCTGATAGACACTGTCTACAGCCCAGCCCAAGGAATACTTTGAAGAGGGCCATGTAGTCTGGCAGCATCTCAAGACTAAGAAACCCCTCTTTCCCCAAATCCTTTGTCCAAACATTCATAAGGTTAATTTTTGTTGTTGTTCCAAATTGTACTTCCTTGGGGCACCCTTGACAATTCTGGTCTCTCCTGCTGATTACATATCAGTCATGGCTGTTATTTGTCAGACAGTTTCATAATCCAGCCATATCTCATGTGTTCTGCTTCTTGAGTCCTTGACCTCAATCAAGAAAGCCCTCAATCTCTTAAACCGAAGGTCATCTAGATAATAACACTGGCCTTCTAACTGACATGTCAGTCTCATCCTCACTCTCTTTTTAAATCTTAAACCTAGTACTAACATAAGGAACTGTGTTAATACAACAGTCTGGATGGTCATGCTCCTAGCCTTGCACAGCAAAGAAAACCCAGCCCCTCTGCCCCATCAGCAGCAATGACACTCAGTGCTCGCTTCATGGCTCTTTCTACTGCTGTCCAAGCAGTGAGGTAAACCTTCAGTAAACTGAAGTAAACACCGTGGGAAGAAAATCCTTTCGGTGTATTTCATTCTGAACATACTCCCTCAACAGACTCATCCCAAGAGACATGGGTCTTGGTGAAAAAATCATTTAGTTCTAAATGGTTCCTGTGATTTTGATGAAATTGCATTTCCTCCATTCCCTCCCCCCACTCCCCAAAAGCTGTCATAAAATTAAATGTCAATGGTAAATCCTCATGGTCAGAATGAGGACCTCTTTGGTGGACTCCATGTGGAGGCTTGTAACAAGACAAGAGACTGAGATGTAAGAATAGTGCTACTGACTTGAAGAACTCCATGCTTTGAGAGATGGAGAAAATCTGGGCTCTCCTGTATGCTGCAGCTTCCCCCAGCTGCAGGAGACAGTGGCAAGGCTGCAAAAACACCACTTGGCTAAGAGTAACCCATACTGTAAATTACAGCTGGCTCCTGCCAGACGTCTTTTGGCTCTGTGACATGTGCCATAGGATCTGGCAAAACATGAGAACCACTGGGGTGTGCTACGAGCTCTGAGTCATAATTCCATGCTGCCCTGAGGATCTTTCTGCCTTCCTTATATAATCCAATGTTTGTTTACTCTCATTGCTCTGGAGATGATGCTGCAATGCCTAGGAACATCTACCCACAGGGAGTGCTGTTCCAGCAAGGTGAGTTCAATGGGTTACTGCATAGCATGAGCTACCTACTAAGGTAGTTCAGTCTTAGTTCAGTGGGTTATGCCATGCATGATGAACAGACATTTGGCATCCCTGGCTGGCTCACACTGACATTCAAGTGAGCCCCTATGCAGGCTTCTTGGGATTTTCCCGCAGAAAAGACTATCCATGGAAATCCTCTTAGCATACAAGTGTCTCAAAAGGCAGAGACAGGAATGCAATAGCACACAAGGAAGCTCATCCATAGTGACTCTGCCTCCAGTGAGGACCTGAGATTTATACTTGCATTGACTAAAGGCTGCTACAGAATGAACGGAGATGAAGAGAGGGAGAAAGTGTCACGTGGCAACCCATGGATGGACCCAGTTCAGCAAGGTCCTGATGGAGAAGATGAACTTTCAGCATGGTTTATACCAGACTCAGTGAAGCTGTTCATAACCAGATCTGTGCCAGCAAACAAAACAATAGGCAGGATAAGACTGGTCTGATGCTTCGCCTCTTCAGCTTCCTATTGCGTGTCTCACCTTATTTCACCAACTCCCTATGCCATCTGTTCATTCATCCTCCCCAACAACTCCTACTTGCTGGGACATTACTGCAGAAATCTTGCTTCAGTGTTCCCTCTTTCACACTTATTCCTGTATTGCCCTCTTCTGAGGCTGTGAATAGTGCCTTTAGCATGAATACCACCATCAAGATGACAGCACCCTCCAGTTCATTATATTGGTCTCTGGAGGAGCTCTGTAGATGCCCATGCATGCATTTGGACATGGATTCACCTCTACTTGCATCTGTGGGTCTCCTTTTTAGGACAGTATGACTGCTTTGGAGACAGCATGAAACATCAAACGGGATAGTCCACCACAGTTACCTTTTGTAAATAAAGGACGGTCCCTTTAAGCACAGCATAAAATTTCTTCCAGCCTCTTCTTCCTCTGGGAGCTAAAACACGAAAAACATTGAATTATACATGCCTGCTTCTGCCACTGCTGTTTGACCTCCACATTTCTGACAAAACAAACCCTTCTCCTGACCCACCACTGGCATACATTGATGGCCAGACATAATATACCTCCAAGCTATTCATTATGAGTTGCTTGTCTCCAGGGACACATGGTTGAGAGACATGGGCTGGGATATGCAGCCTTCCAGCAGGAACACAAGCAGGTCAACAACTGAGATGAGCACAGTGGACATGTGCAGGAAGCCTCTGCTCCTCTAAACCCAGGTTCGTGTTCCTTGGACTAAGTGCTTGAGGAGCAGAGACATTCCTTGAGCTCTTCTGTTTCAGGTAGGTTAGGCAGACACAGCTTGGACAAGGCAGCTTCTGCTCCACTGACTAAGGAGCATTACCACCAGCTGTTTTGGTGGACCTGGAGACAGAAAGCTTGCTGGAAGCTGGAAAGGGAGGGGAGGGGAGGGGAGCCATTTACATCACCACAAGACAGCTGATCCTCCAAGCACAGGCTATTAAGAAAGTGGTGGAAGCAAGGGAGGTCTTTGGTGGTAATCTCTACTCAAGACTGCAGTGACTGGGTCAATCATATTGTCAGCAAAAGGAGTTATTAAGGGTTTTATTAACCCCTGCTCAGTTCCCAAACATATTTTCCTTTACCTTTCCTGTCATTCCATATGCTGTCAGCAGAGCTGTGCTGCATCCCGCTGCCCAGGCAGCACACAGCAGCTCTTCCCAGCACATGGCAGGATATGGACAGAAACAAAGCTTCAAAAACCAGACCAACACTAACGCTGGGGTTGAGATGGGCAACTGCTGTGGAACCAGCTTAGAGTGTGGGATTCAGGGTTATGCCCATGAACAGGGTGGAAGACTAGGTCTACCTGTGTGGGACAGGCACAGGTTCTTTGGAAGACTGAGGCCCCCTGAAAACATGTCTACAAATGCCTCAGGAGACCCTCCTGTCCCTGTGCCCTGGCACTCATGGATCTGGGGATCTCTCATGTGTTCCCCGGGAAGCAGTGAGTTGATACAGGAGAGCCAGGGAAAAGGCCAGGGCAAGGCTCTGCTACTCCCTGGGGCACACCTCCTCCCGTCCCATTAACACGTACTTCTCTTCCCATCCATGTCTGCATGGGTTTTCCGTGTGAGGACACCATGCTTGTAGGTGACTGCGTTCAGCGCTTGGGGGATGTCCAGGAAGGGGTTGCTGCTGTCAACAATCCTTGTCACTTTCTTGGCGCTGGCTCCAAATTTGTCATCTACCAGCTCCGAGAGCGACTTCCTCAACTCGTCCTCATCGCTTGGAAACAAAGTCAGAGAACAGATTGAGTGGAGGACATGCTGGTCGGGTCACAGTGTGTCCATCTCATTTGGTTTTAAAGAGAGCTCTTTATTACAAGTCTGGTCAGGGAAATAAGGTAGAGATAGAGGGACTGTAGCACTCAGTGTGCCAATGGTGGTGATCAGGACATAGTTGTGAGGAGGGTGGGTGGCAGGTACCTGTCCCAGTGAGGCTACTCAAAGCAGGTGAGGGAATGAGTGCTTGTTTGAACACCAGGAAGCTGCAGACGAACCATTGCTGAGGACTGCAAGCATCCCACAGGGACAGTCTCATAAAATGAGAGGTCTTTTGCTGAAGATGAGCTGTCACTGGTTTCTCAGCCTCTGAGGCAGCCCCTACGGCCTCCTAGATACTGAAGGAGCTTGAGGGATATCCTCTGCATCTCTGAGGAACAGAAGCCCTGCAGACATCAGGGAGATGGACCCCTGATCAAAGACCCACAAACCCTGGGACGGGTTATACATCAGCTCCCCATTTGTGTCCTCAGCGTGAGCCAGCAGAGAGCAAGAAATACTGGTCATTTCCATAAAACCTGCTTCTCCTCACGGATATCCTGGTCCTGGACCCTGGATAGCATGGGCTGAGCAGCTTAGGGAAGTGTCCAGTGACTCCACCATGCCTGTTTGAAGTAAAATCTACTCTGGTGCTTAGAAACTAGAATCTGTATGGAAAGTGATGCTTTCCAGTGTCTCTAGGACATGGAGGGAGAGCAAGCAGGGAATTTCTGCTCTGTGTGATACATGTCAGTGTCTGAATGGTATCTGCAAACTTGGGTTGCAGCTTAGATTGGGACCAAACCTCAGCTGAGGGGATGAATCCAGTATCTGGGATGAAAAGAAGGATGATTTCTCAGCCCTCAGCACCCACAGGAGCCCTGGCGCTTAGGCAGAACCCAAGCACTCTGCCTGGGTAGGGATTTAGTGGGGCTCAGCTCTCTGAGCTGCACCAGAGGGACCCCTCTGAGCTCAGGCTTTCTGCTGGGATGATGGCCATATACCTGCCTGTCTGACTGGGTTTTGCGAGCAAGGGCATTTCATTCTCTGGGATGACAAGGACAGAAGACAGAGGGAAACCTGTGCAAGGTTACAACTCAGTGCCACGTCTCTGAAAGAAAACCAGGTACCCACGTCCAGGAGCATCTGTCCCACAGCAGAGGAGCTGAGTGGTCTCTCATGTTGCATCCTGTCCACCTGCAACCAAGCAGGACACCCTGCAGCAAGGCAGGTCCGAGGCCGGTGTGGGGTGAATGATGGGGTGGAAGGATACAAGCAGGATGGGTAGAGGAGGGCAGGAGTGGGGCAGATGCTGCTGAGTGGAGCTGCAGCGCTGCAGGAGGATCCCGGGGTGCTGACACCCCCCGGATGTGCCCAGCCATGCAGCGTGTGCTGGCAGGCGTTGTGTAACCACTGCCTGCATCCAGCCAGCAGATGCACTTCTGCTGAACTCCCCTTACATAAACCATCCCACCAGCACCTTCTGCGGAGCTGCAGAGCTCCCTCTCGTGACCACGTCCACCAGCCGACCCTGCCGCTGCTGCAAAGCTGGCACCGCTGCTTTCTCGCACAGATGCCATGCAAGATGACATTTCTGGACTGAAATTGGTGCTCTGTCACCTGCTAAGAAACCACTGCCCCTCCGAGGACACTGCTGGCTTTGTCCCTCCCAGAGGAGACACCAGCCCACAGTGATCACTGCTGCCATCAGGGCATGGCTGGCAGTGGAGACTCCTGCTCTGCAAAGCTTGACCCAGGTAGCTGGGGAGGGAGATAGGATTAAACCACTTCTCTGGCCAGGACAATGAAAAGAGCAGGTGATGGAGCTAATGGCCTACAAGGTCCTGCTCAGTCCCATGACCCTCTGTAGACAGAGTGGTCTGAGGCTAAGGAGGAGAGGAGAGGGAAGATGTCCACAGTGTTAGCTTGAACCCCCAGGTCTGTCATGGGCTTCCCCATGGCACTGGTGGGGCGGCATCTGGGCTGGGAGCACAGTGCACCCCTTGCTGAGGGTCCTGCCCTTTGCTCTGGCAGGAGGTGTGTAGCAGAGCAGGGGAAGCAGGGCTGAGGAAGATGCTGTGTGAACCTCTCATAGAGGCCATCATGCTGTTCCCAAACTTGTTCCAGGGTAACAAATGATGATGTGGAAGAGCAGACAGTGCATCTCATTGAGTGTGTGGACAACATAAAGCGAGAGGTATGGAGCCACCACCCAGAGGAACAAGAGCCTCACTACATGCAGCACTCCAGTACGGCACAGGGGTGGAGGGGTCCTGCAGAAGGACCGGATGGGGCTGGCTGACTGGGCAGCAGCTCCGCAGAAACGGCCCTAAGGCTGCAGCGGGATGAACGGAAGCAGTCAGTGGGCTGTGTAACAGCGGCACTGTGAGGAGGCGAAGAGAAGTGATCCTTCTCTATCATGCACTCATCGCATCCTGACACAGCAAACAGTACTGGGCCTCCAGTACAGGAAAGGGCATCAACAAGGTGGAGAGAGTTCAGTTGAGATTCTCTATCCTTGGGCGTTTTCAGGATCAAACTGAACAAAGCCCTTAGTATCCTGGTCTTAATTCGATGTTGACCATATTTTGAGGAGGAAGCTGGACTGGAGATCTCACAAGGTCTCTTCCTGCCTGAGTGATTCACTGATAGCATTTCCAAAAGAAAGTATGTGGAAGAGATGGAAAGTCCCAGTGACCAAAAGAACACCAGATCTCAAGCTCCTTGTGTAAAGACCTCTAAAGCACCTGAAGGGGGATCAACATTCATAGGTGTAATAGTAAACAAAGAGGGCATTCCCTTCATTTAGATTGTGCCTGTGGGCCCTGTGTCCACAGACTGCCACCAGCCTCCCTGTCTGCTTTGTGTCTAAAACATAAATAAACCCAGCTTACCTACAGGAGAGACATCAGTGTTTATAGGCTTGGAAATGTTCTGGGAGCTTTTGGGGCTAAAACCATGACTCAAAACCTGTCAGCTACTTTGAAAGACACCCTACCTCTCAAATGCTTAACATATACTTACATGGCCCACTCCAGCTTCTCATTCTTGATGGAGTTATATAGTGTCTGAAACAAAAACATGGTGTCAGCTGTGTCTCTCATAGAAAGCATGTCTGGGTTGTGGAGATCATCTCCTCCACACCCTGTTTGTGTTCTTGGAGATACCTTCCTTGCTGGACTGTCCTGGAGAAGTATTCACCGGTGAGCAGCACAACTGCTGCCCTGCTAGACCCCTTTTTGTCTGTGTGCCATGCTAGGTACTGGGCTGCACACATCAGCAGCAGAGGGGTCTGACAGGAGCCCAGCTTAGAGGCTAGTACATGATATTTTGGACTAATTCTGGGTGCTGCATCCAATCCTGACCTACACAAGTATGGTAGAAGACTCCGGGGTATGAGCAGACACCTCCAATGTCTTAGTCAGGGGAAAGGGACGGAGAAAAGTATCAGTGCCACATGGTCATATTTGAGGGGGGGTACCTTGTTCTGTGCATGGTCTGGTGCGTCACAGAGCTACCATAGGGAACAGGGACCCTCGCATGTTCTAAGGGCAGATATGCCACAAATCTGGATAAAAGACCACCAGGGAAGAGATGTCTGATGGCTCACTGCTTGGCAAAGCTATCCATGTGGGTTACATTCTTTTAATGAAACTACTGTGCACTGGAAAACGCTGATTCAAGGGCTCAGTGTCCCAGCGTCCCAGCAGGACTTAGGTGGCACTACAGTACCAATGACAGCATCCCACTGTCTGTTTGTATCACGTTACCTTCAGCAAATCCTTTGCAAAGTCTTTCCCATCATTCAGCCCATCCAGGTTTGTTATGAACTGTTGACACGACATCTTCTTGCCAATATTCTGTAAGGCAAAGAAGCAGCTCATCAAACTTCTGCAGAGGTGTGACTTTAACCAGAGTGTCTGTTAAAGAGCAGTTATGTATGTAGCAGTCATGTTTGGGTTTGCCTCAGAAGCTCAATGCTGGAAGGTCTACTACTCTGATTTTGGGCTGCTAGTGACAGCACCAGACATTTCAAATGACCTCTTTTTTAATGGGGAAGATGAAAAAGATGAAAATAACCTCTCCAGCTCTTGCTCCAAACTTTCTAAGTGATTTCACCTTGGCCTCTAGGTTACTCCTGACACAGTCTGTGTCCCAAAACTCAAACCAAACACTCAGACTGCCTTGAAACTGCAACGCCTGATGGGTGTCCAAGCCTGCCACACGAGGAATTGCATGAGCCTGCAGTGTGAGCATCGGAAGACAGCCACCATTGGGCAATGACTTGTCCTTCATAGAAACTACTCCTAGTCATCACAAAAAGATGATCCAGCTACTGGTACTGTGTGAATTTGAGTGCTGTGGCATGTGAGGGCAATACACGTACACTGGAAACTCACAACCTGGAACCCACCCATCAGTAACTAATGCCATGACTATTTGGTGCTAATGCTGCCAGGTCATCTGGCACCCCTGCTATCAGTCTCATATGTCTTCCCAAACCCCTGAGCATAGCCAGGGGAGTCACTCTGTCAGCCTGCAAGGGCCAAGGGCTGGAGACAGCCTTTTTCCAAGCCTCCTCCTGAACTCATACCTCTCCAAAGGACTTTAGCAGAGGTGTGGAGGAGTCAGTGGGAATTGTAGGGGTGTCTGATACCACAAAGAAAAGATAGGTGTATCCTTGTCATATTTCAGTCTTCAGGCCCTGAGGTCCCCAAGGATAGACCCTGTGGTGACACCACATAGAGCGGACATTGGAGTTAGTGAGGAGAGAGCACGAGCTGCCATCAGCAGTCCTAAGAGGATCCTGACACTGAGTGGGCTTTGCACCCAGGTACTGACAGGATGCCCATCCAGGAGGACCTGGGGGGATGGCCAAGAACAACAGAGCCAGGAATCTGCTCAGGGATTCAGTGAGGAAGAAGGACCTCACTGAGTCACTGGAAGGGGATGAAGCTGCAGCAGATCCTTTAGGACATGCCAAGATGGGTCCTCTGTGCAAGAAAATAACCTCTCGAAAGAGACTGACACCAGAAGCCCCTGCCCACAGACATGCACAACAGCTCACCTGGAGGCTTCTCCCCAAGAGAAAGCATCAGCAAAGAGTGAGGCCTTGGGATTAGCCCACAGTATGTGTGCCCCCCCTTCCCCAAACAATCTGTGTGTGCAGACACACTCTGGCTACACAGGGAGCCTGCGCTGCATCTGAGCACCTCTGTCTCATAATTATGCCTCCTGTCAGTGCCATCTCCAGATGAGCTGGCACCCTTGAGAGAGAAGGGAAAAGAGGAATAATGCACTGCTACAAACCTGCAGTGCCTGGGGACACGGTGCAGCAGAAATCAAGACTCAGATGTCTCTGTTTTCTCACAGGGGAGCCCCATGGCTGATACCCATAACTGCACCCCATAGCTAGAGACTACTGCTAGCTCAGAGAGCTGCAGGGAAACCTGCAGACATGCTGTGTTTTCAGCAGAAGGAAGATAGATTTGTGTACGTGATGGCCAGTAGGTAACAGAAAGAAAGCCAGTAGCACAATGCACATGGAGGAAGGAAGGAGAGTGGGAAAGCAGGTACAAAATGCAGTAATGAGCATCCATGAGGGCAGGAGTTTGGAGGTCAAGTAGGTACATTGCCTGGGAACTTGAGGCACCACATTACTTTGCACAGAGAGAACATGACTACTTCTGCTAGGAGGCAGGAGAGCAGGGTGCACAGCACAGGTCCTTCTGCCTGCAGAGATCCTTCTGCAGTGAGCCAGCAACAAATGCAGAGGCCAACACATTTTAATAATGAGTGGATACAGGGAGATAGAGTGGCACAAGTTAACCAGCCTTGAGGCCCTTTCTTGTGTTTCTCACACATTGCATCCAGGGTATATATTAATCCTAAGGGACGGCTTCTTTTTTATCCTGTGATCTGCCTCCTTCTCTTGCCCAAGATCTCTGAGCTCAGAGACAGCAGCCACACCGTGAAGAAGTGGCTAATTGGTGAGCAATTGAGAAGGACGAAAACACACCCTTTGTCTGAAAACCAGAAGAGGTGATGAGAAAGCTCCAGCAAGGATGCTAATACTGTGAATCAGCTTGTTGGACAAGGTTGTCAAACACTGCAGAGTCAGGGGCAGGATTCAGGCTGGCTGTCAGTAGGATTGATAACAGGATGCTGGGGTGGCTCAGATGAAGTGCAACTTCAAGTCAACAACATCTTAATACTTCAGCTTTCTGCTCTGAGAAACAGGCTGCAGCCTGCCACGCAAATGCAAAGCCCTGCAAATGCCTCCAAATCAACACCAGCTGGATAGAGAAAACAAAGAACCACTCCAGGACACACTGCAGCTTCACTTGACCAACACTTGCAGTGAAATAGTCCTGTGATCATGAGTGACTCAGGAACCAGGCACTGCCTAAGCTTTCGCTCAGTATTTAGCAAGTACAGGGAAACCCAGGAACAACTCTGGAAAGGGGCATTCTGAGAGTGGAGGAGGGTGCCTTGTTAGACCGTTGGTCATCTTGCTGATTCAGCAACATCATCACGTGTAAACATAACCTTCAGGGGAATGGATCTGCGCACCTCAAAGCTTGGTTCTCTGTCCCCTGCTAAACTGGGACCTCTGGGTAGGGAGATGCACCTTCATTTATGGCCAGCCACACAGATAAAGATACTTTGGTTATTTTCTGGTGCATCAGTCACTTACCAGCAATAGAAAAAGCCGGTGAGGCTGCTTCACAGCCACACAGAGCTGCTATTCCTGGTATATCCCCCCTGGCAGAAAAGAACTTCATCCCACCTTGCTCCAGGCCATACAGCAAAGCATGAGAAATCACTATCAGACAATCAGCTGGCACCATGGTGTGCTTGGATGGAAAGCAAGTGAGTGAGCAGTGGATTAAATAGATGAGAAGGAATGGATAGTTAGATAAATGGGTAGGCAGAGTACGGGAATGGATGGACAGAGTGAATGTACACAGAGAGTGTATGAGAATGGAGAGATGCAGAGATAAGGTGTATGACAGCGGTTAGAGTGCATTAGAATAAATTAGGAAGGATGAGATTGATCTGATGGTGGATAAAGAGGGCTGATCCTGCCATCCTATTATTTCAACCCAGTGTAACTCCCCTGTTTACATTTCCAGGGTCCTTGCCTCCCCTGAGCCTCAGCAGCTGCACTGACTCACTCAAGGTGATTGTGGAGCATCTCCTGAAATGTGCAGGATGGCTCTGTCCACTTCCAGAAGACTCTGGGCAGTAGCCAAGTCCCAGCATTAGGAAGCTGGGCAGGTGAGTATGGAGCTGGGTGCTCAGTGGGAAAAGCAGGTACCATGTGAAAGCCCAAGGAGGAGCTCTCCTGGGGCCCAGAGCCTGTGAAGGGTGGCTATCTGTGGTGCTCTCCTCAGCATCCCCTCTGTGAGGTGTTGAACCACTTGAGCTTCTTGACTGGAGGCCCCAGGCATCCAACAGCTCAGCTGCAAAGTGCGCATCTCTGAGCTCCCCAGCATGAGCATCTTGCCCCTAGGACAAGAAACCTGCTTTTACCCAGGTTCTTCTGATCTCTCCCAAATACTAATCTTCAGGAGAAAATACCCTACAAGCACATTTATGCATCAGCATGAAGTGATAGCCATTGGTGTGATTGGACCAAGGGATCTGGTAGTAGATGTGATCTAGGCTGCAGGAAAGGAACTACCCAGCTGCAGGGAACAAGCCTGCAAACTCGGGGTACCAATGGCCCCTTGGCCAGGCAAAGCTGCTGTGGGCAGACTGCTGTTGCTCTGCAGAATATGCAAGCCATTGCTTGCATCTCAAGACTCTTCAGCTGTCCAAATGCTATTTACACAGCAGTGCTAACACCAAACCATATGTTTGGCTTAAGGACAATATGAGAGGGTTTGTAAGATTAATAGGAATGGACATGTAGAGTTAGGAGCTGTCAGGGTTCCCAGTTCAGGCTTTGTTTAGTGGCCATGAGAGCTGCTGGCCTGCTTTGGAACAAATGCTAAAGCTTGTCATATTACAAAGTGACTCCAGAAGCTGGGCTTTCTTGAAGTACCAAAACACAACCACAAGTGCTGGTGATGCCTTGGTGTTGATCTGTCGCAGTCCTTCCATGGCCAGCAGTTCTGAACAAGGAAGGATAACACTGACAGCTGAAAGGGAAACACCCCAAAGCTTTGTCTCCAAGGGGCAGAGATGGAGTAGAGGAGCACCTACTTTACCATAACATCTCCTGGAGCTCAAAGAGCACCAGCAGAGCAATGTAGAGCTGCAATAACATGGATTATACTACAAGGCTTGTAATGTTTGATGGTGATTGCCGGCTTTTAAACACCAACTCTGGGTGGTTCTATAAAAATGAAAATGTCATTTCAAGACAGTAAGTTTTCTGGACAGTTTGGAAACAGAGTTTGAGTCTACCTGCTGTAGAAAATCAACAGTACTAAGGTAATACTCCAGTGGGGCCAGTATCATGTTTTCAATATCATGTTTTAAAGCCAGTCTCACCACTTTTAAGAGTGGACTCAGTATATGTTGAATGCTGCTGGAATGGTGAACTAGCCCATTCTAAAGACACTGCTGTAGGAAACTGCCCCTTTACAGAAACAAATCAACCACCCTTTCCTAACCAAAGGAATTTCCCACTCCATGGCAATGCACACTAAAACAGAGACACACACACAATATCAAATTAGGAAATCAAATAAATAGTGATGTACAATATCACAACGGCATCTTTAACAAAAAGGGGTGAGAGACCAAGTGACACAACCCCAGGTACGCTGCAGTTTATGGAGGTTTCTTCACAGAAGTTCATGTGATGCGTATCAGCTGCTAATGGATTGCTAAGTAGTGAAGGACACTGCACAACCACTGAGGGATCCAGACAAACAAAAGTCTTTCTTTAACACAGAAAAAATAAGTCAAATGCCACTGCTTTAAAGCAAAACACTAGAATGACTGCACTTACCACCTGGTAAAGGGTTAAAGAGCAGAAAGAGAGGTTCCAGGAGCAGAAGGAAGAAAACAAAAAAGGAGGAGAAGGAGAAGAAGAAATTAATATTATACATGAGGAAAAATAAAGAGAAGGTTTTTCACAGAAACACTCAGGCATTTCTACACCTGCCCAAACGAAAGCTGCTTCTCCTTTGCCTAGATAGCATGAGATCATTTCTTCTCACCAGGGCTCTTAGCCAGCTTCTCAATGAAAAATAGAAACGGCGAGGTTTTAGAGGTTGAGGGTTGGGGTGGGTTTGGGGTTTTTGGTTTTTTGTTTTTTGTTTTGACTTTTCAATGATTTCTATCTTCCCAGAGACATATTTGGGATTTTTCAACTAAAAATCTAGACAAAATAAGATTATTTTGGAGTCAAGTTGCATACTTTGCCTTCTGCCGTAATGCTGCTTGCTGCAGGAAGTGCTTTGCTGAACATATTTTCTCAGCTCCAACCATTCCTGATGAAGGATGAATGCTTTGTGAGACCTTCCCAGGATCCAGCCCCACCGATATCCCACCACATACAGAGGCAGTTTGCCTAGACACATCACTGGCAGCCATGTGGGTGGGAATGGAGCCAATGGCCAGTGTACCACTGGTCACAGGGTGTCAGGTCCCCAAAGGATGAGATCACAGCAGCTGTAGCCAGCTTGGTGCAGGCCACAGTGCACATCTGGAAAAGACGCTCTTGCACAGACCAGTAATACTCTTCACTGACTGCTGCATCAAAGCCAGGCCACTGTTATGAAGGCTGTGTCTGTGCTGTAATGGTGGGGAGGGTCTCCCCAGCTGAACTGTCAGGATGGAACTGGTGGCCTTTGCATCATCACCATTATGGGCAAAGAGCACTCCTATAGTGTTCTTTTCTCACCCTCCACAGAAGGCTCCAGTCAAAGATGATTGTAAACCAGTTTACAAAAAAGGAGCTGGACTATGACCTATTGCTCCTTATTTGGCAAAATCAGGGCAAGCCCCTGCAGACGCACAACCAATTGTTACTAGCTGGAGGCAGAAGAGGACACTGATAGTACAGCCCGGAAACCATGGGCTTATGGGGCAGAAAGACCGTGTGTGGGTTTCACATGCACAAGGTGCAATAAAAAGACACGTGCACTCCACCCCATCCACTGCCATTCCTCCTCCAACTTCACGTAACTTCTGGGGAGTCTGTGGCTCCAGGTCAGAGCTCCCAGAGGGGCTATGAAAGAAGGTACTTCTCAGTGACCTGAGACTTGATGAGCCCCTCTTCCCTGGGAAGGAGCGCCCTGAGGCTCACAGTCTCCCTCCTGCAGTTAGCTTTCTGAATGTTCATTTCTCTTTTTCTGCTGTTCCCCATTATTATGATCAGTGTTATTATCATTGACATTATTTCTATTATCACTCTATTTCAGTTATTAAACTGCTCTTATCTCAACCTGAGGGGTTTACATTCTTCTAAGGGTAGACAGTGTCACAGTGCTGTCCCCTTTGCCCCAGCACATCTTTCCCCCGCAGTTTTCTTCCCACTCTGCTCTGTTATCAACACCCTGCTTGACCTTTTAGGAAAGAAACAACCTCTGCACCTGAAAGAGCCTCTAAAAGGTAGTGAGAGATCTTCTGACAGCCTCTGCTGTCCTTTGGGCAGTGAGCTCAGCTCATCCTGCCCTTTGTCCGGAGGCCTCTCTGATACGAAACTCTCCAGTGGCTGGCTGCTACGTCTTAAGGAAAACGAACAGTTGAGACTTACTTCATGTTTTGGGAAGAAAAGATCAAATCCAGACCTGTAAGAAGCCATTTTCTCCCTTGAAGTAGTTTCTGCGATAAGGGGAGGTGTCTGGTGTTTGAACTGCAAGAAACTGCAGCACAACTGGTGCTGCTGTTTGCGAGCCTCACAGGGACTGGTGGTGAAGAGCTCTCCCTAATTGCTCCTGGGACAGGGCTGATGCATGCAACAGGTCCTGGGAAGAAAGCTGCATTGCCTGTGCCTATATAAGATAGCTGATGGCAGCAGGAGATGTGCCTTTGGCTTAAATGTGGAGTGACTGCCCCCATGTCTGGATCTGGCATCCAGAACTCCCCATGTGGGGCTCATCAGAGTATTGACAATATCTCAGTTTGCACAGCCTGCATAAGGGGACACACCTCTATACCAGGAAGGAAAATGGAGAGGAGGAACCTTCAAGCACTACTTACATGGCCATGAAGATCTGTGTTTAGCAGCATCAGGGCACAGGTGAGCGTATGAATCCCATCTGAAACACACAACAGTCAGGTAACAAAGATTACCCCCCTTCCCATGCGATTTTGGTGTTTGCTGTCTTGACAGCCTACCCATTGCTAAACAAGGGTAACTGTTATATCTGGGGACCTAAAAGAACACCTGTCTCCTTCGACTGCGTAAGACAGTTGTCAGTGTGTGCCCACAGATGGACTGCTCCACTGAACCAAGCCAGACATGACATGACATGATGCTCCTGGCTTATTTCCCTTGTGCGTGCTGCTCTGTGAATTGCTGCCAAGGGTCAGACTGTGACTTCCCCTCCGGTCCAGGTGTGGAAGTAGCGCTGGTTGTTTCTTGTGGAGGCAGATGTGCAGCCACAGAGAGCCAGCTATGGCCTGTTCCTGTCCAGGTCAGCCACCAAGCTCTAAACACTGCCAGCTAAAGGCAATAAGGCACACAAGCCCAGGATGAAGATAGCTGAGCACATGAGCTTCTCTCTTTCTTGGAAGAACCATGGTCTGAGGAAGAGTTTCTGATGGGAACATCATGTATTTCTCTATGAGAGCTTATAGTCTTGAGGAGATGGTGTGATGGATGTTACCCTTCAAGAGAAACGCTTCCTCAGAAAGATATTCCTTCACTTTCACAAGGAGCAGCTTTAGGTTTAGGACAAAATGCCTTTCCAGTGCATATATTTTAGTCTCTATGTGAGGTTCTAGGCTGACATCTTACAGGTGGCTTTACTGTATCACTTTGGTCAGGCACACCATGTCCCACATGGCCCCAGGGTGGAGTTGGTGTCCCAAAACCAGCTATTCCTTCAGTCTTGCTTGGTTCAGTTTCATTCACTTTTTCTCTCTGCTCAGTGTCACAACACAACCACATAGTTCCTCCATGTCTGGGATTCACCAGTAAAGGAAAGCATTAATAATGTGCCCAAGACATCACTTCCTGGGAATGAAACCAGTCACCCCACTCAGCTTCTGCCACTTTTGTTTGCAGCATCCCAACATTCAAGGCTGAAGTGACCCTCAGTGCTGCAACAGCCACATCTCTATCAGTGGAACTGTTACTGAATAAGCATGTAGCAACATCCTGAAATATCTTGGAGGGCTGTAGAACCTTCTCAGCTGCCTGATAATCTCCAGACAGCACTGTCCTGACTCTTCCATGTCTCTATGCCAATAGACCATCACAGCCAGAGGTGATTTTTTAGAAATCTGGATAATACACAGTGGCTTAAACTTCTTGTTGCTAGAATACCCTTTGAAGTTCAGGCTGGAGGCAACAAGGAACTGCTTCCTGAAGGAAGAACCTGCAATAGCTTTGTCAGGTTACCATGCATCTAGTGCCTGCTTTTGCAGTATCTGGTTAATGACATGAAGCAAAGGCTAATGGTCATAACAGCAGCAGCAGTAATGTGTTTCAGATCCACTTTTCCTTATTCTTAGTAGTTTTGTGCTATTTGGAAGTGTAACATTTGAAAACAGACCCCACTAGCAGCAGTGACATCTCCACTGAGGGCCGTGCAATATGAACTGAGTTTAACTCAGTTCTGAACCATTGCCGTAGTGTGGCTCCAGCCCCGGCTCTGTAACTGTTGTTACCCACATGGCAAAGCTTGCATTTTGCTTGATCAGTCACTGAGCTCCAAATACCCTGAAGGGTCAAATCCTGATCTGGCTCCCTTGGTGGGGGAGGGCGGGGGGGGAAGTCTGTACAGCACCCAGTGTCCCTAGGCCGTACCAGTGCAAGGAGCATCAGCAGGGATGGATCAGCCTCACCTGACCAATGGGTGCTACTCAGGCCTGGCTGTGGATGCATGGTTTCACACTCAGGCTGTGACAAACATGCACTTTGAGTGCAATGGGCGCTAGAGTCAAGGAAAGAAAAGGGCTACCTTCGGATGTGCTCTCCTCTGGGTTGCACTGGCAGTACCGCCGGGAGAAATGGATGAGCACGCGCTCCCGCTCCTGTGTCTCTCCCATCAGTGGGAATGCTTTCAAGAATGTCCTGCAGAGAGAACGGGATACTTAAAAACGTGATGGATCAATCTGCTGGGCAGCATCCATGCTAAGGCAGGAGATGGAAAGGGGGGTCAGAGCAGCTAGGAAGGCTTTTGTACTCTCCCCAGCCTGTGCACCCCTGGACCCTTGCAGGTACAATACAAAGGGTTTCTATGGAGCCAGCTCTGGGCTGTGTAGGGAAACATGCTGCCAGCTGAGATCTGACCCACCTCTGGCTTGATGGCACCAGGATGGATTGTCCGTCCCCAGGCAAGAAGTTGCTCCCACTTGCTCTGATTTTGTACGGGATGGGATTCCTGGGAAAGCTGCTCTCCACCATGGGGAAGCAGGCTGTGGGCCCTCCTGTCGAAGCCCACTTTTGGTGGCAGTACCTTGTGCCAAATGTGACACCAAAGCAAAGATTAAATGACAACCTGGAGCTCCCCCAGTCCCTGCTCCTATCACACGGACGGCCTCCATGGCATCAGGAAGCCTGGAGGAGAAACCCACCACGCTGCTCTGTCCACCCCAGCGCCAGAGTCCAGCTCACCTGAGTGCTTTGTCAAGGGTCAGGCCAGTGAAGTCAAAGAAGCTGAGATACTCCTCTGCTACCAACTTGCTAAACTCGTTACTGTAATTAAAGAGGGAGCAGTCAGCCCTTTCATCAGGGAAGAAGACACTGTTTACAAGAGGAACAGCAAACTGCTGCCACCAGCCAGCCCAGCTCCCAGTGAGACACTGCAGATGTGATCCCAGACCCAGGGAAACTTTCTCCTAGCTTGAAATGCTGCTGGAGACCTCCAAAAGGCCCTGACATGCCCCCAGCCTAGCACTGCAGCTGCTAGCTTGAGACAGTTCCCAGGGAGAGATGCCTGTACCCACTGCACCCCTCTGCCGTGCTGCTGGCCAGGCAGAGCCTCCTCCCAAACCGGACAGGAGAAGGAGGACATAAGGATGTGCTGTGCTAAGCAGGCACCTTCTCTCCTAACTAGTCCTGTCCCACTGCTGGACGTGTCCCCTCCTCCTACCGCAGTACTCATGCTTGCACCCCACATCAGCCCCTATCTCACCCTCTCAACCCAGCACACCACTCGCATGTCAGATGGATGCTGCTGGGAACGGAGGAGGAGAGCTCAGCTGGGATCCTGACCCTTCTTATCCCTGAATGCTTCTCCAGAAACCATTCCCCTGCCATGTTTTTGGGGGATGCGTGGGGACGCGTTGGCTTTAAAGCCAACTCAGGTAGTGGAAGTGCAAGAATAATCAATGAATTCTGGCAGGAAATGGAAGATTATCTCACTATTCTCAGGCTTTGCCATATACAATTTCTTTTCCTTCTCCCCACAAAATGAAAAACATATTGCTAAGCATATTGTGTATGATATAATTATATGACAGTAAGCTGTGACGTCAAATTTGAAAGGAGAAGGTTAGACCTGAGGCAGCAGCAATCAGCAATGCACCTGCTACAAGAACCACAGCAAAAGAGAACAGGGATGCTGCCAGTGATGCAAAGAACCTCTAAAAGATCATTCATGGACTCCTTTTTCCCAGGACTAAGCTGGGAGTCACAGGTGATCCTTGGTACCAAAAGCTTGGGTATTTGCTGAGGGACGCTTGTGTTCTGCTGATGTGGACAGGACTGAGGCATTTCAAAGACATAAAAACCACCCCAGCAACACAGATTATATCTGATTCAGGAGAAGGATGATGCAGATTGGTGTCTTCACACCCACTGGCATCCTAAAATAAACTGTTACTGCTACACTCGTTGCTGTTACTCTGTCTTTTAGAAATCTCTGTAACTCTTCCACTTGCCCAGGCAAATCTACCAGGTTGGACCCCAGTGGGCTCTCCATCAAACCCTTCAGGCCATCTATAGACTGGCTCAGATGGTGTTGGGGTATAGACATGAAAAACCTAGTGACTGGCAGGGAGCCCAGTGCAATCCAGGTCTGGATCCCAAACCCTTCAGCCTAGGGATTGCTTTAGGGGCAATCTTTCTGGGCCCTTTCCCAAGGCAGGAAGCTCTTGGTTCTGGTGGACAGCAGCTTGTGGCATTTGATGCCCAATACACACAGGCAACTTGTAGGATTCAGATTGCCAGGGCATTGTGCTTGGACCAGTTTCAACTGGAAGGATCTCCAACAGCCCCACTTCCATCCAACAAGCCCTTGTAACAATGGCTGCAAGTCCCTTCCTACTCTGTTCCATCCTCCCAGCACGACCAATGCGCCACCACATCCCCACTTACTTCTTCCCAAGCTGGCGTGCCACATCGCAGCGCTTGAACCCTTCAAGGTTGTAAAGGCGCTTGGCCAGCCTCTTGGCAGCCTCGCTATCTGCCCTGCAGCCGTTGGCCAAGGTGTCTGTGCTGCCCTGGTCAAGCTGCTCCGTGCTGCCCAGGTCAGAGTCGGAGTCTGACAGTGCATCTTTCAAGCTGGCGTCGCTACACAGAAACAAGAAACAATTCAAGGAGCAGCAAAGTGACTTGAGGAAACCCACCGAAAAGAGCACATTTTGAGTTCTTCTCGTCCTAACCAAAAAATAAGGAAGACCAAGAATACATCTGTGAATCTGGCATTGGACAAACCCTTTCATTGCAGGTCGAAGGAAACAGTACAATTTAATTTCAAATTTGTAGAAAAGAATTGAAGGGAAGGTGACTTCTCCCTGAGAAATAAGGATGTAACCATTCAGAACAAGCAGCCCCAATGCTTTTTTTAAGCTTCCTCTCTCTCCACTGGTATGGAAAGGGATACCAAGCTCTTTCAGACCTCTGGGCTTTCAGGGAGCCTTAGAGATAGGTTATATGCTTTCCAGTTCAGATTATTTGCTGAGGATGAGAAACTGTCCTTGTACAAATCATGCCACAGGTCTGGGACTGGCACCAGAGCTGCTGTCAGTGGTGGATTGCTCCTCTTCAAGTTTCTTGTTGGTGGTGTGGCCAGATGTTCCCACAGACAAAATGCTGAGCAGCCCCACTGGCATCATGTAGATGGGGATGTATACACTTATTTTCTTGCCCAAGGCCAGTTCTGGCACCTATTCACATGTTTTTGGGCGGTGTGACTCACTGAAGGCTGATAAGCTAGCTGGACATCCAGCTCCTGTTCTCTGCCTACTCATCACCAGCCTTCCTCATGCAAAGAAGTGCCCTGCAGATAAGCTGCTGCCTCCCAGTGATGAATGTTTGGGTCTGAGCTGGTCCAGAGGATGAAGTCTCTGCTGATAGCACTGCCTGCAGAAGAACCTTTGGGAAGGCACTCAGTCCTATCTGAACCTCGAAGTGTCCCTGCCCATTAGTGCACATTTGCGAGTGTGCCTGACTGCCTCCAACATGCCAAGGGCTTTTACAGATGTCAGGTAGACCAGGCAGTGGTGTACCCAGAGGAGTCCCAGCTTTGCCTGCTGCAAGAACAGACAGGATTTGTGAGCAGTCAGATGAATGGCGGCGAGTTCCAGAGCAAGCATCAACACCAAGTGCAGAGCCTTGGCTTTTCCTGGGCTTGCAGGGCTCCTGCAGGACCCTGCAGCTCACTGCAGTTTGGGGTCCTGGGTTTGAGAACAGTGAGGACTCAATATCACAGGTCTGCTGGTGACTGCCTGGCCTAATGCCATTAAGACCTTGGTCCCCAGCTGCAGTCCTAACTTACAGGTAGGAAAGGTTTTCCCATTGGCATTTGGCCTCTCTGCCATGACAGCACATGAAAGGAAACAAGGGGGAAAAAGGCAGCTCCATCTCTATCATGTCCTCTGCATCTTGCTCCTAGGCTGAGACCCCATAAGACAAAGAAGCCTTGCCCAAAGAATTCCAGCTTGTCTTACCTGATGGAGTTAATGATCTTGGTGGCATCTTCCTCTGACCCTTCCACGTGGAACCCGTTTGGGATACTCTTCAAGGACAACCGGCTTAGCACATTCTCTGACCTGCTGCTGGTGATTGAGTGCCTGAGAGGGCTCCCAAAATCCCCCTCCACTGGCTTCGCTGCTGCCTGCTCTTGCTTATCAGCAGCCGTGTGGTGAAGAGCTTCTCTCTGCTGGGCTACCAGTTTCTGCTCCAGGAGCTCTGGGCTGTCCTTGACTCTTTGCTGGATCAATGGGGTGAGTGGGGCCTCAAAACTGACACAGCTGTCTGTCTCATCTGTGAGAGAGAGGACATCCAAAGAGTCCAAGCTGCTGTAGTATGTACCCTTCATAAGGTCAGACTCAACGATCTTCTCAAAGGTTGAGCTGAACCCATCCCTGATGTCTTTGAATTGAAAATGTTCCTTGTCATCCTCACTGCAGCTCAGCTTGGCATCTCCAGAAGCAAACCTGGACCAAAAGGGGAAAAGTAGAAAATACTGTCAAAGCAATTGCTTGCGTTGTTCCACTTCAAAAGCATGAAGACCCTTAAGATCAAGGCCATTTCATCCAACTTCAAATGTGGGCAGCAAATGTCCTTGATCCCTTTTATAGCAGAGAAAAAGCAGAAGCTTTTAGGGAGCAATTCATATGCTGTAACTTAAGCTTTTTTTCTTGGATAAGGCACTCTAGAAGTGCAAGGCACCCTACAAATACTTTTCTCTCCACTAAGAGAGATGTAAAAGGTGATGAACACACACCCAGGCAAGGGAGGCTCCACAGCTAGCCTGTGGGATTCAGGCACAGCATTACAGCTATGAACCTACAAGTAGGCTGGGAGTATGCAAGAGGCTAGGAGGGGACACAGCTGGTACAGCTGACCCGAACTGACCAAAGACATATTTCATGCCATATAATGTCATCCTCAGAAAAAAGAGGGAAAAAATGGAGGGGGTGGTGGGTGGTCTTTCAAAGGAGCCATTGCTCAGAGGCTGGCTGGGCATTGGTCTGCTGGTGGGACATGTTGAGTGCTTGCTTTTGCATCACTTTTGCCCACCTTTCACTTATTAAACTGCTTTTATCTCAACCCACAAGTCTGCTCACTTTCCTCTTCTGATCCTCTCCCCAGCCAGCAATGAGGAGTGATGAGCAAGTGGCTGGATAGGTGCTTAGTCGCTGGTTGGAGTCAACACATTGCACCTCCTCAGTGGTTGTCTCAGTTTGGAAACCCTGTGTCAGCACCATGGCTGTGCCCAGTGTCCCTGCTCATGATCATGGTCTCACCTTGCAGCAGAACGTGCTGCCCTGATGAATTCTGGGGGTGGATAAGGGATGAGCAGGTTTCCTGTGCCAGTGAACAAGATGCTGAACCTGTGCATGCCCAAACCAGCTCCAGTAATGCTTCTCCTTGCACGCCATTTTCAAACCTCGCTCTACACCCACAATGGTAAAAACTTACATGAATCTGTAGACTCACATAATTCCTTGATTCCAGGAGCTCAGGGCTTAAGAAAACAGTCACCCACTTCATCAGATCTGGCCATGCAGCAAATCAGACATAAGCAGAAATGAGACAGCAGCTCCAGCCCAAAGAGCCCTCATCCTCAGGACTGCTTGTCTTCACAAATCCATCCATCCCTGCAGGCTGAACTGCAGTTCCTGGCCATGATGGTGTGTACAGAAAAGATTGGCTTTCACAAAGCAGGTGGGACTTTACAAGTTTCATCCCCTTGTGACAGGAAGGACTTTGCAGCCTCCATTACACCCAGCAGTGGGAATTATAGACCTGCCTTGGCAGCTTATCACAGTGCCAAACTTCTTGCAATAGCCTCCATCTCCAGTGAACTTTCACCTCCCCTCCCCTACAGAGGGTCTACATCCTCCCCACTCCAAGGGAAAAACCCCTTTTTAGTGTCCCCAGGTCCTCCAAGACAGCCATCACACTACCATTAACTGTCCATATCACAGCACTTGTACTCTGCAGACCTTTCATTATCTCTTGGACCCACATTCATACAGCAGGCAAAAATGTGGGAAAGGCTGCACAGGGCAGACTGCAGAGACCAGGGCAGGAGCCATGGCCCTGAATGGGTCAGTGAGCACCAATAAGTCAGGCACATCACATCTCTCCTTGTGTGGTTCCAGAGAAGACACAGAGACTTTCTAGAGCTTTCACCAGTTCAGAAGTACCGTCTGCATCTAATCCAAGCAAAGCCAGGCTAAGGTGGAAGACACTGAAAGACCTCGCTTGTGTGAATGAACCTGACATAGCCTCCCCACAGAGAAGTGTGCCTACTTATTACACAGCAGGGAAGGCAATTGCTTTCCTTAAATAAGGAGCCATATATTTATTTGCATTGTAATCACAACCTTTTGTTAGTGTATTGAAGTAACGCTGTATCTAATTGCCTGTGCTGCCTTTCCCAGTCAGCTCTGACGCGCTGTTTTATTGCTCATGGCAAGGCATGCAGAGCAATGCACTGCATTCCTATTGCAGCCCAACTGTACTGGGTTTTTATACACTGAGCTGTTTACATGTCGTTTCTCACTGTTTAATTAGTTGTAATAAAGTACAACCTATCTCACTGTGCTGGTGGAGTGGGGAGTCCTGTCAGAGCAGGACATGATGGAATCAGCCCTTTCCCAACCATGTGCTGCAGGCTTTCTGAAAAGCTTTTCTGAACTTGACTTACGTGATGCTATAGGACACCATGGGAGGAAACATGTGGGCAAAGGCAGCAGTCCCAAACCTGCAGGTACTAAATGCATCTGCAAACCAAAGATGGGGATCCCTCTATTAAAAAGTTTTACCTTTGTACTAGCTCATGGGGCTGAAAGCAGAGAATATCATTCCCTGGTGAAGCTCAGAGTCTGGCTGCAGAGCTGAGACCTCCCTGATCAACAAGGCCAGTGCTAGAGGCTTCTAGGAAGGTGCGAGACCTCTAGGCAGCAAAGCCACAATGATAGGAAAATAGGGTTTTAACAACTGATATATTGGCATGCTAATGCATGCCATAGGATAAACTAGAAAGGGGTAAAACGGATCCAGTTAATGCAAACTGCAGCACAAGCAGTTTAGCTTTAGCTGTGCTTTAGCTTTAGTACTAAACTGTATTTCCTTGACTCTTTTAGCAACCATTTCCTGCATAGCTGCACTAACCTACCTTCAGTGGGGCAATCATGGTTTCTTTCTCCAGCTCCGCCATGGAGTCAGTGACCCTGGATGACTTTTCTCCCCTTTAATCCTCAATTGGTTCAGTGGGAAAAGCAAGACTCAACCCAGCCTCTTCTTGTAGAGTACTTCAGGATTCAGGGAAAAAAATGCACCATAGGAGCACCAACATATGGGTGCTTGCAGCATCTCTCCTGTGCCAGGGTAGGTACAGAGATAGGGCCAAGAGAGTCACAGAAGCATCAACCTCAAGTGACTAAATCACAGACCCCTGGATGATTTCTGTTGGCAAAGGGATTCTATGGTAAGTTATTTCAGGTAACTGCTGTAAGGGCTGCAGCTGAATCTCCAACTTGCAAGTAGGACATCCCAAAGTGATCACAACCAGCACCCTCGAGACCCTTAAAGCTTCTCCTTCGCTTTAGTGACTCTGTGGGGAGACACTGGCTCTAACCCCAGCTTCTCTGCATTTCTAACAGGGAAAAGCAGTGCAAGAGGCCCAGAGAGAAAAAGAGTGAAAAGCCACATTCAGCCATGAGAGCAGCTGCAGCTTTTAAAGCTGATGAGTTACACATGGAGCAGAGTAACCCAAACCAGGGAGGCTTGAGAGCCAGCACACGTAAACCAGCCCCGAGCCAGCATTAGGATCGCTTCACACTCACCCGAGCTCCTCCTCCTGCTCATCAATGCTCAGAGCTCCCGAGGACCCCAGGATGCTGTGCCACCGCTCCTTGCTGAGGGTCTCACCAAGGTCCTCCTGCCTAGGGGAGCCCCTGTGCTCCGGACCTGCGCTGCTGGGGCTGCCCGTGCCGCCGTCCTGCTCCGCACCGTTCGCCAGGCTCTGCTCCCCATCAGGCTCTGGTGGTGGCTCATCCCCATTGCTGCAGGCTGGGGAACGCTGCTCGCAGCCATCTGCAGCCGGCCATGGGACGTGGCTGTTCTCACTCATATTCTACTCGTCCCAGCGCTTACGGGCTCCCTCCCCGCGCTCAGCTCAGGCTCGGCACCACCTACAGCAGAGAAGAAACACGTCATGAAAGGCACGGGCTTGCTGATCCCAGCTCAGAGGGGCAGCAGTTTGAAGCAGAGCACAGGAAAATGTCCCCCATGGCTTTTGACTCCTCAGAGCAAAAGCAAAAACCCCAAACTAGGGTTTGCCACTTTGGCAAAGACCGGTGCTCATTGCTCAGCACAGTGAGAGCCAGAGAGGAAAACCTGCCAGCATGGTCTTGAGCCATCAGGGGCCCAGGCACCCTCTCCTGCTGCTCCCACAACCCCCAGACAGTCCCAGCATCAAGCACAGGTGAACTGCACCACACAGAATGTTAACACCACAGCTATGGCAGGGCTGGGAACAGGAATGTGGCACCTCTGATTTTCCCATACTGGCCACCATGGTGCTATTCCCAACTATTCCCTGCCCACCAGAAATAGGAGAGATAGGGGAAGTAGGAGATAGGTGTGATTTCTTCTTTTTGAACACATCTAAGCAGCTGGGATGTGATTCAGCCTGTGTGATTCTCCCTGCTGACTCTGCATTTTGCAGAGCTTCTTGCCTGCCAGAGTAACGCTTCTCTTTTCCCAACACACAAGTACTGCTGAAAGGTGTCATGAGTTGCCAGCTAAGACTGGTGAAAGTATCTGTACTGAATATACCCCAGAATGCTCTCTAGAGGGCAAGGGAAAGATGTTTTGCAATGAATGAGACGTCCTTATTGGCAAACATGCCCATGGACACTAGGTTTGCAGGTACTACAAGCACTGCCCTTTGCCATGGGCTGTAGCCACACAGTGCCATGCAGGGGGGTTGGAACTAGATGACCTTTGAAGATCCCTTCCAACCCAAACTATTCTATGATTCTCCATTGCAACCCCTGCAGCTGCCACCAGAAATGATCGCTTGTAGGAGCAGGAGTTTCTGTATGGTGCTCAGGCTGACCATGATACCAGCTGATTTTGCAAACATTATCTGTCTCCACCTGCACAGGAAGCATGGCTAATCAACTACAGCAGGCAGATGGAACCCCTGTGTTCTCCCCCAGCTTCTGTTCCTAACTCGCATCTCAAGCGGATCATTTCGACTTCCAGCCTCAGCTTCCCTCTCTGTAAGCCAGGGATTATACATCACCTCTAAGAAGCCACAAGGGTGCTCAGATGCCTGCAATGGGTTCTGGGTGAACCAGCTTCCTCAGCTGCAGCTCCTGTTGGTGGTAAGATCACTAATTGCTGGGCCAGTGCAGGGCTCTTAGTTCCTGGCAACAAGAGGTGCTGGTTGACAGCTCCCTCCACTCTTACAACCCATCACCCTGGAGATGTCAGCAGCCTCCTCCCTGCTGATGATTCCTCTACACTTGGGCAAGGAGAGAGGTGGGATTCAATCCTAAATACCCCTCAACAGCCTCGGTACAGGCAGATCCACACAGGTAGGTGCTGAGTTCCTAACTAGCAGGATCCCAAGGGTAACCCAAATCCCTGGCTGACTTTGCTCCAGTCCCATAACCCAGGCACAACTGGACCCAGGATCTGGCCTGCCCTTCATGTCCTGCTCCCCACAGTTAGATACATGGTGAGCTGAGGAGTTCAGAGCCCCATACAGGGTGGGTTTGGGGAGAAGGGTAGCACATGCCACAGTCATGAGACGGAGCAGTTCCCTCCTTGAGGTGACACTGGCAGCTTTACCTTTTCTCCAGGTGCATCCGTGTACATCCCCTGCTGTCACAGCATCACTGCTCCTGTCACACAACTGGGAGCCTCCAGTTCCTGCAGGATCACTGCCTGTAAGAAGAGATCAGAAAGTAAGACTCAGGCCAGAGAAGAGAACCCCACTGACCAAATGCCACTGCTCCATAGCCTGTTCTTTGCAAAGCACTGCAAGTATTCTGCCCTCTGCACTCCCTGGCTTTCAGGAGCAACCAAATGCAGGAGCCATTCCTAGAAAGGACCTCTCTCTTCTTTCTTTATAAAGTCTCCCTGACCAATTAAAGCAGAGCGAATTAAAGCAGAGCAGAGAAACCTGTGCTTGCAGGTTGCAGGAAGAAACTTGATGAGTCCATAGAATATCTGATTTCACCCACCAGATCCATAGAGGGAGATACCAGTCTTACAGATGGATCCCCCCAACAGTTCTCTCTAGCCCCACCAACAAACCAAGAGCCAGGTTAGAGGCACAAATCTGACCTATCAACTTCACAGATGTAGTGACATTTCTCTTGCAGAGTATATTGTAACATGCAGACTGGCAGGGACAGTGATGCCATTCCCTGAGGTGACCCCAGGCTGGAGGAGCAGGTCTGGTCATCACTGATGGTGTGTAATCTATAGACAATTGCCAGAGCTAGCAGGCCAGGCTTGCTAGAGTTGATAGAGACAGACAGACAAGGGTACCATGGCCTATGAGCTGTTATGGGTCGAGGCTGGGTAGCTCAGGCCCTAAAAGTGACACCTGCTTTCCAGTGGCTGGAAAGAGCCCATGGAGGAGCTTGGCAGTAGATATCTGTGTCAAGTCCCAGTGGAGGGATCTGCTTTCACCCTCTGTTGGGCTTGTACTCATTACCTTCAGCCTCTCTCTCAGCCAGCCCACTTCTCCCTGACACAGGAAAAGCCAACTTAGACACCCTGGGACACCAGCACATTGGCCTTTTGTGGCCCAGAACCCCACCTACAGGACCTGTAGCTCCTCCAAAGGAGGTCAACCTGGGACATTCCTCAGGTTTCACACATGTGGGCCAGGTCTCCTCTACCTTGCTCTTTTGCCATCCCAAATGAAGATGAAAGATCTGCAAATCTCTGTCCCACCAAATCCAGGACAGAAAACCAGTTCCAGGCACTTGGTCTTCCCATGCACTGACAGCAGGGCTGAGCCAATGCAGCATCTTCAAGGAGCTCATCTGCCAAACCTCCAAGACTTTCTTGAGCATGACCACACTGACTTCTCTGGTAGTACTGAAAACCTAACATGGGACAGATTTTGTCTTTCCCATAGTGAAGGCATAATACAGACACACAACACAGAGCCAGTGCTCAAATCTTTGGAGGAACCTTCCCAGCAAAGCTTTGCAGGCCTTTTTCTTAACATGAGATGAATAATGCGGCTTTTTTGAGTCCAGTGTTTTAAAACCAGCCAAAGGGTTTGGGCTGAAATTCCCTACCTCCCCGCCATCCAGACACTGCTGAAGCTAAATTCCAGTCAAATAGCTAAAGCTTGGCACAGGAAAAGAGGAAGCTAAATGTGGTTAGGAGACAGGCCTGAGTAAGAAATGTTGGCAAACCTTAGGGAGTGCGATGGCCCATCCAGCTCTCCCAACTTTAACCAACTTAAATGATTACTATATAACAAAAATAACGTTGTGTTATTGCATATAAACTACTGCATTGTCCCTACTCTGCTTTACCCTCTGTGAAGTCCAGCTGGGGTGTTCATGGTCCAGAAGGTGGCCTGAGGAGTCAATAGTTAACCCTTAGGCATGCTTTGCCTTGGCCTGGCTTCCTGCTGGAGAAGAGACACCAGGAAAGCCCTGGGAGGATGCAAGCACAGACTGCTGCTGAGCCAAGAAGACCAACAGCTCCCACCTTCCAGCTGCTCTGATCAGAGCCTGAGCAGAGTCTCCTGACCCCTCTGAGATTTGTACATCTCTTGTTGGATCCACGTTCCATTGCACACACGAGGATGGAGGTTGTGATGTGCACCTGAATCCTGCAGGCAAACTGAGTGTCTATCGGCCCACGAACAGGTTGCTAGCTACTTGATTCCTGCTTGCAGTGACAGTCACTTGAAGCACACCCAGCTATGGGTGGTTGAGGCTTCCTGGAAGCTCCAGAGAAACTGGGAGGTTGGGGGTACATGGACAAAGGGAAGAGGACATAGGCTGTGATGGCACAAATTGGATTCAAAGGAAGACATCCAAGGATGGAACAGCTGGTTGCAACTGTCCACATCTGCCTCCAGCAAATATCTGGAAGGTTGTCAAGGCTGGACAGAGCCCAAAGGGGGATTTTCAGTGCCCTTCTGTTAGCTCTGAGTAAGCATGGAAGTGCAGCTCCAGCAGCCACAGCTTCTACCAGGCCATCAGGAGAGGACACACTGCAGCACTGAGGGTAGGGACAAGGGGGGAGCTGGGGTTCAGAGGTCTCTCTCTGGGGCTCCTTTGCATTGCCCCAGGGCGGTAGAGCCTGGCAGACAGGAGGCTGAGCTGGACTGCAGGCTGATATTCCCCATGGCCCTGCTGGTTTATTTTTGTTTCTTCCTTGCAAAATGCTCTCCAACTTCAGGGCTGGGGGCTGGTGTCTGGGCTCCTACCAAGGCATTTTCACACAGTCACAGAGTCTTGCCCTTTCTGCAGGCTCAGGCACCCTCTCAAGTCACTGCTGCTCCCCTAGGTCCTGTGGGCAGGGTGGGCATCCTTGCATGTCCACTGCTCCCAGCCTCCTGCAGATGTAACATGGGTTAGCATATCAAAAAGGGTCTGGCAAGAAAAAGGACAGACTTGGTACATGTCCTGGCCAGGACTGTTCATACTGATGGCTACTGTGGCCCTGTTGATTTGTAGACAGTTGTGAAGCTGCAGTTACATCAATTTGAGCCAGACCAGATCTGTAAGGCCTACATGAGCAGAAGAATATGGGTTCATGCCAGCAAGAAGCTATTGATCCTGTAAGGAAAAGACTAAGGGAAGCCATGGTATCCACAATGCAGTGTTAACCAAAGCCTTTCCATGTCCTCCTTAGTTCTGGGACTTGGTGCTTCCACTGCAAGTTGGGAGAGAGGCAGAAGGGACTGAGGATTCCGTTCCTTGTGGACCTCTGATGCTGCTGTTTCTTGAAGGCCAGATCCAAGAAAGCCAGCTGCTATTACCTTGATTTATCAGAATTCCAGCAACACCAGCCCACCGCTGCTATGTGCCCAGTGCCACATAATAGCAACACAGGACAGCCAACAACTCCTGCTCCAGCCCTGCTCTGCCCCTAGGGTTGTATTCTGCCCCTGGACCACGAGGAGGAGGGGCAGGGATGGTTAGAGGGGAAGAAGAGCCGAAATGCCCATCACTTACTTTGGGATGGTGGCTGCATTTGCAATGGGGACAGCAAAGCAGGGCTGGCATCCACTGCAGGAAAGCTCCAGTCCCAAAGAGGCTGGGCAAAGACGCAGGAAAGTTTGCCTTGATTGTGTGAGGGGTTGGAAACCACACAGCAGCTCTTTCAGGGCCTGGCTCTGGAAGAATCCCAGCTTTTGTTGAAGCTGAATGGCTGGTGGGGAATGATTTATTTTTAATTTTCTTCCCTGTGTTAGGAACTGGAAAGGCTCCCACTTCAGTTTTGTGTAACCACTTGGCTGCTGCAACACAGGAAAGCAAAGGATCCTGCTGCTTAGTCGAGCATGAGCTTTTCCTCAAGCTCATGCTGAGCTGGGCTGCTTCATGCTGCAGCCTTACTTTGACTTGCTGCTCCGCATCCTGTTTCCTCAGGCTTGAGATGGGGCAGCAGCTCCTTCATGAGGGCTCTGTCCTCACCCTGGCACTGCAAGGGTGTCCAGGGGTGAGCAGGAGGTACAGGGATGACACAGAAGAGAAAGGTGCATTGGGATGTGGATCCCATGGAGATGAAGAAGAAAGCAAGCGGATTCTGTGCTCATCCGACAGCCTCAGAGTCAAGTGGGGAGGTGGGGGGGTGCCTGCAAGGGGAAGGGGTGCAAGGCAGGCTGCCCTGCTCTGGGGCATGCTGGGTGCAGACCCCAGGGGAAGGAGGGTGCTGGGACCTTCCACCCCTTGTGTGCAGCTGGGCTGTGTCCCCCTCTGCCTTACAGCCAGCCTGCTCTGCCTGCCTTCTACTTTACTTTGGGCAGGAAGCACTAATGTGCCAAACCTGGTCTTCTGGGCATCTGGTTTGGGTTTTGTAACAGCTTAAAAATTCCCTTGGTCACTCCTGTTGGAGAGAGCCCTTGAACTCCTTGGGCTAAAACGCCTGCAGTAACATCCTCTGCTGTGATAAACCATGTGCTCTGAGCTCCCATCCCCTTGGAGCAGGAATGAAACATGCCGTATGGCTATTTGATCTCCATGCTGTTGATCCCACCCATGATGTGGCTGGTGAGCAGGAAGAGATGTGCTTTTATGACCCAACTCACCAATGAATTTACACAATACAGGTGCAGCACATCACCCTGGGCAGAAGCTGTGTGCATGAGCACAACGAGGCTTCTTTGAGGAGGCAAACCCATAGAGAGATGGAAAGATCATAGCCATGGTACTTCGTTTTGAAGCACATCTTCTTCTTATGTCTCTGCTTTGACCTCTGCCCTTTCAACACAGCTGAAACTAAAAAGCTTTTACCATTCTTATTGTGAAAATCCTCATTTATTTCTTCCATGAGCTGGAGGCCTGGTTTTATCTGACCTCAATCATATCACCTCTCACCTCTTCTCTCTACATTGAAGTCCCTACCTTCTTAGCCTGTTCTCATATGACAGCTGCTCCACCCCCTTGAGCATTTTGACTACCTTTCTTTGGATTTTCTCTAAGTTTATTACTCCTATTGCTCTATTACAGTCTTTAGATGGGGAAAGCATACTGCCCAGTGAACTCAAGATGTGGACACAGCAAAGATTTGTACAGCACCAGTTTTGGTTACTTGTGACTTGAAAAACCCATCCTATCCTTCAGTTCCCTGCTTTGCAACAGCCTTTCTGAGACAAGGCAAACCACTCAACCTCTTGCTCCCAGAAAGCTGTTAGAGGAGCACTGCTCTGTGCCCTGGAGGGCTCTAAGGAGCGAGAGATGCTCTACAGATGGGGAGGGATTGAACACCCACCAGGGGGGGTCAGGTCTGTGTACTCACCACTCCTAACCCAACTTAGGTTGGGACTTAGGGTGGACAAGGACCAATGCAGTGCTGTGGGAGCCCCAAACTGGGTTTCTGGGACCCAGCAGGATGAGTCTCCAGGGCCAGCCTGGGTACCGCTGCATGCCAGCACTCACCTGGGCTGAAAGGAAACGTGGTTCAACAAAGAAATATGAGCACACAATGATGCTGCTCTTACGCTTTCCAGAGCCCCTGGGGTACTGCGGGTCATTGCTCATGGGCTATATACTGTCCCATGAGTATAAACTACCCATCACTGACAGCTTAAACTGCAGGTCCTACATCCTTTGCTTGCAGTGCAGAAAAGAGGCCATGGATCAAACATATCCCACGGACTAAAATAAACCAGCTACATGCTAAAAAAAGGAGCCTTTGGGTAATCAGAAATCACTGTGCATGGAACATACTTTTTCTTGAAGCCAAATCCTACAGCTCCTTAGTTTGAATTTTTATTAAGAGCCCCCAGAGCAATTAGTTCACTTCCAGAGCTAAACGACTCCTGCAAAACTTCAGCTTGGGGAAAAAATGGCAGGGTTTTGCTTATAGAAAACAATAAAACAGAGTCTTAAAATCCTTAACAGCTTTCCTGTTTGCATTCTTCTGCAGCTACTCAAAGAGGGGACATAAAAGAATACACTGAGTATTTTTCACATGTCCTTTTCTTTGTGCTAACACCTTGGCTACACAGGACTTTGTGCACCGAGCCTTCCTCCAGCCCTGTGCATGCATCATTCAAACCTGACTGTTCTTTGCAGAGGCGAAACACAATCACAGTCTCCAGCCTATGGTGAAAGCCTGGACTGCAGCATCACTTTACATCCTGGTGAGGCATTAGGAGCTGCTTAAGGTGCAAAAAAACCACAACAAAGGGCCACAGCATAAGGACAGTGAACTTATGTGTGTGTGTGTCCCCCTCAAGTTCAAGCTGAACTTGAGATGGAAGGTCCAGACGGCTGATGAACAGGGACCTGAATTGTCCCTCTGTTCTAGAGAGCGTGTTCGGTCAGTTATCTTCCTGGAACAGGCTCCTCTAAAACCCCATCCAGGACTTCCAGGTTTGACTATGGGAGGACAAAGGTCCTACCAGGGATAGAAGAGCTAGTGGGGTCTGTCTGACCCTTAGATCCCCACTCCTGCAGAAGCAATCCTTGACCCCTTTGAAGACCCTGCAGGGCTCCCCATGGGCAGAAAGCTGCTGTGATTCACACGAATCCTCCTGTGGCTCTGGTGTGGAGGCAAAGGCAGGGGGAAAGGGGCAGATGCTTTCTGTGCCTTGGCACCTGAACTTCAGGCAGCTCCCAAGCTAAGAAAAGAGCTTGAGAGCAGTGTACCTGTCTGAGCAGCAAGTGAGTCCCAGTGACTTAAATCCTGTGTTAGTGCAGAGCAAACAGCTCATAATCAGCCCATGCTGTTCAAGATACGAGTTTTCAGAGGGGACTTCAGAAACCTTACCCTTCTTTGGCTGTGAGTAGCAGGGTTCCTTAGCTCAGCTCAGAGCTGGTTCCATCCTCACCTTTGTCTATTTGCTCTGGTGCTCACCTTCTCTTGATGTGGGGCTTTACAGTTCAGGTGGCTGTAAACTGGGCTTTTGTCCTGGTTGTCAGTATGTTTTATTATGGAAACAGGCTGTTTATGGGACCTTTCCATCCAGTTCCATGCAGCACTGCAATTGAATTCATTGAACCCAGCTTTCCCCACAGCCAGGGTTACCTTCCATAAAAGTTCACATGAGCTCTAACTGCTTCTCATAACCCTAAATGGAAACAGCCTTCTTCCCCCTTTTTATCCTCCTTTTGCTTTGATCCTCCCTCCCCACATTCTCCCTGTACCCAAATTAATAAAACAGGGCTGGCAGCTGACTCAGACCCAGAAAATGAAATTCCTGCCATGCCATCAACACTAAACCTATGCAATGCCTTGCTGCGAGACCTTAGCAAGGTTGCAGGAGGCAGCCCATCCTTGATGGATGATGGAGACTAGTAATGCAGAATGAAATGAAAGGGAACTTCCCTTCACACTCCAACACATCAACTCCAACACCTCTCATTTGGGGATGAGGAAAAAGCCTTCCCTCACAGAGGCCTAGTAAGTCACCAGATCTTTACAGGGATGCTCTGTTGGTAGACAAGTTGTTTGAAGACAAATGGACCCCAGCCCAAGGGACATGGAGTCCAACAGCACAGAAACCTGAAGAGATGGCTGGGTGCTGGCTTTGGGCTGCTTGGGAGCTCAGAGTGGTCTGGAGAGCAAGGTCTTCCTGAGCACTTCCCAGAGCTGCCAGGAAAGCAGGAAGAGAGCAATCAGGCTTTTGTGGGTGCTAACATCAGAGACAGCTACTTTGAACCCAGCTGCTGCTGCCCAAAGCTCATGTGCAGCACCCTGGAAGACCAGATAGCTCCTCACTTATTCATGAGAGCATGAAATCTCCCTTATCTCCACACAGAACTCATCTGTGAAGGGCAAGGGTTCCCTATGGATGAAGGACTTGACAGTCTACTGAAACGAACCAACAGAAACAACCTGATGACATTAGTGGGAACAGGACAGCCACTCTAAAAGCTGGAGGAGAAGGGAGAGAATCCTCCTTTGAGGAAGAGAACAGTGAGTACTGGGGATTATATACATCTACAGACATCTCAGAAGATCTGCCTTTCCATCCTGGACCATCTTCAGCGAAAAAGGAGTAACTTTCAGTCTCTTCTATATGAAGAGAGGAACTAGTGCTCCTTCAGCAGAGAAGAACAGTTGTTTCACCCAGCAGAGATTCAGCCCTGCTCTATCCATCAGTTGTGTTTTCATCTTTCACTCTCCAGGCCACAGCAGCACACCACTTTGGTCCTCATGTCCTTGGGACTCCCATGTAGAACAACAACTGGTTCAAGACTCTTGGATGCTACTGAGTGACCTCTTGTCAACCTGGCCAACTTGTATTTCCAGCTGGCCTCCAAACCAAGAGCACCGATGCCAAGGCATCCATGACCAGGTAACACATACCTTGATTGCTGAAGATGTTCAGGCCTAGAAATCATTGAGTCTACAAAACACTGCTGGAGAAGGCCAGGTGATTGTCCAGACAGGACTAAGCCCTCCAGCAAGCAAAACCTAAGATGGGATCAACTAGGGTCCACTTTGGATGTGAGGTGAGACAACCAAGCCCAAATGTGAGGGAAACAGTTGGGTATCTCTCCCACAGGTGGGCATTTTCTAGTACATCCCTGTAAAGGAAAGGCAGATCAGCTTCCCTCACCCGAATCAAACTGAAATGCACTTCATTTGGCCTGAGAACACAGGCGCGTCCAGGATTTGCTGACAGGGAATAGGGCTAAAACTCCACTGCCCAACATTGCAGAGTGTCAGGGCATGAAACATGGCATTTCCACTGAAATCAGCAGCTCTGCTTGGGCATAAAGCTGTTTGCCCAGAGGACCTCAGGAGCAGCCTGAGAAAATACAGCCTAATATGAAGGGATTTTATACATCATCAAGACCAAATCAAGACATCTGGGAAGCAAACTGAAGAGAGCAAGCCTCTACAAAGGAAGAGATAGGACAGTGGCCTAGGAAAATCACCTACATCTTTGCTTGGTCCATCACACCTCTGCAGCAATGGGAGCTCAGGCTCCCAGACTGCAGATTGCAGCCTGCAGCGTGCAGAGAGTCAACAAAATGACCAAAAAGGCAATTGCATATTTATTTACAGAACTTACAGACTGGGATGGAGCCACTGAAAGTAAAGCAGGATTTCACTGCTCCATTAGGATATGGCACGTTATCGTTGTCTAACATGGTGACAGGAACTTGACTATACCAGAACTTGCTTTAAGACATGGGAAAGCACTTGGACTAGGACTCATCTCCCTCTAATGCAGACACCTCCAGCTGAGCTCAGCCCCCAGGCTCTCTTAGGAGTCAGCAGAAAGACTGCATCTGAGATGTATTAGGAGTCTGAGTTACAATCAGGAAAACACACTCTGCTTTTCTGGTTCAATGCTCACTGTGAAGTGGCGAGACCTCCACAGCCTGGGATTGCTGGGGTTTATGATGCAGACACCTACTCTTAGACAACAGCACTGCTGGCCACATTCAAGCTGCAAAAGCTTCCTCTGTACACAGCTCTCCACAGACAGGCTTCTGCTTTCACCACACAGCTAATGAGTACAGAACAGCCCTTCCTGAGACCTGCAAGTCTTTTGTCTTCCCCCAGGCAGATGAAAGGGGCTCCCACTTGCATTGCTGTGTGCTCAGTTGGAGAAAACAGATGCTTCACTTTCTGACACAACCAAAACTCCCTTCTCCAAGCATGGATCTCTTTGAGCAGCACCAACTGTTGAAGCTGACTTGTTCTGAAATCCGAGCAAGCTGTCCAGAAGGTACTGCAAACCTGATGGAGCCATTTTGCAGCTCCTGTGCAGAGGCTTGGTCTGCCCTTAATGGATGTGCTGGATAACCACGCCAATAGGAGTGTGATTTTCCTGATAAAGGAATATAGCTCTAACAGGCATGCTCCTACACTGCTGTAAAGGTTCTTTATAGAGACAGGGCCATTTCTTCTCCTACAGGTAATTATGAGAGAAAAAAGCATCATCAGGTTGACATAACCACATCAGGGCAGTGCACTGCTTTAAACTACACCTGCTTTGGGACCCAGAAGCTCTCCCAGTCTCTCAACACAAGAAATGCCTTGCACCAGATCTTGTGACAAGGCTACAGAGGAGTTGCTATCCCAGACTGCAGTACGTCACTTTATCCCTTAGCAGGCTTTCCTAAAGCACAGAGCTCTCAGAGCTTTTCTCCTGCTCCTTAGATTCATTACATTTAGGCATCAGACAACAACTTTAGGAACTGATGTATTACATCCTGGACTGAGTCTTCACTGATGCAGAGAGGCCAGAGGGGTCTGCCAGAAATAAGTGTGTTGTAAAGATAAAATAAAGGTTCAGGAGATGAACGCCGTTCAGCCTGGTTCATCGGGTGACCCAATGACACAGTGGCACAGGAGGAGTGGCACTTGGGCTTGCTGTGAGAGCAGCAGCCTGAGAGAATGGTACAAGCTGCGCATCCTACGGCTGACAATGGGAATCTGACTTTTATAGCATGCAAAATTAAAGGTACAGGGCCACCAAGGTGCACTCCTTACAGTTTGCTGTTACCTGGAGAGCAATGGGTTCCCTATCATTCTGCTTGTGCTTGCAGAAAGCATCAAGGTTAAAGCACAAGTTTCTGCTACAGGATCATTCCCTGCCTCTATCAGGAGGTGCTATAATTTGTGGCCACTTGTCTCCTGGTAATAGTAACACATCTGCGTTTTAGGTGTTGCTGTCACGCTGTGATTGTGCTGTGATGCTGCACATCCAAGTCTCCTGTGTTTCACCTGGAGCTGTTACTCTGCTGCTGGTCCCCAGGCAGCTCTGCTCCAACACTCTCACCAGGCACCCAACTCTCCCCCTTCTTCGATGCAAAAATGAAAGAACTGCAGAGGAATCGTGGAGAATACCAGAGCTCCAAGTGCCAAAAGCAGGCAGCTCCAAAAGCTTGGGATAAAAATCTCTTGTTCTTTTAAGACAGTGCTATAATTTGTGGGTGAGGGATAATGACCAACCTAGTGTCCCATGCCCCACACTGCCAGGTGCCATGTCAGAGGCAGGTCCTCGCATCAAACACCCTTGCACAGTGCACGGTGTGGACACCGGGAAGCAGCTGCAGGAGCAGGCAGCATCCCAGACAGAAGTGGTACAAGACAGGCTACATGGCTGCAGTGGTCATGGATGCTGTGCCAGGGGCTGGCAGCTGCCTGTGAGGAACAGCGCACAGGAAGGACCACCCAAGGAAGGTAGGGAGAGGGTGCAAATAAGAAGGTCATGCTTTATTATAAAGCATAAAAGTATATAGTTTATAAAGGGTTAATAAATGATGAGCAGGGGCTTTTGTCTCCTTGAAGACAGGCGCTTCTGAGCACCTCAGAGATACTGCCTGCAACACAGGGTGAGCTGCAAACGCTCATCACCTGCCTTAATCCTTTCAAAACAACTCCTAATTAGATGGAGCCTAAAACCAAGGGCTGGCCTGACAGACAGGCAGAATGCTTTTCTGTTCTGAAAGACTCTTGCCAGCTCTCCTATGCTGCGCTGCTGGGATCAAGACATCCCAGGTGAGAGCATCCGTGTGCCCCAACTCCTGACAGGCTTCTTGGCTGGCTTAATGACAAGTAGGGACAGCAGGACTGGGAGAGGGAATGCTTCAATTCCTAGGGTCAGAAGGAGCAGAGAGCAGGTCATGCAGCACTCCAAAGTCAAGGCAAGGGGGTGGCTGAGGGTTTCTCAGCCCAACATCCCATCTCTGTTCAGGGAATCAGGCCAGATGGGGGCCAGGAACACTCTACTTCTACTGGCATGTGTGTGACAGGCTCTGGGTGGTTGTCTGGGATGAAGACAGCCAAGCAGATGTAGGCAGGGTTCAAGGCAGCACGGGGCCAGCCAGGCTGTCCCTCTGCACATCCATCCAGCAAAGGCCACAGTGATGCCATGGTCCAACAGTGCCATGCACCCATCACACCGAGGAAGGAGCTATCAAAGGGAACTGCATCAGCTGCTGCAGCAAATTAATTCTCTCTGCTGCTGGGAGGAAAACAAACCCTGTGGTTATCTGCTGCCTCAGTTTCCACACCTAAGCAATAGAGAAAGCTGCCTCCTGGGACCTGGGGAAGAAAGTGAGCTTTAGTGGTAAGAGAATACCAAGGGGCCTAGATGAAGACCCTTGAAAGGACACAGGATGCCCTTTCCACTCCCAGCTGCAGGCACCCAGTTCCTCCTGCACCAAGATCAGGGCTCTGGTGAGGGGTGGCTCAAATAGCTGCCCTTGCCTGGTGTTGCTAACGTATGAGATGAAACCTAAATACTCATTAAAACAGCGCTTGGCAAAAACTCCATCTTCAATTACAAAAATAATTTCATTTTTTTATGAGTCTGAAGCCTTTGGGGCCTCATAATCTAATTAAATAAAGCTTCCTCACTTTCCTTTTGCCTGCTCCCCTTGCTTCTGTGGTACCAGCAAAGACAAATATGTGGTTTTAATTTAGCAGAATCCCCCTGCATTGTGTATCACCTTCTGGCCAGAAACCACCTCTGCTCCCCACCATGCCCGAGTGCTGCTTGGGCAGGCTCTCTCCATAGCTCAGTTGCTTTTGTTCCTAGAGCGTGCCTGAAATACCAGGGTCTCAGTCTGTCTCCATCCACTTCCACTGCCTGGGTACCCAGTGCCCTTTTGAGGACCAAACATGCAGAGCTTGGCAGGAGCAGAGCCCCACCTCAGGGGAGCTCTGCCTTGGGAGCCTCATGCACCTCATCCAGCTCTGCAGGATTCATCTGCTGGGAAGCACAGTGGGAAAAAGCTGCTTCTTCAGGACATGCAATAGGGGAAGGCTGAGGCGAACTGGAGAAGGTGCAGCCTCCTTCTGTATGTGACCAACATCAAGCAGCCATGCATATAGTGGACAGAGGCCTCTGCACAGGGCTTGCTGTGGAGGATGCTACTGCCAGTCTTGCTTTGCATAGAGCAGCACATGGGTGTTCTCTGAGCTGGCCTCTACCCATCCAGCTCCAGGGAGGTGGGGAAGGTACCACAGGGAGCTCCCTCTCCATTTCCATGAGGCTCTTTCCCAGAACCATGTGTAATTTTTTGGAAAGATTGTTCATTGCCCAAAAATTGCAATTTTAGCTCAGCTGAATCACACCTACATTTGTGTGCTCTTGTGCTGAGGCCACGGAAGAGCTGGATTTAAATAAGAATCCCCAAAGTGTTAAGAAGAAAAAAGGTCACAAGAATGGAGCTCTATGCTTTGACTTTGGAGCATGTAAGCAAATACAGATAATCAAAACTGCAAACCAAAGTAGAAACCCCTCCCTTTAGTTTGTTATTACAGAACTTCCCTACAAACTTCCCAGTTTTTAATCATTTAAAAGAAAAAATATTTGGGTCAAATTTGGTTTTTTTTTCACATCAAGAAAATAACAGAGAGACAGTGACACAGAGAGGAGAAGAACTGAGAGAGGCAGCTGAGCTCACATCATTCGCTCTGGGGGTTTCACTATGGCTGGTGAACCGTATCAGTCACCTGGGTCTCATGTAAGTTTTCCTGCTTGATGCAGATCAGGAGAGCTTAGAGGAAAATGTTCCAGCCCCCAAAAAGGGAGCAGCACTGAGATTTACTCTCTTAATGCAGAGCTTCAGGTTTTGTCTGTGGAGGGAGCATTAAGTTGCCCATCACAGAGCCACAGAAAGGCCACAGAGAGATGAGGGGCTCAGCTGCGCTGCCTGGAAGGGGGATGCAGGATGGGAAGTGACTGCACAAGGCACCAAATCCAGCTGTAAGCCTCCTCTCAGTCGGGAAAACACTTCATGCAGAAGACCACGGAGTGGTCCTGTCCCCAACATGCTCCCTGCCACCCTCACAATGTGCTTAAAGCTCCAGCAGAAGATACAAAACCAGCAGACTATGGCTCTGCCATAATAGGGCCTTGGGAGATGACCCTAGGAACCAAGCCATGTCCCATGCTGTATAGGAAGGCAGAAAACCCTGTGATGAATCCCTTGCCCATCACACTTGAAAGGAAACATTGCTCCTTTCCTGAGCCCTCAAGGTTTTCTCTCAAGGCAAAGAGTAACAACAAGGCATCCCACCAACATTACCTTTATTGAGAGCTCCTTAGGATGCCTCAGATAAGACTAGGACCTAGGAGGAGATGAAGCAAGGCCCTTCAAGAATGGTTCACATGCCACAGAGCTCAAAAACCATGAGGCAAGGGTGTGAGGAGATGAGAAGGAGGAAGAGGAAGGAGTGGAGGATGTAAGCAGTGGTGGTGAAGAGGCAGGTGACAAATCATGCGCCCAGAGCCCAGCTGAAGCCCAGAGCCCAGAGCAAGCATGGAAAGCACAAGAAAAGGCTTGGGTTCAGCTGCACTGTCTCTGTTTAGGCTGTCTGCAGCTCCTTATGTTGTCTGGCCCTGCCTGGTGCAAGCGAGGGAGCACTGGGGCTGCTCCAGTGACAGGAGCAGTGTTTGCTCTACATAAGGAATCACTAGTGTCCCTACCTGGGACCTGAGCAGAGCTAGGTGCTGCCCAGGGTCAGGAAGCCAGGTTATGGACTGCAGAGAAGGACTTCCCTGGGCATCTCAGCCACCCATCTCCTGGAGCTCCTGCAGGAAGACAAAGGGACAGCAGTGAGGATGAAGGGTGAGGTGGTTACTGTCAGGACGGGACAAGTGCCTCTCCACAGCAGTGAGCCTGTCAGCCACTTCCCAGGGGTAACAGTGGAGGGAGCCAGAACTGAGCCTGTCCCTCTCGCCTATGATTCCTGCACGATAAATGCCACAGAGAAGCACCGTGAGCCTCATGGTGCGACTCCTTTGGACCCATCTGACCACTGAGGGCCTGGATGCAGTCAGCCTCACATGGATCCTGTCCCAGCACACCCCTGAGAAAGGCCTCTCTCTGAGGAAAGGGCAAGGAAGACGTTTTCACCCTCAGCAAATCTGGCAAGATGACTCCACAACAAAGACTGCTGTCAAGTAGCAGAGCAAGCAGCAGCCTCAAGAGATGTGGTCATCTGGAGCAGCAGATCACCCACTCCAGGGTCTCCAGTGTCCAAGCAGACTTTTCCCTCAGCAGGAATCACTCAGCCGATAGCCAGTGCTTTGGTGGCAGTAGCAGCAGCTCCCTCTCAGGCCTGAGAGCATCCTTCTGGCAACACCATCAACCTGTGGTAGTCAGCAGGGCCACACACAGATGTCTGAGCTGAGCAGGCTTTTCCATTTCCTTCTAGCAGCCAGCACCAGCTCCAGCTCTGGGCAGAACCACCAACACCACATGGGGCAACTCTACAGGTGGAGAAGGCACTCCAGACTTGAGAGGAAACTTCACTTCAGTCCCTTTAACGTGGTGGACTGACATTCTCAGCACTGTGTGCCTTGTAATGAGCACAGCACATAAAAATCACAGCATGGGCTAAAACTTGTGGCAACACTCCATGGAGGGATCTTCATCAGTGGAAAAACTCATGGAGGAAGGGGACAAAAAAGGGAAAGACAAGGGAAGAGGAGGAATGGGGCTATAGGTTAAAGTCAGAAGAGCAACACAGGGTATCACAGCATGTAAGCAGCACTAGTGGGGACAGCGGAAAGCCAAGACACCTGTAAAGGCTTCACACTCAGAGTTGGATGCAACCATAAAGAGAAATAAGTATCTCCTGCTTAGCATTAAACATTCACCTCCATGTGAACAGCCATGTAAAGGGTCATGTAACAAGGACACCAAAAGGGGCTTTGTTTCAGTTACCCTATAGGTGGGGTCTGAAAGCATGTCCTCATCTTGGACACCACAGAAGCTGATGGAAAGCTGCTCAACTCCCTCTTGCCATGCAGCTCTAATAAGCGGCCTCAGCAAAGAGCACCCTTACTCCATCCACTCAGTCTCCGTGGACATGGAGTGCTTCCCACTGCACCTACAAACAAGACCAAACCATCTGGATGCTGAACTGGCCTGGTGGCCAAAGAAAGGGGTTTGATGTCAGAGCTCCTGTATCCTCTGCCCAATGATGCTGCTGTCACTTTGGTGAAGTCACTTGACCAACCAAAGCCTCAGTTTCCCCAGAGGATAACACAGCCATGTCCCAGGGTGGACTGGAGGATGACACTGCACGGAGGCAGGAGGAAACTCAGTGCTAATTCAGAACTATTTGGCTTCCAGCCTCATGGATCCAAGGGAATCTCCAGGGAAAACCACCCACCTCAACTACACTTGTGCCTAACTTTTAGGGGGAAAGAAGAGACAAAATGAGAACCATCCATTTTGTGAATCAGCCATCTCCCTGACTTCCCCTCTGGGCTCGGTCGCCCACTTTCAGACTTTATCCATTGTTAGCTTGGACTTGGACTGGAAAAATCATGTTAAAGAAAATCCTAGCTGAATCCCACCCTTTGGAGCAGCTGCAATGGACAATTTGATGAGAGCATGGGGATTTAGCATATTTTTAATACAAAAATACCTAATGATAATACACTACACTCCTGGCTAAAAACATTATCTACTGGCATGGGGGGAATTTAAGCCATAATACCAGCTACTGTAGTGCAGGCCTGGAACTCTATGCAAATATTACCCTGATCCAACAGCTACAAAGCTCTGTTTATCCTAGTAATTAATTCTCTCTTATGCTTAGTGATACAATTAGAGAAACCCTGCCATTCTGATGGGCTTGTTTCCACCAGTGCCTTCTCCTGTATTTACATCCTCACAATAGGCTTGGTCTTACAGAAAAAGGGTGAAATTGCATTTATGGAGACAATGCCACACGCACTTCCCAAAGCATTTTATAGGTGTAAAGTTAGGCTCCAAATTGCACATTTATTGTGTGAGCACACAATGAGCTCAGATTAAATATTGACTAAAGCCAGCCTAACACCCCAAAATAATGAAGATGAGCACAATAGTGTGATTTATTCCCAGCCGCTAGAGAAATCCACATCTGTAACATATAACATGCCCTTCCCACAGATGTACTCTTTGTATTCCAGCTAGCCTTAAGCAGGAAAATTTCATTCTCATAAATTATGGATTTTCTTTCCCAACTGCCAACACATTCATATGACCAGTTGCAAAGGAAACAAATATGATAACAAAAAAACACATGCTATTCCCTTGATACAGGGATGAGCAGGTGAACAGCTTCTTGTATGCTCAAAGTTAAGGCAGGAAAATGGAAGAAAAACATGGCTAAAATCAGAGAACGCTTTCCCTTTTGTCCCCCAAGATGCTGGAGCCAGCAGGGAGGTGTGGGCATGGCAGGTATCCTTTGGAAAGTACTCCCAGCCCTGGCTGTGCTCAGGAAACTCTGTCCTTCTCATGCCTTCCTCCTCCCCAGACTTGGAGAAGGAATTGAGGGAGACACAGATGCTAATATAACAATTACTGTAATAACACAGCGCTGAACGGGGGCAACGCACACCCTTCACAGCAGCTCGACCTCTAAATCCTCTAATACGGTACTGCTTCCTTGAAGATTAAAAGAAATTGTAACCTAGCACAGACAAAAAGACACAGGAGGCAAGGCAGGATCTCAGTCGGTGGTGAAGCCCCACTCCAGTCCAGATGCAGTCATATCACTTCAGCTTCTCTGTACCATCTCCATGACAACCATGTAATTTGGATGCAATAACCACTGCCGAATTGATCTTTAAATGTAGCTTTGTTATAAAACATAATACTGAACATGTCAGGCTCAGGATAAAGAAGACGAGCCCCCTACCAGTGAGCACTGGGATTTAAGAGCCGCCCCCCCCCCTTTAATTTTCAGCTGCTGAAACCAGTTTTGCTGTTTCAATCACTGCGTGGATGAGCAGATGTAAAAGCAGTAACAGCAGCACCATCAGTGTGTGTGTGCAGCATGCTGTAGTGTAACATCTCCGACGAGACACCACACCGAGAGCTGGAAAATGTGTCCATGTATATTCCGAGAACGGGCATCCTTCCCCATGCACGCGCATGCACACGTATCAGGGAGATTCAATCTCTAGCAACTGAAGCATACAGCTGATGCATCGAATAATCCTGATAAGAGCCAAACCCACTATAACTGAGCAAAATCGGATGGGGGGGGGGGGATCAAGGCACCGCATGACAACGAGCGCAGGGGAGCTCACATCTGCACTTACCCCAGCAATGAGCTGTGTGGATATTTAGGTCCCGTCACAAACGCAGCTCCCTTTTCTCTTCAACAACCCATGCAAAATAATCTGCAGTCCCACCGATGGAGGAGTGGCTCCGTCCCTCCCCCTCCGCCGCCTTCCTGGACCTCCCTGCTACTGGCTTCCTTCTCCCTTCCCTCCCTCTCTCCCGCTGGCGATGGTTACACCTCCCAGCCTTCCCCCAAGGTGTCGAGGGACTGCCGGGGATCCAGCAGGCAGGGTGGGAGGGGACAGGGAGAAGGGGAGGAGGCAAGGAGTGATGCTGAATGGACCCATGGAATAAAGCCCTTGCTGGAGAAGCCCCCGGAGAGCACACGGCAGGAGCAGCCCTGCTGCTTGCCTGGGAGGCTCCACTTGAGGCTCAGGCTGTGCAGGAGCTGCCAACAGTTTTCCCAGGGGTGCTGGGGTTTGTCACCCCACATGCACCTGCAAAGTGCTGGGAACAGGTCTGCATCCTTCCAGGAAACCATTGCTCTTCAAGCTGAGGCTGAAGTTTTGAGTTGAAATCCTGCCATGTATTCATGCTGTCGTTAACAGCTGATGCACTTCCATACACTGATGTACAGCACTGGAAATGCTTCAAGGACTCACCTTGGTGCAGACCCCAGCACTGCAGGTTGGCTTGCTCTGTGCCTCTGGGCACTCCCAACTACTGCAGGCCCATCCCATCGCATCCCATCCCATAGCATCCCATCCCATCCTCCCTCCTAACAGCTTGCAGGGAACCAAGGGCTTACTCAGGGTAATGCAGAAAAAGCAGTCCCAGGCTAGACCTCTAAGCTGAGGAAGAAGGGTTTGGTGTCTGCCCCAGACACATGTTCCAAGACAGCCAATGGATTCCTGATTCCCTGGAGAAAAGCTCTCCCTAGATCTCTGTGCCTCTTGGAAAGCTTGTTCCAGAGGATGCACACTGCTGACTGAGCAGACAAATCCCCAGCATCCCAAACTAAAAATATTACAATGTGTAGCCATTAGATGAAATAATGTCCTGGAGCAGCTCAGCAGAACACGGCCGTATATTCTTCCAGAAGGGATACCCCACAGCACAGCACACAGGGTTGTTTGCCAGGGATAGTATCGGTAATGAACCATGTAATGAGCCACCCTGCAGCTATACTCAGGAGTTATCCAACAAATGCAAGTGTGAATGAAGGTTACTGTGCTGAAGAGGCACATGAAATGGATCGCGGTGGCCATGGATAAGGGCAGTGAGAAGCTGGACAAATCCAGGTGTGGGACTGGATTGACCTCCCTTGGGATTCAGTCCTCTGAGAGATAGGATTCACCTTACACCATCACAAAAGTCTGCCCTGCTCCTCTCTCTGATCAATTCTAATGTATTTGTAATCAACCAGCTACCAGGTTAGGGTGCTCTAACAACAACGCCAACAAAACTGAAAAGCACGATCAATATTCATCAGCCCATTGTGCTGTTCAGGTCTGAAGGCAAGTAACAAAATCCAATTTCTGCACAGGCAGTCCTAGGAAACGACATTTTGCAGCATGAGAAAATGAGGTTCTCGTTTCTAAGAATACCTCCACCAGTGGGTTCCAAATAACTGGGTTATCAATCATTCTGCTCCTGGGAATGAGTGGATCAACAGCTGGATTCAGAGAGAAACCTCCTCTCACCCCTGGAGCAGGGTGGTGGTGCTGTCCTTATCGTTTGTGAGGCACTCCTGACAGTAGTACTGAGATTGTTGCTGTGTTGCTGGTAGATCTGTGTTAGGTGCCCTGTGTACGTGATAACATTTTGCTTTGTTTTAATTAAGAAAGCTCTTAAACTATAGCAAGTTTGGACAAGCATGTGAATGCCACCTGCAACAGGAGTGCTCTGGGGAAGCAACCAAAGGAAAGGCCACCCTCCCTCCATACCAACACCAGGGGAGCCAACCCCTCAAGCCCCTAGCAGATGAAAGCATGAAGATTCAGCAGGGAGCTGCAGACACCAGAACCAACACTGCAACAGGCATGAAAGTTCATCAGCTACACTATGCAGACCATGGAAATACTCCAGTTAGGCTGATGGGAGACACCTGGAAAAAGATGGGAGCTTGTGGTCCTGTTCATGGTCATGTACTCCCATGCAATGCACTGATAACCTAAGCTGCAAGGCTGCTCCAACCCTGGCTCTGCTCCCCCTTTATTCTGAGTGGTGAAGCCAGAACCACTTATCCTACAATCCCACAGGGTTTATTGACTTCACCTTACAATTTTACAAGTGCCTTAACTGCACCTTAGTGCCTGTTTGAAATGCTGCAGCCCTGTTACAAGCAGATTTCCAACCATGCCCTGCTCACAGTACTTAGTGCGGCACAAGGACACTCCTGGGTGCTGCTCAGCCTTCTCCTCATTTTCCCTATGAAAGCATCACAAGTGTTCTCATGCATCCAGGAATGATTTTGCTTCTGTGTCTTCCCACGGATATTTTTCTTAGGAAATCCCTTGGAATTCCCAGCTGGGACTCACTCACTTCCAGCACAAGTCACTTTGATAGAACCCAGAATTAGGAGAAAGCTCTACAAGGACTTTGCTTCATGCTCTTTGCAGGTAGTGAGGGAAGGGGCACACTGAGGGGAGTAACAGTCCCTTGAAAAAGAAGGGACAATCTTCTAAGCCTTTGTCTGCATTTCTCTTGACACTTAACACTTAAGTTGTCTCTTTGTTCTGGATAATGGCTGTCCTGGAAAGTCTACCCTGCTGTTTGAGCTGACTGCAAGGTATGAAAATGGTGGTTCACATCAGGGGCACCAGGGCCGGTGGGGAGATGGCTCCTCATGGCTATTCTGGGGGCTGGGAGAGCTGAGATTTGTTCCTCTTCCCCTCCGTGGCTGGATGACAGAAATGATGCTTTAAAAAGGACAATGAGAAAAAGGGTGCATGCAAAGAGCTCCTTCGAGCCCTGAGGCAGGAGGGTGGCCAGGAGGTTTGTACATCTGGGGAGATGGAAACGGGAGAGGAACAGGAGAGTCTCTCAGGAGAGGGCCCAAGGAAAGCACACACCTTTGTGTCTGTGTGCATCACTTCGCATGAGTGTGGGCATTTGGAGAGGTCGCACAGAGTGCAACGCCTGGACTGGGGCTGAAGCCTCAGACACTGAGCATGAGACCCAAAGCTGGCCCCTCTTCTCCATTCACATTGGTTCTGTTCTGGGGTGGCTCGTGGTTGGTGTGAGGTCACAGAGCCATGGGGGGACCATGGTGCCATGATGGTTTAGGAGGTGGTGGAAGACTGATGCTATGAAGGGGGAATTGCCAGAGCCGCTGCTTTAACAGCCAGCTGGAAACTCTTTGGCCGGAAAGGTTTGGAAAGCCCAGATGCAATGTGTGCTCCAGGAAAGAAGCTGACATTTATGTACAGGAAAAAGCCTCCCAGCCTGAAGGTGGTATTGCTTATGGCAGGTACTGCCAGATCCAGAGGCCATGGCCCACACTGGCAGCTGCTCCTGCAGGAGGATGTGGAGGGGAACAAAGTGTCCTCGGAGACAAGACACGGTCAGAAAGCCCACACCAAGCATTTCTGCACCAGAGCAGCCTGTTGTCTGAGTTACAGGCACAAGGGGAAGACAGCCAAACACTGGGCTACACCAAGGACCTCATCCTGAGACAGACTCCCCATTAGCTCATGGGGAAAATGACTCTAATCCCAATCCCAGGACTTGCATCTGAACACACTGTCTGGTGTCACCCTGCAACCATTGGCTCTTCTGAGATGACAAAGCCCATCTAATTGCAAGCATTTTCCCCCTAGGAGGTTTTTTACTGCATAGACTGTGACCAATTCCCCCTATAACCTCCTCCTGGATATACATTCAAGAGGAACGTGGCTCCATAGGAGTCTGTTTTTCTACACCATGGTTCAGTCTTTGAGTTCCTTGATAACTTTCTGGGTGCTGGGCCACAGCTCAGACTTGACTACCAGCCTGGCCAGTGCCCAGCACAGCCACCACGATCTCCAGTGCCCTGTGGGAGCCCTGAGACAACACTGTGCACAGCACGAATCTCCTGTGCGAGCACCGGTCACCCCGTGCAAAAGAAATCTTGACGTGCTCTGGAGATCTTTATCCTCTGCCCAGTGCAGGCGTTTCTGCCTGGGAAACCCCAACCTGGGATATGGAAGACATCATTCCTGGCATTTCAGGTTCTGTCAGAAAGCAACTGATGCTGCTGGATGATCACGCTCTATCTTCCTGCATGGCAGCTTCCAGTTGAGTCACTGTCCTCCAAAACACCATCTTCTCTCTGCTCGTTCCCGAGTCTATGAATTTGCATTTCTCCTCCTGAGAGCCCACTGTTGACATAAATCAGCTCCCCAAGCAGACCTGACCACTCTCAGCTTGCGACTTGTCCTAATTCTGCTAACTTTTAGTGTATGAAAACTGTACCCTTGGCAAACTCTGGGAGGTCCAGCAGGGACTCTGCTGTTCTTCTGGCTACGAGGGCTCTGCAGCAACTCTCCCATCTTTTGCTACATCCCAGCACAATGAGTCTCCCCTCTCTACTATTCATCATCTCACCTAAACAAATATCACCCTATTTTGTCTGACTAACTTAAGGTGCAAATACAACTTTCCCCAGCGCCCCAAGTACAAACACACATGAAGTATCAACACCCTAAAAGGATTTCTCTGCCATGTCTCATGAAACAGTTCAATGCAGTTTTATCGTAGTCCCAGATGTGTACAAACATTTCAGTTTACCAGCTCCCATTTAACGTGCTGCCTGGCTACAACTGGAGCAAGCAGCTTTCCATCATCCCTGTAAGATAGGAACCCATCAGACTGCTTTTCTCCAGAGCTGTCTATCTTTGGCTGGACACTTTTTTGCAGTATCAGACTCATTTACCACCTTCATCTAAAACCAACACACAGCATTTATTTTCTTCCTGAAATACACACATATAAATGCACACACACTCTGTTACAGTCCTTAACGCTAGTAAACATCATTTCCATTGACTGCTCTCTCACATGAGCCCTCCAGGTCTCTGCAGAGCATAACAGCTAATTCATAGCTTTTGTTGCCAAATCCCTTCTTTTTCTATTTGAGTTTTTTTTATTACCATTATTTCTGCTTTCTCTTCCTTAGCAATGATAGATTTGTATCTAAGAATACCTCTGATGACTGCAAAGCTGTGTGCATGCTGTGGAGGAGACAGCATCTATAAGTTTTCTTAAACAACCCTCATTCATGATACACATTATTTTACCTCTCTTTTTCTTCCATTTCTTACTCGTGATTGTTCTCAACTTAGGAAAATTGACCACTTCAAAGTGCCTTGCATATGTATTATCAATTGAGGGTTACATTCTGCTCGTAACAAATGCAATTAGGTCATTTAAGTAACCATTAATTCTGAGTTCAGGAATCAATTCACCTTTATCTATCGGATTGAGGTCTGATAAAGAATTACACCAAATTCACTGCAATGCTTTGGTAACAGAAAATTATCATCTGTCATTTTGAGAAACTCTGGGGCTGTGTTATTGGCAGCAGCACGAATCCTTCAGCATCTATCCCTGAGGCTGAAAAGCTGTTGTGGGAACATGGATTTTCTTTCACTTTGTTATGAAGATGTTTAGGGAAGCTATTAGGGGGTCCAGCCCCCTAGTTCAATCTGGTAGTCTGCAGGGATACATCTGTGCTCGGGCAGATCAACTTGAACCCAAATGGAAGAGCAGCCCTTGGCTGTGCATTAGGACAAGCATGTGGTCACTGCCACAGGAAAGGCCGATGATTTGGAAGCAGAAAGGATCTGTTTGCAAATCCATTCACTACACTCAAGGGAAAGCAACTTCCAGAGATGTCCACAGCCGCACTGCTGCTGTCTGCAGTTATCCCTAAGGCACTGTCTGCCCCATTGCCATCCCAGGAAGCAAAGTCCTGCTGCATCTCCAGTGGAACAGCGGAACCTCCCCAGCTCACCAAGATCTCTCCATCAGTGGATGTGACAGGCAGAGCGTGGCTTTCCCCTGACACTGCTTGGCTCTTAGATTCCTATGAAGGTCCCATCTCCACCTCTCTGCCCTGCCAGCCATCGGTGACTAGGGTGTCCTGTGATTCAGGCCTGTGTCACTGTGTCTCAGTACCATTAGGATGTCCTATTTACTTTTGTAAATGAGATTTCTGATGTCTGTTTATTGCCCAGGTAAACAGCATTGGTGTATGGGACAACTGCGCAATCTCCTTTCTACCCACTTCCCTGTATTTCAACTTCAGATATCTGTAAGGTGCTTACCAATAACTTTGTTCATACAAATCTACAGAGCTCATTCTTTGCTGTGACAGCCAAATCTGATTGATGGTTCAGAGGAGTCACCTTCCTCCTTTAACCACAGGTATTTGCCAGGTCATAGAATCATAAAGGTCTACCTCAGCTAAGTCCTGCCAGTCCCAGCACTCCACTGAGCCAGGGGAAGGGGGATTAAAGATAAACCTGATTTACTTTATATTGTCTATAAATACTGAAATGCACATCTGAATGATCTGATGTTTCATTTAAGATCAAGAGTTAGGGTCTGGCTGGGACATACGTGGAACAGACACACAGAGAGCATGGGGCTTCCACATCTGGGAAGGTGCTAGGTTGCAATGGGACAATTAGCAATGATGAGGCTTGCAGCTACAGAAACCTCTGAGAGAAGGATCCCAGCATCTTCTCTGTTCTGAGCATTCCTGGATTGCTAAAGTGGATTCAATAAAAGGACATTTTGGAATGCTGATGGAGAGATGACACAGATACCAACGCATTACCATTAGCTATGGGTGCCCTTAGGACTACTGTAGCTGTAGCATTTAATCTTGTTGAAATGACCACTGGAACTGGGACAGGAAGCATGAAACTGCATGGCTGAAGCCATTACAGACACCAAATATCACTGCAGCTAATGGCAGTGGAAGGGGCAAAGAACAAATTATTCAGTGGCTGGACTGAGAGATTAAACCAATACATTTTCTGATAAAGCAATTAGTTATAGCCGGGTGTTTCATCTCTTTTGAGCTAGAAGCCAGAGGAAGACAGTGATCCTCTGCACGTAGGGAGATGGGGAGCAGTTAAACAATTTAGGAAAAAATCAATTTCAGTAAACTCTCAGAATAAGAGCATTTGCAATGAAGAGCTACAACTGTGACCTTTCTGACGTGATTTTTTCCCTGTGTGAAACTCCCGCGGGAAGCTGTGAACTGGCCGAGCTGACAAAATGCGTTTCATCTGCAAAGAAACTTCCTTTTAATTGCATTTCTCCCCATTCCTTTTGCTTCCAGATATTTTGCTTATGTTCTAGTGGAGCTGGAGTTCTGTAAAGCATAGGGAAGGGACAATTCACTATAAGGGGACTAGGCAGGATGCTGAAATAGGTCTGGAAAGGCTGTGACTGTCTCTCATGCATTATCTCCTGTTGCCATCACAGACAGCATCAAGGGCGCAGCTGTAATGAATCTTCTTTTCTTCATCCTTCCAACCCTTTATAGATAATCTCACTGGGGTTCATGTTCCTCAGAAATCTCCATCATAGGACACATTCCCATGGAGTTGGCATCCCTGGGGCTCCTCCGCACCATGAGCAGAGGATGGGAACCTTGTTTCCAGCAGGAGCGTTTATTATTCCTCAGCCATGGGTTAGTATGGAACTGGGATGCATTTCAGTAGTTCCTCACCCTGCACTACCTTTTAAGTCAACTTCCATTTCCTAACCCACAGCCTGTCTAAATAACCATTACCCCCACAACCACGCTGAGTGTCAGCTTTTGCTGAGCCTCACGCAGCAGATTTGGAGCTTTTGAAAGGATTTTGAGCTTAAGAAGCGGCTCTGAGTGTTCACCACATTTTACTGGCTGTTTTTCCCCATGCACACACAAACAAACACACCCCCTCCATGCACATGTGCTCTCTTCCATGCGAGTTGCCTACGTGAACACTTGCCATCAGGTCTTCCGAGCCACAGCACATCTTTAATCAGTCAGATAATTCAATCACTCATCTCAGACCTGCTCCACACAGCCGTCATTTACAAGCATCAAAGCTTCTCTGCCAAAAACCACACAGGCTGGGGGTTCGCTCAGGCATCACGGTTTCAGGGGGTGCAGAGGAAAAGAACTAATGGGATGGATTAAATGAACTTCTTACAGACAGTTCTGAAGCTACCAGCCAAGCATCCCCAGCAATGAATGATGGCACAAGGGCAACTCAGGCATCTGCAGGATTTGTAAGGTATTTGCAAAATCTCATTCTTAAAATGCAGAGTGAGGAGAATTCAGGAGGGAAGTGTCAGATGAAGCTTCTTCCCTGAGATGCTCAAAGCCACTGAATGGGATTTAGATGCCTGCTTCTCATTAAAATTAATGGAAATTGGGTGCCCAGACCTACAGGCAGCTTTCAAAAGCTTTATCTCCATTTATAATTAATGTTCCCAACAGAATGACTAAATATTTATACAATAGGTTATGTTATATGCAAAACCAAAGAGGTGCCTATTGGTGGTCAGGGACCTAGAGAAGGAGAGTCTGAAGGGGTGGGTCTCAGGTTCAACCCACACTGTCCCTTGTTTAAAGCTCTTCTACTTGCAAATCTCCAGAAGCTCCCATTAGATGAGCAGCTGGGGTGGCAGCTCCAGCGTTGATGATGTTCTCAGGGCACAATAGAGCAAACTGAAATGGCAGCTTTACAGCTTTCCTGGGTTCTTCTCCTCTCCCTCCCCACAGCTCTGACTTCCTTCACCTCTGCAAATCTCCATTTCCAGTAGGAAAATACACATTATCACTGCAGGAGGAGTGCAGTGGAGCTTAATCCATGAACACTCCTCTGCCTTGGTCAAAGATGCCACAGATGGCAGATGCCAAGTAAAAGACTGACACTAATCTGCCTCCAGGCCTTAGCAAAGCGGTAGCTGGCTCTGTACCACTGCATTTGCTCTGTAGCAATGGAGTGATTCAACCCAGCATCTATGATCTGGGGTTTGTGAGCTGGGATGAAAGCTTTGCAGTCCTGCAGGGGAAGTCCAAAGTCCTGCCTTGGTTTGTCTGTTCCCAGAGGAAACTCTTCCTCAGCTAGGCCATGCCTTAAGCCTTGCCCCAGCTGATCCATTGGGCAGTACAAAGGGGGAAGAAGGCATCGTTCTGCTCTGATACCATGGCCAGTCTGCTTGACATGGGGCATTCACTGCTCCACAGCTTTGTTCCCAATTAAAACAACTAGCTTGGCAAAACAAGAATTAAAACTGAAAGCTTAGAGCTGTTGTCCCCAGACACGATGTCACAAAAGCATCGAGGACACATAAAGAATGAAAGAGCTGCATCTTCCTTCTGACTACCTGTTTAATTAAACAACGGCTGGGTGAAGGCTTGTGAGAAAGCAGAAGGATCCCAAGGCAGGAATCAGGAAATCCACATGATGCAAGGATGTAAACCCTCCCCACCACTGCCAGTACAGCAGCTGACACCAGCAGAAATCTGCTCCATCACTGAACTCATCACTGCAAAGGGTCTCTTAAATTTCATGCATTTAATCCCATAATCAAGTGTGTACCTCAATTCACAGCCAATTCACTCCCCATCTTGCACAAGAGATAGAGGTCACAGGCAGGGATTTTAGGAGCAGGTTGGAGAAGCCTCTGCTGGCAGCAAACTATGTAAGAACTGGTCCTGTCTTGGACTAGGCCACCTCTCAAAGCTCCTGCCAGCCCAGCAGATCTATCACTTGACATACATATAGGAGAGAGTCAGCAGGTCTGTGTTTTCCTATCACACAGTCCCAGGGACAAGGTAAGCTTTCCCATCTGGAGATCCCTCTCGCCTCGGCCATGGAAGCAGGGCTGTGAGCTCGGGCAGAACATCTTTGCCTTGTTGCCAAGGAGCCAAGCCTGAACCCTTGATGTGTGTGCATTAATGAAGACAACACTGGGACCAAGGACTCACACAGCTCAACCCCAGCAATGCCCCTTCTCAGGCCCTGAGCCACTGACCCAATCGTCATCCCTAGCCACAGATGGGACCCCCTAGCCTCTGAGCAGCACCCATGCTGGGAACGCACCCCTGCTCCCAGTGAGAGCTCTGCAGGCTGCTGCACTGTCAAACTGCCCTAGATTGGAGCAAAGAAGCTCCTTTCTGAAGGAAGGTAATTGCTCTATTTTAAAACTAGGTGGTTCAAGGAGAAAAACACCAGCAAGAGGGCCTGATGCTCTGAGCTTGGGGTGGGAAACAGGAGGTGTGCAGGGCAGAACTGCACAGCTGCTTTGCTGGATGGTCAAAGTGCTGGATGAAGAACATGAGTTGGGCTGCTATTGTGTCCCCAGCCCAGCCAAATCTCCTCCCCAAGCAGGAGAAGTGGGTGCCCCTTCTCAGGATACTGAGCTGGAGACTGGGCATCCTTAAAACCCAGAGGGGAAAATCTCCTGGTGGAACACGGCCGCTGCCTCCTCTCACCTATGCCCCCTCTACCCACAAGTTCTGGTTTTGTGGCCATAAAGGAGGCCCCTGTTAGTCCAGCAGCACTCTGCAGGCTGGTCCAGGAGCCGGTGCTGTGAACCAGCCACAAAGGGAACAGCTCCTGCCACAGGGACAGCTCGCAAGAGAGCTTCTCTAGAGAAAACAGTTGCTGCTTTGGCAAAGCAAAGACCAACAAACTAGAGCAGACAACAACAGAGTCATTAATAAGGCCAAGCCTGGCATCTTCCTGCGCTCCCCGCTCCACTGTGATCACTGGTTTCACCGAGCAAGCACAGAAGAGAGCTCTTCAGCAGAGTTTTGTCTTTGCTGCTTAAAATTCAATAGCTCCACTTTCCAAGCAGGCAGGAAAGAAACAGTTTTTGTACGTTAACAACCCGCCCCCCTCATCCCCATTTGTATGGGGGAAGCTCTCTGGTTTGAACTTGGCAGGGAAAGACACCAAGGTCTCAAGGATGTGTCAGCTGCTTCCTAGCCCTGCTGGACCCACACTGGCCCTGGCAGAGACAGGTTCTGTTTCAACATCCCCTGGCTGGAGGGCAGAGAGAGGTTTTGACCTGCTTGAGTGAGTCCAGAGGAGGCCATGGAGATGCTGCAAGGGCTGGAGCAGCTCTGCTCTGGAGCCAGGCTGAGAGAGCTGGGCTGGGGCAGCCTGGAGAAGAGAAGGCTCCTGAAGGGGAGACCTTAGAGCAGCTCCAGTGCCTAAAGGGGCTGCAGGAAACCTGGAGAGGGGCTTGGGACAAGGGCCTGCAGGGACAGGCCAAGGGGAATGGCTTGAACCTGCCAGAGGGGAGATGAAGATGGGATCTTAGGATCTTAGGCCAGATTGGACGGGGCTTGGAGCAAGCTGCTCCAGTGGAAGGTGTCCCTGCCCATGGCAGGGGTTGGAACTGGATGAGCTTTAAGGTCCCTTCCAATCCAAACCAGTCTGGGATTCTGTGATTCGCTGCTCCAGCAACCTGGGTCCCACCATGGATGCCTCTGAGCAGCTGCCAGCTTCCCCCAGGGCAGGCACTCTTGCTGCAGAGCCATGGCACTGGCAGGCTCTGTTGCAGTACTGGCCTCATACATCCACACAGAGAAAAGATGCATGTGGTGAGCAAAGCCATGCTTGCTTCAGGCAGCATCTCAAGACAATGACGTAAACCCCATTGCTGGGGGACCCTGTGCCCTGTAAACACTGGTGGGAGCCCTCAGCTGACCCCTCATGCAGAAACTGAATATAATTTATGTAAAAATTTGCTTTAAAACCAAGCCCAGCTCCCCTGCCTCATCCGAGAGCTACTCGCTGTCATTTCAGGTCAGAGTTAAGGTTACTAAACACACATGACACATTTTCTCTCGCAGACAGCTGAGACTCCTCTTTTGCAATGAGCACCCAGAATCAGTACGAGGATGCCATAAGTGCCCTGCTTTTTCACCTTAAAATAGTGATGCAGCTGAGAATCCACAGCTGTAACTTAGCACATATGTCTGGGAGAAAAGAAGTCTTTGGTCCTTGCTTGTGTAAGCCCACCTCAGCTGCCAACCTGCAACAACACTGTTGGGTTGGCCAAGCTTAGAGACCTGGCTTCCGTCCCAGAGAGCTGGGGGCATTGCCCCGGGACAGTCACCTCCATCAGCCTGATATGCTGCAGAGCCAACTGGGTCATTGATGGACCAGGCACAGATGAGCACCAAGAAGGGTTTGGGGCTGACTCACGGGGGCCAGAGGAGAACACGCCTTTCACACAGGTAGGGTGTCCTTCTGGAGAGCTGGCAACAGCAAGGCCTGCAAAGAACAGGGAGACCAAGGGGGGTGTTTGCTGTTCCTGAGCCCTGGGCACCCTCCTGGCAGCACAGCTTCAAAGGGAGGAATGAAACATGGGAACAAGTGACCTGGTCTGGGCATTGGTATTGCAGTCAGTGAGGGACGTGACTGCCTTGCACAGATATAAGGGACCTTCTGCTTTCAAGTCTTTTCTTCCAGCCATCCCGCTCCCTCCCTGTGGTCTGCAGCATCTCCATCCATCTCTCCCACTGCAGCAATTCATCCCATGCGCCTTACCTTGGCCACACAAAATCTCAGTCCTATGTCTGTCTGGACAGGGCTTGAGAACTCTCCAAAGTTAACGAAGCAGGTCCAGCCCCTCATTAACTCACAGAGCCTGCCCCCTTTGATTAGGTTGTGCTGACTCTGCTCACACATCACACTTGCTGCTCTAGATGCAGGGACACTGGGGCATTTCCAGCTGGGACACGGACAAAAGGAGGAGATAGCAGAGCCTTGGTTACCACCGGAGCAATTCAGGACAAATAATTAGAGGCTTTCATGGCTAATTGGATCGGTACTGTCAATCCAGGACAGGAGATGCCTTAACCCACACTGCCTGCCTGAGATTGCTAAGCAGGCCATAAATAAACTGCAGCACTGGTCCAAAGCTCATTGGCCTTCAGTTTCCACCCTTTGTGTTCTCTTCCCAGCACAGCACAGTGTACCTGGCAGGGGAGCTCAGCTCCCTTGCCTTTTTCCATGAGCACAGCCTTGCAGCCATGCCAGGACACTTGGAGTCCACCTCGGGCAGCTCGCAGGCACTTCACACGTGCAGACCTCGGTATGTCACAGCTGCCTTAAACAAGAAGCTGCTGTCTTCAAATTAAAGTCAAAGGGTAAACAAACCAGTGGTTACGAAGAGAGAATGGCAGAGATCAGGATCAGCAGGGGCTGGCAAGCCAAAGACAAGGCATTTGCAGAGGAAGGCTTAGGAGTTGGAAGTCCGTTCCCTGCAGTACCGAGGCTTCAACCCGCCTCTTGTTTTCAGCTACAGGACAAGGCTTCAATTCCATCCCCAACTCACTCTGCCCTGAAAGTCCTTCTTCCCTTCTCTGTTCAGACATCTCTCCCACATGCCGGAAGCGCTGGCACTTAAAGACAAGACATGCAAACAAGGGCAACCACCTTCTCATGACTGCCAGCCAGCACAAGAACATCCAGACCCTTACAGCAAGCTGGAAGCCCAGCCCTTTCCTCTGAGGTCCTTCAGCATCTCGTCATCTTTAAGGAGGCGGGCTCAGACCCATGCACTGGGCCACAGGGCCAACACCTTGTCTGTAAGACTGATAGCCATCGAGTACCAAGTGCTGCCCCCCAGGAATCACATCAAAGGGAAGCAGCTTATACTGCTTGGGACCAGAGCCTGCAGATCTCCTACCTCTGCCATGGGAAAGCCAGGCACAGGACGTGTAGAAAGGCAAAGTCACAAGAAAGGACAGTCCAACTCTCTGGGCCAGGCAAAAATAGATTAACCTACTTGAAAGTAGGACAACATCACTGAAGAGTGGGACATCTGGTCACCACAGCAGGAGCAGCAAATACAGACATGTCTAACCTGACAGGAGACAGCTCAGCAGACATGTCCCATGTTCAGGTGAGCAGCTGGGATGAGCAGTCCCCAGTCAAAGCTGAGCAGCTCCATCGCTCTGAGATGACTGTTAGACTTGCTGCTGACAGGCAGTGTACCTGCCTACCAGAAGCAATATCCTGCCCCAGGAGCCTGTGGGATGTGTGTGCCCAAACCCAACAGATTTACCTGATCTGCTAAACCCAAGAGGGAAAACATGAGGAGACTCCCGATGTGCCTGACTGCTCAAGTGCCAGACCAAGTCCAATGCTTGTAAACCACTTCTGAAGCTCCCTGCTGCTGAGGCCGCCTCCTCCACTGGCTCAAGCCCACCTACCCCTGCTCAACTCCTTGCACCTCAGCATCTTTCCCCCAGCCAGGTTTTCAGCCCATTGGCAGAGCATTGTTCAGAGAGGATGTGATAAAGAAGTGAATAAGGATCAGCACTGAGCTTGCATTAGCATCTTCAAAAGCCCCACAGCCCGACAGCCAGCCATCAGGCTGCAGTAAGCCAGGCATGAGGAGTCTTTCAACAAGAAGCAAGGAAGTAAATGCCACAGATAGCACGCTCCTCAGAGGAGCCTCACTCTGTCTGCAGAGAGGAGTTAATGCCTTGCCACTGACCAGCTGCTTCAGGGCCCAGTTTCTCACCCAGCCTTGGCAGGACAGGCAGTTTTCTTGGCTTAAAACTCTATGCTGGAACGGAAACCTGGAGCACCAGGTCTCAGGACACCATTCAAAACCCTGTTCCCTGTTGTTGCTGCTCTCAAAGGAGGGAGCAGGAAACCATCCAGGTCCCTTTGCAGAATGCTTTCAGCCCCTCCAGAGAACAGTCTCTCTGCTGGGTATGGCTTTTCTTAGACTCAGACTGGCAATAAGCAGCCTTGGGGCAGCCATGAGCTCAGGTATGAGCCCTGGCAGGCCCCTCACAGACCCTGAACTGAGGGTTCCTGGTCTAACCCAGCAGCTGAGCCCACCCTGAAAGCCATCCAGATCATTTCACAAGTATCCCCACATCAACTTCCTTTTAACCTCAGAGTTATCATCACCCACAATGTCCCTTTAACTGCCTGGCACTGAATTCAGCTGCCCAGGCACTCACTCTGGGCTAAGGGAACTTGCACACCTACATAAGACAAAGCTGAGAGGTGGGGAAAGGTTTCCCTGGTCTTTGCTAGGGCTGCTACAGCGGCTACTCACTACCACTTGTCTTCAGGAAGGGACCAGGCATCTGGGGCAGGAGGAGTTACTACACTGCGCATCACACAGAGCAGATTCAGGCAGCAGCCGAGGCGAGTGATCGACGCTGCTGGCTGCAGAAAGCCCATCACCGCGGGGTGCCAGGAAGCAGTGGGACAGAAGCGACCCCCATCTCCAGCCCAGCGCTGCCCGAGCCCTGCTGCAGTCAGTGCCCGCGGTGGCGATGGGACGCGGTGAAATTCACTTTGCCGACAGCAGGGTGCAGGCTGACACCGCTCTGAGCTCGAAGGCCGCCCCATCGCTCCCCAGGGAACAGCCTCAGCGCTGCCTCCTCCCTCCCGCCGAACCCACAAACTCTTTCTGCCCGTTTCATGCCACACGGATGCCGCTTTTGGGTGCGCAGAAAGAACCAGAGGTACTCGCTTTGGGACGGTGAGTTTTTTACTCCTGTCTCCCTTTCATTCTACACAAAGGAATCATCTCAAACCCACAAACAGGAATTTATTTCTGAACACGTGATAAACATTTTCCTTTACTTAAAAATGAAGTTATTTCACTAAAGCAACCTTATTTAGCAAATATTCTGCTACCTTTAAACCTGGCCTCTATCTCCCCCAGGTATGTGGAGAAAGGTGAAAGCTGATGCACTCTAACCAACAGGCAAAGTCTGCTTTCCTCCTATGAGCACTACCCAGAGGGACTGACAGTGAACTTGAGGCTGAATACATCTAACAGCACTTAGAAGGCTGGTGCTCCTCGCAAGAGCTCCCTCTCCCACCCAGGCAACTTTGCCAAGAGGTTACAAACTCTGCTTGCCAAGAAAAGCCAGAAACCGTCACGGTGCAATTCTTGTCCATCAGCCCAAGGTGACCCGCAAGAGAGCTTGAATGGGGCCGTCCATGTCACACCTTTTTAATTCTGCTTCTCAGCATTCCCTCTATGCTGGGAATTACAGCACGCCGGGAGCCTCTGCCCATGCCCCAGCACAGGAGCACTGCTTAGAGCCTGCCCAGGATGCTGCTTCTCTGGTTCATGTCTTACACACCACTTTCTGCCACCCATCTGAGGCTGCTCCATTACACAGACGAAAGCCAGAGAGGCACTGGACGAGGAAGCAGCTGTCCAGGAACCAGGCAGCAGAAAAACCCTTGCAGCACAGGCCTCAGGTGCTCTGAAATCCACACATCAACTTCTTCCCTGAACAGGCTGAGAAGCATCACAGCCCTCTGAGACAGCACAACACTGCTTAATCTCCCAGTGCTCCGTCCAGGAGGCTCTCCAGGGAAAGACAGCCTTCTTTAAACTCAGCAGAAGGAGTTATCCTCAAGTCATCTGAAGCAACAGGGTTTGTGAGAGGAATGGTGTTCCTTGGGGGTGGTCACACCAGCTTGGGGCACCGCTTGGCTTGCACAGAGATCTGCGTGCATCACCCCAAGCACCCCATCCCATATCCTAGAGCCGATACACGTAGAGACACCCCATTTCTTCAGCACAGGGATAACACACCTCGGGGAGGGGGGGGGATTTTGGGGATGAATCACCCTTCCTGACCCCACTGTTCCCACACCTAGAGATGCTTTTCCCAGTGTGGGGTAATGCTCGCACTCACCTCTGCCCTCTTTGCCCTGCCCACCTCCGCTTCCACGTCCCCGCCGCTCCGGGACACGCGTGGAGCCATCGGGAACCCGCTTCCGCTCTGTGCCCCCCCGGGACACCGGGAGCCGGCCTCGGTTACCGGGCGCAGTGTTGAGCTTTGGCCGGCAGAGGGCGGCAAAGGGGCTCCGCGACGGCCGCCGTCCCCCTTTGCTGCCCTCTGCCGGCCAAAGCTCAACACTGCGACCTGCTCCGGCCTGGGGGACCCGTCTTCATCCCGCATCATCCTTTGGGATACAGCGTTGCCAAGAGATAGGATCCCACCCATCCCGGGGGGTTGTGGTGCCACCGGGCACTGAACCCGGTATAGGAGGGGATGCAGCCGCCAGGGAGCCTTTGGATAAGGGGAGGGAGGTGTGGGAGATGACATAAAAGGCACCATGAATGACACCCACACCTCACAAGGAAACCTCTAAAGTGGGAAGAAAGAGGTCATAGAATCATAGAATCAGAATCAACTAGTTTGGAAAAGAATTCTGAGGTCATCAAGCCCAACCTTTACCCCAGGACTGCCATGTCCACCACTAAACCGTGTCACTAAGGTCAAGACGAGGAAGAGCTCAGCATCGGCAAGATGATGTTAACCTGGATTGAGGTCTCTGGAGGGTTTCAGGTCAGGGAGATCATGCTGAAGAGAGGCATTTTAATTATCAGCCCATTCCCACTCCTGGGGACACAGGGGGGGGGTCTTACTTGGCTCACTGGGGACAAGCAATTGGTGTGGCCCTTCCCTAGTTCATTGCCCTTGATCCCAAATTCTGCTAGTTTTGATGTGGTCATTAATGGTAATGTAAAACTGTGGACTCCTTTAAACACCAGACTGCCCCAGAGAGGTGTCCAGGTAAGTGGAAAAGCTTTACTCTGCTTGTAATTCTTCCCAGATGACAGCTCCTCCCCTCCTCATTCCCCTTCTTCTGTGCCCCCACCCATATGGGCCATGTTTTCCTCTCTCCGGGTGCCCCTCTCACCCACCCTATGGCAACGGGAAGTGCTCCTGCAAACACAGGGCTCCTTGTCCCGGTCATCTTGAACTGAGGTTAACAATGAAGTTCAAAAGTTTCTTCCAACTGGAGGGACCTGAGAGCCAAAAGGCTCCTGCTGTCAGATGAGCACAGGAGCAGCTCTCGTTTCCCCTGGTTGGATGGGAAGCTGTAAACAGCAGCTGTCTGTCTCAGGGACTTTGGGAACCTTTTGCCACCTGGAGCTGGCTTTTCTGGGCTGAAAACTCAGGGAATGTGACCTGGCTTTCCCAGGGCACAAAGCCGGGTACCCCAGGGATGCGCTAGGGGTCAGAGGTGCTGTTCATAGGTAATCCTTCCCTTCTGTAAATGCACGGCAGATCCCAGCCTGACCCTGAGGTGAGCAGACCCATCCCACCTGCTGGGCACAACACTGCTCCCTGGTTTCTGCCCCACGTTGCCCAGCTCTGACCCATGTTTTCAGTGCAACTTTCTCCCATCCCGTCCTTTCTGGTGTGTGGAACCCCAAATGGGAAGAGCTAAAGGCACAGCCCTGCTGAAGGGCACTGAGCAGAGCCAGCACCACCACAGTCCTGTATTTCCTGCCTGGAGAGGAGTCTCTGGCACATCCAAGATGCTGGCTTTCTTTGGAGAAGTAGCACTGAACATGCCAAGCGTGGGGTACCAAAGAGGAACCATCCTGCCTGGGCAGGGGGGATGCTTCATCCCCCAAGCTCTGCTGTATGGGAAACATACCCAGCGGTCCCCATTGCCCCCAGCCTCATGGGTAGAAGCCGTTCCACCCATTTGGAAAAGGATGTTTCAGATGTCCCAAGAAGGTGACTTCCCCCTTCCCAGAAGCGTGCCCTGAGCTGCACTTGGAGGGCTCTCAGTCACTGCCAGAGACAGCCCTGTTCTTGGGTTCCCCCGCTCTCTGCCATGACTCTCAGTATATGGCAAACGGGGCCATTTGCCAATGTTTGTGTCTCGACAAACAGTCTGTCAGCATTTTAGTGTATGGCTTCAGCTGGGATCAGCTCTGCCTTCTCTCCCCATTAAATGGCAGAGCTGTGTGCAAACACCCTGGCATTAAACCATCTGGGGCACGCTCGGGGCCAAGCGCTGCTCTCCCAGTAGCATGTGTCAGGCACCCTCTTGTACCAAGGCGAGGGACGGCTGCAGGGTTGGTAACTCCTGTGCCCCTGCCTGCCCAGCAGCCAGCCCCATCCTGCCCGTGCTCCCACTGTGACTGCCTGCCTGGGTCCCCTTTGCTCCAGCCTGGCTCACAGAGGGCCTGGCACAAGCAGGCTGCGGTGAACAGCAGTCCTGAGTCATGGAATAGTTTGGGTTGGAGGAGACCTTCCAAGTTCATCTAGTGCAACCCCCCTGCAGTATGCAGGGACACATTCAACTAAACCAGGACTATTAATGCCAGGGGAAATAGCTGGTTGCTGATAACACACAAGCCCCCCACTCCCACTAGCATGGTAGCAAGCTTCCATGGCCCTCATTCAAGGAGCTACTGAGCATTCACCTCCCTCTCTGCTTCACTGGGCTGAGAGGCTGGGAGCAGGGCAGAGTTTCCCTAAGACTGCACCCTGACAGGGTGTCTCACTCACACAGACACTGCTGGAGCTCAGCAGCAAGACCCCTTGGATATACAGGCTAGGTTCTGGCCAGACTCAAAGGCTCTGCAAACAGTTCCTGTCGCAGAGAGCTGGGATTCAGGTGCCTGTAACTTCAGCCTGACCTCTGCCATGTCCTCCAGCCTCAGCAGCCTGCACCAAGAGCACAGTCTGCTTTTCTGGCCAAGTTTAGAGAGTCACAGAATGGTTTGGTTTGGCAAAGACCTCAAAGATCATCCAGTGCCAACCCTCCTGGGTTGGAGGTTCATAGACTGCAGTGGGATCTGTCTCTGTAGTGTCTTGGGCTGTGGATTTGTAGGTAATGCTGTTTGAAAGCTGGTGTGACCAAGCCCAGGTCTGCAGTGGGTCTCAGTGGCTGGGCTGAGCTGCAGATGTGCTGATCACACAGGCCCCAGTGAAAGCAAGGCACCCGCCTCCTTGCTAGGCAGACCCCAGGCTTGGTACCCTGGGCCATGATCTCAACCTAGAGGCCAGCCTAGGCTTCACTGTGGTGATACTGCTGGTGATGACCACATACAAGTTCTATTCCTTTCCAAAGCTGCTCTGACAAAGCAATCAGCATCACCACAGAGGCCATCAAGAACTGCAGATGGCAAACTCAAAACTGATCACAGCTCAGGGTTACAACAATTATTTCACGTATCTGCCACAGAAGACAATGCAAGTTGCACCTGTGGTTATTATTAAATTACAGCAAAAATAAAGGTCAAAACAGTGAGCCAGAGCACACACTGTGCAGCCGTGGCTAGCACCCAGTGTAGAAGCTTTATCTGCTTGCCATACCTCCTCCAGCCCGAAGCCAGATGCTTAACAGGGAAGTCAGAGCCTGACTCCGCAGTGCAGCCTATGCCAGCATAGCAGCCATGGCTTGCCTGTGTACCTGCTGCTGTTCAGAGGGCTGCAACCATCCCTAAAAATCAATTTCCTGGGGCTCACCAGGAACAGCAGGCAGTGATTGGATCATGCTCAGCACATGATGGATCCCATGGAGGAAGGCAATGGCAAAAGAATGCACAGAAGCCACATGTAGCATTGGGCTGCACAGGGCAGGAGCTCCCTGTCCCCAGCATGGGCTGGTTGGGAACCATGGTACCCCGGTCCCCTGCTGTGGCCCTGCTCTGCTCCATGAGCTGGCACCGGTCGCTGTGGGTCCCGCAGCGTGCACAGAGCCTGCGTGTTCATGCTCCGTGCTCATCAACATGACAGTGTGATCACAGCTGTGCTCCGGATGGAGATGGGATGTGTCCATGGGGGGGTGCGTGTAGCCAGGGCGGTTCCTACCCCCTGGCACAAGGAAGGAGGGGCAGGAATGGGGTTGGGGACACACATGCGCATGGACTGGGGGGGCAGGAAGAGCGGCATGAGGATAAATCAGTTTGGGATTAGAAGGTGGCACTGGCAACCTGCCATGTGACAGCCCAGCTCCCGCAGCCAGAACCCCAGCTGTCAGCCTGGTGGCTGCAATTAAATGAGGTATCGATTGAGGAATTGTTGTCTGCAGGGTTTAAAGATAAGATCGATGGGGACCAAAAGGTTTAGGCTCCGTTTACTAATTAGTCGAGCACGCTTGGGAGAGAAACCTTTGGAGACATGGAGAGCTGAGCCGTGTGCTGCCAATACTGCGGGGTTACCCCTCCCCAGCATCCAGCCTTCACGGCTCCAGACTCGCTGGTGCCAAAGGGTGGCCAGGCCCCGGGGTGCCCGTGCCAGGGATTTAAATCAGGAAGGAGGCAATGAGCCTCGAGAGCCGGTGGGGGCCGCGGGATGGATGGAGTGTTCTGTCTGCGCTGGGGCCATGGGCTGCTTTGCTCCCATGGCAGGGATGTGGGAAAGAGGGGCTGTGCTTGTGTCTGTGTGTGGGGGGAATGAACCAGGAGGAGAACAGCTCCCTTTGCATTGCAAATTGGGGGTGAATTGATCCGTTTCTTAGGCTCTGGCATTAGTTACAGCCTGAACACATTTCTCTTCCCCCTGCTCCTTGTGAAGCAAGCCCAGCAACACAAAGGAGACAAATGTAGCACAGACTTTTTGTGGCTTACGTGATGATTCTGCCTACACTCCATGGAGCTAAATCAGGGGAGAGCAAGGCGATGGCTTTATGCCCTTTCTGCTTTGTTCCCTGACTTCCAGATGATGTCCAGGACATGGTCAAATGGGGACAAGCAGGCAATGGCCTTCCCTGGATGTGGTTTGGGCAGCCCTTGAGACTGTCTCCTCGCTTGCTGTTGTGGAAGGGAGGTCTGTGGCTTCAAAGCACACTCACTTTTAAAGCAGCCAGAGAGCCGGGCCAGGTCATGCCTCCCTGGGGGACATCTCAGTGTCAGCTCTGCACTGGGAAGAGGCGTCAATGTGGCTCACCCTTCCCAGCGCCGCTCTGTTCATCTCTGCTTACAAGGGAAATCCAAGCCCAGCAAACAAAGGAGGGTCAGGAGCTGTCGCATGGGTCCTGTGACCCACAGCCAGCCTGGGGCAGCGCTCCATGCCCACCACAGCCATGGGTCACGCATGGCCGCAGACCCGCTCCCACCATGTGATGGGATGCGCTGTCAGCACATGACACAACCTGAGCCCCAGGGGCAGAACAGCCACAGTTTGCATTCCCTGCACAGGTCAGGGCTCCTGATGCCTCCCAGATGGGACACAAGGAGCAGGGGCAGGATGCCAGCACCCTCCTGCTGCAGTGGGGCTTCAGTCCCCCTTGTCCTTCATGGGGCTGCTCTCCCTCTGCACCAGGCTTGGCGAGTGCTGTTAGCAACTGCAACCTGACCCAGCCTGCTATAAAACACAGCAGGACGGGAGAGAGCAGTGTTGGAGCAGGCTGAGAAACCCGTAGTCACCGGGAGACTGAACATGCCTCCGGGGGTGGCGGGGATGAAAGGAAGGGGATGGAAGAGAAAACAGAGATCAAGGACACTGTGACGCCATGTGGCTGTTCCAGGGTGTCTCATGCTTTCGCAGCAGGGCTAGGCAGATTTATGGCTTTGTGTTGACTGGCTGGAGCCAGCCTCCAGTTATTTCACATTTAGGAGGCGGATTCCTTTGCCTTTCCTCTTTTCTCTGGCTTGTAAAGCTTCAAGCCCCATGCTGGACCAGACCCATGTCCTTGTTCTCTGCACACAGCACCAGGGCCTGAGACAAACACTGCATCTTTACCCATGTAGGACAGAACTGACTTGGGTCTAGGGGATCATTGTTACCCTTCTGTTGTTATACAGCTCCATGCCACTGCCCAGAAACAATGACTGTAACAGTTCTTCTCCAAGGGAGACACATGGACCAGGCAGCTTGCCCAGGGATGCCAAAGCCGTGTTCTTCCCACGTGGATTTTGCTTTCCTCCAGCAGTCAGGCTGATCACCCTGCCCATGGCCACCTGTGTGGTAGGAGGGAACAGGAGATCCTGTGGTTGCAGAGCCAGCAAGCATCCTCTAGACTCTCTGCTTCAAAAGCCATTCCATCCCATGCCATCTTCTACACCAGGCAGCGATGGGCAAGCAATGCAAGAGACTTCTCCCTGTCTCTGGGGATCAGCATGGCTCAGGCAGCACATGCAGGACCCTGGCTCGTGGTGTGACTCTGCATGTTAGGTGCTTGCTCCCTGAAGAGGTGGCAAGAACTGAGCTGATCAACTTGTCTTCTGGTCACTTGCCTTCCAGCATCTGCCTCTGCCAGGAGTGGCTACCCCAGTGCTACCCTGACCCCATAAGCAATTCTGGGGGACTCATCGCTATCTCTTGGACCTACTGGCCATGATAAGACACTTCAAGTGTTCCTACAAGGGACTTGACCAGCTTGGTCGTTATCACAAGCACCAATCTGATCTCCATCCATTCCCACCTGTGTGGGGACAGGCAGACACAATCCACTCTCGCAGGCAAGGGGAGCTGTTTGCCTGCTCAGCTGCAGGCTCCATGTATTGGACAGACCCATTCAGATGCAGGAAACTTCATCTATTCCCTCCACGCCAGGAGGGCCATGCAGGCTGGGAGCTCCCACACAGCCCATGAGTTGGCCTCAGCACTGGTACTGACGTGGGCCTTGCCAAGGATATGTTAGAGATGGACTCACAACACAGGCTGCCCCGGGAGCGCATCCCATGCCAGGATGCTCCTGCTGCCCAGGCTTGCTCCCCTCCAGACTTCCCTTCCTCAGATCCAGGTCATCGCCTCCTGCCCTCCCACCATCAGAGATGGTGAATAATTCACTCCATTTATGTCATTACCTTGAAGGTATTTATAGTGCGTGAGTAGGGCCCCCAGAGAATTCCCTCTCCTGAGCTCCATAAATTGCATTGTCTCCGTGTCTCCTCCCCACCTGCCTGTGCTAATTGCTGCACTGTGTTTTCTGACCTCTTGCATTCTGTGTGGTTCCTTCCATTCTTAGACTTCTGGGGACAAAGGTTCTCTTTGTTTCTCCCCAGGCTCTGCACTGGGGTCCCACATTTCTGTGGGCAACTGGTAGTAGGGACACAGCACGTATTGTGAGACTGCGGGATCATCTCTGCTTGCTGGGCATGGAATATGTTCTCACTCATGGGCACATCCCACATGGAGGAGAGGCTCAGCCAGAACAGCAGGATGTGTTTCTCTGCAGATCAAGGGCAGCTGGAGCATGTGGTAAACTGGTAATACACGGCAACCCCTAGTACAGACACAGGCTGGGTAGGGACTGGATGGAGCAGCCCTAAGGAGAAGGACTTGGGGGTGTTGGGTGAGGGGAAGCTCCCCATGACCCAGCTTCAGTCTATGCTTGAGACCAGAACCCCCCATGTGCTGGGCTGCATCTCCAGAGCTTGAGCAGCAGTGGAGGGAGGGGATCCTCCACTTCTGCTGCACTCTGGAGAGACCTTAGAGCAGCTCCAGTGCCTAAAGGGGCTGCAGGAAACCTGGAGAGGGGCTTGGGACAAGGGCCTGTAGGGACAGGACAAGGGGAATGGCTTGAACCTGCCAGAGGGGAGACTGAGATGAGCTCTTAGTTAGAAGCTCTTCCCTGTGGGGGTGCTGAGGCGCTGGCACAGGGTGCCCAGAGAAGCTGTGGCTGCCCCATCCCTGGCAGTGTTCAAGGCCAGGTTGGACACAGGGGCTTGGAGCAAGCTGCTCCAGTGGAAGGTGTCCCTGCCTGTGGCATGGGGTTGGAGCTGGATGAGCTCCAGCTCTGCCCCTACAGGTTTTATGGACAGGAAAGACCCGTGCTGATCTATGGTTTAGGATGAGGATAGATTTCTCCCAGCAGTTTCTGGTTTGGGCTATGCTACCATACAGGGACATGCACTTCAGAGCTGCCTCACCTTCCACTATGAACCATCCATCCCTCATGCTCATGGCAGGAGTCAGAAACAGGCCAAGTAGCACACAGTGTCCCAGACTCTCAAGGTTTGCTGCCAGCATTGCTCCATAGGAACACGGGGTTTTGAGCCATCCCCTATGGAACACCATGGCAGTGCAGAATTGCCTCTTCCAGGAAGCCTGTACCCAGTGATGCCTCACTGCCGCAGAGATTCAAGATTCAGCTGGACGGGGTGCTGGGACATCTAGTCTGGGTCATGCTTTGCCAAGAAAGGTTGGCCCAGCTGATCCTTGAGGTCCCTTCCAACCTGGGATTCTATGACTCTATGACAAGCTCTGCAAGCTAAGCTTGTGGCATTTCCCTGGTCAATGCTAGACAGCCCATAGGGCACTGCATGGCAAGAAACAGGAGACAAAGGTATCAGGCACATAGTTCCCTGTTTTTCTCAGTGATGCAGTTAGTCCTCATCAGTTCTATTAAGTCTTTATTCCTGTATCCTTGGCTCTCAGCACTGCTTGTTCCTCACAGCAGGGACTCCCATGGATTAGACTTTCGGGAAACAGCTCCACAGCTCAATGTTAATGTGGTTACTTTCAGAGCTGCTCAGGGTCACTTTGTCCCTCCCATCAGAGGGAGGATTATGAGAAGAGCTGTGCTGAGCATGACCGGTCTGAGCACTGCCGGTGGGGCAGGATCCAAAGCTGGCCTCAACTGGACTCCCATGGGGCAGCTGCTGGTCCCCACAGGGTCCCTGGGCAGTTGTGGGGTCCCAAGGGGAAGCTCCGTTATCCTCGGGGATGCTGAAACTGGAGAGAAGCGTTCACAGGGTGGGTTTTGGCAGAGCACTGCGCAGTGGACAAAGGGCGGATGAGGGCAGTTCGAGGCTGGAGCAGGTCAGGGAGTACACCCCTGCCCAGAGCCGCAGCTCAGCCTGAGCTCCACCTCCCTCTGCCCACAGCAGCTCAACAGGCATCCCGGGAACCCGCGCTCTGAGGATCGCACACACAGGTGACACTGGCCCAGCACTGCCATGCTCCCTTCTCGGGGGTGTCCCCACTGCAGGGAGCGGGGAGCATCTCCATCCATCCCCAGCTCCCCACAGACCCACACCGGATGGCCTGCCCTTGCTCTATCTACACTGCTTTGCAGGGACCCGGGGCTCAGTGAGGCAGGCTGCACTGCCGTGTAGATGCTAAACTAGGCCAGCATACGGTGCTGTAGGTCCGTGGTATAGCTTGCAAGACATCGTCCTGACCTGCGCTCCGGGAATTACTAGAAGTTAGCCCAGCAGCACTGGGAAGCTTGTGGGGGCTGTCTCTGATTCCGCTTGGTTTTGGGGAGGGCAGATGTTTAAACCCCCAGAAGTCCTGCCCCAAACCCGGCATAGCAGCAGATCAAATGTGGCCAGTGTGTTTCTGCAGTGATGTGGCTGCACTTGGGAGCCCATCCTGGGTACAGCACTAGGCTGTACACCCCCAGGCTGCACATCCCGTGGGGGCTGGTGGTGAGGAGCGGATGCACCCAGCCTGTGCCTGCAAGCCTGAACTGCGGGAGATGCTGTGGGCACAGGCCAGTGGGAGAGGATATGGGTACAGTGAGAAATCTCACTTCCCATGAGGTGCTGTGCAGCATTTCCTGGCTGTTTCCAGTTTTAGAGGATTTTTTCCCAAGGAGAAAACGGAGTCCCATTTTCCCAGGGACAGCAGGCACTGTTTGCCTCATCCCACGAATCTCCTGAAAAAGAGTTTTGCTGAGCAGTTTTCAGCGAGTCACACCCGAGGACCCCGTACCCTTGCTGTCATGGGGAAAACCAGACACTGCCTTCACCCCAGCCGTAGCAATGGGCTAATTCTCACACTGCTGGCATTTATACTTACACCCCACAGACACAGGTTTTGGCAAAAAGCTCACCTGACCCCTGTCAGCACCCCCTCTGCTTTTACAGGTGTCCAAGGACACATCACCAATCCCATCAATGCCTCAGGAGGATCAGAGGAGCCTGCCTCCCTTGGGGACCACGATGGCTCCGAGGTGGGTGAATGGAAGGACCAGCTGCTGGAGGCAGTAATGAGACCCAGCTCCACACCCCTGCAGTTCCATGGCCAGCATGAAAGGAGATGCCGAGAAGTGGAGTCCTTGCCCATGCTGGGTCCTTGGAGTACAGCCAGGCATCCAGGCATCACTCTCACTCCAGGCATCGTGCTCACTCTGGCATCACTGAGAGCTTCTGCTCAGGCCAGCGGCTGTGGGTGCCTGGAGAGCATCCCCTCACAGTGCTGGGTGAGGGTCTAACCCCATGCTGGGACCCCTCACAGCCCCAGGCCAGCGCAATGCATCAGCACAGAGCAAGGCCACCCAAGCCACCCCTCCCTCCCTTCCTTCCTCCCTCCTTCCTCCCTCCCACGGTCTGCTGGCTTCCCAGCCCATGGCCCTTCCTCCCAGCGTCCAAGGGGCACTGATGTGAGATTAACCCCGTGCTCTCCACATCCTCACTGTTAGCACAGTCCTTCAAGTGGGAAGAGGTCAGGGATGGATGCTGCTTCCAGCCTCTTCCAGCCACGGTCAGCACTGGGTTGATACCCCAGGCTGCTGGGAGAGCTCAAGACCCCCTCATCTCTCTGCTGTCTCCTCTCCAGAAGCCCTCACCCTGATGCTTAGGTCCCAGAATTGCTCCCTGTTCTCAGCCCATGGCTGGAAGTGGTGTCTCCTCTCCAGGAAATCCTGCTCCCTGCTCCCTGGGTGGAGGCTGGACCAGAGCTGGCCCAAGCCCTGGCAGTTTGGCTCCTTTGGGTACTCTGCACTGCATGGGGTGATTTAGGGCTGTGACTGGAGCCTTCAGCGTTTCGCCCTTCAACAGTTGCAAACACCACATTTAATGTCGTCATCCTTTGTGTTTCTCAGGCAGGAAGAGCTGTGTGTACAAATAATTAAAGGGAAGAATCAGAGTGATTAGGGCAGATGATTATTGTCAAATTATGATTTATCTCAGAGGGAAATTAGTACCCCCCTCCCCCAAGGGGCTCAGCCCAGCACGGTGAATGGGCACTGGTTTTTTGATTAATAGATGTCTTTAGAAGGTCACCTACATCCATTGCAGATTAACTCAGTGGGAAAAGTTCTTTCAGTAATTCAAGCTGTTGTTCTCACAAGCTGTCAGCTAGCTGCGAATGGGGAAGGTCCATCCGTTACCAGGCTGCTGGGTTGGAGGGGATCTTTCTTTCCTCCGGACACACAGGCGTGATATATGATGCACAAAGCCATGGATGACCGAGAAAACGAGCTGTGGAAAGAAAACAAAAACAGCAGTAAAGGGAAGAGAGGAAGCTGAGTGGGCAGAGAGCTGAGCCAGGCAGTGTAAGGCCTTGGGATGGAAGGGCAGAGCTTGAGGCTGATGCTGGAGCAGTGGTCCTAGAGCTGGGCTGCTCAGCATGGTAGAGGAAGTGTCCAGATGTCCTCCGTTTGCAACTGTCATGAGCTCCTCCTGCTGTGGAGACTGTAACTCATCTTGTGTTTGCTTCATCCATGCCTATACCTGGACATCTCCATGGAGGTGCGGGGCAGGATGAAGTCAGCATATCCCACAGGACCTGGCAGTGCATTTCTGGAAAAATCCCTCAGTGTCATGGCTCTTCCATACTCTGAACACTTCCAGGTAGGCTGCTGAGAAGGAACGACCACTCCAGGTCTAACTCCACTCAGGCACCTTCTTGGGGAAGGCAGGAGGTAGTGATGGCAAAGTGGAAACAGCACCAGCAGGGCTGGAATGAGGAGAGGTTGCAACCTGCACCACTGCAAAGAGAACCATACAACAGCATCAGCCCACAAACTTTTGAGTAGTGTCAGAGATGTTCATGCCAGTACAAGCTGCTCTTCATATTGACCTTGTGTTGATGCTCCATTTCTTTTAAGCTCTTTGACCACTGCTGAACAAAGGCTACAGATGGGATGCTCCTCTTCCCTCCTTGTGTCCATCCCTGCATGGAGACATGCATTTGATCTCACTGAGGTGACATTCTACACGGTGACTTTGTGCTGTTAGGTTCTGAACGGAGGCTGAGGCCCTACAGCTCTAATTGTGTTGGGAATAACACGATGATGACAAAACTCCTGCCACAATGTTAGGTGTACAGACACCCATTTTTAACTTGCATGCATTTAAGGCAAAAGGAGACAGGCGAGCCCAGGTATCCTGCATGTTAAGGTGGACAACAAAGAGATGAAGATGATTCTGTTCCCTGATAAATAAGCATGATGATTCCATTTAGGTTTCTTTTCACAAATTAATGATATTTCAGCACAGTCGTCAAAACTTCCCACTAACAACCATTTCTTTTGCATTCATCTAGCCTTCACCATAAATCTATATGCCAAGCATTAATACTATTTTCAGCCACAGACTGATTGACTAGAACATAGCTTGGTTGTCTCTAAACACTAAGGGGTCCTCAACTGATTTATTGCTTACAGAAGTCTGCACATATATATGTACCATATTCCTTGTTATATATGTGCCACTCCTTTACCCAAGCTTTCTCCAGCCCATCCATCATGGTGGTGTCAATGGCTACTGTAAATGTGGACATCTTGTTGCAGATCTATAATAGAGGCTTTGCTGGCACAGTACAGAGCTGGTGTATTCTTGATAAATGAGTTTTAAGTCCAGAAGAAACAGTTAGGTCATTTTGACTGGCAGAGTCCAGATGCTCTTATCCAGTTGTCCCTGCACAATGTCCAGTAACGTGAAGAGATCCAAGGCTTCTCTTCCAGAAAAGCCTTCTGTTTGAGGCATTGAGAGGTTTGGCTGATTTTTGTGAAAGGTTTTGAATTAGATGAGCTCTTAGGCAGAAGTTCTTCCCAGTGAGGGTGCTAAGGCACTAGCAAAGGTTGCCCAGAGAAGCTGTGGCTGCCCCATCCCTGGCAGTGTTCAAGGCCAGGTTGGATGGGACTTGGAACAACCTGCTCTAGTGGAAGGTGACTCTGCCCATGGTAGGGGCTTGGAACTAAATTATCTTAAGGTCCCTTCCAACCAAACCATTCTGGGATTATATGATTTTATGATATTTTGGAGGCTTGGGGCATGTGAGAATCTTGCTTTAATACATTTATATTTTAGTTAGTTTGAGACTTGCTGGAAAGAGCTTAAGTCTATGGGCAACACTCTTCAGAGGGCTTCTGGCTGGAGGAGAAATAAAACCATCTGATGTGGAGATGGCTTAGTGGTTTTCTAAAGCAGTCTGCATCTAGATTTTGAGGGATTTGCTACAGAGTGCATCTTCTCTGGAACCAAGAGGTAACTGTGGAGCTGGTCCTTGTATTCATCCCACTCCAGGGACAGGGCATAACAAAATGGAAGAGGAAAGAGAAACAGGAGAGTGCTGTACCAAAGCAAAGAACAGTTTGTCCTGGATAGCCACACTCCCTCTGTTGTATCTCCATGGCAGCATCAGTCATCACAAGGCTTCAGAAGGCCTATGGCAGGGACACAGACAGACTCCTGCCTTTAGCACATCCTGCAGGCAGATTCTGGCTTTGTATGGAAAGGGTACTGGTGAGCTGAATAGAGATGAGGCTTCAGATAGGGTCTGAGCATCAGCTGAAAAGGACACTCCTGCCATGGGCATCATCAAGATGCTGCACTGTTACAAGCAGGAAGGAGAGGCAGCTGGAACAGAGATCAGGTTGAGTATTTTATTTTTACCCCTTTAGTATCCTTTGATCCCTTGGTAGGTACAGGGGGGGACCTGCTGGTCCACTGCTGTGCCCAGCTCTGGTGGAGAAGCATCCGCTGGTGTATGTACCATTATAGTGATCACTGATGTGATTGACTGGCTGTCTAATGGGTTGTTACAGCGCCGCAGAATCTGTCTTGCTCTACAGGTTAACTGTGAGGAGCTGGAGAGATGAAGCAACACTCCTCTAAATTGGGCTGTGCATTGGGAGCAGCAAGAAGAGTCTCAAACAAAACCCCCTATCCTTTGCAAAAATTTCTTTTATGATCTCTCACAAGGGAGACCACAAGGAAATGGACGAGATGCCAGGAGTCAAAAGACACTTTTCAGGCATTTGGTTTGGGGTCTTTATTATTTCTTGAAATGGCCTGAGTTGTTCAAGGCAGGTTTACTGCTCCTGGAGGTCATAAGTGCAGACAGGCCCAGCTTTTGTCTTGTTGTCCTTTGCGTGCTGGAAGGAAGCCAATGACTTGGGGCTTTTGCACCCATGTATGTGATGTTAGGGACTAGGTGCTCTCTTCTGCACAGCTTTGCAGAAGCCCCATGCTGGTTACACCCCTGCAAATCTGCTCCAGCTATTTAAAACTACAGACATTCCTCACCAGGTACATAAATCCACTACCCTGCATGTTTGATATGAATCACGAGTGCTTCCTATCTATGCTCTCTGTTCTCATCCGCACACATGTCCTGCACAGATTCATGGATGCTGCCAACACAAGAGCTCCTGGGCCGGGTGTCTGTGCCCTTGGCTACAAAATCAACAGATGTATTGTCACAGTGTGCTTGGCTCATGGTATCAGTTGCTGTGCTAACCCACAGCACGATGCCCCAGCAGATCAAGGGACAGGAGGACCTTTTCTTCCCTTCCCAAGTCTTCACATGAGTCCCACATCACAAAGCCAATCTGGGAACCACAAGCTAGTGCAGCCCTTTCCCCTGGTGACCAAGCCCACAAACCGTGCTGGGCAAGGGATGAATGATCTCTCTCCCTCGTGATGGGAAGGACTTGAATGCTGGGGGATGGAGTTTTGGCTGTAGGAAGGCTTTGGAAGAGCAGCCCCTTGACTTCCCTCCAGCGGTGTGTGGCCGAGGGCTGCCCTCCCTTGAGGGAGGTAGGAGGGATGGTGGAGGATCCTGCACTGAACCTGGAAGCAGGCAGCCTCCGGGTGGCTCCTGGAGGGACGTGGAGCACCACGCAGCTCCCGCTGTCAGTGCCATGTGTGGCAGGAGCACACTTGCCGTTTGTTCTGGCGTTCAAAAACAGCAGGGTTTTGATTCCCTTGGTAGAGCTCATCTGCGCTTCTTTCTGGCCTCCTCCTTTCTCTGTGCCAACCACGTGCCCCCAGCCCGTGGGCTCTGCTGTCATTGTTGGCTGCTGGTTCCACTGGCCTCAGCTTATTGCATCTGTTTTGATTTGCTAGGGCTCGCATTCAGCCATCCGTTCAGCTTTTATTGTACGTTTCTAAGCGTCAGCTCCGGGTGGTCATCGTCGGCTCCTTTCACTCCAGCCCGTGCACCAGCTGCATATTAATTGCTCTCCTTTCTCCTCCTGCTTGCTCCCTCCCCGTCTCGCCGCATGACATTTGCGGTTTGCAAACTTTGTGCGAACACATTGCGATCCAAGCCCGGCTCTTCGCTGGGTGAAGGTGTGAGGAGGGCTTGGCACACCACCTCTCGCAAAGAGGCTGGCGAGCTGAGGATTACACCGGAGGCAAATCTGGCCCCTCTCCTGCAAATCTGCACTGGGAAAGCCTTCCTTCGAGCACTCTGTGTCTGCGGATTACTCACCATTGTCTACTGGTTGATGCTTTGTTCCAGTCTAACTTCAGTGTCCTGACGCTTTCTTTGGGTGATCATCACCACACCAAGTCAATTCCAGCTTCTAGACAGCCTCCCTCATGCTAAGCCTAAGGTTTACTTTCCCTGGTGCCCCTGTGGTACTGCCCAGTGCCAAGCAGAATTTCACTTCTTAATATGAGATGTTGATTGAGGGGGAAAAGAATATGTTCCTGTGTGAAAGGGCTTCTGCTGCCTGGCCTTGCGCTGCTCCTGTGGGCTGTGGCACCTTGGAGGCTGGGCTGTCTTGAATCATGAGCCTGCCCTAGCTCTGAAGTATTGTGTCGCTTAATGACTGATGATAATATCCCTGTATATAGGCTTGTAGCCTGGCTATGCATCTTTAAATTCCTAAATCTTTCCTCCCCAGCCATTACCTCCACCCCTGTAATCATTACTGCTGCTCTTCTCTGAATTCCACCTTGTTTGTCCCTGTTGGAAGGCAGAGGACAATCAAAGCAGCCAGCCTGGGAGCCTGGACGGGGGATGAGGTCCGAGAGGAGTCCAGTTCCACCCCTTGGTCCTGATCTGGCCAGAGGTCAAGAAGGCTCATTGACCTGGATGGATCTGGGCTGCTGTCCGAAGCCCACCCAGCAGTGGTAACCTCACCTGACCTGGGGACAGCAGTGCTTCTCCAAAGCTCTGTGAGGACAGAGCCTGTTGGCTAAGAAATGTTTGCAGCATCTAACCTGCCTTTGTCTGTATGTGTTCACCTTCCCCAAACAAATCATTGCACATCAATGGCTCAGTGTTGTCCCAAGGTCTGGCTGCTCACAAGAGCCCTTCACAGAGGCTGCTACACCTGAGCTCAGTGAAACAGATAATGGCACAGTCTGCCAGACTGAGACATGAAATAAAACCTGCAAGAGATCCTGTCCCTTGGGATGTCTCTAGTCCAGCCTCCTACTTGGAGCAGGACTGCTGTCAGTCCAATGGGGCTTTGTTTGGCCAGGACTTGAAAAATCCCACATCTGTGACCTGACCCAGGGCTGCATCACACATCTGGGGAAGAAATGATCTGTGATGTCCAATATGAAGATTCAGCCAATACCCATTGCCTCTTGTTATCTCCTCCACCACTTTGAGACCTTGTGGGTTAATCACACCGGCCTGTGCTCTAGGGAAATAACTTTCTGTCTTAAGGTGAAATAGAGCTGGACTGACTCCCAGCATGTAAAAACTCCCTCCTCCTGCCCGTCCCTAACTCACTGTTATGTGTCTGAGCCAATACCTGCTGCTGCAACCGTGACTGCTATAGACCATGGCATTGATCCTGTGGCAAGATGGGGCCTGGCAGCTCTGCTAAGCCCCAAGTTTTTCTTTGCCTGGAGTAAGACTGGCACTTTTTCCTCCTAGCAGGAGAACCGTGGTATCCAAATTAAGCACAAGCTGTAGTGTTTAAAGTCTGAGCAATGAGATTTCCTCAGCAGTGGGTGGGTTTTATCATGGGGGTAGGGAATTCCTCATCTGTCCTTGATATCATTTGCAAGCAGTTTCTGGGCTGTGCCCTCACCTCTGTCATTTGATGGACACTAGTAGGTTAAATAGATCACAATTAAAGCCACTCTTAGGGGAGCTGGTCAATATATTTGATGGGCTCTTATTTAAAGGGAAAGTCTGATACTTGTTAATAAATAAGCGGAAGTTGACACGAATTCAATTTGACATTTGCCACTTGCTGCAGAATTATGATTATTCACTTTTTTTTTCCCCAGAAAGCATATTTAAACAGAATGCTTTTGGTCCATGGCAGTTTTTTCTCTGGGAGACCTTTGCAACGTCACTGTGCTCATGGGCAACCATTCAAAACATTTTTCAACTCGGGGAAGTTGATTTGAACTCCTTGTGGACATCACTGGGAGAGCCCCCAGTTTAACCCAGCACCTCTGCACAGAGATGGCGCTGTGCCTGCCAATAGGTAAGAAAGAATGGGCATTTTCTCAGTCTCGGCAGCTCCAGATAATGGCTGCTAGCACATGGCTTCAATTATCCAGCACAAAGAAGCTTCTTGCCAGCTTTAGCCACGGGCAAGGAAGCCCAGCAGGAGGAGGAATTTTGATGTGTGGTGCTATAAGCAAAAGGGGACATGTCTGGAGCCACTCTTTCTGTCTCTACATGCATGCCCAGCCCCAGACAGTAACTTCCTCTCCTGCACCCTACTCTTCTCTGTGTTCTGAATGAAGGACTTTAGTCATTTAAGTGGGGTACCTTTATCTCTCACCTTTCAAAACCAATTAGTTGTATGCATCAATGCTCCTTGAAATGGTTGGAGTAATGCCATTTGCAGAACCTTCTCTCTTTGGTCCAAGAAGCATCAAAACTCTTCCAGCTGCAGGCAACTGGGAGATCTTGCTTACCAGTTGCACTTGGTTTTGACAATTTCTTCCTACATACAGGCAAACTGGACAGGACTCAAGTGGCCCTGCCATACTGTCAGGTCCTGCCAGGAGCAATCTGCTTAACCCTGCCTCTTGGATCCTCTCCCGTTCAATGTTTGAGCATATCTTATTTTCACAGTAGGGGCAGGACTCCTGGCTGCCTGCTTGGTGAGGCTGTCCGTGCAGGATTTTTCTGGTAGCTTCCCAATGCACATAGAAAGACCCCACTGAAACCTTCCTTCTATGCACACACTGACAGGGTCACATACAGACTGATACCTTTGCCAACATCCTCCTTTCCATCACTGTGTGGTATAGTGATGTGCTGATGGGAAGCTAGTCAATCAGTGACGAGTAAAACAAAGGACAATGGACACAAGTTGTGCTTGAGATGTTCTGGTTGGAAAATGTCTTCTCCATGTGGGTGCTTCTACCCCAGAACAGATCACAGATAAATAGTGCTTATAACATGCAATTAGAACAAACCACAGGTGACATGGCATAGCACTGGCCATAGTCCAGCTTTGAGCAGAAATCTTCAGAGGTCCCTTCCCATTAACATTCCTTTGTGTATGTGATGGATGTGAGTGGAGAAGGCATTGGTTTCCCTTTTGTTCAATAACAAAGCTTGGATGCATCCTTTTCCTTTATTGTCTGCTCTCTTTGGTCCACTCATAGATTTCAGCTCTTGTAGAAACCTCGTTTGTGTAAAATGCAAAATGTAAATATTATATACACAGATTACAGAGAATTGATGTACCTTGATTTAGGCAGGTCCTCAGTCAGTGTGAGAATCTCTCAACACTGGGCCCCACTGACCAAGCTTGACCAGGAAGGGGCATTGGAGTGTTTCTGGATGTTTAGGGTAGAAGCCCTTCAAGAAGCTTTAAGCTACTGCATTTGCTCAACAGATACATTTTGTCCCTTCTGTCTTGAGTAAAGTATGCCCAGACAGCTAGGTCAGGGACAGAAAAAGCATGGAGAAGCTCACAGAAGCAAAGGGAGATTAGTCTATCCCACACCCCACAAAGCCATGAATTATCCCAGGTAGCTTCTCACACCAAATAGCTCCTTACCTAAATCACAGCTTGATGCCTGAGCTCCCTTTACAGCCAGAGAAACTGCCGCTAGTGTTTTCCTCTGCCTGGGACAAAATGGTCTCTGAGGTGAGAGGTCTCTCTTCCTTGTCAAGGAGATCAGGTGAGTCCCTTAGGGAAGAAATATTCAGTTTTCTAAAGTCAGGAGACGGATCCACATGGTCAAGGCAGGAGACCGAGACTTCCCAGCTGTTGGGAAAGATCAAGGTGTGATCCTGCTTTGACCATAACATTGCCCATTGGAGAATGGGTAGATTTGGATGAGCAGATGGTGAATACCTACTTCTCCTAACTTCTCTGGGAACTCTGGCTGTGTCTTACCAAAGGCCAGTGGTTATGCACAACTTGCCTAATTCACCTTCCATCCAACAGTCCCTTTGTGGTGTCCCATCTCCTCTGTTGACAGTACCAGGAGTCCTCCTGCTCCCTGCTGACTTGTGTGTCCTTCTGGAGACCTCAGCAGCAAGCCATAGAATCATAGAATCGTAGAATCATAGAATGGAATCATAGAATAGTTAGGGTTGGAAAGGACCTTAAGATCATCAAGTTCCAACTCCCCTGCCATGGGCAGGCACACCTCTCTCTACACCATATTACCCAAGGCCTCGTCCAACCTGGCCTTGAACACTGCCAGGGATGGAGCATTCACAACCTCCCTGGGCAACCCATTCCAGTGCCTCACCAATGTCGGTGTTGAGGTGCAGGCAGGGGATAGCAGGAGACGAGAGAATGCAATGACTGTTTCATGCAGTGCGTCCTGACCCTCCATGCTCAGTTTTATTTGTCAAGATGCTGTAAAAAAGAAGCCTTGAGCAAAGTCTGACTCCTGGCTGGAAGATGCACATAAAAATGGCACCTCCTTACCCAGCCCACCGGCTCCCTGGTGCATCAGGCTGAACTGATGTGGTAGTGACAGGAATGAAATCTTGCTGCTCTGCATGACTCAGAGCTCTGCAGAGCTGGGCTGGTACAGGGGATGTTGCTGGGACTATGCGTTTTGTAGTGAATCATCAAAAGAGCAACCTGACCTTAACACATGTGTAGCCCCCTGGTAAAAACCAGGGAGCAGCCACACGCTTATGAGTACAGGAATGCAACTGGTACTTTTCTCTTTTACATCCATTCTTTCCTGCTTGAATATGGAGGTGCAGGGGTAGGAGGTGAGGATGTGAGCTTGGACACCCAAGGAAGGACTGGCCCTGCTTGGCTAACTGGTGCTCATAAGCCATGAAGGCAAGTTTTCCTCCCAAGCAGGTCCAATGCTATTGTAAAAGAAGGTCTTCTTGCCCTGGAACTGCACAAAGCCTTGCCCTTCCTTTGTGTAGCTGTGCAGTTAAGAAAGACTCACAGCTCCCCTCTGGTAAATTTACAGTGGTTCTTCATGAGTGTGATTGTTCTTTCCAGCTGTCTGAGCTCAGGTATAAGAAGGAACATCAGCTGTTTAATAAACTTTGGTGGTGTAAGCAATATCCAGTTTGAGTTAAAAATCTCCCAAATAGACCTGGAGAATTGTAGAAATATCACAGAATCCAAGACTGGTTTGTGTTGGAAGGGACCTTAAAGCTCATCCAGTCCCAACACCTGCCACAGGCAGGGACACCTTCCACTGGAGCAGCTTGCTCCAAGCCCCTGTGTCCAACCTGGCCTTGAGCACTGCCAGGGATGGGGCAGCCACAGCTTCTCTGGGCACCCTGTGCCAGCGCCTCAGCACCCTCACAGGGAAGAGCTTCTGCCTAATATCCAAGCTAAATCTCCGCTGTTTAAGTTTGAACCCATCACTCCTTGTCCTATTACTACAATCCCAGATGAAGAGCCCCTCTCCAGCATCCTTGTAGCCCCTTTAGGCACTGGAGCTGCTCTAAGGTCTCCCCTTCAGGAGCCTTCTCTTCTCCAGGCTGCCCCAGCCCAGCTCTCTCAGCCTGGCTCCAGAGCAGAGCTGCTCCAGCCCTCAGAGCAGCTCCGTGGCCTCCTCTGTCCTCGCTCCAACAGCTCCAGGTCCCTCTTGTGCTGCTGCCCCAGAGCTGGATCAGGGCTGCAGGGGGGGTCTCCCCAGAGTGCAGCAGAGGGGCAGGATCCCCTTCCTCGACTGCTGCTCACACTATGGGGGTGCAGCCCAGCACACGGGGGGATTCTGGGCTGCAGATACTAGAGAGTCATATAATCAGCCAAATATGTGATATCTAGGACTGTTGAGGTTACTTGTTTTCAACTCTGTATCCTAAGAGAGCATCTGCAGGAAAATGTCATGATGAGACCTTCACAGAAGGATTACAGAGTGAAGGGCTGAGCTGGTGCTCACTGAAGCCAGCTTTTATCCCAGGGAACCTTTTGTACAGTGGAACAAGTGATGGTAAAAATCTGAATCCCAGTTTCCTACTGAGCTGATGGGCTGCAAGGGTATCTGTTAGCTTCAGGCTGCATGCATTTGATGTGGAATCCTTGCAAACAGAAAGTGGGAGGCACCTTGGGTGAGAGCAGCTGTGAGAGTTCACAGTTCTGAGTGGCAGGAGAGTGGCAAGAGAAAGACAATAGTCTTGAGAGACATCTCCTACAGCCTCCGAGAGCCAGGAGGTGAGCTCGCAGGGGGTCAAGAGGGACAGAGACCACAGCTGCTGGCAGTTCCTTAGAGAAATGGTCTTAAGGATACAGGTACAAAGTGAGGAAACACAGCAAATAACCAAAGCAGCTGAATCCTGAACACTTCACTGGGCTGAAACTCAAGAAGGAAAAAAAGCCCTGAATAACTACATCTGAGTAGGGGATAAAAGAAGAGTAGAAAAGCCTGGGTCAAACTCAGAAAGGGTAAGGCTCAGAAAGAGCTACAGCAGCCAGAGAGTAAACGACAGCAAGGTCCTGCTTGCCTGCCTGGGCACATGCACTTTACCCACACTGAGAAGCCCTTATGGGCAAGTTTATGACCCAAAGCTGTGTTCCATGATGCAAGACACAGAGAGAGGATTTGTCAGCCCCCCCTTGCCAACACAGGGTCAACAGTGCCACTGGTTCCTCACTTCAGAGCCCTTTCAGGACCCCAAAGCTGAGAAATACCCTGCATCATGCAGACCTGCATGCCAGTATAACCCAGCACAGGAGCTGCAGCGCAAGTCAAGGTTTGCCTAAGGCTACTGGGTACACCTCCTGGAAGTGGTTCAGTTAAAACCTGACTCAGTCCCCATCTGGATGCTTGGAAATGAGTTTTGGTGGGTGAGACTGGCTGATTGCTGAACGCTTGTGCTGAGATGTGTGTAAGTCAATGCCGACCCAGAAAACTGGCAGGAGAGTGGCAGTGATGCTCCCTTCTGGCTCTGCTTGTATCTCTTTCTGTTTAGTTCAGGATTTATGGAGATAAGTCCCATTTTACATGAAATAAGGAGATCTGAACCATATGTTGTGCAGGTTCACATCACATCTTGTGGCACAGATCTTCAGGGAAACTTCCGCGAGTCTTAAACCAAATCGTTTGGAGGTGGAGGTTACGTCTTATGGAAGAGGCAGCTCAAAGACAAACAAGGACAGAGGGTAAATGACACAATATCTATGCAACAGAGCCAGTGCCAAGTGATTTTACATCTCCCTCCCTGACATCCCTGCATCACCACCAACCCCTGGGACACAAGCACTGCAGCTTCTGTTCTGGGCCCTGTGAAATGAGGCACAGGGAAGAGGGATGACTCAACCCTTCTTCAGGACATCAAAGTGAGATGAAGGTCTCCTGGTTTCCTAAACTGAACTTTAACCACTAGATCTTTCCTCTGGCTTCTGTGTCCCTTTGGATCAATAGAAGATGTGCAGGGGAAAATGGTCTTGATGGACCCATTTCTGTACATGGCATCTTCAGAGCCCTGTGCAGCTTTTGTCGATGGCAGACAGAATTTGATGTCCCAGGCACAGCACTTTGTGGGTCGGGTGGGATGAAGTTAATTGTCCTCACAGCAGCCTGTATGGTGCCGTGTTCTGGATTTGTGACTAAACCAGTGTTGATATCACACTGGTGCTCTGCTGTTTCTGAGCAGTGTTTATGTTGCATTGAGAATTTCCCTGACTCCCGTCCTGGCCCCGGGCATGGGGTGGGAAAGAGGCTGGGAGGGGTCAGAGCCAGGAGTGCCCAAAGGGATGCTCTGTACTTAGTGATGTCAGCAATAAAAGCTGAGGGGAAGGAGGGTGAAGCAGGGGTATTCATGGATATGTTGTTTGTCTCTCCAAGTAACCATCACATGTAGCGAGCCCTGCTCTCCAGGAAGCAGCTGGACATCCAGCTGGAGTGAATGAATGCTTCACTTCCGTTCACTACCTCACAGCTTTGTTTCACTCTAAACTGGCTTTACCTTCACCCATGAGTTTTCTCACTTTTGCTCTTCCTATTGTCTCCCCATCCTGCTGTGGGGAGGGAGTGAGCAAACAGCTGTCTGGGTGCTTAGCTGATGGCCAGGGTCAACCCACCATAGTGGGCTTAAATATATAACCTTCAGGCTGAAAAAGCATCCTTACATGCTGAGACCACAGTGAGTGCTGTCATCCCTCTTGGAAAGATGGGGAGCTGTGGAGTAATGACCTGATGCAGAGCAGGCAGGGAAAGCTCCTTGAGTGTCTGCTGGACTCTTGAGCCACGAGGTACACACCAACTTCCAGATGTCCATGAAGCATCATCTGCATCAATACCATGTGTTTAGATAATTGGTCTCAGGTCCTAAAAGCCTGGGAGCCGCTGAGATAGAAACACAGACTGGTTTGGGTTGGAAAGGACCTTAAAGCTTATCTAGCTCCAGCCCCTGCCATGGGCAGGGACCCCTTCAAATAGGGCAGCTTGCTCCAAGCCCCTGTGTCCAACCTGCCTTGAACACTGCCAGGGATGGGGCAGCCACAGCTTCTCTGGGCACCCTGTGCCAGCGCCTCAGCACCCTCACAGGGAAGAGCTTCTGCCTAAGAGCTCATCTCAGTCTCCCCTCGGGCAGGTTCAAGCCATTCCCCTTGTCCTGTCCCTACAGGCCCTTGTCCCAAGCCCCTCTCCAGGTTTCCTGCAGCCCCTTCAGGCACTGGAACTGCTCTAAGGTCTCCCCTTCAGGAGCCTTCTCTTCTCCAGGCTGCCCCAGCCCAGCTCTCTCAGCCTGGCTCCAGAGCAGAGCTGCTCCAGCCCTCACAGCATCTCCGTGGCCTCCTCTGGACTCTCTCCAGCAGCTCCAGGTCCCTCTTGTGCTGTTGCCCCAGAACTAGATGCAGGACTGCAGGGGGGGTCTCCCCAGAGCACAGCAGAGGGGCAGGAACCCCTCCGTTGACTGCTGCTCACGCTCTGGGGGTGCAGCCCAACACACGGAGGGGCTCTGGGCTCAAGCGCACGCTGAAGCTGGGTCATGTTCAGTTTTTGCAGCTCCCAGTAGTACCAGGGACAGGTGACACATGGTTGGTCTGCATCTCACCAGGATGGGCCTGGGAGATGCTTTGACATGAGAACACAGACTGAGTCTGTTGTCCCTACTTTAAAAATCACCCTGGGCATTCTTTACTCTCATCCCTACAGAAGAACAATACTAATGAAGAATAAAATTGGTGTGTTACCTGAGAACATGACTTGCTCAAAGTCATCAATGCATGGGCTTTTGGGTTATGGATTTTCACATGCAAAGTCCCATCGATTTCCTATGGATCAATGGGAAGAAGCCAAGCAAAGAGGAGAAAATGCAGAGAATGATTTATCAGCCTTTGTCACTCAAACAATATCTCCCCATACGAACATCTCCTGTGTGAAGTATTTGTTCAGCTTTAACAGCAGCGTCTGCTTTTACGTGTACCTGGTGAGCACAGGTCCCTCACAGGGGGCAGGAAGGTGTCCAAGACCTTGTAGAACTCCTCTGGGAATAGGGAAAGGTTTTGTTTTCCAGCTCTTGTGATGTGTTGCAGCTGCCCACCGACTTTTTTGTTTCCATCCTTGGCACGCAGAAGAATTTCATCACCACACTCTTTATCATGGAAACATGTCATTCAGTGGCATTCGTACATACTGTTCACATCAAATCAGAAGGTTGGCTCGAAACCCCTGCAGAGATGGGACCCTTCCAATTGAACCTGCCTCCATAGGTTTGGTGCCGGGCTGAATGCAAAGCCAGAAGGAGACCGTTTTTTTTCAGACAGGTTTTCAGAGCCGACAGAAGATGCATGGAAGCCTCCCAAGAACCGCCTACCCCATGAGATGCTCACCATTCAGGATGTTGGCAAACTTGTCAGATCAGAAGGTTTTGCAAGATGCCAGCCGCTCAGGGCCAGAAGTGTTCGTGAAGTTTTGGGGACTGTCAGCTTTGCACTGAAGAGCTACCTGAGGCAGCCGTATGGCCGAACACCAAGCGCTGAATTGAATCTAGGTCTTCCTCAGGCTCTGACGCCCGCTGCTCTCTTTCCCTGCTTGGGATTTGGAAAGCCAGACCTGGAACAGGATGTGATTTGCTCATGTTGGTCTGCGTGATGCCAGCTGAGGCTACTGGCAAATTCTGCTCACTGAAAAATCATCTCATGTAGATGAGGGTCAGATGATTAACTTTGATGAATCTTGCCACAGCTGAAATTACTGCCAGTGCTAGGTATGAGAAGGAAACATTGGCAGAGCTGTCTCCCTGCCATGGGAAGGATCTCTTCTCCTCCTGGAAAGTAAAGCAGGGGTGCTATAGCAGCTTTAGCTGGACTCCTCAGCAGTGATGAGAGAGCAGGGTTTAGTTTTAGTGCTGCTTGCCTTTCCTTCTGAAGTACTTATACAAATGAAGTATTCTGCCTGGGTAAAGGGGCCCCAGAGAGGAGACTTTCACCTGGAATAAACAGGGCATCTCATGGCATTTCACAATGAGCTGCCATGTATGAGGCAAGGGCAGTGGGGATGGTTGCGTTTGATCACAGTTCTTTCCATCTGGTCAGCCACCCAGAAAGTACCCTGGTAGAGGAACACCTTTTGGAGTTGGTATCAGCAGTGAGGGATGGACAAGGCTAGGAGATGTGCCTCATATGCCAGACCCCAAAGCCCATGCCTGTCACCAGCTCTATGGAGGCAGGGGAGGTCCTTTGGGAGGCCAGAACAAGGGTGGAGGCATGTTATAGCTTGGTTGAGGTGGAAATCCTATGCAGATGTCCCAGGTAAGGTTGAGGAGGGTGACGGAGGCTCCCTGACTGTGAATCAAGTAATGTCTGAAAGATGCAAACAGAAGAGATGAAGAAAAAGATGTGCAAGGTGACCAGTACAGTGCAGTCACCACAGTGTCCCCACTACCCTGTGTAGACCTGTGGAAGCCTATGAAGCTGTTTTCAGGCTGCCTGAACCGCAGCCACACAAGTGCTGCTGGTTGTGCTGCAGCAGCAAGCATTGGCTCATTGTGGCTCTTAGGAGCACTACCCCAAAGGGCTTCAGCTGACAACAAGTTTCTGGAGGGCAGCCGTGTGCAGTGACACCAGCAGTAGGTGCCACAGGGCCTTATAGGAAGTCCTAATGCATTGGATGCTTGGAAAACCAGCACAGATGGGCAGGCCTGCTTGGGGGATGCTGAGAAGAGCAGGCACCCTGGTCTAGGGGAGCACAGCAAGGCAGCATGTACCCACTGCAGCCAAGTGCAGCTGGGCTCTAGCAGCTTTTTGTGAATTATCAACCACTTTTTGTGATGACACCAATCACATTTCCAGCCAGTTGTCTCACTAGGGGGACCCAGAGCAGAGACACAGATGAATCAACTCTAGATTTCCTTGCTGTAGATTTCCATGGTTCCAAGAGCAAGCTAGAAGCTTAGTTCATTTGCTGAATAGAGGGATGTTCTACCAGCTGATCTGCAGTTGGAAATAGGCTTATCCAAAACTTCTAGGCTGGGCAGTTATCAAGAAGCCAAGCTTTAGCTCAACTGCAAGTTTACTGGGCACCAGGTATGAGATTAGGGGTGAGATTTTGTGCCCTGCTATGCAAGAAGACTGATGAGACAAGGAGAACAATCTTCCCAAGAGTGTGATAGCCTCTCCAACAGAAACTGTGGCTTTACAACTGCAGAATGAGGTTTTGTGAAAGCAAAATGAAAATATAATCTACTAGTGTGTTTACTTCTAATGGATCCATACTTTGTGAAAGCGGTATCCCATCTACAGCCTGTGCTATAGCTGTTACAACCAAGCCATCTAGATGAGGAAAGATATTCATGAGCAGCCACCCTTCCCCTAGTTCATGTGCCAGAAACTTACTGATATTGAAAGGGATAGGGACACTGCTGCACAAAGATCCCTGTTAAAACCAATCTGCTGGGGAGCAAAGAGCAACCTGCTGAAATCAAATCAGAGACAGGCAGAGACAAGGCATTGGTGGTGTCACCAGCGGTGATAGGAAACAGTCATCCAGAAAGAACAGCCCACTTAGCTTGGGAGAATAGCACACAAAAGCCTGGAGAAAGCTGAAGAGAAAGGGGTGAATAGTCCACAACCTGTAATTCCAAAAATCATATAGAAAAGGAGACTGCGTTAAAGAAAGAATAGGGAAGCATAAATACTGTGAGTTTGCTGGTGCTGCTCTGTCATTAAGATAACTGATAAAAGTGCATTTACATCAGCCACAGCTTCTCTGGGCACCCTGTGCCAGCACCTCAGCACCCTCACAGGGAAGAGCTTCTGCCTAAGAGCTCAGCTCAGTCTCTCTTCTGGCAGGTTAAAGCCATTCCCCCTTGTCCTGTCACTACATCCCGCTCTGCAGAGGGGATGTGACAAGAGAAACATTCAGGCAAGATCTTACATCGTTTGGACACCTGCTATGGAGAGAACACAACTAATGACCAGCCACATCATCTTGACTCAGCCATTCATCAGGGTGGAACTGTGAGATCGTTTCCTTGCTAGGTTTCATCTCTCACCCTGCCTTTAGTCCCTCCTCTGTTTACAGTGTCCATTCCCCAAGGTAAGGGAGCTGAGCCACTCAGCCCACATCACCTCCTGTGCTGTTGCTGTCAGCACTGAGGTTCTCTTGGGGTTCCCCATATCACATGTGCCAACTGCACTGGTGACAAGCCTACTCTTTCATTACGCATAGGTATTGTGCTGTCAGAGTGCAGCCTAGATCTCAGCCACAGCCTTTATGGGATACTAAAAATAACAATGGAACAAACCTTGGAGCAGAAAATAATGCAGAATGTAAGAAAACGCTGTGGAAAGTGACCTGGTGGAAACAATCCTGAAGAAACCTTCTAGAAGGAACTGTGACCCAGTGTCACTGGGGAGGCAGAATCTCTGATAAGCTTTCTGGAGCAGGGGATGCATCTGTTCCAGCCTGCTATTGGCTTTATGGAAATGCACAATCATTAATAACAACCGGTAAGGAGGAATCTGGAGAGCCTCCTCCTGCACAGCTGCGTCTGCAGCACACACACATCAGCACTCGCCTCAGACAGGAGGGAAAGCAGCGTCTGACGGATCGGTGAGAGCAAGTCCAGGCTGGAGTATCGGCAGCTATTTAATCACTCAGGTGGTACATGGGAAGTGGATTCTGTGAAGCACCCAAACAAACAACGACCATCCACTCACCTCTATCGTGGTGAAGTTACAGGGGAAGTTTAGATTGGATATAAGGAGGAAATTCTTTCCTGTTAGGGTGGTGAGGCACTGGAATAGGTTGCCCAAGGAGGTTCTGAATGCTCCATCCCTGGCAGTGTTCAAGGCCAGGCTGGACGAGGCCTTGAGTGATATGGTTTAGAGCGAGGTGACCCTGCCCATGGCAGGAGGGTTGGAACTTGATGATCTTAAGGTCCTTTCCAACCCTAACTATTCTATGATTCTATGGTTCTAAGATGAGCCCTGTCTGGGCAGCAGACGCGTCCCCATGGAGTTGCAGCAAGATGGGAGAGAAGCAGAAAGCTGCACATCATTCAGAGCAGCAAGGACAAGAGAGAGGATGAGGAAGCTACAGCTGTGATCACAGAAAGACCTGGCACAAAGTCCCAGCATCTGGGAGGGGAAATGCTGCTGGACCTTGTGCTTCAGCTCTCTCCCATTTTGGCAGCATCACAGTGAGCCAGTATGGTGTTGCCAAAGGATGGAGACACATTGAGGGGAGAGAGTGTGACCCACAGGAAAGGCAAAACCAGTGCCTTTGGGGTGAATTAATATTTCTTCCCCACTTTGCCCAGCGCAAGGTGGTCCTCCTGCTATGGCAGAAGAGACCAGAGCCATGTGAATGTGCAGTGCTCCAGTACAGTCCTGGAAGGAGCCCAGTGGCTCCTGGGCCACAGTGGTCCACACTCACCCCACAAATGTGCAGTGCCCTGTGACGCTGATAGGATCACAAGCACTGTGCTGGTGGGACCATGGGAACGTGAGCTTGCATGGCCACGTTTGAGACACTGCCCAGTCACCCAGCCGGGCTGGCCGCATCCATGGCCAGGAGGTTGCCTACTCCAGACTGCAGCTTTGTCACTCTCCATTATTTAATTGATCATTTATCATGCCATTCCAGACAGAGAAGAGTTCCTGTTCACGCCACTGTTTGTTCCCTGTCACATAGTCAATTCCCCAATCCAATACACCAGTTGTACTCTTATTTTATGAACCATACCTTAGGGCCTAATTAATGCAATTAATCAAACTTTTACTTAGGCAGCATATCTTCATTTCTCCGCTCACTGTCTGCTTGGACAGCTGGGTGTGTTGTCTGCATAGTATTCATCATCTTAAGCCATTACAATGCTCTGAAGTGCACTGAAGAGTATGGGGAGGGGACTGTTGGCAACTGAGCTTTTGTGATCAGTTTTCAGATAGAGACACCGAGGGCAGATTCTGCTCTGTCTGAAGCCACTCACCATCAAGAGAAAATCCAGCAACTCAGCACCGGGGAGCTGAGGTAATGGAGAAGTGAGAATGGAGAACCAGGCTCTCAAAACCAGTCTCTGTTCCACCTGGAGCATGCCTGCAGTCCCCACAGCAGGTGCTCATCCATCAGCACAGCCTCCATCTGCCCGGGGAGTCACTGGCCAGCAGTGTGCCTGCAGCCAGATTGCACGCAGGGCACGCCATAGAACTGGGGATCCTGCTGGGGCCATGCAAGCTGGGCAGGAAGATGATGTTTGCTCTAGTGGAAGGTGTCCCTACCCATAGCAGGGGGGTGGAACTGGATGAGCTTTAAGGTCTCTTCCAACCCAAACCAGTCTGGAATTCTATGATACTTCAAGCCCCCCTACTCCTCCACCATCAATACTCCATACAGGAGACCTTTGCACCCATGAGCTGTAGAGGGAGGTGAAGGTAACTATCTTACAGCAAAGATGGACTCCCATAGGGTCTGTGTGCTGACTTCCAGGTGTCTTTCTGGAGCCGAGGATCTACTACTGACCACAGATTTAAAGTGGTGTTTCAAAGGAACTACGCACATGTTGCCCGTAGTAAACTTGAGCAAGTCTTCACTTACCAGGAAAAGCTGCTTGGAAATCTTTCTTCATTAATGTTATTGAAGAACGTAGAGATTTGCAGGTCACTCTCCACAGCAGATTAAAATCTAATGATACATAACAGTGATTTTGTGACTAAAAGACCCATGAAATGGAGTAAACTGTCAATTGGGACAATTCTCTATGAAGCCATTTCACATCTGATATCCCCAAAGATCGCTTGCAAAAGACCCAAGTAACCTTTCCAAAACTCCAAATGGCTTTATTCTCTTTCATTATCTCTTAGAATCTAGAAAGTAACTTATAAAGGGGGTTTGCCACCAAACCCATGTATTATCCTCCATCCCCTCCTAAAAATAATGAATAGACAAATGAAGAAGATAATCTGAACGTCTTGGAAATGAAGTGAACACTTGGTTGAGTTGTGATTCACTGATAGGGTGGACCTTGATGCAGTCATGGTTATCAATAAACTATATGTCCAGCCCTCAACCTGACATCCAAAGATGACAAGGTTATCTCCCACATCTGTGAACACTTAAAAATGTGCCAGGACTCTCTATTACGTTGAGTGTTTATCAATCAGACATTCCTGAAAGCACTGATAAAATATTAACACCAGGGATCACAGAAAGTACTCAAAGATATTTATAGTGTTTCCCCAAAACTGGCATCCATTCCACTGTCAAAACAAGAGTAAAAAGAGCTGTTTCCATATCTGGCAGGTTTTATAAGGGGAGAACTTTAAAGAGCCAAGTAAAATAGAGTCATAGCTAAAACCAGTCAAAATGTGTTGCGTCACCGCTCACAGCATTTCAGGGATTGAGCTCTGTAACGTGGCAAACCAGACAGGAGGACACTTCAGACAAGAAACAACAGCTACAGGCCCAGGATGTCTGCTGTGTTAGTGTCTTGGCCCAGGCTAGCAGTGTAGCACTTCTGGACACATCAGGAGTTACAAACCAGAAAACATAGGACCCCCTATCACACTTGTCATGGAAGAGGCCAATCTGATGTTCATTAATCATGATAAAGCCACTGGTCCACACATTAACTGGTTGTGACATAGTTGTGCTCTTTGTAAAACAGGGTGGGCATGCAGGGTGTGTGTGACAACATCCTGGCTGCCTCAATAAACCTGATGAGCTATTAAAGGAGACCCTTCAGTGACTAAACATATACCTCTAGGATTTTTCCTCTAATACCACAGTCATAGAATCCAAGACTGGTTTGTGTTGGAAGGGACCTTAAAGCTCACCCATCTCCAACCCCTGCCACAGGCAGGGACCCCTTCCACTGGAGCAGCTTGCTCCAAGCCCCTGTGTCCAACCTGGCCTTGAACAGTGCCAGGGATGGGGCAGCCACAGCTTCTCTGGGCACCCTGTGCCAGCGCCTCAGCACCCTCACAGGGAAGAGCTTCCTCCAGTGGTCACAGAATTTCTCACACTATCCTTTGTGGCTAGGTGAGACCTGCTGCTCATGGACGGGAACATCCACCTGCAACAAAATATGTGCTCACCAAGCAGCCCTGTTACCATTTGCTAGCATCTCTGAAATACAAGCATCAGACAACTAGAACTGGGAGGATAAGGGGAGATGGAAGAACTATGACAGACCATGGACTAAGAAGAGGCAGTTCTTAAGACATCACTTGCCAGAGCTTTAAGAAGCTGTTCCAGTTTTAAAAGGTACCTTTGCAACTGTCAGTCCATTGTGGCAAAATATCACTACATATCCATCATAAGAATCACCTACAAACTTCCAAAGCCATGGTATGTGTGACACCATGAATTTCAGGGATGTACTGCAGATATGTGGTTATCCCTGAGAGGTGGCTGCTGTGTAGTTGTGGGATACAGTTGGAAAAGCAGCCTGAGCTGGTAGGTGAAGCCACACACGCACATTATTTTATAAAGTTCATAAGAAGCCAAAGCAATTACTGCTTGTATTCAGCATCAATAAACTTACTATGACAAGCACTTAGCTATGCCTAGTTTTAAACAATATACTACTGCCTGGAAACACAGCTTCTGTTCAGACCACACCCAACATATGTGACAGCAGTATGATATAATAGTGATGTCATAGTGCATCGTTTTAAAGGAGCTTAAATCAGTCACTCTAGGGCTTAGCCCATCACTGTGCTTGGCCCACCATGTTATCAGCAGCCAGACCCCCCTAATGCTGGAGAACTCTGACTGAAGCAACAGAATGGAGAAAGATTCTGGGGTGTTTCAGCGCTCCATTGTGAAGGAAAAGTAATGGAGCTCCAACCAGTAATGGGGTAGATTTGAGGCTAGTCATGGATTAGGGGAATTTATCAATTTCTTAGAATATAGACATGCAGGAACAGCCATAACTAGACCTAAGCTTTGGTGAACCCGCTGCTTGGCATCTTAATGAAAACAGGAGCTGGGAGACAAACATTTGATGTGGCCAAGTACAGCCTAATGCAGATGTCCTACAGGAAGAGAGCAGAACACACACCATGCTGCTCTGTTGTTGTATTTGAGGCTACACTATTTCTGCCTCTTCCTGTTCTTGCCCTTCACCTCCTGCCTTCAGCTGGACATGAAACCTGATGGAAACCAGTTGGTTTTCCCTAGAGATGATGGCTGTGATAGTCAAGGTCAAATTCCAGTTCTGGAGTGCAAAACTAAAGATTCTTCCCCTCACACCATCTCTTTTTCCAGAGGTATAAATTTGACCACCTTACCTATGGCAGTAGTAGAAATTAAAGTGATGGATGTGGAAGGTGAGGAGGTCACAATGCCACTGAGGACACAGCCTAAAAGACAGTAGAGACTGTTTGGGTCTGGGGGATATCTGTCAGCCTCTCTGTGAAGCCACAACCATCTAGATAAACCATGTAATGATGACATACCTTCTGTAGACTTAGTATGTTCTCCTATGAGAGGACTAAGAGCAAGAATAGGCTGCCAGGAATGCTTTGGGAAAGGAATCTAGCTGTCCTGAGATCTTGGTACCATTAACACAGGATCATTGCAGAGCACAGTCTTACCCCATAAACATCATGTCACCAAGTAGATATGCACTTCAGTAGTTTATACCCAGCAAGGAGTTGTTGAATCTGTGTCCCACCATGGTGACAAAGACCATTTGCCACCCAGCACATTTCAGGCAAGGCCCTGAGCACTAAAATCACAGATCCTATTTGATTCATTTGCGTTATCCCAGGCCAGATACTGATGTGAGTACCTTTGTCTAGGCTACTCGTGTGGAATCAGAAACCAAGGCACTGATGTGCTCCAAGGCGGAGGCTGGAACCTCCCCATAGCGCTTTCACTAATGAGCAAAGTGGAGTTCTATGGGAAGTTCCCATCTGGCAGGTGTTCCCTCGCAGTCAGACCCCCACTGCAATCCAAGCTCCAGGACTGCAGATGCTCCCTGCAGTGGTGGGGCAAAGGATATACCAGGGTACACGGGAGACTCTAGAATAACCCAGCACCATCTAACCATGGTGGGGGGGCGGGGGGGGGGGGGTGTTGGTGGAGGGAATCTCCAGAAGGGGAGCTTTACAGAAGGAGCTTTGCCTTTTCCTTGTTACTCCCAACAAATGATCTCTTTTCAACTGATTATTACCAGGCACCCGGACAACATCTGCATAGTGTGAGTAATTACATGATAGGAAGAGCCCAGCCCCACCTTGGGAAGCCTTGCCATGGCTGCCGGTTACAAAGAGTGGGCAGAGATTTCCAGCTCGTGTCTTCAGATGCTCTGGGAGAAATGAGCTGTCCTTACTGGAAACCACCTTGCAGAAGTCTCTCAGCTCCTCAGAACCACACGGCTGCAGCTCCTCAGCATCCCCTCCCCAGGGGCTGATAAGTCACCATCTGGCAAGAGCAGGAATGCCAAGGACAGCGCACCCCAAAGATCTCCACCCCAGTGCCACAGGAGCCGAGCTCCTCATCGAGGATGCATCATCATCATCAGTGCTGGCAGCTCAGGGATGCAGGAGAGGCAGAGCTGCTATAGCAGCACCCCACTAATGTGACCCCAGACCCACTGTGAAGGATGCAGCCTTCCCCCTGCGACACCCGAGCTCCAGCTGCTCCCAAAGGCTTTGGTGGTCTTTCCATTGGTTCAGCCAGCTCTGGCTCAGCCCCGGAGGGACCAGGTTTCCGATGACTCACGGTACTGGCCAGGGTGAGATCATAGGAAAAGCGGCCAGTGTAGCCCTTTCCATGAAGGAACGCACCAGGCAGGCGCCTGGCAGGACCTGGGTACAGGCGAGGGATGCACAGGCGTCTCCAGGCTGGACACGTGAAGCAAGCCAGGTCTTTGGCTCTGCTGTGTGCAGCTCCCCTACCGCGTGGAATTGGCTCCCTTGAATTATGGAAAGCTGCCTGGTAACTCACAGGGTAGCTGCCCTTGGGAAGGGTGGTATGGGACCCAGGGGATCCCACACTCCTCATTTCTTATGGTCTCCCTGGTCCTGAAGGAGTCAAGTCTCTCCTAGGGTGAGAGAGGGAGGCTCCTGCTGCTGACTGTGTGGCTGAGGGCAGCCACGGGAAGCATGGCACATCCCTACCACAGCATCCGAAGTAACAGCAGCATGTGCCGGAGGTGCCTGGGCTAACCCTGGCTGCCCCTTGCTCCTGAGGCACTGACAACAGTGTCACCATGTCAGGCTGGGATGAAGGACCCCGCCGGGATGCAGGGCATGTTTTCAGCCCGTTTTTCCAGGAGTTTGAAGCCTGACGGCCTCAGAGGGTTTTGGCCAAGCAGTCTCTTGCTCCCTGAAGAGCAGTGCTGCGTGGCCAAGGAGAGGTCATGTGTGGGAGCACACATGATTTATGGACAAGCCTGACCAGATTCCTCCCTACAGGACACCTCCCTGGTATTGCTGCCCTTTTGAAGAACATGTGGTTATTTTCTCTGCCTTCACCTCTCACACCATTTTGTCCCTAATATTCCAGTCCAGAGAGGCACTCCCAGATGGCCAGAGAAGCCTTAAGTACACACAAAGCACAATGTTCAGGGGAGGGAGCTGCAGGAACCATGATCTCACCACTGCCTAGGGGATGCTGAGAGCCTCAACACCACCAGCATGGCCTCCCCATTGGCTCTGGCAAGGCTAGGATGCAGAGGCATCTGTGCTGCAAGGCCATAGGCATAAAGAACTCAGACTCCCTCTGGCTGGGGGAGGGAATTGCTATTTCAGCCCTGCCCCATGGAGCTGGGTGGGTACCGCGGCAGGGATGGTGCTGGCAGGGGGCTCGGGCAGGGATGCAGGATGGCGGTCACTCTCACCCCGCAGAGCCAACATAAGCCAGTGGGGTCAGGGGCCTGTCCCTGCGGAAATTGCCTGGCGAGGACTGCGGAGGGCAGCCGCCGCTCGCTCTCCATTAGCATTCAGCGGCACTGCCACGGCGCGAAGGAGAAAGCCACCCTCGTAAACATGAGGAGAGGAGATAAAAGCACTTAGCGCAGCCTGGGGAGCGGGAGGCAGCGGCGGCGCTCGGGCTGGGGTGGCCGGCTCCGTGTCGGGCTCCTCCCGTCTCGCTGCAGCCCTCCTCGCAGCACCGAGGCCGGGTTGCGCCCCAGCGCCGGCCCCCGCGGAGCCGCGGCTACGCCTCAGCGGCACTGGCAGAAGTTCCCCAAAGGTTAATTGATGCTGCAGTGCTGCAGCCACCCCGCCGACAGCCGCCTGCCAGCAGCTTCGCCTGTCAGCTTCTGCGCCGGAGCCTCGCCTCCCTCCGCAGCATCCTTCCCATGGGGACGCACAGCGGGAGCTGCATCTCTGCCCCTGGGCATCGGGCAGGAGATGGGGTTTCTTGTGCTCCAGCACTCGGATGCCTCCTGGGAGGGATCGTCATCCCCATACTCCCTCCTGCTTCCATCCCCGGAGTCTGGCAGGCTCTGAGCCCTGCATCCCTCTGACAGCAGAAAGGACAAGCAGCCCCAAAGCCTGCAGTAATGCACATGCTGTCCCCCACCTCTCTGTGATGGTCTGCATGGCCCAGAGTCTTCCATCCCCATATTCCCTGCCTCAGCAGCAGTGGCAGCCACCAATGCTAAAAATCCGATGCTAGTGCATCTCTAGACACTTTCAGTGGCTGCAGAGCAGGTCAGCAATGGTATTTAACCCACGTGAAGACAGAGGGTAAGACAGAGGGTGAGATTCAGCACATAGTCCACGCCAGTTATACCCCCACACTCCAGACCCCTTGCATCCCCTTGGTACCCACTGATGAGGTGGTGCAGAGATCTTGAGCTGCGCATCAGAGAGAAACAGACTGTGCATTTCTTCTTGTGCAGCTTGCTGGGGGTCACAGCACAAGCCTCTGGCAGGGAAGCCAGCAGTCCTGAGTGGACATGAAACCAGTCTGGGTGGCCCTTTCTTGGTCTTTACTGGAGTCACCATGGCTGGTTTCATGTCAGCTGGTTTCCCTGTCTGCAGGCTTTACAATCAAAAAAGGACCCATCTCAGAGATGGCATCCATGTTCAGTCAATATTTTAATTGTCCTGGACTCTGTCCCCTCCCCATTTGCTTCCTCAGAGCTGTAAAATAAATAGCAGTTGCCTTTCCCCCTCTCATCAGAAAGGTCTCCCTTTGTTCTTCCCTTAGGGACTGACAGCTTGCCCATCAGAGACAGATCGTTAGGCTACAAAGTCCGGCAGGCTCCTCCCTACAGCAAACAAGGTTAACATTCAAACCCCACCGGGGGCTACGTGGTGCTGATCATTTATATGAGCACACTGCCCTGAGCAAGGCACTGCACCTACCAGAGATGCCCCCATCTCTGGGCGCTCACAGCCTTGCCTGGAGACAAAGGCCAGACCGAAGACGAGCTACAGTCTCCAGCAGCCCAAAGCAAAACAAGGTTTCATAAAAGCACCCTGGAAATTGAGTGGGAAACCATGTTTTGCATTGCTTAACCCAGTGACCAAAGCCAGAATTGAGGAATAAAGACACTTGTGTATCATCAGGCTCAGGTGTGCATGCTAGCTGCAGGCTTGTGCTGCACAGCAGCACCCAGAGCTCCCCATCACCCAGCTGTGCCTCTCCTCCGGAGAGCTGCTGGGTGCACTGGTGTGTGCAGCAGTCACTGTGGCCACACCAGAGGATGCTGTAGGCTGCAGGGTTACAGCCTGTGATCCCAGGTACAGGCACTTGAAAGGGAGGCTCCCTCATCTTTTACATCGATGGCAACTACAGAGAACAGCAAATTCCCTCTGCTAGCACACAGAGCCTTCCAGCATGGGCCAGCAAAGCTGCATCCCTGGCTAGGCATTGAGCTCCCAGCACAGGAACAACTTGAGATGTGTGCTGCAGTGTCCCCATCCAGTGCCAGCACCTTCACAGAGACACCGTTTCACCCTCCCTCTGGCTTCACTCTCCCCTGGGCTTCGCAGCAGAGCAGTGCTGGGACAGCCTGGCAACGCTGGCCATAGGGATAGGAAACTCTGCAAAAGAAGCTTTGTCAACTAAACAAATACCAGTCGAGGAGCCAGCTTCTTCCCTCTCCTTTGTACTCACAGTGCAGTCTGGCAGGGACCGGTACATGCACAGACAGGCTGAGGGATGCAGCTGGCACTGGGAGGAACTGTTTTCCTGCTGGAACGCGCTCAGCTCAGGGGCAGGACGATGCAGCTCTTTAACAGGGCACAGAAAGGTTTTGCAGCAAGAGACCTAACCCGTTTGAAAGGGCAAATAGCAGTGAGCAATCTGAAAAATCATAGAATCCCAGAACAGTTTGGGTTGGAGGGGACCTGCAAAGCTCATCCAGTCCAACCCCCTGCAATGAGCAGGGACATCTTCAACTAGATCAGGCTGCCCAGAACCACATCCAGCCTGGCCTTGAGTGTCTCCAGGGATGGCGCATCCATCACCTCTCTGGGAAACCTGTGCCAGTGTTTTACCAAATTCCCAGGATTTTGCAAAAATTCCTCCAGAGAACTAAACTCAGCTTCAAGTCCCACAGGCCACCAGATCACTCAAAGGACCAGGGCCATTTCCCCATAGCAGAGCTGCTAAAGCCCTCAGAGCATCTTCATGGTCCTTCTCTGCACTCCCTCCAACAAGACATTTGAGCCCACATTGCTTTGATGAAGGAGAGGAATGTTTGAATTACTTGACACAGCATTGGTCAGAAACATGCAGACAAGCTATTGCTACAGTACCTAGTGTGGTCAGCATGTATATCCATGTTTTGGGATATAAGTTTATCCAGAGATATACAGGTTCCTGCAAGGTAGGGAAAAACTGTCACAGGATAATCTACAGCACCAGTGTCAGGAGGATGCTCCGGCATCCTGATTTCAGTTCCCACGCACATGGGAGCTGCAGGAATAGTCTGTTAGGACCACAAGAAGAAATGAAGTCCTACTTTGTACTGGGGAAACATGAGGAACTCAGCCTAGAATATGATGCTACAAATCATATGTGACTCAATTAGGGCAATGTTACTAGCTCTCTCTCCACCAAGCAGAAATGGTCTGATGTGGCTCAAAGCCATCTTTCCAAAGCAAAGGTAAGTTCACCTCCCTGAGTGTCTGATTCCCATTTGATTAATTTGCCTCAAAGGATGCTTCTGGAAAGAAGAATGGTAAAAAAGGAGGGGGAACACCCTTCCTTCATGTTACATTCTTTTTTCGTTGCTTTGGTTCTGCGCACACACAAAAAGGAACTGGGTAGAAAGAGGAAGGGAAAGGAAGAGTTGGAGGTTACCTTTAATGCTTCTGGGGCCAGCAACAAAAACAGTGGTGAAGATATTCCTGCAGGTACTGGGGTATGAGCTCAGAGTCTGTTTCAGACTTGTTACAAAGCTGTCAGGCTGGGGAAGCAAGACAGGGATGCTGGCTGTTGTTTGGAAGATTGCTTTTCCCACTTAGAAAGAGGCGTTCCTCAGCAATATGCACAACAGCCTACCTGGTCTGTGGTGTTTAACCAGTGAATGGGGTAGGAGCTGAGAAAAGCAGCAAAAGGCAGCAGCAGCAGTTGGCATCACCGATGGAAGAGGAGAGGGAGCAGCCATGTCCCTGCTTAGTAATTGCAGGGCAGATTTGAACTTTGCCTGAACCTGGAGCAGCTGAACCAGACCAAGAGGGAACATTTCCACTTGCTCAATACGAATGAAACATTCGCTGAAGTGAGGCACATTCTTCAGTGAATTAGATGCATTAGCAGGGTACGGGCAGACTCCCCTGGACAGAGAGGACGTCAGCATCTTCAGCATCCTGTCTGGCAGACTTCTCTGCTGCTTGAAGCTGCTTTGCAGATGTGGGCAGTAGAGCTTATGTTCAACTGGGTGGTGTCCCAGGTTCGCCATGGATTCTCTGGATGAAAGGCAACAGTGCAAGGTAGAGAGCGCTTCTCACAGCTACCAGTAGACACTTATCCTTGCTTCCTGTAAACTCCCATCTCTGCCCTCACTGCTTCTTGTCTTATTCTTCACATCCCACACTGAAGTCCTTGCAGCAGGGACCAAGCCCTGAACAGTTCAGGGCACATCAGGTCTAAGATGGGAAGCTTGAGAGGCCGTAGTGGTGAGGAAGAGGAGGAGGACCTGGACTATTTGGGGAAATATCAGGAATGATCTCTGCATTGCTGTGGGGCAGCAGAACACTCTAGGAAATGCTGAGCAGATAAAATGATCTTCTAATGATGGCAAAGGGCCAGAGATGTGGACACACATCATGGTTACGAAACTTAGCATGCAGAGACCCCTGAGCACAAAGGCTTGGGCAATGCAAGTGCCCCCTAAAGCATTACAACAAGCTTACAGTCAGCTACTGAGCTCAAGCAACTTATCTTTGTAAACTCCTTTGCCATGGTAGAAAGAAGACCAGAAAAGAGACCTCAATGCTTTGAAGTGAGTGCTGAAATTATTGCCAAGGACTCATGGCAAAAGATCGTGGGAAAAGACTTTCTATTGATTTTCTTTTTTTTCAATTAGTTACTTAAAGCTTCCTCATCCTGGCCAAGGAAATGTAACCGTTCACTATTGCCTGCTGTTCAGAATAGCCCCTGCATCCATTTATCACATACTAGGAGATGCAAGCTACTGTTTCCTGAGTTGTAACTCCATTGGGAAAGTTTTCAGTTAAGGCAAAGGCAGCTCTTCAGTTCTAGTTACATTGCATATAACGTTTAAATCCTCTAAATTATCTACATTTTGGATCTCAATCCCTCATGAACAATCAGGGCACTGCAGTTGCCAGCCATGGGCCAGCACTAGATGCTGGGATGCAGAGGTGAGATCCCCTGCTGAAAGAGCTATGAGACAGATGTCCCCAGCACTAGGTGCCATCCCGGTCTGGGCCTGGGTATGGTGCAAAACAGAATTTCATTTTCTATACTCTTGCTATTGCTCAGGCTGGGAGACTCTGGATAACTGTAGTTAAGGGCCCAGGAGAGTCAGAAAAAGCAGGATTTGGGAGATCTGGCAATGTCAGCCAGCTGGAGGGCTTGGAAGCCAGATGCAATGGGCTGTTATGGCTTCCCAAAAAGATTTTAGCAAATAGCCATTTCCTATATGTGTGCTCTCTGATAGAGTGCTATCATTCACCTCCAAGCACCAGTGTGAGCTCTTGCCCCCCTAACAGTGGGTACAATTAGCCCAGAAAAAGGCTTTGTGGTGATCTGCAGCCTAAAACGGGATGGCAAGGACCAGTGACACCCACTGTTCATTGAGGAACATGACAGAAATCGAGCTCTTTTGTACAGGGTGATATGAGAGGAGAACAAGGCCAGGGACAAATCAGCCCAGGAAAGAAGTGGTGGCTTGTGCTCCCTGAGCAAGAAAGTCTGGGTCCTGTGCCTGACTGCGCCAGTGACCTTGGGGGAGTGACCTTGGCCTTATCTACACAGAGACAATCAGGAAAATGAATCTGAATTAACCTTTGCAAATTGGATTAGCTAAACTTCATTAAAGTGCCTATGTGGACACTCCTGTTCAGAATTCAAGTAACCTCCTCTTATCCTCATGTCCACAATAATGACAAGAAATCAAACTCAGGTTTTTTCCATTGTGAGAAGGACTGTCCCTACAACTGTTCTAAATGCAGTTTAACTAAACTACTGTAACATCCAACTTTCTGTTCCTTCAGACTAATGATCCCTGGTGGTCTCACATTTGTCTTCCTACCATGCTGTCTATTTAGACGAGGAAATCTAGAGTCTCTAGATGAAGGAGCAACTCTGATTGTATGCACAGACCATGCCTACCGCAGGATCAACATCAGTTGTGAATGAGTCTTTTATGTAGGTAGTCACAGTGTAGTGGAAAAGCTGTTGTTCTAGGTAGGAGAATATCAGGGATGGGTTGATTTGAAGCTCACTAACAAAAGCTTGATGGATGCATGCCCTGGTATGGGGTGGGGGGGAAGACTTCAACCTCATGACTTGGGGGAACTTGAACGTCCCTGACCCTGGAACTGTGGTGGGTCTGGGTACAAGAAATTCACAAGACTGGAGTGTCTGGAGGATAATTTCCTTGAGGTAGTCAATGAGGTATCCATAGGAAAGACGATAGATTGAGATGAGCTCTTAGGCAGAAGCTCTTCCCTGTGAGGGTGCTGAGGCGCTGGCACAGAGTGCCCAGAGAAGCTGTGGCTGCCCCATCCCTGGAAGTGCTCAAGGAACTAGATAAGCTTTAAGGTCCCTCCCAACCAAAACCATTTTATTATTCTATACTATGACCGAGTGGGGTGCACACAAGGATGCTGAGGGAGATAGTCAATGCCCTGGCAAGGCCCCTTTCTGATATTTTCAGATGATCATAGCAGTTGAGACACTCCTGATAAAAGGGAGAAGCCAAACATCACACACAGCTTTGAAAGGGCAAGAAGGAGAGTCTGATGAAATAGGGCCTGCCTAAAGTCACCTCTGTCCCTGGGAAAGTGATGGAGCACATCCTCACAGCAATCACTGCCAAGCATCTGAAGGACAAGAAGGGGACAGCCAGCAGGGATTTCCAAAGGGTACAACATACCTGACCAACCCTAATGACAAGAAAACTGGCTGTGTGGATAAGGCAGGGGTAAGAGGAGACCAGTGGAAGCGGTTTCTGTTGCCTGTAGTAAAGCCTTCAGTGCATGCTCTCCTTATAGCCAGACTGGGGAGATATAATAGATAAATATATCTGATAAATAAAAGAGAAGGTGGCTGGAAAATAGGCTGGATGGCTGTGTTCACAGGGTGGTAATCAGCAGTACAGAGCCCCCTTTGAACAACTGGTGAGATCCTGGAGGCACTGGTACTGAGGACAGTACTTTTTTAGAGCTTTCCTGATGCCTGGGTAAACGGGCAAAGTGCACTCCCAGGGAGTTTTCAGATGACACCGAAGGAAGCAGTGGGGAAGGAAGCACTCGATACCCAAGAGGCTGCAGCTGTTGCTTGGAGGGGTTCGACAGACTGGAGAAATGGAGTGCCGAAAATTCCCAGCACATACAAGGAGAAACATTCTCAGCTCATGTCAGAAAGCAGGAGCATGACTAATTCATGAGAGGGGATGAGCCGGGAGCTGAGGATGACCTGAGCTGAGATGTGCTCTCACTGACCTGCAGCACCTGACCAAAGTGGGCAGATCATAGTGATGGTAACAGGGCTCATCAGCAATCCCATACAAGGCCAGGCAATGAACCAGGTCCAGGGTCTATCCCAGGAGTCCACTCAGGAGCAGCAGCAGAGAGGGCAAAAGACAGGACTGGAAACAAGGCTGCAATATGATACAAGGTCCATCCAGAAGACCATACTGAACAGGTATAGCTACAAAGCAGGTCAGGCAGGGGCTGAAAGCCTAGGGCTGGGCTTACATTTAGCTTCCAAGCCCATGGGAGAGCCTGAGTTGAGGCCTCACATCAGAGTAATTAAGCTCAGTTACAGCACTGAAGTGCCCAACACTGAGACAAGGCCAAGAAGGGCCATGCAGTCTCCATCTCCAGAGGTACTCAACCCTCTACTGAGCACAGCCCAAGGCAACATGACCTAGGCTGGCCCTGCCCTGAGCAGGTCTCGGACTGGATACCTCCTGATGCTCCTGCTGAACTGAGTTGTCCTTTCATCTAAGTCTGGGTTTTGACATCCCAGACACAGTGCCAGGCTCACCTGCAGGTCCTAGCAGGAAGGGGATGCTCACACCACCATTGCAATCTACCTCAGATTTAAGGATGCTCTCCGTGCTCATGCTTGGGCTCTAGTGGTGAGGGGTAGAGAAGTACTTCATCCATACCCATATCCACATCCATATAATCTGGATAAGTGGAATAGTAAGTACATAGTATAGTAATAAGTTCCCTTGCAGATTGATTAATCTAACTGCTAATCAGGGAACCAGTCTGATCTCCATTCGTAATGGTGTTTGCCAAAACTAATCCTTTGAACTTGCTCATACCTTTCCCTCAGTGGCTCCAAATATGTCTTCAAAGCTCCAACAAAGCCTGTGAGATGTGTCACTGAATTCACCCTTGCTCACAAGTGGGGAGAGTAAAATTCAGAGAAGACAAGTAATTTGTTTGGAGACATGGGGAGCACTGTGCTAGGTGGTTCATCAAAGCATTAAATGCACCCACCTTGTGTTCTTGCTTCAGGTATGTTTTACCCTACTTTTTACATCTGGACATAGTCCACTCTCACAGCTCAGCTGATGGATGGTAACACACTAAGCAGCAGTAATGCAAGTGGGTCTCTGAGCCCAGCAAACAATTCCCTAAGGACACACAGCCTCCCTTCTTTTCACACAGGGAAAGTGCTTTTATTTCCCCGACTCTCCCAGAACCTCTCACTGCTCTCAATTTGAAGTCCTTTCCTGGGGCACTTTTAATAGGATGTCTGGAAAAATCAGGCTTATTTATCTGTTGGGGTTTTCTTTCCAGTTTAAGGAGGTAATAATTATGGAGATCATTGTGTTGATGCTCTAGTAGACAATCGGAGAGGCTCAGCCACCGAACTGCTGGCAGCAGCGAGTCGCTATCTGCTCCAGTCACCTGCCAGGAGGCCCCCACCCGTCCTCAAGCAGATCCGCTGATGGGTTATGTGTTTTTTGTTGTTGTTGTTGACTGCTGACATAAAAGAAGCTGAAGCGACACCGTTTTAAGCTGAGTATCCAAGGCGACCTCATTAACATCCCTGCAGAGGAGCCCTTTAAAATACATCAGTCACGGTGGTCCTAAGTGGAAGAGAAACAGTTCTGTGTTTTCTTGATCAATTGGTTAAAATTCAAGGTCGGGGTGCAGAGCAGGGAGGGCTCCCCGCCAGTCACTGCAGGGTTGGGCTGGAAAATAGTGATGCTGTCGTACTGGAGAAAATCCATGCGCTCCCTCAGAGGAGCACTATTGGGAATAAATGCTGGAAGCTGTTCCACTTGAGCAGATGGCTGAAAAACTTTGGCTGGGAAATAAATTGAGTATGACGGTCTGAGGGCCAATCACAGATGGATGAAATTCTAGTGATGTCCCAAATGTCCTGAACATAGAGGTTCTCTTCTTTCCCCTTTTGTGCTAAAAAACCATAGTAGGATTTTTAATACAGGATGAAAAAACAACAACCGATTGGTGGAGTGAGACCCAGAGATAAGGGTTTAATGTCTTCTCAATCAGCACCATGGTTAGAGGAGACCTGAGGCTCTGCCACCTCCAGGCCAGCACTGGAGGGAAGAGCTGATTGTGCATGGACCATGATCAAGAGGCTGGGAAATGCCCCCACTGCAATCTGGTAAGATCCTGCACTCCTCCAGACACAGCCTGGTGTCCATGTGCAACACAAGATACTCAAATGCTCCTGCTGAAGATGAGTCTTGCAGAACACAAAACCAAATGATTCTGTCTTCAGGACCTTTCAGCCCTCCTTCAGGTTAGACTGGAAAACTGTGCTCCCAACATGGAGTTAAATGGAGAAGTCACTAAGAACTAAGGGGGCTTTATATGTTTCAGGTCATGTCCATAAACCCAGGAATGATCATTGAGGCTTATAACCTCAACAACTGTTCTTCACATAAAAGGAGCCATGAGCTCTGGGTTTCAAATAATGAAATCTGGGATCCAACCCAGTGAACATCCCAGACTGCAATTCATCTTGCTCAAGCTCAGAAGTGAGATCAGCCACATTTCAAATCCTGAAAACACCCTGAGCCCAGATGCTTCCTTCCCAGTTCTTCAACTGACAGGATGCCATAAGAGCTGGTAAGAGATCAGTTGTTCAGCTAGGTTAGCATAGGCTGGCAATCAACAGTACCCGAGTATAGCATGGTTCCCCAAGGATCCACTCCTCTGTAATGTGAGGACCAGAGGACAGAGCAATCCTGTGCTCTTTCTAGCAGGCAGCTGAGGCCACACACCCACTGTATTCAGATTTCTTTCCTTCAACAGGCTTCCCATTCACTTCTCATGATGGGAGAGGTTCATGCACATGAAGGCTATTAAAACCCAGCCCCAACATGCAATGTTGCAGGGCAACCTCAGCAGCTTTCAAGAGTAAACATTTTCTATTGGCCAAGTGACCAGCTTGGATGAGTTATGAGAGACTGAACCACAACTTCAAAAACACAGGACACCAAAAACCCATGGACCTACAAGAAGGGTCTATACCAACTTAAGTTAGCATGTGCTATTTACGCAGATATCAACTAGTGATATATGATCAAGTCAATGACAGTTGTGGCACATAAGACCAGACTGTAAGGACACATCAGGACTCACTGAAAGCTGTACAAGAGGTAGACAGGGTTGCAATAATTCCTGGCAGCACCGCCTCAGAATGCTGCCTTTGGGACTGAGATGGATATTAAAGGCTGGGCTGAGCCTGCATTTGCAGTGCCCAGCAACAGCTTTATCAAATGAGCTTATCAGCATTGCTGCTTATTTCTATCAGCCAGTGGCTGGCATGTGCTGTATTAACTACCTTCAGCCTTTTATGACAGATGCCCCTTTAAAAGCCATGGTTTGAAAACAGCCTTTATGTTTTGGGGTTGCATTTGTGTTTTGTTATCATACACTCACACTCATATCATCTTTGTGGGTTCTAGTCCCCAGAACAAAGGAGAAAAGATACTTCACTAGGAACAGTCTCCATTGCTGAGAATGTAGATGGTGAAATTCCCATGGGAAAAGGATGCAAAATCTGCTCAATTCGTTTAGAGACTTCCAATGCCCCTGTGAATTTCTTGGCCAATCTCGCTCCTCCTTTACATCTGCAAGCTGAGCTTGGCAGTCAGGGTGCCCTGTGTGGTCCCACACCAAGCTAGCAGAGGAGTTTTAAAGACTGGAAAAGACTCGTCCCTGAAGACAGAGGAGTTTCAACCCGAGGCTGGGTTTTGTCTTTGCACTGCTGTCAAGCAGAAAGGGGGAATCCAGCTTTGGAGATGTTTTTGCCATCTGCTCCAATGGATGATCATGGTCAGACACTTCACCATGATATTCTTACAGTCTTCAATAGTTTCTGGTTTAGACACTCTCTGACCCAGAGGTAAAGTCTTTGTATTTAATCATTCTCAATGGATTTCTTTTCCATGACCTTGTTTGTGAGTTTGTACCCCGGTGAAGTCACAAATTCAGATGGTTCATTATAAGCATTTTCTTTATCATTTCCTGATTAATCATCCCCACCGCTATGGTCATTACAGTGGTTCCTAGAGACCAAGCTATGGTAGGCCTCATTGGTTAGGCACCATGTAGCACAGTTCTACGACAGAGTAACTGAGCAGAACCATCAGTAGGATGTGGGCAAAGTCATTTTCCCGGGAGGAGGACATGGGAGGAATCTAGCTATGAGGCACTGGAGGAGATAGGGGAGAATGTCAGAGGAGGGTGAGACAAGGGGAATAGAGAAGTGAAGCTGGAGATGCAGATGGAGTAAATGGCATTATGAACAGCATAGGTGAGAGTTTGCTACTGAATCTTTTAGTCCAATTATCACCATGAAACATGGTCATTTCCTATCATTTTAATGGACAAGACATCCTTTAGGTTTGGGTGTTTGTGCAGTTTGGGTTTTCCCTACTATGAAAATGTACCAACCCTTGAAAGAGGTAATGTCTTCAGGAAGAACCAGCCTGCCTGGCTCACCCATCCATTGATGCTATAGTTAACATCTCTGAGTTACTCAGAAGTGACAAGATTGATGCTCAGGTGCAGATCTCCTGGGCTTCTGTGCACAGTACAGCAGGGGCAAGACAAAGCAGATGTGACCCCATGAGAATTTACTTAGATGCAGATATAGAAGGTTTAAGTGGAAGTGCTACTTTTACCCTATACACACACGTGAGCCAGGAAAGAAGAGACTCGGCACATGAGAAAACACAAAGAGGTGAATGGGAGGATGGAGGACACACTTTGAAAAGATCAGTGCAAAGAGGCACGGATCTGCTTACAAAGAATTCGTGACTCAAAACGAGGAGGTGAAACTCCTGGACCATGCATCCTCAGCTGCTACTGCCTCTTCCCATCCCAGTGCACACACGCATCCTTCCCACTGCGGGAAGTACCAGTGGTACCATAGCAGGTGGTGCCCCACGTGCTGTGTCACAGCAAGATAGCAGCATTATAGTGATGGTGCTGTGGCTGCTAGGAGAGCTGACCCAAGTGCGACCTAGCACATCTGAGCGGCAGGGATGGGGGAACCCAGCATCTTCCCCAGGGGCATGTGAAAATCAGATGAAGCCTCTCAGTGTAGGAGAGGGGTCATTAGCTTGGGAATGTGAATCTATGTGACACGCAAAGCCCTGAGTCCCTATTCTGTCTTGAGCTCCTGGAACCATAGGTACCTGTGCAGAGAGTGCTGCCCTTGAGTTCCCATCCAAGTGTTTTATGTTTCAGTTACACACCACTGAACATGCTAAGACCTTAATTTGAGAAGAGAGCAAAGAACAGAACTGCTGTTCCTGGAGTTTCAAGCAGTTCTGGGTGTGTGTTTGAAGGCAGCAAAGACTATCTTCTAGCCCAACACAGAGACAAGAACCTGAGGACCAGGACAAAGCAGATCAGGACAAAGCAGATGAGAACCATCCACTAAGCTGAATTCAGACAGCACATCTCAAGAAAAAGAACCACATTTTAGCTGCTTTTCCAGGAACCACCTGGGATTTCATCAGCTAATTTGATTAAATGGTATCAAACCACCACTGACAGCTCCAGAGGACACAAGTGCATGGAGGCAGTTGGCAAGTTGTACCAGCAGTGCACAGAACAAAGGCGTATTGATGGCAGGGGCTACCATGTCCACTGAGCCTGTGATATTGCAATGCAGCAGGCAGAGCTTGGGGCTCTTGTGCTGCTGCTACTGCTTAGATGTGACCCAATTGGTCAGAGCAGCAAACAGGCAACTGTGGGAGAGAACCAAAGGGAACTGTTTAAAGCTTTGTGTTGTGTTCAGTGGAAACCAGCAGAGCACTGACTGAGGCCTCTGTGGACATGGGGTACCACACACCATCTGCACCAAAACCCTCAGAGGGTTTTGTGAGGCCATGAAGGGTGGGTCTGCATTGTCCCTGCCAGAAAATGAGCGCTCACACTGCCCACACCAGAAGTCACATCAAGGAGCATGAATCCCTCACTGCAACCAAAGATGTGCTGCTGTGTAGGCACTCCAGCACTCCTGGAGAGAGCCTGAAAGGGCACAGGGTGTCAAGAAGTCTGAAAACTTCTCTTAGCACCTCTGGGGGAGCAATGAAGGGGAAGAAAGCATTGTGCTAAAGCTGTATTGTTCCAATTCCTTTGGTAATTCTTCATCTCCTGATTAGAAAATTATGTTCCTAAAACAGAAAATATGCTTATTAGGAGGCGTTTTCTCTGTTTTCTCACTCCCTCTTGGCAAATTCATGATTCAGCAGCAGCCACATCTTCTTGCTTCACCTCCACACAACAGCTGCTGTGGCTTCCTGAGCCATGTAGAGGTTGTATAGTCTTCCTGGAGGGGCTAGGACCTTCTGCCTCCATGGTGGCACTGGAAACCCAGGGACAGGAGAGATCTCTGGCTTCTCTCGATCAGATTTCTGGCTTTGTGTGCAGGGTTTAAAGGGTGTTTTTCCCTCCTGAAAGCCAAGGAAGGACACCTGGATGCAACTAGAGCAGCTCTTTGAAACAGAAGTTACCAGAGGGGCAGAACAAAGAGAACAGAGCGCTGCTTCTAAAAAAGCACATGTGCACAACCCAGCTCGATTCCTTTAAACAAAAGCACCTACAGAATCAGCCAAACATTTAATGTTGGCCGTAGTGCCTGGAGCACGCAGTCCGCAGCACTGCAGCAATGCTCCGGCAGCCCCGCTCCAATCAATCTCCTCCTGTGCTGGCCCCGGCACCAGTCAATGCTTCTCAGCCATTTCTCCAATACCTGCAGGCTCAGGAGCCATTGCTGTAAAGGCTGGTCCCACAGTTGCTGTTTGAGGCAGTGATGCTCAACACCGCACAGCACTCTCCTCACCACTTCTGCTGCTGTGGATGGTAAAGTATTCCCTCAGATCATGGAATCAAGTCCAGCACCAGTAAGTCTTTTGCTAACCTGGATCAACATATGCAAATTGTTGAAAAATTGGGCCTAAAAGTGACCCCCTCCAACACAGGAGTGGAGTGAAGAGGCACTGCTGCTCCAGGGTCCTTTCATGCCCAAAGGACTTGATGCCTCCTGTTAGGCTGAAGATGCTAAGAAGTTGCAGGGCTTTGGGTAGGGTCAGGATTTGGTGACGCACGACCAGCAACACTGAGCAGACCAGTAGACCAGTTGGTACTCGGAGGTAGAGATCAGGAAAGGGCAATGCGAGAGTGCAACAAGTCTTGCCTCGCCAATAGCATCCTGAGAAAGGCACAAGTGTGGACAGCCCACAGAAAACATTACAGAACCTGACAGATCAGTCCCCTCAAGAGCTACATCAGCATTCCTCAAACCAGAGATGGATTAGTTTGTTTAAACTCTCCTTGCAAATCACTACTAATCAGCAGCTAATTTTTTGCTGGGCCTGGGCACACAGGTTGCTCAGGAGGGCTGGAGCTGCCTGTAGAAAAACCAGGAGCCTCGTCATCTTTGCAGGCTGTTTTGTAAACAGTCATTATACATAATAAATCAACAGCATGCTAATGAAATGAGCTCTTTTTAGGATGTTTTAGAGAAAACCTCCAGTTTAATAGAAGAGATAGGCTGGCAAATGACAAAGAGGTCTGAACTACCCTCAAATAATGATAAAATACTCAGTTTCTGCCTTACTAGCACAGAAACTGAGGGGAAAACATTCAGAGGCACAGGGGAGAGTTCAGTTCCCCAATCCCATTGCATCTGAAAGAGTGCTGTTGTACAATGGTGCCTTGGGAACCTAATAAAACACTGTTCTTATGTCCATGAAAATCAAAGACCTGCAATCAGTTTGGTGGGATTTGACTTCAGCTTCATCCTTCAATGAATTAAAAACAAATCTTCCTAAGTCAGTGCTACCACGACTTGCTTATGGCCAAGTGCTTTTTAAATATGTAGTAAGAAATTGGTTGCTCCAATGTGTTTTCAAGCAAAGGAAAGACCTGAAAAAGCAAGGACCTAAGAGACATTGAGTTCAGAAGCATAGTGACTGGGGAACAGGAGCAACAAGATGAGTTATATGAATTTGCAATAAAGTTTTGGGCTCATTTAGCAGTTAAGCTAACCGTATATATAAGTGAGACCAGGCCTGACACCCTCATCTTCCCTCTGTTGTTGAGAGTCACACCTCAGAATCAGAAGCTAGTTGTGAAATTATAGCAAAGACACAGACACACAAACGTCTTCCTACATGGACAAGCAAGTCATCAGAAGGAGGGGAAATAGAAGTAATAAGTGAACATGGAAAGCTGGCTATAATGAAAGCAGCTGGGAGAAAGCTTCACAAGTCTCGCTGGATGCAACAGTTCTATACCATTCCTTAGCCAATAGTCCAACCCATCTGAATTGCTCCATGCATCACCTGGAGCAGAGGACCTAAACCCTTGAGCTGTGTAACTGTAAGAAGGAAAAGCTTGAGAGATACACTGAGGGATGGGGAGTAAGGAGTAGGTTAGCTTTAGCCTATAAGGACATAAGGAATATCAACACAGGAATCTCTGGCCATGAACACAAAAACTGTCCAGCTATAGCAGCTAGATACAGAGCTTGAAATCTGCCTCAACTCTGCCAACAACTGCAGTTTTAGCACATGGGTAAATTAACCGATCAATTCAAAAGTGCTTGACAGACACATTGCAGATGATGGTAGCCCACAGAGGAATGCAAATTGCAGTAAATGTGGGCCTGATTCAATGTACAGAAAAGTGAACTGCAGTTGGACCCAGACTGCTTGGCCCAAAGTGTTCTGTTGGGTCACCAGTGTCCAGATAATCTTGGTACCCATCACACCACCCTGCATAAACCAAAACCAAAACTGGTCCAGAGTGTAAGGGCAACACTAGAGAGCTCATGGTGAATGAAAGCTCCCAAACAGCTATCAGTACTTCAACCTCTGACACTGACGATTGGTCAAAGCAGGGCTGAAAAGAGCAACCAGCACTCGATGCCTGACTATTTTCTCTCATTTCCTATGCAAGTCTCTTATCATCAAGTCATCCCACAGTGACCCACAGCTGCACTGATATATGATGCTGTGCACTGGCATTGTGCACCAGGGAGTGCAGATGTTGAATTTTATGCTCCAGCCTTCCTAGATGCTGCATAAAACACGAAATACAGCCAGTCCCTGTCTCATCAGAGCATGCAGCCTTCTGCAGAGACATCAAAACCATGCTCCACCTTCATGCCGGTTTTTAATAGATGGAGTGACTCCTGTCTGTTTAATAAGGACCTGTCTAAATATGCACAGATTCAGCAGAGCAAAACAGCTATCTGTCTGCCTGGGAGTTTGAAAAGGCTCCAGGTTACACTTTATTCTTTTATTTCAAATTTTAAAAAGCAAGGTTCTCCAGTGTAACAAACTCTTGCTGTATTGTATTTACACAAAGACCATTCGCTGGCCTTTGCCTATGTTGGGAACTCTTCTTGACAAAATTGGGCTGCTCTTGACTATGGAAACAGCATTCTACCTGAAGGGTAGACTCCCAGACTTAGCATGGTAGACTGCCCCATGCTCTCAAACACACTGGCAAGAGCCCCTGCTTCACTCCATTTGCGAGCTCTGCTGGCATGAGATGAGACAGCTTGCAGGAGAAGACAAGAGAGTCCAAGAGGTGGGATGCTGCCTTGTAGAGATGCTGAACTTCCATGGTCTGCTGCACTTGGTGGGTACAGGGAGGACTCTTGTACCCTGGAAAGTCAGGTCAAACTTAGCACTTGACTGTTGCTTTAGAGCAATTTATGGCCATTTCCCCCTCACCTACGTCTGTTCAAACTGCAAGCTATGCAATACAGAGACATGCCTAGAGACTATTGTAACAAAGGGAACAGGTAAACCTACAGTCAGCCATTGCAACTGAGCATCTTCACAAGGTTCCCACCAACACAGTGAGACCAAGATGTTGATCAGACACTGCCAGCTTTTAGCTGCATGGACAAAAGTGATGTCTTAAAAGGTGGTACCAGAATTGCCAACAAAAGCAGCCCTCCTAAGATCAGTGATGACTGAGGTTAGTTTAAAACAACACTGTTTACCACAGTAACAGCAGAGACTGCCAGTTTTGGGGAGTCCCTGAAGAGTTCTCACTAAGTGCATTCAACTACAACTCAGAATAGCAGCAAAGACCATATGCAAACCTTGGGGCGGGTTTGTCATCCTCCTTTTTATACTGCTTAGTTCTCAGTATCAGAGGCTTTGGTAGGCAGCTCAGAGACCATACATTTTTTAACTTGATGATAAAAAAGGATGACGCCCTTTGCTGATGCAACACAACGCTTCTCTGAGGGGACATCTCTGCTGTCCCTCTGAGACCTCAACCATGTTCCAATCTGCCTTTGCAGGACTGATGCTCCTTGTAGCAGGTCCTGAGGATAATTTGCTTGAACTTCATTAAGAACAAAGCAGGGTGCACTGAAGAAGTGGTAGAAGATCTGGCCAAAATCACATTGCTACAGCCCTGTCCCATGTCAGCCTGCAGTCCATATCTGATGCCCTCTGGGAGACTTGCAATGATCACAACAGACAGGGCTGGAGGAGCCAAGACCAATGGCCAGAATTCACTAAGGAGACATTGCAGCACAGTGCTTCTCAGGGACAGCTAGAGCCATCTGGCAGGTGTGAATAGTTTCATGTCCTACAGAGGTGTCAGCTATCTCGGGACCAAAGCCTCCACAAGCACATGTGATGGAAGCCCTCCCAAATTATGCACTGTGGCAGCAAAGTCCAGGCAGCTCATGCAACAATGGAACTGACACAGCCTTCCCTGTTTCCCCAACCCTGTCTTTGCCAACCACAGCCCACCACGCAGCTCTCAGACAAGGCCTGGGAGCTGCTGAGACACTCGAGTTATGTGCCCATGGTTAGAAAGTGGTTGATCCGCAGCTGGAAGTGGAACCTTCCCATCCCATGGGAGGCTGAGCTGCTGCCTCCCAGCCTGGCCACAAAACCCAACAGGAGGCCACTCTGCCATGAAACAGCAGCTCCCATGTCCCCATTTGCACACGCTGTACCCTCAGTAGTGTCTACAAAGCTGATGCAGTCCCTGGGGCTTCCTTGGCTGGCTCACAGTGACGCACGAGCCACTGAAATCTCCTTTCAGTGCTCAAGCCCATGGGCGTAAAGGCTGGGAAGAGTTAGAGCGACCCACCCACCTAAAACACTGTCATGGAGTTACTGCTCTGTCTGTGAATGAATGAATGAAGAGCCCTGGCCTTGCAATGGGAGTAAAAGCTCAAATATAACATTGTACCTCAGGTTTAATCTGTATCCTGTCTTTCCTCCCTTTTCCCAGCCCTTTCCTGTCTCCAGCTTAAGCAGCAAAGTTGCATGACAACTTTGATATCTGCTGTAAAAATAATTCAGAGCAGCACCAAACTGGTTGTCCGTGCTGCCCCACTGTGCTTGTGTTCCCAGTGAGGAACTGGGAGCACTTCAAGGATGCACTTTAATGGTTGCTTGCAGCATCCAGCTGTCTGGATGTTCAGAGAAAGGGAAGTTATGATGGTAGCACTGTCATGACCTTCAGAGAAAGGGCCTAATTATTCCCAAGCAGGCAGCTTAGTGCTGGGCAGCTGCTAATGAACATTGATAGGGAATGAAACACATCCAGATGCAAAGTGCAGAGCTGGCTTAGGAGGTTTATGGTGAAGATGATCCTGTGCTAGCTGCAGTTTCATGTTTTTCTGTGGCTGAACCTTTCCAGATTTCTCTGTCCCAAATGCCTCCTTTCTTTCCCCTTTTCCACTTTCTCCCAAGCTGGTTACAAACCAAATGACGGAGGCCATAGCAAGGAGAGTGTGCTGGAGACCCCATTTCTGCTTGAGGGGACGAGGTCTTCAGTGGGGCCTGGGGAGCACAGGGGCTGAATCCTCATCTGCAACCACTGCAGCATTTTATTTCAGGATGCATGGAGAGAGAACTGCAGTGTCTCTGCAGAATAGAGCCAAGCTAGCAGCAAACTGGCATGCTGCTTCCACAGAGGAGGCAACAGTCCGCAGTGCCAAGCTCTGGATCCCTAGGAGCCTTTGGCAATAGGAGCAGAAGTGCAGCCAAGTAAGGAAGGCATGATTCTGGGGAGAGGTAATGCTACGAGAAGTAGACAGCTGGAAATAGCCTCTGAGCTGGTCAGGTTGCAAAAGGAGCAGTTGCTGGTTCTCAAACTGCATCCCTAAAAGCCATGTGCACTTCCCATGGGCAGCTGTGCTGGGGGCTGTGATTGCAATCACCACTGCAAGACCCTTCCTATACATGGGAGGGGTGATAATCGCTTGTCTATTGTTAGCATCCTGAAGGAGCCTAGAGCCACGGGCAGGCTGTCATCAGCAGGCATTCTGTGCCTGGTGTTTGGCTGCCCGTCCAATCCTACCTTGCACAAGAGAAAGAAAACACACAGAGGAAGTTGTGAAGAAATCAAGTGCCCTGAAGACAAGAAGTGTCAAAACTGAGGCTGGGCGCTCAGCCTGGCTTGGGCAGACCTCCGAATGCAAACAAGAGCAGCTCTTCTATTTTATGAGGGGAAACATGCCTTGTGCAGTGTTGAAGAGGTTCAGTATGTGGAAGGTTGTCTCCAATCCAAGCATCTCCAGTATGTGTTCTGGCCCTGCTCAGGGCAGGTGTCACACGTGCTGTCATAGAATCATGGAAAGGTTTTGGATTGGAAGAGACCTTAAAGCCCCTGTGTCCAACCTGGCCTTGAGCACTGCCAGGGATGGGGCAGCCACAGCTTCTCTGGGCACCCTGTGCCAGCGCCTCAGCACCCTCACAGGGAAGAGCTTCTGCCTAAGAGCTCATCTCAGTCTCCCCTCTGACAGGTTCAAGCCATTCCCTTGGCCTCTCCCTACAGGCCCTTGTCCCAAGCCCCTCTCCAGGTTTCTTGCAGGCATCAGGGTTGCTTTCTAAAAGCTGGGATGGTGAATTACAGCAAAGGTGAACTCAGAGAAAGAAGAAGAACCACCCAAATTTGGGGCTGATTCAGAGACTCTGTAGAAGATGGATTCCTTCATCTTCTAAGTGAAAGTTGATTCTGGCTGGGGAATGCCTAGGCTAGACCTGTGCCTTGCAGATGAGGGTGACATTGGTGGAGAGCACATTTGACAACCGTAACTTTCTTAAGGCTGATCTGAAAACTGCTGTTGTTGTGCAAGCTTAGAGGATTTCAATGCACATAGCTCAAGTTCACTGTGGATCACCTTATGCTGCAAGGATGCAGCTCTGATTACATGGCTGAATGCACCCATCCCAGCAGTGAAAGACTTTGCAGTGTAATGCCCACACGAACACTGATGTAAACGCCTGTTTGAGCTGATCAAAGGCTTCCTGCATCAGAACAAACTTGGCATTTTTAGGCATAAACAGGATTACCAGGAATACTTTTGATCAAACAGCCACAAAAATAGTGAAAGACATCTCTAAAGATGTAACTGGCTAAGCAGGGAACATACCTTGGTTAAACAGCACTTGCAAGTAAGACTGGACACTTAGCACATCCATTAGGCAGGTACAGCTCCAAAAGCTGTTTGGCTCAGCTGCAAGGTTAGAGCGTCCCAGTGGGATCTTCAACTTACAGACATTGAGTTGAAAAGAACCTTGAGCAGTCACCTGCTCCATCCTCCTGCTCAAAGCAGGGCTAATTTAAAGGCCAAAACAGGTTGCTTGGAGCCTTATCTCCCCTATAAGTTATAAATAAACTGGTCAATTGTAAAGCCAATGCGGAGGCAAGGAATCTTCTTTTCAAAAACTTTGATTAAGTCTTGGTGGTTTTCAGGGAGCAAGAATCTGAAGTTTCTTGGTCCTTTTTTTTTTTTTTTTTTTTTAAACCAGAGCTAATATCAGCTTTTTCTTTTAATATCAACCAAGAAAAATTGGTTGAATTGTTCCTGGCAGGTGTTCTCAGGGATACCCAGTTTCATGGAGAAACGCTTCTTCTTGACCAAATGGAACTGCCTGTTCATGTGGTGATCTTGGATGAGGAGTCAGAAGGGATAGTTCCCAAAATAACAGGGTTAGAGAAGATCTCCCATTAACTGCCTGAATGAGATGAGGAGATTGATGCTGCAGGGCAGAAACACAGCCACCCTGGGAAGCTGAATATCCCTGAAGTTACCAGTAGCACCAGAGCTGACAACCAAGTAAAACTGAGATTAGACAGAGACTGCACCTGGACATTAGAGTGAGGTCAATTTATAGGTGAAGACAGTTCAGCACAAAGAAGTTGTGCAGTTAGAAGGGATATTTTCTAATGGAGGAGTAAAGAGCAGCTCTTTACGGGACTTGATGCTAGAATGCCCATGTAATTTCTGGCTGGAAAACAATAGCCTGTCACCAGAAGACTTTCTGTCAAACAGAAATGCATGTTCATGTTGCATTAGGTGGCACTGGGTTGACTGTAAGCACTACAATCTGCAGCTAGCTCGACTTGGGCAAAAAGGATAATTAATCATGAATAAGAAACTACTCTTCTTGTTGACTTACAAAGATGCAAAGAAGTGACATCAACCTACCATCTTTGTTTCTTCCTATGTCTGCCTTAACATTTAATGGACCACATGAGATATCCCCATTCTTGAGGTCTAGACGTTAAAAATGCTGCTCAGTAATGCATCTACTTCATTAACATGGGCCTTAGAGCCTGCCCTGAATCCACTGATGGATTCATTTGTAACAAAGAAGTCCCATTTCAACCGAGAAGTGGCTGTGTACCTTCCCCTTCACTGGCACCACAGCCTCTCCCTAATATATGTTTTCCAAGAAACAAGCCCAGAAGTCCACAGTGAGTGTTTCCTGCTTGCATGGTGCTAAAGTCATGGCTCTGGAGCTGGGCCACTGATATGTAACTGGGGGTGGCTGCACAGCTGCAGTGCAAGCAAACTGTCCCGAGAGGAGGCAGTGGAGAAGACTGCAGTGATTGCATTGTGATACAGAAGAAGTGTTAGAGCTAATCCATTGCCATCTGTCTTTATTTTGCTAACCCGTTCAGTTGGACGCCACATAAGTGCATTCACAGCAGATGAGCTGGGAGAGCCGTGGCATGGCAGCTCTTAGATTACTGGCATGAAAAGAATCCTTTTGTTCACGAGCCAGGAAGATTAGCTGCTGCCACGTCTGTGTCTGGTTTGTAGGACAAGAAAGAGAAGATGCAGCTCTCTTGCTGCCTTGGCCACTGCTTTGTGGCATCCCAGCTCCAGCTCTTTTCTCACCTCCCTCTTGCTTTATCCTTCCTCTGCTCCTTCTTTCCTGCTCTCTCCTCATCTTGAGCTTTCTCTGTCTTTTCCATCTGCTTCTCTCCTTTCTTGGCATCTTCTCCGCTTCTGCTTGAGTGCACACAATATCCCTTCTCCTCTTCCCCGAGTTCAGGCGGGCAACAGGAAAGTTCAGAGCAGCGCAGCTCCTCTCCACAGAGGTGCTTTACCTGCGGCCCCTGCTGTGAGAAAAATTGGCTGGCACCACCTGATCCCAGGCAATTTTGTTCACAGCGGGCGCTGGGGATAAAGCGCTTCAGTGCGAGGCGCCTGCATTATCCTTAATGGTGGGGCTGCTGGTGCCAGTTGGGTGAACGGCTGCTTGTTGGGCTCCTTCAGCAGTGGGGTTGCAAGGGAGGAGGGCTGGTCCATCCGGACCCTGTGGCCACGCACTGTGGAAGCCTGCGGAGCAGCATGACCCAGTTATCAGTTCCCCAGATGACTCCAGGCATGTCGTGACCTGCAGCTTGAGAACTGCTTCTCTCAGCAGATGCAGCAGCCCTCCGTGTCCTTTGATTTCAGGGAAGGAGATGCCCTTTGCATGCCCTCTCTGCTGTACCTGCAGACTCTCTGCATCACCTCATGGTGAACCCTGTCCTCTCTGGTTTAGGGGTTAGGGGCACAGCCCCCAGCTCCAGAGCACATCTGCCTCCTGCATGCCAGGCAGCAGCTGCAGGCTCAGTGTGGATGGTCCTGCCTCCATCATGCATACCTAGGCTTTGCCAGTTTGTGTTCCAGCAGGACCTGCAGACATCAGAGCTGCCTCCTGCTAATCCCTCCCCCAGCAGAGGAGCAAAGCATGGAGATGAGGCAGAGAAGGGAGATGAGAAGAGTTTTTGTCCCTCCATCACCCCATCCTTGCTGCAGAGCTGCGCATGCAGCACCAGCTACAACTGCACTGCCATCCCTGGGCTCAGACAACGCTGACATGATGTGCACCCTGCAGTCAGGCTTGCTGAGGGCTGCAATGCCAGACAGATGCTGGCAAACAGGACACCTACCCACAAGCTATCAGGGAAATGCAGCCCCAAACCAGCCAGAATGGCCTTCAGAAACAGTTGGGTACACTTACAACCTACCGGGTGGCACGCAAGATTCCCAGACATGCTCTTACCTTAACTTTCCCCTACGCACTGCAGTTATCAAGATGTGCACCACAGCCAGCCTTCCCAAACACAGCACACTGCATCACATGCAGCAACTTCCACTTGAGGCCAGAAGGGGTAAATAAAGGTGTTTCATTGCTTCAGATGTTGCCAGACCCTAACTAACGAAGGTGAAAACTCCCCCAGGTGAAAGAATCCCCCAGAAAGGGGTCTCAGGTGATGTGGATGAGAGCGATGGGAGCCACACTGCTCCCTGTCCCTCCAGACACTGCCTCCTCTGACTTTCAATCCACATTCATGGAAAAACCTTCATAATCTCCCTGACGAGGGAAGGTTTTGGGTCATATACAGATGGATGGAAGGAAATTAATTTTCTGCTTGGGCACTGAATCGTCCTAGGAGAAGACCTTCATCTCACACTTCAGCTCGCTGGACCATGCAGGCCCGTTGAATTTCCTCATGTGACACTGCAGGGGGCCGCTTGGGCCCTTCACAATCAAATAAGACTCAGAGATACATAAAAGATGAGAAATGAGAATCCCTGCTCCCTCGCGGGGTGAAAAAGGCCCTGTTGACAAGAACACAGCTAGAATCTAACCCCCATGGTTTTCAGAGATGGTCATTTACCTGGGGGTGCCCAGTGCCTCCAAACTGAGTACATTCCTCAGCATGGGGTTGTCCAGGACCTCATGCTGGTCAAGTGTTTTCGGGTGCTATGAGGCATGTACCTGCGATCACCAAAGGTTTGTGGAACGGAGACTATTTTATTCCTGTAGAAATGCATGAGGCTGCACTGTTGCTTGGTCCCACCTCCTGGGAGCCAAGACAGGATCTTCCTCCCCTGCGCATCACATCCCTACACTGGCTCAGCAGTTGGACAACCAGGATCCTCCCTGCCCTCCCCAGTATGGGAACCTCTGCAGCCAAGTGAGGCTTGTTCATCCTGGAGAAGGCTCCTGAAGGGGAGACCTTAGAGCAGCTCCAGTGCCTAAAGGGGCTGCAGGAAACCTGGAGAGGGGCTTGGGACAAGGGCCTGTAGGGACAGGCCAAGGGGAATGGCTTGAACCTGCCAGAGGGGAGACTGAGCTGAGCTCTTAGGCAGAAGCTCTTCCCTGTGAGGGTGCTGAGGCGCTGGCACAGGGTGCCCAGAGAAGCTGTGGCTGCCCCATCCCTGGCAGTGTTCAAGGCCAGGTTGGACACAGGGGCTTGGAGCAAGCTGCTCCAGTGGAAGGGGTCCCTGCCTGTGGCAGGGGTTGGAACTGGATGAGCTTTAAGGTCCCTTCCAACACAAACCAGTCTGGGACCCTATGAGAAGGGCCACAGCCTCCATATGTGCAGTCAGGCGCTTCTCCCACCAGGAGTGCCTGGGTCCGGGTGCAGACCCAGCGCTGCACTGGCCTGTGGGCAGTTGGGGTGTTTGAGTGCTGCAGCAGCGTGTCAGGGGCTGTGGGGCATCAGTTCCCATGTGCAGGATATGATGTGCCGGATCATTGCTCCCAGTGCTGGTGGGTGCTGGTGATAGCCCCGCCAGCACCCCTTGATCAGATGGGAGCTGAAGGGCTGCCTGGCTCTCCGTGACTCAGCAATAATGCTTTGGGTAGTTAACATTTCATTATCATTTTTAAAGGCTAAGTGGCTTTTACCACCTGAGAAGTATATTAATGGCCCCAGTAAAACACTCCCCTGAGTGCCCTAATGCTTCTGTTATATCGATTCATTTCCCCCCTCCCCCATTTCCTTCTTTCTTTTTTAAAACATTTTTTCTCTCTCCCTGCATGTATTCCCCCATTATGAAAAATACACACTCATTTACACTATGCAGACAGGGGGAATAATGCCCTTCTCCACCTAATAACACCGTTGAATCCTCCCCTCCTCACTTGCTTATTACTCCCCACAGCAGAGAGACAAGAGGCAGATGGTGACAAATTCCTTCCCTGCCCCCACAGATGATCAGCTTATGGCCTGAAGCACAAGGGGCTTTGTTGGGGTTTGAGGGTGGTTTCCTTCAGCCTCTGGAAACCTCCTTTCCCTTGAGCTGCTTCTTGTGCCCCCCTGCAGAGCCTGTTTCACAGGATGGGGACCTTGTGTGAAGGTGCTTTAGCATCCAACTTGAACCCTACACCAGAGATCAAAGAATCCAAGAATGGTTTGGGTTGGAAAGGACCTTAAAGCTCATCCAGTTCCAGCCCCCTGCCACAGGCAGGGGGTACCTTCCACTAGAGCAGCTTGCTCCAAGCCCCTGTGTCCAACCTGGCCTTGAACACTGCCAGGGATGGAGCATTCACAGCATTCATAGGGCAAGGAGGCAGCCTTTTGGTGCTGCATTTCAGGACTAAGCTGAAAGAAATAACTGAATTGAGAGTTGTGGTCATCGGGTCTCAGAAGAGGGACACAAAGAACATCTTTGTGCTGCCCATGCAAAATGAGGGGATAGCTTTGCTTGGGTGACATGTGTGGTAGGGTTGGGTTCACTGGCTGCAGGCTGGTTGTACACAATGGGAAGCAGCTCATGATACCCACACAAATACAGCCTCCATAAGCCCAGGTCAAACATGTGCTATTTCCATGGGTTAAAACGACTTCTCCAAAGACCCTGTCTCCCATGCATGGATGCTTACTGCTGAAAGGACGAGCATTTGCCTTGAATGCAGCCTGATCAATCTTGTCTTAAACCTTACAGCATGCAGGGACTTTGTGAGTGGAGACCTCATCCCAACGCCGTGACCTGCCTATTGCAGGTTGGACACAGGGGCTTGGAGCAAGCTGCTCTAGTGGAAGGTGTCCCTGCCTGTGGCAGGGGTTGGAACTGGATGAGCTTTAAGGTCCCTTCCAACACAAACCAGTCTGGGATTCTGTGAACTCTGGGTTCTCAGTTCAAGGGAAAACCCGGACACTCGCTGTGCTGAGGCACATCTCTCCATCCCTGTTTTGACTAGAAATTCCAGGAAGAACATGTGGCACCCTTAGTCAAAACTGTGTTGAATTTGGCTCTACTGGCACCAAAGCCCACTGCATAACAGAACACATCAGTCATGTAGCTCCCTATTTCCAGTCACAAGACATGACTTTCACAGACAGGGGATGGACCTTGGGAGACTTTAAACCCTTTCTTTGTGACTGGGGCAGCAGTCACCCGCACAGATTCCAGTGTGTGTTACTGCAGCATCCTCAGCTGGGGGAACGAGAGCTTCAGACTCTCATTCTTCATGCAAGCTTCTTGCTATTTTTCTGTTCTCAAAGTTGTTCCTAAACATCAGCAGTTCAGCAGCATCCATTTAAAGTCAGTTGCTTGGCTGTCTAACACTGTACAGCATCAAGAGCCAGTAGTTCTAACCACACATGCTCCCTTCCCATGATCCTCAGGTTTTCCCTATCCCTAAATCTGAGGAAACTACTACTCCCAGCATTTATTCCTCAATAGGCAAAGCCTCTATTCTTTGCTGCCTTCCTAAATGACCTTTCCCTATCTTCTGATCATCCCCTATCTAAACCATGTGGGTCAGGCAACTTACTTCATTGTCTCTAACATTCGTTGGTATAAAATGTGTTTCTTATCTCTGCTGAAATGCACCTCCCCTTTTCTCATTCAGTTTTTTACTATTTCAAGTGAGCAGCAGAAATTAACTCGAGCAGTTTCTTGCCCCAGTGTTTTTCTCCTTCAGGAGCTCCAAGACAGCCTCGTGCACTGCCCAGCCCTATGGAAAGGGAGGCTCCCGGCATCCTTCAGAGCCACTGAACCTTGCTCCAGCCCAGAGGGACCCGTCCCTCCCATCCCCTCTTCCAGACCTTGACATTTCTTGCATGTATATCCTGACCTCCGGCTCTCCGCATGCCAGGCAGGGGTGTGCTCCCCTGTGGCTGTCCAGCAGCTCCGGAGGGAGGAGCGGGGACGGTTTGTGGGGCAAGAGGCACAGCAACAGCAAGAAGAAAGGGAGGAGGGGTTTACGGCACTGGCCAGGATCAAGATGTGACTGTAGGAGCTGGCTCATCTGAGCCCACTGAGCTGCTTCTTTCAGACCCAACCACCCCCTTTGTTCATCCCTTTTGGAAGCCAACCCTGCACACACCAGCAGTGGCGCAAGCTATGTAGGAGGACCATAGGGGTCCTCCAGCCATTGTAGGGGGCATAGCAGGGGCCTTTCATTCCCAAAAGCCAATTGTCCAGTGGCCCTTCATGCCCTTTATTTCAGTGCCCACATGAGATTCCCTGTCTCCCCACTGCCTCCCCAAAGCATCAGACCCTCTCTTCCCTCTGTGAGCCCCCTTTCCCACCCAACTCCTGCTTCTTCTGTCACCTCCAGCTCAATGACATGCTGCTGGAGTGGAGGGGACACGGCTGCTAGGTGGATCTGCAGAACACGGTGTGATGAGGAAGCTGGCTGAAACTGATGCCCAAGTCTGCAGACTGTCACATTCAGAGCTGCTCTCCTGGAAGTGAGAAAATTTGGTCCCGATAGTAACACTTGGATCGCTGCTCTGCACAGATGTAACTCCTTTCTCCAGCTTCTGTTTTAATACGTGCATTGCTGCCTATTCCTGGAGATGAGGTTCAGCGCACACTGCCGGGTGGAGGGAGCAGCCCATGAGACCCAGGCAGCTTCACTCTGCAGCCAAGGGGCTTCACATTGTTCCCAAAAAAAGTTGGCCATATTTGGAGACATTCTGCTCTAGGGGGTCATGTCTGGCTCCTGGAATACCTCACTCCAAAATCCCACCCAGCCCCCAGCTTACAACCATTGCACTTCATGGGAGCGGGAGATTTGGTGGTTGAGAATTAGAGACACCGTGCCCTCCTTTTCTTTGGCTTCTACTGGTCCATGTTACCAGAGGCAAGGGTGCTGGGGTGCAGTGGTTGAAGCACTGCTCTTCAACAGCACACTGCTGCAGCCATGAGGTGTCCTGGCAGCCCGAGGAGCCTCGGTTGGAGCGGGATGGGACCCAGATCGTGCTGCAGCTGCAGCATTGAGCTGCCTGGCTTTGGGGCTTTCCGATTCACAGCCCTAATGCAACATTAATGGGCTTTGCTGTCACTGAATATTTATAAACCAGGAGCAAGTTCCTACCCATCTACTGAGGAACCAGGGAGAGCACAGACACCCAGGCTCTGCCTGCCCCTCCCCACACGCAGGGCGGTGGGACCTGCCCTGGCTGCCCACCCAGGAAGGGGAAGAAGATGCAGATGAGGAGGACCCACATCTGAGCTGTCCACAAGAGCTCTCCCTCCCCTTTCAGTCCTACATCTCTGCCTGGATCTGTGGCAAACTGCAGCAGCTCACAGCAGCCCGCCTCCCTCCCTGCTCCCATCTCGCCTCCAAACACCCCTGTGCTGCTGTACCCTTTCCCGGTGCCTCACTATCCCAATCTGAGTATCTTATCCCCTTCCTCTGCTCCCTTCAGCATCCCCTTTCCCATCTCTGGAGTAGACCTCTCCCTTCCCCAGACTCTGCTCCCCTTGCCTCAGTTTCCACTATTTCCCAGGGATCCTTCTATTCTTTCTGCCCATCCTGGAGATGCCACTGGGACCTGGTGGCTGCATGGCCCCTTCCCTCCTCCTGCCACATCCCCACCGCATCCCACAGGACCAGCCAAGCCATGCAAACTAGCGGTGCGCACAGTTGGCACATCATGCATGGGAACTGTGCCCACCACAGTGGTGAGGAGACCCAGTGCAGATCCTCTCCCCAGCCCCACAGGCTCTGTCCCACACTGATGCCCACAGGGGCCTGTACTGACTGCTGCAAACAAACCTTTTCCAACAGGAAAAGCACATGGGAAAAAAAAATGTTTCTTTCCCTTTTTCACCCAGTTTTGAAGGGTTGCTCTGGCTTTTGCTTGGATCGTGAAATCTTTTGTGTGGTGGCAGAATGAAAACTCACCTTGCTATGGCTATCTGCCCATCCAGTGGGATATACCAGCCCCAACTCATGGGATGCAGGCACTTTTTGTCCTATCCAGCCCCCTTGGACCAGTGTTTCTGGGGGAGGGCGGGTGGAAATCCCTCCTCTGGGGTGGAAGGAAAGCCCAGGCAGGGTCTGACCCACCTGGGGCGATGCTGCAGTGAGAAGCAGGGCTGGGCTCTGCAGCTAAGGGGTCTCAGGGGGGTCCTGGCCCATCCCCACCTCCCAGGGTGTAGCCGGTGGCCGAGGCCACCTCTCGCCCATCCTGTTTGAGCCGTCAGCTGCAGCAATAAAAGCACCTCCCCATCCCCAGCCCTACATTAAAAGAGCCGGACCTAAAATTAATTTAGCCCTGCTCTTTGTTGTGGACAATACAGAGGGGATATTGTGTGTGGCGAGAGAAAGGCTTTTTGTTTGGGCGAGGAGACAGCGGCGGTCTGTTCTTGCGGACATCTGAAAACAAGGCTGGGAAGAGCGGCCCTTTAAGTTGGGCTGAAGCGAAAACACACAGCCCCATCTCACAATTAAACACAGTATCAAACCGAGAAAGGATCAATTGAGCCTAAAACAGAAAGCTCCCCATGTGACAGATTCCAGAAAGTACGTGATACACCATGCCCAGGGCTAGTACATGCCTGCTGTGTTTCCCAGTACATGATTAATTTGACTCAGGGCAGGAGGCTGCAGGCAAGGGATCTGCAGCACACACTGAAAAGTTTTAACACTTTGAAGACTGGAAGCGCTGCGGAGGCGAGAGACAAAGGCAGGGCTGCTGGACAGGATGCCGGGCATGCCTGGCTCCTGCTCACCGACAGCAAAGGGTCAGCTTCCACCGCAGTGCCAGCTCCCGGCTCGCATCCTCTCATCGAGCATCCCCGCATCCATTCCCTTTCTGGGAGCTGCTGTGCTCACTGAGAGGATTTGGGGGCTGGGGGGACTTAGGGTCCATAGGGCTGCAGCCTCTACCCTTGGGAGCGGGGGACAGGGATCGCTTGGGGCGGGAGTTTGCTTCCCTTGCCCAGCCGTACAGGTGACCTTGGAGATGCACAGATTAGGACAATTAATGTATTAGTCCCTTAATTGCTACGGAGGAAGCCGGTGGGCACTTTTCCCGGGAGGCAAGGGGTGGCGCTGCGACACCAGCAGAGCAGCCTGTCCTGGTGGGGTGCAGGCTGGGGACACTGGGGTGGCATCCCCAGAGCTGGAGGCTCTCACCCCACCCCACCCCCACACTTCACGGCAAGGGGGGATGCAGCCCTTCCAACAGCAGGACATCACCCTGGCTCAGGGATGCAGGCTGGGGACACTGCGGTGGCATCCCCAGAGCTGTCTCCCTCCATGGGGGATGCAGGTCACCCTCAGGCAGAGCTCACTGCTCCAGCAAGGTCCATGCCACCTCACACAGGTCCTGCACACCTCACCATGCCTGTGGTCCTTAATGCCAGCCCCAGACTGCCATCCCGGGGCCAATGGGGGCTTTGGTGGTGGGACCATGGGTGGCATCAGTGGGATCAGACAGTACAAGTCATCCCTGAAAGCAAACTGAGCCTAGGCTGTGGCTGCACTCTCTGGAATGATGGAGATGGGACCCAGCCTCTTTCCCAGGCCTGGGAATGGTGCTGTGTTGAAAGGCCCTGGGAGCAATACTCCCCATCCTCTGCTGCAGAGATGCTGCAGCCCATCACTTGAGAGCCAGCCCTAAGCCATGGTTTGGGGCAGGAGGAGCCCCAAGACCGCTTGTCCCTGTGGAAACGCATCTGGTCCCTGCTGAGCTGAGCCCCAGCCCTGCACTGCTGTTCCCAGAACAGCTTTATCAACCAGGCAGCTTGGACTCTCTTGGGTAAGAACCAGACCCACAGGCTACTGGGAAATGAGCCCCACAGGCGTTTGGCATCCACGCCACTCTCCAGGCTCATGCTGAAGCGGTTGGGTTGCCCACATGCAGGATGTGGAGCAGGACAGAGCCGCAAGCAGCAGGGTCAGCACATCCTTGGGCTCCGCTCCCCCCCACCCCCCCATAAAATGCAGCCGCTCCTGCCTGCCTCACAGAGGGGCTCCGTTCATTATCCACTGCAAAGTGCTCCGAGATCCTCGGATCAAAGGTGCCGTCACAGCGTCGAGCCTGATTATTATTGATTATCCGTTTCAAGCCAGGTCCCAAACGAAGGCAGCGAGCCCTGAATGCGGAGGAGCCAGGGGAGGGCCCAGCAATCGACTGGCGATTTTTACTGCGGATGACCTGAGCCAGGGAGCAATTTCTGTTCATCCATCAAGGAAGATCCAGGCGTGAGCAAACAGCCAGGTCATGGGCATTCATTTTATTATTAAATCCTAACGGGGCCGCGGCTCGTGCAGCTGGATGTAAGTGATCTTCGTGTTAAAAAGATGAGCTTTGAATTGAATTTTGAAGCCAGGCTGATAGACCTGGGGATGACTCAGCCGGAGGAACCAGCCAGGCCTTCTCTTCAGGGAGGATCAGACACAGCCAGGGAGTCAGGGGCCAGCCCACAGCACAACACAGCCCTCGCATCCCTCCTGGAGCTCCCACTGTCCCCATTTTGTCCTCCTGCCCTCACATAGGCTGGCTGCACCTTTTGTGCTTGCACTCACGTAAAGAGTTGTGCCTGTGCTCAGGTGGAGTGAATTCCAGCTGTGCTTTGCTGGTGTGAGTGTACTTGGGCAGGAGCGCACACTGCAACACATGTGGTTTCACCATGCATGGCTATACCACGCACACTGCACCATGGAACAGGCTGCCCCATCCCTGGCAGTGTTCAAGGCCAGGCTGGATGGGGCTTGGAGTAACCTGATGTAGTGGAAGGCTATGGCAGGGGGGTGGAAGTGGATGCTTTAAGGCCCCTTCCAACCCGAACCATTCTATGATTCTGTGCATGGCTGTACCACACGCACTGCACCACACAGAGCATCCTACACCACAGAGACTGCCCAGTGCATGGCTATTCTGCACACCATGCATCATGAACGGCTTTACTATGTCATTGTAGCACATGCTGGCTCGTGCACCCTGGGCCACACATGGCCATGCTGTGAACACTGCACCGCATGCATGGCTCCATGTGTGGTACACCACACACACTTGTACCATGCATCCTGCACCCTGTGCCCAACACATGCATGACTGCATCCCAGGGAAGTCCCCTCTGTGCCAGGGAAGGGGAAAGGATCTCTGCAGCCAGGGAAGCAGTCCTGCTGCTGCAACTGGGAGGATACTCATGGCAGTGAGCCATAAGGGAATGTCTCTGGAGGGGTGCAAACGCTGCTGTGGGCACAGGAGGCTGAGTCCCCTCTTCTCGCACCCCCAGAAGGCTGCCTGCAAGGAGCAGGGGACAGCACAGTGCAGCCTCGGGGCGTCCTGCACCCTGGGAGCAGCCTGCATCCACTGCTTGTAATCCCCATCGCCCTTCCTCATCCTCCCCCCTGCCCCCACAAGATTGGCTCCACTTTCCCCAGCAGGAGCCCAAGGAAAGGGAGGAAAAAAAAAGGAAGAGAGCGAGGGAGGCAAGGAGAAGCTAAAAATCTGTCTTCTTTAATTAATGAGGCAAGCCAGCCTGGAGAGCACGTTTGGGATCGCAGGCCCCCAGCCAGGGGCGAGCCGCAGCCAGGGCCGGTGACATGGAGGAAGAGAGATGGGGGAGTGGGGAGGGGGGGAGACAGGCATGGCTTTTTATACTCTCCTGTTAACTGATCCACGGAGCTTTCCTGGCATCGGTTTCAAAGGTATCCCTTCGCTAATCCGCAGGGCTGTTCCAGGATGGCGGTTTTGACCAGCAGGAAGGGGGAAGGGAGGGAGGAGGAACGGTCACAGGCAGACTGCACCTTTTCACAGCCCTCAGGAAAGAAAAGCAAGGGGGGTGGGAAGGAGCAGAGGGTGGTGTGGGGCCGGGCAGGGGAGATGCTGGTGGCCTGGGCTGGGATGCTGCACGCTTGGCACTGCGGACAGCTCGCTGCAGCGGTCGGGGAGGAAACCAAACGGCACCTTCCCAATATAGCTCCTGCGAGCCAAGCTCTGCAGGTATCCCAAACACGTCTTCCCCGGCAGGCTTGGCTTAATATAGGCTGAACCCCTCCCTGCCGGCGCAGGAGACAACATTCCCGGGGGGATGCCAAGCAGGGCAGGGTGATGGGATCTGCTCTGGAGTGGGTGCCATGGGGTGCCCACCCGTATTCCCACCACAGAGTCTCCGTGCTGCAAGGGAAGGCGAGCTGGCAGCCATGTGGTGCAGGCAGGAGGGAGGTGGCCCCATGGCATCTGTCCCTCAGGAAGGGAGTGTGAGTGCCGCTTTAGCTGTGGGACAAAGCAAATGCATTGGCTTTCATGGAGGAGCAGCCCCTCAGGACCTGGTTACTGGGGAACCAGAGGCTGCCTACCATTATAAGGGTGCAGGGGACTTCTTTAGCATCCCAGTATCATTTCCTCAAGTTGTTTTTCATCCCCATAAGTTGTTTTTCATCCCCTGGCAGCCCCAGCACAACCTCTGTCTGTGATCCTGGGCTGACCCTGGTTCTTCTGCAGCCATCACAAGGAGACACCAACACCCATGGCCCATCCCTCCATGGGACAGAGAGGAGATGGCAAGCTCAGCAAGAATGCCTTTGCAGGTGTTGCAGGCAGCAAGGGTGTTTGGTCATCAGTGTCCTTTTCAAATCACGGCCAGAGCTGGGCACAGGGAGCTGCGGGTGCTGGCTCGGGGAGTAGGTGCAAAGAAGAATTTGCTTATGAGCTCTTTTCCCTTGTGTTTTTTCCCCAAGGGCTGGCAGTTGGATCCATCTGCGTGACACAAAGGGAGCTGCGCACAGACACATCGCCCGCCACAGCTCTGATTTCACTGTCAGGTCAAGGCCAGTTTGCTAAACCTCGTGTTCTGGCATTGTGTAAGGTTTAGGGAAAGTCAGGTGAAACCCTCACCCTTCCCGTGTGTCTCTGAAGTAGCTGTAGTAGCGTGAAAACCCAGATGCATTCTGCTCTTCAGTCCATCCATCTAAACTAGCATCAAACCGGCTACGGAACTCCCCTTCAGTACAGGAAAAATGTCAATCCTTTGTTCAATAATATTTTTACAGCTTCTTGCTTCCCAGTAAACTCCCTGAAGTTCCAACAGTGTCAGTTTTACATCGCTTGTGAAAGGCCCCTTTTTGAGTGCAGGAACAAGGTTTTTGTGTATAGGAAAAAAACCACCAACCAACCCAACCCCTCCTGCACAGCCTAACAAAAGTGGCACGGGGCCGGTTGGTACCAAGGACTGCTCTGGCTTCCAGAGGACATGTGGGATGGGCTTTTCGGTCCATCCAGACCTGCCTCAGTGCATGGACAGAGCTGCTCCTTGCTGCCTGTGTAGCTGCATGCACAGTCCCATCTCCTGGACTGCAGTGTGCTCACCAGTCCTCATAGCTGATGGAAGGAAAAATGGTTTCCCTCCCTCCCATCTTTGCATGGAGGGCCCCAAGGAGACAGGAGAGACCTTTCTGCTGCCTCTGATGCTCCCAGGCTCTGATGTACTGGGAGAAACTGGTGCACATTCTGCACAGAAGGAAGGTGGTGGGAAGGCAGCTGGGAAGCAGCTGATCTCCCAGTCCAGTTTTATGCCACAGCACTGGACACAGGAAGACTCAGTTTTATGTCCTCTGGACAGGGAGGTTTGGGCGGCTGCTGCCTCTGAATGGGAACACCACAGCTTCCAGGTCTACCCAATACAGAGCCCTGAGTCGCATGCCTCCCTGACCTTTGTCCATGGGCTCATTAAAATAATTGATCCTAGCCATGACAATCACACAAGGACCAGATGCTTGTCACATTGCCTCTTCTGTGTCTCCTTCTTTCCCACCTCCCTGGCCAGATCCAAGTCTTTCTTTGCCAGAGCTTCCCTTGCCCTGCATCCCCCGGGGCCATGGTGGAGCAGTGTCCCAGATCAGCAGGCTCGGCTGGCCCAGGGGGCTCAGGGGGCCTGGGGAAGGTGTCTATCTGCTGCCCACAGGGAGATCCAGCCGGTTGTTTTGCTGGTCTTATCTCTAGAGTGTTAATTATTGCAGCCCCAGGTGGCATTGTCCCTTACTATTACACGGTTGACCTGTATCTAATCCGTCATCATCTGAAACCCTCTGCCCCGTCCTGGCATCCCCCTTTGCCCAGCATCCCCCCTGCCTCTGCGTGCCCCTCCTGCATAAACCAAGTTACTTTCAGGACAGAATCAAAGAAAACCTCCTTCATTTTCATCCAGCAAAGCCTGGTGAATCTGGAGACCCCTGGGGCAGCCGAATCCCCACCGGGCAGGAGCTCAGAGCTCGCAGTGGGTCCTCCCCATCCCGCCCTCATTACCCCCGCCTATGAGCAGAGATGCCTCTCTGCTCTCCCTGTCTTTTGGGCTGCTCCCCACTGGGAGAGCAGCACAAAGGAGCCCTCCCCGCTGGTGTCCAGGCCAGCAGCATCTCTAGCGCATGACTTGTAACCCGCCGAGCCCGGCGCTGGTCCTTCACACGCCGTGAATGATAACAGGGAGCCGCAGCCCATTGTCTGCCGGCCGTTGCGCCGGTTTGTCAAGTTTGCGGTTGCATTTTAATCCTGACGCCTTTTCAAAGCCCAGCTGCGCATTGTGTGGGCACAGGAATTCTTGACTTGCAAATCCCACCACCCCTCCCAGCATTAATTTCAACCTTTCTGGGGCTATGGTGATCGTCCACACATTGAATGGGGGGTGGAGGGGAAGCATCTTGCCCCCTGCCATGAATAACAAGCAGATGAGAAGCAGCAGAGGACAGCAGAGAGGCTGGAGGAGCCAAGGTGACAGCAGTAGTGGCTGGGATGCTGGGTACAGTACTCAGCAATGGGATTTGTAAGGAGATGCCTGCCAGCTCCCCTCACCCCTTGCCTGCCACACCAGGTTTGGTGCCTAGAGCTGTTAAGGACCATATGCAGCCCCCAGCAAACAGGGTTGAGCATCCCTTGGTGCTGGACCACAGGGACCAGTGCTGAGCCACAGAGAGGAAGGCGGAAAGGATGGGTATGGGACAGTAAAATGCTGCTGGTGCTGCAGTGCCAGCCAATGGCTGGGCTGGGTCATGTGGGTTTTAGTCTGTCTCCATCTGTGTCAGGGCTTGGGAAGCCACCCTGCAGGCTGGAGGGAGAGATGCTACCCACATCCATGTGAAGCAGACCCAGAGTCAGAGCCTGCCCATGCGGGTGGGAGTCCAGCCTCGATGACCCAGGCGGTCGCGTCCAGTCCTCCAGTTTAATGCAAGCCATCCTCCTGCTCTGCACTGAGAACAATAGGCAGCCTGTGTATGGGGAGATGGGCCTGCTGCCCCAGCTCTCCTACGGGCTGGCTGAACTATCCCCAGACCAGTTGGGCAAGTTTTCAATACAACCAAGTTGTTTCTTTCATTAAAAAAAAAAAAAAAAAAAAAAAAGAAAAAGAAAAGAAAAAGGAAAAAAAGCAAAAGAAAAAACCCACACATTTGTCAAAGCTGAAATGTTTCATGGAACTCTATCATTCGGGCAGGCTTTTGCCAAAAGCCGGGCAGAGTTTTGATGGCAGCCTGCCCGATTTCCTAACCCTTTGCCTAGCAGACAGCCTCCAAACCAAGGTTCCCAGGACTCCTCCGTGCTGCCAGGGCTCACAGCTCCCTGGCCCCGTGCTTGGCGGGAGCAGCAGAGCTGCCTTCCCCTGCTCTGGTGGGAGGACACCGGCTCCAGGCACCGCTTTGCACAGGACCCCACGCCTGTGGGCAGGAATCCCACGCCTCACCCCACGTCTCTTGTCTCTTTTCTGACATCTCTTGTCTGCTGGAAGCAGCCCCAGCAGCCCTCCGGAGCTGGGGCAGCGCGGGAAGTGTCAACTGACAGCTCTGCTTTGTTTCAGGGGGAAGAAAGAGAAACGCAATCCCTTCTCATCTTCTCTGGTGGCCTCGCTTACATCCCAGTGCCTCACTTTGCCAGGTTCTGGGATCGTGAAGCCCTGGGAAAGATCCTGGCACTCAGGGGACGAAGGTAAAAGTCAATCAGAACAACTGGACCCCAGATGCCTCCACTGCTTCCTGCGCCAGCACTGTCCTTCCTCCACCACTTTGCAATACTATCACATGCACATCCTCACCTCCCAGGACCTCTCTTTATGCTCTCCCTCTCCTCTCTCCTCTCCAAGGCCCAGGTATGCTGCAGCCATCCCTTCTCCAGCCAGGCTTCCCTCCTCTGCTTACCTGCCTGTTCTGATCTGCGCAAGGTGGTTGTCCCTGTTTCCTTCTTTGTGTCCCTGGGCTTCTTTCATCTGAGGGCACAGACCATAGTCAGGCTCAGCAGAGCCTGGGGGCCAGGACCACTCACTGGGAGCCTGGAAAATGCCAGAGTATGTATCATGCAGAAGGGGAAAAAGCATTCAGGTTCTCCAGGATACTGGCCAGAAAGCAGGACCCCAGCCATCCTGTCCCAGCAAGAAGATGGCCATGGAGGACTGTATGGCTTGGAATGACGGCTGTCCCCAGAGCATCGCTCTCAGCTCAGCAGAATTCCCCACACCAAGCAGGGAGAGAATTATCCCCTGTTTGTTTGCCCTGATTTGTTTTGAACAAAACTGTGCTGCTGGCTGTTTATCACTTCGTTTTCCTCCAGGAGATGAGGCAAGCGAAGGAGATCAGCCAGAATAAAACACGACCTTTATGGGCTGTGCTGTGGGCTTGGACTTTCCACCTACCGCCTCTGTGTACCAATGGGGCCTGAGATGAGCAGATGCCAGGTGCCATGTTTGGTGCTGGCAGAGGAGCAGCATATGTAGCTCTGAGCTCAGGCCCACGAGATACTCCCCAGCATGTGCTCATGACACCCACCCAGAGAGTTTTTGTGCCACAGCTCAAGTCACTTCCTCACACCCAGCAAATTCCTCCTCCCGGTCCCCATCTCCCCCCCGGTGAATCTCGGCAGAGGAGGGCTGAGTGCCTGTGGGAGAGCACTGCACACAAGACACCATTTCTGGGTCGCTGTGAAGACCCAAGTGTGCAGGGACTGCCCCCATGGTCTTGTTCAGTCCCCAGACAGGGTAATGTGTGCAGCATCCTTGATGAGATATGGTCTTGGTCCTGAGAAGGGTTGGGTTGCGTCTTGGCTTGTGCGGTGTTCAGATAGGAACCAAACATTCATTGCATTTACCACAGACTCTGGCTATGAAAAGCCCTTCTCTGACCCATTTGGGGACAAAACCCAAAGCCTTTTCCCCCAGTGGATTCATCCTGAGATTTGACGGCATTTACTGAGTAGCAGTGGGCGTTAGAGATGTGGTGATGAACTGACGAAGGGTGTCCTGGTGGGGGTGTCTCTAGGGAAAGATGGGAAGAGATCCCAGCAGGCTGCCCCCCTTTGCTCCTCCTCTGAAGACCAGCCTGGAGAGAGGTCGCCGACTGCCTAAGCCAAACACTCCGTGTGGACACAGTCTGCTGAGCTCAAGAGGCAGCTTCGACACCGCCAGCCCTTCTAAGCCTCAGCCCCACTGACAGCGATCTGCCCAGTGTCCTACTGGTTGCTGAGGGACTAAAGAGCACTGAGTCACAGACACACAAAAAAAATCTGTGAATGGGGACAGTGAAGGTGACAGTTCCGAGCTTCCATGAGAACAAAGCATCTGTCATATGTCCTATCTCCTGCCTCGGTGTTTGGGTGAAGGTCCTGAGCTTCAAAATCCCCCACCTGAAGCACCATGAAAGGTATTCTCCATCTCCACCAGATGCCCAAGCATGGCAAGGGGAAGTGATTTTTGGTCAGAGCTAACGCATACCCCTTCCAGACACAGAAGAGCCTTTGGGCATGCACAGGGAAGCAGGAGAGCATGCAGACTTGCCTTGGCAACTCTGGGAAAGGCAACCAGCTTCCTGAAGGCATTTAGGAGCACCTTGGGAAGGCACACGCTGCCCTACGCTGTCTTCCTCTTCCCTTCACTGGGTCCCCAGCAGGTAGCGAATAACCCAAGCAGGTTTGTTCACAGTGACATTTGGAGGATGCCTCCCAGAGATGAGTCAGGCTTTGCCTGCTGCGGGAAAACAGTGATGCAGTCTTGTGGGACAGCTTTAGTGGCTGTGGAGGAGGCACACTCACCTGAGCCAGCCTCTCTAGTCTGGTCCCTGGGAGCTGCACACCAGATTGAGTCCTGCAAGGGCATCCCAAACACCCTTCCCTTTCTTCCACAGTCATTAAGGTGCTTAGAAACTCCTGCTGCAGCCAGAACTGAGGTGTTCTTTCAGAGAGGTGGCCACCCAGAAGTATCTCACGTGCCTCTGCCTGCAGTATGGTGGGCCCCATCCTTGCCCTGTTGCTAAGGTGCTTAGCCTAGCAATGACTGCTGCTGACATGAGACCTTAGACACTGCCTATCACATTTCCATCGAGCAGCAGAGAGAAATGAAAACAGAGATCCAGACAGGAGGAGAGGAGCGGAACCTGCTAATTACAGTGGTAGAGCAACATTCAGCACCTGCTGCTGGCAGTAGGGTACTTCTGCCAGGGGCTATATGGCAAAACAGGTTTGGTTGGTGGTGAGAAACAGGGCAGAGAAACAGGATCTATCAGGGCCAGGAGTGGTGGGGAAAAGGTTGGTCTTACAACAAGGAAATAAGACAAACTGGTGGGGTTAGAAGCTGGGTGAGTGCATCAGTGACGCACCCACTGCAGACACCCTGGGTCTCCATCACCACCTTTCCATCACCTCTGCGCTCAGCTCTGTGCAAATCAGTGCTCTCCTCCTCCTGCCGCTCTGCCAGGGTGATTTGTGTCAGCAGGGGTTCTGGCCAAGGTGATTGCAGCAGCCTATTTTTGGGAATGCCCTTGAGAATTGCAAGCCAGGAAGGTGGAGCCCGACTGCTCCAGTGTCCGTGCCCTGGAGAAGCACTAACCCTGCAGCTATGCTGGCTGCAGTCCAGGGCCTTGCTAACTGCATTGGGAACCTTCAATAACCCAGTACCCGGGTGCTGGAGGGGCTGCCTCCAGGCTCTCCTGGTGCTGGGTGGGATACAGAGGAGCTCAGCTGGGGCCACTTCAGGCTGCAGGAGATGGGAATGTCTCCATTCAGGTGCTGGGATGTTGGCTCTGAAGGTGCTCCCTAACTCAGCTTGGTTGCTGGATGCCCATGGAGTCGCTGGGGTATTTATTTGGCTCTGAGAGTCATCAAGGGGCTTGTCAATGCTCACTCCATTTTAGGTACAGACAGGGATTTAAGGGAGAGGTCTGCACCCAAATGTACATGCATGCTGTGTTGACCATGGAGCTTGATTTAGCTCATCTTAAAATTCCAGGTAACACCGCACTGAGGTGTTGTTCATCCCCAAAGCTGCCCCACTTCACCTGAACACAGCATCAGAGCATGAACAGGGATCCATGTGAGCAGCTTGTTCCTGGGCTTCACTTGCTCTGTTGACCTGCAACACCATGAAATGAAGGCAGAGACCTGGGTAAAAGCATGCTGAGCACCCTGCAGCTTTGCCTCCCAGACCGCCCATGCAGGATGGGTGTCACCCTGTGGGACCTACGGTGATGGTGACACATGAGATCCTGCTGTTTTCAATGTTGTGTTACACCTCAGGGTATGAACTTTGCCTTGCATGAGAATGGGTGGACTAGCCAAAAGGTTGGTCTTGCCCAGGTCCTGTCTCCAGCAGCAGCTGATACCTAGGGAAGGATGTAAGAAGAATCAACTAGGTTGAAAAAGACCTTTAAGATCATTGAGCCCAACCATTACCCGGCTGTCAAGCCCACCACTAACCCATGTCACTACAGGCAAACTGATCTCCCCTTACAACTGCCCCTCATGATTTCCAATCACAGCCACCACTCATCTGCCCCCTCATAGTGCCCCACACTGTACAGCTGCTGCCTCTGCACCTCATGGCCACCCCTCAAGATCTTCCCTTATGACCACCGCTTGCAGTCCATGGCCACCCCTGCTGTCCCTTCACTATCTCTCTCCTCTCACCTCTCATGGCCACCCCTTATCTCCCCTCACTCTAGCACATGCCCTACTTCTCCCATCACTTGCCCAGCCCCTCGCTGGCCTTCCAAAGCTGGGTGCCATTGACAGAGTGCATGACTTCAGTGGGTTTCTCGACCCTAATCATGTGTCAGTGTTCATGCTATGATGCCCTTTCTCAGGGAGCTCCACAGCACCACGATATATTACTTGAAAAGTTGCTTCCTCCCATCTGCTTTGACTTACTGTCTGAGCAAGCCCTGCTCACCTTCCCTTGCTGCTCAGCTTTGTCTGCATCTCCCAGCTACCCCTCAGGTGTCTCTTCTTGCTCTGGCTGTCCATGAGAGGTAGCTGTGGCTCACTTGTGTGGGTGAGAGATGCTGTGGCCTGCAGTCACCCAAGGAAAGATGTGGTCTTGTGATACCCTCCAAATACTGCTGAATCTACCTTTCTGGCACACCTGCTCAAGACAAGAAACCCTGTCACCCCTCTTCTAATGAGGCACAGCATGGCCAGGTATAGAACACAAAACAAGTGGTTGCAAACCAGGCACTGAGCCTACAGCTGCTTGTCCCCATCCGAGAGGTGCTTTGCTAAGCTCAGTCCACCAGCTGACCAAAATCTGTCCTGTCATTACAACAACCGACCCTCCGGTGCTGCTCTTCGTTCGGTGCTGTGAGCATCACCAGGGCTGCCACTGCCTCAGGTGCCTGTGGAAAGCTGGCTGGAGAGAAGTCACATTTCACATGCAAAGGGAAAGAGGGGATGGAGGGAGGCAGGGGAGCAGCTGAGCCACTGGAACTGTTTGTGCAGCCATAATCACACCAGAAAGCAAGGCAACAGCACCTGGAAAACAGCCCTTGCATGAGCCAGGCAAACAGGCCCGGGTGATAAGCACCGCTGAAAGCAAAGCCTGGTCACTCACTCCCCTGGACAGCGTGTGCTCACACACTGCCTGCCCTTAGGGTCAAAGCTTTGCTCCTTTCTGTTCATGGAAGAATTTCTCCCTCCAGGTTTTAACTTTACATCTGTTTGCCTTCATGAAATATTAGTTGCTTTGTTAAAGAGGAAGGCCAATTGTTTTTGGCAGTTTGTAAAGGTCCCACCCAATGGAAACGGAAAAGAGCAGAGGATGGAGGAAGGCTGGGAGGGAAAGTGTCACAGCCCTGCCTGGGGCATCCGCTGCTCTCTGCAGCATGGCTGTGGTCTATGTGCCCACATTTCCCTCACTGGGCTCCCTCCAGCTGACCCCTCCATAGGGCCAGAAACCCAGTCAAGGGCAAGAAGTGTGGGGCCAGACCCCATAACCCACCTGAGCTGTGAACCTCCGTGCTGTGTATGGTCCATGTAGACACTGGGGCACAGGGGGTTGCTCAGCTCTGTCACCAGGAGAGAACCTGGCATCCCTGGTGTTCAGAGATGCTCAGGTGCCATTCTGGGAAGCACAAGCAGGGACTGGGAAGAGCACATAAGCAAGGCATCCTCCCAGCAGCTGAAGCTGGTGGGAGAGACAAGACAGACTTTCCCTCTCTCGCAGCCCTGTCCCACACACACACACTTCAGAGGAGAGATGCAAAGACCTCTGTTCTCGGGGCTGGCCTCCCCCCGCTCAGTGCGACTCCTCTCGCTCACTCAGCAGCTCAGCCCTGAATCCAGGTTTACGTATAAATAAAAAGCGAGTGCAAAATCCACCCTGGGGTCTCTCCTGACTCCCACTTGGCTCCCTAATTGGAAAGTCTGCCAGCAGGAGATACTGCAATGAGCTAAAGCAGAAACAAACTCCCTTTATCCCAGGCAGAGGCGGTGTGTGGGGTGAGGTCCCCAGCCCAAACCGCACCGGCTGGGAAGGACACGGAGCAGATTAGCACAGACTCAGCTAGGCTCTGGGTCTCCATCAGGGTCTGGGAGCTTTGCTGCTCTGCTGTGCCCAGAGAGAAGGGACAGGCATGTATCAGAGAGGATCGTGCAGCAGCTCATCCCTTGGGGCAGCACTTTGCAAGCCCTGACCACTTGATGCCAACAGGGAGAGACATTAGAACAGAGATACGATCCCAGTGCAGCACTGCGTATGTGTGTGGCTCAAACACCTGCATCCTCACAAAAAGACACCTGATTTTAAGGTTCCCCCATTTGCTCTGTGCTCAGGAGAGACGTTTCCCCAGTGCATACACAGATCCCATCGAAACACTGCTGACCTACAGGGACACCCCCTCCATTTGAACAGCCTAAAGGAATAAAGAGTCAGACTCCCATCTTTATCTCCTTCCTGGAGGGGAAAACTGACCTGCACACCTCAGGTCCTTTATTACTGTCAGCCAAGCCCCATTGTCGCAGATGGTGTTTCTCACAGGGATGGCAGCACCACCTTCCATGGAGGCAAAGTCCCCACACTTCACCAAGCTACATTGCACCTCAAACACACGCATCAACAGCCAAGAGCCACCTGGCACTGTGAAAGACAGCGAGGAAACCTCCTCCACCAAACCCCCATTGATTTTTTTTGCTGCCTTCTTTAGTTTTTGGGGGCCCTGGCGGCACAAACATCGCCTCCAGTAGAATGGCTTCAAAAGCAACAATGATCTCAGTACAAGCAGATCAATGTCCTAGCATTTTATGTTTTCTGAGAAAATAACACAGCTCTTCTGCTCCCAGTGTTAGGGAGGTTTGTTATGCACATTAGGATGCTATGTTTGCCCTGAGAGGAGGGGCTAAGTGCTGTACAGGTTCATATTCTTTTGGTGTAGCATCACCCAGCCTCAACGAGCTCACCAGATGAGGAGATGGGGAAGAAACCCAGGGAGGGAGGAGGAACAAGGTGTTGTTAGATAGCTTGTGAAGCCAAAACCAGAGTCAAAACAGGTTCCCTGAGCTGCTGACCACCATTCTTATGCAGAATCGATCTACTCCCATGAAGAACAGAGGAAAGATGATGCTTTCTCTCTGAAAGCTCATCAGCATTTCTGGTGGGTGCAGGACCCAGATAACTGGGAAGTTAAACTTCTTCCAACAGAAATACAATTTTCTGACCATTTCTTTAATGGTCAGAAAACAATCCTGACATATGGCATACAATGGTATTGCTCACATTGTCTGTGTGCGCTAGAGCATCAGCTGACCCAGAAAATGGTTTATGCCAAAACACAAGCAAAACCAGTAAGATCACTGCTTTGTTCATGACGTTTGGACCAAGAGGCAAGATGAAGATGCAGTAGATTCACATACATCTCCTACACACACAAACACTGCTTCTGTGGCTTTTGGAGAGTTTCTCGTACTCATTCCTATGATTTACCCTCCAAGATTGCACAGGAGCTTGCAAAAGCACCATTATAGCTGTATTTTCTTCCTGGTGAGATCCTGGCAGCTGAGTTTCACAAGACTCTCCCTTCTACTAATCCTACTTCCTGGAGGCATTTAGCAACTAATCTGGATTACCTATTGCTAGTGTTCTGTGGCAAAAGAAACCTCATTGTTTCAAGTCCTGTGGGCTCACTGCAAGGCAGTGGCCCATGGGAACATCCCTTTGTCTTCCTAATTTGATTTAGGCTGCTCCCTTGCCAAGACCCCTCAAGTCTCACGTGTATTTAAGTGGGCCATGGTGTGGGCTCCAAATACACGCTTCAGCTAGGGACATTATCCTGTTGTAGCAGCCACCCTCAGACCTGGGCTTGCAGCAGGAGGATTACTGCTGTTTAGCAGTGGCTTGTTAACAGATGCCTTAAGGAGATGCAGACAGCACAATGCTGACCCACAGCGTGGAGCTGGAAACGCCTTCCTGGTCTGATCTAGACAGGAGTTTTCTACTTCAGAGCATCCCTTTTCAGGTTTTGGCCAGCCCATGTCACTGCGGGTCAGAGCATTCAAACACAACAAGTCCAATTGACCACATCGAACCCTGAAGCAAACCTCTGGTTCCAGTCAGCCAAGGAGCAATCAGCAGGAGTCAGGAGTCCCAGAGCTTCGCAAGCCAAATGTGCCCAAGCTTGTGCATATAAAAGCCCATGGTCTGCCAGTCTTGGAGCTATTTTCCCAGCCCTCCTCCAGATCCTTGACTGTGTCATTTGCGAGGTGGGATGCGCAGAGCTGCCTGCAGCACTCAATGCAAGGTCACCGTGACACCACCCATCTCTCTAACGCCTTTGTGAAGCTCTTCACATCCTTCTCAACAGTCTCCTCCACGAAACCTCTCAGGTTTATTCACCTTTCCAGTCACTGCTGGGCTCTTGAGCAGAGGTCCTCATTCACTTGTCACAAAAGGACCCGATTCCTGGGAGGTTACAGCTGACTCAGAGGCCCTCAGCATAGAGAGTGGCTTTACAGAGGCTCAGGATGGGCTCTGCCCCCCTTTCGTATGCACCACTCTGCTTGTGCTCATTTATTCCACACACTGCTCTTGGGAAGGAGCAGCCTGGCTTTGTGACCAGGGATGACCTGCTCCAAAAGGAAGGATGCTGGTGGCTGTACCTGAAGTCTTCAGCTTGCTCACTGAGCCACGAAAGACAAAGGCACCAGCTTGTCCCCAGCAGCAGCGTCACAATGGTCATGGTGCCAGGATGCTGCACTGCAGTATGGCAGTTCCCAGGAAAACCAGTTGGGGCTTGTGGTGTTAGCAAGATTTCAAAGCTGGTTGTCACAAAAGCTTTTCCTGCCTGCTGACCTACTCCTGCCTCCCCAGTCTCCAGCCATCACTACTTCATACGTAGCTCCAGAGACGACAAGCCTCTTGCCTGTCCTGGTGAGCACTTCAGGTAGGGTGAGGCTGAATTGCTCCTGAGCTTCCAGACACTGCACCAAGCTCTTTCCAGCTATTCTGGCCTCTGCCCTGGCTGTTTGCTTCCATGCCTCCTGCAGCAGGGCAGGCAGTGGCTCTCTGATGCAATACACCATTGGCAAGGAGCACTGAAGCTGGGTAGCTGGAGGACAGTCTCCTCTGCTCTACATGGGTGAATGAAACCTCCAGTGGTGAGGCAGGACCTTGCTGCAGACCTGGATATCTCTTCCACCTGTGGGATCTTTGTCAGAGCAGCTTGGAAAACAGTATGGAAATGATCCTCCCTTTAGCACTGCCCCAGAGGGGTTCCCAGGTGCTGGGGAACAACATGGGGTCACTTTCCTTCCCTCCAAGCAGGGCAGCCAGCTCCTCAGGGCAGCACTTCAGAGCAGCTGAAGCAGCATCTCCTCCTGGTCCAATAGGGAAGAGCTGACCTCCTTCGGAGCGGAAGTGCTTCACCAAGCTAAAATTAGGTTTTCTAAATATCCTGCCCTTGCCCTGTGGCCCCAGAAGCAATTCCAAGGCCCAAAGCACTGTGATGACAGCCAACACACTGTCCCACAGGGAAGGGAGGTCCCATGTTCCTCCTTCCAACCACAGCGCATCCCGCCCTGGCTTCCACACTGCCCCAGCTCCGCATCAACTGCTTCATCTGTAACAAAGGATGCATCAGAGCCTGTGACAAACCAGGCAGAGCAGCCCAGGATCGTGTCTACCAGAAGGATAATGTCATGTGTTGTGCTTGAGAAGCCCATCTGTGTGGTGGGGAAGGACCAGCCATGACCACTGCCTCCCCTTTGCATTATAGGGCCCAGGACTAGCCCCAGGTGGATCCTCTCCTTGCTGAATAACTTAGACATAGCTCCCCAGCTCCATATACTCAGCTGTTCCGCTGATACGGTGCCAGTCTCAACACATGGAAACCAGGCCTTTGAAATCTTCCATAAGCTCATGCAACTTTACATTAGCACATAGTCTATGAGCTCGAAGCCTACAGGCTGAGACCAGCAAGCCTTCCATAAAATATCTAGCAAGGTAATGGTAGCTTTACATGAAGCAGAATGAAACTCTGGAGTCGTCCATCTTCCCAGCTACCACATTTTCTTGGCTGAATAGAGCTTTTATTTAACCATAGCATTAGATTCAGCACCACCTGTTTTCTGCCTGTGTCACCAGGACCTGGAAGGAATGCTTTTCTCACAGCTTTCGATGCTATTTGCGAGGATATGGCTCCTAATTGCAGCTCTGCTATGTTAACATTTCCAGGAATTTTCATCAGGCCATTCAACACAAATGCTTCGTTTCTGGGAGGTTCCTTTCTCTTAGGAAACTTTTTGCTATTCTTCTCCCAGTCCTAGAGGTAAATCAAAGGAAGATGGGAGATAACAACGTTCAATGTCTTCATGAACCAATTTCTGAAACATTTCGTGCTCAGGGACCATCCGCCCCTTTGACTTATTCCTCCTTACTCCTCCTTACAAAGCCACAGCTGTTCCCTTCAAGACCACTTTCTAATCCACCCCTTTGTCAAACTCCAGCTCTACAGTCCACAAGCAAAGCTGAAAACCCATCCCTACTTCCCCTACCCCCTAATTGATGTAGGAGGGCTGGACAAAGCCCTGGCCCCAGGTATGACCTGGCAAGAGATGCCCCATCCTCTCCCATCCCTTCCCCATGCTCCTGCTGAGTGGCTGAGTGATGAGGGCTCTCAGCCTGCTCCCAGGCGGTCCCAGCCCATTGTCACCATGGTGTCAAGGGTTTCACTCAGTACCTCCTGGGCAAGCCATTGGCCTGTACACCTTGGACCCAGCCCTGACCATTGCTGGAGGGTCTTGCAGCCACGGGCAGGTTCCTGCTGCCCAGGTGGGGCTACGTGAGGTGCTCAGCACCACAGCAGGCAGGTCCAGCTCAAAGTTGTCTCCCTGCCCTACAGATGGAATCCCCTGTCACCAGGCCACCAAAAGCATCCCTGAGGTAAGCTGTGGGTTGACACACTGCCTGATCCCCATGAACTGGCAGCAGACAGCAAACAGCATCCTGCAGCCTCTGCTCCCAGCAGACCTGCTCCCCACTCTGTCCCTGCTCCCTTGTCCCACTGCTGGTGGATGTTTGCAGCTGGCTCACCCCACAGCTGCCCTTCCCAGCCCACACAGAGGCCCTCTTCTCCTGCCTCTATCTGGACACCAACACCAGCACTGCCTGTGCTGTCCCCAGTGCGTTCCATTGGCCAGTGTTGAACGTGCTCCACCACCTGCTGCCTTTCACATCTCCCCCGCAAAACCCTTGGCCCAAAGCCCTGCAGGCAGGGCTGATCCTCTGGAGATATCTGCCAGCACAGCCTGCCTGGACTCGCAGCCCTCCCCGAGGCAGCTTTCCCCAGGGTAGAGGGGGAAGGAGGCACCAGTCCTGTCTTTCTTCATGTCAGCACCTCCTGCCCTCATCCACGGGTCGTACCACATCTGCATCCCCCATCCCTGGGTCGTGCCGCATCTGCATCCCCCTAGCATCCTCTGCACCACTGGTACCCACTGCACCACCACCTCCATCTCATCCACTGGAGCTCCACAGGGGAGTTCACAATGTTTTGATCTCTCTGCCTGGGGACAGTTCCCTTGTTCTTGTTACAAACCCCTTCCCTGCAAGCTGGGAATGCTAACCCCATCCCTTCACACCACTCAGTGGGAGCAGATAGGGGTACCATGGTGGAGAATCCCATCCCACCAGCACTGCAGGGCAGTGGGGTGTGAGGGCAGGCAATGGGCCCTCAGAGAGGACCAAGGAGCTGTTTGGACTCATCTGCCTCTCCCTGCCTCTGCGGGAGGGTGTGGGTGAGATCCTGCTTGCCAAGAGAGCCCCATGGTTTGCCCCTTGGGTTGTTTATGGCTTGGACCAGATCAGGTTTCTAAGCTCTTCCCAGTCCGGTATCTTTGGGTGGTTGTTTTTATCTCGTGACAAAAGAACACTGATTTTCTCCTCTTTCCTCCCCCTCCCATTCTCCACCCCGTGATCTGTGGCCTGGCCTGAAGATGGTGAGCAAGCGGCAGTGCTCCAGCACACAGCCAGGGCTGAGCTGCCCCTGAGTCCACTCAGGTCACCTCTGAAGAGCCCATGGGCCTCAGCATCACCCTGATGCACCCGGCCAAGCAACATCCCCATGGTCTCCAGCACTGCCTGCCCCATCCTCCCAAGAGAGCAGGACCTAAGAAAGGAGGGGACAATGCTGTGGCCCCTTCTGCCTCCAAAAAGATGTTTTCAGCTCCCTGCTGAGCTGGAGGCTCTCAGCATGAGCCACCATGCGCCTCAGTCCCCCACTGCAAACAGGGCTGGGAGCCCTTTCCCAGGGTGCTGTGGGGATGAATACAGCAGATAGCATGATGTTCCCAGAGCAGGTAACGTCCCCCTAATTAAGATAAATACTAATTAAGTCTGGGACTTTGAAAGAAGCCCTGGGAGCAGACTCCAACTCCTGTTGAATTTCAATGGGAACGAGACACCTGACTCCAGAAAAACCCAGCCTCTGATATTAAGCTTAAATGGGCCCTTCTCTAACACTGATATATTGCTGCTCTGTAAGTTATGAGTGCCTTCCCGTATATCCGAGCACAACATCAATGTCCTGGAAATGCTAATCAGGAGCTTTAGGAGGGCAGCAGCGGACAGGCTCCGAGTCAGATGCCCATGATCATCCTCTGCTATTAAACATTATGGACAAGCTTTGAGCAGAGCTCACCCGTATTGCGCACAAAGCTCTGGCTGAGCCCCGGGTGCTTTGTGCATCCCTGCTATCTACAGAACTGCCTCCTCCTCCTCCTCTTCCTTCTCCTCCCCGATGTGGTGAGATTATGCTTGCCAGTGCAGGTCCTGCGCTGCCTGGGACACCTTCACCAGGGTGAGCAAGGTGAAAGGATGGTGCCCACCTGATAGCTGGTTCACGCACACGGTTGTGAGTGATGAGAGCAGCCTTCCAGAGCCCACCAAAGGAAAGCGATGGGAAGCAAACCCTTTCCCTTAGGAGCAGACTCCCAGGCAGCCACCAAGTGATGGGAGGGCTGCAGCCCCCCTTTAAGATGCCCACCCCATGCTCATGCATCATTGCCTTGTCCTGCAGAAGGTGTGAGCCACCCCTGCAAGGACCATGCTGCGGGGCTGGGTGGTCACGGCAGCAGGAGCCATTTGGGGAGGTGGAGGGGCATAGCACTGGTGTAGTGATGGAAAAACACCCGGTGAGGGTGATCCAGGAGCACGGATCATCCATGCCTGAGCTCGGGCTGAGGAGCCGTTTGGGAACACTAGACCGTGAGACCCCTCCGCAAGCCACCACGTGTGCCGCTGGCTCAGACCCAGCATTGTGACCGACTGGACTTGGCAGGCCCATTGCCAGCCCAGAGGTCTGCAGAACACAACCTCTCTGTCCTCCTGTCCCGCTCACCAGCGCCTGGTTCACATTAGCATTTCCCCTGCGCCCTCCTCCAGCCATGTGGGCAAATCCCCTCAGCTGTCTGCAGTGGGATTGGCCCTGGAGCCCCGCTTTGGTTTCCAAGGACTTTTCCCAAGTCTCCGGTACACTTTAGCAATTAGAGGGTTAAGTTTCCTCCCGGCCTCGCTGCATTAACTGGAAAGGAATGAAGTGTCAGGCATGTTCTCACCACAGCAGGCTGTTGGAAAGCAACTCCCTTCTCCACGCACACACACCTCCCACTGCTGCGACCAAATTATTTTCTATCCTCCAGAGACCCAGTATGCCAGACAAAATCTGCAGCATGACTCTGATTCATTGCAAAAGGATGCAGATGTAATATTCCCTTCTCCCTTTTTTGTGTGTGCCGGGGCTTCTCGCACGCTAATTCACACGGCATCTCCGCGCTTGGAGTTTTACAGCTCTCCTGCTCTCCTTATTATTTTTCCTTCGGAGGGCTCCGACGCCCCTCGCTGACCCTTGCCCCCACGTCCTTTCTCCTGGCACCACCAAAATAAAGACACTAAGCCTCCCATCTCCAGCGTGCAAAGAGGCAGCTCTCCCCAATGTGCTAATTAGCCGAGTGTTTGGAAGTAAATAGGTATGATTGGTGGTAATTTCCTGGCTGAAGGGGTAATTATTTGTTTCAAACAGGCTGCAAAATAACCCCTGTAAGGTGAGATAGGAAACTAAATTCAAAAGAGGTTTCCTATTCCCACTAAGCAGGATTGAAAACTGGTTTGAAATTCCTTTTTTTATTTATAGTACATGGTATCCATGGAAACCTACAGAGGAGGTCATGGTAGCTAGGCCTCCGTTTCACCCTGCTCAGGGGATTACCGTTGCACAGTGGTACGCAGCCGTGTAAGAAAGTAGATTCACAATTCCCCACAAATAGCACCCCCCCCCCCCCCCCGCCAGCCCCCAGCCTTCCTGGAGGGCTGCAGGAGAGCTTTGGGGAGGCTCATAAATCTGCTCCGAGATGGGAAAGTGATGGGAACTCCGCCTCCAGCGTCCCCCCGAAGCAGGAGGCTCCCCGCGGTACCCTGCGGGATGGAGCCGCTCACAGTGCGGCAGCACTGGGATGCTCTTCCCTTTGCCCAGGCTCAAATCCTCGGCTCCCAAACCCTGCACAAAGGGGAGGAGCACCCTGGACAACTTTCCGCTTGGCTCACCCAAGTGAGGAAAGCCCAAGTATGCTCCAGCTCCCAAATCACAGGCAGTGATGTGCAGGCAGGGCATCTTCTGCATTCACCTTTCCCTGTTGTTCTGAGGAAAGCCACTGTTTTAAAAGGAGAGGGCGAACTGTGGGTAAAGGGATGCTGCAGAAATGACAATGATTTTTGGCTGGATCCTCAGGGTGTGGTGCTAGGCACCTCTCCCCTCATCAATTTCAGTGGTGGGGGGGAAGGCTGTTTCTCACCTTCAGGAGCTGTTTGGGCTCTCCCAGGTATGAACCTTTTGCAACTGTGGACAGGATCAACCCCGTATTACGATTTGAGTGCATGTAATTTAGCAGGAGAAAGCGATCATTACTTTTTATGCTGCATGTAAAACCCCAGTTATGGTCCGTGTGCCGGCGGATGCTCTCCAAGCAGGCAGCGGCAGCAGCGAGCGAGCAGTGCACAAGCAGATGCATGCTGCCAGCTCGCTCCCCCGTGCTGGCAGGGCCACAGCGGCTGGATGCTCCCTGGGAAGGCAGAGGGGGAACACGGAGCTGCTCCACCACCATTTCCCACCCCAGGCGAGCCCCTGTCACCCAGGTCCCTGCACCATCCATCCCCTTCCAGCTCTCTGTGCTCTGCCCCAGCAGCGCCGTGGTGCCGGTGACCTTCACTAATTCACTTTCCCTCTCCACGCCGCCTTCCCTGCGCTCGCAGAGAGATGCTTTTTCACACAGCATAAAAATAGCCTGTGCAAGGCGTTGCCAGAGGAAGCTGCCAGGCCAGCAGCGTGCAGACAGCGCAGGGACCCACTGCTCCATGATCACACCACCCCTCGCCCCAGCATGGGGCTCCCAGACCAGCCTCCAACCACCCAGACACCCTTGGCCTCCTTCACATCTATTTTGCTCTGCCGCTGCATCGTCATGTGCTCAGTCTCAGCATGGTGAGATCCACACAGTGGAGGTCAGCAGCAGGGAGATGCTGCTTTATCAATGTTCTCCCCAGAACTGTGTGTTTTTCCACCTCTGTTTTGGGAAACTGTAGGCTGAGAGCATCAAAATTAAGTGAATTGGGAAGCAGATTTTTGAGGCTTTCTAAAGCAGAAACTGTCCAAAAATATAATTCCTCTGTCCTCCATGGAAATTATTCTGGTTTGAGTATCTGTCAGTGGAGCTATTGCCATCATGCAAAATTGAACTGTTCATCTGAAACCCACTTTTTGTCACCAAAAGCCCTGTCCTGATGAAACACCTCCAACTGCTCTTCTCTTCACAGCCCCTTACCTTGATTCCTCCTCTGCCATCCCTCAAGCTGGCATATGTATGGCACCATACGATGACAGCCACCCCCAGCCACTTGCTCAGGCTTCAAGCCAGTGCCGCGATGTTTTCTCATGTCCCATTGCTATCCCTAATGCACCCCCTGGACAACCTCCTGTTCACCTCCTTTTCTAAGCCTGCCTTTTGGCAGGACAGCAGCATGGGAGCATCTCATCTGCTGGGCAGGGAGGAAGCCACCAGATGTGAAGTAAACCTCTGGGTGCACCTCGTGGCTGATTTGAGCAGATGAATTACATCCTAGAAGTGTCATTTTCTCTCTATCAGTCACTATAAACACCAGAGACATCGAGACAGGATGGGTCCAGCCCTGCTCTATCAAGAGGTCAGCCAGTGCCATCACATGCCTCTGTGCTCCTCTGCCCTCCCCACCTCAGGAAGCCCCACCACTGCCCAGCTCAACACCAAATCTTCATCTCCCCCATAAGTCTTTCCTTACATTAAGTTCATCCCCACAGCTGGTGGTTTTCTAGTGCTAACCACAATTTTGTGCCTACCTCGACGCATGCTTTGCTATCGCAAGTGCGGTCAATCAATCTCGCCTCAGCCAATAAGCAGGAGAGAAGTAATGTTTTTCCTACTCCCCCAGCTCTCTTCTCCCGTTCTCCATCAGGCACTCAGCAAGTTCACAAGGGCAGCCAGCTCTCGGTTTCCTTGGTCACGCACAGCAGCTTGCCCTCCTAGAGTAATAAAAACAAATGACACGTTGCTGGTTGTTGTCAGAGGCATTGCTGGGCCCCTCCATGGAGAGAAGGTTTGGGGGGGAAAGGAAGGATTTGTGGGGTTAGGTTCCTTCTTGAGTAGGTGGAGGAAAAGTGGTCAGTTTGTGGTCAGTAGACACAATGACTGAAAAGGACAAGCAAAGATTGAGATGTACTGAGGGATGCAAGGCTGAGAGATAGGGGTGTGCTTGCTTGTAGATGTTGGAGCTGGTGAAACAACACTGGATCTGATTATCTGGGATCAAGTGAGACCCAAGAGGTGTCTGTGTCAGGTCCTGATGCCTGCCAACTGGGACAAGTCCCCAGCCTGTAATGCTGTCTGCATTCCCTGCTCCTATCCCTGAATTTGGTAGCCCTAATATGTGGGCACTTGGTCTAGTAGGGCAAAGAACAGCTTAACCTCCCTTGTGGCTGTAGCCAAGATCTTCCCTACTTCCCATTGCAGCATATCTGCATTTCCTCCTAGTTCAGAATCCTCTCCACGTAGGCACATGGAGAAGCACTCACCCATGCACATGTGCACACACACTTAACTGCATGGAAGAGAGCCCTGGGAACCCCAGCAGAGCTGCAGCCTGGGAGATGGGGAGCTCCTAATGCCAGAAGCTTGGTCTTCTTTCTGCCCACTTGTATCTCAGAGTGACCAAGACCCTGCCAACCTGCCCCCTGGCCCAGGAGCCCTGCACCACCCATCCTGTGAGCTCTGCATCCATCCCACATCAGGGGGACCAGGCTGGCTGAGGCCACTGGCCCTGGAACTCCATGAGCAGCACTGTGCCTGAAGGACTTCACCATCTGGTTGCTGATTCAGAAGCCAGCCCCCACTCCGTGACATTCCAAAGGCTGCGGGAGGGGAGGACTCGCGACACCTTTATCTTTAGCTTCGCTTCTCCCTTTTTTTTCCCCTATTTTTATTAGCTCTGAGACATCCCATCCTTTTTATAGCTCTGAATTCGAGGGTGATCAGATGAAAGTGCAGCCGGGCTCCTGCATGTGTAGATGAGCAGCCATAAGGTCAAGGCACCTGAAGGAAAAGCTTCCAGCTTTCACAGCCCTAAAGATTGTCCCATAAAATTACTCATAAAATTAAAGTGGGTTTTGGGTTTCAAAGTCCTGAGAAACTTGAAATAGTTATCAGTCAATTCTGGTGTATGGGAAGCCTCAAACCTCTGCTCACTGAAGCAGAGGTTAACACTGTGCTGTAACATCTGCTGGGGACAGGGGAACACATCCGAGATGGCAGCATCCCCATCAGCTTGGAGGCTACAGTTCAGGCAGTGGGTGAGACGTTGTTTTCACTATTAAAACATTAAGCTGGCTCCACGCTATGGACCTGAACTGCTTTGGTCAAATTCTTCCCACTAAAATGCAGAGCCACCTTCTCAGACCCTTCTGCAGGATTTATGAGGACTGGGTCTGCTCCAGTTTTCTTTCTGTATCAAAGAGATGATTTAATTAATTGATGATCTAATTTCAGGCTGGAACTGAAACTAACCCGCCGATTTGTGAATTTGACCTTGGTACAGATTAACAGCATCCATAACAGCTTCTTCTTTGGTGATACATTCTCTGGACTCCGCTTTTGCATTTTAAACGCTCCATCAACGGCACAGTAAATGGCAAGTGAGGGACAGCGATTCCGGCAGCTCCAAGGCTCTCCGGGGGGAGCAGCCCCTGGCTGCAGATGTCACTGTCACACCTTTGGCAGCAAATGCCAGCTCTGAACCAGGCAGGGGAGCTGAGCTCAATGAAAAACACCAGAGGCAAAACAAGGGAAGGTTTCGCAGGGCGGCAGCAGCAAGGTCACATCAACGTTGGTCAGCACAAGATGGAGGGAAGAGGCTGTGCCTGGGATAAAGCCCAACCCCAGCCTGTGGTGTCCTTGCAGGCAGCAACTCCAGGGACCACGACCTCCAGCCTGCTCCTTGTGTCCCTTGAAACACTGTGCCTGCTATTGCGTGGAGTAGGGGTCACAGCGAGGAGTCTGCTTCCATGTGAGACAGCCCCAGCACACACACGCACTGCACATGCTCAGGTACACCCCTGTACCCTGCACGGGTTGTCCCTGCACACACACACACACACACACAGTGTATACCTCACAGTGCATGTGTATCTGCATATACCATGCACATGGACGGACACACAGCCCTCATCTCTCACACTTACACACATGCACACACATCCAGGTGTCCCTTTATACATGTGAACACACACATGCTTGTACATACCAACAGATGCCCACCCTCCCATGCACAGAGGCTGCCCACCCCACAGGAGCATGGCCCCACACTCCTCACCTTCACCCTGGGCCAAAGATGCAGTCATTAGGTTGCTCAGCTGCTCCTGGCTGAATCCAGACCCACACCAGGGATTTCTCAGAGCCTCACACCAAGCATATAGGACCCCACCAGCCTCCTCACACCAGCCCATGCTGCACCACACAGAGCCACCTCCTTCCACTACCCAGCAGCTCTCTCCATCTCAGAGGGACCAGTTATTTGGGGCATCCCTCTCTTCCCAAAACCAAGAGGCAATAAGCAGTGCAGCAGGACCCACATGAGCTGGTGAGCTACTGGGTGGTGGGATGGAGAAGCAGAGATGGCAGGAGGGGGGAGCTCACAGCTGCCATGGCACTGTGCACATGTGGCTGCACACTGTACCACCGGGCACAGCATCCTGACATACTCTTCAAAAGGAGCCACCCCACACTTGTGTTACTCTGTGCAAAACAAAGCTGTGTTCTCTGCTCCCAGAGCTGCCACAGATTCTTGTGCAGCCTCTGTGCTGCTTGAGCCTTCCCACCCTGCTAGGCAGCACGCACAGGACCAGTCCTCATGACCTGGGAATGCAGGTCCCACAGCTTTGGAATGGGAGGTTGGAAGCTACTCCTCATGAGCAGCCCCCATGGCTGCTGGCGTGGGCAGGCTGCGGCTCTGGGCGCTTCAGGCAAGGAAGGCCAGCAGGGATGGGGCTGGTGTGCGCAGCCAGCGGGTAGGATGACAAAACCTTATTTCATAGAAGCCCAAGTGCAAAGGCACTCTGCGTGCTGCGGGAGCTCAGCCCTGCCTGGCCACAGAGCTGCCTGCAGGCTGCCTGCCCTGCCAGCCGGGCGAGCACCTCTCACCGGGGCTCCCGCAGCACCGCACCGAGAAGGTGAAGGCAGCTCAAGCTGCAGAGATCGCCGCTGGGGCAGGGGGATGGCTGCAGGCTAACAGTATTCCGTGTCTCATTATGCCGTGTATTAAGCTGAAATTTGCAGATGCTCTAATCACCGCGAGGCATTCTGCACACACAGCCTCCCTCCAGCCCCGCAGTTCTCTGCAAACACCGGAGGAGAAACCCTGCTTAACCATCCTGCCACATGGTGTCCTGGAATCTTTACAGACCATTTCACCTTCACAAATAGCCTTGGAATGTCTGTGCATCGACAGCCCCTGCAGTAGCCAGATAGCACAGCCGCCTCCTCTGCAGCTCCCCGGGCCCCTCTTAAGCTTTTTCCCATCACGCCATGCAAATGTGAGGCTCCAGAATTTACACCGGGGCTGGGTAAAGCACCTCGCGTCAGATGTGATCTGTGCCCCAGGCTCACAGGAAACGTGAACTGTATTTTATAGAGGGTGAGGGAAGCTCCTGCCTGATTGCTTCATTATTTTTTTCCCCTTCCCTCCCTGTGTCTTCTCTTGCTTTTATTTATTTTTTTAATGATTTTCCTTTCTTTTCCCAGATCTCTGCCCTTTGCCCTCCTGCCATCAAAGGGGGCACGCATTCAAGTGCCGTGGGAATACTCCGGCCTTGGGTATTCTGGGCAATCTCACGAGAGAAAAGCAGCTTTTTCCCCAGAGGTGGAGAGTGGCCGCGTGAACCGGGCGTTGGGAAGGAGGGGAATGAAGCCTGAGGTCTGTTTGTGCATGGGGAGGGAGCAGCAGGGCCAGGCAAGGGAAGGGTTAACCAGAGACTGTCCTTGCTGTTTTTTCCAGGCCCGGCTGCACCAGGTTCTTCCATTTCTCTTGGCAGGGATTTAAACCGTGGGGCTGAGCTGAGCACATGAGCCTGGAGAGTCCCTGTGCTCTGAGGGTGAGCAGGACCCTGAGCGAGATGCTGCAGCTCATTAGCAAAGCAACGGCAGGTCCAGGGCCAGCAGGTGACAAGCAGGAGGCAATGAGAGATGAACGGAGACGGTGCCACTGTGGAGAGGCAGAAATGCAACTCAATGGGGAGCCCTTTCCCTCGGCAGCAGCAGCAGCGAGTGCTGCTCTGCCCATGCACAGGCACCTGCACGCTCACTGCAAGTGATAAAGCAGAGAGGAACCTCTTCCCCTCTCTGCCTACAGTGCTGGAAGTGTTCAAGGCCAGGTTGGACACAGGGGCTTGGAGCAAGCTGCTCTAGTGGAAGGTGTCCCTGCCCATAGCAGGGGCTTGGAACTGGATGAGCTTTAAGGTCCCTTCGAACGCAAACCGTTCTAGGATTTTAGGGCTCATCACTGTGCCTAGTGCTGGTCTGGGTCACCCCCTTCGTTCTCCATTCATATGCATTTGGCAGCCTTTCCTTGCCGTGGGCTTGCGGCCTCCCTCCCCCATCATCCCACCCCGCTGAGAAGCAGCAGAGATCTGAGATAACCCCGGGAGCCTCAGGCAAAGCCATTTGCTGCCCACCTCCGGGCTGGTAAACCTGGGTGACCTACAAACCCCCCCCGGCAGGGGAAAAGGGCTGGGAATCAGTCGCTGACCGAGCACAATGGCTCCTCATCCTCATGGCTTCTCTGGCTCCCTGCTCGCAGTTGCCCAGGCGACTGCTCATGTTAAAGTGCGCATGGCCGGAGAGGCTCCGGCTGCTCATCCCAGCGGGTCCTCACCCCCTGCTCCCTGCTGGAGGGGATGGCACTGCCCTGCAGCAAACCCTCCGCACCACGCTGTGCCTGCCACCGCTTACACACACCCGGGGCTTGTCCTGTGCAGGTGCCCAGCATCCAGACCTGCCGCTTCCAAAGAGAATCCGTTTCAGTGCTGAACCCCCCTCCCACGGTTTCATCAGTGTTACTGTGTGCCGCTGCCTCCATTGTCACTGCTGCTGGACCATGCTCAAGTGCTGCCCACTCCAGCGCAGTGCAAGGACAGCAGTGACTCGTTAATTGCTGTTGGTGTTGGTCTTTTCTGCCCCTAGGACATGGTTTTCCAGGTGGACCCAGAGCTGGCTGTGCCACAGGCTGGGGAGCAGGAAAAGTCAGGGGCAGAGAGCCCGGGTGAGCAGCAGAAGTGGAAGGCTTCGGGATCTCTCAGGTTACTGTGAAAATCCAAGCAGGCATACTCCAAAGAGATATTCCAAGTGCCAGCTTCCCCAGCATCCCAGCCCCAGGCTGTTACCGGCTGCAGCACCAGGCAGCTGAATGGCCCCCAGGAGTGGGTGGCTTGTGTCTCCCCAGAGAGACAACCTTGTTGTGTCTGGTCCATTGCCTGCTCAGTGGAACCAGCACCTTCAAAACTGACCATGTCCCCAGGGGAGCCGGACAGGGAAGATCTGTGACCTGCTCGTACTAGGGCTAGCAGGGCAGGCGGCTCTGTGCTGCCTTGTCCCATGGCTGGTGTGGACATTGCTGCTTGAAAAAGGCCAGGAACTCCTGAGCTCTTGATCTGGGTCCCACCTGGTGCCTCACTGACCATAACATGGAACAACTGCTTTCTGCACAGTGACCTCACCATCCAGTGCCCACAGTGCCCTTGAGGATGGGGTGCAGCCACCAGAGTGGACCTGGTGCATAGCTGTGGATGGGAGCTTCACCTGCCACTCCATGCCACCTCCAGCCAACATATCCCCAGATTCCTCCACCACGGAGTGTGCTCAGGGCATAGCCACAGGAACAGCCCCAGCCTCCATGCACAAAGTGGTTTGGGGGCAGATCCAGAGACCAAAGTGTTCTAGCATGGACACCCTTGATCCAGCATCCACTCTGCACAAAGATATCCCTCAGGAGAAGGAAAACAAAAGCAGGGAAGGTTTAAAAGGAGAATAAACCCTCTCCTTCTGTGGGGTTTTGTCCTTGCCCAGAGGAGCAATCATCTACTGTAGGAGTTTGATTGGGGTAAGTAATAGACCACCTTAAGCTGAGATGACATTCCCTGTGAATGCTGCATTCAGCAGTGGATGGGCTGTATGCGAAATGAACAGGGGCCCAGGACACACTGGCAGCTCTTTAAAGGATTGTTAATGATGTGCAGTTCACGTTCCTCGGGGACCGGTGCCATGGTCTGCCAGCAGCAAACACTGGCATTCCCAATGGGAGTAACTCCTACCATGAGAGAGCCTCTGCCTGTCACCAGGCACCAACCTACCTTTCCCCAGCCTTGTCCCATCACGACCATCAGCACCACCTTGCAGCAGGAACCCTGGTGATCCAGGCAGCACAGAGGAGACACTGGTGCACTGCATGTGCACCAGGGCATGGGACAACCTCAGGGTTTTGCTAAGGGAGCCTTCTGCATGGGGCTGGCAGTTCGCAGCATGGACCCAGACCTCGAATGCAGGACGAGGATCTGGGGGCAGCGATGAGATGCTGCTGCAGACCTGGCAGGGGAGGGTTGTGAAGGGGCAGGACTGTACTTGCAGCTGATGGGGCTGAGAAGACCATACCTAGGGAGCAGGATATCAGTAGGACAGACTGAATGGACACATATCCATCACCATCAGCCATTTCTCACACTGCAGCTTGTGAGCCAGCATCTCCCTAATCATGCCAGAGCCTGAGCAAGAAAGATCCGGGTCAGAGTGGTACAAGGGAGAGCGAGATGGAAAGTCATCCAGACTGACACCTTTCCATGCAATCCACCTCCCTCAGTCCCAGACAGCTTGAACCTGGCCCATGAGCTCCCATCACTGGGCACAGGGATGAGGGAGAGAACTGAGCTTTCCCCCTTTCCTGCAGGCAGGGATCAAAAGGTGTCAGGCTGGAAATCTCCCAAGAGCAGCTCCCTCCTGGGCTTCGCTGCTGCTTCCTGTTCTTGGGGACAGGAAATACCAAGCAAACATTTCCATGCATGACTTCAAAACTTCCACTTCCAGCACCGGCTGCACAATGAGGATGGAGGAGCTGGCACATGGGGAGCAGCCTGCCCACAGGTTTTGCTTCCATGAACCAGGCCCCCTCCATCGCTCCTTAGCCCCACAGGAAGCCGGGTCCCCAGGAACAGCATCTCCTAGCCCTTAATGTCAGACTCAAGAGGTGGTGGCACTGAGCTCCAGTGGAAAAGAGCTCCAGTGTCAATCCTGGTGCTGTTTATTTGCTTTTGCTCTCTGCCTCCATTCAGAGCCAGGCAAATAGATGTATTAATAACTGCACAGAAAATGAGACTGTGAAAGGCTGCTGCACTTACCCCTTGTGAACGTGGCTGGCCATCACAGCCTGAGAGCTTTTGCAGTCCTCCCATTGCTGTCATCATGGCTTTGCATTGGAAAAAAACAAACATGCTGCTCCCCTTCCTCTAATTAGAGTAACAACCTCTCATCCCCACCTTGGGGCTATGCCCCATCTTAGAACCATAGACTCTCAGACTGGTTTGGATTGGAAGGGACCTTAAAGCTCATCCAGTTCCAACCCCCTGCCCATGGTCAGGGATACCTTCCACTAGAGCATGTCACCAAAGACTCTGTCCATCCAAGAGCATTGCTGCCATCCAGGTATTACTGGAAAGAAAATGTGTCCTGAACCTTCCTGCATCAGAGCTGGGCTTGGGGCAGTCCCCAAGGGATGCTCATGTCCTCCAGGACACCACTGCTCCCTGCTAACACCCCCCAGAGGTGTCCCCATGGGCAGGGTCAGGAGCTGTCAGCCCAGAGGTGCCCAGCACCCCCTGAAGGTGAGGTCAGCGCCTCTGCTTGCCTCGCGCTCCCCGGGCTGCTCAGCATCCCGGCTCTTGGCCTGGGTAGGGATGGAGGCAGCTGCTGCTGGCACGGGCACTGCATGTGCCAGGCGCGGAGCCATCTGCCTGGCAGGGCCAGCCACACCTGCTGGGAAGGAGACAGAAGCTGGGCAACCTCCCCTCCTCTGCGGCGTTCCGGCTGGCGGCACCACCGCAGAGCTGGGACCGCTCCTCTGCTCGCACAAAGAGACCGGAGAGGAGGGGATGCTTGTGTCCCGCAGCACCCCCAAAGCCTGGCCAAGGCTGGGCACCCATCTGAAGAACTGGTACCAGCGTGAACCTCGTGAATGGAGCCATGGATTTGTCCCTGGGTGAGATGTGTGCCCCAAAGCCCCCATGCTGGGCAGTCCATGGTGGTGCACAGCACGGGCAGCTGGAACCAGTGAGGACCAGATCGCAGTGTCCTCCTGAGCAGGAAAGGGGCTCTTTGCTCCCAAGAGGGCAGGAGTTTCAGTAGACATGCTCAAACAGCTTGCCTGGGACAGAAATTATGTGCCCCCTTCCCCAGTATCAGGGCTGGTGACTGCCCTGGGTGCTGTTCAGAGCCCAAGTGCTCTCACTGTCATGGTCCATGCTGTGATGGATAGGAGCAGAGGGGGCCTGGCTGGGTTCCTGCTGGGGCCACCCCGTCCCATTCCTCTGTACCAGCACCCGTGGGAGCCAGCAAAGTGTCACACACAGGGTGCAGGCTGCTCCTCAGCTCCTGGTGCATTGGGACACCGTGGCAACAAGGGTACAGGATGCTGCCACCAGCCCTGCTGCCAGGAACAGCACCAGTTAAGCCCTGGGATGGGAAGTCCCTCCCAGCCAGAGCTGGATGGAGCATCTGGGGTCTCCTGACCTCTGGTGTGGCAAATCCAGGCAGCAGGACAGGCAGAAATGATGGGAGCATCTCCAGGTACCCCATTGCTGAGCATCACACAAGAGGCTCTTCTGTCACCGCAGAGCAGCACTTCCCCCAGCCTTGCTGGCTTCTCCCACTCCAGAGCAGCCAAGGCTGCTCTCCCCCTCCAGCACCCATGGACCATGCATGGCTGGTCCCCACTGCTGTCACTGAGCCCCAGACCAGCCTGGAGAGTGTTCTCCAGCCCCACACAGTGCCAGATCACACTGGACCTGTGTCTGCAATCCAGCTGAAGGGTTGGGAACACAGAAGAGCTATCCTCAGGCTCGGAGGAGGCATAGGTGCTCTCAGGACATGGTGCATTCTGCCCATTTCTCCTATGACAGCGGGGAAGGTGAATTGCCCCCTGGCAACCCCTGAGCATGTCCCACCAGGCAGAGCAGGAACTGAGGGTGAAGGCAGACACGGCTCCACACTGCAGATACCGCAGGTATGCTGGGGCAGGCAGGTCCCATGGCACCCCATGTCCTGGCCAGCCGATCTCAGTGCTGGTCATGAGTCTGCTCAAGCACATGATGCTCCTGAATGCAGTAGAGGACTCACAGAAACCAAATGTGCTGGGGAGCCCCTAAGACCCCAGCCTGGCCTTGACACGGTGCAGAAGGCACTGAAGCACTTAGCAGCATCTCCAGAGTTTTGTGTGAGCCCTGTAAGGGATATTGGCCCCCACTGGGGTCCTGCTCCCCACCAACCTGCCAGCCTGCATTAGAGGGCTCAGGCTGGTTCTTGCCATCCCAAGGGCTTCCTCGCTCCATCGGGCTGTCCTACCCCCTGCCAGCTGATGTCACCCATACATCCCACTGCCACCCACCCCACTGGGCTCCTGATGGCTCCTGCAGCGCTTTGCAAACCTCATCGTGTGGCAGCTGAGGAAAACTTAGCTCCAGGAGCACTGCTTTGACCTTGACCTGCAGTAACCGAGTGGTGGTGGCTGCAGGAGGGGACATGAGCTCAGCAGCCTGTCTGATGGGAAAAAAAAACCCACACAGCAACCTCTCTCCTTCCTTTCTTCTCTGCCTGCCATCCATTTGGTGGGCAATGCGGCCTCGCTGCAGCTTTATCTTGGTTCTTTAAAAGGCTCCCTGGCTGACACGCACACCGTATGGGAGCAGTCAGCCGAGGAGAGCTGTAAATCTCTGAAGGCCTCATCTTGCGGGGCACATTAGCTGTTTTAAACTTGTCAGCTTTCAGCGATGGAAATTGACTGTTCAAAGCCCTTCTTCCCTCCGCATCCTGCTCCATTTTACACAGCGCAGAACCTGCTGCATCCCCGTTGTATTGGAGCAGGGAGCTGTGCACACCTCTGCGTGCATCCTCAGGGATTGTGTGCGCCTGAGGGATGCTTCTTGAGGTCCCATTAGGGCTATGAGCATCTCCAAGCTATCTCCTATTCTCTCCTCACTGATCCTGCCCACATCTGCAGGTGAGGATGGGGACAAATAACTTACAAAGCACACTTATCTATGGGAGCTGGCTTTCCCCTGCCATCCATGCAGTGTCCATGACACTAGATCCCTCTGAACCTGGTCCTATAATAATCAACCCCAGCTTTGAGGTGAGCTGGTGGGATTCAAACACAGCACTGGGGGTGGGGGTGTGTGTGTGTGCATGAGCTCCAGCGCCAAGCACAGCCTTGAACACAATCCCATGGACACGCAGCCTGGGGAGGATGCTCCCACAGCCGCTGCCCTTGAGATGGCTCCGCTGGCATCAGCAGCTCTGGAGCCGTGTCAGGAACAGAGCACAGGGGCTGTGGGGAGGAAAAGCTGTGCTTGAGCAGCTCTCCAGGGGCAAACTCCCACACTCTTCCCAACAGGGAATGTGACCCCATCCGCACATCCACAGCTCTGCCCTGACGTCAGCGCTTGGTGGGCACTCACCTCACACACACACCCCCCTCGTGCATGCAGCTCAACCGAGCACAGAGATCCCTCTCCATCCTGCTGAGCATGTGCTTCATCCTTGCAGATGTTCCCCAGCCCCTGTGCAGGCCCAGGAGAGGGGAGCATGCACAATCCTTCATCCCCACCCCATTTTCAAATGAATCCCAGACTGGTTTGGGTTGGAAGGGACCTTAAAGCTCACCCAGCTCCATTCCCTGCCACGGGCAGGGACCCCTTCCACTGGAGCAGCTTGCTCCAAGCCCCTGTGTCCAACCTGGCCTTGAACACTGCCAGGGATGGGGCAGCCACAGCTTCTCTGGGCACCCTGTGCCAGCGCCTCAGCACCCTCACAGGGAAGAGCTTCTAACTAAGAGCTCAGCTCAGTCTCCCCTCTGGCAGGTTCAAGCCATTCCCCTTGCCCTGTCCCTTGTCTAAAGCCTCTCTCCACATTGCACACGGCACATTCTGTGCTTTGCAGCCATCATCCCTAGGAACCCCTATGCACGGGGGGTGCCTGAGGAGCAGCCTCACCCTGGGGCAGGATGCGGCCACCCTGGAGCACCCCCCCGTGAGCAGCAGCTGCACCGTGTCTGCAGAGAGCGTGACAGCCAAGCTCAGCCCCGGATCAGCCCCAGGCCTGTGACCCTTCCCTTGCACAGGGTCAGGGCAGCAGTGACGGTGGAGCAAGGAGGCCTGGAGCATCCCCCGGCTTCCCCCTGCTGCTGCTTCCCCTCCTGGCGATGGGAGGTAGGGGGGCAGCAGTTCAGGTAGGAGGGGGGGAGCATCTGGACCAGGAGGCATCATCCATCGCATCCAAATGGTTGTCCCCGAATCCTCTGCGAGCCGGATGACGCACGGCAGGGAGGGGGGAGGGCACTGGTGTCAGCGATGGGGAGAGCCTGCCGGGAAGGCAGCAGGCACAGCGGGAAGGGTCCCAGCTCCCAGCTGCCATCCCCCAGCACGGCTCCCAGCAGCGTCCGTCTGCGGCGGTGCCCAGAAATAATCTGGCAGCAAAGCAGAGCCACGTCCACCCACTGCTCCACGTGAGCGATGGGAGCCGGGAGCACGGGAGCAGCCAGCTCCCGGCCCTCCCCTGGCTCTGGGGCCCTCTGATAACGCTGGATTTGGGTCCTGCAAACCTGTGACAAGAGGGGTGCCAGCGTGGGGGGAGCGGTTAAGCTTCCTATCACCTGCAGGGCAGTGATTCCTTGGGGAGCCTGCCAGTCCACCTCCCCGCAGGCAGCACTGAGGCTCCAAAAGCAGGGAGGGCACACGCGCATCCTGAGCCCTCTCCAAGCACGGTGCCAGTCCTGTGCTGCTCCCACAGCCCCGGCTGCAGGGACAGCAGAAGCTACATGAGGAGCCTGATTTGCAGATTGCTGTTCATGACACGGTGCTCCAGCCCAGCTAAGGCCGACAGGTTGGTTATTATATCGACAGCATAAACGTGTCACAAATTGCCTGAATTAGCCAAGTGCCATGAACAGGTTTATGGATAATGGGATACAGAGCCCTTTCAGGAGCAGGCAGCTCACATCCAGTTAGGCAACTCCAGCCCCAGCCGTTGGAAGATGAAAGCCATCAGGTACCCCGGACAAAACCCAACGTGTCTTTCATGTGTGGTGGAAGTGCCCTGCGGGCAGGACACAGCCTGGCTAAGCACAGCCTGCTCCCCCAGCTGCTACCACCTCCTCCATCCTCCTCACTCGATTTGCTTCTTCCTTGGGGAAAAAATCCTCCTTCTTTTCCCCAGAAGATGCTTCCCCTTAGGGTGTGCAGAAGGGGATGCTCGTACATTCCACTTCTATGATTCGCAGAGCAAGGACTTTGGGCAAAATCCTTTGTCGCACAGCCAGGACTGTCTTTAGCTCGGACTCCTGAATTAGAACTTACCAGCTGCACTGATTCAGCCTCAAGGCTGACCAGCTCTCGGGTCACATCTTGCAGCAGCTCTAACAGGGTGCAAGGGAGGCTCTAAGGGCTTGAATTCGCTCTTGCTGGGTTTTCTGTGCATGATCACTGCCTCTGACCCATGTTTGGGTTTGGTTTTCCTGCAGCAAGCTGTTCCCCAGAGATTTAGCCCAACTGAATGGCGTTGGGGTCACTGTGGTTAAAAAGTGGCCAGTCTAATGTCCATGGCTGGGCTTTCCTCTGAGCCTGCAGCCACTCAGCCTGGACCTGAGCCCTTCCGAGTGTTTTCGGTGGTGTCTCTGGAGAGCATCACCATGGGGCAGCAGAAGGCCTGGAGGGGAGGTCCCCATCTTGCACCTCTCCAAGAGCCCCAGCTTTAAAAAGGGGCTTATTCACATCCCCCAGCACCTCGGTGCAGCAGGAGGGAGCGCGGAGACAAAGAGAAAGCAGCGGCTGTGCGGAAGGGCCGGGCTCGCCTCCCTGCACCAGCGCGTTCCTCAACTGAGCGGAGAGAAAGCACAACTGAGAAGTGCCTAAAATTAGAGCTGCCAAACCCCAGCTGGGGAAGCCTGGAAAGATCCCCGGGCCCTGGAGCCTTGGGCGAGCTGCATAAAAGGCAGCGGAGGGGAAGGGAAGGGAGCTCAGGGACCGCGGCAAGTAGAGCGAGGCACAGAGGGAGCGGGGAGCGGGGAGCGGATGGCGGCTTCCCCCTCCTCATCCCACCGCCTGCTCACGACATCCCCTCCCCGTGTGCGCATAGGGTCGGACGCACACCCCTGGTGGGGGCTCAGGGGACCTCCTGTCTCTGAGAGCATCTGTTTGGGGATGCAGCCATGCTGGTGCAGCAGGGATAGGGAGCGTGGAGTCCCAGCGCTGTGAGCATACCCCATCAGACATCTCTGTCTGTCCAGGAGACTCACAGACCTCACGCTGAAACCTGAAGAGGTCCATGCACTTGGGAATTGCTCCCTCAGTCTGATAACTGCTGATAAACACATACCTGGGCTGGTCTTCACTGGGGCTCGCAGCCCCGCAGGGTGCTCCCTGCCCTGCACCCTGCCACAAAGCTGGCTGAGCTTCTGGAGGAGCAGGGATAACAAAGGAAGCCAAAAGCTGGGTGATCTGGGCCACCAGTGTCCTCATAGAGACTTGAGAATTCACCTCCACACAGCAAACGGGGGTGGCAACCTTGTGACCCCCCAGCTACCCACCTTGCGGTATCTTCCCGCACAGGAAGACTTGATCCAAGGTTCCAAAGCACAAGGTCTGCCATCAGCCAATGCAGCTGAGGTCCCTCAGCATCCACCAGGCCAGCTCCTCCCGCAGAGGTGGGAGCAGATGCTGGCAGGACCGGTCACACCCGCATCCCAAGGCTCCTTTGAAGCTTGCCCCATCCCAGCCACAGGCACAGGCACCAGCCATGCACCAGAGAGAGAGAGCTGAAACCTGGGAAAGCAGCAGCTTCACAGGCAGCCGGTGACTTTGCCCTGAATTTGGCTTCCCAGCTCCTATTTGTCATGATCAAAGCAACTGAGGTTTAGTGCCAGCTTCACTGAGCTCAAGAGATGCTATAAAATGGCTGAGTCAAGGGCAGGTCTTTATCATTTCCCTCAGTAACGGCAGCAATCACAAAGGCACCTGGTGGGAGCCTGCTCCTTGCCTATCCCAGGCCTAGGACTCCACATCAAACAGTCCTTTCTATTTGCCACTTAATAGCGTCCCTACCCACCTCATGTGGGGTAAATCAGCCCCTGCTCATCACTTCCAGTGATGGGGCACCCAGAGAAGCTGTGGCTGCCCCATCCCTGGCAGTGTTCAAGGCCAGGTTGGACACAGGGGCTTGGAGCAAGCTGCTCCAGTGGAAGGGGTCCCTGCCCGTGGCAGGGGTTGGAACTGGACGAGCTTTAAGGTCCATCCCAGCACAAACCAGTCTGGGATTCTCTGATTTGTCCATGACTCAGTGCTGGATACGTGCAACATCACCCAGGGAGGAAGGATATGCACCCAGCAGCAACAGGGCTGGGATGGAAAAGATATAGGAGAACTGATGGCGATCAGAGGCTTGGATGAGGTGGGTCACCAGGAGATGCAGACAGTGACACAGCTGTTGCTGGGGAAGGATAAGATGGGACAGGGTGGGGCAGAACGGGATGAGACAGACAGGAGGTGATGGAATGAGATGGCATGGGAGAGGACCATTGGGATGAGAGGATAAACCAGGTTAAAACAGGGGATGGGGTGGGATGGAAAGGATGAAGCAGTGACTGGATCATAGAATCCCAGACTGGTTTGGGTTGAAGGGACCTTAAAGCTCACCCAATTCCAATCCCTGCCACGGGCAGGGACCCCTTCCACTGGAGCAGCTTGCTCCAAGCCCCTGTGTCCAACCTGGCCTTGAACACTGCCAGGGATGGGGCAGCCACAGCTTCTCTGGGCACCCTGTGCCAGCGCCTCAGCATCCTCATAGTGATGGATGGATGAGATGAAGGGGACAAGAAGTCCTGTTGGGATCCAGCTCCCTGTGGCCACACTGGTGTGTCCCAGAGCCACGAGCTCACCAAGCCTCCCCAGCCACCCGCTGTCCCCCCGGCCGGGTCACTGCGCTGCGGGTGGGACCACGTGCGAGGCCCAGCACCAGCGTCTGACACTTTCCCATGGGGAAGCGAATTGCTCCCTGGAGCGTGAGATCCGATTATGTTGGTGACACTGCGGCGTGATGCTGGGCGCACCGAGCCTGCCCCGCGCCCGACCCATGCCCCCCACTGCCCTGGGGCTGGTGCGCAGCAGGAGGGGTGGGAAGAAGCTTGGGCATGGGGCACTCCAGGATGTGTCCAGCTGGAGACAAGGGATGAAAGGACAAGGTCAGGGCTGGCTGGGTGGTGCATGCTGTGTGGTGCAGCCCCTGGCTCTGGGGACTGTGCATGACGTGGGGTATGGGTCTGAGGTTTTCCCATCCCTGCTTCCCACTGGATGCGAAATGATGCACTCCCACCTCTGGCTGCCGAGGCAGATGCTCTGCATCCTACCAAGCCAGCAGCTCACCGAGCCCCAGAGAGCCCCATGTACCTGGAGGTGAGGCGAGCCCTGCTGCCAGGAGAGGAGGTATATCTTCAAAGGCCTCTCAAGGTGGCACATAGTACCTGTTTTGCAGCTTACCCTTCACATTTGCTGCTTCTAACAGTTTCTGAGCGATGCCTGCCTCTTTATTTGAGATCTTTCAACAGCTGTCTGATAGAGAAGACCTTTATCTCGCCTCTCCCGGGCTCCCATCCAACACTGATCTCTGGAGGTGGGGAAGAAGGGGAAAAAACATCCAGAATCCTCCTGACCGAGAGCTTCACCTAATCCAGTGCGTGTGGAAAATTACTGCCATCGCCCGGCGCCCGGCCCTGGCCCCCTTCCCACCCTCGCCAGCCAGCGCCAGCTCCTGAGGCTTTTGTGAAGGGAGTTTGTTCTCTCCTCTTCCTGCTGGGAGAATGGGAACGTCGGCATTGGGACAAACACTGGAGAAAGCAGCTTCACACGTGCTTGGGGCACTGAGTCGGGGCTTTCATTTCGCGTCGTCTGATCCTGAGGCAGATTTGCCTGGAATCGCTGTGCAGGCTGTGACTCCCCCCCAGCCCACCACTCACTATCACAGAGCAGAGACAGCTTGTGCCCATGGCATTGCTGGGAGCCTGGTAAGCTCTGGCACCAAGCTTTCCCCCTCCAGGCACAGCTCCATCCTTGTCATGTCACCAGGTCCAGCTCACTGTGGTCCACAGCCCTGCCCCAGCCCTGGCCACCTCACAGCCACTCTTCCACCATGAAGGGGATGGTGTGAGAGCTCTGCAGCATGATGGATGTCAAGCTGTAGGGCAGGTAACCACCCTCCTCTGCTCAATACAGGCTAGGAGTCACCTCTCCCACCTACAGATACCTGCAAGGAGACCTCTACAAACAGAGGTCACCCACTCTGGATGAATCCTTCACAGGCAGAGAGACCAAGGCGCTGCAAGGCTTCCTCTGAGATCTTGCAGCATCTCCTTCATACAAAATGGATTGTACCCTGGGGTCCACTGCTTGGGCCCTTTGCTGGCCCCAAGGGATGAAGGCACCAGGCTGTGTTTGTGCTCTCCACAGCCAGCATCTCCTCTTGTCTCCATCACTTGCAGCTGTAAGGTCGTATAACATGCTCACCAGCAGTCTGCAAAACACTTGGTGCTGGAGTTGGGATTAAAGACATGCAGGTGCAGAGTTTCTTCCCATCTGGATGCTCTGGACAAAGCTTTGCCTCAAGGAGGAAGTGCACAAACCCTCCCATGCTGCTGGCTGGGGAGAGAGGGTTGTTATCCCAGATCACTGCAAGGGAAATAGAGTCACACAGCGGAAAATCTCAGTGCTCCAAGAGGCTCAGAAAGCTCAGGAAAGGCTGTTAGGATAATTCTGTCCTGCCTGTGCATGTCAGGCAGGGAAAAAAGAAATACAAGTAGTTTCCCATTGCAAATAAACTAAGACCAACCCGTTTTACCTGCTGTATTCCCTGTTTCATATCATCTAATGGCCAGTTTGGACAGAGGCATTGCAACCCCTGCGCCATGTGCAACTCCAGACTTAGCATCACCTCCTCATCGCTATGGGATCGGCTGTGTAAATCATATGGGATTTGCTTGCTTCATTCCTCGAATGGTTTCCAAGCTATAAAGCACTTCCAGCAGAGCTGCCAAGTTAAACCTGTGTGATCTTGCCCCGGGCCACTGAGATCTGAGCCCTGTGTATAGCCCATGACCTTACCCCACTAGTGTGACTGATGGCACTCACCTCGCCCTGGGAGCTGAGGGAAGGGAAAGGGAGAGGAACAGGACACAAACCCATTTCCTAATCTGGGAGGTGTAAAGGCAATCCCTGTCCCTGCTCACGCTCTGTATAGATAATGCAGCACAACTGTGGTACTGTTGGTGCCAGAAATTGATAGCTTGGTTGTACCTGAAGTCCCTGCCCGGGCCTAGGTGGCTGAGTGGAGAGAAGGCAAAAACCTGCTGCTTTGGGCAAATAAAGCAGGAGGAGGCTGGATTCATGCTCAGTATGATGCTTCCCAGCAGCGTGCTTTGGAATTACCAACCCCTTCCTTAGCCAGGCCACCAGTGCTGGCAGCCCTGGAAGGGACATGGAGCAGGACCAGGGATGCTCAGGGGTCCATGGGCTGGCTGGAGGAGTCTTCTGCTAAGAGGGGATGCTGGCTAAGATCTTCTGAAATGTCTTCAGGATTTAAGGGCCTAGGTCTGCAAAGGAATGGAAATTGCAGGAGCTAGGTACCTAAATAAGAGTAAGGCACTTGAAAGCCACTCAGGATCAGGCTTTTAATTTACTCTTTAACTATACAGTGAGAAAGGCTCTCGAAAGATAAGGGCTGCATTACAGGCTCATAGTAGATGTTCCTCTCAGCTGGTCCCCTGTTTCTACTGGGGCCAATGCCAGGTGCCTGGGGAAGAGATTACAAACGTGGCTGCAGTGCGTAATGTGTTCTTGTGCTCCTGATCTCCAGACATGCATGGAGCAGGATTTTCTGAGCTGGAGAGGTGCTGCCTTCCTGCAGAAGAGCTCTCCATGGGCTTTTTCCTTCTGCCTTTCCAATCTCACACCTGCCATGTGAAGTGGGAGCACCCTCTGCCCCTGCACCAAGGAGCTCCCCTTAAGGATGCTCCACAGAACAGCCATCTCCTCTCATTTCCTTTGAACCTGGCCTCTACTCATTTCATTCCACCTATAACCTAGTTGGTATATGAGAAGAAGCAGCAAACAACATCCATTTTCTCCCTGCTGTTCAGTCCTCTGCCTCCATGAAGCAGATCTTCTACCACAGGAAAGGATGGTCCCAATGATGGAATGAAGCTTATTGTAGATGGCTTTGGATGTGGTTTTCTTTTCCATTCCTAACCAAAACAAAGAAATGCAGGAAGAAACTCCTGTCCTGCCACATTCCCTGGCTCACCAAGGCTCACAAGTGACCTTGGAGCTCCCCACAGTGAAAAGAGCTCCTTGGAAGCTCAGCGCTGCTTTCAGAGGTGAGGAAACTGAGCAACAAGGAGCTACTTGGATTTCTCTGGTCACTTGTAACACCAGTATCCCAAAGTCCTGTCATTGCCTTTGGAGGCAAGTCCAGCCAACATCACTGGAACATTTATTCTATTCTATACGGACTATATGGTTCTACTTTTCCATGGGTGGATTTATCCTCATACTGCTGCTTATTCTCATTACCAGATTTTAGCACCTGAGAGCAGGTAAGCTGAGGCACAAGAGGAGCTACGAAATCCCAGAGGAAGGTGGTAGCATAGGTTTAGGTACACCGATTCCCAGACCCTTCACCCCAAGAGGCAGTGGGGTGGCAGCTCTCGGAGGGGCTGCGCAGTACCCAGGCAGCAGAGGCACGATGCTGAGGCAGGGGCATGAGCATGGGCTCCCCAGCCAGGCAGCTGATTAAAATGCAGTCCGGCCACCCCAGGCCTGTCCCCACCGTCTCCCGGCTTTAAATAATAGCTTAATTATCTCATTTACATTTGGCTCCTTTCAGGGAGGCACTGCAGTTGATTAACATCTTCCCTCCCGGTGTCTTGCTCCGCATCCCCTCTGCATCCCCACACCACTGATCCTGCTCCCCCCAGCATGGCTCCTCAGCACCCATTGCATCTGGCCTCCAGCCCCACTCTTTTCACCAGGTCAGGGCTCTGCAGGGCTCTGGAGATGCAGAGACCAAGCTTGCAAATGGCCACAGCAGATGCTGGAGGATGGGAATAGATGCCCTGGCTGCACAGCTGCGTGATGAAGACTCTCCTCATCTTCTCCCCACTGCTCGCTGGTGCTGGTCCATGTCCTACCATTGCTTTGCTGCCGACGCTGCCCCTGATCTCTCCCCACGTTCCCATTTCCACCCCTCACTGGGCAGCTTTTAACTTTCTTTTTTATCTTCTCTTTTTAACTCTCCTTTGAAAGCTCCAGCCAAACACTGAGCTCCTTTGAAGAAGAAGAAAACGCCTCTGTGGGTTGCCCTTTCTCACCGGCTGGAGCTGCGAGAGATCCCAGTGCCCAGCCTGGAGAGGGGAGAAGCTGCCCAGGCACATCCCAAAGGATGTTTCTGGAGGAGATCCAGGACTGGAGGCATCACCAGCCCTCACCTTGCAGACCCCTCGAGCCCCCATCAGGACACCCAGGTTGTGCTCCTACATCACTTGGGGGTCTTGGGGACAATTCCTTGTCACCTGCCAAGCTGAATGGGAGACTTTGCAGTGAATTCTGGGGTAACTCCCTCCCCAGGCACCCAAGAGAAGGGGCCAGGGGGGCGCATGTGGCACTGTGCTCCCCACTCTCCCCACCAACCTGTCATACCACATCCCGAGCTGGGACCTCATGGATGGGGGACAGGGAGGTGATGGTAGCTCCATCCCAGCAGTGCTGGGCTGATACAGCCAGACTGGGGGGAGATGAAGGTCCCCAAGGCTCTTTGGTAGGCCAGTCTCTTTCCCTTGGCTGCTCCATCCTCTCATCTCCCTTCCCCGGATCAATGCAGCCCCAGAGGCTCCATCCCTCCCCAGGCTTGGCAGCACAGCACTGCAGGCCCCGATGAATTACAGCCTCCTGCGTGAGTGGCAGGCATTTCCAGATAGTCCTATTGATTGCATGTAGCCTCCCAAACCCCTGTTCCTGCTGCGGATTTAGCTGGGATGCCTGCATTGTCCCTTCTCCTGATGACAACCCTTTGATCCGCTCCCTCCCACTCCCTTCAAACAGCCTCCCATCGCCAGGAGAGTTTGTGCTTCAGTGCAGAGGTGCTCTTTTTGGAACATATATTTTTAATGGGTATTTCAGACGTGGCGCAGGCACGAGGGAGGAATTCTCCTGTGCCCTGGTATTTACATATTTTCCAGCATGCACAGCACAGGCAGGGGAAGGTTTCACAGAGGGAGCACAGCAAACAGGAAGGAAAGAGCTTTGTGCTTTGTATCGCCAGGGCCCAATTACAGCCTGCAAGGCAGGGAGCCCATCCGGGTATTGCCCTCTCCAGCCAGTCCAAGCTGCAATTATAGTTCTCGCCAGGCTCAGCAGGATCTGGGGGAAAAAATATCTCAAGAGCTTCAAAACGGATCGCTAGCTCACTCCTCGGGGCGCGGGGATTTTAGGGCACCATCTGCTCGCTCTTCTCTGCCAGCACAGATCCTGAAAACTACTGGGTTTCACCTGGCTTTGGAAGGAAGACAAGGGGGGAGAACCCAAACGCTCCCCACTGCCCTACAGTGAGAGGCTGCAGAGGTGATGCTGCAAGGAGGGGGCTTCAGGGTGATGCTGCCAGGGAGGGCTCAGTGTGTGCAGAGGATACAGGAGATCCTGCAGAGCAGAGGTGATGGGAGGTGAGGAGGGAAGCTGGGATGAGGTCCCTGCTCGCCCTATGTGGGCTGACAACACCGACCTTCCTGCAGACACGGGCATGCCCAGGTACTGCGCTGCTGGTGGTGCAGCCCAGGCGCTGGTAGAACCCTCTGAGAGCATCTGTGTTGCTGGGAGGGACAGCACAGAGCCAGGTGGATACCCGGGGGTTGGTGACACTTCTGAAGCCACCTTGCAGCCAGTACGGGGCACTCAGGCCACCTACCTCCACCCCAAGCTGCTTGGTCCAGCAGGGAAGCTCTGCCCTGCCTCTCCTGCAGGCTTGGTTACCCTTGAGGTCGTCAACACCATGGGGAGAAGGGTGTGTTGAAGCAGAGGATGGTGGCATTGCTGCCTGGGGACCAGGAGAGGCAAAATGGCCAAGGGAACCATCTCCACACCCAGTCCTGCATGCTGCTCCTCGCTGCCTGTCATTGACCAAAGAAAGATCCTCTGCCAGTGACAGTGTTTTCCACTTTTGCAGGGCAGTTTCTAGGCAATGCACTGAAAAAAACGAAGCGGCAGAGATAGTAGGAAGAGAGAAAAAGAGCTATATGGGAATACTGTGTATCGTGCTAAACCCAGCAAGCTCTATTTTTGAGACAAACCAACAAATACTTCAGCGGTGCAAGTTTCTCAGCTTAAGCAGCCTCTTGAGTGAGCCAGATTTGACCTTCAGGCACTGGTAGGACTAAGTGATGTGCAAGGATAGGGTTTGTCCCACCAAACTTAGCACACAGGGTACCACCACACGGTGTCCAGGCATATGAGTCCTGTTTTCTCTGAAGCTTTTCCAGCTCCAAAGTCCTTCCTGGCAATTATACACGTTTTCAGGTCTAAATTTGTTGGCCTGTCTCTAGACATATGCTGTACTATATAATATGGAGCATTTGGGCATAGATTTCCGTGCAGCAGCGCCGTCTGCTTCCGAGTGCTCACGCTGTGGCGCTCCCTGCTCCTTCAGCACTGCAAAACCTACAGATTAATATTTCCATGTACAGGAGACTGCTCTGCACCTCAGGATGGGCAGGGAAGAGGTAAGCCTGAATCCAGAGTTACCACTGATGGAGCAGAGAGGAAAGGATGCATGGGGATGGAGTGTAGGACATGGTTCTTAGACTGATTGCTGAAGCCAAGTGATATGCACCCACCTCTCCCATGCTTTCCCCCATAACATTGACCATAGGCATTCAAACACAACCCATTTTCTTCCCTGTGAGGGTGCTGAGGCACTGGCACAGGGTGCCCAGAGAAGCTGTGGCTGCCCCATCCCTGGCAGTGCTCAAGGCCAGGTTGGACACAGGGGCTTGGAGCAAGCTGCTCCAGTGGAAGGGGTCCCTGCCCATGGCAGGGGTTGGAGCTGGATGAACTTTAAGGTCCTTTCAATCCAAACTGCTCTGAGTCTATGATTCTAAAATTGATGCTTAAACGCTTTTGGGATGCATCTGGGGTGTTCATGCCCTGCATCTGAGGGCAGAGAGGACCTCTCTGGTGGCAGTTTTGCAGCTGGGCAAGGAAGGAGGGTGATGTCGCAGCTGCCAGCACAGAGCACGGGGTCCAGTCCCAGATCAGGGAAGCAGTGAGGGACAGCTTGGGAGCCAGTTTGGAGATGTCCCTTCCTATGCTGTCTTGTATCTGGAGAGCTCTTATCACAGCAGAGATAAGAGGAAAGGCATACAGTGCCATGGTTCCTGCCTTGGCGATGCTTCAAGCAGCTGCCACCTCTGCAGAGAGGCAGAGCCTGAACACCCCAGCATTTCAGTACCCAGCATGGTGTCAGTCCCCACTGACTTCACCCCACCATCAAGTCACAGCCATATTTGCCTCTCTTTGCAGGAGGGAGACACATGTTGAGCATGGTGTCCAGCACTAGGTCTCCATCACCATGTCAGCTGCCTCAGAGCACTGTATAGAATGAGGCTGGGGTTATGTGGCTCATTGCTGTGATCTGGCCCTGCTGGAACCATGACTGGTAGTGATGGCTTGTGCACCCCTCCTGTGATGAGACCTTGCAGCCCAGGAGACCCAGTGGTCCTCAGGGCAGGCAGGTGTGAGATCAGAGCCATTTTTGTGACCATCCCAAAAGACCCAGCACTAGGAGCCTTAACCCCTCTTTTGGGGCTAACGGGACCCCCAACCACACAGTATGAATTGCCTCAAGCCTCTCTACCAGGAGTTTTCTATGTCCCACCTACCAGGAAGCTTCAGCTGCTCCAGGTCCCAGACCAGGTCCCTATACCGCTGAAACCCCTTCCCAGCCTCACACACCACGAGTGGCATCACATCTGTTGGCTCACCCTGCACTCGGAGCCACATGGGGATGAAGTCCCCAAGTCCCTGGCCCCCACCTCCCCTGCACACCGCTGCCCCTAAAAAGCCAAAGCCACATGCTGAGCTCCCAGCCTCTGGAGAACAGCCAGGAACCACTTCCAGACTGCGTCACTGTATGCACGGCCTCTCTCGGGCTATATATAGTTGTGTGACTGCAGGTTTTTCTGGACGTCGCCTTGCTAAAGAACTAGCATTCCCCAGCCAAAGCAGTTCAGGTCCTGCAGGGATGCTGAGCTGGAAGCGGGGAGCAGTGCTGAGCATCCCCGAGGTGAGGTTTGCCTCACTGACAGGTATCTGCCCTTCAAAGAACCAGCACATGAGGAGTTTAGACCTCTCTGTCTCCTCAGCAGTGCAGTGCTGGGGAGTTTATGTAGAGCCAATTGCATTTTGATGTCGCCAGCAGATCTGGAGAGGATGTGAACCTCAGTGCCAAAAGCTGCCTCGCAAAGAGGTCACAGAAGCAGAGAGGGAAACCAGTGTTGTACTGCGCATCGCATCCCCAGCCTCTGTGGCGTGCAGGTTGTTTATGAGCCTGAGTCCATTGGCGCTGACTCAACCACTCCAACATCCCCCTCTTCCCCTGGAGGCCCCGAGGGCTCAGGGCTGGCCTGCAGCACAGCAGGGGACAGCATGATTGCGTCTCTCTGCATTCCACTGGGTCCCTTTGGCACAGCCCAGGCAGCTGCCAGACCTTGTGAATCTCCTGCTTCACTCTGATACCTGGGAAGATGCTGGGATGGGAAACGTGCCCAGGAGATGCCATGGGTGGGGATGAGCTCTATCAAATCCAATGTCCTAGCTCAGAAAAAGGCTGCTTTCAGACATTTATAGGAAGGTGGAAGAGACCCTATGAATTTCCTCTTTCCCAGAGGAATTATGGGCACTTTCTCCCCAGGCACTGCTCTACCCCTATGCACTGTGAATTATTTTAACCCTGGCTACCCCAGACCAGACTCCAGTGACCCAGATCCAGCAAGGCATCCCAAAGCAACACACAGTCATTGTATGACCCATTGCTGTTCAGGCCACTATGTCCTGATGCACCAGCTTCTGCAGAAGCTGTTGGTCAAGTCTACCCTCTACCTGACCTTCCTGCTGCTGTTTGCTGTGCTCATCATCGTGCCAACTGCTTCATGCAGCCATGCTGTGAACAGTGCAGTGAGATGATTGAGAGTAAAAAGCAACACCAAAAAGCACCAGAACAGAAGAAGCTCGTGCATGGTGATCCATGGCCATAGACATGGCTTAGCCACTTACTTCCAGCCTTCAAGAAGTATATACATATATATATATATATATATATATATAGCTGCTTGTTGGAGTTGATCATGTGAGGAGATGGAGCAGTCCTGGAGTGTTGCCTTTCTATGAGCTCATCCGTGTTGACCTCATCATAGTGTTGCAGAAGAGTTCAGGTTGGAGAGGACCTCAGGAGGTCTCTAGTCCAACCTTCTGCTCAAATCAAGCTCAACGGTAAGGTCTCATTGTCCACTGGTGGCTTGGCAACCTCAGAGAATGGAGACTACAGCTTCCCCAGGCACCCTGTTGATGCTTGACTGCCTTCACAGGGGAAAAAGTGTGTCTTTATAGCCAGTCTGAGCTTCTCTTAGTTCAGCTTATACCCACTGTTTCTCTTCCTCTCACTCTGAAGAGTCTGGCTCTGTCTTCTTGATAACCTTCTCATGGCACTCGAAGGTTGCCATTGGGTCCCCTCTAGTCCTTCCCTTCTCCAGGATAAATCTCCCACTGACTGTTTTTGTCCTTGCCATCCTCTCCAGCTGAGAGGAGGCAGCAGTCCTCCCCAGCTGCCCTGAGCTCTTGTGATGCTCTTCACCCCAACCCTGCTAACCATGGCAGCAGAGGAGCAGATCGCATCCCAGCAGAATCTGGGCTGCTCTAAGAACTGGGAACAATAAAATCAACTGAATTAGCTCGGTCCAAGGTGTTCCCATTCCTTTGCTGACACATGATAACACAGGGCTATGAATACACCTACCCTGGAACACCTCTGAAGGTAAAAAAGGCACTTTCTGAAAGAGGTCAACTGTCTCTAGGGAAGCAGAGATGTTCAGTAGGCAAAACAACAGAAAAGGAGCCTGATAGGTCTCAGGTAAATCCCTTAATCACACTGTGCCTTCATTTTCCATGCTGCTCCTGCAGAAACCAGTGGCTGATGCACTAAGAATCTGCACAGAAAAGCAATGCTACCCAGTCACCTTCTTCCCCTGGCTGAACTGTCTGCCCCATGCTCTGATTTCATAGTGCCACAGCATAAGCCAAACCCAAAGTCAGTCCTCACACAGTTAAGGCTTTTCAGAAGGAGAGCTGCATTTTTTCCCACGTTGAAGACAGGTTTAAGAGGAGTTGCAGACATAGAAGTTTAGATCCATCAGAAGCAGCTCCATGGATCACCACCATCAACCATGAGTCCCTCTGCCTACAACAGTGTCCCTACAATGTCTCCTCAACAAACACTGGCTGAGGTTCCCTGGTTCACAGAGATGGCAGTACCAGATATGACAGGTATAGACAGGTAGGTAGGACACTGTAAGCAGGGACATAGGTGTCCTTCCTATGGATGGGAACAGGCAGTTGAAAGCAGTGCAGAGAGCAGGCATCATGAGGAGGAACAAGAGATACCCAGAACCAGACAGGGCAAGAGGTGACCATGAGCTTTGCATCTGCTGGAGAGGACCAACTTCCATGACAAAAGGCCAAAGGTGAGAACAAGCCGGGAAGTCTTTGGAAGTCACCAGCAAGACTTAGAGGATCAGGAGACCATAGGTCTCATCTTGAGCTATTCATTAGCCACAAGGACTCTGGCCTTTCAGCCAGACTAATGCTGATTGCTCAAAGGAGAACACTTCCCACAGCTGCTAAACTTGCTGACGCTGGGCCCTGGATATCTTCTATTCTGGGAAGGGGGAGTGGAGTCTCCTAGTGTGAACTTGTGGAGCTGGGCAAAGCCACACTGGAGCAGGGATAAAGTCAAGGACAGCTGCAGCTGCTTGGCAATCATTCAGGATGAGCCACAAGTCAGTGACTTGGCTATTCTGGGATGAGCTGAGGAGCCAGCGCTGGGGAGAGCACATCCCTGCTAGCACATACATGGACTGCAGCAAGCCGGAATCCAAGCAACGCTCTGCATGGACACAGAGCAGATATGTGTTGGAGACCTACACAGCCCTTGTCACCAGTGAGCAGCCATGGCTGTGTATCTGACATGAGATTTATCCACCGGACCTCACTGGTCTGCAACAAGGAGAGCCACGTGTGGTCCCCAAAAGACACAGGGAGAAACAAGCGCTTCAAGGACTTTCCAACGCCCCCCAACTTACCTCAAATTGGAGCAAAGCCTTAGCCTAGGGCTGGTGTGCCTGAGCTCAACTGCTGCTGATGCTTGCAGTGAACCTGGTGGTTTCCCAAGCAGGAGTTTCTTGGGGAGGGGGTGTTCCACTGGATGAAGTTCCCTTTGATATTCCCTGAATGTGAAACCAGTGACAAGAGAAATCCTCCCAGATCTCTCCCTAAAGATGGAGCCTGAAGGGTTTATGTGCTGCATTTGCCAGCTTTTGGAAGGGAGCACTAGGGCTGGATGCAGAGATGTGCCTCAGTGAAGGTCTGTTCCCTGCCTCCAGTATTCCCATTCTGATCCAGAACAGCAATGGCTGGGCCTGACCTGACCACACCACACAAGCCCATTGCAGCTCCCCTCCAGAGCTTCAAGACTCAGCTAGATAATTAAGCTCTTTGCAAGCTCACCCAAAGCCTTTTGAGGTCACCCACTGCATATGCTGGAAAGCAGATATGATCTCATTAGGCAAATATTTATGATCAATATTGTCCACTCACTGGCAATGACTAGCATCACTTGGAGCAAGAAGCTCTCCAGGGATGGTTAGAAAGGATGTGGGTTGACAGGAGAGCCTGGGTTGAGAGTAAACCTCTGCTCACCTGGCTTGAAAATACCTACATTTATTCAGAATATCTTTTTCACCATTCACCAGGAGATTAATTAACTGCTTGGAAACCCCGGCCATTAATTATTGATTATGCAAAAGATTTTGTTCATCACAGTTGCTGAGCTTGCCAGTGCTGGGGGACCAGACGGCTGAGGACATCAGGATGGAGGAGAAGTCTGCATGAGCCATGGAGAGTGGATTTGCCACCTGCTTCCCATGGTGGGACTCTGCACGGCTCAAAATTGTTCTATGAGAAGCTCCCCATGACCCAGCTTCAGTGTGCACTTGAGCCCAGAACCCCCCATGTGCTGGGCTGCACCCCCAGAGTGTGAGCAGCAGTTGAGGGAGGGGATCCTGCCCCTCTGCTGGGCTCTGAGGAGACCCCCCCCCCCTGCAGTCCTGATCCAGCTCTGGGGCAGCAGCACAAGAGGGACCTGGAGCTGCTGGAGAGAGTCCAGAGGAGGCCATGGAGATGCTGCAGGGGCTGGAGCAGCTCTGCTCTGGAGCCAGGCTGAGAGAGCTGGGCTGGGGCAGCCTGGAGAAGAGAAGGCTCCTGAAGGGGAGACCTTAGAGCAGCTCCAGTGCCTAAAGGGGCTGCAGGAAACCTGGAGGGGGGCTCTTCATCTGGGATTGTAGCAATAGGGCAAGGAGTGATGGGTTCAAACTTAAACAGCGGAGATTTAGCTTGGATATTAGGCAGAAGCTCTTCCCTGTGAGGGTGCTGAGGCGCTGGCACAGGGTGCCCAGAGAAGCTGCGGCTGCCCCATCCCTGGCAGTGCTCAAGGCCAGATTGGACACAGGGGCTTGGAGCAAGCTGCTCTAGTGGAAGGTGTCCCTGCCTGTGGCAGGGGGTTGGAACTGGAGGAGCTTTAAGGTCTCTTCAGCCTAAACCCGTCTTGGATTCTGTGCTTCTATAAGAAGGGCCCAAGCATGGCAGCGAGAGCCCAGCTCAAACAACACTTGCTTTGTGAAGTGACAGGGAACTGAGGCAGAGGACAAAGTGACCCATCCAAGCAACAGATCCAGGACTGCCTGCACCCTGGGGGTCCAGAGCCGATGGACAGAGATGCCTCCATGGGAGGTAATTCCTCCTCACCCCCCTCCTGCAGCAACACGCTGGCTCCATGCGCACCGGTGCAGAGGGTGCCGGCAGGCTCCTCCTCGCCCTGGCTCGGCAGGCAGAGGAGCCGGCAGGCAGGATGAGAGGTGAGCTGCAGGGAGCCGCGGTGGCAGTGACAAACCTCCTGCAACGCCCGGCAATTAATCTTGTGAAGCAGTGAGTCAGAGTCACCCGGAGCGTCCTCCCCTCACCCAGAACCAGCCGCCGCCGTCTCCAGCAGCGTTCGGCTCCAGGGACGTGCAAATGCCACCAGGCTCCGGGAAAGGGGTTTTTCTGTGCTGTGCTATCAATTGAGAGCCCTGCCTGCCAGGAGGTGTCGGTTCCCCCTCCAGCTCCATCTGCTCCACCAAAGGGAAGGGAGACCCACCAATAGCCACATGCACCAGCGTATCTCAGCAGAGGAGCAGGGTGGTTTAGCTCCAGCTTCTTTGGCCGCCGGGATGCCATCCTCATGATAAAGCTTCATATAAAGAGGTGTCAAAAGCGAGAGGGCTGGAGGACTGAAGGCATTTAAATAAAGACCCAGGGAAGGAACGGGCAGGCTGGGGGGTTAACTCACACCAGGAGAATGCCCCGGTGCATTCCACCCACCCCACCCCCAAACCCCCCCGCAAAACTGCGGTGCTCCCCAAAGTTTGCCAAAGCTTTCCCAGGGAGCAGCCTCTTCCTGCCTTGCCCTAGGCATGAATGCAGTTTGCAGTTTTAACAGCAGATGTCTCTCCTATTATGATTTATAAAAATGCTTAAAATAAATAATGCAAACATATTTACAGGAATGAATTCCTGCTCCCGAGCGCGTTTGTCACTCGGAGGCTCCGGAGCAGGAGCCGCTCGCTGCCTCCCCCACAGCCCCTTTGCCGCTTCCCCTCCCGCCGGCACTGCGGCTGCTGCCAGGAGCCCAGGGCAGGGTGGCCAGATCCCAAATCCACCCCCCGCACACACACACACACACACACTCCAACCCCCAGGTCTGGGCCCACACCAGCATTTCAATCCTAACGTTGTATAATCAACGTGTTAAATATTTAAGCCGGCCGTGCAGGAGAGCTGCCCGGCGGTGCCTGATTTCACACATCCCCACGATTTCACGGACCTCTGGGCTTATGTTCCTTGGCAAATAATGGAAGGGCTGAGGAGCCCCCTGCCACCTCGGGGAGGTTCACCCAACTCCTCCCAGCGCGCTGCGGCTCCCACCTCCAAAGCATGTCCAATGCTTTTAAGCGTGACCTTCGCGCGGGGCGGATGCAGCCGTCACGCTGCCGAGGTGACTCAAAGGCAGAGCAGGGGGACGGGCACAAGGGGGGACACAGCCAGGGGGCAGCTGCCACGTCCACTGGAGCACCTTTAGCATCGCTGCACACAGCAGAGCCAGGCGTACCTGCCTGGGAGAGTGGCCCAATTACAGCTCCCACCCAGCCTGGCCGTTTCCATAGCTTCACAGCGCTGCGCTTCCCTCTCCCGAGGCCATCGGAGCAGGACCCGGCATCTTATCAGCCATCATCCTGCAACGCAGCTCTCCTCCGGGCCCTACCTGCCGACGGCCGGTCTCGCTGGCAACGCAGGATAATATCTTTTCCCACCAGAGCCGTGCAATGATTACTTCCTGCTGTAATTGTCTTGCTTCCAAAGCCACTTGCATAACCGGAGCCCAGGAAGCAGAGCACCAGGCAGAGAGGCTGTGAGAGATCCCCGGTGCAAGGGGTAGGGCAAAAGGTTGTTCCAACCTGGAGGACACCCCAGTGCTCTGGTTCTGCCCAAGGAAGGGTGAGAGCAGCCATCTAAAAGGATAATGAGTCTCCCTGGCAAAGCTGACCTCGGGGAGGGGAGGCAGTCCCGCAGCCTGCAAAGCTGAGCCAGGAGGGTGGATGCTGAGAGGAAGGGCAGGAGCTTCGCTCTGATGGGCCAGATCCCAAAATGAGGACAGAAATTAGGCTGGAAAGCCTGCTCCAGAAGGACACAGGGTGTTTGTGACTGTGGTTCTCTCAGGGTCCTGCCTGCTCACAGGCTGTGTCAGCACGGAGAAGTGGGCATGCAAAGACAAAGGGTGTCTCTGCTGGGACCTCTGCCATGGAGGAGATGCACATTCCAGGTGGGACAAGCTGGTGGGGATCATGAGCTGCCTACCTTAACATGTTCCCAGTGAGGGTCCTAAGCCTTTACTCCCTCAGCCAGATTCACAGCCAGTGCTGCACATCTACAGCCAACCCTGCCTCTGCTTCTCAGCTCCATATTTGGATCCATGGGCAAAGCCAGAAGCATGGACACAAGCAAGTGAGGCGCCCATCCTGGCCAGAGGACCAGGGCTGCACTGGGCATCACCCAGTAAGGCAGCACACAAACAAAAGGCTGCTCAGTGATCTGCATCCTTTGGATGATGATGTAGGAAGAGGTGATCCTGTCGTGGATGTGTCCACGGCTTCCAAACTAGGCAGCCAGGCTGGAATTGTTCATATTTAAGAGTTTATCCACTGAAATCTCTAGGGTTTGATATAATTATCGATGAATTTGGGCTCCATTTGAAAGGGCAAGAAGCATCTGTTACCTTGGAGTGAGCGAAGTGCTTCATCTAGAAATCTAGTTTATATCAGTAGTGGGTAAAACCAAGCGCCTCCCCCTGTCCAAGCAGCACTTTTCTGTGTGCCAGAAAGAATATCCAGAGCAGCTCATTTTGGGTTGTCCCAAAGAGATTTCTTTCCCCTGGGTTTTTGATTTAACAGCCAAAACAATGCAACACCACGTACACTCACAGCCCAAGTAGACTCTTAGCCACACACCAACTGCCTGCTTGAGATTTGCCATGCTTTGTGGCTGAGTCAGACTACATTTGTCTCTACAAAATTTAAGCAAACCTCATTTCTGAGAATACAGTTTGCCCATCAAGCAGGACCATGGAGCTTTGCCAGGAGTCAGAAATGAGATGGCTGTGCAGGGCCTGGATGGAGCTGCTCCATTTCCTGAGGATCTGCACACAATTTTGGGTGAATTATCAGCCTCTGGAAACTGCTGTTTGCTGATCAGTTTCCAGACTGCCAATACCACAGAATATGCTCAGCCTCTGGAAAACTGGGTTCCTCCGATGGAGCAGGGTGCTGGGAGCAGAGGGCTTCCAAAGGGAAGGCACACAGGGAGGGCAGGAGGTCTGAGATGATTCCAGCCCTGGTGATGTGTGACTCTAGGACTGTACAAGGTGGAAGTTGGGACATTTGTGTATTCTCCTCTTGCTTGCTTTTTCTTTCCCTAATCTGGCCAGGTATGAAAGCTGGACGTACAGGTCATGAGCTGGACATGCACCACATGACGGTGCTGAGGCGCTGGCACAGGGTGCCCAGAGAAGCTGTGGCTGCCCCATCCCTGGCAGTGTTCAAGGCCAGGTTGGACACAGGGGCTTGGAGCAAGCTGCTCCAGTGGAAGGGGTCCCTGCCTGTGGGAGGGGTTGGAACTGGATGAGCTTTAAGGTCCCTTCCAGCACAGACTATTCTGACATCCCCATGGCACAGCAGAGGTTGCTGGCAGAGTTCATTCAAGCAGATGCCAATGGACAGGGAGTAACCTGCACATGGTCACATCTGGGGGTGATCCAGGGTGTTGGGTTTGGTTTGGTCTCACACCTGTAATGAGCCATGTAGCAGCCACATGTAACGATGGAGAGCGGAGCCACGCATGTGGATGTGAGGGATCCATCAGCTCCAAGGACAGGGGCTGCAGCCCCAGGTCCTGGCCTCATCCTCATACAGGCAGTACAGGTGTACCAGAGCTGGGCACCCCAGCCCAGGGGCTGTGCCTGTGGGGTCCTCATCTGCCTCCAGTACTTTGGGTCTGAACAGGGCCAGAAGCCCCAGGAAAGGCTGCCACACACCATGTCCAATGGAGAGGAATCCCCTTTCCCTCCTCAGCCTTGGGTCCCTTTGCATGGGCATTAGAACCCTTCACTTCCCCAGCCCAGGCTCTTAGAGCCCAGTTGAAGAGTTTCCTCTGGTCTTCCAAGCACACCACACCAGAGCAGACATTTGGGATGAGGCTGAAGAGCCAAATCTGGTCCATGGCATTCATGAAACACTGAGATCCCCAGGATGCAGCATCCATGTGCAGCACCCACATATGAGCTAAATGTTGCTTGTAGGGGCTGTGGCTATTCTAGTCACATCTTTGGGGGCATCTTGCCCTTCTTTGAAGGTGGCTGGGCTGGCACTTGTCCATGGCTAGGAGGATGCTCTATGGTGCTGTGGGCAATGAGGGCTTTGCCTGAATCTGGATGATGCCTGTTCCTGAACTGGGAGATGGGACTGAATGGGGCTTCACCTTCCAGCCTGGGAAAGCCAGCAGCTATGAGCTAAAGGGGAGGGAAAGGAGAAAAGTGGGTATGAAGAAAGGCTGCTGTAGATGTGCTCAACCAGGGCTGCAGCAGCACCAGGATCTGTGTTAATAACTGGCTTCCCCAAGTTTAGGAGGCTGAGAGATGCGTGGAATAAATTACTTGTGACACCGACTCCTACACTTCCAGACTCACGCGGGATTTAGCACCAGACTCTCGGCTAAGTCAGCGCCAGTTATTAAGGTCAGGAAAAGTCGGGTGGCTAAATCCTATCTGGGGGCTGTGGCATGGCAGGGCTGGGCCAGCCCATGGTCCCCCTGGCATGAGGAGAGGAGAGAGGAGAGAGGAGAGAGGAGAGAGGAGAGAGGAGAGAGGAGAGAGGAGAGAGGAGAGAGGAGAGAGGAGAGAGGAGAGGGGAGAGAGGAGAGAGGAGAGAGGAGAGGGGAGAGGGGAGAGGAGAGAGGAGAGAGGAGAGAGGAGAGAGGAGAGAGGAGAGAGGAGAGAGGAGAGAGGAGAGAGGAGAGAGGAGAGGAGAGGAGAGGAGAGGAGAGGAGAGGAGAGGAGAGGAGAGGAGAGGAGAGGAGAGGAGAGGAGAGGAGAGGAGAGGAGAGGAGAGGAGAGGAGAGGAGAGGAGAGGAGAGGAGAGGAGGATCGTGCCCCGATCCAGGAGCAGCCTGTTCTGTCTTTCTGCTGGTTTCTGAGTGTTTTCACTTATCTCTTTCCTCCTCCACTACCTGAGGTTTCATATGCTCCAGGGAGATGTCTCCATTAACCACAGTTTTCCTTGGCAGTTATATTTCATTACAGTCTCTCTTCCCGCTAATCCTTCCCAGCTTTCGCTGTTGTTATTTTTATTATGACTATTTTCACAACCCCTTTGTTTCCAGCTGTACTTAACCTGCCCATGTCCCTTTAAATACCACAGCCTGGGCAGAATAGGGGATCAGTCCTTTGACAGGAGCTAAAGTCCTGTTTGATCTGGATTAGATGCTGATTTTGCTTACCAGACTAAAGACCAAGGGGGACCACGCAGAGCCTGTGTTTGCACAAACCTGCCTGGTTGCATTCCTCCTCCTCCCCGTGTCCAGCTGAAGGGGTGAGTGCGGGGCTGTGCACACAGCTTGAAATCCAAGCGGATAAACGGTCACTTTGTGTGGAAGCGTCAGAAAATGGAGGTGGGAGGACAGAGCCGGCAGCTCTGCTGTGCAGGAGGGCTCGCTTGGGTTGCAGACCCTCCCTGCTCTGCAGGCAGCTCAGATGAGATGCCCATGGGCACCCCTCAGCCCTAGGCAGACACTCCATTGCTCACCATGGAGGGCCCAGCTCCCTCTTGCTGTCCATCGTGCCGGATGGGGCTCAGCTGTGGCACCCTAGGTAACTAATGGCCCATCCTATGGTGGGACCAGGTAAGATGTGGGAACATGGAGACCTCCACCAAGCCCTGCACTCAACAGATTGTGTCTTCTCCAGGGACTCCCATCGCTGCTGTGTCCCTTTCCCACCCCCATCTCCTGCCCTTTTCTCACCCCTCTGCCCAAAGGACAAGTGTTTGCTCTTTCCTTGTGCAGTCCCCATCCTCTCATGGCTTGCTCTGCCCTCGCCCCTTTCTCCAGCTCAATCTCCCCCAGGCCAGGCAGAGCAGCAGGAGATGGGGCACCCCACATCTCACTGCAGGGACACAAAAGAGGCCTCTCTCCTGGGCTGGTTTCACCCCTCAGCTCCAGGTTAAAAGCACCAGGAACAGCCTGGTGTGTCTCTTGCTGAGGCAGGCAGGGCACGGAGCATTGCTGCAGGAGCATCTCCCAACAGGATGGTGCCCAGATCAGTGCAGACCTGTGACCACAGTGGTGAGGTGGAAGGGTGTCAGTAGTGGTGATGCCAGCTCCAGATGAGTGGGAGCATCTGGAGGGTCACAGGACACAGTGGAGGGGTGCAGAGCTGTGCCAAGCACTGCTGCTCTCTGCCGGGGTTCAGCACAATCCAGGACCTGTGAGGGCTTCGTGGGCATTGATCTCTTGGCTGCTCTGCTCCCAAAGCTGGAAAATGAACTGTGCTGGAGGTGGGGCAGCTCATGGCCATGCCAGTCCTGGAGGCATCATTGCCCACAACAGATGGAGCTTTGGAAAGAGCAGGGCCAGCAAGGGAGGTGAAATGCAGAAATGAATGACTGTGAAGGTCAAGGGGGATGCACTCACCAGTCCCTGGACCCTTGGCTCCTGGGGGTGGGCTTGGCTGGCTTCACTGCGGCACTCCCAGCGTTGCCTGGGCTCAGGGCGATGGGGCTGTGCAATGGGACAGGCTCAGGCAGAGGGTCCATCTAGGCCTGCTGCAGGAGAAGCCAGCCCAAGTGTTTCAAAGGCTTCAAGCCAGGCCAGCTTTAGGAAAAGCCAGCCCAAGTCTCACTGGCAGGGGCAGGCAGGGCATCCTTCCTGCCCCATGGGCATTCTTCATCCCTGTATCAGAAGCCCAAGGGGGGCAAGGACAGGGCAGCCTGCTTTGGTGTTCCCACCACCCATGGTACTATCTGAACACCTTCATGAGTCCCGTGTCCACTGGCAGCATTTTGGTGGAGGAGGACATACAAGCCCCCAGCCCAGTGCTTCCCTAGGGCTGCCAGTGCTAAGGTCTGGCCAAGGAGGAGGCAGGTTGCAAGCTGCAAACCCCCAGCTTGGACTGGTTCCTGTCACCTCTGCCCAGCCCCTGTCATTCACCCATCAACACTGCTCCCCCACCCCATAATACAGCATCTTACACAGAGGAGCCTCCTTGTGCTGTCACTGACCAACCTATTTCTCACAGGTTCCGACTGCTCTGGCCTTAAAGCATCTTGACACAGTACTGAAACTGTGTTAGCACAGGAGAGATGGCTGAAGAGCAGTGGGAGCACCTACGTGTTCATCAGGAATAATCAGGGACACCTGGCTCAGTCAGGTTGGACACTCCTTACTGCCCACAGCTGTGGATGCTGGAGGTCAGGATACTCTGATGGGGCTGAAGGAGCTGGGGATGCAAGGGGTGTCCTTCATCTAAGCAAAACCAGCACACCCCAAGCAGTCATTCACTACGTGGGGTGCAGAGATGGGACCTGAGACCCCAGACTTGGGGCTTCCCACACAGAGGCAGCACTGCTGAGCTGCAGGCAGGGTGCCAGGTCTGGAGGCACAGCGGTCCCCACAGCAGGAGAACCTCGGGCAGTTTCTGTGCTACAGAAGCCACGTGTGATGGCTCAGGAATGGGAGGAGCTCAGAGCACGGTGGCAGGTCAGGAATTCTGGAAGTTCCAGCTCCAGCCCCCTCATCATCCTCATGGCATCCTCTGGCCTCGCTCCAACAGCTCCAGGTCCCTCTTGTGCTGCTGCCCCAGAGCTGGATCAGGGCTGCAGGGGGGGTCTCCCCAGAGCACAGCAGAGGGGCAGGATCCCCTCCCTGAGCTGCTGCTCACACTGGGGGGGTGCAGCCCAGCACATGGGGAGTTCTGGGCTTAAGTGCACACTGAAGCTGGGTCATGGGGAGCTTCTCATCACTCAACACCCAGGTCCTTCTCCTCAGGGCTGCTCTAATCCATTCTCTACCCAACCTGTAGCTGTGCCTGGGATTTCCCCGACCCATGTGCAGGACCTTGCACTTGGCCTTGTTGAGCTCCATAGGGTTGTTTTGCCCCATTGTCTCGCCCCATCTGCACTGTCCCACGCCATGGTTCATCATGGGGCTGAACCACTGGGTCACCAAGCAGCCGCCAGGCCTCGATGCTCACAGATGCTCTATCCCACCACAACGAATCTCACAGCCCCTTTACCAGGACCCTGACCCCTCACTGTCGCAGCAGCCCCCCTGCAGGAGGCCATGCTCTATCCTGCTATCCAGCTTGGATCAAGCACATTCTGCTCAGCACTTCCTGCATCCTGCCCCATCCCCGCGCCGAGGGGAGTCAGACCACGGTCATGATGAGGATTGCAGCGTGGGGGACACAGGGATGCAGCAGTCGCCATCACATCACTGTGACCCAGCACAGGGGAAGCGGTGGTACCACTGTGGAGCGGGAGGGAACACCCACAGCTCAGCCCCGCACACCAGTTTGGGATGCAGGATGGGACATTTCTTGGGACACTGTCCTCACCAAGCCAGGCCAGCTCCACCATGCACACAGCCATTAGCATCACCGCTGCACCAGCTCCACTCCAGCGGCTGTCCTCTCCTGACACTGCTTTGCTGGCAACACCCCACCGTTTGAACACGCTGTGTCCTCTGTCACCGCATGCCCTTGGGCCAGAGGCAGGTTTAGTTGCCCTTCTGCTAACTCTGTTTAATGAGGATGTTAATTAAGAGTGACCCCAGGCCAGCTCTTGTGGTAGCGCTCAAGGTTTTCACTCAGTGCCATGCTAAGCTTGTTGTCAGACAATCCAAGACTGGTTTGGGTTGGAAGGGACCTTAAAGCTCCTCCAGCTCCAACCTCTGCACAGGGACACCTTCCACTGGAGCAGCTTGCTCCAAGCCCCTGTGTCCAACCTGGCCTTGAACACTGCCAGGGATGGGGCAGCCACAGCTTCTCTGGGAACCCTATGCCAGCGCCTCAGCACCCTCACAAGCATGGTTTGATGCCACCTTCTCTGCCTCCTTCCTTTCTCCCAAACCTGTTTTCCCTCCTGCAAAAGCCCCTGCTGATCCCACTAATGCTTGCTAATGCCCACATACACCCTGCAAGCCTTTCCACGTTGTTGCAGTGCTCACGGGGGTGATGTGGGACACAGTCCCTGTGCCTTGTGGCTTCCCAGTGGGAAAGCAGAGCTGGGGACACTCCTGTCCCTGTGGGCAGCAGGCGACAGAGGACAGCATGGCAAAGCAGGGTTTGTCATGTCTGCAGCTGCCCTACTGGCCCTTCACCAAGCAGCAGTCTTTGCCAGTGGCAGACCCATGCAGCCCTTTTGTGGGTGACATGGCCAGAGTGGGGGAAACACCCCTGTAGGGAACACCAGCAGTCCCCAGCCCTGGCTCTGCTGGGGCTGTGAAGCAGCCTTATACCCCCATGCATCTTTGCAGTGTGTTGGGGCTGGAATTCCCATTGGAGTGGCTCTGTGTGCCGCTACTGAGGATGCTCTCCCAGCATGGGGCAGGGGCTGACTCCCCCCCAGGTGCCAGCACTGTGGTTCACACAGCCCCAACATTAGCTACAGTCATAAAACAACAGCCAGACTCCCATTTCCCATCACACCCCCTGCCACATTCCTCCTAAGTGATTTCGGCTGTTTCCCAAGCAGCCACAACTGGGAACCAGCTCCCCGCAGCCGTTTGCCAGTGCCACCCTCGTTGGTGCATGAGCCAGGCAATGCCATGCACCAGAGCACTGCTGGGGCATGAGCGGGGTCCCTCTGTCCCTGCAGGCCTTGAGCTCTGTCCCCTGCCATGCTGGCCCAGTTCCATCACCATCACCATGCGCTCCAGCCATCCCCGCAGGCACCATGACAGTGTGACCTTGGTGCTGCCCTCCAAACCCCTGGGAGCTGCTGGGGTGTCAGGCTGCTGGAGAGGGCATTTGGGGCAGTTTTCCCCCAAGGACTTTCTGCTCTGTCCTGGCTGGTCAGTGGGATGGAGCACAGGCACCACCATCGCCCCCCTCCTCCGGGTCCACATCTGGTCAACAGATGCTGGCCCAAACACTGGCTGGAGCCATGGACAAAGGCTCTCACTACCTCCTCCCAGCATCACCTGATCCAGGCAGGTCTGCGTCTTCCCCCAGCATGGGGTGTCCCTCCCTGCATGGACAGGAGACCCTCCTGAGGGCTGCAAGGAGGCAGCAGTCAAGCAACACCAAGCACAACACCCCAAGCACCAGCAGTGACCTTGCTGAGGCCATACAACATCTTCTCCATTGTGGTTGGCTCCATCCTGTCCATCCCAGCCAGCTCCCTCAGACCCAGCCTGGAAAGCCATCCATGAGCAGCACCAGAGCTCAGCCTCCTGAGCTTGCTCACCTTTGGAAGTTCGATTTGGACTTGTCCCATCCAAAGGAGCCTGAACCCGCGATTCTCCACGGCACATCAATGATATTGTGTTACCAAAACCATGGCCTTGCGCTACCCGGTAGAACTCCAGGGAGGTCAAACCAGGAAATATCCCTGGGATGAGCTGGGACTGGCTTAGCCCATCCACTTCTGGGATTAACCGTGTGGATTTAGCAGTGGGGTGACTCCAGCTCGGCTCATCAGACCATCACCGTCCCACCGGGACACACGGGCAGGCAAAGCCAGGCGGGAACCAACCACCACTGGGGGGACCTGGGTGGCTGGAGAGAGGGGTGGGAGCGAAATAACAGAGCTGGAAATCATGACACAAAACATGCATTCATTTTATTCACAAAACCAGCCTGGATCGCTAAAACATTACAAACAGCATTTCAATTGGATGATGGAGAGCGAGCTGGAGAGACGGGGATGGGAACAGAAGAGAAATGTCACTTGTCGTAACTGCTTCAGCACAGGTCCTGCGATCGGGATTGGAGTTTGATTTTGAACTTCAGTAAGTTGACAGAAATTACTTCTAGGAGCAAACCATTGCATTAGGAGGGTTCTGGCCGCAGTATTCCTCTCTCTAGAGTAATAAACTAACAATGACCTTTTTTTTTGCCTTTCTTTTTGCCTTTTTTTTTTAATCCTTTTTGTTTTTTCCTGTCTCGACCACCCCCAGTTGTGTAGCAATTGTTTCCTTCCACCTTTGATACCCGGTTAAACTTCCATCGGTGAATGGCTAGGAAAAGGGGATACTACATCGCTTTAAACATATTCTCATTTATAAACATGAAGTTGAGGCATTCTAGAAACTACCCACTCTATTGTATGATGGGAAAGAATCAAAGAAAAAGTATAAATGAGGGTGCAATTAAACAACTGTGCTAAATTACAGTAGTGCTTATTAGTAACTAGGTTTTCAAAGGTTACTGTAAATTTACATTCCCTACACAAGTACTGCATCTTTCACACATAAACAACATCAACACCAAAAACACAGAAAGAAACTGATTGTCCATACTCTGTCTATTAAGTCTTGGTACTTTACAGATCCATTGTGGTTGTATATTATTATTTTTTTTTTTCCTTTTCTTTATTTTTTATTTGAAAAGCCGTTAAATGTCGGACTTGGACTCGGAGATGTTAAAACAAACGCCAAAAAAAAAAAAAAGAGAAAAAAGAGAAAAAAAAGAAAAAAAAAGGAAAATAAAATTATAAAAACAGGAATGAGATTTGCGAGAAAATATTTTTGGTTCTAAAGAGACACAGGTGCATCCATTCATTTCAGCCAAAAATCCCTTGCCTGAGACAACACAAGCAAGCAGTGACATTGCACTTGGATGACAGAGCTTTGGGATTCCCGTTCCTACTGGAACCATCTGAACGCGGCTCCTGTAGGAAGCATCACCTTCTGGAAAGGAAGAGAAACAGGGAGGGGGGGATAGAAGAAGAAGGGACAAGGTGTTAGGTCGGGTCCGGCACAGCCGTGTGGCATCACCTCCCTCCACCCCTCCGTCCCCATCGCGGCATCCCAGCCATCGGCTTCGGGATGGACTCAGCCTGGGCTCGTCATCCCACAGATATGGCCACATCCCAACACTCCCAGGCCACAATGACCTGGCATGGCCTGGCACAGCCCCCATCTTCCCTGCCATGGATGGAGGGACACCCAGCAGACAGGAACCCAGCCAATATATGGGTATAGGAGGGCATCTGGAGGGAAAATGAGGCAGGGGGTGAGCTGGTCGGGCTTACGGACACAAGACCTAGGTGCAAGGACACATGGGACACCATCCCCCTTCCACAGTGAACAACCTCTCCCCAACAGAGCAGCCCCGACCAACAACAGGACCCCTCAGCATCTCATGGGGAAGAGGGATGAGTCCCACCAGGCTCAATCCCACACACAACAAAGTGACCAACAACAGATGAACCTCTTTGAACACCCCTCCAGGAAAGGTGGTGTGGGGCAACAGCCCCAATGGCTCTGCAGTCCTCTGAAACGAGAACCTGGGATGTTTCCCAGCTGGATGGGATGGGAAACCCGTGCATCATTCATGAGACCACAGGGGGAATATGCAAGGACCACAATGTCTCTCAATGCCAACAGCCCCCAAGCAAGACCACACAATGCTAGCCAGCAGATAGGGCCACATCATCTCATAGAGGATGCGCCTCAGAGGGCCCTTCAGCTCCTGCATCTCCAGACAAGCAATGGACACCAATGGGAAACAAACCAGCTGGCTTTCATCAGGTCCTTCTCTTAGATCAAGATACCCACCAAGCCTCAATGAGGAACCAGGGCAGGGCCTCCCCCAACCCCTGCAGAAGGGACCCAAACGTGCTCACTTCCGTGGGCATTATGACCCACGCATGGGGTTTGTGCAAGAGGAAGATGGTGAAGGGTGAGAATGGGCAAGAGCTGGTGGTGCCCAGCAGGATGGATCATGATCCTGCTTCTGGCCCATGCCTGGTTCTCTGGGCAAACTGAGCTGGGGGCAACACCATTTCCCCAAAAGCCTCTGCAACATGTAATCAGGCATCTAGGGAAGACACTAGTGCCTCTGGCCAGTGATGCACAGGCTGTGGCAGGGCACACAGCCAGCCATGCTGGATCTCACCCAAGGCACTGGGTGCACAAACAGGGCAGAGCACGGTGGACTCTCCAGCAGGTGTGACCTACCCAGATACATCATCCAAAGAGAGAGAAACAAGGGTCCAGAAATGTCTGATACAGGTCATTTCAACACCTCTGCCCATTCATTAATAAAGGAAGATGGACAACCAGCTCTAATGTGGATGCTCAGCATAGATCACCAGTTGGAATTTCCAAGAGGGAAGCACAGAAGGTTGGAAGGGACCTTCACAGCCAGTCCAGTCCAATTCCCCTCACATGTGCAGGTCATCTTTCATTAGAACAGGTTCTTCAAAGCCCCATCCAACCTGACCTTGAACCCTTCCAATGATGGAGCAGCCACAGCTTCTCCAGATGACCTATTCAGTGTCTCACCACCCTCATTGTACATTTCTTCCGTATCTCCAACCTAACCCTGCCCTCTTCCAGTTTAAAACCATTGCCCCTTGTCCTGCCACAAGGCCTTGGTGAAAAGTCTCTGCGAGACTGAAGTGAGGGTGGCAGTGATCCTCACACCAGCACTAGCCGGGCACCAATGCACTTTACCAAGGCTTCTCCAGACAGAGGACAGCTGTCTCGAGTCAAATCCTGACTATTCATGGCCTTCGTGTGACCTACAGCTCTAAACACAATCCCAGGGTGACCTGGCCAGGGCTGGAGGAGCCTGGTCGGTGCAGGGACGTGCTGCTGCCTGCTCCGAGCATCCAACCTGCCTTGCCAGTCTCAAAGCCTCGGGCAGCCCGCACCACACTGGGGCACCAGGAGAGACCGGTTATTCGGGCTCTGTAGATGTGCTGATAAAGCCTAATGGTGGCAGAGGGATTTAGCCCATTTCTTTTATGCTGCCATAAAGGTTTAATTCTATGTGGTTTTTACTGCTTGGTGTTAGATCAATGTTTAATCACAGCTCCGCTCCTGCCTGGGCTCCCCTAGGATGCTCCTCTGGACACACTAGGCTGGCAGACTGGAGCCACCACTGGTGGCTCTTCTTGGCAATGACACTGCTCCCCCAGACATGGGTGATGCTAGAAAAGCATCATCCTAGGAATTTCTAGGAAATCCCAGGATTCCTAGGAAAGCCCTAACAATTTTTTAGCCCCATATAAAGAGCCACTGAATGTCCCCTCCTGTCCCAGTATCAAGCACTATGGTGTGATGGCACCTTGGAAGCAGCACGATGTCCTGGCCACTGCTACCCTCCAGATGGATCCCCACCACAAGGCAGCTGCCAGCTGTTGGCCCAACAAAATGCATTACCAAGGCTGGCTGACATAAGGAGGGGTTTAACAACATACTCATTGACCCAGGTGACCTTAGGACATCAGCCGGGGTCTAAGTGTCCACGTTCCTGCCACATACACGCACTATCTTGTTCAATCCCACCGAGATCAACACATGGTACAAGTGGATATCCTAAGAGAAGGGAGGATATGCTCTGAAATGGGGACAGTGATGCCCTGGAGTGATGCCCACATCTGCTCAGGCGTCCATCCCCACCAGCACAACATCTCTTTTCATCCTCAGCACACCCATCGTCATGCCCAGGACCCATCTTTGGTGGCACCCAACTCTGTCCCATCAAGAGCTCTGTTTCAGTGGCTCAGCCAGCTGAGGGATGGGGAAACCCATAACGGGGGTGACCATTCTATGGGCTCCCAGTGATATCCATCATCCCCAGACCCAGCTCAGCACCAGGAGCAGGGAGCAACTCCTCCAGCCGCAGCAGCTCCAAGTCTATTGACCCGCTTTAAGGATCTTTGGAAGAGATGAACTCTTTTTTTTTGCCTTTCTCCCTTTTTCCAGACCACTGACTCAGCAAATTAGAACAAGAATATAATTTAGCAATACAGCGGTTTTTGAAAGACACAGTCCCCCTCTCCTCATCCCCACCACCCAGACAAGGATTTTTTTCTGCCCTTCACTATTCATTCAGAGCTGATGCTAATTGAAAAATGTAGAACGTAGCTGAGCAAATGGTGGGCTGCCTCTTTGGGACAAGCAGAGGATGGGCAGTGCCCTCATGTCAGGGTGTGCAATCAGTCTGGGTGACTTCTGGGTTCCTGTCAACAGGACACAGTGGGATCAGTTCCTGGAAAAACCGAACCCAGGTTCAGCACAACATGTGGGGGACCTGGCAGACAAGTGCTGGTCCAGAGCACCCGTAAGAGTGCAGAAGGAGGCAGGCTTTGCTACAGCAGCGTACCCACATGCCAGCCATCACCCCTGCCACAGCCCCAGCTGAGCTTCAACAATGTCACTGGACTTTTCTTATGCTCTCACATGAATATGGCACCTCTGTGGTAGGTTTGGGAAGGTGGCACCTCAAACCCAACAGCAGCTGGCATCCCAACCCAATGGCTATCCTCTGAGACCAAGAACAGCACCCATGTGTGGACTATGGTGGGCAGTGACAGCCCAGGTACCATCCCAAAGCCTCACACCAGGGATCCCAGCACCCCTGTGCTTAGCATGGATGCTCCCAGCTCAGTCAGATGCAGAAGCAAGACCACAGCTCAGCTACCAGTGGAAATCCATATGGTGCCTTACGGACTCATCCTTACAGCCTCAGAGAGGGATGCGAGAGACTCGGCATGGCCACAGCATGGGAGATGTTGCCCAGCTTCTACCACCCAAACCCGAGGGCTGCCATGCTGCTGCTCAGAGCCCACAGAGAGCTCAGGGGCTGCACCACCGCCATGGGCTCCACCATCACCCATTACCCAAAAAAAAGCCACCTCCTGCCCATGCCTGCAACAGGGAGAGTGAAATGCAGCACACCCCAGGGAGAGCCCCAGCCCTCCTCCCAAGCCAACCAACCCCAGTACGTGAGAGAGGGCAGGGCTGGGGGCACTGGGCAGAGCACACATCTCACGGTGGGGGGAGAACTGGTAATGGAAAATGGGGGGGGGAAATAAAAAAGTAAGAAGTACCAGGCGCTTTATTATCTAGGGCCAGATCCGAACCCAGGAGCGCAGCCCGAGGAGGGGTTAGGGTGCCTGAGAGGGGCCGGTTACCTCCAGTGCTGCAGAAGGCTTCTTTTTGAGTTCTTCACACTTTCGGAATTTGCAAATCTGGTGGCCAGTTTTGCGATTCCTACAACTGCTGCACTGCTCGCAGTTTATCCGTCTTCGGCAGGGCGGGCACATGCCGCATCTTTTCCGTTTCTTTTTCCCCGAATTGATGGCAGATGCCAACTCATTCTGCATGGGATACTCTGCCAAGCCAGCCATATGGAGCGCGCTCTCTGCCAGAAACACGCCGGCAGGGGTCATGATGAAAAGGCCTGGGTTGATGGGAAAAGCCCCCAGGTAAGGAAAATCGGAGGGGCCGTTCATTGTCTCTGCAGCTGAGACTGCCTCCATGTCAGAGATCCCAGTCCCGTGGTCGCTTGCGAGAGGAAGATGCTCCTGTACCACTCTTTTGAGCATTTCTGTTGACTGAGCAAACTGTTGTAGGGCGGTCTGTCCTTCTGCGGAGAGCTCCGACACCCGGTCGAGTTTGCTCAGCATACTAGAGATGTTTTTGTGCTTTGAGGTAGAATGACTTTTATCCACAGTCGCTTCGTTGCCATTAGCTAAGGGGTTGCCCTTCTCTGAATGTTCGCTTATCGAGCTGCTGCTACCAAAGGTAGAATAGTGGGAGAGTGGACGGGACTTCTTAAGACTTTTGTTCAAAGGTTCACTTATTATCCCACTTCTGTTCCTCCTCTCAGAGCTGACGGGGGGTTGAGAGTCATCTTGGGTGTTTTTTTCCGTCTCTGCCTTGTTCCCAGTGTCTTGATGGGAGCCCGAATTTGACATGGTGCCCAGAGCACAACAGCAAAACCAAACCCCCCCCGAACAAAACAACCCCCAAATGAAACCAAACCCCCAAACCCACCCCCAAAGCCAAAGATCCCCAAAGCCTTGGTGGTAGCAGCAGCGTGCCGGCCACCGGGGAAAGCTCAGATGGGAACGCTCATCAACGGGGCGTCTCCTCCGGCGCCGCTGCTGAGGGCTTCAGTCCGACCTCAGAGCAAAGACATACTCTGCGGCTCTGGAGCACAACACGCGGCTCTGGAAGGAGAAAAGAAAAGAGAGTTAGTGCTGGCGAGAGCCAACAGGCTTTTCAAAGCAGCTCTTCCTCCCCCTGCCATGGAAGTCTCAGCGCTGGGAACAAAGGAACTCCAGGGAACGGACCTCGGTGGAGATCCGTTGGGCTGTGCTGTGAAAGGGTCGCCGTGCAGACAGAAGTGGGGGGTCACAGGGGAAGTCCTGGCCTGGTAGCAATGGCACGCTGGTGCTTAAAGGCTCTCTGTGCCCTGGTTTTCCTCCCCCAGGAACCGCAGCCCCAGGGAAGTCACGGGGCTGGTCTCCTGCTCTGCTCCAGCGGGCCCCACAATGGATGGGGATGCCCCCGAGCCGCCAGCCAGAGCTCATGCAAGGGGAAACTGGTCCTCTGAATGCAGCCACCAGTGTCCCCACATCCTGGGTGCCATGGATGCAGCAGGTTGCAGGGCTGCATCTCAGCTCCCACATCACCCAGCTCAGGCCAGGCTGCAACCATCTCCTTCCTCCTCTGCCTCCTCCTTCTCCTGGACACTTGTCACCAGGCCAGCACTGCACACCAGCACTGGGCAGAGGAAGGAAGACACATGGGGAGCTGCAGCATCCACCTCCAAGTGCCATGGGGAGTTGCAGTGTCCCCTTTGAAACCCCATAGGAAGCTGCAGCATCCACTTTCAAGCCCCACAAGGAGCTGCACCATCCACCTTCAAACCCCACAGGGAGCCACAGCATTCAATTCCAAGGCCCACCAAGAGCAACAGTGTCCACCACCGAGTGACATCGGGAGCTGCAGCATCCACCTCCAAGCCCCTGTACTGTTCACCTCCAAACTCTATGGGCACCTCCAAACCCCATAGGGAGCCACAGCATCCAACTCCAAACCCCAGTGCTGACCTCCTGCCATGCCCTTGCCTGCTCTCCCAACCACAGGCTGTTCTGGTGGACACAGGGGCTCAGTGGTGATGGTGAGACCCCACCTTGGTGCCGTCCCTGGGGCGGCTCCGGGGCAGCTGGGCCCAGTGTGGCTGCAAACACTTGTTGTTGTGAAATTCCTGCCCGTCCTCCTCCCTCCCGAGCACGCCTGCACGCACGCACAGGCACCGCCGGAGTAATCAGGCTTTAGAGGAGAAAAGCTGCAGGGCTTAGTGGAGCAGGAACCCTCGTCCCCACCCCAGCAGCAACTGGGGGAGGGCAGCTCCGGGAGGAGGCCCCTCACCTACCCCATCCCTCCATCCAGGCTATCCTGGCAGCCTCCTCTCAGGTGATGGGACCATGTTTGGCCAGCACGCTTGCTCCTGCCCCAAGGGTGATGCAGCAGAGCGAGGGGCATCCCCACACCCCCTGCATGCTGCTCATCCATCACCCTTCGTGTCCCCTCAGTCACAGCTGAGCCACATCCCCAGCAACCCCACTACAGCAGAGTAGCCCTAACGATTCCACACAGACACTGTTAGAACACTGATGGGGTAAGGTCCCCATGTCAACAGCCCTGGTGCTGGCAGAAGACAGCCTGTCTCAGCCCACTGCCAAAGCCAGCTCGCCTGCAGAGAAATCCCCCCGTCCTCACGCTCAGAACCGCTTGCTTCAGCTGCTGCAGGATTTAAGATGCAGTGTGGATCGATGCAGGGCTTGCGTTCCAGCCTGGAGCTCGCCAGGCCACATGGCAGGAGGGACAGGCTGCCCTTCCCTGAGCATCACACCCCATGGGGATGCTGGCTGCTGGTGAGGCTGGGGTGCATCTTCAATGGGTGCTGCCAGGGAGGTGGGGGACCCATCCCTGGACGAGTCACACCTTAACACTGAGAGCAACGGGCGCTGGGGCCGGAGCGGGGAGCGCGGCAGGAAAAGCACCGGATGGGAGGATGTGAGATAAAGCCGCCCGTCACCGTTATCTCGTGCCTGCTTTTCCTGCGTCCTGGCGCCTCTTCCGCCCCGTGGTGTGGCCCAGCACCGGGTTGGGCTGGGGTTCACCAGGCCGTTGTAACCACCAAGCCGTGGTGCTGCTGTGGCCTTAGCTGGGGGTCTCCAGGAGCGCACATTGCCCTGGGAATGAGCCCAGGTGGTGCCCACAGGACAGCAGGGGCTGGGTGCCAAAGAGGAGAGGGAAGCGGGGAGAACACTGACTGGAGCACACTGTGGTGGCCATCTCCATCCGTTCCCATCCTCCTCTGCTCTGGGATATCAGCCAGCCCTTCCCTGCTGCTCCCACCCAGCCACATCAACTGGTGCCCCAGCTCTGAGCCCTGCCACTCACAGCCTCCTCCAACTGGGGCTGATGGCAACAGAGCGTGGAGAATGATCCCCCTGAGCATCCACTGCTGCTGCCTACCCCATGCAGCTCCCTAGCACCCACAGGGACAAGGGGGACACTGCCATGTCCTCTCCCATCCCCAGTGGGACAGGGGGATGCTGACGAGCGTATCGAGCAGTGCTGCTGTACAATCCCACCATCAGCAACTGCTCCCACCATCAGCAACCACTCAGCACTGCCCTCCATGCCCACGGGGCCACTATCCTGCCTGGGTCTGTCCCTATGCTATGTCCCCTCCAAGAACCCCAGGACCTGCTTGCTGTGTGGTGCCTGGTGGTGCTGTGCCCCCAACCCAGCCCTGCAGACATCTCAGCACCTCCTTGCCAGCCTCTGCCCAGCCAGGTTGCTAATTGCAGCGGGGGGGAGGAATTAATGATCTTAATCCCTTCTTTATGATTGACCCGAGTAAAGACTGCAAGGGCCCCCCCTGCCCTGTCCATTTCTACCCCTTTTCCGGCCCCCATCCCCTGGGGAAGGCGCCGGGCAGCGTCATCTGGGTCCCTGTCAGAAGGTGCTTAGCCCCGGCAGCAGCATTAAGGGGCACGTGATGGGCTCCCTCACCCGGGTCTTTGCACCGGGCAGCTTAAGCAGCCTGGAGGGATGCCAGGGTTCAAGGGGACACCACCAAGGTCGGGAGGCCCCAGTGCACACCCAGGGGTTCCCAGCTCTCCCTGCCTTCACAGAACCTTGCTCTGCCCCCCCTGCAATCCCCCTGCCAGGTACAGATTCTCCAGGGGGCTCAACTGACCGGTGAGCTACAACACCCAGACACCACCATCACTTGGGTGTCCCTGCTCCATGCTCCCTGCTCCCACCAAGACCAATTTCTATAGGAAACCCCAAAAAGCTGCTCCCCGACACCCCAGGGTGCTCAGCAGCAGCTCTTTCCCATGGTCTGAGTGGACAAAGGGAGTGTCCCTCCCCTCGTAGGCTTCCCCCACGGCTTAGCCCAGCAGCACTCCACATCCCTGCTCCATCTACCCCAGAGCTGCCGGCATCCCGCACACATCCCATGGGACCACGTTGGAATAGTTCTAACAACTCCAAAATACACAATAATATAGGTTGCAAAAGGACCTCTGGTGGTCCAGCTCCCGGAATGATGGACTGAGAGTCCACTGACTGCGGACGCCGTTCCCTGTCAGAGGGGAGCAGGACAGAAGCTTTGCTTCTCATACAAAAAACGTCAAGCTGCAGTTCCCAGCCCGCTTCCCTGTGTTATTTCACTGCATCGCTGGAACGCCACCGGCTCCCGCTGGTGCAGAAACTCTCGCCTCCAAGAAAGAACTTCTGCTTTCCTTTAATTTCCAGTGAACCAGGCTCCTCCTGGAAGAGCCGCCGGGCGGTCAGCCGTGGAGAAGGAACCGGCAGAGCCGACGCCGAGCTGCTCCCAGGCTCCGGAGACAAAGGCAGGACACACAAATTGGGCTTTCTCCTAATCCCTGGGCGCTGGGTGGGCGCGGGGGGCCGTGGCTTTGTCCGCCCGGAGCAGACAGAGGACGAGGACGGAAGGGACCCCGGCGTCTTTTCAGCCTCCAGAAAGGCGGTCATTGTCCCCTCTGCCGGGTTTTTGTCCCCACTTCCTCCCCCTCGCCACGCGGCCGCCGGCCTGGCGCAGCCCCCCGCTCCCAGCAGAGCCGCGCTGATGGACACACGGAGGGACACAGGACAGACAGACACAGGCAGCCCTAAGGAGGGCACTCACCACCAGCACTTGCCCCTCTCCAAGGCAACCCAGGAGGGGTGTAGGGTGAGGGAGGCTGTGGATGGAGGTACAAGAGAGGGGCCACAGGTGGGCCCCATGCTCCTCATGACCATGGACCTCAACCAGCATGGACAGGAGCTCAGGATAGCCAGGACTGCAGGGGCATATGGGGTGGGACAGATGAACGCGATGTTCCAAGACACCTTTGAGCATCCTGGTGTGTGAAGCACACCTTGAGATGAGAAAAGCCAGCAGGTAGAACAGGACCACCACCCTGCAGCACCGTCATGGGTCAGAAGGTCCAGATGAAACCCAGCTCAGAGGCTTGGGAGAACAAGCAGCACCAGAACAAGGTCCAAAGCAGCTCCAGCTGCAGCACCACAACACCCACTTCAGCTCCAAGGTGCCTGATTCCCACAGCACAAACCCGCTGCTCCCTCCACAGTGACACAGGTTAAATGGAAGATGTCTCACCACAGCCTCCTCCCCCAGCCAGGCAGCAGGCACCAGACCAAGGGCTCTCTCCAACCACACAAGGAAGCATAAGGAAGTTTTTGAGCTGCCAGGGACTCAGCCAGGCGAGAGGCAGCCATGGGGACTGCTGGCAGGGCAGACACCCATGACACCCTCACCTCTGCACTGCTGCTTCCCCCAGTGTGGGGAAACAAGGTGAACCAAGAGCGAAATCAAGCTTCCATCTCCCAGGGCCAAATACCTTTCAGGACACCCATTCTGGGAGAACGTGGTGCGTGATAACCAGGCACAGGCACCCGGAGGCAAAGACAAGGACATTGTTTGCAAGCCATCACCTCTGTCAGCCCCGAAAGCCCCCAGGCTCTGCTCTTCAGATTCATCCTCCCCAAAACTGGCCCAGCCAGAAGATCGACTGTGGGTGGGCCATGGAAGTTACCATCACCTACTGCATCTTCTCCAGACATCAAGAGAGGACCCCCAGGCCTGGGGGAGCTTTGGGCAGTGTTGTAAATGCTGGAGCCTCACCCTGAGTGCTTGCACGTTAAAGAGCCAGAGCTATGACAGGTCTGGGACAGGTCACCAGATGGGCAGCTCATATGGAGACAGTTCATCTCCCATGCTCCCAGCATCCTTGGAAGGGCCAGTTGTGGCAGCCGCTCCGCTCATCTCTGCTACCGAGGTGACACTGAGGGACGTTAAGAAGCCAACTCCTGAATTAAAAAGGCTATGGAAGATTAAATCCAGCATCTGGAGTTAGCCCTGGAAGCAGATGGCGGCTCATCATGGCGCACAGAGTGGCTTTCACCCGTCTCAGCCTTGCAGACAGCCACTCTGCTCTGGTGGTGCCTCCCCACGGCAGCTCTGGATGCACACACAACCTGGCCAGCATGGGCCAGAGACATGTCCTCCCAGGCACATCCTCAGGGATGCAGTGAGACCGTGACGCCGTCCTGCAGGTCAGATTCCTACACCAGGGCTCCACCAAAGGCACATTTTATCCCTGTTAGTTGTGCCTTTCCCCATGTAACCCCATGGCTTCTGCAGGCTTCCCAACCCACCACTGGACACCCAGCTCAGCTAAATGCACCCATCAAGGCAGAGCCTATCACCAACATGCCCTGGACTTCCACTGCAGAGAGGACAAGGATGGACACCATGGACACCATCACCTCCAGGCACATCCTTGGACCTCACCCCGCGGCATCCTGCATGCATCCCACTGTGCCTGGGGCCACCCCATGCTTCCCGACTGTAAAACGTGGGCTGTGTCCTGCCTCCGCAGGGTGGTGGTTATGGATTAAGGAGTCTTAAATGTCAGACGACCAGGCGCTCCCTGGAAATCCACTTATCTCGGCTGCCACTCGGAGCGGCCAGAGCCGGGCGGTTATGGAGATAACGCGATTTGAAGCGTCCACCCGAGCGTTGCAGGGCTGTGGGTGCCCTGCGGACAACACCAGGCACCTCCTCCCCTCCTCCCTCACCCAGCTGCTGCCCAGAGAGCCGAGTGACTGTCCTGCTGCTCCCACCTGCACCGCATCCCCTTCCCCAATCCAGTGGGATGAGGGAAGCTTGGCAGCATCACCTCCGCAGTGCAACCATCCCCTCCATGCCAGAGCTGCACCAATTCGCTGCCCAAATCCTAACACGGCTGTAACTAAAACCTACCAGATTGAGCCTCAGGAAGGGCCCCCCCGCCGTGCTTCTCCCACCTCCCCCCCCCATTCCAAATGGGATTGAACAGATCTGCGCTCGCCCGAGCCCAGCTCGCAGCCAAGCAGCATCTGACACTCCCGCACAGTGGCACGGCTCTCTGCCGCTCACCCGCATCCCCTCACCTCACGCCACCCCCTTGGAGACGCAGCATCACTCCCATCGCAGCAGAACACAGCCAGACCCTCCTGCAGGGACACAGCTCTTTGGTCCAGTTAATGCCCAGTGTCCCCTCCACCAACAGAGGTACCCAAGGGGGTTTCAAGGTGGTTATGTGCAGGAGACCATGTTCAACCACCCAAGGGCGTTGGGGCCTGGTGGACAAGGGGCAGCCACAGCAGATGACAGAAACAATGGGTACCCCAGCAGGAGCTCCAGGAGCCACCATGAGGGGCTGTGGGGTGCCCAGGCAACGCTTCACCCCCAAGAGACCCACACACAGCCCATGGAGGCCAAGCTGAGATGTGTGAATCACTGCTGTTAACAGATGGGGTGATTATAGCATAAATTACTCAGGGTCTGCCTGATAACAAGGGCAAGGAAAGACCGATCAGCAGGCACTGAGCTACAGGAAGTTCATTACAAGTAAGAAAAGAAGTTATAGGCACAGCCACATGCGAGTATTTGATGGCAAAGAGCCCCACACCCATCAGTGCCACCTCAATGTGTCCTAGATCCACTAGTGCCACCTCCAATGGTGCCCAAATCCATTAGTGCCACTTCCAATGATGCTCAGATACATCAGTGCCACATGCAAGAGCAACCCCAGCCTGGAGAGGTCCTGTTGTGCTTCCAGCCCTCTCCAGTTCTCATCCTTCCACATCCCACCAGGCAGAGCACAAGCTGAGGGGCTGCTCCCAGGAAAGCCAGTGGTGGGAAGGGCTGGTGCACCATGGTCACCATCACCAGCAGTGAGCAAGAAGTGCACCGGCAGCAGGCACCAGGTCCAGCTCAGTGCATGAGTTTGGTCATTAATGGGTGGTGGGGACCACCTGGTCCTTAGTGATGAGACCCCCTACTTGAAAGGTGGCTACCACCTCAGTGCCTCTACCCCATGGACCCACAGGACATCAGGGAGGAGCTGTGCAAGCAAGGGTGCAGTGAGCACCCAGCTCACTCTGTGGGCTGAAGAAGACATTGGCATGCAAGAGGCATCTCTGCTGCTCATACCAGAAACACCCCAGAGGGCTGGGTCCCTGCTGCTTCTGTGCTGGTGGATTGAGGGATGCAATCCCTCCTCCCAGCCCCTCACAAACACCCATTCCTGAAGGCAACTGCTTTAAGGAGTCACTTTGAACACTGGGAAGCCGCCAGGGCCAGTGAACGGCCGCGATTGACAGATGTCCGAGAGGACGGCAAATAATCCTGTCTTCCTCTGGGAGGATTCGGGTCGCCCTCACCCTCTCTGGGGTTTATCCATTGTCTGCATCCGCCGGCGGTTGTTATTTTTGGTCAGTCCCGCGTTTTGTTTGGCCTTGCCGGCAGGAGGGAAGGAGGAAGAAGAGAAAGGGGAGGAAGGCTGCTTGGTAGGGGGAGGACCAGCTCTGTTTTGGGAAGGGGCAGTGAGGCACCCCACAGCCCTTGGAGATCCCGGCTGTCTCCTCCAGCACCTTCCTGTGCAGGCAGCAGTTGGGGTCATCTCCAGCAGCAAAAGGGGAGCTCCAACACGGATAGGCAAATCCTGCCCATGGCCAGAACCATCCCAAGCCCTGCCTGCAGACCCACATGTGCCTTAGGTCCATCACCATGGGCCAGAAAAGACTGGGGAAGCTCATGAAAGCTGGTCTCCAACCTGCCCTGACCCTCCGGGGATGTGGACCCCATCCTTCACACTTCCTCCCCAGCACTGTGCATCCCAGGCAGCCTTCCTGATGGCTGGGGCTTGCCAGCACTGCGGGATGCAACTCAGGCAGCTCCTGGGACCCATCCCTCCAAGCTGGGTGCAATGGGAGGTGTCAGCAGAGCCAGGGAATGAGACACCCAAGAGCTCCCAAGGAGAAGACACACAGCCATGCCCCAGCACTTTGCACTTCTGCCCATGTACCCAGTGGAACCAGGGGAGCATCAAGCCAGGACTTGCCATCTTTCTCCATGCCGCCTTCCCGGTCTGCCTACAAAGCACCAAGACAAGAAGCTGCCTCCCCACTCAGCAAGGCTTTGGCTCCTGCAGGAGATGGAGGGCACAGCACACAAAACCACCTCTCCCCAGCCTTCCCCACGGCTTGTCATTCAAGCAAAACCCGTGGCCTTTAAGCTGCCAAGGTACCAGAGCTGCTCCGGAATCGAGTTCGCTCGGCTCCTGCCCTGGAGCAAGGAATATGAAACGCTGCCACTGGAAACGAAACAGAGCATCCGTCATTTTACTTGCCAGGAATATATCCAGCCCCCAAAAAAAGAAATGCTGCCTGCTAAAGAGCCAGCAACAAACGCCCTCGATCGCACCGGCGAAGCGGAGCCTGGCATCGGGCATCACCACCCGGGGCCTGCTTCCCTGCTGCATTCAGAATCACCCAAAATTCAACGAGCAGCAGAGTCAGGAGAGGGCTGGAGCCACCCTGGAGCCAGGTCAGGACAGCTGGTGGGGACCAGCAGATCCCACCTAGGATGCTACAAGGAAAACTCATGGGTTTGGAGCAAGAAGAGGGAGATGGTAGAGGCAGGGCTGGAGGGATGGAAGTGTCCAAGCAGAGCCAGCCCTGCTGGGGGTGCCCATGGGAAGCCACCCTGCCGGTGGGCAGTGCCAGCATCCTGCCCCTGGCCATTCCCAGTGGCATCCCCAGGAAAAGGAGCTGCGTTCCCAGCCAGCCCAGCCCCCAGCCCAGGCACGCCAAGCCAAATATCTGCAAGAGGCGCTCCCCTCCATGGGAACGGCGACTCCACGCAGAGTTCACATGCCCCAGCAATGCCTGATTAAACTCCCAAACTCCCAGGGAATACCCCTGAGGCTGTCTGCAGATAAGCGAGGAGCTGGGCTGCTCGCAGGAAATGCAGCAACTGGGAAAGAGCAATGGCTCTTTTTTCCTTGCAGATCCAGACTAACACAGAGCAAACCCCGGCGCGCTCTGGCTCACACACAAGTGCTTGCCTAAGCTCACTGCTGCGCACCCCTGGAGCTTCCTGCTCTCCGGTGCGACCAGGAGCTCATGGGTGACCCCATCACCAAGCTAGATCCAACTGGAGGGAGTGGAGATGGAACTGGAGAGCCCAGGATAACTCAGTGCAGCACAGAGGAGCTGAGCAGGACCCAACAGGCTGAAAGATGTCGAGCAAGAGGATGGTGCTGGGCGGAGGGGAGGCTGCAGCAGGTACCCAAGGACAGGAACACTTGCTGCCAACACCTTCATCCAGGACCTGAGATGCTCTATCATTTCGTGTCACCCTGGGGAACACCTCAGACATTGGTTTCACCGATCCTGGGGTCTCCTGCAACCCCATCACTGCCCTTCTCCTCCCATTTGGCTCTCTTTGACACCGCAGCACTAGACCCAGATCTAGGTGTCCACATAGTCAAGGGCAACAGTAGTCAAGGAAACCATGTTGGTTCAGCACCCAGTGTGATGGGTGAGAAGGAGCGTCCCAGGGTAAAGACGAAGGAGATGATGCTCCTCCTCCTGAAGGCAGAGGAGCAACCAGCTCCTCCTCCTCTCCTGTGCTCCATGAGGGCTGAGCCACAGGGAGGCTCTGCATATCTTGGGGACCAGTGACCCCAGCGCTGGGCACCTCAGGGGTGCTCCATCCTGACAGCCACAACGTCAGCTTTGATGGAGACCAACTGACGTTGTAAGGTTGAAGTTCTGCTTTCAACCAGGATCTGCACTGACTGCACACTGTGCTCTCAGGTAGGCAAACCTGCCTGACACCACAGGAGCACGGGCAATGCACCTACCCAAGCCAAGATCTCCTTTGGAGAGGATGTCTTGCAGCTCTCTTGGTTCTTGGTGCTTCTTCAAGAATCAGCCCAAGAGGAAGGGTGTCCTCCTTCCCTGTAGCATGGAAGAACAGCAGTCCTGGGCAACCTGATGGGAAGAGTCATGAGGAAAATGGCTCCCAGAGAACTGCTGGGACAAGAAGTCCTGCTCTGGGGATGTGTAGGTTTTCACTGGGTGCCTCGCACACAGCCAGGAGACCTCACTGTGGCTTTTCTACAGATGAAGGTGGCAAATAAGAAAGATGGAGAGAGACTTCACCAAGGCCTGTCGTGACAGGACAAGGAGCAATGGTTTCAAACTGACAGAGGGCAGGGTTAGGTTGGACATCAGGAAGAAATGTTTTACAATGAGGGTGCTGAGGCAGGGTGCCCAGAGAAGCTATGGCTGAACCATCCCTGGCAGTGCTCAAGGCCAGGTTGGATGGGGCCATGCCCCCCATGGCAGGGGGGGTTGGTCTGGATGATCTCTGAAGGTCTCTTCTAACCCAAACCATTCTGATTCCACAGGAATTTGACTACCAGCACTGTGCCTTACCAAGAAAGCACAAAGGAGATGCGCTGGCAGACCTCAGAGGATCAACCACAAGACAGTTGGAAAGCAGAGCTGGGGCCCTGAGAAAGAGGAAGGGAACACCACCACCAGCACCAGCCACAACGTGAGTCAGGATGGGGGAACCCTCAGATGAGGGGCCTTGATTACAGGGTGTAAGCATCATCTGGACCTTCTTGGCTCCAGGCCCTGAGGGTCTACAACTGAAACTAGCATCAGACATCAATGCTTCTTCCTTTCCTCATCTCCCCATGAGCTGATGAACAAGGCGGGATGGCAAGGAACAAGATGGATGTGGTTTTCACAGGTGGTGCCTGCCACACTGTGGTGCATCCCTTCTCCAGCCAGCCCAGGGTGGGTTCAGAGACCCCAGCTTCCTCCCAGGGACCTGCCTGCTCATTTGGTGACCCCCTGCAAGAGAACCATCTTCCTTCACCCATGCCAAAGGGTTTGACCCCAGGCACTCCTGAAACCCAAGGGTTAGGTGGGTGGGTCCTCCAGCTGCAGCACTGGGAAGCACCAGAGATGGTAGGAATGGGGCCTCCAGAGCACAGGGCACCAACCCAGAGGGTTGATATCCACACTGCCTGCTCTCAATGGACATCCTCCTCCATGTGCTGCTTTCTCCAGCCTGCTCCATATCCACAGGGGCCACCACACCCTGGAGAAACCTCATTTCTCCAGGCTTGGATCAAGCACAGAAAATGATGTCCATCAGGAGTGTGGCCATCAAGGGAAAATCCTGCTGGAAAGCAGCAAAACCCCATCCCCAACAAGTGTGACCCACAGTGCCAAGGCAGCCACACTCCAACCAGGACAGCTCCGCCTGGTCCATCGCATTAGAGGGACTTGGCCTCCAGCATGAACTTCACCATGCAGGTTTGTGCCTTCAGGTGTTTTCAGAGGGGAATATATATTCAAATAAAGCAAGAAAGACAAAAAAATGGGGCATGCAACTGAGCTCCTGTGATCTCCCTATCTGTGCTGGGCATCCATGGAAAAATCCCGAGGAAATTTCTGCTAAAATATAATCATTCCACACAAAAAAAGGGAAAACCCACCGGAGGCTCAGCTTGCTGGACACAGCACGCCAGGAGGGGCTGACAGAGCTGTTACGGTCTATTGGGCCAATAATCCACAAACTAAGACAGATTTATTGTACATGGCAGATCGTAACAGCTCCAAAGAAACCATCACTGTCTCCCGGTGCTTAAAATTCACTTTCTTGGGGGGAAAAAAAAAGGCCAAAATATGGCTTGAAGAGATAAGATGCGTGGTTGTGACAGACAGAAGCCTGTGCAAACACATATTATGGGGTTTTTTCTCTCTTGGTATATAAATAAATAAAATATCTCCTCTTCCAAAGCGAGCGCAACAGCATTACCCAGCTCGGAGCGCTGTCCTTACCACCGGATTACCCGGCTTGGTTTCACCTCCCTTTAGCAAGACGGATTTGCAGGGATGCTGTTTCCTCCCCAATATTGCAGCCTGAACACAGAGAGGGGAATGAAAATGAAGCTAATTAAAGCCAACTTGTTCCCATCTGCCTTGCTGGGATGGGTGGGTTTGGGTCCCCTCTCCTTGGAAGGTGCAAGCCTCCAAAGAAGCAAGATGCCGGAACAGAGAGCAGGCTCTTTCCACTGCACATTGCGATGGTGAGCCCAGGGTGTGGGGATGTTTAAGGAGTAATAAAGGGCAGTCAGTGCTTTCCCTTCAGCTTTGCTCCTGGATGGACAGGTCCTGGGAGCAGAACGAGGAGAGAGACCAGCTCAGGCCCATCAGTAATTGTGATGCTTTAAATCAGCCTGGGTCTGGTGAAAGCTTAGGCCAGCTCACCATATCCGACGGGATCAAAGGGGCTCAGCCAACAGGTTTAGTGGCTCGGCACAGCCAATGGGGTAGACCTGGCCCCCGCTCGCTCTGCACCCAGGGAGCACGCATCCCTCAGTAGGGTGGTGCCAGGAGGATGCCCAGTGAGGCCCTGAACCCCCCCAGCATCATGATGGGTCAGCACTGCACTCACCAACCCCCCAAACTGCACCCCAAAACCAGTCCAAAGAGGGGGTGCTGGGGCCAAGCAACCCAAGCGATAACGGCTGGGCTCAGAGATGCAGAACAATGCTCACGAATGCAAGGAGGGGGTTTGCACAGATACCCCAGCCCCCTGAAAGCAATGGGCTGGGGCTGGCTGGGAGCTCCAGGGAGGGAGCGGAGCCGAGTAATTAGAGCAGGAGGCTGTGAGTCAGCAAACGATGCGTAACCTCGAGGTTGACAATGAGGGAGAAGATGGCAGTTTCGACCGAGAGAGCCCGCTGAAAGGGCACATTTAGATATGCAAGAAGCAGCAACTCCCAACAATCAGAGGGCTGGTGACCTGCTCCACAAACCACACTGCTCCACAAAGCACGCTGCTCCACAGCGGCCGCCCGCCTGCCACAAACCGGTGCCGCTCTCCACCATCGCTGCAAATAGAGATGGGGGCAGTCACAGCCCAAACCCAATGGGAGCAGGGGCCACTTCCAAACACCCCAGTGCTCAGAGCAGGAAGGGCAGTGGGCAGCATCTCCTGCAGCATCCCAGCCTGCCTGGGGAGCGGGATGCAGCCAGGCTCGGCGCCTGACCTTGCTCTGGATGCCCTGGAGAGACGAGCAGCCGGCGGCAGCGATACTCCAGCACGCAATGGATATTAAGGGCAAGGTTTGGCTCGGAAGCAAACCCCAGCTCCAGCCACAGGCTCATTCCCCCCTTGTTTTAGAGGGGGGCGCGTGTCCATGAGGGCTGCAGGCAGGTAGGGCCCTGCCGCACAGCAGCCCTCGGCGAGGAGACTTTAATTAACCCCGGAAAGCAATCGCTCAACGGCCAGCGCGGGAATCGATGCGGAAGGGGCAGCTTGCTGCCAAGGGACCATCTGCTCGGGAGAGGGATGACAGCTCCGGGTCCCCCCCTCCCGCTGCCCCACGCCTGCCGGGAAGCTGCTATGGGGCAGCTGGTTGGGGTGGGGGCCCGATCCTGAGCATCACTACCAGGTCCCCCCGCCCTCGGCTCTCCCCTCGCTTCCCGTAAAGCCCCACATCCCCACGTGATTTCCCACATGCTGCAGCCCACCCACCCCCCCCCCAGCACAAAGCCTGCCCCTATGGGGGGTCCCTCCAGGGCAAGGAAGCTGCTGGGATGCAGCTGAAGGAGAGATGGGCAGGATGTGACCAAGCATCCTCCTCGCCCACCCCACATGTTTTCACCCATGAGATGAGTTTGGGGCAGTCTCAGCCTTGAGGGCACAGAGGGGTTGTGCCTTTTTGGAGCACCAAATTCTACCTACAGCCAGACTCCCAGAAGAATACTCAAAGGGATGCTCTCAGCATCCTGCATCACCCAGGGTACCAGCTGCCCTGCCATAGGCCACTATGTTCTCTCCTGGTAGGACAAGGAGCCAGATAACTGAACCCCCCCACCAAGAGGAGGCAGCAGGGAAACCCCTGGACAATGAGGGAAACTAAGGAACACAGATTCATCTTTCCATGCTACTCCCCACACCATGGCCACCCCAGTATGAGCTGAGAGGGGCACAGAAAGAGAAGAGGTTCTGCTGTATCCACACTGCACCCTGCCTGGCCGCACTCCAGCAATAGCTCCCCAGCACCCACCTGCACCATCAAGCTCTGTGGGGAGCCCTGGGCCCTTCTCTAACCCTGTACCTCCCAGTTACTCCTTGCTTGCTTTTCATTCCACCCAATAAATGATGCCAGGCACTCAGAGGGACACGCTCCCAAGGGACCCAGGAGCTGCTCCCCACCCCAGAGCTCTGGGATGGGGTCCCTGGGCAAGTCTGGGATGAGTGCAGGGATCTGCAGCAGCATCCCAGGGCAAAGCCAGCCAGAGGGGGAAGAGAAGGATTTTGTTCTGCAAGATGGGACCCAGTGAGACCAGATGGCATCACTCCTCCCTCTTCTACATGGGGACCTTCTACCACCATCACATCCCACCCAGCTCCCAGGGTGACCACATCACATCTTGCTCAGCACCACAGAGGTGGTGCAGATGCTCCCAGTCTGGGAGCTGGGAGACACCTTGGGCTCCTCTTCAACTCCTCCTGCTGATGCCCTGGACCTGCAGACCCTCCGATGGCAACAGCAAAGCTGGAAGGGGATGGTGCTCCCTGCACCCACACACAGCAGCCTGGGTACCAGCTCAGGGCACACCTCTGCTCCAAGGAAAGGTCCTGGTGGATTCAGTTCCCAACCAGTGATGGAAACAAGCTCAGGCTCCTCTGTGGAGCTGGCAGGGTGAGGGCTTGCCAGCACATCCCACTGCCCCCAGATTCCCAGGGGAATACTCAGAGGGATGCTCTTGGTACCCAGCACCACCCAGGGTACCAGCCATGCTGCTGCAGGGCCTAGTGATGAGGCACTCCTTCCCATCCTGCCTGCCCTGCCATGACAGCCCATGGGGAGAACAGGCAGACCACTGCACGTAGGAAACTGAGGCAGGTAAGGGCTGGGGTGTATCCACACACAGCTGGTGGCAGCAAAGGGACCCAGAGCCAGCTTTTCCAGCTTTTCCTGCTCCTCCTCTTCCCTTGGCCATCCCAGTAGGAGTGCGCATGGAAGGAGGACAGGGAGCAAAGAGAGAGCAGGAACCACTCTGACCCCAGGACAGCGTGTGAGGCAGCAGCACATCCCCAGCACTCCCAGGAAGGATCCAACCCCCTCCAAACTGTGCTTGACCCCCCCAAGCTGGTGCTCACACCCCCAAAATGCTGCTTGATCCCCAAGCCAACACTCAGAGCCTAAACTGGTATTCAGCCCTCTAAAATGATGCCTGACCCCGAGCTGGTGCTCAGCCCATCGACACGGTGCTCAGCCCCCCAACACTGCGTTCAACGCTCCAAAATGCTGCTTGACCACTAAGCGAGTGTTCAGCACCCTAAAATGGTGCTGAACCCCAAAACTGCTCCTCAGAACCCTAAAACAACGGTTGACCCCCAAAGCAGTGCTCATCCCCCCTTGCTGCTGCTCAAGCCTCTCAAAATGATGGTTGACCCCCGAATCGGTGCTCAGCTCCCCAGAACAGTGTTTGACCCCTTTTTAGGCTCAGCCACAATGAAAGGGTCAACCCCACCGGGAGGTGCCCAAAGCAGGGCTGGCTCCGTTCACCCCCCAGAGCACCCAGGGACCATGGGGAGAGGCCCACGGTCACCACTGCCCATCGTCCCCAGGGACAGCTGCTCCAGCTTCCTCCAGTGCACAGCACTGGTCCTGAGGTTCTGCAGAGAAGAAGGAGAGCCCAGGTGTCTCCCCTGATATCCTCTGCCCCTGGGCTCAGCATGTCCTCCATCACCAAAGGGATGGGAGCACCATGGCAGGGATGTCGGTCCCACCCCGGACACATCTCTTGGCTGCACCACACAGGTCCTAGCACAGTGCCCTGGAGGGGCCCACCTTGTGCCCCCTTCCCAGCCAGTGGTTATCAAAGTCACCCCCCCAGAATCCCAGCCACACGCATCCCAGCTCCTGGGGAGTGCCAGGTAACCAGTGCCCTCCAACTCTGGCATCTCCAGACCCACAGACACAATCCCCATCACTGCCCTGTCCCTTCATCCCTCCCTGAATCCCCAACCCTGAATAACCCACCGTCTACAGCATGCATTCATCCTGGTTTAATCTCCACAGTGCATCAGCACAGGGAGGGAAGGGAAACACCTTTTCTCCTTTTCTTTGGGTCTTAATCTTTACCTGGGGTCGTATTTACCTATCCCTCAATGCATTCCCAAAGGATAAAGCCCCATCCTCCACTAGCCAACACTCGGTTGCTCCCAGCAGGAGCTGGACCAGGGAGCACCCAGAGCCCAGGAGCACCCAGAGCCCAGGCATCATGGCTTTAGCACTCCAGGTGACTCCAGTTCTTCCCAGTAAGGTGGTCAATACATGTTTTCATTTAAGGAACCCGAATGGGAACTTGGGGAGAAGCAGGCACAGCAAGTGATGGAGGCAAAGCCCAGCAGGTCTCAGCGCACCTCATGGGCTCAAAGCTTTAGGAAACATGCAGGGTAAGGATGAGAAACTGCCTCTTCAAAAGGATCTGCTGGAAAACCATGTGGTTTGCATCCCCCATGGCCAAGGTGCATGGCGACACCCCAGGAGCATCTCCCACCCCTGGCCATGCTGATCCCTGCCTCAGTTTCCCTGTGTCACCCCTCTCCCTGGGGATTCAGGCAGCGCAGGCTGCCCTTGAACCAGCTCCAGGGCATCAACGGTGCTGGGCAAGAAACGTGCCTTGGGAATCACCCTGGAGCTCTGCAGATGGGGGGACAAGGGCTCATGTGGCTGGGGGGATCCCTGCAGATGGGGGGGGACAGAGGGCTCTGCGGAAGGGGGCACGGGGGGAGCAAGGGCTTTGCATATGGGAGGCTCTGCAGACACAGGGATCTGCAGATGGGGGAGAGAAGACAGAGGGGAGCATGGAGCCCTGTAGCTGGGGGACAGGGTCCCTGCAGAATGGGAATAAAGGGGTCCCTAGAGATGAGGGAACAGAGGGCTCTGTAGAAGGGGACAGTGGGCTTGGCAGGCCAGGTGGGGACAAGGGGCACAGGGGTCCCTGCAGATGGGGGACACGATGGCCCTTCTTCTCAGGCCAACCTCCTGCTTCGCCACCCCCATACCAGGATGGCAGGGGCTACCCCCAGCCGGCCCTGACCCCCAGCCCCGCCGGCGAGCAGAGGCGAGCAGAGGCGAGCAGAGGCGAGCTAAGCGGTTATGGCAGCGCAGCCCTCCCGGCTGCCAGACAGCGCACGCTCCACCGCGGCCGGCACCTTGCCGCGCCAGCCTGGAATTTGCAAGCTGTCCTGATGCATTAAGGCACAAGCGCCTGGCGTCCAGCTCCCAGCACCGCTGGGGCCGAGCTGGGCAGGGCCCTGGCATCCCCCCGACAGGGTCCCCATCGCTGTCCCCAAGGGCGGCCAGAGCAGAGCCACCCTCATCATCTTCATCCTCCACATTTATTTTTCTCCCCATGCCCCAGCTTTAAAAAGCTCTTTCAGCAGAGCAGGGAGATGCTGCCAGCTCACAGCACCCTCATGGGCACAGCGCTGTCAGGATCACCACAGGGAGACAGCTACGGATGGGCTGCAGTCCCTTGCGGAGCAGGGTCCCCCTCCCTGTGCCCAGAGCCACACTGTGCTCCCCCAGGTCTGCATGCTCCCCACTGAGGCCAGCACCCACCATCCTGCATGGAGAGATCCCCCTGCTCTAAGGGACTCCCCTCAAAGCCACCCCTTGTCCATGCCCCGGGTTGCCCCTTCAGGTCTTCCCAAGGGATGGATGTGCTGTGGGATGCCTGGGCACCAGCCAAGGCTGCAGGCAAGGGGACATCCCGCTCTGCAGCATCAGCACACACTCATCCTCACCCACACACCCAGCGATGCTCTCAAATCACTGCAGGACTCAACACCCACCCACAGCCACCAGCACAGCCAAGGGGTGACCTGCAAAGGGACACAGCCATCCCGCAGCCGGGCAGGATGGGCTCCATCGGCTGTGCCGATCCCAGCCAGCACGGGGTGAACGGCAGCGGGATGCCCGTGGGAGGAGGGAACGGCAACAGCCGGCTGGAATAGGAGTGTGAAGAAACAGCTCTTGCGTGCTCTGTCCGGAGCCAGCCAACGAGGCCATATTTGAAATGCTTCGCATACCTCCGGTCATCAGATTAGCGAGATGCAGAAGGTAAAGCAGAGGGCAAGAGGAGCCCCGGCCGCTCGCTCCCATGGGCACCAGGGGCTGGAGGAAACGTCCCCAGCGGGGATGAGGGTGGCCATGGGGACCCTAAGAGCAACGGGTGAGAGGGATCCACCTCTCTGCTGTGATCCCAGCTGGACACAACTGAGAACAACCAGGTCTGCAAATGCTTGGGACCCTTCAGCATCAGGATGTTGGAGTGAGAACCCCTCAGCCTTTGGAATGCTCAAGTGAAAGACCCAGGAGTCTGATCTGACCCACAAAGTGGTTTTTCAGCCAGTCTCTGAGGGAAAGAGGCACAAAAGCCCCAAGGGCAGGTCCCAGCAAAAAGCAGTGAGAACCGATGACCCCAGGGCCTTTGGGGACACCAAGAGGTCTGAGCAGATGGATCTGCATTGCCCATTTGGACACGGCCAAAGACTTTCATAAGGAAGACTGCAGGAGACAGATACTGCCCAGATGCCACTGTGAAGAGCTGGAGCACTGGCATGAACTCAGGGCAGCAGCAGAGGACACCAGAGGTGAACATGCCCGATCTCATCACACCAGAGCACAACCCCAACCCTTGCTGCAGCCTGGGCCATCCCCAGGAAGCTCAGCAAGTGCTGAGCAGATGGAAGCCAGGGCCAGCTGCAGGTCTCATGGGTGGTAACAGCCACCAGAACCCACTGGAGTCATCCAGAAGCATCTCACAGCCCATGGGCCAAGACAGCACTGTTCCCCAGCCCTGCTACCGCTGGTGCCAAAAGGTGACAGTCGGACCTTTGGGATGAAGCCCACCTCAGAAGTGACCCAGAAATGACAGGCTGTATCTCGCACCGTGGCACGGGTCCCATCCCCAACCCACACCGTGCCCCCACTGAAGAAGTGCATTACAGCAGTGACACGAGCAGAGCCAGTGACCCAAGCCCTTCTCCAGCTCCCACCTCTCTGAGCTGGGAGAGTGGGGATGGCAAAAACAGAAAACAGCATTTTCTTTCTTTGCCACCAATTTCAGGGTCAAGGCCAACACACACCTTCCCATGTCTGAGCCACCACTCCATCAGCATCACTCCATGGAAGTGACAGGTCCTCATCCTCCCAGCACAAAGGATGCCCCAGTTCAACCAATGGAAGATGATTCAGTATGAACAACCCCGTTTGAGGATGAGGACATAAAGCCAGACCTACAAACCCCAAGGCAAGACCACAGCAAGATCACAAGTTGGACACATCAGAGCCATGATCCAAGTGCCTTTTCCATGCCATAGCGATGGATGGGTGGAAACCAGAGACACCAAGGCAGCCTCTCAAAAACCTTCTGACCTTAACAATCCTCTTACTCACATAATAACAGACTGCTACCCATGTCATCTCCATATGCTTGCAAGCCATGAGAAAAGACAACACAGGATGAAACCAACCTGAAGACATTGATGGACCCCAGAACACCCCAAAAGGAGAGACTATTGAGCAGGTGAGGACCTGCTCCACAACATGTTCATACCATCAGTGCTGAGATGATGATGGTCTTGAAAGCTTTCAACCCTCATAAAACATGCCCTTCGCACTGTCCCAGAGGTGATGGGACCCAGCCACTCACTGGGGTCACACTGTCCTGCTGTCTAGCTCTTGCTGGAGCTCTCCTAAGGGCTCCAGCCCCACAGGCACCCCAAGGGACACAGGGCATGGATGGGGACACAGGCTGCTCCTCACCCTCACACCCTGATGCTCACCCAGCGGGTCCCTCAGGACAGGGACTCACAGCCTCCCCACCATGGCCCTGTGGTGAAGGCAAAGTCTGCTGATCCTGCCCTGCTGCCCATGGCAGAGCCACTGGAGCAGCTTGCTCCAAGCCCCTCTGCCCAACCTGGCCTTGAACACTGCCAGGGATGGGGCAGCCACAGCTCCTCTGGGCACCCTGTGCCAGTGAAAGCACTGGAGCTGCCCTATGGTCCTCCCGAAGCCTTCTCTTTCCCCCTGAACACCCCCAGCTTTCTCAGTCTGTCTCCAGAGCAGCTCCAGCTGTGCCAGCACTGGGACCATTTTGGTGCTCCGCTCTCACAATCCATGTCTGTCTTGCACTGGGCACCCTGGAGCTGGCTCCAGCACCATAGGGGGGTCTCCCCAAAGCACAGCAGAAAGGGAACATCCCCTCTTCAACTGCTGCTCACACTCTGAGGGTGCAGCCCAGCACACAGGGGGATTCTGGGCTCAAGTGCTCACTGAAGCCAGATCATGAGGAGCTTCTCATCACCCACCAGCATCCCCCAGCCCTCCACAGAGCTGCTCCCAACCCATCTACTCCCTGGTTGTGCTGGGGCTGGGGGCTGCCCCCACCCAGTTGCAGGACCTTGCGCTTGGCATGGCTGAACCTCCTGCCCACTGCCTGCCTGGCAGGGAAACACACACCAACCAGCTACCAGCAGCATCTCCATCCCCTCCCCAGCCACCGCAGCCCTCCCATGTCCCCAGCAGGGTGGGGGACCACCCTCTTCCTGGGATGGGGGTTCCCATCCTCCTCCCCAGCTCCATTCATTGGAGGGACACCCAACCAGGCAAGACCCCCCCCAACCTCCATGCCCAGGCTCTTTGAAGAAGGGTGGCTGTGAGGAGCAGTGGGGACAAGTGGGGGGTCCCCTTAGGCAGGGGTTCCCTGCAGGACCGCCCATGCTCCCAGGAGTCAAAGTCAAGGCAGGGGAAAAAGAGAGGGGAAAAAAAGAACCCCAACCCTTTGGAGTGCAATATTTTAGTTGAGCACCAGAGCATGAGTAAAGGAGGGAGCTTTTTGTGGTCTGGTGAGTTTAAGCTATGAGCTGAAAGTTTAACTATTAATACGCTTAATCAAGAGGCTGTTCCTACAGCCAGGCTTTGGGAAAACAAACTCTCCAGCAGGGCGAGGAGAGGCAAAAGAGTGGCGGGACCCCTGGGAATGTCCCTGCTGGGGGGCGCTGGGGGGCAATGGAGGGGCTGGGACCAGCTGGGGCTGGATCCAACCTCGGCTGAGCATTCAACAGCCACAGCAGGAGCTGTGGGGAATGCTGGCTGCAAGCCCAAGCACCCAGGATCCAGCCTCTCTTCCCCCCCACGAAGGAGACCGGGCAGAGGGGACACTTTCGAGAGAGGACACTCCCCCAGGCCCTGCAGCATCCCCAGGTCTCAGGCAAGCAGCACCCACACCAGTGGTGTGACACTGGAACCGGTGACACTGGGGGATGCTGCTGGGCAAGGGACCCTCAGGGTGGAGAATCCTCAAAACACACACACCCCATTATGGCATCTCCTCCACCTTTGCCAATGAGGAGGAAGAGGAGGGACAGTCTGAATTTGGGGCCACAGCACCCAGAGGCTCTCTGCTCCGCTCGCTCACCTCGCGCCACAGGCAGGAGGTGCCGCATCCCCGCCACAAAATCCATGTCAAGGACAACTCAGCTGCCTCCTGCCTTCTTCCCACTGAGGCGGAGAGAAGAGGGAAGCACAGCACCCGCCACAGCCCCCCTATCCCTGCCTGCACCCCACAGCCAACAGGCAGAGCCTTCCCTGCCCATGAGGCCATGGACTCGCCGACGGCACTGGACGGCCACGGCTGGGGGCCAGGACGAACTTCAGAGCTCCACCGGCGGGTCCTTTGTTACTTTGCTTTTGTTGTCACACACCAGCGCGTCCTCATCGTCCCCATCATCGTCCCGTCACCGTGGTCCCCCCCCACGCCACCCGCCAAGGTCAGCGATGTGACATGTGCCAGCGCGCCCAGGTGCCATCGCGGGCACGATGCCGGCACCCTCGGTTTGCCGGGCCTGCAGCGGGTGTCTGCCGGGAGCCAGGAGCCGGTGCCACCATGAGCGGTGACACTTTAGGGTTCGAGGCTCGGCCCCACGTGACGCCGCGACCGGTTTGAATCCGCTGCGGTGGCAGGAGCCGACGGCACCGCCGGCGGGGCGAGAGCTGGCGCCCGGGTGCTGGGATCAGGGGTGCTGCAGGAGGAGGTGGTTCCGGAGAGAGGTTTTAAGGAGAGACACACACGGATGGATGCACGGACGGATGGATGGAGGTTTCCATGCCTACCAGCAGTACCCTGGGGGGGGGGGGTCACCACCTCACCCCCCCTTCTTCCCATCCGACCCCTCCTCACCTCAACCCCGTGGAGGGGGATGCAGCTCAGCTCCCCGGGGCACAGCGAGGGGTGGGGAGTGGGGGGCACGGGGAAGCACAGAGGGGTCCGACCCTCCGCAGCCCCAGCGGGGTGGGGGGACACGGACAAAGCGGCACAAAGGGGCCGCTGACACAGCAAGGGCCCGTTCCCAGAGCAACAAAACTTCCGCCTGCCCCAGGTAGCCGGGTTTGTGCATCCCCCCCCTTCATCCCGCGCCAAACCCCGCTGCCTTGAACCCCCCCCAACCCTGCAGCACGCCATCCCCCCCCCCCCCTTGTTTTCCCCCTTATCCGTAGGGTCGGTTGCAGGGAGGCAAAGGTTGCCCGGCCGGGGTCACACATGGGATCCGTTATCGCAGGATGTGTGCGCAGCTTTGTTTGTGCGTGGGACGCGGAGCGGGGCGGGCGGCGCTGGCCCCCCCCATCCCCATCCCACCCCCCCCTTCCCTTCTCCTTCTCTCCCCAATCAATCATCCCAGCAAAGAATAAACCGACCCAAAGCAAACACGGGCCCAGCAGAAGGACGCAGCCGGGTGCGGGATGCGGCGAAACAACAATAATAAAAATAAACCGAAGGGGGGGGGCAGCACCCAGGGGCTGCGCCGCGGAGTTTGGTGCCAAAATCCCAGGGTTTGGGCACAAATCACAACCCCCACGCTGGCTCCGCGGCTGGCAGCACCAGTGGGGATATCGCGCTGCGATACGGCTGGATTTGGGCTCTCGGGGTGCGGGGCGGTTTGGGAATCCCACCCGAGGGGGAACCGGTGGTGGTGAGGAAGGGGGGGTGACAAAGTTGGTTTAGTTGTCGCACATGGCTGGGCGATGGCGAGCGGCGCCGCTCCCACGGCCACCCCGCTGCCGGTCACCGGCGGAGGAGGCACAAACTGCCGCGGACGCGCCCCCGGGGGAGCCGAGAGCACCGAGAACCGAGCACCGAGCGCGGGGGGGGGGCCGGTACAAGCGACCTCTCCTCCCAAAATCCCCCTTCCCACCCCCCCCGGGATCCGCTGCCGGTGGCCGCTGCCCGCTGCGCCCCCCCGCCGCCACCATTGTCACCGGGGAAACCACCGGGCGATGCCGCGGCCGGTGGGGGGTTGGAAGGTCTCGCCCCCATCGCTTCCCCCCCTCCACCCCATCTCCTAGCGCATCCCCGCCGGGGCGCGGGGTACCGGGAGCGGGGTTCAGCCGCACCGAGACAAACTTTGCGCGTTCGTTTCTTCCCCCCTCTCACACACACCCCGGGAAGGGAAGCGGCGGGGCCGCTCGGGCGCCGCGCAGACAGCACCGGCCGGGCCCCGGCGCGGGCAGGCGGGCAGGCGGCCAGCTCCGCGCCCCGCCGCCGCCGCGGGCAGCCCGGTACCGGCGCCGGGCGGAGCGGGGCGAGACGCAGCCGCCCCCCGCCAAACTTTTTCTTCTCCTTTTCCCCCCCAGCAGCCTTCCCCCTTCTCCTCCTCCTCCTCTTTTCCCACCGCCACCCCGCACCCCAACTCCACCGGGGGTCGGCACCTACCGGTGCGGGCAGCGCTGCCGGGGGGTGCCCGGAGGGGAGGGGGGGAAAGAGGAATGGGGAAAGGGAAAGGGACGGGGCTGGGGGGGGGGAGATTCGGCACCTGCCCGGCACCGGGGACGCGGGGCCCGGGGGGTCTCGCCCGGGCTCGGTGCCGCCGCCGCACACCCACCTCCACATCGCCGCTCGCTCTGGCAGCGCTCAGCCCCCGAACCGCGCCGCTGCCGCTGCTGCTGCTGCCCGCGGCTGCCGGCAAAACCCGGACCGGACCGCACCGCACCGCACCGCGCCGCGCCGCGCGCGCCCCCCGCCGCCCGCCGCGCAACCCACCCCCCCCCCAGTGTCACACACACAGAGCCCCCACCGCGGGGGGGGCGCGCCCCCTAACGCACCACACCGCGTGTCCCCCGCTGCGCCCCGCCATGGGCCGTACGCACCCACGGGCGGAACGGAGTGTGACCCACACACACACCCCCCGTGTCCGTGTCACACCTGCCCCCCCACATTGGTGCCGTGTCCCAGCCGCCCCTACGGGTGTCACCCACCGTTATGCCCCGCCCCCCCCCCGTGTCCCACCTGCCCCCCACTCAGCTGTAACCCCCCCATGTCCCATATGCCCGTTCCCACGGGTGTCACCACGGTGAGTGCCCCCCGTCTCCCCGCTCTGCACACCCGGATGTGACCCCCCGTGTCCCTCCTGGACTCCCACCTCCCACGGGGATGGGGGTGTGCCCCCCCCACCATGCCCTAGCCCCACCCACGAGTGTTATCTCCGTGTCATTCTCCCCCCGTGTCCCACCCAGCCCACACCCCGCTGTCTCCCCCATGTCTTTCCTGCCGCCACCCCCAGTCACTGTGGTGTCGTGTCTCCCCCCTGTGTCCCAGCCCCCCAACTGGTGTCACCCCACTGTGCTGCCCCCCCCCTCCATGTCCCATCAGCACCTGTAGGACTTCGCCCTGCTGTGCCCCCCCACAATGCCCCCCACCCCCTGGGGTGTCACTGGGGCAAGCTGTGTCCCACCCCACGAGTGTCAACCCCCCTTTGCACACCCCACGTGTCCATCACAGGTTTCACCCCCTGTGTTCTAGCTGTTCCCATGGGTATCACCACAACGTGTCCCCCCCCCCCGTGTCCCAACCACCCCCATGGGGTGTCTCCTTTGGTGTGCTCCATCCCTATGCCCCACCTCATGAGGTGTCCCCCATGGTGTACCCCATCCCTCTGTGTCCCCCATGGGGTGTCCCCTGGGTGTACCCCATCCTTCCTTGTCCCCTCTAGGGTTTCCCACCACGTCTCCCATCCATCCATGGCCACGGTGGGGTGTTCCCCAGAGTGTCCCCCATCTTTCTGACCCCCCCATGGGGTGTCCCCCCGAGTGTGCCCCATTCGTTTGCATCCCCTTTAGGTTGTCCCATCCCTCTGTCCCCCACATGTCCCCATCCCTCCGTCCCCTCCATGGGGTGCAGCTGGCGATGGGGCACAGGACCGAGGGTCCCCGCAGGGGTGCAGAGGAGGCTGCACAGGGAGCAGACCCCCTCATCCCATCCCACCCCACCCCGCTTGGCTTCACAGGGAGCATCATCCCATTGGGGATGAGGAACCCCAACGGAACCCCGAGTAAGCAACCAATAACGGGTGGCTCCATCAAACCACGCAGGGGGAGGCACACAAACACACACAACGCACACACGCACACTCACGCAGGCACCCCCGAGCTTTGGCCCCGGCAGGAGGGGGACACCTGGGCCATGAGTTCGAGAAAACCCCAACTTCGGGGCAGGATTTGGCGCCGCCGAAGGAACCTTCCCCTTTTATTTCCCCTTTGAGGGGTGGGCACTGGAGGGTGGGAAGTTTAAAATCCTCCTCCAGTGCCCGCCCCGCAGCCGAGCGCAGCTTTCCAGGGACAAACAACCCAAAAAAGCCCCAACCACCCCCAATTCCCGCAGCCTTTTCCCTTGCCAGCAAAATACCCAAAACCTCCCAAAACTGAAACTGGGTTTGTGCTGCCGTTGGGAGAGGGTTTTTTTTTTTCACAGGAATGCGAAATCTCTTCCCACCCTGCTCCCGCCTCGGATGGAACAAAAAAATCTCAGATGGGGATGGGGACAAACACCACCCCCCCCCCCCCGGAGCCGCTGTTTGTATTTGAGCCACGTTTCCCTTAATGACGTGCCTCTTGCATATGGAGCGCCTGGAATTTGCACCCGCGGGCGCCTTTAGGATGCTCAGCCCACCCCCAAATCCCCCCATTCCCCAGGGGCAGCGATGAGGGCACTGCCCCGTCCTCCTGTGATGCTTCCTTTGTTCTTCGGGGGGGCGGTTTGAAGGTCCTGACTCACCCAAATGGATAAAATCACCTTTATTGAGGAGTGAAGTCTAAGAGAGGGGAAACTGAGGTACAGAGATGATGGCAGCAGCAAGACTGAGGCTCCAGCACAGCATCCCCCAGCTGGTACCCACTACCCAGCACCCTATGCTCCATCTCCAGGGAGAATGGGATACCCCAACACCCAAAACCAGCACATCCCCACCACACTGGGACAAGGGATGTCCTGTTGCTGGACCCTTTCCTTGTGGTGCAGTGGGAGTTACAGGGGGCAGGAGGATGGGGTTGGAAGGCGAAAGGGATGGGGACGGAGGGCAAATGAGACAGGGATGGAAGATGATGCGAAACAGTGATGAAGAGTGACTGGGATGGGGATGGAGGATGAAGGGGATGAGGATGAAGGGCAAAGGGGATAGGGATGGAGGGCAAATGGGACAGGGATGGAAGATGACAGAACAGTGATGAAGAGTGAGTGGGATGGGGATGGAGGATGTTGGGGATGGAGGGTGAAGAGGATGAGGATGAAGGGCAAAGGGGACAGGGATGGAAGGCGAGGAGGCAAGGACGGAACATGTCAGGACAAAGGATGGAAGGCACAGGGGGCAAAGAAGGGTGGGAAGGAGACAGGGTGAGGAGGCATGGGGCTGAGAACAACTGGGAGCAGGGACACGGGAGGTGGAGGTGATGCTGGGGAGCCCAGTGTTGAGGTGCAGGGGGATCACACGTTGGAGACACATCCCAACAGCATGCAGAGCACAAACACCCCCCAAAATACCCAACCTGAGCCCCCCATCCCAGCCGCTGCCACCCAAGTGGGTTACAGAGCTGGCACTCGCTGGCACCTCCTCCACACCAGGTGTAGGGACATCTGCCAGCACCGGGGACCCAAACCCGGCCAGGCACCGCTTCGGGAGCCCCAAACCTTGGTGAGATGCCTGATTTCAGGGAGGGGTCTGAATTCCTTCAGCCGTTGGGATGAGGAACCTGATGGTTCCCAGCAGTGGAAGCTGGATGAGCTCCTCCAGATGCTGTGCCCCAGCGCAGGGCTGGCACAAACCCCTTACATTTCTTGTAAACCACCCTGCTCCCTCACCCCCGATGGTGCCAGGAAGCAGATCTGGAGCAACCAGTGTGTTTGTGGGTGCCGACCACTGCAGCGTGCCTGGGGTCACAGTGACCCATCACCACCACCACCATCACCACCATGCTGAGCTGGCCGCACGGGCAGCACGGGGCTCTGGTGCACCCAGCCAAGCACAGGGTCACCGCACCCTGTCTGAGGGGGGCCATGGGGGTCCCTTTGCACCTTCCCTGCTGCACGAGCCGGGAATGCCGGGACACGGCCCCCATGGAGGCCCTGTCTGGGTTAATTTTTAACCCCAGCTGTCTCGCACATGGCGGGCACCGGCCACAGCTGCAGGGACCGGACACCCCTTCCTGGAAAGGGCTGGGGGGGACATGAGGCCCCCCTGCCCATGGGGTCACTGTGTCCCTCAGGGGAGCCCAGCCGGGGGGCTCGGGCAGGGGGATGTGGGTACAGCGCTGTTGTGCCTGTGTCTGGGGGGGAGGCCATGGTCCGAGCTGTCCCCCCGGCTCTTCCACAACCAGCAGCAGCCGCTGCCCGGGAATGTCCTGGCAGGAGGGACCCGGGCCTCAAAGCAAACAGACGCCGGCGCGGCGGCTGCGAGAAGGGCAGGAAGCCGCGGTCCCACTGCCCCATCCCACCCGGCGCGGGGGGAGCGCAGCGTGGCGAGAGCCAGGGCAGGGATGGCGAGGAGAGACCCTCACCCAAACCATCCCCGCCTGGGGGCTGAGGAGCGGGTTACATGGTGCCAAGGGACACCATGGGCATCCACCGTGGTGTTATACCCTTGGCAGGGAGAAGGGCAAGCGGGCACAGTGGGGTCGTGGGTGAGAGCCACAGGGGCACTGGAGCTGCAGCGGTTCCACCTCCAGGGACCCCGGCAGGCACGGGTTTGGTTCTTTTTATTGCTTTTTTTTTCCTCTTTGGAGCCAGGGATTCGCCTGGAATTCAGACGCCCACGTGGTCCAAAATAGCCCGGCTCCAACATCCGGAGCGCCCTGCAAAAGCCATCTGCCTGCGCAGGCAGGGCAGGCACCACCGCGCTCCCATTGCTTCCCAGGGGTTCCTGCTGCCCACCTCTGCTGTATGGGAGTAGTGCCCGAGCCTGACCAACAAGAGGGACAGGCAAGAGCCATGATGGGGACGCTGGTCCTGGGTCACGTTAACACCGGAGCTTGCCTGCTACCTGCAGGGTTTTGGCTCACCCCAAGCTGCTGATCAGCAGCCAGGTCTGGGAGGACACTTGTGGCATGAAAACACGCATTCTCAGAGCAGGGCAGTTGCCCTTCTATGGGGAGCTGACACACAGAACCAGACTAGGGATGGGATTAGTCCTGCTCTGCTCGCGTCCTTCCACATCCCGTCTCCTGGTCAGCCTTGTGTTAGCACCTGGAATCCAGCATCATTCCCATGGTGGGACAGGATCCTCCAGCCCCAGCACATGAGATGAGAATAAACCAGCTCAACATGGTCCCTCCCCACTGCCAGATCTGCAGGACCAGATGGGGCTTTGCAACCTGCTCCTGCCTGCAGCAGCCATCCAACCAGGAAAGCACACACTAAAGGGTCAGGGCAACCATGATCTTAAAATAGGCATGAAAGTTAAATGGTTCCCCCAGAAAATCATGGAATCGTATGATCCTATGCTTATAGAATAGAGGCCATTCTATAAAATGACATGATATAATAGAGGCTGGAACAGCTCTGCTCTGGAGCCAGGCTGAGAGATCTGCACTTGGGCAGCCTGGAGAAAAGCTATTTAAGGGGAGACCTCAGAACAGCTCCCAGTGCTTTCACTGGCACAGGGTGCCCAGAGAAGCTGTGGCTGCCCCATCCCTGGCAGTGTTCAAGGCCAGGTTGGACACAGGAGCTTGGAGCAAGCGGCTCTAGTGGAAGGGGTCCCTGCCCGTGGCAGGGCATTGGGACTGGATGAGCTTTAAGGTCCCTTCAACCCAAACCATTCTGTGGTTCTATGATGAGTTTCATCTGAGCACATTTGTGTTTCACTGAAGGCCACAGAGAAGAAAAGAGCTGGAGCTGGTAGCACAGCACCCCTCCAGACACGTTGGTGCATATGTGCTAGTAACCAGCAGCGACATGGGCACAGCAGAAGGAGATGATCTCTGGGTTGCATAAGCAGGGAGCCATCCCGATTTCACAGAGCAGCCTTTGCTTCACAGCAGGGCCCAGTCTCGGGGAGCTGGCCCAGCAGGAGCCCTGGGAGCAGAGCCCCTTGCCCAGCTTCACCTGAGGCAATCACCCCCTGTCTGTCACACACTGCAGCAGTGCCCCAACCCCACCACACTCCTCTCTGCTCCCATTTACTGCCCGTAAAAGACGTCAGCAACAACGTGGGATCGATGCTATTGAAAGAAGCTGACAGATCTGACTCTATGGGTATGGGAAGCTGTCCCCCCTTGATCACCTAAAGACCATCCATCATCCAGGCTGATGCCACCTCTGTGCTGATCTGCAGCCTATAATGGATTGGAAGATGTCAAATGGACCGGTTACTTCCAGATGACTTTCCCTTCGGGAAGGAAGCTCAGGGGCTGAACAACAACTGCATGTCTCTCACATCACATCCTTAACCACCTAAGAAACCTCCAAGACAAATCTCCTCGCTTCATCTTCAAGGGACCCATCAGAGTTCAGCTACAAGGGCAGCACCAAATTCTTGGGCAAGATGAAAGAGTGCTGAGGCACTGGCACAGGGTGCCCAGAGAAGCTGTGGCTGCCCCATCCCTGGCAGTGCTCAAGGCCAGGTTGGACACAGGGGCTTGGAGCAAGCTGCTCCAGTGGAAGGGGTCCCTGCCTGTGGTAGGGGTTGGAACTGGATGAGCTTTAAGGTCCCTTCAACCGAAACCAATGTGGGATTCTATGATTCTATGTGCAAGGGTCCCACCAAGGTCTACTGGGAGGCACAGCATGCAGCCAGCTCAACAGCAGGAATTTTGGGGTGCATTTACCCACTGCTCCTGCTCTTGGAGAAGCCACCTCTTCCCCGGGAAGCTCCCTGTGACCTGGCTGAGAACACAGGTCCTCACTGAGGACTGGCAGCAGCTCCTTACAGTGCCCCATTGCCCCTTGCTGCTCTCCTCTGCTGAAGGCTCCCCTGCACTCACCCAGGCCCCAGGCTCAGGAGAGACCTCTGCAACCCCCAGGGATGCCTGGCATCACAAGCTGCAGAAGAGCAAGGCCTGAAGTTCCGACTTGTAGCTCCATTTCTTCCGGGGCAAACACAACCCAAGAAATCACGGCAAAGAGCCAGCCTAGAGTTGGATGGGAACAGACCACCATCTCCTTACCTAGGAAGACCAACTGGACTTGTCAAGAGGAAAGAAATTCATCTACATCTCACACATATGGTCTCATCCTAATGGATATGTATGAGCATAAGGGAAGAAGAATAACCTTCTGGTTAGGCTAAGGGCTTGGCAGTTGAGATTTCGCGATGCTATTCTCAGTGCTGTCCACACCTTGCTCCAAAGCCTTGGAAAACTCTTTATCCATCCTCAGGCCTCACGTTTCCATCTGGAAATGTGGCCAATTTTGTGCTCACCACGAAGGAGAGAGGAGGAACATTTGAGATGCATCTTCCTCCTCGGGCAGCTCTTGTTTCGAGTTAAAGACAGTGAGCAGGAGAGATGGGAAGAATGAAGAGCCACGAGGCTCTGCTGGGAAAGCTGCTTCAGACTGCCCAGAAAACTCAAACCTGGAGGGAAAGAGGAGAAAACGTCCTTTCCCAGCAGTGTGGGGCAGCACAAGTCGTTATCTCTGATAGCCCAGAGCGAGCTGGAGCTATCAGAGCATCTTTCCATCCGTGTGACCCAGCCTCAGATGCTTCCTAGCATCGGTGTCTTCCAGGAGGGATGCAAGGAGGTGCATCTCTGGTGTTGGGGTAGCACCCAGGACCACTCTCGGGCAGGGGCCATGGGCTGGTGGTGCAAACCCATCGTGTGGCAGCAAATGTGCACCTAGAATCCTGCTGCGGGAGGATGGTGCTCACCACCGGGACCTGCAGCAGTGGGTGGCCTTGCCCAAGGTGTTCTGGGGATGAGGGTTCCAAGAGGCCTGAGATACTCCAGGGACCCACAGCAAGTGGCCAGGTTGGAGCTGGGAGGTGTCACTGGCTTCCCAGAGGTGGACAAGGGGTCTCCCCACCAGTTCCCCACTCCTGGGAGACTTGGTGTGTGGCCATGTCTGTGCTGGGCAGCATCACCCACCTCCAGCCCTGCCCTGGTGCTCCCAGCCCCGTGGTGGCTGCCGACCAAGGATGTCCCTTCTCATCCCACCTCCTCCAGTCCCCTGCTCCCCTGACCTGGCCTGGCTGGGACCCCATCCCCTGCATCAATGCCAGTGTGGGCTCCCTCCTCCATCTCTTCCTTCTCCTCCTCCTCCCGCAGGGCACTTCTGCAGGAGCCCCAGCCCTGCAGGGAGAGCACAGAGCAGCCAGAGCAGCCGTAAATCCTTCCCTGCAGCCCGGGCTCTGCCAAACTCTCCCTTCCACCCAAATTTATGGAAAAGCAGGTCCCTGCCAGCGCGGCACAGTGCAGTGTGAGGCAGAACAAGCGGTGCAGGAGCGGTCCTGCAGCCTCCTCTGCTCACAGCCCTTCTCTCTCTTCCTCTGGCTGTCACCCTCGGTGGCCTGGGCATGGACACATCCCTGCACAGCCAAAGCACCCATGACACAGCTTGTCAGCTCACTCCCCCTATCCCCCTCCTCCAGCACCCCCAGGAATGCCTCAACCCTCAGATAGAGAACAGGGTCCCAAAGCAAGGGAGACTCTGCATGGACAAGCTCGGATGAGCCCAAGCACCCCCTTGTGCCACCCCTTGTGCCCCACAGTGCTGGCAGGGGTGCAGATCAGATGTAAGTGGAGGAAGACAAAAGGTTCAGGGAGGGAGGGGGGAGCCAGGAGCTGGAGCATCACCAGGGATTCCATCATGGTACCAAAGGTCAGCCCTGTGCCAGCCCCTTCCTCGGCTGTCACAGCAGAGGTAGAGCTGACAGAGACCCCAGGATTTGCATTTCCTGATGGCTGCGTGCTGAAATCTGCAGTCTGAATGCGCATTAATGCTGGCTCCTGCATTTCATTACTTGGGAGGGCAAGAGGAGGCACAGAGCGAAAACCCAACCAGCCACCGAGCGCCTGCTCCCACCGGCCACCAGCTGCAGGTCCGCAGCAGCCCCATCAGAAAGCCCCACATCTTTCCTTCACTGATCCTTAACCCCAGCTCCAGTGGTGCCCAGTGGACCCCCTGCAGCCACCATCCCAGTGGGACTCCCCCAGGACCCCCCAGCGAACACAGGGATGCTTTGGAGGCTCCTTGGTCCCCTTCCCATCTTTAGCTGCAGAGACTGGGGAATGCAATACGCTTCTTTTGCCCAAATCAAAGTTGGCTGCAGTTTCTTTGCCGCAGCCTGGACACACATTTCTGGGCCTCAGCTGAAGTGTAAAGCACTTGGAAAGCTCTCTGGACTGAGAAAGCACGGGGAGAGGAGCAGCCAAGGCTTGCACAGGAGAGCAAGCACCAGTGCTGGAGGTGGCTGAAAGGAGGCAGGGAACCTCCTGGATGTGGCTCAGAGCAGAGCTTGCCTCCTGGCCATGTGCTTTTTGGGGTGAGCTTTGGGGTGCCCAGCACACCAATGGCCAGCACCCCCTGTGTCCGTCTGGGTTTTGCTTCCTGCGTGTGTCCAAGCCCAAGCCAAGCACACGACAATGAAGCCAAAGAACCCAGGGCACATGGAGGAGAGCACCTGGGCAGCATCACAGCATCTCCTCTGGCCTTCAGATCCATGAACCTGTGTCTTTGCCTGCTTTGACTTTAAATTCCACCATCAGCAGTGTGTGGTACCTCTCCATCCTTTCAGCTGGAAGAGACTCACGAAGGTATCAGCCATCAGCACCAGGGAGAATTAGGCTGGATGAATGTGACTCCACAATACCCCATAAACCAACCCCATCCACAAGCTCTCACATCCATAACTCTCCCTGAAAGCAACCGGTCAGAGCTGACCCGACACCTCCATCTGAGCACCCTCCTTCTGTCCCCCAAGCCAGCGAGGACCGTTATCACCCCCATGGCATCTGGGGTGCATCAATACGGGCTGTCCCTTCCACATCCACCCCCTGTGCTGGGTGACATTCCCAGTGCCCAGCCTGGAATTCCCACGTGCTGTCCTGAGCCTGGTTTCCATCTGCTCAGGCGGCAGCACCCTCCTGCCCTGCCTTTCCTGGCCATAAAAAAAACACAACAGGGCAGTGGAAATACTTCGGAAACACCTTTTCCAGTTCCCTCCACAGGGCTCAGTTAACCCCTGATGGAGCCGGCTGCCGTCAGGAAAAGCAATTTCATTCCAGCCATGTTATTTCACAGGAAAAGGCTGATTTTGGTGCCGGTTTTACCCCTTGGACTCTGCCATCATGTTCTGCAGTGACCCAGTGCTGTGGCACGATCCGGAGCCAGCATTTGCCCTTGCTCCACACTCAGCAATGTCAGTTCCTCGGGGTGTCTCCATCCAGCTGCCGTTTGGCTGGGCCCTGGTGCTGCTCCATCCCCGCTCTGCCGGCTGTTCCCAAAGGCACCAACAGAGCATTAGGTCACGGTGACTGAAATAGCAGATTCCGGTCCAAATCAGGGTGATGAGCACATGTTGTCCACCCCCTGCACAGGACCCCAGCACCCTCCGTCCCAGCCCAGAGCAGGCACACCCAGCTGGGAGCAGCTCATGGAACCTCTCGCTTCCAAGGGCACTTCTTCCCACTTCAGACTGGTCCAGCACATGAGTACCCTCCACAGCCAACTGGGACTTCCAATGGAGCCCAGGCACAGAGGGACCGGGGGTCAGAACTCTCCACAGTGGGGCAAATGTGAGAGTTTGGGGCTCAGACACCCCTGGGGAGGTCCTTTGGTTCTGCAGGAGCCACACAGGGGATGAACTGGAGCTGTTCAGCCTGGAGAACAGAAGGCTCCAAGGAGAACTCAGAGCAGCTTCTGAGTATATGAAGGGGGCTACAGGAATGATATAGAGGGACCTTCACCAGGGACTGTAGCGATAGGACAAGGGGGAATGGGTTCAAATGGAAACAGGGGAGATTCAGGTTGGGTATAAGGCAGAAGCTGTTCCCTGTGAGGGTGCTGAGGCGCTGGCACAGGGTGCCCAGAGAAGCTGTGGCTGCCCCATCCCTGGCAGTGTTCAAGGCCAGGTTGGACACAGGGGCTTGGAGCAAGCTGCTCCAGTGGAAGGGGTCCCTGCCCGTGGCAGGGGTTGGAACTGGCTGAGCTTTAAGGTCCCTTCCAACCCAAACCAGTCTGGGATTCCATGATCCTATGTCTGAGGGGTGAAGCTGGCAAGCCCGGCCCATTGCAGCTCCCAGTGCCGCTCGGGCACCAGCAGCTCTGACCTCCAGCACATCCCAGCCCCCTCAATGGCTGCTGGAGACGACAGCGCTGGTACGTGACATTCCCTCTGTTTTATCTTCACACATGGGCAGCTCCCAACCACAGCTCCGCTCTGCCCGCAGCAAGGGCCAAACTCCACCAGCTCCTGGCACGTGAGCCAGGGCAGGGGCAAAGCCAGGCTGAGCACACACGTGGCCCACGGGCAATGAGGAATAGGGACACCAGGTCTCCAGTGCCCAGCCCAAGCCCACCAGTGAAGTCCTCAGGGAAGGATGAACCAGGGTCTTCCAAGCAATGCCCTGATGTGGGGTCAGATTTGTGGGTCCCAGAGCAGCAGCGCCTGATGCTCATGGAGATCTGGCTGATGGCACCCGCTCCAGTTCACAGATGAACCCAAATCCCCATCTGCAGCATGCTCCTGAGGAGGACTTCATCTCTGTGCCCTGCTCCCCCACAGCTGGACCATCTCCCTGTGCTGGGGTTGGTGCCCTGGGAGACTTCCCACTGTCGCTGCCTCCTTCCTTTGGGCTCAGCATCCTCAATGGGTGCTTCACAGGCAATCAGAAATCGCTATTTTTTGCCTCTGGGAAAATTTCAGCAGCAATTCAGTGAAGAGGCTGGGATTGGGGCCATCTGCACTCAGCAGCAGTTACCACCCATGGCACACATGGCTTGACTGAGCCCCTAAACCATCCTGTGCCTCAGTTTCCCACCTTTATTAAACAGAGAGGCCATTCCTTTAGTTTTCCCACTCTTTTATCTTCATTTTCAGGACGAGCAGCATCCTGGGTGCAGAAATAAAACCTTGGAGCATCCCACTGTTGTGGGGCAACCTGTCAGCCCTTGAGGAATGCTCCTTCCCCATCAAGAGCAAGGGTTGAGGTTTCCTCATTCAATTACTTGCATTCCCTTTCTAAAAAGACACCAACCATGGGTTTTCAGCAGCTTGAAGGATTCCCCAAATGCTATGATCTGGGAAAGGGATGGAGCTGGGCTCATCCAGGGAGGGTTTGGCTGTTCCAGGAAGGAGGGGAGAAGGCACCACCAGCGAGGCTGGGCTGTAGGGCTGGTGGTGGGACCGTGGCCTTCAGAGAGCTGGGGCTATCCCCCAGCACCCCTGTCACTCCTGGGGGCAGGAGAGGGTTTCAAGACACTGAGTTGCTCCAGCCCTTCAAAACCCCAGCATTTCCCTTGGTGCATCTGTGCCTTTACCCATGGCAGGGCCAGGTGATGTGAGGAGTCTCCACAGCCCTCCACAGCTGCTTCCAGCTTCATATCCCTCCCTTTCCTGTTCAGTTTCAGCTGAAAACCATCTCCCTCCTCCTCCATGGCCCCTTCCAGTGCTCACAGCCCATGGAGCCTGAACCCAGGCCCCTCACAGAGCCCCTGCAGCAGGGGCAGGGTGATGGGTGCTCAGGGCTCTGGGAGCTGGCTGAGGGTGCTCACACTTCCCAAGGGACCCCAGACATGCCAGGGCCTCCATGCCCAAGGGAATACCTCCCACCTCTTCCCCTGAACCCGTACAAGGAAAGGGGGAGATGCTGGGGCTCTACGTGACAGTCAGGAACCTCCACCAGCATTCCCAGATGAGCGCCGTGACTTCGCACCCTGCATCCAGGCTCAGGAGCCCTGATCCCGCTGGACCTCATGTTGCCCAAAATCCCTCATGCCCAGCTTTGGAAACTACAAAGGTCTCAGCTCCAGCTGAGGCACAGGGAGCCTTGCTGTGTCCTGATGGGATGTGTCAGGGAAAGCGGAAAACCACCAGCCCTCCCCGGAACTGGGAGTGAGGGGAACCATCCCCTAAATTGGGTGAATCCCAGGTTTCACCTTCCAGTGCTGCTGGCCCGAGGCCTGGAGCCTCACAGGGAGGGATCCGCAGGCATCAATGGCAAGGGGCTGCCCCACGGCAGAGCCTTTCCCTTCCCAGCCTCCCATCTCCCGGGGCACCAGTTGCCCATCCCCGGCTGTGTGGGGGACGGCAGAGGCAGAGCGCCCTGTCCCCATGTGGAACAAGGATCCGGCAGAGTTGCCATGGAGATTTTCTCCCTAGCAGATGCTCTGGGCAGGTGCAAGAAGAGGCTCTGCCCCCCTCGCTGTGCGGCACAATGCCAGCCGCATCCTGCAGGAACAGCCTCTGCAACCGCCCGCCTGCCAGCCCTGCAGCCATCACCACCACTGCCATCACTGCCACTGCCGTCACCACCAACACTGCCACCACCACCACCACTGACATGGGGCAGCTGGGACCCCTGCCAGTGCCACCATGGGGAAACTGAGTCAGCCTTCCAAAGCTACCCCAAGCTCTCAGCACCACCTTGCCTGGTCCCATCCCCGTGGGATGGTGGCACATCTGTGGGGCTCCAACCTATCCATGGGACCCATCAGCTCCCCTGTGCTGTTCTGGTGGCCTTGCCTGCTCTGAGCAGCTGGGTTGCAGGCAGCTCTTCCTCAGTATATCATCACTGTTGGGGTGTCGGCATGGGGACCACATGGGCAATCACTTAAGCCAGGCTCTCCAGCTTGCTCCCAGGCACTGCTGGCCTCGGGGCATCCCAGCAGGAGATGGGTGATGCCAGCCCAGGGCTGAGGTCCATTGGTGCAAAAAGGTGCTCCATGGCTCTGAACCCATCCCAGAAGCCCCCAGCTTTCCTGCTGCTCCCAACACTTGTCCCTCTCCTAGTCCCACCAGCTACTCGCTGCTCTTTACAACCACCCATGAAGTCCTCAGTGCCGTGGCATTCGGTACTTCCAAATCCCCCTTCCCTGGCTTTTTCACTAAGGATGCCTGGAAAAACACACCCCTGGTGCTCTCACACCGAAGCCCAGCTCCTCCGGCAGGACCTTTACCGGGAGCTCACTTCAACCTGGGCTCTCCCCAGCCGTGTTTTCCAAGTCCTTGCGCTGCCGGCTGCGGAGCAGCAGGAGGGTTTCGAAAGCGTTACCCACACCATCAAAAGCTGCTCTATGAAGCTGTTTCCGTGCGGAGCAGAAGTCGCCGGTTTGTGTACCTAGAGCAAAGGCTGCGTTTCAAAACACGCTGGGGTCGCTCTCCCGCTTGTGCCGAGGAGCAGGAGGAGATAATGGAGGCAGTGTTTGGACACACTCCGACGCTATCGCGGAAATAACGCAATCCTCCTGCAGCTGCACCACGGCCGCGGGCATTCGGGGGGCACCCCGGGCCTGACCGTGCTGGGGGGGTCACTGGGTGAAGCTTCCCAGCTCTATGGGTCAGTCCCCTCCCTGAAATCCCAAAGGCATTGAGGGTGTTGGGGTGCTGTGGGCACATCCTGGCAGCCCTCATCTGTTGCTGTGTGGCCAGTTAGCCAAGGGTGGAGGCTGGCACTGGTACCCTTAACACAGGCTCTTGGGGTGCAGGAGAAGTCCCTCAGGGCACTAAGGGATGGAGCTGCAGTCTCCATATCCTGGGGGGCACTTGTGGAACTTCCCAGGGGTCTGCTGGCACAAGGTGCAAGTGTGAAGAGCAGCAGGATGGGGGGACCTGGCATGGAGTCATGCTCGGGTGAGACTGGCAGTGTGGGAGTAGGGTGTAGGATGCTGGGGTTTGGGGCAGGATGATGATGTGGGGTGGTGCTGCAGTGCCCACAGTGATGCTGCTGCAGTGCGATGATGCAGTGCTTATGCCCACTGTGGTTATGCCCAGTGCAGTGCAGCCTGGCACAGTGCCCACTGAAAGGATGCCCAGTGCAGTGTTCAGTGAGATGCCCAGCATGGCACTGCCCAGTTTGGTGCTGGTGTGGTGCTGCCTGGCATTGTGCCTGGTTCAGTGCCTGCTCTGGTCCGGTACCCAGTTCAGTGCCCGGTTGCTTGACCAGTCCACTAATTAGTCTGGTAGCCAGCTGAGTGCCTGTCATGGTCCCTAGTTCAGTGCCTGCTCCACTGCCTGCTCCAGTGCCTGTTCCTCTGCCCGGTTGTTTTCCTGTTCAGTATCTGGTTGGGTGCCTTGTGCAGTGCCCAGTGCGGTGCTGGGCTGTTTTCCCAGTCTGGGGCCCCGGTTTTGCCCGTTTTTCGCCGGTTGTTCCCCGCTCCGGTACCCGGTTTTCAGCCCGGTTTTCACGCTGCTCCCCCGGTTTCTGCCCCGTTGTTTACCCGGTTACCCCCGGCCCGGTGCCCGCTGTCCTCCCGGCGGTGCGGCTCCGCGGCGCGGTCCATGCCGGCTCTTCGGGGCAGCGCGGCGCGGGCGTCGCGCCAGGCGGGGTGTGCGGTGCCACCGCGGGGCTCCCCGGGCCGCCGCCGCCGCCTGACATTGGCTGGAAAGTGGAGCAGCGCGGCGGGGACGGTCGATGCGGATCGATCGCGGCGCGGGCGGCACCGCGGCACGGCTCGGCTCGGCTCGGCACCGCTCCGCACCGCACCCCCGGGGTCCGCGCTCCGCACCGCCCCGCAGTCCCGCTGGGGCTCCCGCCGGACGCGGGGTGAGCACCTCCCGGGACCGGGCATGGATGGAGCCCAAATTCCCAGCCCCGGGGATGTGCCAGGCGCGGGAGGAGCCATTGAGGGGTTGGGGGGATCCCCCCGAGACTCAGCAGCGAGTTGTGCAGGGGTGATGCTGCCCTGTCAACGTGTCCTTGGGACCGAGGATGGGATCAGCACAAAACCAAACGCAGCCTGGGACATTCCCTGGCCTTCCAACACATTTCTCCTGCAGAAGGGGATTTTCATGGAATCACAGAACCAGAAACTGATTTGTGTCAGAAAGGTTCTTAAAGCTGCTCCAGTTCCAACCCCTGCCACAGACAGGGACCCCTTCCACTGGAGCAGCTTGCTCCAAGCCCCTGTGTCCAACCTGGCCTTGAACACTGCCAGGGATGGGGCAGCCACAGCTTCTCTGGGCACCCTGTGCCAGCGCCTCAGCACCCTCACAGGGAAGAGCTTCTGCCTAAGAGCTCATCTCGGTCTCCCCTCTGGCAGGTTCAAGCCATTCCCCTTGGCCTGTCCCTACAGGCCCTTGTCCCAAGCCCCTCTCCAGGTTTCCTGCAGCCCCTTTAGACACTGGAGCTGCTCTAAGGTCTCCCCTTCAGGAGCCTTCTCTTCTCTAGGCTGACCCAGCCCAGCTCTCTCAGCCTGGCTTCAGAGCAGAGCTGCTCCAGCCCTCAGCATCATTTCACTCAGGGTCCCTTCCCTCCACTAAGTCACAGAGCTTATTAAAGCCATGGCTGCAGGATCTATCCCTCCTCTGTTCCTGACAGCTACTTGCAGGTGTCTCCATCACCAGCTTCAAAAAGCTCCACAACCAACACTGGGACAAGGACTGGGGTGGTTGCACCCATGCAGACCCCCCCTGCTCACCCCATTCCTGCCAGCTCTGTGCATCTGCCATCCCCAAGCTGGTGAGGGCTTTGCTCCGACGGCTGCTTTCAGGCTGCTGCATGGGGAAACGTTGCCCAAAGTTTCCTTCCTGGAATCAGGGAAACCTTTTTTAGTATAGGAAACCAGCAAGGCTGGCTTGCAGTGCTCATGCGCCGTGGCCAGCACAGCCCAGGGATGGATGGATGTGTCTCTGCCCTTTATCTTTCCCAGCCAGTGCAGGATTTTCAGGGCAAGGGCCACAGCAGGGGTGTTAAAATGACAGCACTGGGCATCACAGCAGCACCTCCCCGTCTGCATGGGAGCAGGATGATGGGTGTTCCCCAGTGCTGCAGCAAGGATCACTGCTTTTTCCATGACTGCCTTTGATTAGTTCATACAGTCAGAATGGTTTGGGTTGGAAAGGACCTTAAAGCTCACCCAGCTCCAACCCCCTGCCACGGGCAGGGACCCCTTCCACTGGAGCAGCTTGCTCCAAGCCCCTGTGTCCAACCTGGCCTTGAACACTGCCAGGGATGGGGCAGCCACAGCTTCTCTGGGCACCCTGTGCCAGCGCCTCAGCACCCTCACAGGGAAGAGCTTCTGCCTAAGAGCTCAGCTCAGTCTCCCCTCGGGCAGGTTCAAGCCATTCCCCTTGGCCTGTCCCTACAGGCCCTTGTCCCAAGCCCCTCTCCAGGTTTCTTGTCAGCAAGCTTTAGATATTGAACACTGTTAGAAGCCACTGGGTGACAGGGAGACCAAAGTTCCACCAGGTTTTGCTCCTGTTTAACAGTGATTTTAATCACAATGCCAAAGGATCCTCTTTCCAGGCACCCCGGGGAAGGCTTATCATCCACTGGATGTGGGGGGGGAGCATTTAGAATTAGGGGACTGAAAAGACTTGGTAAGAAAGAGGAGAATGTGCTGAATAAAATGCTTAATTGGGTTCCTGGGTTTGGTCTCCTTCACTTTGTGCCCCTTTGGCTGGAGGAGGTCACACTGTGCCTGCGGCACTGGGCATCGGGGAGCATCATTCCCTGATGATGCTCTCATCATGCACAGGCCCATCCATCCTTCACCAATCTATTTCCTTTTTTAAAGAAGGAAAAGAAAATTCCCTGCATTTGGCAACTCCTGCCTTCACGGAGTCAGAATTTCACAGCTATTTAACACCTGGTTACAGCTCTTGCAGCAGAACTGAGGATGCTCCACGTTCTGCGTGGCGGGATCTCACCCCTTCCCGCAGGCAGGGACCGGCCTTATTTATTCCTCCTTTCCCAGGCAGGGTTTAAAGCAGGATGAGCTTTGGGTGACTTCATGGCAGGGGTTCCCTGTCCCTGCCTGCTCTGTGGAGCCCCAGCTCTTCCCCAGCTCACACCCAGTGCCACCACTAACCCCATCCAGCTGCCATTGTGCCCGGGTGGGAATCGACTCAGGTTCTTAAACCCCAAGAGTTAATCAAAGTGCTTTGAATATGTAAATGCTGAGTATTGTTTATCATTGCCTAGAGCTGATACAGCAGTTTTCCTGCTCAAAGCCCCCTTCAGATGGGAGCTCATGAAAATTCACACCAGCCTCGCAAATAGGTGATGGGGATTATTGCCGCCCAGTCATCCAGAGGAGCAGAGGAAGAGCCATGGAGCAGGGTTCCCCGTGGCAGCAGGAATGGGAGGAGGTGGTGGTCTGTCCTGTCTGTCCCATGCTCTGTCCCGCCACTTGCCTCATTTCCTCTGGCCCGTCCCAGCCTCCAGACAGTGTTTGGTAACGCAGCCAGTGAGAGCCCGGTGTGACGCTCCCTGGAATACACACTCCAGGCTCTGGGCAGATAAAGTGTGCAGGGAAAAGGGGATTTTCCATGAGGCTCTTCTGCAGGGTGACCAGCAAGAAGGGCTCTGACAACTGGGGGTCTGGGAAGAGAAGGCTCCTGAAGGGGAGACCTTAGAGCAGCTCCAGTGCCTTAAGGGGCCAATGAGAAACCTGGAGAGGGGCTTGGGACAAGGGCCTGTAGGGACAGGGCAAGGGGAATGGCTTGAACCTGCCAGAGGGGAGACTGAGATGAGCTCATAGGCAGAAGCTCTTCCCTGTGAGGGTGCTGAGGCGCTGGCACAGGGTGCCCAGAGAAGCTGTGGCTGCCCCATCCCTGGCAGTGTTCAAGGCCAGGTTGGACACAGGGGCTTGGAGCAAGCTGCTCCAGTGGAAGGGGTCCCTGCCCGTGACAGGGGTTTGGAACGGGCTGAGCTTTAAGGTCCCTTCCAACCCAAACCAGTCTGGGATTCTGTGAGTTGATAAAACCATGTGCTTGACCAGGGATGTATGAGGGGGCCTGGGAGCGCAGGGGAATGAGAGGACCGCACACCCCGTGGGAGCACAATGCCTTTGGAGGTGGAGCGTGGAGCTGGTCTTGCAGGGCTCCCCAGGCCCATGCACCATGAGCCAGAGCTTGCTTCCTGCCCTCACCCTGGCAGCACTGGGTGGGATGGGGGCATGGAATCAAGTTGTCAGCACTCAGCTGCCCCAGGAAGGGCACTGCTGCTCCATGGGGCTGGAGACCACGGCTCACTCCAAACCCATCCCAGGGCTCACCCAAGGCTCTTCCCACCAGGCTCCTGCGGGTCAACGTTGACGCCAGCGCCTGGAAGAGTTTGTTGCCGTCATCCCAAGCCGGGTGCCTCTGCGGCTGAGGAGATGCCCCAGTTTTGGGTTCCCCTTGTGCAGGGCAACTGACCCTGGAGGCCCAGGGCAGGCTCCTGCATCATGAGCCGTGCCTGCAGCAGAGCTGCCAACCTCAGGGGAGGCTGGGGGACAGCTGGGAGCAGGACGTGTCTCAGCCAGCCAAATTTAATCCTCCTACGTTAGCAAGGCTTAAAATAGGCTCCCTGCAGCATCGATGAGGGTGGTGGAGTTGGCCTACTCCAGCCCTCCCAAGTATTTTGGGGAAGCAGGGATGGTGTATTGCAGACAAGCACAGCTGGGAGGAACTGCGCCGTGCTGCTGGAACCATCCAGGGGATGAAACACACCTTGTGGCACCTTCACCCCTCCAGCCTCCCACTAACGCGGGCTTCTCCTCTCAGGGTGCCACCTCCTCCCTTGCTGTTCCTCCCCAGCCCTCTCCTGCTGTATCCCATGGTTAGAGGGCTCCGTTTTCCATGCACCTCACTGGAACCATCCCTTCGGGTCAAGCCTGGCTCATGGGGCAGTCTCAGTCCATCGGCTGCTGCTCCAAGGAGAAGTCATGACCCTCTTCATGGCATCTCAATGGCTCTGGGGGGGTTCTGCCCCGGAGGACCAGCTCCCCTGTGAGCAGAAAGCCAGGCAAGTGCTGCTCCTCATGGTGGATGGAGAGCAAAGCCCTTGAAGCAACATAGATGTGGTAACACGCTCAAGGAGCCAAGCTGTCAGCTGTGGAAACATGAATGTGTTACCGAGGGGTCACCTTGTAGAGAGACTCTCTCCATGTCCTTAGTGTGCTGGATGTCTTCTCAACACAAACTGAAGCCCCCTCAGGGCCAGCTCCAGCTATTGAGCACAGTCCCATGGTGAGGAGCATCCAGGCTTCAATGGGCTTCCGACATTGCTTCTGAGGCCACCAGAGAAATCCTCCTTGGCAGAGCTGAGCTCCTGTGGTCACCAGTCAGCTGGTTGTGCTTCCTCCCTGGTGCTCCCATCCCCTTAGGAATGGGTAGCAGCACTGATGGGCCAATGGAGGACTTTGTCATTGCCATCTTCAAGCAGGGAAACAACTGGTTCTGAGCAGGAGGTGAAGGATGGACAAGTGAATGGATGTGAATGTATAGAAGACCCAGATTAGCACCATGCCCCCTCCATGGGCCATACATGTATCATCCCAGCATGTACCTGACAGTGTGGAAGACACCTCCTGCTGCAGCCCTGCAGAGCTGGGGCTCTGCCCCCCGAGACAGAAGGTCCATCAGGAGCCAGGATCCAAGCCCACAGGGTGTGAAAAGGGGAATCTGTTGTTTGGGCAGGTCCCAGCTCCTCCCTGGGCAGGGCAGGGTGATGGCTCCTGCCTGCACCTCGCCCCACTGTGGGCACCGGTGGAGGGGTGCAGGGCCTTGGTCTATTCCTTGGTGGCTCCTGGGGACCAAGCTTCAGTGGGGTCTGTGGGCAGCTGGGGCAGTTCCTAGCCTGGTGTCTGCACTGGCCGTGCCTGTGGTCACTGGTGGAGCTCGGTCCGCAGGGGCAGTGCCCAGCTCCCTGCCTGGATGCTGCCCTCCATCCCCTCGGGCTCTGCCCTCCCTGCCTTGCTTCCCCGAGCCCGCGGATGCAAAGAAGCCGTTTTCCTGCTCCTCCTCCCCTGTGCATCCTCCCGTGTGCCCACGCACCAGCTGGACCCCACCGCCCCTGCCGAGCTCCTGCCTGTGCTGCCTGCACCTCCCTGCCTTCACCGGCAGGGCCGAGCCAGGGCAGCAGGACCAGCCCCGTCCCCCTTCGCTACCTGTGCCAGGCTCAGAGCTGCTGTTCAGCTGCCTGGGGAGAACCCGTGAGCTGCTCCTCTACCAGTGATCCACCCCCGAGCCCTGCAGGACCAACCACTGCTGTGGGCATCCCCTCCAGGGCACCCACCCCCCGGCTGAGCCCCATCCCTGCACTTTCCTCTGGCTCCTGGCAGGAGCACAACTTCCTTGGGAAGGGGTTCAGGGGCAGAGCCAAGGTCCAGAACCAAAGCCAGGTTGGACACAGCAAGCTGCTCCAGTGGAAGGGGTCCCTGCCCATGGCAGGGGATTGGAACTGGATGGGCTTTAAGGTCCCTTCCAACACAAACCAGTCTGGGGTTCTGTGAGTTTATTACTGAGAAGCAGCAGCGTGTCCAGTGTTTGATGGCTTGGGGGCAGCAGGCTGAACACTGCACCGAGCAGTGGCAGGTCTGCTCCTCACCAACTGCACAACCGCAGTAGTGTCTGTCCATCCGTCTGTCCATCTGTCCTTCCTCCAGTCCCCAGCCCCAAGGGGCTCCATACATAGCCCATCACCACATTTCTCATGGATCTGAAGGACATTATGGTGTAATGAGGGAGGAAAAGGCGTCTGTGAGAGCTAGAAGCTGGTGAGGGAAGGCAAGGGATAGAGGAGCTCCCTGGATCATGGGAAAAAGGAAAAGGGTGAGGGTTTCTCCCCAGCAGCAGTAAAGAAGGGGCTATTGGGGCAATAGAGCATTGCTAAGGAGAACCAGTGATGCTGGGTGTTCACATTTACCCTCAAATCCCTGCTGGGACAGGACAGTAGCTACCCCAGGATGATGCCAAAACACCACAATCCCCACAGGCACCAGGAGGACTTCACCTGGTCATGGGTACCGGCAGCATCCACGCAGCTGGTAGCACTTGGGATGCTCAGAGGCACCTCAGAATCCACTGCAGGCTGATGGGGGGAGAAACAAGCACTTGGGCAGTATTTTAAAGGAGGGAGTGGAACATCCTTGTCCCTGGCTTAGACAAATGCAGAATGGGAAGAAGCACGAGTGGCTTAACCAAGAGCTGTGGGGTTTATGCCAGGCCAAACACATGAACCACGTCCTCTCTGACCCCGAGGAAGCCGCGCTGTGCCGGAGCTGATGCACGGGTTGGTAGCAGGAAAGCCGCTGCCAGGACCGGCTTCCGCAAGACTTCCTCTCCCATGGCCCTTCGTTAGGGAATTGGGACGTAACGAGACGAGCGCAGTGGAGAGGAAACAGCGCCCCGAGAGCCGCCGCTGGGCCCGGGTCGGGGGCTCTGCTCCCCCTCTGCTCTCGTTAGGGAGCGGGAAGGAAACGCAGGCTCCAGGCTTGGGAAAGCCTCACAGCACGGATGCATGGAGCAGCCTGGCCAAGGGGGCTGAGCCGTGGGGCTGGTGGCAGGGAAGGGGAGTAAGTGTGGGGCTGGGGTGCAGCGAGAGCAGGGACAGGGTGCAGCAGCACTCGGGCTCCACAGCAGCACAATGGAGCGTTGGCCAAAGAGGTGATGGGCTTGGCACAGGGCATGAGGATAGACCTACACAGGGTCAGAATCACAGAATGATTTCGGTTGGAGGGACCTTAAAATCTCATCGAGTCCAACCCCCTGCAATGAGCAGCGACATCTTCAACTTGTTCAAGTTGCCAGAACCACTCCCAGATGGGCCCTGAATGCGTCCAGGGATGGCGCATCCACCACCTCTCTGGGCAACCTGTGCCAGTGTTCCACCACCCTCACTGTAAAACATTTCTTCCTCACATCCAGCCTGATTCTCCTCTCTTTTAGTTTAAACCCATTATCACAACATGTCCTGAGAAAAAGTTCCCTCCCAGGTTTTTCTGTAGCCCCTTTAGGCACTGGGAGCTGCTCTGAGCTCTCCCTGGAGCCTTCTCTTCTCCAGCCTCAGCACCTCCAGCGGTTCAGCACCCATCGCAGTCATGGGCACTGCAGGAGCGATGGGGCTGATCCCCGCAGAGGATGGGGCTTTGCTCAGAGCCCCCCACTTGCCTCAAGAACCACGCTCCCAACCCGGCGGGCTGGAGGGGTGGCTGCAGGATGTTGCTGCATCCGACACCCCCCAGGACCGCGTGGCCTTTGGCCCTGCGGGCTCCAGCCGGGATGCGGCCGGCGCCGTGTGTCAGCTCCAGCTCTAACGTGCTGGCAACCGGCTGGGGGAAAGGCTGGAACGGCCCCAGCAGCTCTGGCCACGCTGCCCCCCTTCTCCAGCCATTGAGGAGGCTGATTCCTACCCACGCCCTGTCTCCATTGCCCCGAGCCGTGCCGGTGTTCCCAAGCTGAGCAGCAGGAACCCCTGCCCACCGACCCCAGCTCCCGTCCCCCCGCGGGCAGGGGCAGCGCTTCAGACCTCCGCTATTTTTAATTGCTGTTTCCCAGAAAGGCCGGGGCAGGCTCCGGAGGCGCTTCCAGCCGGGAGCCGGGGAAGCTGCTTCCAGTTAGGCGCCCGCCGCGCTCCCGCCTGGTATTTTTAGCAGGGCTGAAGGCAACGGCCCCGCTCCCGGGTGCCGCGGGGCTCCGGCCCCGGCGCTCGCCGGACCCTTGCCCGGGGACGTCTCGGCTGCGTGACTTTATGGCAGGCGGGGGTGTTTGCGCTGGGGTGTTTGGGCAGGACGGGGCTTTCATGTGCGCGCATCCCGCTGTGCGGCAGGAAGCGCGGAGGGGAGGATGTGAGCGCTGGGCATCCCCGAAGGGCCGCGGCGCGGAGCGGCGGCTCTGGGTTTAATTAAAAGCCATCCGCTGGCAGGGGCGGGAGCGGGGCCTGGCCTTGGACAGGGACAGCAGGGAATGACTCCATGGGAGCGCCGGCACCGCGGCAGTGCCTGCGCCTCCCGCCCCACGGCCGGGCTCTGCCCCGAGGCCGGGCTCTGCTCTCAACCTTCCTCTGCTGCATCCTGCCTCGTCCCCTCTCCCCAGGTTCCCCCTAAGCCGCAGCTCTGCTGTTCTCAGGTCACCCCATTGATGGCTGTGCCCTCATGGGGAGCCCTCCGCATGCCCAGCCTCAACGAGATGCCCCCAGCATGGGGGGCAGAGGGCTGGGCCCACACCTCAGCTGCCCTGTCCCCAGAGCAGGGCACCCCAAGGGAACACCATTTTACAGCTGCCTGCCATGGGTCTTGCCTCCACTGTGACCCCCATCCCTCTGCTGTGGGGATCATCCCATCATGGTGATTCCTAGCCCTCTTCCATGGCTTCACCCTGTTGACGTAACTCCTAACCCTCTTCCATGGGGCTCCCATTGATGTGACCCTCCCCAGCACTCTTCCATGAGGCTCATCCCATCACCATGACCTCAACCCTGCTCTGTAGGGCTCACCCCTCTGCCACAACACCCCCATCTTTGCACCATGGGTCTCACCACATATCCCACATCTCCCCTGGCAGAGATTTTAATATTTACAGGATAACCCCCTGAGCCCACTCAGCATCTCCTCACAATAGCCACTTCTTATCAGCTGTATTATCTTCACCCCATTATTCACAGCATTGGCCCTCCCAGCCCTGCTGTCCCCAATCCTGCATCATCTACCTACATGCATGCATGCATCCATCCATCCATCCATCCATCCATCCAGCTTTGCCAGCATTTCAGCTCCAGCCTCCCCTCAGGATTCCTAAACCTGATAAGGGAGGGGGGGTGGATGTGTGTGTGCTGCTTTCAAAGGAGCCGGGTTGACCTTTGCCGCTGCAACGAGAGCCGCATGGAGGGGAAAAAAGATTGGCTGCGGTGGGAGAGGGGGAGCGGGGAGCTGCTGTGGTTTTACAACCCCTAAATAACGCCGGGAGCTGAGCTGTAAACACACGGCGGTGCTGCCGGAGCGGGTCTGTGCTCCCCGCTTGAAACCCGCGCAGGAAACGCTGCGACCTTAAGGAGGAGAAGAAATGAAGGGAAGAAAACAGCTTTTCTCAGGGAAAAAACCCACAAGGAATCTCCTGAATTATTTAGCAAACGGTTCCAATAGGACGTGGCTCCGCGGCAGACGCCGGCTGTCGGAGCCTGGCCTTGCTTGGGTGATGCCTATCGCTGGGGCCACCGGCGCCGCCGCAGCAAAGGGATGAGCAGGGTCCCTGCCCCACTGTCACCCCGAGGGTGGTTGTCACACCCCGATGGACACCAGTGGAAGGGGACACGTTCCCATGCTCAGCCCCTCTGCAATGCAAAGTGTGGGGAGGAGAAACCCACTGGGGCGGTTTGGCCACGCTTCTCCATCACCTGCAAAGTCACAGCCCGAACCTTACCTCCTCCTGCAGTCACCTCTCCCCAGCTCCCTGCTGCATCCCAGCTTCCCCCCTTCCCTTCTCACCCTTTTCTTCCCAATTATGTATTTTTTGGAAGCAACCACCCCTTTGCTTTGCAGAGCAGCAGATGAGCGTGACCCTCCCCGTGCCTTTTATGATGCTCAGTTTATTGCCTGGCTGCGCAATTGCCATTTTAATGATGGCCTCTCCCACGGCTTTCATGCGTCTCCAGTGCTGGCATTAAAACAAGAGGTGGGGGGGGACGACACTGGCCCTGGTCTTCAGGAGGAGAATAAACTCCAGCCCCTTTGCTGGTCCTTGCACGAAGTTTTGCCAAATGGATAAGGTGGTTTCTGGTTCCGAGGCGGCAGCGCCGTGCTCTGTTTGGTAAGGGAGGCCCTCTGCTGGCACTGGGCTGGCCATGGAGGCACCGCCGAGGCAGGGAGACACATCCAGCAAGGGGTACCTGGGGACTCAAGTCTGGAGAGCCACCTCCAGTGAGCCCTGCATGGAGAACTGTGCCCCGAGAGCCAAGCCTGGAGAGCCGCGTCCATCAAGGCCAAGGAAATGAGCTTGGAGAGATCATAGAGATTAGCACAGGGAACTGAAAGAGACTGGGAAACTGAGTATGGAGACCTGAGCTCAGCAACATGGGCCCATGGAGCCACAGTCAGAGACCTGGGCATGGAGAGATGTACGTGAGCAGCCTGGGCAAATGAGCCATCTCCAGTCCTGCTGCATCCAGAGGTAACCTTATCTAGGTGTTCCTGCTCCGGCAGGGGGATTGGACTAGATGATCTTTTGAGGTCCCTTCCAATCTCTAACATACTGTGATACTGTGATACTGTGAGTCCCATCCCTGCTGCCTGTGCTGCTCCACCAGCAAGGCCAGTGGCTGTGATCAGTGCTGTGCAAAGCCAATGGGAGCATCCCAGCCTTTCCCCTGCAGATATCCCAGGGTTGGGAAAAAAGCACCATGCATCTGCTCTGGGGAATGGGTTGGGTAGGGAGCTGGAGGGGGTGATGGCTGCTTCACCGTGGGGCAGCTCCCACCTCATCCTAGATGATGCTGGTGCATGGAGCCCAGGGCTGACAGCCCCAGTGCTGGGACCCACATGGTTCTGCTCAGCTTTTTGGAAAGACATTTTGGTCCCTGGCTGGGGGGAACCTGCACCCTGCCAGAGGATAAGGGCAGGCCTGAGGCTGGTGATGGGCAGCACAGGCAGGGACCTCAGCTGAAGACATCTGCTTTTGTCAGCAGATTCTTCCTTAGCTTCTGTTTCACCAGTGCC